>NC_080697.1:9282121-10532121 GCF_030445035.2 Dasypus novemcinctus
TTCTGTCAGCTTCCTTTGCCCAGCTCTAGTTTTCCAAGTCTCACTCTTCTTTCAAGACAAGTTCAAATGGAACCTTTTCCAAACAGCCTTCCCTCAACTCTGGAATTCTGAGGTAACTATCCTTTTCTAAAACAGCAATAGGAATTGTAGTCTGTACAAAGCATCTGGTAGTTACTAATATAAAAATATGACTCCTGGACAATTTGTCTATTGCTATTTTAAAATATGGTTGTTTAACATTTGCAGGTAAACTTTGTCTCCTCTCTCAGCCACCTAACACCTCCTTGCACAGATACCAGACTTTACACACAAGGGACTTCTGGCTCATGTACATCTTGCCTTCTAACTCCTGACCTTGCTTCTTGCTCTCCCACTCCTGGGCTGGCTTGCCTTTCTGGAATAAGGGCCACATCCTCTTTCTGGTAGTGACTTTACCTCTTATTCTACCCTAGTTTCCCCCTGGGTAGTCCCTCTGCCCTATGACCGCATCACGAGGCTGCTCAAAAGAGGGACCAAACCTTTCTAATGACATACACGCTCTTGTGGACAGTCACATTGGTGCCCCATGCCTCTTTGTCTGCTACAATGCCTACAGAAGAGCCGGGCATGTGCTGTTCTCTGAATAAAGGCTGGCAAATTTCATTTGCAAAATAGTCCATGGAAGGAGCCACGTGTATGCCAACTGATGTCAGAAATGAGGCGCAGCCAAGTTTAACAGTGGGCTTTGCATGCCGAAGGTGCTCAGCAAACACCTGTTGAATAAGAGCAGGAGACCCAAGGAAGGGGAATAAATAGAGGACTCCCCAATTGGAAAATTGGAAAGTGCAGAACTAAAAAAAAAAGAGAAACAGTTATTGAGGATGAAGAATTTTTACCTAGGAGAAGCCTTCTCGCTTAAATATCGGCCTCCCCAGGACAATACAATACTTAGGAGTTACTCCTTTCCTTGAGCTCAGTCCTACATGTGAAAAGTGCTCCCAGGGAGTGGGGGTGCCTTCACAGGTACAAGGTCCTGGGTTCAATCCCTGGTACTTCCTGAAAAAAAAAAAGTGCTTCCAGTTGCTAAAGAGAGGCAAAGAGAAGGTACCACGGCCAACCTTCACTCCTGGACCTCCAGTCTGACCATCATCCCACCTTCCCGTTGCCCCTGGCCACATGTATTAGTCAGTGTTGCCAAGGGAAACAGAATGAGCAAGAGATATCTGGCAATAGTATGTGATTTTATAAGAGTATCTCACACAGCCATGGGGATGCACAAGTCCAGGTTCCGAAGACAGGCTGCAACCAGAGGCTCCAGTGAAAGTCCAATGAAGGTTCTTGATTAGTTCTGGGAGACCTTGGCTGTCTAAAGACGAACTGAGAAATTCTCTCTCAATGATAGAATCACTTCCCCTTTTAAGGCATTCCACTGATTGGATAAAGCGCCACTCATTGCTTATAGCAATCTCCCTGATTGATGTAATTGTAATCAGCTATCTATGATTTACCACTGCAGGAAAGTCAATGGTGACTAAAGTCCATAAATGCCCTTATATTACAATTAGCCCAGTGCTTGCTTGACCAAACAACTGGCTGCATTGACACATTAGCCTAACCATCACAGTCCACCCCTTATCAATTCAGTAACCATACACATTACCTTAAACCATACTTAGTCTCTAAGTAAAAACAATAACAGGCATGCATATATATATATAAATATATTTCCATCTAACAATGTTCAAACCTCCAGCATACAACCAGGATGCATTAATTCCATACAGAATAAGGTACAAGTTCTTGGATAATATTCACTCTTAAACTTGACATCTTCAAATATTATGACATGAAACTGATACAACTTGTTATATAAGGGAAAAGTTTGGGGAAGAAGACAAAGAAATTCATTTTGTGTACATATACAACCATCATAATGAAACAAGGAAGAAAGACTCATGACCACTATAGTCCTCATTTCTGTAACTGTGAACTTCTGTCATGTGGTCGAAGTTTGTATTTAACAATACCTTCTTCCACTACCCATTCCATGTTTCCATTACCTCAGCAAGCACTTTAGTTGGCCGTGGTTCTTTGCCTGGTGGTGTGACCCAAACTTTCATTCCTGAAGATTCTGGGCCATTGTTAGTTCTGCTTGGATTGGGTTGTCACAATTTTCCATTGACTTTAATCATAGGACATGGCAATACTAGGAGATGCCCTAGAGGATCTCCTGAATTCTAGGCAAAGTCTTCTTTACCCCATTATGTAGATGCAGTCCTATTTCCCCTTGATAGTCAGGATCAATCACCCCCAGCCAATACAGTAATTCCCTTCTTTGCCTGTTGATTCAGAGGTAAGAGGAGCCCCAAATGACCAGGTGGCAGTTTTAACTTCCAGTTCAATGGAATCATTGCTGGGTTCCCTGGTGACAACACTCCTTCTTTCAGGACTAAAACCTATAGACCAGCAGAGTTTGAGGCTGCAGGGACAGGAAACAAAAATTTTCCTAATGGGTCACTAGGGTAATAGTGAGTGGTACCACTTCCATTTCACCCCTTGATTCCTGGACCCACAGATCCTGGTTATGGGAGAAATAGCACCATAGAGTGGATGATGATTTAGAGCATACACAGCCTCTCAGGGAACATTGCCCCAGCCCTGCAAGGTATTGTCACATAAATGGTGCCATAATTGAATCTCCAAAAGGCCATTCCACCATTCTATCAATCCAGCTGCTTTAGGGTGATGGGGAACATGGTAAGACCAGTGAATTCCATGGGCACATGCCCATTCCCACACGTCATTTGCTGTGAAAAAGATTCCTTGATCAGAAGTAATGTTGTGTGGAATGCCATGGCAGTAGATAAGGCATTCGGTAAATCCACAGATGGTAGATTTAGAAGAATCATTGCATGCAGGAAATGCAAACCCATATCCAGAGTATGTGTCTATTCCAGTTAAAACAAATCACTGCCCCTTACATGGTGGAAGTGGTCCAATGTAGTTAACCTGCCACCAAGTAGCAGGCTGGTCACCTCAAGGAATGGTGTCATATCAGGGGCTGAGTGTGGGTCTCTGCTGCTGGCAGATTGGGCACTCAACAGTGGCTGTAGTCAAGTCAGTCTTGGTAAGGGGAAGTCCATGTTGCTGAGCCCATGCATAACCTCCATCCCTACCTCCATGAGCACTTAGTTCATGAGCCCATTGGGCAATGACAGGAGTGGGTGGGGAGAGAGGCTGAGCATTAGCCACAGAGCGGGTCATATTATCTACTTGATTATTTAAATCTTCCTCTGCTGAAGTCACCCTCTGGTGAGCATTCACATGGGACACAAATATTTTCATGTTTTTTACCCACTCAAAAAGGTCCATCCACATATCTCTTCCCAGACCTCTTTGTCACTAATTTTCCTATCATGTTCCTTTCAATTCCCTGACCATCCAGCCAAACCATTGGCAACAGCCCATGAATCAGTGTACAAATGCACCTCTGGCCATTTCTTATTCCAAGCAAAATGAACAACCAGGTGCACTGCTCAAAGTTCTGCCCACTGGGAGGATTTGCCCTCACCACTGTCTTTCAGGAATGTTCCAGAATGGGGCTGCACTGCTGCAGCTGTCCACTTTCAGGTGGTACCTGCATATTGTGCAGAACCATCTGTAACCAGGCCCGAGTTGTCTCTTCCTCAGTCAATTGATTGTAAGGGACTCCCCAAGCAGCCAAATCTGTGGGCTGGGAAAGAGAAGGTAACATGGCAGGGGTGGTGACCATGGTCTTTTGGGTTACTTCCTCATGTCACTTGCATGTGCCTTCAGTATCTGCTCGAGCCCTATCTCATATATACCACTTCCATTATTATGGAGTGCTCTGTGCATGCCCAACTACATGGTTTGGTGGGTCAGGCAATACCCAGCTCATGGTAGGAAACTCAGGTCTCATGGTAACTTGATGGCCCATGGTTAGCATTCAGTCTCCACTAAAGCCCAGTAGCAGGCCAAAAGCTGTTTCTCAAAAGGGGAGTAGTTATCTGCAGAGGATGGTAGGGCTTTGTTCCAAAATCCTAAGGGTCTATATTGTGATTCTACTAGAGGAGCCTGCCAAAGGCTCCAGACAGCATCTCTATTTGCCACTGAAACTTAAAGCACCATTGCATCTACTGAGGCATATTGCCCAATGGATAGTATAGCTTGCACAGCAGGCTGGACTCAATGCAGAACCTCTTCTTGTTCTGGTCCCCAATCAAAACTAGCAACTTTTCTGATCACCTGGTAAATGGGCCAGAGTAGCACACCCAAATGAGGAATGTGTTGTCTCCAAAATCCAAAGAGACCAACTAAGCGTTGTGCCTCTATTTTGGTCATAGGAGAGGCCAGATGCAACAGCTTATCTTTCACTTTAGAAGGGATATCTCAACATGCCCCACACCAGTGGACACCTAGAAATTTCACTAAGGTGGATGGACCTTGTATTTTAGTTGGATTTATCTCTCATCCTCTCTCACACAAATGCCTTACTAATAAGTCTATAGTCTTTGCTGCTTCTGGCTCACTAGGTCCTATCAACATGATATCATCAATATAATGGACCAGTGTGATGTCTCCTGGGAGGGAGAGATGATCAAGATCCCCACAGACAACATTATGACATAGGACTAGAGAGTTGATATACCCCTGAGGCAGGACCGTGAAGGTATACCGCTGGCCTTGCCAGCCAAAAGCAAACTGTTTCTGGTGGTCCTTACTAATAGCAATTGAGGAAAAAGCATTCACCAAATCAACAGCTACATACCAGTTACCAGGGTATGTGTTGATTTGCTCAAGCAATGATACCACGTTTGGGACAGCAGTGGCAATTGGCGTCACCACCTGGTTAAGATTACAATAATCTACTGTCATCCTTCAAGATCCATCTGTTTTCTGTACAAGCCAAATAGAAGAGTTGAATAGGGATGTGGTGGGAATCACCACCCCTGCATGCTTCAAATCCTTGATGGTGGCACTAGTTTCTGCAGTCCCTCCAGGAATCTGGTATTGCTTTTGGTTTACTATTTTGCTAAGTAGGGACAGTTCTAGTGGCTTCCACTTGGCCTTCACAACTATAATAGCCCTCACTCTACAAGTCAGGGAGCCAATTGTGGGAATTCTGCCACTTACTGAGTATGTCTATTCCAATTATGCATTCTGGAACTAAGGAAATAACTACAGAATGGGTCTGGCGACCCACTGGACCAACTGTGAGACAGACCTGAGCTAAAACTCCATTAATCACCTGACCTCCATAAGCCCCTCCTCTGACTGGTGGACCACAGTGATGTTTTATGTCTCCTGGAATTAATGTCACTTCTTAACCAGTGTCTAATAATCCCTGAAATGTCTGATCATTTCCTTTTCCCCAATGAACAGTTACTCTGGTAAAGGGCTGTAGATAGTCTTGGGGAAAGGTAGGAGGAAGATTAACAGTATAAATTTTGGGAAGTTTAACCAGATCCTTCCCCAGGGAGACCTGGCCTTCTTCTCATTCAAGGGCTCTGGGTCTCTAAACTGTCTCAAGTCTGGGAATTGATTAAGGGGCCGTGATTCTCTGCATCTATAATTTGAGTTAGGATTTTGTTCACTCGACCTAGAACTCTCCTATTTATACAGATCCAGAAAAAATTTAGTAGACTGCCTGTCTATTCACTGCTAGGTACCCCATGATGTATTAGCCAATGCCATAATTCTATGTGACTCAGACTATTTTGTTTGCTTTTTTGAATCTGCCTTTCACTGAGGTAGTGACGCCCACCTTGACTTTGGCAAGTAACTGCAGATACTTGACTTTTACCAGACTGACATCTGACCATCCCCATAATGTTTAAAGATTCTAATTCCATCACAACTCTCCCTACAGTAATATCTGGACCACAGAGAAGAGCAAACACAGAGCTCTTCATGGAAGATGGAGTTAGTCTTACAAATTTATTCCTCACAGTCCTGGTTAAAGGTGTGTCCTCTGGACATTCCTGGGGTGGGTAGGCAGCTCTCAAATGGTAAGTAACTCCATTCTAGCATTTCAATTTCCCTAAGCCTTTGAATTCCCTCTTCTACTGTGTACCAGGGCAAATCGGGCATCTCAACCGCAGACATGCTAGGCCACCTGTTGGTCCATGTTTCGGTCAGCCACCCAAACAAACTTTCAGAGCCCTTTCTAACCCTTAGTGCTACAGCACTGAATCCATAATTTCTGCTTACTGGGCCCATATCAATAAATTCAGCCTGATCCAACTTTATATTCCTTCCACCATTATCCCAAACCCTTAGTATCTATTTCCATACATATTCCCCTGATTTCTGCCTACATAATTTGGAAAACAATGCAGTTCTTTCTGAGTATACCTTATTTCCTCATGGGTCATACTTTGTATTTCACCTTTGGGAGCTTGCTTTGATTTTAGTCTAGTAATAGTTCTCAAAGACAAGAGAGACTGTGGGAGTGGGTAAGGAGAAGGATTAGAAATGCCTTGCAAGCTACTGACCTCAGGGCATTCCTTTGCATTTTCTTCTGGTGAGACAGGATTAATCTCTTCAGGCAGGGGTTTGAAGGCAGTTTCTTCAGGACTGATTGGAGGCTTGGCAGTGCATGCTGGAGTTTGGCTGGTACCAACCTCAGGGCTGGAAGGAGGTCCAGACTCCCTGGGGCAGGCTGGAGACTGGATGACACAAGGTTGACAAGGTGTGGTCTATACAGGGCAGGCCACCTCAAGCTTATCTGGTAAAGTCTCAGCAGAATTCAGGGTTCCAATATCTCCACCAATATTATCATCATCCCATATGTCTCCATCCCAATTCTCTGGATTCCACTCTCGTCCAATCAATGCCTTCACTTTAACTGCAGAAACTCTGTGGGGTTGAGATATTAGTTTCCTTTGTAACTCTGCTGCTAGTACAATGAGAATCTGAGTTTGGTTCTCAGATATTTCAAGCCTGTGGCTACAGAAGACAAGATTTCCTTTGAGAGCACACAGAACTTGCGCACCATTTATGCAGGGTTTAACTTTCAAATTTGAAGCCTTTAACTCATCTCTTTCTTTTGTTACAGTATCCAGAGATTCTAGGAGGACCCAGCCAACATAATTATACCGTTTGACTCCACAAAACTCTGTTAAGGTGTTGAAAACACTCTCACCCAGATCCTTTCTTCTTATAAGTGAGGAAGTAGGAGAATCCAGTGATGCTATTTTGTGTATTTTGATTGCCAACTCGCCCCATGGACTGTTACCAACCTCTTCATTATGGAAAGGGAGTTATCAGTACCCTTGAGTCCAATTAGAATAGAGATCCAATTGCAAAACTCCCAGAACCACCGCAGACACCCCATGTTTAAGACTCTGTTC
This sequence comes from Dasypus novemcinctus, assembly GCF_030445035.2. Taxonomy (NCBI): domain Eukaryota; kingdom Metazoa; phylum Chordata; class Mammalia; order Cingulata; family Dasypodidae; genus Dasypus; species Dasypus novemcinctus. The sequence goes on from NC_080697.1 coordinate 9,289,474, forward strand.
CTCAAGAACCACGCCCGGTACCAAGCTGTATTAGTCAGGGTTCTCTAGGGAAACAGAATCAACAAGGAATATCTGTCAATAGCATGCAATTCTATAAGAGTCTCTCATGCGACTGTGGGGATGCACAAGTCCAGGTTCCACAGGCAGGCTTCAACCAGAGGCTGCAATGAAAGTCCAGTGAAGGTTCTTGACAAGTTATCAGAGATGGTGGCTGTCCAAAGATGAGCTGGGAAATTCTCACTCAATGCTGGAATCACTTCCTCTTCTAAGGCATTCAACTGATTGGATAAAGCATCACTCTTGCTGATGGCAATCTCCCTGATTGATGTAATTGTAATCAGCTATCTATGATTTACCACTGCAGTAATGTCAATGGTGACTAAAGTCCATAAATGCCCTTGTATTACAGTTAGCCCAGTGCTTGCTTGACCAAACAATTGGGCACAATTCCCTGGCCAAGTTGACACATTAGCCTAACCATTCCACCACTTATTCCCAAAGAGAAGGTTTGGAAACAACTGAGTTCAACCCATGGAAAGTCGTTTTGCTTTAACTCAGTTATGTGCAGGCTTTGGAAGACTCCTAGTCAGAGTGGGTGACTCATCTGTTTATCATACTGAGGTTCGGGACAGAGGAACAGTCTTTCAAGGTCAAAAGAACACATAGGGCAGTGAATAATCTCATACCCGAAGGTCGAGGTCATTCTGAGAAGCCAGGTGCCCTTTGACCTATTGCTTACATTCCCTACCCTACTCTGCCAATTTCAGACCTGCTATTTACCCATTTGTGGATGTATAGCACATGCTGACCTCACCCAAGAATGCCAAGTTCATGCTTTTGTTCATTCTTATAACAATCACTTATTAAGTACCTTCTGTGTACCTAGCAGAGTGTTAATGTTTTCTCATATGTTATATCATTTAATCTGCACAGTGACTCTATAAGATGACTATTGTTAGCCCTATTTTACTAATGAAGAAATTTAAACAGAGAAGTCGTTTACCTAAACAGACTTAAACAGTTAAGTCGTTTACCTAAGGTTGCTCAGCTAATAAGTAGCAGAGTTAAGTTAGAATCCGTATTTTCTGATGCTAAGACCCATGTTCTTTTTATTGTACCATGCTTTCTTTTCTGTATACTACTACTTATGGATTCCCCATGGTAGGGAAGACTTCTGTGAGTCATGTATTACATTTAACTCATTAACCTAGCTATAATTTATTTTAATGTTCAGAATAAATAAGGAACATTACTCTTCCCGATTTTTCTTTCCTTTTGCCAGTTATCCTTTTGTCCTGGAAACATTTCAAATGTAGTACCCCAGCTTATATGGAAAAGTGATTTTCACGCTCTCAATCTCCTCCCCGCACTTGTGTGAACCTCCTGTCTCCTTCTAGTACTTGCAGTCCAGAGGACAGCTGTGTACCCTGGGCAGTGGCAACCCCCCACTAAGAGTTCCATGGAGTAGAAAGGCTTTGTTGTGGTTTTGTTTTTTCAGTTCTAAAGAACATATATATGGGACTTGGTGAAAACGGAGCCTATGGTTATAAAGCCCCCTCACCCATCTTAGGAAAGAGCAGGCTCCCCGGAAGTCGAGACTGAAGATGATGCAGGTGGGATGCTTGGATCTTTAGTTCAATCAGCCTTGACATAAATCTGGGAATCTGTGGCTATCCCCTGGCCGAATCCTCGGCCTGTAATCTAGTGGGTTTGGAATATGTGCAGTTTGGGTCAAAAAATCCACAGTGTCCAATAAAAACAAGAGCTTAAAATGGGAGGCATTGACATAAATTAGGGCTCTATTTAAGACAGCTGAAAGAATTCCCCTTTTTGGTAACACTGAGGAAAAGTGATGACATATTTGGACTCACGGTGAATTCATGAAAACAGATTTTTTGCAGAGGACAAAAGCATATTATTTGGTTTCGTTTTCCAGCTACAAATGCTAACAATTCCTATGAAGTGAACTTCAGAAATCTGCCAGAGCAATGAGAGAGAGCAATCTTTCTGAAAACAGAGCTTTGGGGTCCTTCTCAATGTTCACGCCAGAAATTTCTGAAGGCCAGTTCATTCCTCTCTGTTGTTTCTGCCTGTTGTGAATTAAGTTTGAAAACCTTCTTCTTGACACACGCATTCACCTTGGTGCTCTTTTTCATGGAAAAGCTTTTGCCCATCTGTTTTCAGGGACCTGGGCACTGGGATCTGATTCTTCCTGGAAACTTCAGGCTACGACTGGCCATTGAAGCTCACTAACCGCAATCGCTGTGCAGGGGGACATGTGTGCCTCCAGGGGTCTCGCACCGCTTAGCAACTGTTCTTGCATATGTGCTGCAATCCTGCAAAGTTACTTGCCACTCCACAGCGCCCCGGGCTCCCCATCCTGTGGAGGGACCCCTTGGCTTGTGTGCATATGTTAGCTGCTCAGGCTCCTGTTTAGCATTTGCTTTTCTTGGCATTTCAAAGCAATATGTCCATTTTTATTATACCCTGGAGAGACCAAACCCTGGTGCCAGCAGGCCGCAATGAACCAAACACTTACAATTTATAGAAGAAATTCGGATTATGTTTTCCATGGAGCCTAGACGTTTCATCGCCTGGTAAAATAGTGCAGGCAAGACAGTGGGCTTCTACTGCCCTTGTGTGACTTTCAGGATTGCTTTGGATATTGCACTGCTCTCTCTCCACACACACGCACACACACACACAACTAAAGTGAACGTGGGTATAGGCGCCTGCTAACTTTCTTAACATAGCCACAAACCTAGCTCTGAACTTTTGAGGACTGGAAACCAACCGTTGTCTTTAAACAGATAAGAAAGCCTCTGCGTGCCAACCCGTTCAGTTCTGTCTGTAGAAGACAGCCCTTAGCTTGGCTACTGACAGTTCTTTGTTGACTGATAGATCATTTTTCCCTGCAGACCAGAGACTCTGAGGGACCCTTGGGCTCAGCTGGATATGTGTCTTCTCTCCAAAATATCTTACCTTTTTACAAATTCCATCAGAGCTCCTATAGTCCAGTTGTCAAACAGCCAACAGGGGAAAACCAGGAGGTGATCAATTCTGTGCGTAAGGCCACAAGAAGAGCAAGAGACAAGATCCTTGCTCATAAGAAGATGGATCCAGCTGAGAAGGAAAATGTCAGCACACCTAGGGCAATCAGTACACATTTTATTTTCCACCAATATTAATAATTACAAGTTTAGTTAACGTTTTCCAAATTTACTTGATTGGGAATATCTGATAAATCTCAAGGAGGAGAGGAAGTTATGCTAAATGGGGTCGGGTGGTTTGGAGCTGTATGTACCCCCCTAAAAAAGCATGGCCTTACATTTAATCCAGTCCTGTGGGCGTGAACCCACTGTAGGTAGGACCTTTAGACGAGAGGACCTCAGTGACGGTGAGGCCCAGCTGCGGCCTTAATCCTATCACTGGAGTCCTTTATAAACAGAATGAAACTTAGAGAGAGGAAAAGCCCAGGAAGCAAGAAGCTGAAGGTCAACAGAAGCGGGAAGAGGAGGAGACTTGAAGAGAGCCTGACACACGCTTCGCCACACGGCAGAGGAGCCAAGGTCCAAGACTCGCCAGCAGCCAGCTCCAGAAGGCAAGCCTTCAGGCAGAGAGCATCGGCTGAACGGAGCCTTGATGAGACTTTCTTCTAACCTCAAAACTGTGAGCTCATAAATCCCCCTTTTTTACATCAACCCATTGCATGGTATTCACATGAGCAGCCCAGGGGATTTCTGGTTTGTGATGTAGATGGGCATTACTTGGATATTTGCTCTCTAATGAGTCGTTAAAATGTACATTTATGCATTTTCCTGTGGGTATATTTTTGTGGGTATGCATTTTGCTTCTCATTTGAAATACTATTATTGAGAGAAAATGTAAGGAATATTATGAAAAACACTGAATTACATAAGTTCCAAACCCTGCATCTGACAAATACCTACAGAAGCCAGACACGTGACCTAGTTTATGATGCTACTGGATTGAAACAAACAAAAAAAAAAGCTTGGTGTGTGGAAAGCTGAGAGTAGGCATCTGAATTCACAATCTTAGGAGTCACTTCTGCAGGCTGCCATTGGCACCCCGGGACTGTCGAGGGAGAAGTGGGCCATCAGGGAAGGGTTCTGAGGAGCAAGCAAGGCTAACGCTGTGCCTGAGCGAGCGTGGGTCGGATTTGCCAGGATCAGGAACAAGGAAGAGTGGTGGGGGCAGGGCAACAACCCGGTGAAGGATCAGAGGTCAAGAGAGCTGGTTAAGAGCCCTGCAGGGAGAGGGAGACAGAGGTGCAATAAGGGGGCATTTTGGGGACTTGGAGTCATCCTGAATGATGTTACAGGGACAGATGCAGGACATTATAGATCTTGCATAACCCACTGAATGGCCTGGGAAAGAGTGTCAACTACAAGGTAAGCTATAACCCATGCTGTGTGGCAGTGCTCCAAATGTGTTCATCAATTGCCATGAACGTACCACACTAATAAAAGAAGTTGTTGCTGTGGGAAAAATAGGGGGCGTGGGGAGTGGGGCATAAGGGAATCCCCTGTATTTTTTTAACGTAACATTTTGTGTGATCTATGTATCTTTGAAAAATAAATTTTAAATATATTTAAAACAATAGAAAATAAAAAAAGAGCCCTGGCGGCTGTGCTGAGTGTCCCCGAGGCACCCGCGGGAAGGCAGGTAGGATGCCAGGGCAGGGGTTGCAGCTGTGGCCCCCAGAGGGGTCCCCACCCTTGTGCAATCCCTTCCCCTTCTGCGTCGGCTGGACCTAGGGACTTGCTTCTAACAACCAGAAGATGGCAAAAAGCTGTGGGAGGTGGCTCTCAGGCTTCGGGTATAAAAGGCTGTGGCTGCCTTCTTGCCAGCACCCTCGTGGCTCTTCCCGAGAGCACCTTTGGTTTCCAACTGCCGTGGTATGAGCCCCCCTGGAGGAAGGGCGGGTAGCTGGGAACCAAGGGGAACCCCTGGCCCACAGCGAGTAATGGGGTCCCCTCACTGCAGCTGAATCCCACCAACCCCAACCCCGGTGCGCCTGGAAGCACAGCCTTTCCTGGGCAAGCCTTCAGATGAAGCGCCAACCCAAGAGGACGCCTCGACGGCAGCCCCGGGGAGACTGAGCTGAGCACCCTCTACACCATGCACAGAGCCCCGGCCCGCAGAACAGGGAGACAGTAAGATAATACATGTGTTGTCTTAAGCCTCTACATTTTGGTATTACTGTTTTTTTGTGGGTTTTTTTCAACAATAGATGTGAGACCAGATTTAGGAGAGCCTTCCAGAGAAACTGGGCAAGAAAGAACACATTTCATTCTCCAGAAGCTCGAAGATTGGAAAGGTGAGGCTGATGGTGTCGTATGAGGTTCAGAAACACAAGCCTCTGAACCCTGCATCGGAAGCATGAAGCTCCTACAGTACCCCCAAAATGAGAGTCCCCACCCTGTTGCATGCTCTAACTGAGGAATGGTGCGTCCAAGTTTCCCCAGTTTTCCTCTCAGTTATAAAATTAGTTGTATCTCAACTCTCAGGCCATAGAAGATAATTTTGAGGACTTAGAAACATACAATGGGATTATTCAGAAGATATGAGTTATCTCATATGTAGATGCAATATAAAAAAAAAAAAGGGGGAAATCCATATCCAGAATTGTGCTATTTAACTTCAGGAGATGTGTAAATTCCACTTGAGCTAGCAATCATTCTTGCTGCCATAGAAAATGTACCTCCTTTTATGTGGGCTTACTGCTTAGGACATGGGCAGTTTGCTTGGAAGGTCTCCACTCTTTAGGCCATTTAGAAGCAGAGCAGTGGCCAACCTTATCAAATTGTCATTGCTAAAACCATAATGGTAGAAACACAGCTCTAATTTGATTTGAAGGGAAACATTTTCAACCTTCAAGAGAATGCCTGGTTTTAGATTCGAGGTTCTCTTTCAAGGAGACATTCTATTCCATGGAGGTTACTTCCTCTTCAAAGAAGAGAGTAGTTAAGGTTGTTGGCGTGTTTGGTAAGAGGTTTGCACACCATCTCACCACAAGGGATTTATTTTTCTGAGCAAAGTAAAAAATAAAATGATGCCAAGCTATGCTTGCCAAAGAACACATCAAAATCAAAATGAGAGGTCAGACGTATATGAGTGCTATAATCCACAGGGCGCCTCCCAATCCAATAGAAAGAGAGAGGGAGGAGAGAGGCAGTGCAGTAAATTTTTATATTGCCAATCTTAGGCTTGTTCAACGGGTTCAGGGAATTAGCAGTTTAAAAGAGTGCAGATAGTTTTGATACTCCTGTTCATAACTCTCCATCCCTTTGTTTTCCTCAGATTTATCAATTGGTCTATGTTGCTTCACTTTTCTAAATGTATAGTTGATACAAAAATTAGCATGAGCAACAGCTTTAAACGGACCAGACTTCACAAGACAATGAGAATGAAATTGCACACGTGTGCGTGCACACACAGGCACAGACAGTTTTTCGGTATGAAAGTATAAAGGTGTGTTTGGAAAGGTGAGGAAGATTTGTTTATACTGATAGCATTAAGAAAGCTGAGGAGGCGGGCTTTTGGCTCCAGCAAAGTTTTACATTAATTTGGGGGCAAGAAATACATCTTTGAGGATACTAAGGAAACAGTAAGATGGTCACAGAAAGAATGAACGTTTCCATTGCTTTGGAAGTTTCTCTGAATGGTGGACTAATATGGCACATGCCAGGATTGGAGGTGGGGAAGGGGCTTGGACGTGAGGAAATCCTTCCCCCCCTCAACACAGAGAAAAGCAACGGGCTAAGTCAGCAACGTAAAGGAGGCCTCACAGGGACCATTACCAGTGACATTCAGCATTTCTTCTCTCCTCTCTCTTATGCGGAAACTTTTCTGATTGAGGCTGGGAAAGCTAACTGGATGAGAAGAGCAGTGGGGAAAAAGTTGGTGACAGGCTACGATGTCAATAGACTTCTTGAAAAATCGCTGTGTTAGTTTTAAAGTTTTGTTGGTTCCAGTATTGTTGAGATTTTTATAACTCCAATGTGGAACCGAGAAGCAGCTCTGCCTGTAATCTTTTCCTCACAAGAGCTGCTAAGGGACTGCTCAACGTAAATTAAGAATAAAGAAAACCCCAGCCAGCATCAAGGACGACTGGTAGAAGGGACTGACCAAAACACAACAAAACTTCCCACCCTTAGTCCGCAATAGTGACTTCACACAAACCGCGGTCATCCCATTATTCTGTTTTGCTTATTTGCCTTTTCCCCTGAGAGACTTGTAAGATCAGCCCACCGGTAGGATAAATGGGAGTCTTTGTTTTGAAACATTGTAAATGGTTCCTTATAGGTTAGTTGTTGAGTGAGGGATGGGGAGTGGGAATAGTGGTTCACAAACACACACAAACACACACGAATTACTGTACTAATTCCCACAAAAGTCCCTGGGACATATGACAAGCATTAGGAATTACTTATCTGACAATAAAACATCCATGGTAGTGCAGTGCTTTTCAGAGAACCAGGATTAAATCATAGTGGGCCTGATATCAGTTGAATATCTGTGAAAAACGCACCCAGTTAATACTGCTTGTTTGCATCTTCATGAAATTTCATATTTATTTTATGCTTATGCTTTTTCTAATGTAACAGTTAAGACAAAAAGAGGTCTGCAGCAGATCCTATTCAATTCATTGGCAAGGAGGAGGGGAAGGTGCCAAAAAAATAAACAAGACAGCACTGTTTAGGAATCAAACCAACGATCCATCAGTGCAGGCACTTACCACCAGCCCAGGGCACTGTGGAGCACTTCATTAGCGCTGTGATTTCATCTAATAGTCACAGTGCACCATGGAAAAATGTTGCATTTCACAGATGCAAAAACTCAAGCTTGGCCAAGGGAAGTGGCTGAATGAAGGATTCCCTGCTGGTGAGTGCAGCACAAGCTAAGATCCAGGCTCTCTGGCCACAGAGGAGGAGGGTCGAACCTCGGCGTTATGCCACAAGGCTCAGAGATTTGTGCAATCTTTGACATTTTAACAAATTAAATATCCTGAACACGATGAGGCCAGATCGTTGGGATACGAGTTCACTGTTGCACTGCAGGTGATCTGTAGGAGAGCTGTGTCTGGAACTCAGATTCCCAGTGAAGGTACATCTAAAGCCATAAATGTGAAACTTCTCCCCACCGTCCTATTAGCAGAAATATTCTGTAGGGCAATGGTTTCTAAATTCCAGAACACGGAGCAGTGTCACTGTGTGATGATGTTTTCAGCAGTCGGCAGGGAAGTAAGAAAACCAAGGATAATAAATTATACTTAGATCGTCGTTCCCTTAATCGGAAATTACATTCTTCCTGCATTTTGGGGTGAAAAACCATCCTTTTTTATATATGGAATATTGGGAATAGAGGTTTTAAACATCTACAGTATTAAAAGTAACAACTGCGTGTTTTTGAATACTTATGTGCACTCCTCACACAATTTCCCTTTGAAACTCGTTCATGAAATCCAAAAGTCTTAGTACCATTGACTCACAGAACACGTTTTTCTAAATAGCCTGAGTTAGACACTATGGTAGATGGCAAAATGGCAAAAACTCTCCATCGCCTTCTGGAACCATGTCGCTATGACTGTTAAACTCCTTCCATCAGGAGGCAAAGTGTTTTTCCGCCCCCTTGAATCTGGCTGCTCGCATGACCTGGCAGCACAATGTGATGGTAGCAATGGAATGCCACGTCCACATCTAGGCCCCAGAAACCTGCTCACTGCTACTCTATCTTGCAAACCTGTAGCTGCCACGTGCACAAGCCCAGGCTATCCCACAGGAAAAGAAAATCTGGGGGCCCAGATGCCCCCATCACTCCTAATTCTCAGAAGCAGAGCTACTTATCACCCATCTGAGTGAGCCCCGGGCCAGATAGGCCCAAACAGCCAACCCAGGGTATGATGAGATAAAGACCTGGTTGCTGTGTTCAGCCTCTAAGTTTTGGGGTTGTTTGTTACACAGGAACATCTAACTGATACAGGAACATCTATAAGCATCAGATAGACACTGGAAAAGATATTAAAAACCTTGTCACTCCTCAAAGCTCTTAGAATCCCCTTTTTTTAGTCTTATTTTAGAGTTAAAGAAATTTAGGTACATAAGCGTGAGAGAATTTTGAAAACTCACGGGAAATGAGTCTAGAAACCAAGCACAACAGAACTATTTCTCAGTGAGCCATGTGTACACTGAAATTACCTGCATTTACCTACCTTATTTGCTGCCTTTCCAATACCACAGAAAAGAAAATTTGGTTTACAGGTGTTATTGCTCTGGGTTATTGTAAATTATTATAGAAATGAGACTTCTAGACCTTTCTTTCTAAGCTTGCTTTTGTGTGCATGAACATTGTGCTTTTCCATGGTCATTAAATGCATTCTGTGACTTGAGTTAAAGTATATGCAAGGATCCACATGAAAATCAATCCAGGCGCATTGCAGCTTCTATTGTGATATTTATCACATGACGGCAGAGCGCCATAAAACTCTGGAGGGCTCACCTACCCTACGTGGCGCCCTTCCTTTCACTCACCAGCCACTTCTTATTGCAAACATCTGCTTGGAAACGAGAAGGCATTTTCTATTTCCAAGGGTCGGTGTTGGCTCTTAAAGTACTTTTCTCATTTTATTTAACAAATGTTTAAGTTTAATCAAATTTCTAATTCCAAAAGTGAACCAACCTTGCATTTTGAATCACTAGCTTATGAGACGTAGGCATTTTAAAAGAGTATGAAAGGAATCAACTTCAAGAGCAATCAACAAACAAGCAGATGGAACTGAAGCCTGTGTCTCCTGCGGCTGCAGCTTACTTCTGGGTTGTCACCCCTGGAGCAGCTGGCTTCTGCCCACGCAGTGGCCCTCGGGGACTGATGGGCTCACCAGGTAAGGAAGGCTTCCTTGCATTCTGATGTACGACTCGTTCCAAATAACCTAGTGAAGCTGCATCAGCACTAAGGTAGGGAGGAAAACAAGCATCAGACAAACCTGATCTGCACTCTTTGTTTTGAAACAAGCTAGGCTTACACTTTTTTGGAGGGGAAAATGATGAACCTAAAAAGCATACCATATTTTTACTTACTAATGTGCACTTGTAAAATGCATGGCATGCTGTTTTACAGGCAGTAGCATATAAAATACCTTTTCCAGATGTGGATTCATAATTCTCCAAAGACTATAATAGTTATCATAAGATTTATGGAGGATAATTTATTAATCACATTTTTTTCTTTTAGCAATCTGTTTGGTAAGATGAAAGAGAACCTTAAAATGTCACTTTAACCAAACGTAGATGGCATAATATCAAGTTACTCCTTTTGTTCAAATTATTTTAATGACTTTATTTGTTTTATTGCCTCCACCAGTCAGTACCAACTTGGTGGTAATGAACTATTCAGGAAATCTCTTAAGATTTTTAAAGTAAAATAGCATGGAGCTATTTTTAAAACTAAATGAACTGAACTGGTTGAGTTGATTAGTGTTAGTTTATTTGAGGAACACATGAGCTACTGAAGCTTATTTTATTTTTTTTACAAGATTTGCAGGAGACAAATCTTGGGAAAACTGTAGCTCACTGAATATGTATGCAGCTTCCTCAACGAATACTTCGAAGCACGTGTGTCTGAAGTGCTACAAGTCACACATTGTTAAATAAAATACACATTTCAAACATGTTTCCCTTTAATCTGGCTTAGATTATAAAAACACAGCTGTGCTACATCCATACTGACTACCCAAGTCACATGATGAGTTAAAAAAAATCCAAATGACTTGCATTTGGTCATCACTTGATTCGAAGTGAATTTTGCCTGAAGCTTAGCACTGCCGAAGAAGAACGATTGCTCTGCCCTTCCAGGGGACTCGCCAATACTGGAATTGTCTGTCCTCTCATCCAGCATCCCTGCCTCTGCACCCCCGACCTGAGGTCAGCCCTCCGTGCCTCTTACTCAGACTCTTGTAACTTTTGTAAAAATCTCCTTGCCTCTAATACAGGAACGATAGTACTTTGCAGAGTTATTGCAAGGGGTTAAAATGAAACAACACATGAACGCATGGACAGTATTTAATAAGTAGGAGGTATTTTAATTATTGTGTGTACAAACGCATACAGGGTTCACTTTAATTTTGAAAGGACAAGGCAGCCAAGTAGTGTGCAGTTGTATATTTGAAAAGAAAGCGGATGAAATTATTAGTAACCAGAAACAAAAATATATTGAGTACCTACAGAGCATAACCCACTGTTTTAGGCTTTACAAGGGACATTAAAATATGTAAGAGGGAATCTACGTTCCCAAGAGTTTATAATCTGCACCGGAGCTCTGATACAAGTGTTGAAAATTTCAGCAGCATTTTAAATGAGTGGTGCTATGAGCCCACAATACCAGACTGACGCCATAAAGGGCCACGTCCACGTGAAAGGCATGGGCTGTGACCTCTGGGAGTTGAGAAAAGGTTGAGGATGGCTGAGTAGAGAGCAGGCTGTTAGAGGTGTCATGCAATGTAGGCTTGGGTGGGTGGGAAGGAGGTGCCGGTCCAGGAGAAGGAACCCAAGAGCATCTCATGTTCAAATCAACCAAGATGTGGAGCTGAGAAATCAAGAACCAGTTGCTAGGGTCTCTCCTCTCAGAAGCTCGGAGAAGAGGCCACGCTTGAGATCAGCATCAGCCCCCAAAGGAGAAGATGTTCTGCCTCTGATGAAGATGTGTCCCCATGGGACCCTCGTAGGTGGCTTTGGCCATGGCTGCTTTTCAAAAGAAAAGGAAACTACCTCTGGGGCAATACTGCACAAGGCAACCCCACAACTCATGGCAACTATTTCTGCATCCCTAGAAGTCCTCTCTTCACGCACCTGTCTGCTCCCCAAGACCATGAGCTTTGCAAGGACAGGACTATTTTCTCTCCTTTTCCCCAAGATCCAGGAAAGAGTCTCTGGTCTGTGAATGTCTGCTAAATAGCCTACACTTGGCTGAAGAGCGAGTGGCAGCAGCAGCAGTTGTCTCACAGAGAGTGTTTACAAGATTCTCTTCTGCCACATGAAAAGAGGAAAAGGAAGAGGGAAGAAAAGCCATCTAAAAGCCTACTTGGAAGCCTGAATTGAAACATTCCCCGATGCCTCCTTCATTAGTCTAAGATCCCAACCTGAAAGTGCTCTCTCCAGGCCTGCCAAGTGACCACAGGTACTCCTGCTCAGTATCGGACCAGCTCCATTGGATCTTCTCTCCTCCGGGGCAGGAGACAGGACAGAAGCATGCTCAAGAGGCAAAGCCCTCACGCCCAGGAGCACACGTCCTCAGAGTCTCAGAGGCCGGAGTTCTGCCAAGGCCTTGTAGCCCTCAAGGCAGGAAGCAAAGCTGGGGAACTAGCTCTCCTGTGGGGTCAGCTGCCACCATTCTGGAAAGAAAATGAGTGTTTCATCCCCTCGAAATAACAGAGCTTCCCTCACCTGGAAGGCACCATTCAACATCGAGGGGGTGGCTCAACATGAACCCCAATCTCCCCAGAGCCGGGGCTTCCCTCTCCTTAAAAAATGCTTCCTGGGAAGCAGATCTGGCTCAATGGATAGAGCATCCACCTACCACATGGGAGGTCCAGGGTTCAAACCCAGGGCCTCCTGACCCATGTGGTGAGCTGGCCCACACGCAGTGCTGATGTGCACAAGGAATGCTGTGCCATGTAGGGGTGTCCCCCGCATAGGGGAGCCCCACGCTCAAGGAGTGTGCCCTGTGAGGAGAGCCACCCCATGTGACCAAAAGTGCAACCTGCTCAGGAGTGGCTCTGCACACACGGAGAGCTGACGCAGCAAGATGACGCAACCAAAAGAAACACAGATTCCTGGTGCCACTGACAAGAATGCAAGCAGACACAGAAGAACACACAGTGAATGGACACAGAGAGCAGACGATGGGGGGGAGGGGAGACAAGGGGAAAGAAATACATTAAAAAAAGAGAAATGCTTCCTCTCTGAGGCTGTGAGCACAAACATGAGGTTGACAGAAGTAGATAACAGAAGTCACTGCTCTGAGTAAAGAAAGTCTCACGAGGTAAGTCACAATCAAACCCACGTTTTAGTCAGTCCAATCCCAGGACCATACCCCATGGCCCAGGCAGCACTTATCACAGAAGTTCAGAGAGAGAGAGCAGGGCTTGGATAGAGCTTCCTGGGGAGGTGCCACGGGAGTCTTTTCTAGAGTCAAATGGTCAAGGAAGAGACCCATGGGGCACTGGCAGCTAAGAGGGGGCCAGGTCAAGAGGGGCTTGACGGCCGGTGGCTAAGTCAGCCCTGGACAGTGGCTCCAGCAGCCACAGAAGGCAGGTCAGCCTGGAGACTGGCCTTGCTTATTCCAGCTCCTTGGGGAAACCACGGCTCTCACCCACATGGCACCTCATTTGTCTCAGGCAGTATCCTAAGGGCTTTCTATGAAATTCCCTGCGCCCTCCCGGCGACTCTAGAAGTTGTATACTCTTACCATCCCTGGTTTTATAAGTCCGGGCATTGGGAACGTGGACAGCACACTGGTGGGGAAGGTGGGGTCTAGAAGGGTCTTTGATCTTCTAGTAGGCAAATGTTTTCCAGGGCCAGGCATATATATTAAAAAAGAGCCGATTCTCTGCTCATCACCTTCAAATTCTAGAGGCTGTAACGTTTGAGCGAATAAGTGGCATTTTACCCATGAGTCTGCAAATCACACGAGCGTATATATTCTCTTCTCTTCACCGTTTCGAGTACAAACGTCAGAGCAAATGTGGGAGCATGCAGGCATAAATTTCCCATCCGTGATGAAATGTAATCAGAGCCAAGCAGTTTCCACTTTGAAGTCGCCCTGAATCTGGGTGGGTTCCGGGTCTGCACACACGGGCTTTGACAGGCGGCTGTATTTTTCATTTCAAAGTGGGCGAGAGGAAGGCAAGGACCCCAAGGCGACGCTTGCCCCTCTGACATTTCCTGCTGTCTGCTGGCAGAGGAACTTCCCAAAGCTCAGGTCACAGGCTCAGAAGAGCAAAGGCAGGGGGCTTTGTGGCCATGTGGGACCTGGTCCCTCCGGGGCCGCTGGGAGAGCTGCCTCCCTCCTGGACTGGCCGCCGGCCTGCTCTGCAGAGGAGCAAAGCTCCTGGGCTCGGGCCTCTCCCGGGTGATGGCAGCCGTGGAAGGGAGCTGAGCCAGAGGAGCGGCCCTGCTGTCCTCAGAGTGGCAAAAGGCTAAAGCCCAGGTGCCCCTCAAAGCCATTCAGCTCTTAGACTGCTGATTACACACCCGAGCCTGTCCAGCCATGCCTTTATCACGCTGAGCAAGGCAGAGCCCAAAAGGGAGAGCATGGCCAAGAGCACACTCTGGGTGTGCTGTCACTGCCGAGGGACTTCAGTGCCACCTGGAAAATGCAGCAGGTGGCACAGCAGAGCCCGGGGTTTCACCTGATGCAACACCAGGCGAGTGCAAGCGTGTCATAGCCTGCCCAGGTGCTCCAGCAGGAGGTTCTGAAGAAGGCACTGGAAAGGCCAGGGCCAACCTCCACACCCCAGCTCAAGGACCCGCCAGCCACAGAGGAGGGAGCCCCGTGCACCGGGTCAGGGCAGGTGCTTGGCCTTGCAGGGAGCAGGCATTCCATGTACACTGGCACGGGGACAGCAGGTTGTCTTCCAGCCCAGACCCCTTTGGACCAGTGTCGGATGATTCAGGAGAGGGCCTTAAAGATGGGCCATCCACATAGCGTCATCGCCAGAGCTCCTGCATGCGCCTGAGGCCAAAGCAAAGCCACCTGCGGCCTCACAACAGCAGGGGAGCCACGGACTGAGCGCCAGAGGGGCAGCATTTGCCTTCTTATAATTTTTAAAAATAAATGGCATTTACTAGGCATTTTTTTAAATGAGAGAAGTTGACGGCTTATGGAAAAATCTTGCATAAAATGCAGAGTTCCCATATACCACCCTATTATTAATGCATTGCTTTACTGTGATGCATTTGTCACAATTCATGAAAGAACATTTTTATAATAGTATTATGAACTATAGTCCACTAGGTGTTTTTTCTGACCAAAAATAAAACATGCACATTACAGGAGAAAATTAGAGAAAATTGAGAAGTGGCAAGCAGAAAAAAAAATCGTTCATAATCCCAATAGTTGGCATTTTGGTGTTTACCCTCCAAGTCTTTAAAAAAATCTATGAGTATGCTTTTTAAAAAGAAAAAGAAATACTGCATTGGAGCCAGCCTTTTCACTCAGCAATAAGGTAAGAAAGCTTTTCTCCTGACTACACATACTCTTCTGCAACCTGGCTTTAGTGGCTGCCTAATATTCCACTTTAACTTACTTACATTTCTTGTTGACCATTTGATTTAGGGTTTTTCAGTATAAAGTAGCACGGGAGTGAACATTCTATATGCACAACTTTATGTACATCTCTGATTATATTCCTAGTTAAAATTTTTAAGATACAGCCATGGGAACAAATGGATTGCCTATTGAATTTTCCAGTTTTGGTACACGTTTTCATTTCGAGGTGACGTGGAAGAATCCATTGGGGATTACTGAACCGATGACCTTGGCTTCATGGAGACTGGGAATGGGTTTCTCAAGGCCTGGTGGTCACCCATTACTTTGATCTTGGAGTCCAGGTGATGCTCTGAGGCGGTGTTTAATTCACCTATGCTTTCATCTCTCAGGGAAGTTCCTTACCGTGTAATTGACCTTCACGAGTGCTCTTCACCCCTCGTAGCATCATGAAGTGGCTCCGAGGGTGGACCTGGGGGCCAGGCAGTCAGGGTTTGGAGCCTGCTCCCCTTCCAGTTTTGCGATCCTGGGCGAGTTACTTACCTTCCCTCGGTTTCCATGTGGCGCTGTTACTGCTGTGATTACCTGTGCACACAGCCATCCCCAGCCCCACGGCAGACTGACAGCTTTGGGGGATATTCTAATTTTATGGTTGAGTTAAAAGATAAGAGAGACATTGACTGCATCCGAAATGACTGTCTTTCAATGAGGAAAGCAGTTAGTTGTAAGCAAGAGATCAGGGGAAGTACATTTTGTTAGCATTTACTTAAAAATTTTTTTTTTTTAATTTTTAAAGAAGCTTTAGATTACATAAATGTTACGTCAAAAATACAGGGGATTCCCATATAAGCCACCCTCTTCCCCTCCCACACTTTCCCCCATGAACAACATCTTTTATTATTTGTTACAATTGATGAACACATATTGAAGCCTTGTACTAACCAAGAACTATACATTATAGTTTACAACTTTGCCCTGCACAATTTTATAGGTTTTGACAAAATATATAATAGCCCATATCTGTCATGGCAATATCACGTAGGACAAGTCCAATGTTCCAAAAATGCACCCGTGTTGCAGCTATCCTTTTCCCTCTCCCTCCCTTCAGAACCTCTGGTGGCCACTACCTTTATATCAGTAACACAAGGTCTTCCATTACTAGAATAATAAGTCTACTTTAGTCAGTTGTTGCTTTCCCCCTTGTATTAGTTCATTCCTCAATCTTGAGGACTTGGGAACAGCGATGCCCACTCTGCCTCTGATTGAGGGGCCTTAGATGCCATGGGGCAGATGGATGGAACTGTACTGCCTGTAGTTGCAGACATACTCTGCTGCCATAGGAAGTGCTTTAAAAGTCAGCGAGCCTCACTCTCCCATTCTGTCCTCCAGCTTTTTGGTGACTGCCTCCCTCTCCAGTTTTAGAAGGCACTCTGAACAACAGAGAGATGGGGGGAGGCTGCAAGGCATTTCCTTCAGAACTTCTCCTTGTACCCACTAAGGACCTTCTGAGCAACAGTGGGAGGGTGTGCGTTCTCCTCCAGGGAAAGAGTGGTGCAATCAGAGTCATGCTGTGCGCTGTACCCTGGGGCCAAGACAGGGATGGGCAAGTGTGTGGGGGTTTTAGAAATAAAACGGAGAGTGTGAGCTGGAGAGTTACTCTTGGGTAGTGATTGCTTGAGCTTTACTGGATATTACAGACTTGCCTGTACAGGGAAACTCCATTAAAAACAGAGACTAGCTAAACCTGCATTTTTTTTAACTTTGTGAGCAATCATAAATCCCTCTTAAGAAATGTTCCCCAGAAACTGAAATTCAAACAAAATGTTGCAAATATATAGAGTTTCACGGGAAAACCATCTAAAGGTAAAGATACTGATGTAAATTTAGAAAGAGAATGAAATTAATAGGTAATGAGTTTGGGTTAATGCAACATTTGGGCTCTGATTTAACTTTCAAGCATTCTGACTGCTAAGGAAAAAAGGAAAATTACATTGGTTTAATAATGGTTATTAGCTACAATACAAAGCACTTTAATCCATCTTTGGAGATGTATTGATTTCTAAACTTAAATTTAAGGGACAATGATCTCATGGATTTTGATAGCACAAAACCAAAGTCTTCAGCTTTGATCTCCTTTAAACATAGACACGCATTCTATGAAGCTGAGAGAACGCTTCCCCAGTGGTCGGATTAACTCATTTTCAAAGCTAATTAAAGATCCGCAGAACACGAACCCTCTTCTTCACAGCGAAGGAGAACTCTTTGACTCTCCAGTGTCAAGAATCCCTTTCCTAGGACCCCAGGGCTGGCCCTGCATCACGGCACAGCGTGCTCACCAGTGCAGTCTTTCAAAAAAAGTTTTCCAAGGGCTGGTTCTATGCCAGAAGTTGGATCAGGCATCAGCTAAGAGACCTTGGCAGGTAACAGACGAGAGAGAGAGATTCAGGCCAGAAAGAGGTGAATGATGGGCTGGAGCCATTTTCACCCGCGGACGTTCCAAGCCATAACCATGCGTTCCCTCCCCTGCGCGTGGCCCTGTTGGCTTCGCTCCAGCCTGGGGCTCCTCGGGCCAGGTGTGTGGCTGTGTCTGTGTTACCTGCAGTCCTGACGGTGCCCCTGGGTGACCAGTAAGTAAGCGCTTATTTACGATCACCTCGTGCTCTCTTGAGCCATTAAGGTCTTTCCCCAAGCCTAGGACCCCTTCTGGGGGCCCTTCCCTCAGTCCCTACCCCATTCCTCCTAGGGGGGTGAGTCCTGATGCTCAGGAGCCTGTGGACTTGACCACCCTGCAGCAAAGGAGCAAGGCCAGCCGCTCCTCAGACCTCTGGCATTAGGTGCGAGGAAACGGCAGCACAGTGTGTCCTTTTTTTCCCTTTTAGCTCCACGGAAGAGTTACAAAGGCCACCCTTCCTTCCCACCGCACGAGGCAGAAAGCCGGCCCGCGGCAACCAAGTCACGGAGATGCCAGGCTCTTGGTGCTTTTGAAAATAAGAGTTGATGCAACCAATTTAAAATCATACTTAAGACGGATACCAAAATTACTAAGCCAATAAAAAGATAAAAACCCAATTCTATTTATGTGGTCTCTATCTTTCCAGAAAGGGTTTGCATCTCTCATTTCAGGCCCTTACACAACAGCTATAATTCTTAAGAAATTTAGGAAAGAAAGGAACGATAATTAGTATAATTATTCCCCAAATCAAGCCTGTTGGAAAAACATCATTGTCATTTACAGTTGCGTGATATGTTCTCAGCTAAAGAAATGGTGGAAACCCGAGGATCTCCGGTGCTTTCTGGTCTGGATCATGAACTGGTTTTGTTACTGTCCCCACGTACCAATAACAGCTCACGTTTATATAGTTCTCTTCAGGTACCATGCAATGTGGTGAGTGTGTTACATTTATTATTTCAATTCTAAATAATAACCCAAAGTCTGTTATTATTAATAATTATTCCCTTTTCACAAATGAGAAAATTGAATCATGAGAGGCTGAAGTTAAACATTTGTACTTGACTAAGTCAATTTTGAATCCAAGTCTATCTGACTCCGGAGCTTGAAATATTCCATACTTAATCACTGTATTAGCCTTAACTCTTCCCTCTTATATACAGCACAGGGCTGTATTCGCTTTCCAGTGTGATTTGTTGCATTGACCACAAAAGAATGTTTTGGTTATGGTTATTATAATGTCACTGTGATCAATGAAAATTATCATAAGCAATTTTATTGTTACTACTGATAAAGCAAACATGTATTTCTACATCAATTTCTAGTTTATAAAGCACTTTCACAAATAAATTACTAAGTTTTCAACAACTCTGGGAGGTAGGTGTTGTCCCCATTTTAAAGATGGGAAACTGAGGTGCGGAGAGTTGAAATACCTTGTACAAAACATCACTCAACTGCCAATGTTAGACAGACGCTGCACTTGGATGACCCCATAAGCAAGTGCCTCATGAGTTGTCATGCCCAGGTGCCTCATTTGCCTCACCCTAGTCGCAGCCCTGACACCAAGTCAAAACTTCAATTCATTTCTCTGGGTTATGGCAGGGTCTATCCATGTCCATTATATTACAAGGTATTGAAGTTCCTGATCCGTTTGAAAAGATTGGCAAAGTGAGTAGATGATGAGTCAAGAAAGCCCAAACACAACTGTAACCAGGATTTCAAGACTCTTGGTGCAACGAAGCTTCTTCTGGGGCCCTTAGGCTGGGCCTCTTGGAGGTGGCAACAGTTCTGACTCATTCTCCTCTGTACTGCCAGCCTTCACCCTGGACCTGACACAGAGGATGCTTGATTCTTTTGAAATGACAAATGAATGAATGAATCTATCTACCAATTAACTAATCAACCAACAAACATTTCTGAGTGTACCTTCTTCCCCTCACCCTGCCTCTTTGGGCTTGCTCTTAGCATTTGAAGAAGATGGAAGGAGAAGCAGGAGCCTTGCTAAGCATGGCACCAGGTAGGACATGAGCGGAAGAGGCCATGAGGTTAAGCCTCCACTCCCAAACCCCAAGACACTATTGTGTCTCCTAACCCCCTGCTGTCTCAGACCTCTGACCCCCAGCACATCTCCCCTCAGTCCTCTTGGAGGTGGCTGGGAGAAATTCTTGGAGCTGCAGGAGGAGGCCATTCACCTTGACTTCCCTGTCCCAAAGCATTCCCTGAGAGAATGGGGCCCTTTTCATCTGCAACACAGGAGCTTTGGAGTCTGTTAAGAGCCAATTTTATATAAAGAAGGGCTTCTTTCATTTCTGATTTCTATTTTAGGGAGAAAGAGAAGCGAGATTGATCCCAGTTTTTAACAGAATTGAAAATGGAGTTTTGCCAGTTTTCTCTGTTTTAACCTGCCATGCTCTGCCAGCCAAGGTAAGAGTGAAACAAGTACCCTGTGTTTCTAGAGCATTTTTCTGAGAATAGGAAAATATCAGTGATTGGGATAATTGAGTGTCTTGGTTAAAATTTACCTGTGCCACATCTCTGAACAAAAAGGGTTTTGGTTAAATAAAATCAGCAGAGCAAACAGGATGATAAAGTGAAATTTCTGTTCTATGTAATGAAATAACTATTTTTATTAATTGTACATGTAAGTAAAGCTCATTGTGATCCAATTCAATCTACTTATTAAATCTCATCCCGTAAGACTCTTCTAATCAGGAAGCACTTTGTTAGTCTAGTTTGGGTATATAGAACTTTCTTGCTTTTTGTTGCTTAAGATTCAGATTTCACTCTCTCAAAAGAGTTGTCCACCCCAGGGACGTTTTACCAGGGACTTACCTAAGAAACTGTCTCAAAGAAAGAGACTGCTGGGGAGTTATGTCTCAGGACCAGCACTGGCATGGGAAAGGTGCTGAAGCTCTGCTGGTCTGGGTGCAGAGGGAAGTAGGAATACCATAGCATAGACTGTGGAAGGAAACAGAATGCATACGGAAAGCCTTCAGTCAGAATTCCAAATGCAGATGAATCTTAATTTTGTTTTTTCAATCTTCAGTAGCTTTGAGATCTTTCAGCAAGCTTCTTTGCATGATAAAATGTTTAAAAGAGGTGAAGAAATTGGCCTGTGATGCTATAATCCCATCTGTGCCCACATATTTTGCAAATAAGAAAAGTCTTTGATTGTAGAGTGATTTTGATTTCAAGGGGTTCCAGGGAAGGAACCGGAGAATCTCAGGTAGGCAAGTTCCATCCGTGGTGCCCGTAGGCCTCCTCTCCCATCCATGTCCCTGGGTCCCATGTAGCTAGGGAGTCACAGGGAGGCAGCACTGCCCAGGATCCCTCCCAGGGCGGACCAAGACTGTAGACCCATGCAGCCAGTTAGAACTCTACCCATGTCCAGGCCAAAGGGATAGGAGCCGAGCTGCTGTGGAAAGCTGCACACAAAAGGGACCCCAGGGGAGAAAAAAGTGGGAGAGAAATCTCAACTAAAAAGGCTGGTAAGAACCACTGTGTCCTCACTCAATCCAGTTTCAGGTGGCTGGAAACACAAAAGCAAAACAGACTTTCTGAAATGTCCCACCCTTCTGGATTGACTCCATCTGGATCCCTGAAGCAGGATACCTTATAAATTTAAAAAACATTAAAATCATACAGAGCATCTTCTCAGACCCTAATGGAATAAAGCTGGAAAGCAATAACAGGCTGAGAACTGGAAAATCCACATATGTATGGAAGTTCAATGACACTCTCTTAAGTAATCACCAGGGCAAAGAAGAAATTGTAAGGGAAATCAGTAGTATCTTGAGAGGAATGTAAACAACTGTACAACATTTGAAAACTTGTGGGATGCAGTGAAGGCAGTGCTAAGAGGGAAATTTATAGCCCTAAATGCATTTTAAGAAGAAGGAGGAGGAGGAGCTAAAAATTAAAGACCTAACTGCACATTTGGAGGAACTAGTAAAAGAACAGCAAACTAACCCCAAAACAAGCAAAAGGAAAAAATAATAATAACAGTAGCAAAGATTAGAGCAGAAATCAATGAAATTGTGAATTAAAAATAAAATAAAATTAGCAAAACCAAAAATTCTTTGAAAAGGTCAATAAAATTGACAAAACCTTAACTAGACTGACAAAGAAAAAAGGAGAGAAGACATAAACAAAATCAGAAATGAGAGGGAGGACATTACCACTGACTCTACATAAACAAAAATGATCATAAGAGGAAACCATGAAGAACTGTATGCCAGAAAATTAGACAACCTAGATGAAATGGACAAATCCCTAAAAACATGCAACCTACACTGACTCTACAAGATCTCAACAGACAAATTACAAAGAGGTTGATCCAGTCATCAGAAACCTCCCAACAAAGAAAAGCCCAGAAAAAGATGGCTTCACAGGTGAATTATATCAATAATTCCTAGAAGAATTAATACCAATCCTGCTTAAGCTCTTCCAAAAAATTGAAGAGGAGGGAACACTGCCTAACTCATTCTATGACACCAGCATCACCCTAATAGCAAAGCCAGATGAAGATACTACAAGAAAAGAAAATTACAGACCAATTTTTCTCATGAATATACACATAAAAGTCCTCAACAAAATATTTGCAAATTGAATCCAACAGCACATCAAAAGAATTGTACACCATGATTAAGTGGGTTTTATCCCAGATATGCAAGGGTGGTTCAACATAAGAAAATTAATTAATGTAATGCATCACATTAACAAAATGAAGCAGGAAAAAACCACATGATCATCTCAATTGATGCAGAAAAGGCACTTAACAAAATTCAGCAGCCTCTCTTGATAAAAAACACTTAGAAAAATAGGAATAGAAGGAAACATCTTCAACATGAAAAAGGGCTTATAGGAAAAACCCACAGCTAACATCATACTCAATGGTGAAAAACTGAAAGCTTTCCCTCTAAGATCTGGAAAAAGACAAGGATGCACACTGTCACCGCTATCATTGAACAATGTACTAGAAGTTCCAACCAGACAAGAAAAAGAAATAAAAGGCATCCCAATTGGAAAGGAACAAGTAAAATTTTCACTATTTGCAGATGATATGATCCTATGCATAGAAAGCCCTGAAAAATATACAACAAAGCTTCTAGAGTGGATAAACAAGTTCAGTAAAGTGGCAGGATATAAGATCAACATGCAAAAATGAATTGCATTTCTGTACACCAATATGCGCAATCTGGGGAGGAATCAAGAAAATGTTCCATTTACAATAGCAATTAAAATATTCAAATATCTAGGAATAAACTTAACCAAGGATGTAAAAGATTTATACATAGAAAACTACAACACATTGCTAAAAGAAATCAAAGAAGACCTGAATAAATGAAGGACATTCCATGTTTGTGGATTGGAAGACTAAATAGAGTCAATATGTCACTCTTCTCAAAATAATTTATAGATTCAGTGCAATCCCAATCAAAATTCTGATACCCTTTGCTGCAGAAATGGAAAAGCCAATTATCAAAATTATTTGGAAGGTTAAGGGGTCCTGAATAGCCCAAAGCCTTTTGAAAAAGAGGAACGAAGTTGGAGGATTTACATTTTTGGACTTCAAGGCATATTACAAAGCTACAGTAGTCCAAACAGCAGGGTATTGGCATAAGGATAAATATATTGACCAACGGAATAGAATTGAGAGTTCAGAAATAGACCCTTGCCACTATGGCCAACTGAATTTTGACAAGGTTGCCCAGTCCACTCAATAGGGAAAAAACTGTCTCTTCAACAAATAGTGCTGGGAGAATTGGATAACCACATGCAATAGAATGAAGGAGGACTCCTATCTCACATCATATACAAAAATTAACTAAAAAATGGATCAAAGACCTAAATATAAAAGCCAGGCCTGTAAAACTCCTAGAAGAAAATGTAGGGAAGCATCTACAGGATCTTGTGGTAGGCAATGCTTTCTTAAACTTTACACCCAAAGCACAAGCAATGAAAGGAAGAAAGAAAGAAAAAATAATAATAATTAGGACCTCAAAATTAAAAGTGCATCAAAAGACTGTCACATAAGGGAAAAGAGAGCCTACTTGATGGGAGAAAATATTTGGAAACCCCATATCCAATGAGGGTTTAATTTCCAGAATTAAACAATAAAAAGAAAAGAACCCAGTTTAAAAATGGGCAAAAGACTTGAATAGACATTTCTCCAAAGTGGATATATAAATGGTTAAAATCATATGAAAAGATCTCAACATCTTTCACTCTTAGGGAAATGCAAATCAAAACCACAATGAGATATCCTTTCATGCCCACTAGAATGGCTGCTTTAAAACACAGAAAATGACAAGTGTTGGAGAGGATGTGGAAAGAGTGAACACTCATTCATTGCTGGTGGGAGTGTAAAATGGTGCAGCTTCTGTGGAAGACAGTTTGGCAGTTCCTCAAGAAGCTAAATATAGAATTTCCCTATGACCCAGCAATCCCACTACTAGGTATATCCCAACAGAAGAACTGAAAGCAGGGACTCGAACAGATATTTGCACACCAGTGTTCACAGTGGCATTATCTACAATTGCCAAAAGATGGAAGCAACCCAAAAGTCCACCAACCAGTGAATGGATAAACAAACTGTGTTATAAACATATAATGGAATATTATTCAGCTGTAAAAAGAAATGAAATCCTCATTCCTGTGACAACATGGATGAACCTTCCGGACATTATTCTGAGGGAAATAAGCCAGGCACAAAGGGACAAATATTGTATGATCTCAATGATATCAACTGATTATAATAAGCAAGCCCATAGAGTTTGAATCCAGAATATAGGTTACCAGGGAATAGATCGGGGTAGAGAATGGGAAGCTGATGCTTAATTTGTACAGAATCTCTAATTAGATTGACTATAAAGTTTGGAAATGGATGGTGGTAATGATAGTACATTATTGAGTGTAATTAACGGTGCTGAATTATTTATGTAACTGTGGTTTAAAGGGGAAGTTTTTGGTTGTGTATGTTACTAGAATGAAAGTTAGAAGACAAAAAATGGGGGAGTGGATGTAACTAAGTGGTTGAGTACCTGCTTCCCATGTAAGAATTTCCAAGTTCAAACCCTGGTACCTCCTAGGAAAAAAAAAAAAAAAAGATAAAATACAGGACTGTGCAACACAGTGAACTCTGTTGTGGACAATGAACTGGAGTTAATAGTTAAAGTATAGAATGTTCTTTCATGAATCATAGAAAATATATAACACTAATACAAGATAATAATAATGGGATGGTAGATGGGAAAAATACTCCCAATATATGAACTTTAAATAGTATTATTTTAATATTCTTTCATGAATTGTAACAAAGGTTCCATACTAATGCTAAGCGACAACAACAGTGGGGTCTAAAGGAACACTGTATTTTTTACCTGACTTTTCTGTACACCTACAACTTCCCTAATTTAAAAATACTAATAATTTTTTAAAAGTTACTTTGGCTAAATTTTAATGGATTGGTATGAGTGACTGTTTTGGATGATGAGCATATTTTAGATATAGCTAGTAGATGAATGTTAACACAACATTGTCAGTGTACTTAATGTCATAGAATTGTAAAGTCAAAAATGGTTAAAATGATTTTTATGTTATATATTTTTAATACAATAAAAAATGTTGAAAAGAAAAGAAAACAGCACAGGGCTCTGATGAGGCCCTTTTCCCTCCGGCTCAGGAAGGGCTGCCGGCCTTCACAGGCACGCCAAGTCTCCTTCCAGAATGAGTCCAGCCTCGGACCTGCAGGGTCTCCAGATGCTACTTGGACCAGTTGGTTGTGATCAGCATTGAGTGCCTAAGGAGACCTCCCAGGTCACTGAGAGGGCAAAGAGGAAATAGTTATGGATACTAGGGCAGTAAGAACCGAGGTTTTCTGCCACTTAGCTGAACAATCTTCTATGTTTCTACTCTGCTGCTCATGGCCTGGCCTTGAGTATTGATGGAGGAAACAGCAGCATTTAACATCAAAACCAGTAACATATTCTCACACATCACCATGATTTACCAAATAGCTCGTCCGTGTACCTTGAGATGCCCCTCACACTCTCACACACACACACACACACACATTCATAGTGTCTAGTTCCTCTTCATTCCCACCACAGTGGCCTCTTGATCAGCTCAATTCCCAAGGAGCTTGTTATTCTCTCTGCCAGAGCTGTCTTGCTATGCCTGAAAGACTTGGAAGCCCTTACTCACACTCTTCACCATACCCCACAGTTGGTTGGCACTTAGTGGAGACTTTCCAGTTGACAGGATAATCTCAGTGTCCCGTAAGTAAAAAGGCAGGCGCTCTTTTTCCCTCTCACCTGTGCTCATCTTCTCTGTCCCACTCGCTTTCAGGACTCCTGGGCATGGGTGCCAGGCCCACCCAGTTAGTTTGTGATAACGGATGAGTCCCCTTCTTCCTTGGCCTCTTGGCTGTGAATTCATGGGGTTCGATTTGACAAGCTGTAAGACCCCTCTCTGGTTTAACTCTATGAGACTATGTGCCTCCAGACCTTTCAAAAGAATTTTAGTTCCCCAAGCAGTGGTTTCATAATGTTTATTCATTTTCAACTTTTAAATGATGATTTAAAATTAAACTTCTATGTTCTCATTGGCCCTTGTGACTTCCAGTTATCATCTTGATTATCCAAGCTCCTTTCCTGCCTCTGGGGAAAAAATGGTATAAATGGACTCTGTTCACAGGGTCACCCTGTGATCTCCTGAAAACCATCTCCCACCACCCCCATCCCAACCATCCCCTTTCTACAGCCATCCACACCGAGCTCCCTGCACCTTGGCCTTGGTGTGACTTTGTCACACCCCAACCCCCCAAGCCTTCTGCTTCTTCTTCTGACTTTCTCCAGTCCAGGCTTATCTGCTCGCCACATCAACATGTGACCACCTCCCAAACAGGCCCTGCTGCCCAGTCCTTCCAGGACTTGAAAGCTTTTACTTGAAGGTCGTCTGGCAATCGTTGCTGTCTGTTTGGTTTGTTTGCTTGATCTTGATTTCTAGGCCTCCTTTCATTTCTTCTCCACACACCACCCATCTATCCTGTTCTGCCCCCAACCTGGCCCTCCTCCAGATCTTGAAGAATCTCACATCAAGCTGCTTGCCAGGCTTCTGCTCTCCACTCAAGGCAACCCAAAACACTAACACCTGCCATGATAAGCGTCGGCATTTCCCCAGCCCCAGTACAATTTATTTCTGACTGAAAGTGGGAACCTCAGCTGGAGTGTCAGCTGGAACTCCACTTTCCTAGCCAAGAAGGTCTAATGTCTTCCAAGGGTGGATGACACCTTCCCAGACTCACCTGACACCACTGAAATCCTCTCCTGAGCTTTCACAGCCCTCTGTGTCACCTTCTCCAAAGTACTTCATTTACCTTCTATTTCCTAGATAACAACTCTCAGAAGGCAGAAAACCTATCTTGGTCAGTCTGCATTCCCCACACATCCAGGGCCTGGCTCTTCGTTGTGAGCAGTGAGTGTTGTGCAATGAATGCCCTGCACAGGTAGTCCCACGGGCCATGTGCCTTATTCCACATGGAAATTTTTTCACTTCTTCTGCCTTATAGACCCTTAGCTTAAAACTCAAGCCCTGCGTGCCATGGCCGGCTTCTCGGCCTTCCCCGTTTGGTTCTCGCCACTGCTGTCATAACAGCTGTGAACCACAAGTTGCCCCTCTAGGATTTAAATAAGCAGTACGGATGCCTTTGCCTGTCTTTGCAAAACTCGCTTTTTCACCATTATCTGCCTTCTCTCTGGCCGCTCTCCAAATAGTCTGCCTCCCTTCTGAGCTGTAAAGCTGAGAAAGAGGTTAGGTCTGAAGGCCGGGCCACTAGGTTTTATCTGCTCAGATGGGGCCTCCCAGGATTTGGAGCCTCTCCTCTCGGAGGGTGTCCTTAGCATCACTTAGCCAGAAGGACAAAGTTATCCCGAGCATGGCCACTTCTTCAATGCCCTGGTTGCAGCAGGAAATGCACGCCACTTGCCATCTCATCACGCATGTCTCAGGAGGCCTGCGACGCAGGAGAAGCTACGTCCTTACGGACAAGGCGGGAATTGATCTGCTGCCACATGACATGCAGGGCGCCATCGCGGTCTCTGCGCCTCCACTGGACGTGTATGGCCCTCTTCTGTTGACCAAGGACTTGTAAAAATTATGATTATGATTAAACACGTAGGGTTGCAGGGTTCACAGGCTGCATGATAGCTAGGCTTAAGCTCGAGTTGTCTGAGTTGCTTTTGGAAGAGGATCAAAACCAAGCTGAAGCTCCTTCCCGCCTGGCTCGCAAGGCCCCTGTTATTGCATTTAGCTTCGGATAAACTTTCCTCGGGAAGGGGATGCCTCACAGCAGTTCATTTTAAACGTGCAGGCTCAGATCTGGCTTCACGTGTGAGCGCAGGCCTGTCATCGTGCATTCCAGGTCACTCTTCGAAATGAATTTGTCTTTCCTCAGTGTTTCCCAGAGCCGGGGAGCAGACATTCCTTCGACTCTGCATTAATCCAATTACTAAACACCTGCAGACATGCAATAACAGGGTGGGTGCCAAGAGCCTCAGAAATGGTTTTAGAGCCCAGTGTAATCTGCTGTCCTGCTATCAGGAGTCACATTACACACCTGCCAAGAACCAAGCCGGAGAAATAACCCTGAGTGCTCTCCACCAGGCAGGAATGCCGGGTGCACGCTAGATAGACAGAGTCACGGGCGTGTCGGCTGGGCTGTCCTGCAACTCGGGCACAATGGCATTGACAGTCACTTCAGCCCTAGAATATTGACAAGTAAAGTTTGGCAAAGCAGGACTTTTCTTTCAGGGCCATTTAAAGCAACTTCTCCTCCCAAAAATAAGTCAGAGCGAGCTGTGCCGACCCCTTTGCTTTGGGGAGTGCCAGGGCACAGCCTTCCGGGAGCCCCCGCGCCGCAGGATGCTCGAAACTCGCCAACAAGCCCATCCTGCCGGCTCGTACCACCTTCACCCCAAAGTTTTTATATATTTAGAAGTTCAGAAACCAAAGAGCCTTGGTTTTCCTACAGATCCTGAGAGCCAACCTCAAGCCGGTAACTCTCGGAGGGTCCTGCCGGCACCTTGGCTCAAACGCCGCCTTGACTGAGCAAGTGTGGGAAGTTGTGGGAGAGTAATTTTCAAGAATGTCTTAGAGCAACCCAAAACAATCCTTGATTGAGAATCATTATTTTTGAACTGTGTGGAGGGGAAGAAACCTTTATCTATGGTCAGGGTTAAATACATCACGGACTCCTCAATTCAACCTTTTCCATAAGAGAATTTCTGCACAACCAGAGCTGTTGTGCTATTTAAGTTTCACCACCCTGAGCTCCTAGAGGGTGGGGACAACTCCTTACTCTTTTCTGTGCATCCACTTCTTCGTGAAGACGGAGCTGGAATAGAGAGGGCCCCTGGAGAATGGGAGCTAAGTGAGCACCGAGGGAGGCCCCTCCCCGGCAGGCAGCCCCAGGGCTGGGCGCCCATCACAGTGGACAGGAGGGTCCCTTCCTCTCCCCCTAGCCACCTAGTCTGCACAGAGGAACTGATTCGAACATTAGCGATCAGGACCTAAGAAAGCATGGAGCACCCGAGGGAGCAAGGTTAAAACGAGCGTGCTGTTCTGGACCCTAAGCCCCTGCGTTTACCAGCCTCCCGTCTGCACAACCCTCACTGCCCCAGCTCCCTCGGGCTGCCCGAGATGCCCCAGCTCCCTCGGGCTGCCCGCTGCTCTCAGCAGGACAGCACTTGCAGTCTGCACCCCATGTTTGGCATTTCAGCTGCAATAAAGCCTGGTCCAGGATGACGGGTGTGTGTGTGTGTGTGTGTGTGTGTGTGTGTGTGTGTGAGCCTCGCCCTCACGACTTGGGCATCAGCTCCCCAAGGCAGGGAGTGGGCTCGGGTTTCTCATCCCTCACAGGTTTTAGCACTAACCGTCTAGGCACAGCAAATACATAGAGCCCCTGAGAGTTTACTTGCCTTGTGTTTTCTTTCTGAAAAGAATAAGAAAGCTCAGCTTAGAAGCCACACTAAGCCGGTTTCCAGGACGCTGCGTTAAGTCCTTGCCGGTCTAAGTGTGGTCCCTGGAGCAGCAGCGTCCCCTGGGAACCTATGGCATCTGCTATCACCTGGGAGCCCATTACAACTACAGAGTTGCTGGCCCCACGCTAAGCCCCTGAATCAGCACCTAAGTTTTAGCAAGAACCCTGGGAAAACTAGAAGAGTGGAGGGAAATGGATTTGGCTTAACAGATAGAGCATCTGCCTACCACATGGGAGGTCCAGGGTTCAAACCCCGGGCCTCCGTGACCTGTGTGGAGCTGGCCCATGCGCAGTGCTGATGCGCGCAAGGAGTGCCCTGCCGTGCAGGGGTGTCCCCCGTGTAGGGGAGCCCCACACACAAGGAGTGGGCCCTGTAAGGAGAGCTGCCCTGCATGAAAAAAGCACAACCCACCCAGGAATGGTGCCGCACACACGGAGAGCTGATGCAGCAAGACGAAGCACCGAAGACACACAGATTCCCGGTGCCACTGAAAAGAATAGAAGCAGACACAGAAGAACACACAGTGAATGGACACAGAGAGCAAACAATGGCAGGGAGGGGGAGGGAAGAGAAATAAAAAAATAAATCTTTTATAAATAAATAAATAAATAAATAAATAAATAAATAAAATAAAATAGAAAAGAGTGGGGACCCTAGTTAAACTACACCCCCCCCCCAGTCGAGCCCCTGCAGAATGCACTGTCTGGCACAGAAGGTCCCAGAGAAGTCTTCTGCGTGCCCCATACCTGCAGGGTGCACTCCAGTTCCCCGTGGTGGAGAAAGATGATGGTGATACAAGAGGGCTGAGCTGGGAGAGAAGAGAAGACGGACGGCAGGCTCACCACCGCGCACGGGTCATGTCCAGAGGGACAGCGAGCCCAGGCAGCAGCAGGTGGCCCAGGACCGCCTCAGGGCGCCTCAGGGGCTGGGCCAGGGTCTGCCAGCCCCTCCCCCGCGGCCTTCCGCCCACATGTAACCTTCAGCCCATGCTCAGAGCAGCCGGCGAGACAGTAATACTAGTAGGCACGAGAAAGTGCAACCCCGATCATGCTAACGACTTCTGAAAAGCAAAGTGCTCGGGATATGATTTCAATTAAAACTCACATCCTCTGACTGGTCTCTCTGCATAGCAAGACTTCACCTCCTCTTGCTCTCTTACTTCCGCTTTCCAAAACCGAGCGGATAGGAGGCCCAGGGCCAGCGCCTGCGCCCACCTCGAGTTGCAGGGGTCTGTGCCAGCGTCAGCTCCCAGCCTCCGGTCTGCCGAGTCCTCATAGCAAAAAATGACCTTTATGCGAATCTCACCCCAAGGAGGTCCCCAGAAAAGGAGAGGATCGTGGGAGGACTCTGAATTCTCCCTCCCTCTCAATCCCAAATTCTCTTTCTTTGACAGGGTTTATGAATAAACAGTTCTGAACCTAGATGGAAATGTCTCTTGCACAAAAGGAAAAAGCCCAAATTCCTTGCCAGTCTCCGTCTCCTGCCCCCGCGATCCACCACACTCTTTCTAAACACATTCTGTGCACCTCGCAGCTGAGTGACAGATGGCCAGGTGGGGACAGGACCCTGAATTCTGAGCAGGGGTCCCCCAAGAAAACAGAACTGCTGTGATCCTGGAGACCCCCTTCAACACGATATGGGACGGAATACAATAAACGATCCCAGTGTCAGGTCCAGGAGGTGACCCGTGGTATCACACGGTGCTTCCCGGGAAATTCAGGAACTAACACGACAGGTATTTATTCAAAGTTAGTCCTTCTTTCTGAACCTTCTTCCCATCTTTTCTTATCCAAAGAATGTCTATTCAGTCTTTAAACTTAGCTCAGATGTTAACTTTTCCAAATCTCCCCAATTTTCCCAAATGCTCTCCCATTCTGCTTGAGGAATGTTTGGGGAGAAAATTAGCAATTGTTGTTCAGATGGTATCTGTCCATTACTGTGAGGGGAATGAACTGAGACTGTGAAATTGCCTCTGTTATAATATCACATGTGTATGTTCTTGATAAACCTTAAATTCTTCAAAACCATGCATTAAAAGCAGAAGTGCTTTGAGGAAAATAGGGTCAGTGCCCACCACTTGAAACATGAAATTTTAACCAGATCACTATCAAACTAGTAACAATTAGTAATACAAGTAATAGAGCAGTGAAATGGTCACTGGAATTTGTTGCCAGCATTACCCCAAACCTTGCATCTTTAATTTCTCAGACTTTGAGACGTAGGTCCTAGAGCATATTTGCATCTAAGAGAGTTTGATTTCATCAAGAGTACAGCCTTCTTCATCAGTTAACTTTTTTTACAGTAAGGAAAATGTAATCACAGCTTCTTCAGTGCATGCAAAGCTTTCCCGAAGTTCAAAATAGAGAAAAGTGTAAAGGTTCTCAATGCCACCTATTCGGTCACTTTTTCCCTAAAGGAAAGCATTATGAGGGATTCCCAGATTTTGTCTTAAGGTCTTCATTTATCACCAAGGCTTTCTCTTTAATTGAGAACAAGCTTGCCCCTCATTGTTTTGAACATTAAAATGTGAGGATTAAAAATACCATTACGAAAAAAAATAAAAATAAAAAATACCATTACACTGACACCATTTTTCAAATGGAAAGAAATATGTATTATACCAATATTTACGATAATGTAACATAGATGTGGGCTGAACAATGTCCCTGGAATCTGGGAATATGTTGCCTCAAGTGGCATGTTATCTTACATGCATGCAGAAGTGACTAAATTAAGGACTTGAGGATGGGAAAATTATCCCAGATTATATGAGTGGGCATAATGGAATCCCAAGGGTCTTTACTAGTCAGAGTGACAGAAGATGGGATCATGGAAGCAAAGGTCAGCTTGAGCCAAGGGATATAGGCAGCCTCTAGATTCTGGAAAATGCAAGGGAACAGAATGTCCTCTGGAGTCTCTGGAAAGCCTGCAGGCCTGCCAACCCATTCTGAGCTCCAGGAGGGTTAGAGAAGAAAATCATGTAATTTTAAGTCATGACGTTTGTGGTCATTTGTTATAGCAGCAAAGGAAGCTAATACAGATAGTAAGCCCAGCACAATAAGTTCAGCATCAGTTTGTCAATCTTATTTACCCCATTCTTCAACAGGGGAAACATTACCAGACTTTTGACTGTGGACTTACCAGCACCAGCATAGTATCACAGCAGATGTTCATGACTCAAACATTGAGAGAAATAAGTGATAAATAAGAACACAAATGAACTTTGTTAAATATTTAACATAATACATCCTGTCATGTTTTTGTAAAGCCCCTATTTAATTCCTCAAAGTAGTGCACTGAGTAATATTTAGACCAAGGAAGACCATCTAGCTATTAACCTCAAGGTTTTAGAATCAACTCTAAGCCCAGTGGGACCTGAACTGGGTTTAATCTCAGAGAACCACTGGTTATGTTTGTGAACCTGTGCATTGCTACCACCCAAGAAAACTTCAAGGCAGTCACAAGATAAAGCCTCATTCCCAGGCCGGGTAGACAGGAAGACTAGAGCCACCATTGAAGGGCAGTGCCCCACCTTCACATCCATATGCCAGGCTAAGCCCACATCTTCAGAGGCATTTGCTTCCAAAGACCAGAAGCAAAAACAACTTGGAAAAGTAGGTAAAATGCTCACATACCACAAAATATCACCCTCAGACCAACTCTGCCAACTTTCTACTGAGACTCTTTGCAGTGGGCAGAGAGAAAGAAAAATGGCCCCTCCTCGGGAAAGGCCCCAAGGCCATTCTGTTTCTAGTTCCCAGCATTCCCTCTGCTGCTCCGGGACCCTTCCCCTGGTGTACCCTCTCCAGCGAGAGCATGTGGTCATTGGTCACTTACCCAAAGAGGCCTGAGAAAGCCTCTGTGCTTCACTTTTCCCAGGCTTACCCAACACATTTCTAGATCATAAGGAGACTTAGCAAGGGGATGTAATCAATAACCATGCAACAAATGTGAAAAGCAGCCTTGGGATTTTATATGAAGTTCAAATAGAAGCATGAGCTTTGACCTATTTGAAAGATCTGGGCTCACTCCCACCTCTCACCACCCCTGCTCCTCTCAATGCCTGATCATTTCAGAGTAGTTTCATCAGAGACTTCAATTCTTTCCTCGAAAGTAGGAAAAGTGGGCTCTTTTTTCTTGGCACCGAGAAAAGTTCCCAACCTTGTGGCCGGCTCACTGGGCCCCTCGGCACCACAGGGGTCTGAATACAGCTGGGGGGGAGGCGTCCACAGGGATGGTGCCTCACAGACCTGCCATCCTGCATGCGCACGCTGCTCCTCCCGTAAGGTCAGGGTCTTCTGCTGACCCACCCCAGAAGCCAAGCTGGCCTCCTGACGTGACTTCTTTGACCAATATAATGTGGTGCAAGCAATGCCAGGCCAGCTCCGGGCCAGCTTCTGCTTTCTCTCTTGGAAGCTGCCCAGCACCTAAAGGAGCTGGGATTGCACAACCAAACGGGGAGAGGGCACCTGGAGGGTGACCAAGGCTGCCAGCCAAACTCCTATGGAGCAGAGAGTCACTCCCCCCAAGCGCAGCCCAAAGAAATGGTGGTGGTGGTTCAGCCATTATGTCTGGGGGCTATTTGTTATGCAGCACTAGGTAACAGAGACAGAGGCTCTGGGGCAGATGGGCGCCAAGTTTCCTTTTGATCCTAACATCCTTTGCTCTTCACTGTTTCACAACAAAAAGTGATTGCCTGAAAGTGTCAAAACTAACAAGTGCTAAGTTGAAAGGGCATTACTTTAGAAGACAATCTTCCACCTCCACCACAGACGGGCTCTGTGGTTATCACAATCTCATGACTGAGGGTTCAGAGGCTGAGCCAGCTTCCACAGAGCTTTGGCTCTTGGCATCACAGTGTGAGGAGGGCGTCAGAGACAGCTGTCCCCAGCCTAGATGCTGGGAGCCGCCTGGCAGGGAAAGGAAGAAGTGACTGTTACAGAAAACACTGGGTGGGTAAGTGAAGGAGGATTACAGCAACAGTACGGATTGGATTTCCTAAGCGCCTCATCATAGGTTCACACCTGGAAACAAGCCTTCCCCCTGAGGCAGGCCACACTCGCCTTTCCAGTTTACAGCTCGGGTTTCCCCACACCACCACAAAGGCCCAGTGGGCAAGTGCAGCCCAGCAGGACCTCAACTGAGAAAGCACACCTCGGCCTGGCCATGGGGGAACGCCGCGGCTCACCTGGCGTGACTCGCAGACACCCGAGTTCCGTGGCCACGCCACACGATCCGGGGCGGCAGAGGGCTCGGCCCAGCCTGGGCACCTGTCATGGATGGAATAAAGCGGGGAGGCTGGGCGGGTCCCAGGGAGAAACAAAAGCAAAATGAGCCTTGACCAATAGAAGTCACGAGGGACTTCCAGAAAACACCCCCCAACGCATATTGACGGTTTAGTGATTTGTGCTAAATGATGTCAGAGTTCGTTTCACAGGTTACCTGGCAGAGGGGGGAAGGCTGTGATTCTGATAATGGCCACTACATTGTGCCAGTTGTCCTCAAAAAACATAAACCCAGAGCCTCTCCAGAACAGCAGAGAACTGGCTGCTGAGGACGCTGGGAGCAGCCCGCCTCCGCTCGGAGAGGCAAAGGAGCACTCCCCAGGCACCGAATCTGGGGTGCTCGCAGGGTCTGCTTCTTGCTTCGCTCCTAGAGACCCAGGCACAAATCAGGTTTTGCTTGCTGTGCAATTTGGGACAAACCCCTTTTCCCCTTTGGGTCCTCCATTCCCTGGTCTTTCTAATGAAGGACTTGGGCAGAATGATGACTTAAGATCCCTTCTCACGCCATAGATCTAATTTTTTTTAGAAAATCAGTTGATATATTTCCTTCTTTCTAAAAACTAATAGAAAGTTTGCCTGCAGTATGCTCTGCTGCTGGGGAATATTATTTCAAATCGTTCTCCTTGTGAAAATTATAGCAGCACGGAGTACAGAACGCCTGTCCTCCAAGACGAGCCCAGAACAGCCTAAAGCAGCGGCTCAGAGTTCACCTTGGGCCTCGTCTAGCTCCCGGCTGTTTTATGAGCTTTTCCTCGGCAAAGCTTTCTGATCAGACTGTGGTCAGCCCATGTTCTGTGTGTTCCCAGGGGTGGGAGGTGGTGGTTTTTATCGAGATGTTTTCTGTGGCGTAGAATCGGAAAAATTCAATGTTCATGCTTTTTTCAAGGTGGCTTGAAAAAAGATGCATTACCTGTAAGGCTGCGTAAAGTGGATCACGGTTTAGGAGGACTGCTTTGGTTATTTACCCCAGTTCTCTTTGCCCTTACACATTTTCCTTTCATATCTTACGATTGCCTCTTTGAGCCATAATAAATTGAGAGCGCCATATTAAAATCTAGCACTGCCTTTATGGTATCATTTTCCCATCATATTTCTAGGTGTTAGCAGTACCGAAGTGAGGGTGATGTTATACAGCACCCAAATCCATGACCCATGTCTCATCATGGATCGATTCCTTCAGCAATACAGATCAACACGGAAGGATCCCTCTTGGTTCTTAAATGCTTTTTGCCTTAATTCCTACCGCCATCTAATGTCTCCCTGACTTCTTTTGGTTTATGTTTCCCTGATGTATAGTTGCCCATCAGTGTATTTGTAATCCTATTGTGTTATTTTGCCTTAACTGGGTCTCTTGTTAATGTTCAATTTGATTTAAACCATTCCAATCCATTGTCTTCCCTTGTGATAGAAATCTGTTACATTTGCTCATTTCTGTCGTCTTCTTTTATTCTTTTTGTGTGTGTTTTTCCCTTCTGTTTTTTTTTTGTTTTGTTTTGTTTTGTTTTTTTTGTCATCTGTTTCATTAGGAGGGTTTCTTCTATTATTTATTTTTTATTCCTGCTGTATCTTTACTGTTTTCTCTTTTAGGAATTCCTACAGTGCTCAGCTTGGTTCTCCCAGATCTATTTTCCATATTTCTTAATCACTCTCTTATGTTCCTTTTCCTTTTTCTGCAGAGTTCTGGAAAATTTTTCAAGCTCTTGTCACTTCACTAATTGTTTTCCACAGCATCAAGTCATCCACTTGTTTCAAAAAAAATATGTCTAATTTTATAATGAAGTAATTTATCCAGGTGAAGTACCCACTTACCTTGATTTGCTCCCTTGGATTCATCTAGTTTTATAGCCCCAGCTTCCTGCTGAGTTTAATCCTCATCAAATACTTTCTAAAAGGTTCCTAATTTTCTTACAAAGAGTCATTTCAGAGCAAGCAGGTCTGAATCATTACAGAATTTGGCAGCTGTGCTCCTGATATGCAGAAGGTTCTCCGAAGTCTGCTTCTTTTGCTGTCCAGGCCCCTCAAGAAAGGAAATCACCCCTTCTTTGCCTCACTGCTGGAGCTCACCTCTCTGCCTTAAGTATGAAGAAAGGTCTCCTGGATCTCCTTCTATTTACTCCTGCCTTAGTCTAGACTCTGGTTGAAAGCAGGTAAGAAAAACCAGCACAAACTAGACCTGGGAGGGCCGTGGGGCAGGCAGCAGCAGGGCGAGAAGGGATGGTGGCTGCAGTGAGAACGAGGGCGCAGGACCCCCAGGCTCTCAGGACCTCTCTCTAGCACTAGTGCAGCAACGCAGTTAAGAGTCAGCCTGCTTGCCGCAGGGGATGATTCCACCGCTTGCAAGCTGGGTGGCCTTCTCTACCTAGTCAATAGCTGAAGTACCAGTACCTACCTCACAAAATTGTTGCCTGGATTAAATGAGGCACTATGCACTTAGTCCTAAGGCTAAGTGTCTAGCACATGGTAACCTTGATAATGTTACCTAACATCGGTGCGTATTCAGGTATGATTTACACTGGGATCTGTGAGAGCTTGGCCTACCAAGCAGAAACTTTAACGGAAGGAGCTTCCTACCAATTAAAGAAATCAGGAAAGGGAAAAGGTTCAACCGAGCAGTAGAGAATCAATTCAGAGAGCCAACCTCTTGAGGAGATGGGGTTTGGGAGCAGAAAAAGCCCTGAGTTACAGCTGGGGGCTCTGCTCCATCTCAGGTCCCCCAGACCAGGCCTCTGCTAAGCATGACCACATGCACCAGGAAGTACCCTTGTGTCTCCTTGGGTATCCAAGGGGGACCAGTGTGGTCTCTCCATGGAAGCCACTGCCAGTGCCCACCCTCTATGTGGGGCATTCAGAGGGAGTCTGCCAGGAACATCTCATTTACTTCTTGTCTTAGTAAGAATCACTGGTTCCAAGTAGCAAACACCTAAGTTGAACTACACCAAGGAGATGTAGGCAGCAGGAAGGAGGGAGGTAGGATGGGGACTTCCTGAACAACTGGACCCAACCTCTGGAGGACCTCCCAGGATCTCTAGCTCGGCTCTTCCTCATGTGGACAAACACAAACACAAACACTGTGGTTGGCCTGGCTGGTTTACACCGTCATCCCCTCACCAAGCATACGGAATGGGCATTCCATCGGCCATCCCCCCAAGAACTGCAGGTTCCCCCAAAGAAGGGGGTGCTCTTTTGAGAAGATAAACACTAAGTGACAACTATACCTCCTACATATGCCATCCCAGCTGGCACAACACAGGGCTGTCTTTCAAAATGTTTAAGAAGTAATGGGAAGCGGACTCGGCCCAGTGGTGAGGGCATCTGTCTACCACATGGGAAGTCCAGGGTTCAAACCCCCGGGCCTCCTGGACCCGTGTGGAGCTGGCCCACGCGCAGTGCTGATGTGCACAAGGAGTGCCCTGCCACGCAGGGGTGTCCCCGCATAGGGGAGCCCCACGTGCAAGGAATGCGTCCCGTAAGGAGAGCCACCCAGCATTAAAGAAAGTGCAGCCTGCCCAGGAATGGCACCACACACATGGAGAGCTGACACAGCAAGATGACGCAACAAAAAGAAACAGAGATTCCCATGCCGCTGATAACAACAGAAGCGGACAAAAAAGAACACACAGGAAATAGACACAGAGAACAGACACCAGGGGGAAGGGGGGGGCGGAGAGGAGAGAAATAAATACAATAAATAAATCTTAAAAAAAAAAAAAGAAGTAATACAGCTTGGGCAGTAAGAATGGGCAGTAAGCCATAATGTTGATTCAGGGTCCTGATGACCCCATCCTATTGTTCTGAGTATTCACCCATTATTTGATGGGTTTGGGGAGACTCAGGGGTTCCTAGAAAAGGGAACAAACAGGACAACAATGACTCAGGAGATTCAAGGAAATGACCGTTCACCAACCAATATGAAAATACTTCAGCATTGTCCCAATTGGTTTGGTCGATCCACTGTAAACTGGATGCACCTGATTCCATTGACCATGTATCTAACAGAAATTCCCCCAAGGGTCTCTTGTGAGGATGATACCCTCTGCTAGTTGCTCCGGCCGATAAAGGTTTGTTTTCCTGTTTTGCATATGCTGTTGATTGTTTCAAGGTGGATTTCAGAGGGAATAGTTACACAACAGTCCTCATGCTGACAGTTTTTCTAGGACTCTCAAGATGAATCTCTTTCTCTAAACAACCAAACCACTTGCTCGCCTGAGAACTCGGAGAACTTGCCTTATTCCTGCATCTGAATGTGTCTCTGCTCCCAGGATGCCCAGGGAAGAAGTCCGAGTTCAACATTTGAGAGCAAGAGTTCCTTGAATCATGTTCCAAAGAAGCCAGTCCCAAACGTATGAACTGTGGCCTCTAAAATCCATAAAAACTCAGATAGGGGTCTTTCAAGGGCTTGTCAGTGTTTATCTTATAATTGTTATTTCATCGTTTTGCTTAAGATTTACCAAAATTTTAAAACCAGAACTAAAGATTCCTCACAATTCACTAATTGTTCCACAGACAGACCTTTCTGTTCTTTCCTAATCTAAATTGGACTGAGGCCAACTAGAATAAAACAGTGAGCTTTATCTAGCTATTAAACCCTCCTGCCACACGCAGACATTCTCTCCTCATTCTGCAAATGAGCACATACTTTAAAGGAAAAGACCACAACCAATATCTCTAAGATACCCCAACTTGTTTTTAAAATATAATATCTTTTGCTTGGCTCATCATTTTTCTGTCCCCCTGTCTCTCTCAGAGTTATCAGAATTCTCTGAATTTTTCTCCTATAAAGAAATATTTAGCAGTGAATATTTTTTCACTGTTTTAGACTCTTGAATCAGTCAATTTTCAAAATAATAAAAAACTTCTCTGTTAGCAAAAGGTTGAAGTGCTCATAGGTTATTTCAGGTATATGTGTGTACCTATTTAAAAACAGAAGGCATCCAGATGCTTACTAAACATGTGGATTAAATGGGAAAAAAATACCACGTCTTCCCTTGTCCATCATACATTGCCATGCCTCCCCAAACCCATCCTTCCTTGAACCACAAGAAGATGGGGTCAAGGTCTTTCTCTCATAAAACTAAGGTGGATGTTATGATGTAAGCTGTGCAATTCCAGAGAACATTTTTCAGGGTTTGGGAGGACTGATGCATGCACCACAAGCTACTTCTGCTTAGTCTAGTGGGATCAGCTTCCCACACAAGTATCCAGAGAGCTCTAAGCATGGTTTTCATAATTCAAGGAGTATTTGGTGCTTTTTGCTGATCTGGTTCCAATCCTCTTCCAATACTATCCCGTCCTACAACATCTCCCCCACTCCCCACCCCCCAGGCCCCATGGACTTTAAACAGGCAGAATGACCTCTGCTCTGCACACACTGACACATGTTTATTCTCATGCTCCTTTGTCATCTGAAACTTGTCCCCTTCCTTTATCTAATGAAACACTAATGACATAGAGTCTGTGCAGCAAATAACATTGAATAAGTAAATCATTGGCATTCAGTCATTGGAAGCTGCTCTCATCACCACTTCATGTTCACAATTAACCAAATATGTATTTCAAATGCCACCTCTTTTGAGAAAAATCTCATGATTCTCTAGTCATAATTAATTACAGTCCCCCCACACGTACTTGTTATTGTCTTACCTCATCACTTATATCATTTTATTTAGCATTATAGTTAGCTTATTGTTGTTGATATTACTTTTATTCTGAGCTCATTCGTTAGCATATACTCTCTCTGAGAGCAGGAATCATGTCTGATTTTTTAGCATCTACATCTACATCCTGCCTCAGCTTTATGCATTCCTTTAGTAGGCACTTGGCAAGCATTAGTCAAATTGAACTGGTCATCATGAAGATTTTATTGTTTTCTTGATCATTTAGTACTTGACCTGGGTTCTTGTTTTACTATACTGCATCTCATATTCTGTAAATTCTTCTGCAAAGTTAAGTAAGCATGCTTATCTTTCAAAATATTTATTTCAGAATTTGTTTCAGATATTGATACAGAAATGCTTTCAATCATTAGTATAACATGGATAATCTAGAATAAGCATCATGCTTTCTTCAAATGTGTTTTCCTGGTGGTTCCATGTAGAAATAAAGGCTAGGTTGCTCTTGATACTTTTGCAGCATGTCCTTGACCCCTAAATTAATTTGAGTGTATTGTAGGAAGCAGTGAAAGATTTGTTTGAGTCACAAATCCCAAAACCTAAGCTCCTAACTCTCAGACTCAAACTACACAGGAAATTTCTAACAGTAAATCAAGAGCCAAAAGCGCATTTGTGACAGAGCTAGAGAAAAGAAAAGCAAGGACTGGCAGCAACCAAGGAGTGTCATATTCATTGTAATTTAAAATCATCTGTTAGCAGAGAAGGAAATCTGGTGATCAGTTTCTTGTGTCATGCTTCACAAGAAAGCTCAGTTGTGCTTATCTTTATCCACAGCCACTTCAGCAGGGCTCCTGCTCCCTGGAATCGAAGACGCAGAGAGCACACAGACCACACGGGTGACTTCCTAATCATCGGCATTAATTAACCAAGACCAGTCCTCGGTCATTTGCTTTTACCCCTTCTACCTATCTCCAAGTTCTGCATTCAGATCTGATCTCCATGCAGATGACTCTCAAAGTCGACCTTTAGATCCAGCCCCCTCAAGCTCTGAACCATTCCCAGATAATCATCTCCACCTAACAAAATCCACAGGAACTCACAATCGGATGTCCCAGACCATTTTCCAAAACATAGTCGTCAAAGTTGCCCCCCCTTTGTTGTCCCTATGAATGCCATGTCCAGTGTCCAGTTCAGGACACTCAGAGCTCCTTTTGGAAATTTCTTCTTCTTCCCATCCAATTAGTTGTCATGACTCATAATTCTAAAGTCTCTCAAAAACATCTCCTCTTTTTCATATCCTCTGCAACTCTTTGACCCACACTTTTCATTCAAAATATGTAGCAATTCCCTCATGACCTCTTCAAATCACCCACTGGTAGCTATTCTTAAAACACAGCTCTGGTCAGGTCACTCCTTTGCTCAAAAACTTTTCATGGCTGCTCATTCCCTCCTAAGTTTAACATTCAAGACTGGCCAAATCACCCTCACACCCATCCCAAGCTCCCAGTGTCACTGAGTACATGAAGCACAGTTGCCTTGCCTTCCAGTTACGTGAACTCTCCACAAAGGCTAAGCTATGCCTGCTTCTTCTCGGCCCCTCACAGCCCTGCACCATGCTTTGCATATCACAAGTGCCATTAGACATTTGTGAGTTGTACGTCATATGTACATCGTGCTTTATAAGTCCTATGCCAGGACCCACTTGAATGAAACCCTGCTGGCAGCCCGACTGTGTCATATCCCATACGCTGATTGCGTTTTGGCATGGGAAACCTGATCCAGATTCCCCTAATCAGAATTCCTGATCATTTGGGCAGAAGCCAGGCTAAAGTTCATCTTAGCCATAGCTACCTGAAAACTGAATTGATTCTGTAAATTCGCCAGCATAGCCTATGTTTCACCTTCTAAAAGCAACATATTTTAAAACACTAAGGACTTGTTTATACTCAAATAGTAGGCCTCTTTATACGTCCTTTTATCATACCTACATAATCCTGAATGCATCTTAAAATTATTGAGACATGTTGCAATCAGTGAGGTTTTACTGCATGCATAAATAATTACTCCACTGTCTTCACCCTGTGACCTCCTACTTGTCAGTGATGCCTGCAAAGCGAGTCTCCTGTGTATGATATCAAACTCAGTCAACTAACACTCACTACCTTAAATTCAGGTAAAGCTATCACTGCAACACAGAGAAGTCTTCCTCAGTCAGAGGCAAGAGCAGCAGCGGCTGGACCTGAGCCCCTGTGCCTCGGCGTCAGCTCCTGGTGCCTCGTGGAGCCCGCAGC
The DNA here is from genome assembly GCF_030445035.2 of Dasypus novemcinctus. Classification (NCBI taxonomy): domain Eukaryota; kingdom Metazoa; phylum Chordata; class Mammalia; order Cingulata; family Dasypodidae; genus Dasypus; species Dasypus novemcinctus. The sequence continues at coordinate 9,332,434 of NC_080697.1, forward strand.
TGTGAAATGTGGTAATAACTGGGCTCCCGTGTCCCAGCTCCAGCACTGCCTGGCTGTGACAAACCTGGAAGGCTTTCCTTTTGTCCAAGCCACGGGACTGGAAAGCTGAGTGGTAAAGAGTGATCTCCTGTTCCCAGGTTACTGCCAGGGGGGTATAACCCGCTCTGGGAACAGAGTGGGAGCAGGTTTTGCCTTTTACCCCAATCTGATGGCTCCAATTCCTCAGCTGATGGATGAGTTTCCTATCATCTTGGTTGCCCTCAGTGAATAGTTCTAAGTTGCTGCTGCATCTAGCACAATGTGGGAGTAATTTGGAGAATTCTAGGCTACAAATACCTATAGACATCACAAACTGGGGAGAAATGCTGTGGTTTGATGCTTCATGCAGCGCCAATTAACAACAACCTGGATTTTTTGCAAATAGAGCTATACCGCCCACTTGTACTCCTCTACAGTTTCCACTTAGCAACCTCAAAAAACAGTCTCTGCCCCTGAACTTCACAGAAATTACCAGTAATTCACTCCAAGGCACAGAATTCCAAAGGATCAGTTCTTAATTATTCTGGGTAAGGAAGACATTTTCCCATGCAAGTTACCACGTGAGTGATAATCCAGGATTGCAATATCCCACTCAATTTGCCTTGATAGTCACACAAACCAGAAACTTCAGATCTAGGGAAACCAGCAATTCTTACAAGCCTGCCATCTCCTATCAAGGTATTTTGGTTAGAGGCTGCTCTTCAGGATATACCTTAGGAAGGACTGCCATGGGAAATGGATGATTAGGGACAAATTATTCAGTGTGCGTTCAAACCTACATATACATAAGCAAGACCTTGGATGTGTTCATTTAACTTTTTAGATCTCTCTTTTCTCATCTGTTTAATGGAGATAATATTCTCTACTCACCTTCGAGGGTTGCTATAAAATAATGGATTGATAGTGGCTATTAATGATAAACAACAACTCAATGTGTGATGTAAGTGAAGCAAGTACCATATAGTCTTTGCTAATATGAGGGTCCCACTGCTCATCAACCCACCAGTCCCAACTTCCCCTTTTTCCCTTCCTGGGACACAAGCATGCAACATAAAATCACAGATGAATGTTACCAGATACGACCATTAAGAGGAGAAAAAGAAAAATTATAAGTGATTATTATCCAAGTTCCCGGTGCAGTTGATTTATTTTAAGAGAGGGATAAAGTGGGTCAGCTCAGGGATAGCATATTGTATTTTGTAAATCAATCCATTAAGAAGAAAATGTCAATGTAGCTGAATAAACACTACTCAACATTGCCTTGAAAAAGAGATGTAGAGATAGTAGGACACACACATACAACACACACTGCTAAGGAATAGATACTACAGGTGAAAATTGGTTATAGTGTGCCTTAAAGACATTCTTGGAAGGTAAATGAAAAAGCAAGAAAATGGCATTCTGAAGGCTGTGCATGGAAGGGTAGGGAGCAATTCAGCCTTTACTGTTTATGATGGAAGTTGCCATAGTTTACAGGCTTATTGTAGGGATACAGTTTGTTATATTTTCAGCACCTCAACTCTAGGGCCACCTCATTTGCTTACAACCAAAAGTCTCTCATGCCTGCCCAGCTTGACACTTTTTGTGGTTTGGGAATCAGCAGCTTCATGATTAAAATAGTCTTTGATTGGTAGAAATGAGGCAACCAACAAAATTATGTCTTGATTTAATGGATATGCTGAGGGTCTGATGGCACATAGTAGTGTTTGAGCTCAGAGGCATTCAGATTTGTCACAGTCCTCTGAAAATACATATTCCGAATTCTTCATCCCCCTGAATGAAAGCATTAGAGCTCAGAAAGGGGAGGAAACCTGCCCAAGATTATAAAGCAAGTAAAGGAGAAACCTGCGAGGAATCCATTGTGCAAGGCTGGTGTGACAGTCACTTTCACACGTCACCTTAGCTAGATTATGATGTCCACCAGTTTGGTCAAGTAAGCACTGTCCTGATTGCTACCATGAGGGTATTTCACAGATGGATTTGCATCTATGGCGCTGCAAACGAGGGAGTCTCCTCATCCAAGCACTTGGAGATCTTCAAGGCAGTACTGAGCATTTCAAAGATGAAAGGAGAATTCCTGCCTTCCTGCCTCTACTTCAGCCAACGAGCTACTCCTGCAGAATTCAACTTCACCTTCACTGGGGTTTTCAACTTGCAGCCTACTCTGTGGAATTTAGACTTGCCAATCCCCAAGGTCACATGAGCCAATTCCTATAGAAATTTCTTGGTATTTACATATGTGTGTGTGTGTATAACTGTTCTATTTCTCTGGAGAACCCTAACACAGCTGGCTTCAATAACTTTGGTTCACACATGAGCAGAGGGAATCACCAAAGTTTTCCCAAAGACTGACACTACAACCAAGCTCAGGATGGCTAATGTCATTGATTTTTCATACAGTAACCGATAATTTAATTGAAAATAAGTAATTCAAAGAAAAATTGGTAGAAAATCAAAATCTTTATTACTGTTTTTCCTCTTCTTGGAAATTTTGTACATGATATGACATATTCTCAAAAATTATAGGCATTTATGCCTGCTTTTCATACTTAGCATTGTTTTCAATTTTTTTAGGTTAACTTCTCTGTCCAAATGAATTAATTGAAACAAATTGGTCAAAAGTTGAATGTTTTCAAAATTTACTACCAAGTAGCAGCAGTCAAGACAGAGTACTGACACTATGATAGACATATACATCAGTTGAATAGAATTGCGAGTCCAGATATAAACCCATGCATCTAAGATTTTCACCCAAAGCACCAAGATCATTCAATAGGGAACAACGGTCTTTGCAAAAAGTGATTGTGGAACAACTGGATAACCATATCCAAATAAATGAAGTTAGAACCTAACCTCATACAACATACAAAAATAAACTCAAAATGGATCAAAGACCTAAATGTAAGAAATAAAAGTATAAAACTCTTAGAAGAAAACATAGGAAAAATTTTCATGACCTTGGATTTGGTCAGATACTTAGATATGACACCAAAGTTAGAACAACAAAAGAATAATAAATAGATAAATTGGACTTCAGCAAAACTAAAAACTTTTTTTCTTTAAAGGACACCATCAAGAAAATGCAAGACAACCCACAGAGGAGACAATCAGCAAGATGGCAGCAGAGTAAGGAGCTCCTAGAGTCAGTTCCTGCCACAGGGCAGTTAGTAAACACCGGGAGCTCTCTGGAGCTAGCTGAATTGCCTGTTTAGGAGCTCCAGGAGGCCAAAAGAGCATCCTGTCAAATCCTTGAGGGACTAGAAGGAGGAGACTGCCCACCTGCAGAGAAGACTCATAAGTAGAGCATTTCATGCCCTGGAGGCCAGTGCCCATCCTCCACTGGAGGTACGAGCTGCCTCAGGAGCTGTTCCATGTCTGAAATTAGAAGTTCCATTTCCCAAAAATGGGGGAGGAAGAGATGGTTGGGCACCAACTTCAGCTACTGATGAGTAAATTCAGTGAGCTAAAGTATAATCCTGAGAACAGCTAAAGTTTGAGCCTGTCCAAATCAGAAAGAGGCTAGGAACCACCATCTTAACTCCTCACCTGGCCCGAGAGGAAGTGGGGCAGACTGAAAATCCCAGTACTGGTGGGGACCAGCTTCTTTCCATCCAGGTCAGATTGCAGCTCTAGCCTAGGCCCCAATGCCACCTCCAGCAGGGAAGAAGCTACGGGGACCTGTGCCAGCCTCTCCAGGAAATTACTGGCCAAGCTGAGGAGGCCAGTGATTATCTTACTCTGGCGGCATAAGCCACCCCAGAGTTATTCTGTGGCTGGAACTGGAAGCTCCATTTCCCAAAAACAGGAGAGGACAAGATGGTTGGCCACCGATTTTGGCTACTGATTGGTAGACTTGGCTGGCTAAGATAAAACCCTGGGAATAGCTGGGGTATGAATCTGCCCAAGTCAGAAAGACGCTGGTGGCCACCATTTTGACTCCATCCCCAGCCTGAGAGGAAGCCAGGCTGACCTAAAATCACGGTGATGGTAGAAACTGGTTTCTTTCACCCAGATCGGCCTGCAGCCCTAGGCTAGGCTTCAGCCCCACCTCTGGCAGGGAGGAGGCTGACAGGCCCTGCATCAGCCTATCCAGGTAACCGCAGATACCCTTGACTGGCACAGACTGAATAATCAGAAGTCTACCAGGGCAACTGCGCTCATCTTGGACCTGCACTGCATAGATTGTTGCCCATACCTGTGGCTCCATCCCTGCCCCAGGCAGGGGAGAAAGGGGCATGAGGCTTCATCAGTCTCTCTGAGCAATTACAGTCTAGGCCTACATGACTTGGATTATTCCACACAGCTGTGACTCTGTCCCTTCCCCTGGCAAAGGAGAAAGTTGGAAGAAGCTTCATTGGTCCCTGGCACAATAAGGGCAGCTTCAGCCTCCATAGGTTACAGCACCAATTACAACCTTGGCTCTTACTGCACAACCAGCAAAGGAGAAAGGGCAGGAAGCCCGAAACTAAAGAGAAACTACACTCAGAATACTCTAGTAATCTAGATGCAAAGACACCAACAAAAAATTACAATCCACACCAAGGAAAAGAAAGCTATGGCCCAGTTAAAGGAACAAGATAAGCCTCCAGATAACATAAAGGAGTTGAGACAAGTAATCATAGGTGTTCAAACAATTCTCCTTAATAAATTCAATGGCTAAAGAGATTAAGGATATTAAGAAGACATTGGATCAGCACAAAGAAGAATTTGAAAGCACACATAGAAAAATAGCAGATCTTATGGGAATGAAAGATGCAAGAAATGAAATTATAAAAACATTGGAATCATATAATAGCAGATTTGAGGAGGCAGAAGAAAGTATTGGTGAGCTTGAAGAAATGGCCTCTGAGAGTGAACATACTAAAGAACAGATGAAGAAAAGAATGGAAAAAATTGAACAAGCTCTCAGGGAACTAAATGACAGCAAAAGGCATGCAAATATATGTGTCATGGGTGTTCCAGAAGGAGAAGAGAAGGGGAAAAGGGCAGAAGGACTATTAGAAGAAATAATGGTAGAAAATTTCCCAACCCTATTGGAGGACATAGATATCCATGTCCAAGAAGCGCAACATACTCCCATCCATAAAAATCTGAATATACCAACTCTGAGACACATATTCATCAGTATGTCAAATGCCAAAGATAAAGAGAGAATTCTGAGAACAGCAAGAGAAAAGCAATATATAACATATAAGGGATACCTAATAAGATTAAGTCCTGTTTTCTCACCAGAAACCATGGAGGCAAGAAGACAGTGGTATGATATATTTAAGAGACTATAAGAGAAAAACTTCCAGCCAAAATTTTATATCCAACAAGACTGTCTTTCAAAAATGAGGACAAGATTAGAATATTCACAGATAAACAGAAACTGAGAGAACTTCTGAGCAAGAGAACAGATTTTCAAGAAATACTAAAGGGTGTGCTGGAGCCTAAAAAGAAAAGACAGGAGAAAGAGGCCTGGAAGAGAGTCTAGAAATATAGATTATATCAATAAAAATAACTAAAAGTGTCAGAAGAGTGGTGAAAAGAAAATATGAGAGATAAAACTCAAATAGTCAGGAATAAACTTAACCAATGATATGCAAAGCACTTGCATTCAGAAAACTTCAACTCAACGTTAAAAGAAATCAAAAAAGTTCTAAATAACTGGAAGAACATTCCATGCTCACGGATTGGATGACTAAATATCATTAAGATGTAAATTCTACTCAAATTGATATATAGATTCAATGCAATCCCAATAAAAATTCCACCAGCATTAAAAAAAATTAAAACACAATCATCAAATATATTTGGAAGGGTAAGGGGTCCCGAATAGCCAGAAACATCATAAAAAGGAAAAGCAAACCCTCATCTCAGACTTTAAATCATATTACCTAGCTATAGTGGTAAAAACAGCATGGTACTGGCATAAAGACAGGCACATAGACCAATGGAACCAAATTGATGGTTCAGAAACAGACCCGCACATGTATGGTCAAGTGATTTTTTACTAGCCTGTCTAACCCACACAGCTCCGGCAGAACAGTCCATTCAACAAATGGTGCTGAAAGAATTGGATATCCATAGCTGAAAGAAGGAAAGAGGATCCCTATCTCACACCTTTTCCAAAAATTAACTCAAAATGGATCAAAAACCTAAAATAAAAGCAAGAACGATAAAGTTTCTGAAGAATTTGTAGGAATATATCTTCAAGACTTGGTTGTAGATGGTGGATTCTTAGAGGAGATAAGAGGAGGACTGAGATGGATTACTGATGTTTATTGTATGTAGAAGTTTTAATTAGCTTTACTGTAAAAGTGTGGAAATGTCTAGAGTGGATGGTAACACATAGTAAATAACAGCTAGTTTATAAATGGTGATGTGGCTAAAAATGGTAGTCTAGATATATAAACGTCAACTGACAGAATGCTAGAGAATAATCTAGGAACTGAATTGCACAGTAAACCAAGAGGTGGATGAGAATTGTGGTTGATGGTATAAATGCAAGAGTGTCCTTTGTGAGCTACAGCAAAAGTACATCGCTACTGCAGGGTGTTGGGAATGTGAAGAAGCATGGGAAAATATAGCTGGAGTAACCTATGGACTGTGGTTAGCAGTAATAATGTAGTATTCTTGCATCTATGTGAAAGATATACTGTATTGAGAATAAGGCATTATGGAAAATTTGAGCCAATTGTACACTATGGACATGGTAACAATCAGATGATATTATCTTATCTGTAGCAAATGTTCCACCACCGTATGGTGTGTTGATGGAGGGGTGTTGTTTGGGAATTCTGCACATGTGCATGATTGTTTTATAAGTTTAAAACTTCTGTCATAAAAACATATTTAAAAAACAATAATAGGGTGGATTGGGGGAAAAACACACCAAATGTAAGATAAGGACTATGATTAGTAGCAAGATTTAGACAATATTTTTTCATAATTTGTAACAAATATCTTATGACAATGTAAGGTGTTGGTGGAGGGGTGTTGTATGGGACCCCTGTATGATGTTATGCATGTTTGCTTTGTAAGTTCACAACTTTTACTATACACTTAATTGTTTATGTATGTTCATATACAAATGATACAAAGATTATAATAGGATTGGTTGGGGGGAAAATACTTTGGTTAGTAGTAATATTCTGACAATGTTCTTTAATCATTAGTTAAAAAGGTTTAACAACAATGCAAGTTATTGGTGATAGGGTGAGTTATGAGAGTCCTGTATGATGTTATATATGTTTCTTTTGTAAGTTCACAACTATTATTATATATTTATTGTTTACATATGAGTGATATGCCTCAATAAATTATTTTTTTAAAAACCCACAGAATGGGAAGAAAATATTTATAAATCATGTGTCCTATAATGGTCTTAAACCCAGAAAATATAAAGAACTCATTACTCAATAATAAAAGACAAATAATCCCACTAAAAATGGCCAAAGAATCTGAATATACATTCTTCCAAGGAAGATATACAAATGACCAATATGCACCATGAACAGATGCTCAGCACCATTAGTCAAAGTCAGAAAGTAACAAGTGTTGACAAGAATGTGGAGAAGTTAGAACCCTCCTCCACTGATGGTGGGAATGCAAAATGGTGCAGTTCCTGAAATGATTAAACATAGGGTTAGCATATGACCTGACAATTCCACTCCTAGGTATATATCTAATTGAAATGAAAACATAAATTTATGAAGACAAAATTTTGTACTGGAATGTTCATAGCAACATTATTCATACTAGTGCAAATGGAGAAATAACCCAAATGTCCACCAACAGATGAATGGAAAAACAAAATGTATGTGATGTAGCCATGCAATGGAATCATATTCAGCCATAAAAAGAATGAACTACTGATACATGCTAAAATGTAGATGAACCTCAAAGACATTATGCTAAGCAAAAGAAGTCAGTCACAGAAGTCCACATATTATATGGTTCCATTCATGTGAAAGTCCAGAATAAGGAATTCTATGGAGACGTAGGTTTGGTGGTTGCTTAAGGTTAAGGGTTATGGGGGGATAAGAGAATGGTGACTAAAGGGAGTGGGGTTTCCTTTTAAGGGTGAAAATATCTGGGATTGACTAGAATGATGCTTGCACATATCTGTGAATGAATTGTACACTTCTGATGGGTGAATTGTATGCTCTGTGAATTGCATCTCATAAAGCTGTTAAAAAATGAATGCAGTCACCACTTCCCATTTTTTAAAGTTTTGTACTTTCTAGAGTAGCATTCCAATTTGTAGTTTTCTAGCAGTTCTATTCACTCCTTAAATTACTTTGCCTTTTACTTATATTTAAATTAATTTCCATTAATATTCCCTACTTTTTATTTCTGGCCATTCTTTGCCTCCTTTCAATTACACGTTGCTCTTATGCATTAGAAGCTCTTAAGTAACCCCTCTTGCTGTCATTTAATGGTGTACTACTTTATCTGAAACCTGAGGCTATAATGAAAGGCACAAACAACCTCCGTAGAGATTTAGGAACAAGCTACAGCAGAGCTTTTATATTCGTTGGCTTCAGAGGCTCAAAGAAACGTAGAGAAGTGAAATGTAAATGCCAAGACTGTCTGCTGAGCCGAGGGCAGGCCAAGACATGGGGGTCCCAGAGACTCCCCCGTGCCACCAGGCTGGGCCCACAACCTACTGGACATTTGAGGACACTGAAAACCAAGTATCAATCCTGATATATTTGGCATTCTGAGATGGCAGAGGTAAATTCATATGTTAGATGTTTAATTTAGTGACAAGCTTTCATTATGCTTATGAACAATAATAATCATAGGTAACACTGTTTACTAGTACCAGGCACCATTCTAAGTCCTTTGTATGTATCGATCTATTTCATCTCCAGAAGAGCCCTGTAAGGTAAGTACTAGGATTACCTGCATTTCGCAGATGAATTAACAAAGACACAGAACAGTTCAGTGACTTGCCCAAAGTCTTGCAGCCATAGATTGCAATTGCAGGGAGTCAGGCTCTAGACTTCAGTTTTTTCTATTGTCTCTGAGGCTTTATGCTGAATCCTCAGGTCTGAGTAGCAGTTTTAATAGGAAAAGAAAGGGGGTGAATAATTAAAATCTTGTACACAGAAGTATTTCCTGAGCAAAGTTGTACCTCCAAGTAGTAGCTGAAGGGTTACAAACTGAGGGCCCTGCACCGAGGGGCCCCAACCCCTCACCCCATTCTCAGGGTGGTGATGGTGTGTGCAAGCTCACTGCCTGCAGAGATGTGCCCTGCTGCCCAAGGTGCAGCTGGGACAGAGGTAGAGGTGGAGCTGCGGTGGAGGTGGAAGTAGAGCTGGCATGTAGGTTGAGGAGGAGCTGGGTGGAGGTGCAGGTGGAGCTGGGGTGTAGGCACAGGTGAAGCTAGGGTGGAGGTAGAGGAGAAGCTGGGTGGAGGTGCAAGTGGAGCTGGGGAGGAGGTGGAGGTGAAGTTGGGTGGAGGTGCAGGTGGAGCTGGGGAGGAGATGCAGGTGGAGCTGGATGGAGGTGCAGGTGGAGCTGGATGGAGGTGCAGGTGGAGCTGGATGGAGGTGCAGGTGGAGCTGGGGTGCAGGTAGAGGTGGAGCTGTGTTGGAGGTGGAAGTAGAGCTGGGGTAGAGGCGCAGGTGGAGCTGGCTGGAGGTACAGTTCTCACCCCTACAGGAGGACTCAATGGAAACTGTGGAGAGCCCAGAAAGTTCATAGGGATTTCACGGCCACCTCCTCCAACTTGGGCAAAGGGCACAGTTGTTTGTTTTCACAGGAACTGAGCCTCAGGAGCAAAAGGTGGTCCCAATGAAGGCCCACCTGTATCATGTTAAGGAATACGCAGGAACTGTGGCTTTGAACTTCAGCCATTGACAACTGCTTTTCATGCAAGTGATTGAGGTGGCTGCCCCTACAGCATGCACACCAGCCACCTCCTGGCCCTGGACTGACCTCACCACACCAGGGGCCAGTCACCTCGGGGCTGGAGCCTGCCCTGTTCCAAAATCAAGACCCCACGCTGGCTTCCACAAAGTAACCCCACAGCCCTTCTCCCCCAGGGCATGCCCAGGCCCGACCCTCCAGGGGAAGATCAGCGGGAAGGAAGTCCACCTGCACCACCTCCTCCCAGGTCAGCCTCAGGAATATTGGGCGATATCCGAAGGAAGCCCAGAGGGGGTCCAGCATCACTTACCTTAGGGTGGGGTCCTTTCCCTGGGGCCCTAGAAGAGAGCGAGCGATGGCTGCTGTGATGGTCAAGCTCACATGTCAACCAGGTAGGGTAATTGTGCCCAGTTGTTTGGTTGAGCAGGCACTAGGCTAATTGTGACATAAGGACATTTATGGGCTTTAGTCATTAATGACTTTACTGCATGGATGGCTGATGACATCTATGATCCACCTGGGACATTACCGTCAGCAATGAGCGACGCTTTATCCAATCAGCTGAGGGCCTTAAAAGGGGAAGTGATTTCAGTATTCTGAGAGAATTTCCCAGCTGTCCTTGGACAGCCAGCATCTCCTTGATCCAGAACCTTCATTGGAATTTCATCGAAGCCCCTGGTTTGCAGCCTGCCTGCGGAACTACTGCATCCCCACAGCCACGTGAGGCTCTCCTATAAGATCTCTTACTATTGACAGATATCTCCTGCTGGCTCTGTTTCCCAAAAGAATCCTGACGAATCCAGCCGCCCTCACCCTTACTGTCCTCCTCCCCTAAGGGTGCTTCTAGTTTTTTAAGAGAGGCCTGGACAGCACGAGGGCTTGACTAGTGGTGAGGACTCTGGCACTGTGGGGCCACAACTGTCCCTCCCAGTGCCCTCTTACCACCCACTTTCATGCTGTCCACACAAGCCACAGTGCAGGCCAGCTGCCCCAGCCTGGACATTAAGGGACCCCACACCAAACCAGGGCAGCCTCTTCCCTGTGCTGCTTCCACATTATCCAACTGGCCCCACTGGGAAGAGCCGGTCCCAGGGCCAGAAGGCAGGGACTTGGGTCCTAGGTCTGCCCTGACCACACTGCTGCCCCGAAGCATCAAAGCCACGAGGTTCAGAGGGGTCTGCTCGAAGGTCCAGGGGTGATGCCTACCCTCAAAGTTCACTGTGAAGACCCAGTGGAGTACAGTAAGTGTTTTGTGAGCTCTAAATGCTGCTCACAGGTAGACATTGCTGTTAATAAAAACTGGGATGCCAAACATTAAAAAGTCAGGAGACTCTCCAGTTCGTTGGACTTACCCAGGTCAGCTAACATGGAGGAGAGGAAGGTCAACCACCACACCAGGGAACCGAGAGACTCTACAAGGGCAAGCAGGAGAATCCCATCCATCAGCCATGTGGGATCTAAGCCCCATCTCAATTTAGAGGTGGAGTGGACATTGCCATCCCAGGGTTCTCAGGATGGAGGAATAAAATATGGATTAGAGTGGACTTACTGGTATTCTACTATAGAATTATTGTGACTCTAGCAATGGAAGAAATCATAATATTGATGTGGAGACTGTGGCCACGGGAGTTGCTGTGGGCAGGAAGAGGGATGAAGAGGTGTGATGTGGGGACATTTTTGGGACTTGGCATTGTCCTCAATGATATTGCAGGGACCGATGTTGGACATTACATCCTGCCATAACCCACTGAATGGACTGGGAGAGAGTATAAACTACAAGGTAAACTATAACCCATGCAGTGTAGCAGTGCTCCAAGATGCGCTCATCAAATGCAATGAACGTGCCGCACTGATGAAAGAAGTTGTCGATGTGGTAAGAGTCAGGGGTGTGGGGAGTGGGGTATATGGGAACCTCTCATATTTTTTAATGTAACATTTTGTGTGATCTATGTATTTTTTTTAAAAAAAGACAATAAAAAAAAGTCAGGAGGAAGGGCAGCTCCTCATATAAATGTTTATTCACAAATTATCTGCAGTGATGCCTTTGAATTAATGTTTCTGTGGCAGGCCCTGTGTATATGCCACGGGAAAATCCTAAAAACAGGAGGTGGGCCTCCCGTGCTCTGCGCAGTTACTGTCTGGTCGGGAGGTCAGGACCCAGAAGTTAAGGAAACACACAAGCCACGCAGGGCAGACGTCCTCATTTAAAACCCAGCCTTGGGACACTTCACACCCCCATCCTCGCTCTCCCCGCCCCCTTCGCGCTGGCACTGTCGTCTGGGACCCCTGGGGTGGGATTCCCCCCCACCCCCAGCCCAGAGCCGCAGCACAGCCCTGCGGTTTCTGCCCCAGTCCCCTGCCATGTGCCCAGGTCCCCTTCCCACCCTGAGCCCAAGCTGGGGACAGATTCGTGGGGGGGTTGCAGCACCCCAAACCAGGACTCACGACGTGTTCTTCAGAAGAAGCAAGCAGGCCAGTGATATCAACGGGGTGCAGCCCCCCAGACTGTCGGTGCCCCTTCCCTGGCCCCAGGCCCTCAGCCTCAGGGTCCAGCCCCCACCCTCGCTCATGACTCCCTGCGAGCCAGGTCCGTATCCGGTTCATCTCTGCGCCTGCAACGCCCGGCACACAACCTGGCACAAATTTGCCCACAAAAATGTCTGCGGCATAAACAAAGGAACGAATGAACTATCACAGGCTAAATGTGTTTGGGTAGTCTAACCGGAGCACAAAATCCCATCTGACACCCGAGAGCCGGGGAGCTATTGCTAAAGCAGAAATGTGTAAAAAAGGAGAGTTTAAAATGACCAAAAAAAAAAAAAAAGGAAAGAAAATATAGGGGCATATGTTTTTGTATATGCTTATGGAAGCATGGAGAAGTTAGGAAAGAAAACATCCTAGGTTATTAGGATATGTAAGGGGGCTATGGGGTGAGGGACAGAAAGAAAGGAGACGAAAGAGTCAAGTACAACTGCATTTATTTATCTAAAATTACATGTCTCTATACATACATGTGTAGTTTTTAAATTAACGGCAAATAAGAAATCACTGAAAGGAGAACCCCTCCTGAATCCCTAGAGAGGACAGAAAACGGCGCTCCAATGCGCTGTTAGATCCAATGGGATCTAAGAAATCCCAGCACAAGGGAGATGAGATGAATGTGCAGAAATGAGCGTCCAGGCAGGAACCGAAGGGCACTTTCCAGCCGCACCCCGGGCCCCCGCGCTCCCCAGAAGATCCGCGGCCCCAGGCTGCTGGCTTCGTGTGCTCTCGGCTTTCCCACTGTCGTGTCCAACTCCCAATGAGGACAAGTCCAAATAAAATGGCTCACACAGCTACGCCTGTATCGTCTGAACTGCGCTAATGTCAACAATGACATCAGGAAAAATGTGTTGACCTTGGTTTCCCGCCACAGAAAATGGGTCCAAAATGATGGTGAACGTATGCCTTTCATTCCTGCTTCTATGAGAAGGACAAATAATTTAACAGGTGGGACTCAGAATTCCACCGTGGGTTTTTTTTTTCTTTCTCTCTGTGGAGTATTAAACATTCTGCTTTAGGCTGATGGAATCTGGAACCCTTCTCGGCAACGCTCCGCAGGCTGTGTTAGTTTGGCAGAAGCCCTCCTAAGGCACATTTGCAGTGAGCTGGACAGACCGCGAGTCTGTCAGAACCGGCTTTCGCATGTTATCAGTGCAATATGTTGCTTCAACTGAGAGACCAAATTCCCTAACTCCTCCAAGAATTGATCCAAACAGCGAAGAAGAGGAAATCCATTCCACTTTAACAGGGCAATTAGTCCAGACTTCATACAATATCATTTCAGTCTAGAATTTTCATCATCGCTGCCAAAAACATCACGCTGAAGAAACATTACATGACTTTCACTCAGTTTTCACTCTCCAAAGAATAGCCATCTTGCTCCAGGCTTGGGCAGAAGAAAAGGAATTAAGGGAGAAAACGGAGATGAGAGAGTGTGCAGAGTGGAAGGCATGTAACTGCAACGCTGTTTCTCACTGCTGAGTCCTAAGATTCATGACAATTATTAACAAAAATTAAGAAAGTTTTGAAGTTAAGGACAACCGGAAGTTTCCTCATGTATCTAATGCTCCATCTCTCAAAGACTTTTCAACCAAATCCACCAGCATATCTCATTCACTTTTTCTCTTACTTATCCACCCTATGTAATTACTTACTCAGAGAACTGCAATGTTTAGGCTGGATATTGCTCAGGGGGTTTCCCAAGGATCCATGGATTTACAGAGTGTATTGGTTAAGGTAGTTCTAGATACTGTAATGAACAAGCCCAAATATGTAGATGTACTGAACACAATATACTTCAAAACTTGCTCACATATAATCCAAAATAGGCAGTCCAGGTTGGTGAGCAGCCTTCCACATGGGATGGAACTCATGACCTTTCCATCACATCTCAGGTCTCTGCCAGGGCCGCGGAGGCCCCAGGGTTCAGCCAACAGACAACAACCCTTCTCAAAAACCGTCAGCCAGAATGACACACAGAACTGTCACTCACACTGCTGTGGTTAGGAGTTAATTACCCAATGGCAAAAGAGGCTGGGCTCTAGCTGTGAGCCCTAGAAGAAGAGGAAACAGGTTTAATAAAAAGCTGGCTACTACCTGCCCTAGACAGCCAATGGGCACAATCCATACTCCAAATTCTCCTTGAGTTCTAATCACCATGGTCATTTAAGAGTCAGTATTTTGAGTCAGCTTGTTTTTCTGTGTGTGTGTGTATTATCCAGACAACCGAACTATGATGACCTTCAGGGTCATGCAGAGGGTTCAACATCTGACATTTGCCACAGCTAAGCATGCAAGGAATTTAAAGAAGACAAATTCCAAAATGGTTCCCTACTATAGAATGTAACTCCAAGGTGATTCAGATAATTTCTGGACATCCAAACACTGAGCCTGGGGACTTGCCTGAGGAGGGATTTGGGGAGTGGTCCCAAAATGTGCACATTGGCCAGACCGAGGGTTCATGGCCTCCAAACCTGCTCTTTAAGTGCCCAGAGGCCTCAAATGGACAGGGACAATAACTCCTGTGTGGCGCCTTGTAAGAGTTTGCTCTGTGTATCAATAATTCTCCTTTGGCCAGCACAAAAACTTTGTGCAGGGGTTGTTGTCCTACTTTTTAAAAAATTATTACAGTGGCCCGAAAGTTGAGGTGGGACATAAACGCTAAGGCTGTTCTCTCATCATCTTTTCCCCATTGATTCCCTAAGCACCGGGACCCCAGTCATGCCAACAGCTACAACTGGCTTCTTATTTCCACATGGATTACCCTCATCCAGTCATCCCCAGTGCTTTTATTTAAATATAGAGAAATTTGCCACAGATGGACTCCTGCTCAACGAAAGCTCATAAACTCTTAAGACCTTACTCAAAGTGCGGCGTGTGGACCTGCAGCACTGGAAGCCCTTAGGAACTTGCTAGAAATGCACTCTCAGACCCAGGCCCAGCCCGCTGCTCAGCATCTCCATTTTAACAAGACCCCAAATGACATTAAAATTTGAGCAGCTCTGCTTTAGAGGGTCATTTGCATATTAACTGGAATGCTTAGTAGGTGCAAATAATAATCTAATATTAAAAGAGTCTCTAGAAATCAATAAGGAAAAGAAAAGCAATCAGATAGAAAAGAGACCAAAGTACAGGAATTGGCAATTCACAGAAGAAATGCAAATGAAAAATAAACAAAAATAAATGCTCATTTTCCCTAGGGATTTGGGAAATGCAAATTAAAGCAATAGCATTGTATCATTTTTCACCTCTCAGATTGGCAAAACTCTTAAGTTTAATAATATCCAAAATTGAAAAAAATTGTTGGGAAAAGAGCATTTTCTTATATCGCTGATAGGAGTTCTAATTGTTATAATTTCATTGGAAGGCTATTTTCCAGTACTTTTTTTTTTTTTTTAAGTTTCAGAGATTTTCACAAGCGAATTGAATTCTGCAAAGCCAGTCGGGAAAAGCATGTTCAGGTGTCAAAGATGAGTATAAAGGGATCTTCATCATTGTATTTAAATTGTGAAATGTGAAGGGAATGCAAATAAACATCTAAGAGGAAATGTTTAAATAAATGGGTGGTATCCATACTAGGGAACGATGCAATTAAAATGAGGTCAAACTATTTAGTGTCATGAAAAAAAATCCGTATTATTGAATGACTCAATAAGTTGAAGAATATTATGTGCAGCATGATCCCCTTCCTATAATTTAAAACTCTGTAAGACAGAGATACATATTTATCAAATACTATACTTAAACTAGAGACATTTTCTTGTATAAGAATCATACCCTGATAAAGTTGTACAAAAGGTATATGTTTGTGGATGTTATATATGTATTTTTAGGCCTCCAGTGTGTATGGAAACACAAGAAACTTAAAAATGGTAGAGGCTGAGCAAAGGGGAAAGTAGTGGGAATTTTCTATATTGTTTGAACCTTTTCAGTAAGTACGATATTGAAATAGAGTACTTTTGTATTTTCAAAAGCATGGTTTAAGTCTTAATTAAATAAATGGAGTTAGTTCCAGGGAGTCTGAAACAAGGAGGAAATCAAAATTCAGTTTGGCCCCATTCATTGCTTTCATTGCCCATGGTTAGACATTTGGTATTGGATGTGATGGTCCACAGCCATAGAGGTCTCCAACACTACACACCCTTGCCAGACTGGCCCTTTTGAAACACCTGTTGATTACTCCACACACAGCCATTGATCATCCTTAAACATCAAGCACTCTGCTTAATGGAAAGTCAATATGGAAAAGACATAATTCAGCCCCAGCCTTATCATTCAAAAGCTTAAAGCGTTCTACACTGGATCATGTAGTAACCCAGCTTTAGACTCTTCTTCCCTCTTCATCCAATGAGCCTTGCTTATCATAATTTTCTATTCTCTCCTGTCCACTCTGATCAGATTAGCTTTAGGACTCTTCTATAAATATACCAGCTTTGCATCTACTGTCACTCTACTCTGGAGTCTGCATTTTCCTCCATTCTTACGCAGCCTCATCCAGCTAACAAACTCCATCCCCATCTCATCCATGAAATTGTGGCTGATCCCAGAAAACTTGGTCACTCCCTGTCCCACAGCCTGCTTTAATTTCTGGATAGTTTTTCTCTCAAAAAGAAAGGGACCATATCTTCTTCATTTCTCCCATTGTCTTGTACAATGCCAAATATGTAGAAATCATCAGCCAATAATTATCAATAAGGTAACACTTGATGATTCTTAAAATGTTTTAGAAAGGGGAAGGAAAATTAACCAGAAAATAAGTGCTTTTCCAGAAGCTTGATGAGGTTAGTGCTACTTTTCCTGTTTTAGAGATGGGTAAACTGAAGCTTAGTGAGATAGGGACATTCTGTCAAGTTTACAGAGCTCGTAAGTATTGAGCAAGTCTTCAAGTTCACGTCTGAATGTCTTTAAAACCCAAGTCTTCCCTCTGTACCATGCTGCGTCTAACTTGTCGTTGAGGTGATCTCACTGAATTCCCACACTTCTGTCTCAAGAAATAGTTGTTGATTGAGTGATGACATTTTCAGTGGCGATCCGGGCCAGTTAAAGAGTTTCCCACGGCTGAATCTGATGAAAAGCCCCTGCTGTGCTTAGAAAGGCTTAACCTGCTTGAAACTCTGGCTTCTCCAAAATATCATCAGTCTCAATCCTAAGACCTGCGCAATACATAGCATGACATTTCACATATTTCCAGAGATTAAAAGCAAAGTCTGATATGATAGCATTTGAACTCAAGCCAATTATGTTGCCCCTGGAGCAAGGGCTCGGCTCTGGAGAATCCACCAACCATGCCCTGCTCCAGAGGTTCTCTCTAGTAGTCACCTGGCCATGAGTGGGTGACTATGGACCTCACCTCCTCCAAAGTGGACCACCGGCATATCAACATTGAACCCTGGAAGCCCCAGGAGCCCTTCCTGGGCCTGAGGTCTAGTGGTGGCAAGAGGCAAGCACTGGACACTCAAGAGTCCACAAAATGGGACCTCTGTGCAGTTCTGCTACTAACTAGCAGTGTGCTCTTAGGCAAAATACTCAGTGTTCCAGGACCAGTTGACCCAGATACATTATGGGAATAACAGCACATTTCCTGCCCATGCTCAGGGCTATTAAGAGAATCAAGAAAGATCACATTAGTGAAAAGGCTGGATAAACTGCAAGTCTCTGCCCGCATACCACCCTGTGAAGGTCATTGTCGTTAACGGAACTGGCCTGCTGCCCCAGGCACTGGACAGAACCTCAGGAGATGGGGAGCCACTCCTAGCTGAACCACCAAGGCTTCATGACACAGCAGCCAGGATACCCTGGACCCAGCAAACCCGTGGGTCAGAAAGATTTATTTCTAAGCCTGCTCTGTTGAGAAATAAGATAGGACTAGTATAATTCTCCAGAATGGAAATTGAAGAAGTGGAGATGCATGTGGATAAAAACCACGGTCTCCAGGGTTAATTTCAGCCACAACATCCTCAGATTCTGGGATTTCAAACTTGGTACGCACCACCAGGGGCCAGCTCAGCCCTGGTGCCTGACGCATCTCTTTTCTTTCCCCTTTAATTATTTTTAATTCTGTGGCTATTTGTAACCACCTTCATTTCAGTGCATTTTAATCCTATAAACCACCTCAAATCCCTTTTTTTGTGAAAAACACATCAATTAGCAATCCACTTGCTTTGATCCATTAAGTCACAGAATTTCAGAGCTGGAAAAGAGCTCAGAAATCAAATTCAGCCTCAAGCTTTACAGATGGAAAACTAGTAGCCCAGAAAGAGACAAGGACCTACTCAAGGTCACACAGCCAGTTGGAGGCAGAATCAGAAGAGACCTCAGGTCTCCTAGTTGGAAGCCCACTGCCATCTTTATCTTGAGTAACAGAAGCCTGCATCTTTCTCCAGCTCTAAAATGGAAACCATAACATGCTGGTAGGACCTGAAATTTTATTCCCATTGTTTATTGAAGAAGGCAGAATTACCTGGGGCTGTGAATTGGAGGGTGATCAGGAAATAAAATACAACTCACTGATGTAGCAGTGGTAATACTGTAAAAAAAAAAAAAAAAGAGGTGCTACAAAGCAGTGAACAAGAGAAGGTGGCAGGGGAGTCGGAGTGCTCAGATGTAAGCTCCAGCTTGGCCGCTTTCTAACTGGAGTCACGTCTCACAGCTCAGGTTCCTCACCTAGAAAACAGGAATGCTAACAGGATCTACCTCTGTGGGTGTTCATGGGAACTAAATTGATAACATCAAGTGCTTAACACTGGGCCAAGCACTGGGGAAATGTCTAATAAATGTCAGCTCTTTTCCATTACGGCTTGGGAGTTTGTAAATCCTGCAGCACCCCAAGTCCTTAGACACGAATCTCAGGTCCTTGTGTCCTGGGCTCTTTACTCACTTCCAAGTGAAGGGGTTTAAAACACGTTCCATTGTTCTGTTCCAATTTCTAAACTACACGATGGGAACTTTCTGTTCTTCTCTGAGTATTCAGAGAGGAATGTGCAGGAGAAGGCAAGCTGGAGAAGCTGGGAGGCTCTAGCCACTAGCTGTTTAGTTACTTCTATTCAAGGAGCCCTCGCCCACCAGTGAAAATGTCTTACGGGAAATAGCATGGATGCGAGGCCAACACAGCCGAGTTTGGGCAAAGTCCATGTGCTTTTTGGTCTCACTTGAGCCCTGCCCCTGTCGTCCCTTTGCTTTGGCGCCATCTCACCACGTGACCCTGTCCAAACCCCCAGCCTTTGAGGTACCTGATTCTCCATCTACAGACAGAGAGGGCGATCTAATGGCCTCTATGCCTTTTTCAATTTAATTTTTTTCAATTATGCTGCCTACTCTTTCTCCAAAGTAAAGAAGTCTTCGTTGATTTCTAGAGAAACTTAAACTTAGTTTCTCTAGTTTAATTGAGAAATATTCATCAGTTGTTGCAAACTACCCAGGAATGTACACCAAAATATTTAAAATAAAATGATGGCGGTCTCAGAACACACGATGGGAAAGGGAATCTCTAAGAGTCTCAGTCAGTCCTAGGAGCTGATTGGGCAGGTCCGTCAGCTACAGGTGGGCTAGGGAAATGTTCAAAGCTTTCCCCAGCTCTACTCTCCCGATTGTTTATCATGGGAATCACTCACAGATTCTGTCTTGGCAGGTCAAGATTATCAAAGGCTGACCCAGCTAAGTGCACACCATAGCCAGTCCCCCAGACCCAGTTGAGACTTCGGTCACTTACCAAAACAGTGCTCCGACTTCGCCCAAACCGAGGGATGCTAAGAGAAGTTAAATAAATCCTCAGAGCTGGGATCAGCTCTTTAAAGGCAATCCATCATCATCTCCTTGTTGGTTGTCCTTAGTGAGTCCAATGACCTGGAGAGCAGGTGTTACAACTCTACTGGGCACAAGACGTATGGGAATCCCTTACATTTTTTATGTAACATTTACGTAACTTAAGTATCTTTTTTAAAAAATAAAAAAAGTATATTAAAAATATAAAATAAAAGCAATCCAGAAGATTCAAGATTGTTTTTGTAAATTACCCAGGGTGGCTCTTGAAGGAAGTGCCTTACCTAAAGAAAATGCAGAAGTCTGCCAGTGTCAAATATTAGTTTAACATCTAGAAGGCGTGTGATGTATGTTTGTTGAATGAATATATGAATTTATTTAGATATTTGGGGTTATTCATTTTCAAAGGGAGTCTTCACTTTGCAAAGAAAATGCCTGTCAGATTCTGCTAAAGGGGCTTCCTGGAGTGCTCAGGGCTTTTTACATCAGGGGTTCTTAACGTTTTTATTCCATGGACTCTTTTGTCAATCAGGTGAAAACCACAGGCCCCTTTTGAGAACATAGTGACAGGTAGTCTTACGTCACTCAACTACAATCGGGTCTAACAACTACCATAATTTCCAATTTGGATGAGCGTAAGCAGTTTTTCGAGATATGCAAAAACTATAATGTGACATAAAATGAATACTTCTGTAATCAATTGCATACGTTCATAAGCGAAGGAAATGATAGATTTCAGTTAAAGATCAGAGAAAATAAAGATAATAAGCTGATTTTTTTTCAATTCAAGCTCACCGACGCCTTGGGAGGCCCTGGACTCCTGATTAAGAACCCCCGGTTTATGTATAACTGTACTAGATATCCTCTCTTTGTCCCACACCCACACCCTTCTCCACCCTTCTCTCTGCTTTATTCTCTGGGGCTTCCATTTTATTTTGGCCAAGGGTTGGCACCAGCAGGAGAACAAAGGACAGGAAGAGAAAGAGGCTGGGCTCCCCATCCCCACGCCCTCAAGGTCTGGCACTGGCTGCTTTCTGCTTTGAGAGCTCCTGTCCTGCAGCCGGAATCCCTCAGCTCTAACTCTCACTAAGATCCAGTGACACCACCTTTCTTGCCCGCCCTCCCCCGGCCCCCGGCCTAATGTTCTCCTATGGCTACTAGTTCCTGGGCGCACATTGCCTGCTGGTGCCCTTTATCCCGCCCCTCCACTGAACATAATCCCTTCATTATGCTCTTCAATTACAGCCTTCCAACCACAGCTCTCTTGGTGTCCTGTGGGCGTCCTTCCACAAACCGCTCGCCCTGTGCCTAATGGAAAGGCTGAGGTGGAGTCAGCATTAGGCTCTGCCCACTGCCATTAGGGGTCATTAGAAGCCCAGGAAAAGCATCTCTAGTAGTAGGAGACAAGTCAGCGGAAAACAGATCCGTTCAACGCGCAGGTGTAGTCTGAATCTGACGGGATTCTCACCAAGTCTGTACCAAATTCTGAGATAAGTAAAGATACCAAATGTTTCTTCTATTTCTTGGGACTTCAAGAGGAGTCAGAGAAGCATAATAACTCTTGAGTCCTTCCAAAATTTCCCTATAACAGGAAACATAAAAGATGACAGTAGCAGCTTCTGCAAATTAATGTGGAAATGACCTTAATCAGTATGCATTCTGGTGAAATCACATTAACCCAAGGCAGCCTGGTATTTTTGCAGTGTGGGTTGTAATGGATGGGTGTCAACCCCTAGAACACAGCGGGTCCTCAAGGCAGACACTTACCCTCCTGCCAAGACCATAAAGGACTTCCGGGCCTGTGTCTTAGTTTGCCCAGGGCTGCCAGGCAAAATACCAGAAATGGGTTAGCTTTCATAAGGGGAATTTTATTCAGGGTAAAAGCTTACAGTTGCAAGGCCATAAAATGTCCAAATCAAGGCATCAGGGGAGATGCTTTCTCACCACATCAGCTACTGGTGATCCAGGGGTCCACGTGGAAAAGATGGCGGCCAACCTCCACCAGGTCCCTGCCTTTGCCTCCAGAATCTACTATCTCCTGGAGCTCAGCTCTGGGCACCCAGATACAGGGCTTGTCTCTTTCCTGACCTCCTCTCTCAGTCTCGGCTGCTCCACTTTTTTCCTGAGCTCAGCTGTGGGGATTACGCATGAGGCTCATCTCTTCAGCCTTGAGCTGCTCTGTGGGCCCAGCCTCTTAGGGACTTTGTGCTTAAGCTTCAGCTGCTAGTGATTCCCAAGTTCTCTCTCACATGGCAGGGTCAAAATAGGCAGCTTCCTCTGTGTGTGTGTGTGTGTGTGTCTCTTCATCTCCATTTATATAAGACTCAGCAAGAGGGTAGACACTTAACCTGAGCCACACCTTACTAAGTAGTCAATCAAAAGCAATCTAACCAAGTGATCTAAAATGAATCTAATGCAATCAAAGGGTACCACAGCCAAGGAGTAGATTAAAGAACATACTCCTTTGGGATGCATAAAAGAACTTCAAACTGTCACAGTCTGTGACAGAAACAGGGAGGAAACTCTTTAGGTCCTAGGACACTTGGCCATTACCTCATTCTGCCTTTCTCCTTTGCAGAAACCAGAAGGAGCACAGATGCTCATCCAGTCAAATGTTAGATTTAAGGTGATGAGTTACCCAGCCTTGGAGACTTTCCAGCGAGGGAGAAGGTATCCTGCTCTTTCCCTGGACTTATCCACAGTAGACTCTGGGGAGCTGACCATGTCTTGACAGGAACTGAACATCTCTTAGAGCACTGCAGACTACTGCTATTAATATCTTCCCATGAGCATAATTCTTCACTGTCCACTCATCCACTAGGTAAATATTTATTTTGTCTACTCGGTGCCAGCTACTTGTATAAGCACTGAGGAAAGACTAATCCAGAAGGCATTTCATTTAAATTAAAAGTTGCCTTTAAAAGTAGGCCAATAAACACAATTGCAAATAGTGAGAACTGCTCAGAAGAAAAGAGAGGAGGGGCACGGGCCAGAGGATGACCGAGGGCAGAGAATGGCATGGCTGGAGCAGAGCTGGTCAGGGGGGCCATCGCTGGGGAGGGGCTTGCCCCGCCCGGTTCCCTGGCAGACAGGCCCGGCAGGCTGAGAGCCATCACGGGACCCGCTCTCTCCCCTCTTACCCCGTCACACATGCTCGCACACGCACCACACGCTCCGGTCATGTCCTGTCATGCGGCTTCGTGGGCCCCAGGGTTGCTTCACGCTCTACACCTGCCTTCAGGGGCACCCGTCCCCCCAGATGGGCCTCCGCCCTCTGTGTTTCGCCAGCAGCTAGCTGCGCCTCAAGTCGCACAGCCCCTCACAGGGGCTCGGCGCCTCTGCCTTCCCTGCGCCTTGCTCTCGACCTTCGCTGAACCCTGCACGCAAGGACATTTAATAGACCACCTTTCACACCGGATCACGTTTTTCATATTGCATCAGGTTTATTGCTTGCATTGACTTCTTTACCAATTATAAGAGCCACCCTGGGTGCTCAGTATCTCTCAAAGTGTTTGGCACAAAAGATGCAGAGGCAAAACTGGGATACAAGCCTCACAGAATCTTAGAGAGTATAAAGGTTATGAATTCTGCCTTCAAATATGAGGCAACAAAGGCCCAGAGTGGTCAATTCACTTTTGTAACATCACATAGCTTTTAAACGGTTGAAGCTGGAATTTAAAACTGGGTTCTCTGAAACCAAATCCTGCAAGTGGAGGGTTAGCACCCAGCTAATTAGGGTAAAAGAAGGAAATCTGGACTTGCAGTACCAGACTCACTGGCAGCCCCTGAGCAGGTGTCATTTTGAGCCTCCGCAGACCTCTGCATTAGCCCTTTTCCCCGCTGGCCAGAAACTGAAGCTTATCTATGGTATTCAAAGACCTAAGAAATTGGGCAAAGTTTCATGATGGAGATGGAAAATGGTGTCTGTTTCTGTCAAGTTTCAAAATCTTGTAGTAGTTGTCTTATTTTATAATGTCTTTCATTCTAAAAACACACTTTACTCCTCCCCACCAAGAAATTCCCTTTATCATTGGAATGGTCACAAAACCCTGAAGAGCTCAAAGGTGGCATTTCAGATTGAGTGGACGAGGGTGGCCTCTGAGTGCCAGATCCCTGGGAATTCGTCTAGGCGCACGGAGGCAGAGAAGAACAGCTGGAGGGTTTGAAGTTTCCTTTAAAAGCCGTTCCTTTGCCACTGCAGGGAAGGCAGCCTTCAGGCGGACACTCTCCCTGGAAAAACTGTGCGGCTGCGGGAGTTTCTGGAACTTGAAAAGCTGCAATGCCCAGCACCTCTATATCCCCGCAGCCCCTATGAGCAGAGAGGGCAGGGCTTTTCTCTCCCAGTTCAGGTTTTTACTTCCCTCCAGGTCTGATTCACCTGAAGTCTTCCCTGTCAACTGCTATTTCCATCGATCCATCCCCGCCTTTGCCAGAGATTGAACAGGAACTTGCATGACTGGTTAGCTTGTCCTTTTTCTGGACCAATCCACTAGAGGATGTGCCTCACACCTAAACGCTCTCTACAATATTCCACACACTCCTCTGAACACAATAGGTGATTAATAAATGCAACTTCATGGACTGATCCTCAGTGCCACAACTGCAGAGCCACGAGGGGCTCTACACAACACATGGTGCTCACTGTCCAGATTCAGAGCTTTCCACTTCCAAATGTCATATTCTACTGGGTGCTGCCTGAAAGGAGCACAGCACCTCCCCAAGACTTCTTTCTTGGAGACAGCATGGGCAGCAGTGAGCAAGGGCTAGCCATTAGGAAAGTGAACCCCAAAGCATCCCCCATGGGCCTTGGCAGGGACCCAAGCCACAGCCTTCGGGTCTGGATACGATTTCATCCAAGGCATACTACAGACCTCGCTTTGTCTGCCCGGTTTGGGCCACATCTGAGCTGGTCCCCATTTGTCCCCCAGTGATGCCTGGGTAGAAAGCAGAGAAGGGGATGATTTTCCTGAGTACAATGTTGTACAGACCAGAAGTTGCCCTGTAATTTAGAAGAAGATCTTCTAAAGCTTACCCTGCATTTCAGTCAGTGTCTATTCAAAAGGGAAGCAACAGTTGAGTAGTAAATGGATCAACCACTCTACAGAGTTTGTCCATGCTATGACCCAATGCCTTGTCCCCACTTTGTCATAAAACCCTTTCCTTTAGCCATGACCTCAGCTAAGCCAGATGGCAAAGTGCTTAAAACACACACACAAATTGAGGGAGAGAGAGATGGAAAGAAAGCATGACACACTCCTGGTACAGGCAAATCCTGGATGCCTCCAGTCTGAATGTACAACACACATGGTTCCACCAGTGCAAGAGATGGATGAGGGAGCAAAGGAGGGTAGATTTGTGGCAGAATCAGGGCGATCACATGAGAGAGAATGGACCCATTCAGGAACTCTCCCATGGAATGAGTGGGCCAGAGTTTTTCTTCTTCTGGGAAATCATGCCCAAGAAGCAGCTGTACCTTTTCTACTACTATGCTGAGTAGTAGAAGGCAATGGGCTCCCCTGTTAATGAGGGGCTTTCGGTGACCAATGGATCTCTTAGGTAATGCCACCTGGAGGTGGCCTGCGTGCTTGAGTCAAGCCTAGGCTAGGGGCGATGCAGAAGATACACTTTCCAGTCTCAGAAGATGTGGGCGTGATGACTGTTGGCAGATGATAAAAATGGATAATCAGTCTTAGAGAAATGAGTGCAAAGTAATTCATGCTGAAACAGTCTGA
Source organism: Dasypus novemcinctus (assembly GCF_030445035.2). Lineage (NCBI taxonomy): Eukaryota > Metazoa > Chordata > Mammalia > Cingulata > Dasypodidae > Dasypus > Dasypus novemcinctus. The sequence continues at coordinate 9,358,365 of NC_080697.1, forward strand.
GTGGGGGTCCTTTTCTCTACTTTAGTGCATAGCCTATGATTTTGTTTGGAGAATGATATCAGGTCATTGCAGGGAGGTATGGCTGTAAAGGGTCCACTGTAGCAGGGACTACAGTCCTGTTTAATAGATATTCCATTGTCACCCCCCGCCTCTTTCTCTCTCCAAGGCACCCAGCCCTCTGTGGCTATAGAAGTACATTTTGTAGCTATACAGGATATACAAACTTCTCACGTGCTAGACCAACTTCTCCCTTGTCTCCATTTCCCTTCTCCAGTAACAACCACCATCTGAAAATTTGTGCAAAGTTCTAAAATCAAAATCTATTAATTCTCCCCACTTTCCCCATTCAGGGCCGCCATTAGACCACCGCTCTCTTGATTCTCATCTTCCTGAAAAAATGGGAACTTCAGCAACTACTCTACTAAAAAGAATGACCAGAGAATCATGTTTCATTTTTACAATGCTGCTTTATTATGCATTTTATGGAAAGATCTTGGCAAGAAGCTGGCTGGGGCTGAGTAATGTCAGTCTCTCAAACCAAGACAATTGCAAAAAGCTTGAGGTCTTAAGGGAAAGCAGGGGAGTCTAAGGACGTGTGCAGCCCGAGGAATCATCAAAAACAGCAGACATGAGAGGCCGGCTTCCTGGGCAGACAGGGCAGACCCTCATTATGTCCTCCATGGAAAGGGCTCCGAGTCACATAGGACACCTAAGCAGGGCCACCACTCCACAGGCTATCCTGCTGAACCGTGAGCCTCCTGGCAGTGTGAGCACAGCCCCCCTTGTCTCAGAAAGAGCCGAGGCAGAGTGAGCCCCTGGGGCTTTGCTGATGAAACAGCTGCACTCCATTGGGTAGGCAGCTTCAGAGTTCACTTCCCAATGATGTTGGGGAACAGCCTGAATTAGGGAAGTGCAAATCAAAACTGCAATGAAATATCATCTTACACCTTTTAGACTGGCTGCTATTGAAAAAAACACAACAGACAACTCCAAGTGTTGGAGAGGTTGTGGAGGAAAAGGAGAACTCATCCACCGCTGGTGAGAATGTAGAATGGTGCACCCACTGTGGGGGATGGTTCTTCAGGAAGCTAAGTATAGAACTGCCATATGATGTAGCAATCTCACTACTAGACATATACCCAGAAGAATTGAAAGCAGGGACACACACAGATACATGCACACCAATGTTCATCATGGCATTATTCACAATTGCCAGAAGTGTCCATCAAAGGATGAAAGGATAAACAAAATGTGGTATATACATGCTCAGCTCTAAGAAGGGATTAAGTATTTTCATGTGCAACAGCATGGATGAATCTTAAAATCCTTAGGTTTTTAAAGGACAAATATTACATGATCTCACTGATAGGAACTAAAGATATTGAGCAGATTCACAAAGGTAGAATCTAGAAGGTAGGTTACCAGGAGATAGAAGGGCAGTAGAAAGCAGCGACCCAATACTCAATTTGGGAAGAATCTATGATAAGGTGGAAGGAGGTGGATTGGCAGTGGACAGGGGAGTGATGGTGGTACAGCGATGTGAGTGGGGTGGGTAGTGCTGGAGTGTGAGTGTGGGTGTGACTGGGGGGGAGTTGGCTACCTGTGGAACATACGTTGAAAGATTCCTTTAGGAGAGGTAATCGGAGAAGCCAAGTCCTGACGTCTTCCCCATATCTTCTGATGATCACGTGATTTAGCTAATTGGCCAAAAAGAATCTCTCTTCCTTTTGTGTGATGTTGATTGTTGTCTAATAGGGAATCAGAATTGCAACAAAATTTCATTGGTCCTAGGCTCTCACCAACTGAGTTAATTTACCCCAGGTCCACAAACAACACAACTGCAGAATGAAATAAAATAAGGCTTAGCTTATTTATCTTGCCAGAAGAATGCTATGATAAGTTCTGTCGCCAATGACACAATCTGCAATATTATAGTAAAATAAAAAATAAGTGCCTTTTGGTCCTAGACATAACTACAGTACATTTATAGATCCAAATTCCTAAAGCTATGATAGTGAACATCTTGTTCGTGTTGATTTTGGCAACTTCCAAATATGTTGTGTATATCTTGCTGCCACCCACTAAATCTCCCACACTTGCCACTTCATCATTGACTCCAAGTTGATACGAAGAAAATCTGCATAAGAAAAACTCCCAAAACTAAGATCTCCACATCTAGGAATGTTACATAGAAAAGGCACTTCCAAATGCAATTTCTAAAAAATCATTTAAACATGGATGGTCTCATTATTTTGGTGCAAATAAAGAATAAATGTGTATCACAGTGAATATTTTTCAAGCTCTGTACTCCATATACAGCAGTGAAACAGAGTAAACGCCAATGTAAGCACCTTGAGAGATCAGGATTTAATTAGTGTGTGGCTCCAGACACTCATGGAGTTTCTGGAACATGGAAGACAATAAATATGTTGAGTGACTAAATGGCAGGCTTAGTCACTTTAGGGGCCACATCATAAATTTTGTGGGCCAACATGTAAATAAAATTAATCACCAACACCCTAACACCCCATTCCCCATTCTCTCTTTCTCAATATCCACAAACACACACATACACACACACACATATCATTAGCTTTTCTAAGCTAATTCTTTGCATGCAAAGAAAAATAAGCAGAAGATATGGTCTTCTATCTGGAAATCATGATTTAGAAATGTCAAGAAAAACCCAAGATACTCATTCTGGTATTGGTTCATTCTGAGAGGCTATCAGGGAACAATACATCTGGGATAGTTAAAAAGAAAAATTACACAGTGCTATTAAGAATCCTTTGGTTTCAACTTGAAACTTCAAATAAATTTTTTAAATGGGCGACTGGAACCATTTAATTCTCTGCTTTTGTACTCCACCTTTACTTTTGTTTGTTGTTATTTAGCAAATAACAACATATAATAACCTGTTTAGACATATTTTTCCACAAAGAAAGCACAAAGAAAGGCAAACTGACTTTAGGGGAGATCCTAATCACCAAGAAATACCCCATACTCCCAAAGTCAAAGCTCTCATTCATATTTATTTCCCAAATTGATTAGCAGACACTGGCTTGTAGAAGACTAGATCTAAGGATCATTTTTCTATATATGGCTCGTAAGTTTTATAAGTTCTTGTTGACCAAAAGATCTTGAATTGCTTTGCATACAACAAAAACATATTTCCTCTCTGTGAGGTATCAACAGTTTATACCAGAGGCCGCGGTGAGACACTCTTGGTCCAAGCCTAGGAATAAGTGGTCCTCAGTCGCCGAAGGCTGCCACTCCACTGCTGTGAAGACTAAAAGTGGAGTTTCTCTGGTAAAGAGAAAAACAGAGGTCCCTGGAACCCGGCTGCTCTTGGAAACCAACTGTTTCCAACTGTTAGTGATTTGCCTCAAAGACCAAAAATCACTACTCTATATCCACAAAAGATTCAGCAAATTTAACTAAAGGATAGGAAACATGATCTATTTAGACATTCAGATTTTAATTAAAAACATTAAAAAGATTCATCTTAACCCCAACATTTCTATTGGATGTTAGGGCGTACAAAGCTCCTTTGCTCCCATGACCCCTTCTGAAGCCCCCTGTTCCATCCCACAGGGCAGGCGAGGCAGGCTCCTGATGTCCTCATGTGATTCACCCTCGCATCAGATGGAAGGGGGACAGAGGTTGGGGGTGGGGAGCAGGCCCATCAATGCAGAACTTGCAAAGGAAGGGTTTCAGAAACCTGATTTTCAATCGTTAATATTCACTTCAAGGCTGTAAAAATACAAGGCCAAAGACACCTAAAGAAAGGATTTCTTTGGCAAGAGTATTAAGCATGGCCTCCACCCCAATGGTCTCTCTGTGAGAGAGGAAAGGGAGTGCGTCCCTTTTACCCAGGCCAGGTGTGCAGGTGGGAGGCTTGAGAGTGATGGCTTGGGGAGTTTCATCTGGTGTGGCAGGGCGCAGTCACTATGGCTAGAGCCAAGTTTGCAGATGCCCTGATGGGAAGACGGCACTTGACTATCGTAAAAACAGAGGAGGGGAGGTGGCTGTGCTCCCAGGACTTGGGGGTTCCCTTGGGTATGATACAGTCCCTGTAGTTAAATACCAAAATAGAGCATATCGTGAAAAATTCTCCCAAAAATCCTTCTGGGGGATGGAAAGGGGACCCCAAGAGAAGGATGGACTTCTAGAGTAATAAGTGACCAGTTTGAAGAGGCATCAACTGTATTCAGGGACTATGTTTCTCCCCAATATAAGAGTGTCTCCAAAGAACCCACAAAATCATTCCATGAGAGAAACGTCAGCTTCAGACACCCACCAAGCCCAGAGAACAATGCTATCTGATCACGGCAGGCCCGCGAAGTCCTGCCTTACCTGCCCCTTGACTTCTGCCCATGACCCTTCCCCACCCCCAGAGGAACCAGAGTGACCTAGAAGCTGCATCAGGAGAAGGAGGAGCACATGATGGGAAACAGTGACACCACCCTGACCACCCTCACCAATCGCAGCCTTCCTTGGCTAAGGCGTTGCTGATTTGGGGAGAGGGAGAATCTCCCCTATAAAATGAAACCAAAGTTTGGCTATGATACTGGACTGAAGAAATTAATTACCAAAATAAGATTACCTTTGCGACTGGACTTGATCAGAGGATTTTCATTTTCTGCGAGTGACCAGAAGAGTTATGGGACTGCCCAATAGTTCCCCCAGAAACAAGGAAAGCAAGCCCACCGAGTAGACTGAAAGGGAGAGCAGGTGAAAAGGAGGTGTTTTAATGCTTTCACCACATGGAGGTCCACTCTTTCAACAGACCAGTTATAGGAAAGTGTGGCTCCAAACTCAGGTCTGTCTGGCCAAGACGCTGGTGCGCTCCACCAGCTGCACTCCTGGCTGGCTCTCCCTCTCAGAAGGGGCAGAACGAGGCAAGACGGTACAGCCAAGACCGGCTTTTCCACAGTACATGCCATGCCCCAAGCGCTGTTCTACACCCTTTGCTTGGATTTCATTTTTAGTTCTCCAGCAACCCTGCGAGTTAGGAATAATTATAATTCCCATCTTTTAGATGGTGGAACTGAGGCATAGAGGACCTTGTCCAAGGTCACACAATAAGCAAACAGTAAATCCAGGATTCTAACCCGGCAGCTCAGTGTCAGAGTCCACGCCCGCAGCACTGCCTCTGCACCTGCTTAGACTGGATAGTTTCATGATCAGAGTGCGAGCCCTGGAGCCAGGCCGTCTAGGGGAAACCCCTCTCCCGTTAGTGCTCCCTGCCCTCGCACTTGATGGTTCATCGCATGCATCAACTCGCCTGGGTTATTGTGAGCAGGGAGTTGGTCTCTGGCCTTGCAGTTGCTGTGGGGACAGCTTATAGATGGGATCAGCATCTTTCAGTAGCTGATTCTAAGTAAAGGAGTTTTCCCTGGGTAGGGAGAATGAGCCTTCTCCAACCAGCTGGAGGTTTTAAGAGCAAAAAAGGAGATTTCCAGAGGTGAGAGAAATCCTGCTTGGAGGCTACCCCACCTTATCCTCTCTGCATTTCCAGCTGCGAGCTTCCTCTATGGATACCAGACTCAAGACTCTTCCTGGAATTCCCACCTTGCCAGCCTGCCAGCCAGACTTGCCAGTCCCTACAGTTGAATGAGCCAACTCCTTAAAATAAATCCCCCTAGATACACATGCACACACCCAAGTCCCACTGGTTGTTTCTCTGGAGAATACTGACACATGAACTCAGTTTCCTCATCTATAAAATGGAGATAACTTATAGTAACTACATCATTGGGTGGGTTATAAGTATTCAATTAGATCACTCATGTACAAACGTGTCTTAGTATAGTTCTTGACAGATAGTGAATATGCAATAAATATTATTACTATCAGCCACCATCAAACTCAGCATTTTAGGGACATGCCTCCAACTTGCCCTCATAGTCTATCTTGGGCTTCAGTACTTTGCAGAGTTGCAGAAGGAAAACATAACACAATCAATGGGATACCGTAGAGGAAGTTTGGGCTTCTTGGAGCTGGCACAGCTGGAAGCCTTTATTACTCCTGGGCCTAAAGGGCCAAGAGGAAGGTGTTTCTGGAACCCAGTGGGAACTGCAGACATGACAGAGGTGCCATCATCAGCCTTCATCTGGACGGCTGCAGTAGACTCCTAACCTCTCTCCCTTTCTCTGTCCTCGTGTCCCTTTCAGCCTATTTTCAACCCATCATCCAGGAGCTGCAGACCAATGTGGTGGAGCACGGCTGCTACCAGCTCAGCTAGGCACAGAGGAGGGACGTCGCTCTCTTCTGCCCTCCCTTCTCCTGTTGGGGCCATCAGGTGGCAAACCCAGGTGGAGGCCAGAGGGCCCAGGCGTGCCCGTGGGGCAGTTAGCAGGGCGGCCTCCTGAGGAACAGAGTAAAGCACAGAGGAGTGGAGAATGGCTCTGCAGGGGCCTCAGGGGAATACCCCACCCAGCCTGTCACCCACAAAGGCTTGTAAAGGCTCTGCATCTGCACGCACGCCTGACCTGTCCTCACCCGGGAACAGTAAGTTCTGTGCGCGTTTGTTCCTTTCATTTCCTCTAAATTTACATCTTCAGATTTCAAAGGGATCCCTTCTTGGCCAAAGAAGATTTTAAAAGGCAGCCATCATCCGGGGGACCTTGCACGCAACCTCAGCTCCCTTCCTGTCCACCCGCTTGGCCAAACCGCAGCCCTTCTGGCTGCCGGCACTCTGCCCCCTGCACGCCTGGCCCTGGGCAGATGACTGGCTGACCACCACAGTGGGCTCCTTTAAATTCATGACCACTCCCCTCCAAGGGGTTCCTAAAGTTGCCTGGTGATATTAGTCCCATACTCCCCTCATCCTCCTAATAACCCTTCCTCACATTTTCCTTTCCCCTCCAATCTATATCGTGTCTTTCACCCCTTACTCTCAACTGTGCCCTTTCTTCTCGTTTGTCTAAGAAATAAAGCAGCTGAGAAAAGGGTTTATTGCACCTCTATCACCAATGACCTCAACCTCTCCATGACACTTGCTCCTTCCTCCTACTCCTGCCAGAAAACTAGTGCACTTTCCAGAACCTCTGCTCTCCTGCTCTTGGTCCAGTCCTTCACCATCTCTCATCTGGATGGCTGCAGTGGACGCCAACTTGTCCCCTTTTCTGGGCTTGTGACCCCTGCAGTCTGTTCTCATCACAGCTTCTAGAGTGATCCTTTTCAAATATTGGCCAGAGCAAGTCCCTGGCTCTGCTCAAAACCTAGAGGAGCTCCCCGTTTCACTCACGGAGCTCTTTGTTTTCCTTGAACACCCCGAGCAGCCTCCAGCCTTAACCCCTTTGCACTACCCTTCCCTTTCCTGGAACCCTGTCCCCAAGAGGACGACATGACTGACTTTCTTGTATCTTCCCAGTTTTGTTCAAATTCAGTGAATCTATTTAAAAGTTCATCTCACTGCCTCACTCACACCCTGAGCTTCTGACCTTCCCCAGCCTGCTCAGAGCCTCTTTTCCAGGCATGTTTCATTTTCTTATGACTTATGACCTCATTATTTAATTATTATGTCAATTGTACATTTTCTTTCTGAGTTTTACCTCCAGAATGTAAGGTCCTTTGAGGGAGGTGATTTGCCTCTTTTGAAGACACTGGTGTATTTCAATACATTGGTGTATTCCAAGAGCCTAGAACAGTGTAAGACCCTTATTAGATGCTCATTACACAATTAATGAAAGAATAAATGACTTAATAAGTGAATTAACCCATCTTTGGGTGATGCTCATTCCTTTTCAGATTCATGCCAAGACAATCTTGACATCCTGTAACTTCTGGCCTCCTAAATTACAAAGTTTGCCACCCCTATTACAGCCTAGGTAAACTATAGGGAAATGGGTGACAAGAAAGAGAAGGAAAATGTCTATATATTAAAATATACAATAAAAGCAAGCAAGAAAATGTGAATAGCTATTATAGTCCTCATTTATGCAACTAGATGCAACATCATAACTGGTATTTCTAACTTCTTTCCTCCATGTCTCATTCTATATTCACTTTTCCCTCACCAGCAACTTGCCTAGTTTATGTTCTTTACCTGGTGAGTTGACTCAAATTTTACTTCAAATTTAGGAGGCTCATGTCTTATTGGTCTGGCTTATATGGAGTCACCATCCTCTCCCACTATCATTTTACACCAGGTATGTATGGGAGCATCGATACATGGCCCAGAAGTTCACCTGTGTCCCAGACTCAATACTGCTTGCCCCATTGTATAGCTGCAAGCTTAATTCCCCTCTATTTTCAGGCTCAAACATCACACCCAACCCAGTAACACGTTCTTTGACTATCCATTTGGTAGCAAAAAGAAAACCCAAACAGTCAGTTGTCCACCTGAAATTCTAATTCAGTGGAACTATTGCTGTCTCCTTGTGAAAAAATTTTACTAGTAGATACTAAAACTTTTAAACCAGTAGAGCCCAGCTGGTCAAAGGCTATAAAAGTAAACACTGCTACTTCCACTGTTTTCCCTTAGTTGGAGACATATGTATTCCACTCATGCAAGAAAGAACATGACATATTCACCACTGCTTCAGAGCATGCACTGCATCCGGTGGTACAACAGCCCAACTTGCAAGGCACTGACTCCCAGTCGACATTGCAATTGAGTCTTCAGAATTGCTTTCCTTCATTCTATCATGCCTGAGTGATGTTTCTGAGTGACGAAGAACCTGACAAGAGAGTGTCATCCCTTGTCTTCTTTTAAGAGAAAATGAGTTTTAGATTAGAAGCAATAGAGCACAGGATTCCATGGTGGTAACCATTCGCTAGAGCTGCTAGCAGAAGCATGGTGGGAAGAGAAGACAAATTGATTTCTAGACCAAATAGTCTATTCCACTGAAGACTTTTGCCCCAGACTATTATTAAATTGCCACCAGATGGTTAGCTAGACTCTTCTGGGGACAGAGCTCTGAGTATGAAGCCAAGGCAGGAGTTCCACGTTGATACCGCCTGCTGGAAGCGTGGGTGCCCAGCAGTGGCCGCTGCAGATCGGCCCTGAGGAGGAGAACTTGTAAGGTTAAGCCCACGCGCATTCCCCACCACAGCCATCGTGCCCACCCTGCTCAGGAGTCCACTGAGCCACACTGCAGAGCCAGGGAAGGAGGCTGGCCAGCACATGTGGATCAGGTCCCTCTGTTCACCTGAGATCATTCTCTAAGAGGGGACATTTGGAGGTACGTCCATGAATCCAAATCCCCTCTCAGAATGGAACTGTTCTGCGAGATACTCCATATAGTTCTTCCCCAAACCTCCTCCCATCAAATCAGAAATAATAAAAGCCAGAAGACAATGGAATAATAAACTTAAAATGTGTAAAGGGGCAAAACTGTTCTACCTAGAATTCTATATCCAGTGAAAATATCTTTCAAAAATAAAAGTGAAATAAAAACATTTTTGTGGAAATAAAACCTGAGAGAAACTAGAAAAAAGAACAAATCAAATGCAAAAAAAGCAGAGGGGAGAAATAATAAATAATTAGTATTATATGAAAATAAAACAGGTAAACAAAAGGAAAAAATCAACAAAGCCAAAAGTTGGCAGTTTGGAAAATTAACAAGATTAATAAATCTAGAGCAAGAAAGATGAAGAATAAAATAGATCACAAACTTACTGATATTGTAAATCAAAGGGGAAACATCACAAAGATTCTATAGCCTGAGCAACTATTTTGCCAAAAAATTCTGCAAAGCAGTGAAAATGGACATATTCATTTGAAAACACAATTTTCCAAGATAGAGCAGGGAGAAATAGAAAATCTGGAATCATATATGTGTTTTTAAAAATTGAAATTTTAATTACAAGAATTGTCAGTCACAGGTGACTTTGCCAATGAATTCTGCCAAACGCCTCAGGAAGGAAAAATAGCAAACTTGAGCAAATGATTTTAGAGGATGAAGGAAGCAGAAACACAACCCAAGTCATTTTATGAGACGAGCAAGACCCTGAATCAAAAACCTGATAAGGACTTTAAGAAAATAGAAAATTACAGACCAAAATCTTTGGGAGCTTAGAGTTAAAGTCTTAAGTAAATTATTATCAAATATAATCCTGCAAAATACATTAATGATCAAGTATGGCTTATCCCGGAAATATAAGGTTGGATTAACATTTGTAAATCAGTAAAGATAATCCAGGCACTCACAGAATAAAGGAGATAAAAACATGTGGTCACCTCAGTAGATCAGAAAAAAAAACATTTAATAAAATGCAATATGACTTCATGATTGAAAGAAATATTAGCAGTCTTGGAATAGGAAGGAACACTCTCAGGCTGATAAAGAACAGATACAAAAAACCCTACAATTAACAGCACACTTAATGTTTAAATAGTCAACATTTTCCCCATAAGGTCATGAACAAAGCAATGATGTCCACACTCACCACGTCTATTTACTGGAAAGGCTAGCCTGTGCTAAAAGTCAAGAAAATGAATAAAACGAATAAGGACCCAGAGGGCAGACGTAAAATTGTTTTTATTTGCAAAAATAACATGATGGTGTATGAAAGAAAGAAAGGTCAGTATACAAGATTCAATTGCATTTCTACATGTAGCAGTAGACAATTGGAAAATAAAAAATGTATAGCTCAATTTATAATAGCATGAAAAAGCACAAACTATCTCACAGCTACCCAATAAAATTCTACTGCCCAGCAACTGCTGATTACCTTTAATGGCCTCTAGGAAGTCTGAATCTGGAATTCTTGGGCTGGGTTTGGGCTATCCTACAAGTCCATTTTGGAGACCCAAATATGGACGGAAAGCTTTCTTTCTCTGCTTTCCTCTGTGTGCACGGAGGCCTCTGGGGCTAAGCCCTTCAAGAAAGGTCAGTCCCCCTTCCGGGCTGGCCTGACCTCAAGGTCACTCAGCAAGGTGGACAGTGGAAAGGCTTGTGGGGCCCATTCCCTCCTCTAAAAGCGCAAAGAGTAAGCATGGATCTGTCCAGGTAACCAGGTAAGCAGCAACTCAAGGTCATGTGTACTGAGATCCTCCTGTCCTCACAGTCGTGACTGTAGAAGAAGAACCTTGGGGGAGAGGGGGTGCTTCTCGAAGGGGAGGGAGCGTGTGTTGATCTGAAAGCCTCTCCTGTTACTTTGACCGGACCTGTGGTTGGCGCTGGGGTTTAGTGTATGCTCAGAGGACCTAAATCTCTGGACTGTCCATGTGACAGCCAGGCCCTGAGCCTGCAACTCCCACACTCTGGTTTAATGAACTTACTCCAGCCAGCTAACAGGGAGGTGAAGGTCAACCACCACACCAGGGAGCCAAGAGTGCCTACAACTGCAAGCAGGAGAACTGCATCCAGCATCCATGTGAAACCTAAGTCCCCTCTCGATATAGAGGTGGACTAGACATAACTATCCCAGGGTCCACAGGATGGAGGAATAGAGTATGGATTAGAGTGGACTTACTGATATTCTGTTCTTGAACTATGGTATTAATAATGGAAGAAAATGTAGCATTAATGTGGAGAAAGTGGCCATGGAAGCTGCTGAGGGTAGGGAGAGGGAAGAAGAGATGTGATGTGGGGACATTCTCAGGACTTGGAGTTGTCCTGGGTGGTACTGCAGGGACAGATGCTGGACATTGTATCCTGCCATGGCCCACTGGGTGGACTGGGTGATAGCGTAAACTACAATGTAAGCCATTATCCATGTGGTGCAGCAGTGCTCCAAAATGTATTCACCAAATGCAGTGAATGTGCCACGATGGTGAAAGAGGTTGTCGATGTGGGAGGAGTGGGGTGAGGGGGGTGGGGGCTATATGGAGACCTCATATTTTTCTAATGTAACATTTTAAAAAATAAATAAATAAATAATAAAAAATAAAGACTCAGCAGGTTTCAGAGAAGCCCAGGAATAGCAAGCTGGCCCGGAAATTGCCTTCTCTCTGCACTCTCGCCTGTTTCTCCTTGAATTTCGTTGTTTTATGACGTCAGAATTTCTTCCATTTGAACCATTATTGATTATGTGCCTTCTCCACAGGGGACAGCGGCATATGATAGAAAAAAATAAATAAGGGTCAGATGCCCTTGTTCCAGTTTCAGCTCTGGTGCTAACATGCCAAGGGTTTGGGGTCCTGCCCCATCATCTATGCCCCCACCCCACCCCCCGATTCCATGCTGCAAAATTAGAGCACTGAATGTTAAGACAATGTCCACAACCCTCACAGCTCTAATGCGTTAGGCCATTAATGGAGTCTGGAAGGATTTCAATGGGACCAAATTGTGTAAAATTAATTAGCCTTCGGAATTTGTAGCATTCTGTAATCTCTGCAAACTCCTTCCACATCCATTACCTCATTGCTTTGTATCTTCACCTATGATTCTAAGGCATCGGTATTCTGAGTCTTATTAAGCAAACACAAAGACAGGCTCAAAAAAGTTAAATGAATGCCGTAAGGTCACGCAAACTACCAGAAGAACTGGAACCAGGAGCAGACATCTTGGTTCCCAACCTGCTCCCCTTTCCTCTCCCCACAAATTAACTCAGATGTTTGCAGCTAATTATGATACAGGCAGCTCCTGGGAACCGGTGAGGGTCCCTTCCGTGCTGAGGTCAGGTGACGTTACACTGGTCTTTCTCAAAGTCCCAGTGGCTGGTCTGATGAAGTGGGCCCATCCCAGAGGGTCTTGTGCAGCTCAAATAACCTTTCTAAGCTTCTCTCAGTAACTCTGGCCATTTGGAAAGAAAACAAATCCATACCACAAAGGAATTTAAAGTGTTATTTTAACTTTGTATATCATGCATAAAAAGTTACACTTTCACTTGAATTTTTTAATAAGTTGGGCAAAGGCAAAGTTCTTGGCATGTGTTCTCCAGGTGAACAGAATTCAACTCCAGTAAAACATCAGAGCGGCCCCCAGCCCCGCCCCCTGCCCCTCTTCCACAAACGCCCAGTTCCCTCCCCCTCACTGTTTCACCTCAGCTGTGCTATTCTAGGCATTCTTCAAGCATTAGGAACTTAGTGGCAAGAACGCTGGACCAATGCTTAGATTTTCTTCCCGAGTTTTCCTCTTAGTGTCGGTCACTGAAAGAGAATTATTTCTCCTCTACACTGTTAAATGGGAAATCAAAATCAAGAACATATTTAGTCATGGCTAGAGCACAGAGCTTCTCCATGACACAAAGTACCAACATGTGTGTCCATGCATGTACACACGTACACAAGCACACTTGCACACGCATGTACATGCAGGCACTCGTGCACGCACCAATGGCTATAAACATAAATTACTTTGTAGTTATTCAGAATTTCCTCAGTCTCCACCATCCAGGGCACAACTATTCATCCACCAGAGGAAAACTACTCTGAGAAAGAAAGGCCTTAAAATATTCTCTGGGGACCTAACCTGCCAAATGTAGGCAACACAAGCATGTTAGCACAAGCATTGCTTTCCCTATTTACAGAAAGAGAAGCCCAAGCTGAGGAATGCGAAGTAACACTGTCCAGGAGCACACACGCTTCGAGACGGATCTGGGATTTGAAGACAGGGCTATCTGGATCCTAAAAGCCATGGTTCTTTCACTGCTTTGTGCAATGTCTCCTGTGACAGGTAGCTGTCTCAAAAATATCTCTGTGCTTCACTCTGTCAGGTGACCGCAACTCTTCACCTAAGTTACTGAGCCTAAAATAGCATAGCAGCTATGAGTGGCAGTAAAAACATCTCTACAGAAGCAACAAAAACGCATGAGACGGAAAAAATAGAGCTAGCATTGCATATTAGATTTGATCATATATTGTCACATGCATCATGCCTATTGATTATCATGAAATCATGAAACCATTTTAATTGTCTCCTCTTTACACCTAAGAAATAAAGTGATCTTCACATATCTCAGTGACCAGGCACAGAAGTCAGGGGTCTGTCAGTATTTTCTGAAGGGATCACCATATCGTGACACCTTCAGAAAATACAGTTTTTCCTCATGGTTGATTGAGAGCAGCTAACTTGTAGTCAATACCTGCTGATTAATAAGAACAAGCGTTAAAGATTTCTACTAAAAATTATTGAGAAACAAAAAGTTTTGGTCTTAGATATAAAATCACCAATGTGTATTAAAAAAAAATCACTTAAGTGGAACACCTCACTAACTGACCATGAGTATGTCCAGGATTTCATTTCTCATATACACAGACTCAGCATTTACCAGGGCAACCCTACCTAGTCCATCTCACATAGAAGAGCTGGCTATGGCCATACCAAAAGAGAAGAGAATTACATGGGGGTGTCAACCTCAATCACCTTTCTTAAACTTTCAAGACAAATTCATTTGAAGACTCTAAAAATGTTGTTGTCACAAATGAGCTCTACCGGCATCCTGCTCAGAATTCAGCTCCCCTTGGCCTCATCTGGAATCTCTAACTGCTGGAAAGAAGTCAGCTAGCTGCCCCCAAATAGTAATTGGCTTCACAAATGTCGGTCTCCCAGGACGCTGCCCCCCGCACCCAGTAACCCTTGGATGGCCTGTAAATGGCACTGATAAAATTTGATCATTCTATCACCAGCCATGTCCCAAAAATTGCCACTGCAGTAGGAGGGAGCATTCCTGGCCAGAGAGGGGTCCCCCGCCAGGCTGAGGACATGCTCCGCTCAGTGTCAGACTTTTCAGCTGAGTGGACAATCTGGCTTAACAGTGGGATGCTGGGAGCAGGAACCCTGGGATGCAGGCCCCTCCTGGTCCTGTCAGTAACTTCATTTCCCAAACGCTCATAATTAAACAGCTTTTATTGAAGGAATCAGCATGAGCCCCTTAGCTTTGTTTTTGCAACCGGCATCGTATTTATGGAGTCAAATCTTAAAGACTTTGATACTGAATACCTCCTCGGATGTGTTAACGTTGGCAGGGGCCCTAGATTCTGAAGATGCCGTGCTGCCTCAGCACAGCCTCCCCTCCAGCTCATCCACCCCCCAAACCACAAAGCAGCAGTTCTCCTGGAAGACTCACTTAACAGGATTTCTCCCACAAGTCCCAGGGAACGGTGTGCAACTGAAACAGGGTGAAATAGGATTCCAAAGTGTCTGTCCAACCAGAAGTTTTCAAAGAAAACATTTCTGAAATCTGGTGTTCACTGCTGTTTCGGCAGGCCAATTAGATTGGACAGGACTTGGGGGGAACTGTCGCCAGTCACTGCAGCAGGAATAGCAAACAAGACTTAAAGCAAATAAACGAGCCTGAAACTGGCATCCCAGAGGCCCCTGGCCAATGACCTGCTTCATCATCCCCCAGGAGGGATGGGCAGCCCACCATCTGGGACCAAGGGCCAAACATGGGTTAATCGTGTGAGACGTTAGTTAACGGCCTCGATTACTAGAAAGTAATTAATCAGGGAAAGTCTCCAAGTGGGAGGAGGATAAACAAACAGGCAGGCATGTTCAGCCCCATTTTAGCTCTAGATAAGGCAGCCACACAGGTGTCCTGCTGGGGTGGGGACCATCTATCTTGCTCAGTTTCTCTAAGGAAATATGGTGGCATTTCTCATATCTGCCTAGAAAACATAAAGCCAAGAGAGCTCTGACGGCAATGGAGATATGGGGCAGTGGAAATGTTATTTGAGGAAAATCTCTCCAGGGGCTTTTGTAGTGAGCCTTGTTACCCTGTATACATCCTTGTTCGTTTTGTGGAATCTTTACCTCATATTCAATATTTCAGAAAGGACGTTTCTATGAGCATCTCCGATCTCCTCCCCATATGGAGGTAACCAGGAGCTCCTGTGGCATTTTGGGGCCTGTGCATAAGGAGCCCACCGATTCTTTAGCCCAGCAAGACTCTAGTCTTTAAAGACTTTCAGCACAAGCTACAAAGGCATTTCAGAAGTTACTTCTGAAACTCCTAGTTTCTTCTTCAACGTCAATTTTGGGGTGAAGAAGTTTAGAAGAGATGAGAGGAAAATGTAGTCAATGAAAATAGAAAGTATCAGCTTGATCCAGCTTGACCTGGAATATCACATCAAATAGGGTCATTTGTCCGTGGTACATCTTTTTTCTTCTGCAGGAACCAAAAATGTCAGTAACTCTAGAATGTGTGTAATGTAAACACGGCTGTGTTGGCTCAGTGTCAGGGAAAGCGCACCCAAACGTAAGTCAGCACAAGGCATCCTCTGCTCAGAGGACAAGCTCAATGGTTTTAACCTCATGACCCTCTCTTAAACAGCTCTACAGCAAATCACAATTAAATAAATACCACTTAATAGCAGAGATTTGTTTTACTGCCAGAGTATTTGTGGGGAAAGAAGGAAAAGGTTGAATGAGTCACTTAATCTTTAATTATAAAATTAACATAGTTTCCAAATATTGTTATGAATTCAACTTCAAGCTAAAATTACAAAATGCCACAAAAATGAGTTAGAGGCTTTCTGGAACAAAACAGAGGGGTTGGGGATGAGGGATGTGGAGGGACGGAATACCAAAAATCGAGGTTGCTTTGTTTGGTTGTCTTAAACTAAAGTCAAGACCACTGGCCTCTCTTCAGCCCAGTTAGGAATACCTGGCCACATCACATACATCAGTGAACCAGCAAAAAATGCAGCCACATATCTGCAGCCAGTACAGGCCTGGGGTCAAAGGAGCTGAAGGCAAGCCCGAGCTCTGCCACCCTCTGAGGCACAGTGGAAGGAACTGGCTGGAATGGAGGCGGGAGAACTGGTATACCTGATAGTCATGCTGAAAACCCACAAAAGCACTTCCAAGCTCCAGTAACCTCGTCAGGCTTCCCCCAGGAGGGGCACAGGCGGAATTGACACCTTAATTCCCTCAAGAGCCTAGCCTCCTGCCCTTCCTCTTCTGGAACGTCTTACCTTCCTTGCCTTTTCCTCTCTCATCACTTAGCTCTGAGGTCTCCAGTGTGTCTGCCTTCTCTACGTAGGCGCCAACTCTTCTGTCTTTGAGCAGGTGACCCGCTGAAGGCCTAGTGATCTCCAAGAGACCCCAATCAGACTTTTATCTTACCCCACACAGACCTCTGCACCCTCAAAAAATGGGTGACTTTCCCCAGGAATACTGGAGCTTAATTGAAAGTTGGGACCTGTGGAACCTTTTCTTCTTAGTGCCTCAGATAATTCCTAAAACTCTAGACTTTCCAGAAGCAGCTACAAATTCATCTGCTCTGGTCATAGGTCGCGGCTGAGATAACAGGCACTCACTCTTTTGGAGGGGCCACACCCGTTCTCTGGGGCACTCTGCTGCCTCTGCAGATACATGAAAATAAAATGCAGCCCCTCCTGTAAAGAAATTCATAGTCAATAAAGAAGACCAACATATAAATCATAAATCAACATATAAAACATAAGGATAGTTCTGAATGATATATGTTATGCCAGATAGAGTTGCAAGATAGATAACTCCTCTAACCCAGTTCAGATGTGGCTGAAGGGTAGATATCTATTTTCCTTTATCCATATCAAATGATCTCCGGGTCTTGTTGATTTCTAGAAAAGCACCCACTAAAGCCAGACCTTATCAAATGGCTCTTCCTGAAGGTGCATGAATATGAGCTTGGACTCCAAATCGGAGAGGCTAGCCCTAAACCATACTCACGTGGTCAGACCATCTTGGAGCCCTGGGCTAAAGTTCCAGGCCCCACACTTGCAGAAGGACCCTAACAGATGAGAACATATTCAGGGAATGAAGAACAAGATGTTGAGTAAACACAAAGCCATGTCTAAGGGGAAATAGTTGAAAGAGAAACAAGGAGGTTTAGCTGGGTAAAGAAAATACAGAAGGCCCCTGAGTAATCTGATAAGCATTCGCGGGCCAGAGCTGTGTATTGTTCATCCAGAATAGTCCCATACAGGCTCTGGTCTATGGCAATGGAGGCCCCAAGAGTTGTGCAGCATGCAACCTGCCAAAAGCTACACAGTAGCCTTGTCTTCATCTCTACATCTGTGGTGCCTTGAAGAGCAGGATTTCAATATATGGAGAAGAGATGACTGAATGAAAACCACTGCTCTCTCCAAGTAGGTAAAAGCAGACCTTGTAATGTTCTAGTTGTTGTCCAAGGTAGCAAAAAGAAATGCCAATGGATGGAAAAGCAAGAAAGAGGTTAAATCCTTTTTTGCTATTGAAGAGCATTCTACCAGGCAAAACAGTCTAACAATAAAAGGGGATGGCTGTACTGCAGCTGTGAGCTGCTTATCACTGACACTCAGCCAGCACAGAGTGGATGAACAGCTTTCAGGCTTTGGAGAAAATATTCCAATCTTAAAAAGGGAAGCAGAGTTTGGGCTAAGCCCAGAGACTGCCTTCCAGTCCTGATAAGGAGCAAACTGCTTTGAAGTCCTCCCACCTGGCGCTTCCAAAGGCTGGCAGGAGGCAGCATGGGGCTGGAAAGAGTTAAATTTCTATTCAGCTCCAGAACATTTTTAAGTTATTTCTTGTTCGATCAAACATGCTTCCTGAAGACTCCTCAGGTCAGAGGATGCCCAGCGCGAGCACGTGGGTTTGCTCGGCAGGCAGAGGGGCCTGCAAAGCTGTCCAACTGCATTCTGCACAGGGGAAGGAGGGCCCTGTCCCGACCCCCCTAATCTGATGAATCCTCATCATAAATTCTGCCCAGGCGGTGGGCAGGGCGGCTGCTGGCTCGGGGCAAAGAGGAGGAGGCCGCTTTACGAGGGCCAGAGGAGACAGCAGGCCGCCCAAGCCTGCGCAAGGAGCTAGTAAATCAGCAGTGAGTGGAGGCCGGGCGCACAAGAGGCGGCTCCACCTGCAGCCTTCCCGGCGGGCCCAGGGCGCAGGTGGACATGGGCGGGACAGGAGGAACGTGCCCTGGTGAGCACGGAGCTGTGGAATCCTGGAGACCAGAGAGGTGACAGTGCGATAAAGCATGATTCCCCAGGCTCTTGCCAAGAGCCTCAGGCCTGCCAGGCATTGGGTCAGCACACACAGTCCCCACCCGGGGAACGGGGCCACTGGCAGGGAGCGTCCCTGAGAAGCAGCAGCTCACGTTCCAGCAGGGAGTCCCATTCAGGGAATAAAGAGCAGGAGACAACAAACTCCAGTGAGAGGCAACAAGCACTGTGACAGAATGGAACAGAGTCCTGCAGAGGGACACACCTGACACGGTGGTTTGGGGGTGAGACAGTAACCAAGGAAAATGCCCTAGAAGAGGCGTCTATCTGGACCACATAGAATAAGAGCCACCCCGTGGAAAAAACAGAGGAGGGAGGCCTGGGATGAAGAGGAAGTGTATGGCCTCTGCAACTGGCTGCCTGGGTTGACATCCTGCCTCTGCTCCTGTAGCTCTGTGACCCTGGGCAAGCATTTTAACCTCCCTAAGCCTCAAGTTTCCCAGCTGTAAAATGGAAATAATAAGGTCTACTTCAGAGCTTTGTGGCAGAGATTAACAGGTTTAGCAGACGACCCAGCTCCGTCAACGCCAGCTGTTGTGATGGCACTCTGGGCAGAGCAGGGTGAGGTGTCCTCCAGGCCCATGGGCTCTTGCAGATGCATGACTTGCTTGGGATGTGTGGTTCAACATGCCTTGAGCCAAGAGAACGTCAGGGCAGAACGTGAGATGAGTCTAGAAGGGAAGTGCTTATTATTTCAGGTCGCAGCAAGCAGTCTGAACTTTGTTCTGAGCACTAGAGTGAGCCACTGGAGGGCTGGAAGCGGAAGAGTGACATGAAGAAGCCTCGGCTCTAGGAAGATCGCTCAGTTGTCCATGTCAGGCAGGCTCAAACGAGGGAGAGAGAGCAGGGCTGAGGGTCGAAGCAGATCAAGGCGTGGGTGCCCACGACGGCACCCGCCCCAACTCACGGTTCTGCCGGGCAATCAGCGAAAGCCCTTTCCACTTCACAGAGCAGCAGGTGACCCACCACTGCACATGAAGCAGCACCAAGGGTTGTACCTGAGACTCCGTCTGCTCAGGTATTGGACGCCCACCAGTCTTCTCCCATTGTCTTTCCAGCCTTCCCCACCCGTGCACCAGCAGGTGTGGCGGGCTTCAGCCACACAGCCTGCGCGGCCTTTCCCAATGGAATGAGATGAAACTTCCCTTCCCTTCCTGCTGTGGTTCCTGCTGTGGGAACCGTCGGAGCTGAGTTCGCACCACTCCTGTCCCCTTCACTAGCCCTGCGTGGCCTGTGTCAGTCTCTGCATCTTTCTGCGCGTCCATTTCATCCTGCGGACGCTTCGGATGGTGGTGGTGCCCCACTCGGGGCACAGTAAGCCTCACATGGGCAGTTAGCATGGAACCAGGCCCGTCCCACGTCACTTGCCTGCAAGAACAGCCAGCCTCCCCGAGGCTCTCTTTCCCCGCGAGCCGGCTCCAGATCACGGGCCTTCACCAGCCCTCCATCCGCCTCCATGCCCGCCCTCTTGCTCTGCTCTCAGAAGTTGACCTGCATTACAGTCTTCTGGGAGCTTTGTCTGCTTCACCCCCAAATGGCTCTGTGACTAAGAGGTCTTCAAGAACCACATTATTTCTGGTTTATGCATCTTCCCAGCAATCACGTAGATGATGTGGATGGAGCTGGCCTGGACAGCCAGCTGCACATTCCGAGACCCCCCTGGCCATCATCCACATCCACCTCTCCTCCTAAGTCACTGTACCTGCAAATGGTCCCCGACGATGGCACCAGAAGAAGACCTCAGCCCAAAGGAAGCTCAGTAATAAAATGACCAGTCCCATACGACATGACCAAACAAAAATCATGGCCTCAGACAATTAGATTCTCTGCTAAGAATTTTGTTTGCAAAAGAGAAGAAAATCAGAAAGAGGGCACCAAGTAGTGAAAATGAAAGGAGTTAGGTAGCCCTGAGGCCAAGATACAGTCATTGAGACGAATAAAGACCTACAGTCACAGGCGCCCGAAGCATGTAAAAATTATGAGAAATCATAAATGGTTAGTAACAATAAAATTCACATGCACTGGAGATCTCCTATGAGCCACCCACTGAGCTAAGTACTCTGCTTAGATTATCTTATTTATTTCTTACAAAAACCCAATGAGGTTGGCACTGCTCTCGGCCCTCTTTATAGAAGAGAAAATGCAATCACAGAAAGGGTCAAACCCTCGAGCTCCCCGTTGCTCTTATTGCCACTTCAGTTTCTCACAAGAAACCCTTGCACTAGCCCCTCACCCCATCCCTACCCCCACTAAAGCCTCATGGGTGAATCACTGCTCCTTGTCTGCATCAGGAGCGGAAAGCACTGTGGCCTGCCCACAAAACATGGAAAATTAGCAAAACAGAGAAGACGCGAAGAAGCACCCCCATCCCACGTGGCCCAGACTGGCCTCGGCTCCTGACCGGCTTCCTGTATCCCCAGATGGTAGGACTCACTCGTTCTTTTCTTCCGGGCTCTGGGTGTTTGGTCATGCACGACCACATGCTGGCTAATATCTTAAATGATCTTGTACATATCGTGCCTCTTCTGCGCAACCAGCTCGTGAGCTCCTTGAACACAGCGTTTAGGTCTTCTCGTGTGCATTGCTTGTCCCTTGGCAGATGAGGATGCCCTGGTCACTTCAAATCCTCCCCCTGGCTCAGTTCAAAGGGCAAAATGGTCCCACCCAAGGACAGCCCTTAGGGGAAAGAGGAGAACCAACAGTAGAACAAATAAATCCCTGTCTTGGTGGCAAAATAACTTCCCTTTACTCCTTCCCCTATAAAAGCAAACTTCTCCAACCCCATTTCACAAGTGCTCTCTAATGGGTTCTTTGTTTTGTTTATTCCACTTAACCCACTTAGAAGCAAACAAATAAGAGAAAATACACAAGACACCACCTGGCCCGCATAGCAGAGCGTGGAGTCAGACACTGAGCGCGGAGTCAGACACTGAGTATTTTCTCCATTACTGCCTCATTTGCAGAGTGCAACCCTTTGCGTTTGAAATGGCCCCAAAGGGTCTGGGCAATGGGCAATGGGGCCATTTGGCTGCTTGTCTGCCCACATGTGTGCGACCTTCCTGCGAGTAGGAAGAATGCGGGGCTCCCCAGATGCACCCTCTGAGTTACCTATAGGAAGCTGGGCTAGTCCACACAATTAGCCAACACCCCACACCACCTCCCAGGTGGGGCCAGCCCGGAATTCCTCCTGGGAACCAAGAGCTTCCTAAGAAACTGCTTCTGCAGAGAGAAGTGACTCCGCCATGGGAAGTGGGAGCTGCTGGGACTTCGGAAACTGACAACCAGGAGTCATGCAAGGGCCAGGAGCAGGAGCACAGAAATCCCCAAAATCAGGGATCAAAGTCAGGCTGTGAATATTAGGGCAAATGCCAACAGGAAGGAGTCAGCAAAGGTGGGAGTGGTGAAAGTGGGGCGCAAACAGGACTTTCCAAGTGATTACCTATGCCAGGTTTTTCAAACATTTTTAGGTGATGAGCCCTTTTTACAAATAAAAGCATTTATGGAACCCTACACATAAACAGACTTTTAAAAAGCAGGTTTTATTAGTGAATTAGTACATTGACTTATTATAAAGACAATAAGAAAAAATTAATTCTATAAAGATGAAGATTTGAAATAAAGAAGGACAGCTGCAGTTTTATACCATCCTCAGCATCCAGTTTATTTCAGTATTTTGTTTTGCTTCTATAGTCTCAAAAACAAATTCTGATCACAGAGACAAGCCGTTGCAAATTATATTGACCCTTTTTAGCCAATTACTTCAATTTGCCAGCAATGGTAGGAAAAGCTTTACTCGGAAACCTGCACAAAAGGAAGCAAACTTGTTGAAAAAAATCAAACTTAATCAGTAGGGATTCTCGGCCAAGAACATCTACTACTGTTTGCCATTTGATTTTCTAGACTGGCGGGAGCTGGAAGCAGTAGTTGGCCTGTATCAAAGGTTTCTGGATGGAGTGGATGCAAGACCTAAAGCCAGGTGGGGAGCTGGTGAGTAAACCAGAGTTCAAGTTAAGAAGGAGAAAAAAATTAAAGATCTACTCCACACAATCAAACAGCTGATAAGGGCAGTCAAAACAAGCAAGAAATTCAGAATCTGGCAGGCCCAAGACAAAACCTCAGATGTTCCATTTACTAGCTGTGTGATCTTGAGCAAATTGATTTCTGAGCCTGCGTTCTCCGCTATAAAGGTGAGATAAAAAGAACTTTCTGCCGGATTGCTACAAAAATGGAATGAGATACGATGTGGCACGGAGGCCACCAGGAAGAAGAAACGGGAGGAAAAACGCCGGCCTGGGGGAGAAGACCAGAGCTGAGGAAACCTGAGCCCCACCTCTAGCTCCCTTGGCTCTTCCTGGCTCCCTGGACACTGGAAAAGAGCTCACAGGAAGACCTGGAGAAAAGAGGGGCTGAGGGCCATAAAAACCAGTAGTACTTAGCAATGGCAGTGAGGAGTCCAAGGAAGATCCTGTTCCTTGGTGTTCACTCTTTCGGGGTTCCTCAGAATGCAGATTTCCACAGAAAGAGCTCCCTGAATGCACCTCCCTCCAAAGGCCTGCAGTGAGGTCTTCCAGAGCCCATAGCACACCAGTCCCTAAAAAGATACCCAAGGCAGTGGACTTGGCCCAGTGGTTAGGGCGTCCGTCTACCACACGGGAGGTCCACGGTTCAAACCCCCGGCCTCCTTGACCCATGTGGAGCTGGCCCATGAGCAGTGCTAATGTGCGCAGGGAATGCCATGCCACGCAGGGGTGTCCCCACATAAGGGAACCCCACGCACAAGGAGTGCGCCCCGTAAGGAGAGCCACTCAGCACCAAAGAAAGTGCAGCCTGCCTAAGAATGGTGCCACCCACACGGAGAAATGACACAACAAGATGACGCAGCAAAAAGAAACACAGATTCCCGTGCCGCTGACAACAACAGAAGTGGACAAAGACGAAGCAAAATAGACACAGAGAACAGACAACCAGGGTGGAGGGGGGAGAGAAATAAATAAATACATAAATCTTTAAAAAAAAAAAAAGACCCAAGAGCAAGGGCGACACCAGGGCACACCGAGCCAGCTGTCTTCCCAGCCCTGGGCTTGAACAGATGCTGCGAGGCCAGCACTTTCCCGTGCAAGTTCTAGTACTTCTACCCTGTTCAAAGTCCTGGGTTCTCATCTCTTCCCAAATTAAAATAGCTCCTCACCCCCTTTCACAACACTGGTTTCCAGGTAACGCACTTCCTGTTTGCAGCCCCACCTGGGTCTCGTCCTTGAATAGGACCTAACTTCTCCTCTGCCCTCTGTCACCTGCCCCCGCTCTAGGCCTCTGACTTACAGAGCCCACCCCACCACCTCTACCAGGCCTATCTAATCCCAGGGAGAGGCTCCAGGATGAGACGGAAGGACAGATTCTTCAGGGAGAGAGAGAAAGGGAAGCCCCAAACATCTCGAACTTCCTGACCATGAGCAGGAAGGATATACCTTTCAACATAGCCTGGCCTTTTCCCAGGCAGAATTTGACTCCCAGAGGGCCTCTTTACCCCCACGCTGCTCCTCTGTGGCTAAACCAGGAGTGAAGAGTCTCCATGGCCCTGCGACCTCTTGCTGAAATCCTATATCAAAGGATGGGAGCGCCCAGGCCACCTCCTAATGGATCCATTTAACAGGCTTGTGTAAAGATCACAGATTCTCAGAGATCATTGTCCTGGTGACATGAGCTATAATTGATTACTGTGACTCAGATGCTTGGAGAGTGACTCACTGGGGCCCCATCATGTCTGTAGTTTTAATGGGAAGGGTTGGCTGGTATATGAACATGGTTATGACAGGTATGGGCAGAGCAAACAGACCAGAAGGAAAAGAGACCCACAACGGCCCTGCAAGGTGAAACTGTTCTTTCCCAGAGGGATAAGATAATTATGTCAGAGATGCTCTAGCAACAGCTGGCCTGACCCTGGGCTATCCCAAGGCCTGAGCAATCCAAGGCTGAGCCAGAAACCTCAAAACATCCACAAAGCTCCACAATAATCACAATTAAATAAGTAATTGTGGTTTGTGTATACAGTCTTTGAAGATACTTGATTTACCAGAGGGCTAGCCAGAGCAGAATCTCTAGCCATAATAACTTTGATTGGGAGAGCATTCCAGATCAATAACTGATGCGCTGCAATCAATGGCCTTACTTCACCATCAGGAAGACTATCACAGTGGACCTCAAGGAACTCGACCAAATCGTTTCATGGTGAGCTCCAGCTAGTCATCTTGAACCCACGTCATTATCTGGCCCAGTGACTGGCACATAGTGGGTAATCTCTAAATTGTAAACACAAGTGCTAGAATTTGGGTGTATAATTGATATTGCCAACTGCACCAGCATGAAGTAGAACATGTTTATACTGATGAGTTGAGTCTCTATCTCATTCAAATTATTAGCACATCCAATTTCTTTTTCTTGGGGCATCTCTTACTTCGAACTGTCCACAAGCCCAGTGTTAAAGAAGACCAAGAGGCTATTACAACTCTCCACCTCCAAGTAAACTGAGAACTAGAGAATCAGGTCTGTCCACAACTGAAGCCCCAGTTTTCAACTTCTATGGCTTTTGTCCTTGCCACGTGGGTCTGCAAAATAGGTACATCTTCCTTCACTACGGTAATAAAACCCTTTCTCTTCCAGATCTCTGGGTGCAAACGACAGAGCTTCTCCAGGAGAGAACCATCCTGCCTTGTCCAGGATTGTACTGGGCCAAGGCTGCCCCAAGCTTTGGCTCCCAAGGTTGCAGCTCTTTGTGTTACGCTCCCCGGCTCAGCAATTGCTCCCTAGAGCCACTCCAGAATGGCGGGGTGAAGGTGACTGCACAGAGGGGCTGGCGGAGGAGAGGGGCTCCTAGTCTCACCCTCCCTCTGTGCTAGACTCAGTCCTGTCCCTCCCTGATTTCTCCGCAAACCCCCTCTCTCTGGCACTGAGCCTCGGTCACCAGAACAGACTGTACCGCGTTCCCCTTTGGAACACATGGCCTTCCTTTTAGGGAACTCGGTCAAAATTCTCCCAATCCAATTTTGCTCTTCAAAAGAGGAGTCGGAGTTTTAATCCTTTACTCCTAAAGGAGAATTTTTGTCCTTATACAAAATATCCAACTATCCCATCTCCCAATTCTGGGAGAAACTGATTTATTGAAGTCAGAAGAGGTCAGCCTTACATTTACATAACAGAGTGTCCTCCAGTGTCTTTTTCTGAAAAGAATTAAGATCTGCTCCAGAATGTTTTGCTGATGTCACATAGAAAGACAGAGAAGCAGCGAATTTGGCAAATTCTCAATGGAAATTTATTTTTTTCCTTCGTTTTTTAAGATACAAAGGGCTAAATCCATCATGGATCTCAGTTCACAGCATGCTAATATCATTAGTCTGCACAAGGAGGCTCCCTTTTTTTTTTTTCCCCTTTCAAGTCCATTATGTACTCACCACCCCCCACCCTTGCATAGGGAACCATTCTCATGTGTTTAATTCACATCCTTTTGTTCGTGTGCTTGTAAAACACGGATTGGTGCGAGTGCATGAATTTTTTGTGCATAAAAATGTATTGTGTAACAGATCACTCTCTATTTCCTACTCTTTTAATGCTGAACTCTATTTTTTATTGTATCTAGTCCATTGCTTCCAACCCCCCAGTGGGCTACCCCCATATTTTACCTACCTGCTCCCCCAGCAATGGACACCAGATTCCCCCAACAGCCTCCGCCACGAAAAAGGCTGCAATGCTCACCGTCATGCACCTCATCTTACAAGCCTGTGCTGGATCCAGGTAAAAATTTGACCAAATACTGCAATGGCTCTTCAGAAAGTTTACAGCCTTCCACACTCCCACCAACAGTCTACAGTCTACTCTACTCCCTCCAGTGCTTGGCATTGTTGAACTTTATCAGTTTCCCCAGAATAACAAGAATACACAGATCTCATGTTTGTTTAATTTGCATTTCATTTCCATCTCTGCCATTTATTTGCTGGCCTTTTAGGCTTTGTCTTTGGTAAATTGGTTAGTCATCATCTCGGCCCATTTTTAAGAGTTCTTTTATGTCCTAGATATTAATAACTTGCAGGTTTTAAACTATTATAAACTTTATTTATGAACCTCTACATTTCACATGATCAAATTCCTCAATATTTTTGCCTCATGCTTTGGCTTTTAAAGGTTTTACTTATGAAGTTCTTCTTCCCTCCTAGACCTCAAGAATATTCACATATATTGTCTTCAGTTATCATTACAGTATTTCCTTTCACATCTAGGTCTTAAGTCCATCTGAATTTCACCTTTGTATGTTGCAGTGAAGGGCAGATTTATTTATTTTTATATTGTAAGGCAGTTTTCCCAAGTTCAGCTATTAAATTATTTCTTTCCCCCAACTTACTTGATGTACCAGTTTTCTTGAATATCAAGTCCCCTGATAGATATATAGATAGAGGAGATGATAGAGGATGCAGCTGGAGCTGGAATTGGAGATGGAGAGGGAGATGGAGTTGAAGATGGAGACAGAGCTAGCTGGAGATAGAGATGGAGGAAATGTCTTTTCCATTCTGTTCCATGGGATTATTTGTCTCTTTTGCACAAATATCACAATTTTTATTACCATGATTTTGTAATATTTCTTAATATTGGACAAGAATTTCCTTTTTTCTCTTTCTTTTTAAGGTTGACAGCTATTCATAGACCTTAATTCTTTCCTATAAATATTAGAATACATTCATCAGGTTCTTAAAAAAAATCTACTGGAATTTTAAAAGAAATTGTATTGAATTTGTAAATTAATTTAAGGAGACATCACCTTGATAATATTAAGTCATTCTGTGCATTAAGAAGGAATGCCTCTCCATTTAAATAAATCATCTTCTATGTACTTTAATAGAATTTAACTTTTTCCATAGGGGAAAAAAATGTCTACTTTTGAATACACTAATTCCTAGATACTTTACAGCTTTTGTTAATATTATTAAGAATATATTCTTTTCTTACTTTTTTTCTAGTTGATCGTTAATTCTTGCTGGATTAGAAAAAGTTAAAAATACTTGAAGTGATCTGGAATACATCAGCCTTATTGAACTTTCTTATTACATCTAATTGTTTGTCTTTTGGTTTATTTTGTTTCTGTTTCTTTATATATAATGTAAGCTTCTTTATAATTTTATTTTCTAATTATCTGAGTTTTAGCATATATTCTTTCTTAGAAAGTTTTTTTTTTGTCATGTGGAGTTTATAGATCACAATCTGTGCAAATTAAAACAATCTAATAAGTCATTTAAAAAAATAGCTACCTGATAAATCATGGGAACCAAGAAGAAAAAGCCAAATGTATTTTAATGTGGAACATATTCTACATATGTTACAACTATAAGTATATATTCCCCTTGGATCTTTTATTTTTAAAATGTGAATACTATTTAGAATAAACTTGTTTAGTTTAAGTTATATTAATAATGTTAAACATTGCTGATAAAATTTAAAAATAAAAGTTTCACAGATCATGCGACAGCTCATGTTAAGGCAATACTTTTTGAAAAAAAGTGGGAGCATATTTGTTACTCAGCAGCACTGACGGCTGTAAGCACAGGAGAGTCATCAGTGCAGGGAATACTCAATACAGCATACAACCCTCTCAAGAAACGTCTAATGCCACACTGCTTCTTCTTCCCAGGCTTACAGTTCTGCACCCTCCATCATCTGCCCCCTTGATGTCTTTGGAAACAGCCTGCACAGGTTCAAATCATCTCACATGGAAACATTTGTGAAAAATGTTCCAAGTTCATTGAACTTCTGTCAGTTTTGCTGTGTGCATTCCAAACTGTGGCAGATGTTTCCCCTATGCTATTCATAGCCTTTCTCGTGTTTCCACCAGTGGGAAGAGACCGGAAACTAATAAGTGCCACTTCTAGCTAAAGGCTGGAATATTATATCCTAAAAGCAAATTCTGCTTGGAAGGAATGTCCCAAGTGTCACAATCCTCCCGTGAATAGCTAAGTGATGGCAGCGACCCCGATCGTGCGGTCATTAGGGCTAGGCATGTTCTTTCACGCCACTGAAGCCTTTTCCTGATTTTCTTACAGCCTATCAAAGAGCAGCTGGAAGGCCTTTGTAGCTGTACCCAAGAAGAAATCTGAGGCTCCATTCCCTTCTTGGTCAAGGAGCCCAGAATCCGCCTGCCCAGGAGTGAGCCAGGAGCCTGCCATCCCCAAAGAAAGCATTGGGGCAGGAGGGAAGGAGGCCTGGGACATGACTCGCTCAGCTCTTCTAAGGCAGACACGTGCTGCCACCTGGTTCCCATTACAGCCTCCATATAGTGCGACTCGCCCACCGAGGCACCCAGGTGGAAGAAGAGGGCCAAGCCCTCGGTGCTTGGGGTGCAGCAATGTTCCCAGCATATCGCAATTACAGAAACATCTGTGCCCAACAGCTTTCCGCAGAACAGTTGTGAAAATTTACAGTATTCGATTGCTTGCAGAGTTTCCCACTCCTCGGCCTGAAGCAGGGTGGTCCCAAGGCTGCCAGTGAAATGCAGCAGGAAGCGAGAGGGTGATTTCCAGGGTTTGGATGAAATGTGGCATGAGTGCAAGAGTTGATCCTCAAGCCCTGAGGGCAGTGGGCTTCCATCGATGGATCATTTCTTCCTTTCTTTTTTGTTCGATCAGCATGTAGTTTCCCAACATGATGCAAATAGAATTTACAATGGATAAAATCTAAGTCTTAGCCCTCGAAGAGCCAATAACCTAGTGAGGAAACACCAATGGTTAAAAAACAATTATGATGGGAAACGGACTTGGCCCAGTGGTTAGGGCGTCCGTCTACCACATGGGAGGTCCGCGGTTCAAACCCCGGGCCTCCTTGACCCGTGTGCAGCTGGCTCATGTGCAGTGCTGATGTGCACAAGGAGTGCCCTGCCACGCAGGGGTGTGTCCCCCGTGTAGGGGAGCCCCACGTGCAAGGAGTGCACCCCGTAAGGAGAGCTGCCCAGTGCGAAAGAAAGTGCAGCCTGCCCAGGAATGGCACCGCCCATACTTCCCGTGCCGCTGACGACAACAGAAGCGGATAAAGAAACAAGACGCAGCAAATAGACACAGAGAACAGACAACCAGGAGAGGGGGGGAATTAAATAAATAAATAAATCTTTTTTTTTTTTTAATTATGATAATTAAAAAAATAGCATTCGTTTTGAAACTAGAAGACAACAATTTTTTAAATTTGTCATATAATAATCATGAAAATAGATTTCTTTGGTTTTGAAAGAATGATCTAGAACAATGCTCCTCAAATTCAGGCCCACAAACTAGCGACTTTGTGCCATCTAGAATCTTGCTAAAAATGTACATTTTCCAACCGTAGACCCAGAAATCTACATATTAAAGAGCTCTCCAGGTGAGACTCAATAAAATTTCAAAAGCCCTGATATAGAAGAGACAAAAAGAGGGAAAAGCAAAAAAGCAATCCTAGACAAACAGGTGATCCAGAAGAGCCCAGCTTGATTTTTCCAAGAGAAAAGGAAAGCAGGCAAGAAGGAAAATCTGGCCAGTGCAGTGTAGCAGATTAGAAGCATTTTGTGTTTGAGCAGGAATTACCAGGGTACTGGTAAAAGCCAAAAGAACGACTGATAAAGTCTTGGAAAACCACAGGGATTTTGCATGAGGACATTTCCTTAAACCAGTTAGACCTTGTTAATCCATGATGCTGTGTATTAGAAGATAAACTACGCTTATACTTTTAGATAATGACTGTGCATCCTGGGAACACTGGCCTGATTAAGACCTCTGTCACCGTTTATTTATCTATCACCCCACAGCCATCACCACCACCACCTTTCTATGCTATGAAGCAAGGATTTTCACATCTACCCTCTTTTAACATGGGAATCTATTGTTAACATGACATTTTACCTGAAAGCAGAAAGTGTAATAAAGATATAAAGCTCTGGTTAGGGAGCAATTGGGCTCCTAAACCCTCCTCTCCTGAGCTTAGAGACCATTCAACAGGATACTGTATGAGTCAGCCAAAGGGGTGCTGAAACAAAGCACCAGAAACTGGTTGGCTTTTATAAAGGGTACTTACTTGGGGTAGAAGCTTACAGTAACGAGGCCATAAAGCATAAGTGACTTCCCTCACCAAAGCCTATCGCCGCGTGTTGGAGCAAGATGGCTGCCGACATTCAGCCTTCCTCTTCCTCTTGAAGCTCCGTGGCCCCAGCTTCTTCCAATATCCGCTGTAGGTCTTCAGGCTTTCTAGGCTTTGTCTCTTTCCCGGGGGCTCGATTCTTCCAGGTTCAGGCTTGCTTCTCTCCACAAGGTCAGCTGTAAACTACCATGCGAACAGCCTGCCACTCTTCCTGGGGGCCTCTGCCATTTCCGTGGCTCTGTATCTATTCCTCTGCGATCTTCTCCTGTGTGTTTACTCCCCAGGCTCTAGCTCAAAATCTCCAAACTCCCTTCTCTGCAGTGCAGTTTCTCTGAGTCCCCACCCACCAAGGGGGTAGGGATGCAACGACCTACTGACGGAGCCCAATCAAAGCCATACTCCCTGTACCTGAGGTCAAGCCTGGTCAACCTTGCAGAAGTGAAGTAAAGGTTTCCCATTCCCAAGGCATTTTAGTTATCCTTTGGACAAAAAAACATTCCAAATATATGGCCAAAATAAAAGTAAAAACATCTTCCATAAGCTCCTTGTGGAAGCAGAGTGTTCTCACAAGCACTGTCATTTCCAATATATGTGCAGGCTTTCTTTGAGAGGCAGAGTCCAATACTCATTCTTCTGAAGACACAGCCCAGTGTTTTGGTCTGACCCTCAGCTTTCTCATGGGCCCTGCAGGAGGCAAAGACAAGGCATTGATGCCCTGGTCCTCTCTGATGCAGGATGGAAACTCCACAAAGGCCAGGCATGACCAAGAGACTTCTACAAACCCCTCATCAGGCATTCCTCCTTGCTTGTGATGCAACAGTTCTCAATGCAGCCCCTTGGTAACTTTACACTGAATGGAGCCTCTGATGATATCAGAGCCTTGCTGAATGCTTAAGAAGTGCCCAAACCTTCACCATTCTTATTCCCTCTTGTAGGATAGTTTGCCTGTTTAGTTCAGAGATACCTGATCTGGTAAAAGATGAGGTGAGGTAGGAGCAGACTTCGGCAGTTGGGCAAGAAATCTCAATTATGCCTATGTTGATTTAAATCAAAGGGCAATGTTGGATTCAAAAATACTTGTTGGGTGTTTTGGTGGTTTGGCTTCTTGTTGGTTAGTTGGTTCATTGGTTTTAAGAATTTTTTGTGTTCTGCTGTATTGCTTTGTATATTTTGCTTTTGAAACCATTGATTTGAAGGAAAATATGAATTAGGAACAGCAATGCAAAGGCACATTATAAATTTCCCTGAAAAAAAGCTCATGCACTCTGTTTTGTAGAAACAGGGAGGATTTATCATCTAAGCTGTACATTCTTTCCTTGATGCTAAGATCACCAAGGAACAACAGCTAAAGAGAGAAGAGAGACACCGTGCATGTCTTTAATAGAAAGTCTTGACTCTGGACACTCATAAATATGTGTCCAGTCTATAAATATCTGAAGTAATATAAGTGAGGGAAAAAGAGAAACTGTTTTCAATCATCAGTGAGAAGTATTAAATAACCAACTAAAGTCAGAAAATTACCTTGGGCTATTCTAGAAAGGACATTTTCTATACTGTCCTTGTATAATGACCTACAAGACAGGGCTTTGAACCTGCATTAAACTCTAAGACATATGAGCGTGCATCACAGGAAAGCATGGAGAGTTGGTACCATCAAAATATCGAACTGTGAATCGCAGAGCATAAAATTGCAAGGGCCATTAGCAAGCTTCCAGAACCATCTCCCATTTTATAAATGGGGAAACAAGAGTATGAGAGGAGAAATGGGAAAAAATAAAATAAGCAGGAACTTTATCTAAGAGAAAACCAAATAACTTTAAACATGGAAAGTTGTTCAATTTCATTGTTTTCTAATTAAAACAACACAAGGAAGCATTTTCTACTTACCATATTGGAAAAAGACTTAAAGCCTGAAAAAACCAAATGTTGGCAGAGATGTGGAGAAATGTAAACCCTTTACTCTGCCAGTCAAAATCTAACTGTAATGAAGTTTGACAGAAAGTTGTACATCTGTAACTAGGGCCATTCGATTCCTAAATATGTACCTTAGAGAAACTTCTGCAGGTGTGCCCCAGGAGAAAAGTCTAAGAGTATGCATAAAATAATTGTTTATAATATAAGATCAAAATACTGGAGCAGTCCAAATATCCATTGAGAGGAGAATAACTAAAATGGAGAAAAGGTCATAAAATACATTGTGTTCAGCACTGAGAATAGATGAACTATAGCAACCTGGTTGAATTTCACAAAAATAGGCAAAGGTACAAAAAGGAGGTCAAAGAAGAATACACTACAGTATTTCTCAATTTGATTAAGTAAAAATAAACAGGCAGCACTAAACAGTATACTTTTAGTGTGCGTGTGCATATGTGCATCCATGTGGGTATAGTACAAGAAAATTAATCACACAAAATCCAAGTCAGGACAATGGATACTTCTGGGGCTCAGTGGGAGGTGTGTTTACAACTGGGGAGGAACACATGGAAACCTTCTAATATATGGACAATGCTTTATTTCTTAATCTGACTGGAAGATTTTATTACTTGGTTTATTATTCTATAAACCAAGCCTAAGCCCTTTTATATGTACAGTTTTCTCCTTTAAAAAAATTAAACTTGTAACTTCAAGACAATCAACACAAGCCAGTAGTATAAAGGTTAACTAAATTTCCCAGGTCACTGCAAACCAATGGCCAAATCTGAACTTGAATCCAGATGATGTCATTTCAGCATCTTAACTAGGAATTATTATTCAGCCTGTCGTTCTCCAACACAGTATTGTAGCATACTCATTCCTTAACATTTATGAGCCTTGGGTTCTTCATCTGTAATGTAGGAATTAAATATATGTTTGTAAAGCTTATTGCTTAGTCATTATTAAGTGCTTAATCAAGGACAACTATTAAGAAGGAGGCAACAGAGGAAGAGAGGAAGGAAGGAAAGAAGTATCATAGGAAGAGAAGGGGGTGGGAGGGGGAGGGAGGGAAAGGAAGAGAAAGAAAGTCAAAGGAAGGAGGGAAGAAGGAGCCCCAACAAGGAATGGTGTCGCCGAAGGAACTGCACAAGCCCAAATTAGAAATGCACAAAGTGGAAGTGTAAACTAGAAAATCTGTTTTCCCTTCATTGCTGCAGGCCCCAGAGCATCTGGTCTCATTAAAGGTGCAAAAGTTGACTATCCTATTGAAAATTCTCTTTGGTGTAGGAAATTAAATTAAATTAAAAACATGACCTTTTTCTCCAACTGGCAAAAGTGATCTCTTTCTCTAAGCATGATCGTATCCTTCAGCAATACATCAAAACCAGACAGAGCTGTGGGACTTCCACAGCTGAGCCATCGGCCTCCTCCGAGACCCCCATTTATTTGGCTCCATTCAGGCAAAGAGGATCAGGTTATTTATAAAAATCGAAAGCAAGAAGGTGATATCCTCCCAGGGAGGAGGGTCTCGGGTCTTCTCCAGCATTTCGCAGGCAATTCACTCAAGACGGAGCTGCTAGCAGCCTGCAGGATTACTGCCACCCTCTTCATTTTGTAATCAACTTGGGGGGCCAGGGGTGGGGGGCGATTCCAGGCAGGACTGCTCTGGCAGAGTGTGAGCCCTAAACTCCATTGTAATCCTATAAGGCTGGGCTGGGAGAGCCCCGGGGGCTGGTGGGAACTCTAGGCAAGAGCATGCTTCCAAAGACTCCGCAGTGGCTGCCCCTCTCCACAGTTCTCTGCTTCTCCTGTCCAGGCAAATCCTGTTCTGCATCAAGACACACCCAGAGGACATGGGCATTATCAGTCCATCTTCTTCACCCAACCAAGAGCCGCAGAGCCCACGTTTCCTCCAGGGACCAGGCTAACGCCCAGGCCGTCCTTGGTCCAGAGAACCCAAGAAGAAAAGGAATTCTCCAAAGGGTGAGCAGCAGATGGGACCAGGCAGAACCCAGGATCACAGCAGCCCCTGCAGAAAGCAATTGGCCCTCCAAGCCAAACCCCAACAAGACATTCAGAAGTGGAGATTCACAATTTAGGTATAGGCATGCCAGTGACCATGTTATTTATAGACCGAACTGTAATTGCTCAAATTTAGAAGATGGCTAGGGAACTCATGGCCTGACTATGCCACGGGAAACCAGCTGTGCCATGTGATGGGCTCTAGACCCCAGCAGGAGGCTTTGTGCTGCGTTGATTTTTTCCCAATTAAATTGTTGCTGTTATTATTAAAGTTGTGTATTACTATTAGCTAGACCTTCACGATTTACAATGCATTTTTCTTCTATCAATTTTATCTCATTTATCCCCCACAAATACATGAGCCAAACATTATTGCCATTTTATAGACAAAGAAAGAGATGCCCAGAAAGACTAAATGACTTGCTCGAGGGCAGACACCTAGTAAGTGGCAGAACAGAGATTCAAATCCAGGTTCTCAGAGTCTATCTCCAAAACAACTCCTTCAACATTGCCTAAGTCCCATCAGTGGGAGTTGAGGGAGTAGACTCAAGTGCAAAAAGGAAAAAAGCACCCAATATGAAGGGGCTGCTGATAATTATTAAAAGTACTAGAAAATGTGTCCGAGCAGTACCAAGCCAAAAGAGCCTTTTGACATGATCGTGTTGAAATAGCGAAGTTTCCAAATCTGGGGAGGGGAGCGGGCTTCCCCCCAGACCCTATAAAGCCAGTCTATGGGGTAGCTGTTTGGAGGCCAATATCATCATCATAATAATAATAGAAAAGAAGGAAAAGGAGCGGAGAAATTAACGGTAGTGAAAGAATACTATATTTCATAACTTTCATAACAAGCATCTAACACAGGGGTTTCTAACCTTTTTTGTTCCACAAACCCCTTTGCCAGTCAGGTGAAAACCACAGAACACTACTGTAATTTATTGCATATGTTCGTAAGTGAAGAAAATGCTAGATTTTATCTAGAGGTCAGAGAAAATAAAGATAATAAGGTGACTTTTTCCAATTCAAGCTCACAGACCCCCTGAAATCTTTCTACAGACCCCTTGGTAAAGAACCCCTGATCTAACAATTCCTGAAAATCCCTTAAAGATTGTGTAATGGGAGACCAGAAGCATACAGAGTTTATTTAGCACTTCGACATTTCTAATTGTTTTTGTTCTCCAAACACTTTTCAGAGGGAAAATAAGTACCAAAAAGCCTTCTTAAGCATCTCAGTTATTTTTTGGCCCTGTTCCTACTGGGAACTGAAGAAGGGGATCTGAACTCCGAAGCAGCCAATCGAGGAGTATTAAAAACCAGGCAGTAGTTCATGCTGATCATAATAATTAATATTAATATTGTTATTATTTCAGGAAAAACAAACATTGAATTATTCATAAAGAGAAAATTCTACTGTGAGATGATAATACAAAATTGTATGTGCGCATAAGTGGGTGCACGTAGACACGGGAGAAAAGGGTAGAAAAGAAGAAGGAGGGAAGATAAGTACTAAATTCCATCCCAGAAGACAAAGATTAAAGCAACTGTACAAAGCACTGTCACAGCGGCAGGTTCCAAATAGACCCCTGACTCCTGGGGGTCAAGGATAATTTATATTTGTTCATCTGGCTCTTTCAGTGGCTCTTTTCACTACTCGTGGAAATCTATAATTGTTATTAATGAATCGAATAGTCTCTGAGTTTCCCATAAAGAGATTTTTTTAACAAAAATGGAATCTGAGTAGCTCCACCGTTCTTCCAAGGGTCAACCATCGATTGAGCACTCGGTCCTCATTAGAGCTGTAACCATCTGAGCTATTTTGGCCTCGGACTTTACAGCGCAAGATGTAATTCCTCCCGGTATAGTAAACCAGTAACTTCAGTATTTGTTAAAACTGAATAAAGTTTATAAGCCTATCAAAATACCTCTTGTTTCTCGTAAATATTTAGGAAACCTTTCAGAAATGAATGTGAATGTTAACGTAGCAGGAGTTAGGAGAACCAGGGTGACCTTCATTTGCACTTTGCTTCCTTCCGAACAAAACAAGGGCGTCGCGGGCCTCCGAGATGGGGTGAGAGAGGAGGTGGGCACGGCAAGGGCAAGCCTCGTCCCCAGGCACAGAGGCCCTGGGAGCTGGCGTGCTCAGTTTACTCAATGCCTAGGGGCCCCACTAGAAATGGCACCTGTCTTCCCAGGAGGCATAAGTGAGAAGTGAAGTGGGAAGGAAGAGTGAGGTCTCAAACCAAAGACTGGCACGTGGGGAAAACCGCCTTTACTTCACCTCTGAAAAGTCATTTCACATCCCCGCTCTTCGGCAGGGACTTAGAATAATGGCCCTGAGGAAAAGGGAATAAAACACAGGGACTCCCCGAATATTCCAAAGGGCTGCCCCTCTGCTGCCCGTTCCTAAATCTTTAAGATGGGGATAGCAGGAATAGCAGGGACATCTGCGTCACTGTGCATGAGCATATGTCTAGGAGACCCCCTAGCACAGTGCTCGGCCCAGAGCAAGAGCTCAGATCGCTGTAATTATCGTTGTTCTGTGGCTACTGCTTTTTTTTCTTAAGATTTATTTATTTTATTTATTTACCCCCTCCCCCTTGCAGCTTGTTCCTTTCTTTGCTGTCTCTTCTCTGTGTCCATTCGCTGTGCGTTTTTCTGTGTCGGCTTGTCTCCCTTTGTTGCGTCATCTTGCTGTGCCAGCTCTCCACGGTGCACAAGCCATCAGCTCTCCTGGGCAGGGGGCCAGCTTGCTTTCACAAGGATGTCCTGGGACGTAAACCCAGGGCCTCCCCTATGGTAGACGGGAGCCCTACTGATTGAGCCACAACCGTTTCCCACTAGTGTTGTTTTAAGAGGCCCTGTATGGTGCGTCCTGCGTTACTTCTAGAGAAGCTGCGGGCGGTACAGCCCTTTGCTGACTCAATGCCTTCCCAGCTAGTTTTCAGAGATACTCACGCCTTGATGCTACCTATCCCAAGGAAATTTGGTCTTTGGAAAACACTTCCCTGCTAGAAAATGTAGCAATAAGAAAAAAATATTTATAGTTGATTCGTGACGAGCCCTTTACAAATCACGACATATTTCAAGTGGCCATAAGAGTTGTCAGAACTCAGTGTCTCATTTCTTCTCTTAATCTTTCTTTTTTTTTTTAAGATTTTTAAAATTTAATCCCTCCCCCCCCCCCCCCCCCCATCATTTGTTCTCACCATCTACTCTCTGTGTCTGTTTGCTGTATGCTTGTCTTCTTTTTAGGAGGCACTGGGAACCAAACTCCAGACCTCTCATGTGGGAAGGAGGTGCCCAATCACTTGAACCACCTCCCCTCCCTGCTTGTTGGGTCTCATTGTGTTTTCCTCTTGTGCCTCTTCGTTGTGTCACCTTGCTGAATTTAAGCTCTCTGTGCCAGCCCATCATGTCAACTCACCATCTTGCTCTTCTTCTTTAGGAGGTACCAGGAATCGAACGTGGGACCTCAGGACCTCAGGAGCCCAACAGCCTAAGTCACATCTGCTTCTCCTTATTCTTTCTTGAACCCAATTCATCAGGCTTTTGACTCCACCATTCCACCAAAAGAGCATTTATCAAGACCTCTGGTGATTTCCAGAGGTCAACTCTTAGTCCTCAGCCCTCCTTCCTTATTTGAAATGCATTTTCTCCTTTCTACCATTCACTGGTTCACTTCCAAACTCTTCACCTTCTCCTATTCAGTCTCCTTGGCAAACCTCCCCTCATCTCCTCACCTTCTAAATGGTGAGTGCTCCAGAGCTCAGTCCTGGCAACTGTTTTCTCTATATAGGCAATTTCACATACTTGTGACTTTACACGCCTTTCTGTGCACACACTATGACTCCAAAATATGTATATCCACCCTGACTGCCAGACTTACATATCCAACTGCTTGCTCAGAATATCCAGCTAATTTCCAAATGGTACCTTAAACTTATTCTCAAAACCAGACTCAGGATTTTTACCTCCAAATCGGATCCTATCAGTCTCCTCCAACTCTGCAATTGGCAGCTCTACATTTCCCCTGGGTAAGATATGATTGACTCTTTCCTTTCTCTTACACCCCATGTTTGACCTGTCAGCAAGTCCTCTGGGCACTGCCTTCACAATACCTCTTCTCATCACCTCCCCACTACTCCCCAAATAAGCGAGATGGGAAGCTGCAGGGAGACTGCCAGCAGAGGCATGGCATGGCATGGCATGACTCAGGGTTAAAGGATTTCTGGCTGTATTGGTCATGAACAGTGGGGGGCTAATGGCAAAAACAGGGAGCCAATCAGAAGCCTGTTGCAGTGATCCCGACTCTAGACAGCATTATTTATTACTGTACCCCAAGTACCTTGGGCAGTGTCTGGCTTATAGTAAAGTGTTCAATAAATGTTAACCAAAGGCATGGAGCCAGTGCCAGCTGGTCCTAGAGGGGCTTGGTCAAAGGACTGGGCTTATAGTGCTAGAAAACAGATTAGACAAGTCACACTCTAAGTGCAAAGCACAAAACAGAGCACAGCAGAGTGTTTAACACCCAGTAGATACTCAGTGGTTACATGCTTGGTAGCCGTTAATCGTGGATGGATGGATGGATGGGTGGATGGAGGATTGACCAATGGGTAGACACTAGGGGGCAGGCTTCTTGTGAGAAGAAGAGTGGAATGTGGTAAGATGGCCCAGAGAAAACAATATACCAGAATCGTCACCAGTACCCAAGGAAAGTAATTTGGGCAAGAGCTTGATCTTTCAAAACTTCCCACAATCCCCTCCAAAAAAACTTACTAGACTCGGAAGTGAGTTTAAATGTTCAATACTACATGAATTGGTGAATACATTGTAAAGAAATGGTTTTATTTGTTCTGCACCTGTGCAAATCATGAATATTTCATTGAGTCAAAATTTAAAACTACCTACTAAAGCATTGTTTCAGTCCAATTGATATTCAAACGATCTCTCTCTCTGCAGGGTTCTGTACACTCCCCTGTCGACGCTGTTCTTCCCATTAACACTTGCACCACCTTCCCCCACGTCATGCCCCATCTCAGGTCCCTTTATCGCCTGTTTCCACCACGTCAGCCCATGTTATAATATAAATATCTAAAACACATGGCAACTCTCTCTTCTCCCTGGGAATTCTTCATGACTTCTCCAAAGCCCCTGTTTCCTGGCCTCTCTACCACCCTGGCCTCTCCGATGGGCAGGCCTGGCACAGAATTCCTGGGAGGGGCCGCCCGGGAGACAGTGGGGACCTGAGGTGGGAGCCACACCCTGCCCCAGACAACGGTCCTTCGGCACTGTGAACAGCAACAGGCGTGCTTGGGTGCCCCCCAGAAAGAGCCAGAATGCCCCCATGGTGCGTCATTTTGTGCAGAAACAGAATGCCAGCGATCATTATAACTCATCTGTGCCAAGCGCTGTATTGTATTTATGACTGCTCAACCCTCACAAGATCTGCAAGACAGGTGTCAGTATTTCCATTTTGTGGACGAAGAATTTAAAGCTCAGAGACGTTAAGCAACATGTGAAAGGTCAACAGCTAATACGCCTGCTGTCGCCAAGGGCTCAAGGAGTGGGCCCTTGGCCCTTTGCTCTATTATCCGCACACACGCCCCTTCCCACCTGCCCAGGAGTCTCCCCCTGAGAGCCCGCCGGGGCCCTGGGTCAGTGGGCCCGCAGTCCATCCTGATCCCCCCCAGTGGGGGGTAGGTCCTCTCCCAGGGAGAAAACACGAAAACCCTCAGGGGCCACCCAAGGCTGGGAGCGGCAGGGGAGCGGCCTCTGGGGACATGGTTTCCCAGCTGAATCTGCAGGTTTGCCCGCAAGGTCTCGAATCACATAAAGCGCTAGAATAAACGCATACCGTTTACAAACACTTGTCTGTGGTCACTTC
Source organism: Dasypus novemcinctus (assembly GCF_030445035.2). Taxonomy (NCBI): domain Eukaryota; kingdom Metazoa; phylum Chordata; class Mammalia; order Cingulata; family Dasypodidae; genus Dasypus; species Dasypus novemcinctus. Next base: position 9,399,179 of record NC_080697.1, read on the forward strand.
CACCTCCCTGATGTCGACACTTCCCCCCCAGCACCCCGGTTTTCTCATCAGCCCTGCGGATTTGTTCCCAGCCTTGTCGCTAAGAGGCAGCAGGAGCAGCTGCCACAGTCCTTGGCCAGGGAGCCTGGCTCCCAGGGGTGTGTGCCTCGCAGCCTTCAACTGACAAAGTCTCTTCCATCTCCCTGTTTAGAGACGACTACAGCCCACACCTTTACATGCCCTTGCAGACCCGGCAATCGCTCTTTCTCCCAGAGAACCCCGCGGCCACATTGAGCCGTGTCCTTCCTCATCTCCCACAGCTCTGAGCAGCCGTGTCTCTCAGGGGCCTCTCAGGTATATCTCGTCCAGCTTTCCCTCCCATCAGCCAGGGACAGCTGCCCAACCATCCCTCCAACTGGCCCGTGCACCTGGCGAGGGCAAGAACTACTTCTTGAGAGAGATAGTCTGGATTCTGGAACAATTCCAGGTTTAAGCACTATTCTTTCTGTGAGCCTGTGTTTCTGTCAGATCATGGATCCCAATTTTCACCAACAAAACATGGTCACCCCATGGTGTTTCCCCTACCTCAGGAAACCATACAAATGTGTGGACATGTAAGAGAGTGTGTGTGTCTGCTTCTCCACCACCTAGCTGCAGACTTCTTAAGGGGAGGCACTATGTCTACTTTTTCCTTGAATTCCTGAACTACGGAGAGTTCCAGGCCCTTAGAACATGGCCATATTTGAGAGACGTATTTAAGGGCAGAGCATGTGCCTAAAATGGCCCAAATGTTACAACGGGAATGATAGTTCCACAAGCCTTCGCTGGGACGAGCCAAAGCAGCTCCGTCCAGCCTGGCTGCGGGTGCGGTGCGAGAGCGTGGAGAGGCACCGTGTGTCCAGCCCGCCCCTCGCCCCCCAAGCAGGACTCAGACAGGACGCGGCTCTGCACAGGGTCCCACAGACGGTTCATCCCACTGGTGACCTTCCCTGGGCCAGGCCCTCGGGCCGTGAATAGGAAACCAGTGTGGTTGAATTTATAGCTGCTGTAAAAAATACAGGAGAAAACTGAATTCACAAAGATGAATTCAACACGGACCGCCTAAAGCAGGAGGCGATAAAGGAAAGCCAATTAATTTTGCTGAATACCTACTGGGTGCCTGTTTCATTACACACTTTATCTCATTGAAGCATCAGACCCAAACCCGAAATGACCGTGCAATCATTTTCTCCATCGCAGGGAGGGTTGGGAAAGAAGTGACCCTCGTGGCGTGGGCCCCACGGCGCGTGCGGGGGCCGCAGGCTGGCACAGCAGCTCTGCTCCGCCCTGACAGCCTCTTGCACAGCTCCTCATTTGAGCACGGATTACCGTACAGCCTGGCAATGTTTCCTTGTGAAAGAAAAACAGTAAAAAAAAAAAAATGCTGTTATAATATTAAATGCCACTTAAAGGAGTTACAGATGCTGAATCTGAGCAGATTAGTCAAATTATAGTACAAGCTCCAACTCTCAGAGTTGTTTCCCTGAGGCAAAGTGAAATGTCCCGTGGCGGTTACCCCACTCCTCAACAAAAACCGGCTTTCTAAAATGTGGTGCGTATAAACCACTACGTTTCTTCAGTGGGTTTGCCTTTTGGCTGCTTGCATGTTTTCTGTGGGAATGGAAGCTGCCCATGGAGGTGGGGGAACCCGAGGCAGGCCTCTCGCCCCGCCAGCCGCCCCGGCGAGCCAATTTAAAAGCAGCGCTGTCCTCCCCACGATGGCATGTGCTAGGCTGCTGGGGTCCCTGCCGATTGCCCCTGCAGCGTGGACTCCTCCGCCCCTGCCCGCAGCCTGGGGAGCCGGAGCTGAGCAAGCCCCTTCTGGAAGAGCAGGTCTCCTGGGCCCACGTCCTCCAGACGCTGACATCGGGAGGCCCCGGGCACCGCTGTCTCTCTCAATCCTGGATCCAAAGCCCCGGCCCTCCGCCTTCAGCCCAGGCGGTTGACGTCACCCTGCCAGGCTGGAGCACTGCAGGTCCAGGGGTCAAGGCCAGAGCCACACCTCGAGAGGTGCTTGATCTCCAAAGACCACCGTTTACTGGAAGCGTTGATGTCCCTGGTACGAGGGCTAAGCTCCTCGCATAATTATTTACTTTTCACAGCAACTCAATTAGGCATCTGCTTTGATTATCCCTATTTTACAATAATGAAACGGGGGCCATTCTAGAAGGCAGGCTCCACAAGGACTTTATTTTGGGTTGCTAGGATGGTGCCTGGCATAGAAGTGCTCAGTCGGTTGCTGTTAGGTCTGTGATGGAAAGAAGCCTCGCAGTGGCTGAGCCCTGCAGGTTCGCACAGTCAGTAACCGTTGAGTCTAGAGACTCACTTTGCCATGGGCCCCCGTGTCCCCGGGCCACGCTGATGCTGTGTTCTTCAGGCAGCCCCAAAACAGTAGTCAGTGCAGCGGCTCGGCTAAGTTACAGCAAGTGTCTTGCAAAGCATCTGCTGAACGGCAGGTGTCCAATAATTTCTACTTGTTGTATGATGATATCAGCATCATCCTCAAAGGAAAGAGTCATGGCAACGTCACAGGATGGTTGTGAAAGCCGAGGGAGAACGTCAACTGAAATCCCACCATAAACTAAAAGGAGCCAGGAAAATGTAAGCGATCAGCAGCTGTAATTATCCTCCGGACAGAGAAGGATGGGGAGAGGGAAGAAAAGGGGGTGCCAGCATATTTGGACACTGCTTCTCTCCCAACTTGTTCAGAGAAGGCCTGCACTCTACCTGCCCCTTGTCTGTGTGCGCCAGCTCCTCAGAGCCACTATCCGATATCAGGACACTTTAGGCAAGGCCTTGGCGCCAGGAGCCTAGGGTCGTCGATTCCTGCCTGGGTTAGCAAGCCCCTGGTGGCATGCCACCCACAGCCCAGCCGGCTTCTCCAGTCTTGGCTGCAATAGCACAACTTCATCATCTGCTTTTGGTTCAGAGACTAACTTCCTGGGCTTGCACTCAGTTTGCACTCAGAACACCACCTAATATTCCGCACTGATTCTGCACAATCCAGCAAGTGACAGCAGCAGCCCCACCCCCACCCCAGGTCTCCAGCAAAGCTCCCAGGTGGCATAGTAGCTCACTTAGCCAGAACATGGGGCTTTGGCAGACCCATTCCAGAATTGTGGGCAAGACTGGAAGGGAAGAAAGTGCCCTGAACTGCCACATACGTGCCGCATAGTGTATGCCCTAAATTTCTAGATGTCACCCTAAAACACTCGCTTGGAACTTACTGAACTTTATCTAAGAAATTGCCCTATAGTGGAGTTGATGCATGAAATACTGGTGAGTGGGTATGGAGCTGATAGCAGATGCAAACAGCAGCCAAGGAGTGGGGGAAATCAGAAGACAACTTGCAAAGTCTGAAAAATCTGAGCATCAGAGACCATTTAGAGCAGGGGGAAGATTCCTACATTTTAATATAAGGCTTGGAAATTAAAGAATTTGAGTCATCAGAAATGCAGAAATGATTTTTTCCAATCAGTATGGAGCAGCAGAGACCATTTTTACGCTCCTGCCTGAAATGACTACAAAAACAGCCATATGCATGTATGTGTATATATACATAAATAAATATATCTATACATAAATAAATATACATAGCTATCACAACAGTGTTCAAGACATAGGATTCGAGGCAGCCAAGACAGTCTGCCAGAGAAGGGGAAACAGAAGGGCAGGCTTCAGCTTAGAGAGGGGGCCCCAGGCAGAGTCGAGGGGTCTCCCCGAGTAGAACAGAGCTGGAAGTCTGGGGAAGCCAGGGCAATGGAGTTCATAGGAGATCACTGCACAAAGACGGCACCCCAGAGCTGGGCGTGTCCCCCACATCCTCGGCTGGCTATTTATCAGCTTACACAGGTGGGGAAACTGCCCGAGGCCTGGAAAGAACCATCAGAAAGGAAAAGCAAGAACAAACCCGAGAACTCAAGAAGGGCCAGAAATACTTTCTGTTGCCTCCAGCCCGAGTGGAAAGCCTCATAATTCAGGAAGCATCGGGCCCAGTAGTAAGAAAAGGTTTTTTTGGTTGTTTTTTTCCTCAGTTGAGAAAAATTAGCCCTGAAGTAAAAAATGCCCCGGTCACACTTCAAGTTAAAATGCTTAAAGAGCGATGAAGTCTCAAAGAATCTTCCCACAAAACAGGAATTACCAAGAGGAAAAGGGTAGCTGTAGAACCTGACAGGTGCTGTTTCAATCAAGTGATCAAAATTCATATCATCAGTAATGAAATAAATCAACATAGCTACCAATCAGGTACACAGAGAACACAGCATCACTTTCATGATTTTCCTGCCAAAAAAAATGCATAACCCACATCTTATCACGAAGCAAACCCAAGCTGGGGCACATTTTACAGTCTAACTGGTCCAGGATCTTGAAGTGTCAAAGTAGTGAAGGTCTTGAAAAGGTCGAGGAATCCTGCAAGACTGAAGGAGAGTGAAGACACAGGATAACTCAATGCCTGGGTGATCCTGGATTGGACACTTTCTCAATTAAATTGTTGGAAAAACTGAAATTTGAATGAGATCTGTGTTGGATGGCAGCAGTATAGCACTGTTAATTCCCTGCTTTTGACGTTGATGGTTGTATTGCACATCCTTGTTTGTCAGAACAGGGCACCATATCAGCAACTTATTTCTGGTTCAGGAAAAGAATAATTTGTGATATGCAAACAGATTTTCCGTAAGTTTAAAATTGTATTAATATAAAAAGAAATGTAAATAAAACTTTGCTGAAGAACATAAGAGAAAATGTGACTAAATGGAAAGACATTATTTCTGGAATGGGAAGATTTTATATTGTAAAAACATCAGTTCTTCTAAAGAAATTTTATAAAATTCATGCATTTCAAATGAAAATTCCATCAGAAATCTGATCTCATTCTAATATTTCTGAAAGCATAAGAGTAAAATAGTTGGTGAAATAATAAAAACTAAGGATAGCAAGGAGGAACTGCAAGGTATTGAAATTTAGTTCAAAATTACAGGACTTAAAAGAGCATGGTCCCGACACCAGAACAGTTAACAATTTTAGGGAAAATACTATGTACCTCATATTACACATCAAAATAAATTGGAAGTATGATAAAGTTGAAATACAAATAATGAATCTATAAAAGTAACAGAGAAGTGTAAGTGAACATTTATGAAATCTTGGGATGCAAAAGAACTTTCTAAAGAAGTCACCAAAGGCAGAAACAAAAAGGAAGACCTGGCAGAACGGTCTACATATCTGTTTGCCTACACATCAAAAGTACACGAAGAAAGATGAAATATTGTAACAAAATTAGCAAAGGGTCAATATCCTTACTAGTTAAAGAGCATTATATAGCCATTAGAAATGAAATACACCAGAAAAAGACAGCAAGAAATGATTGCTACAAGAAGAAAAACAAATGGCCAATAAACATGAAAACGAACACTGAACTTCATTATAAACATAATTATTACTTACAAAACATCGTTTTTGCTCTTCAGATTAACAGATTAGAAGTTCATCCAAAAACTTCATTTCCAACACTCGAAAAAACTGGAAGCAACCTCAGTTTTTAAAAGCAGGGCAACTGTTAAGTGAATTCTCATTTTGTGGTGGGCAGACGTGGAAGGTGGTCCCAAGGTCCCCCGCCTCTGCTATACACGCCCTGCATAATCCTAGCAGCTGAGGACAGGGCGGACTTCACTCCCGTTTAGGTTCTTTTCCATGGTGGAGTTGACCTTGAAATAGGGAGGTTATTTGGGGGCCTAATCTGATCATAGGAGCCTGCAGAAAGCAGAGGGTTTTCTCTGGCAGGTCACAGGAGAAGTCAGAAGTTCAAACCCAGTAAGAGGCAACACACCCTTGGTCTGAGGTGCAGGAAGGCAGGTGGCCTTCAGGTACAGGAAGGCAGGTGGCCTTCAGGTGCAGACCGCAATCCCAACTAACATCCAGCAAAGAAGCAAGGCCCTCGGTGCTTCTGAATTCTGCAAAAAGAGTGAGACTAGAAGTGGCTTTTCCCCCAGAGCCCCCACCCAGCCAAAGCTTTGATTTGGACCTTGTGAAGCTCTGAGCAGAAACCTGTGTCATACTACTGACCTATAACACTGAGAGTTATAAACGGCATTGTTTAAAGCTGCTACATTTGGGGTAATGGTTACACATCAACAGAAAACTAATACAAATATATTCATATAACAAAATACTTATATTAACCAAAAAGGCAAGAAAACTGGGAAATTTGTATGATAAAATGTTCAGTTTACAAAATGGAAGAAAAAACATAGAATCACAATTTTTATTTATATATGCATAGAAAAAAAGACTACACAGATATACGTCAAAATGACATCAGACGGGAAGCGGATGTGGCTCAAGGGATAGAGCTTCTGCCTACCATATGGGAGGACCTGGGTTCCATCCTTGGGGCCTCCTGGTGAAAAAGAAGAAGAGAAAGCATGCCTGCGTGGCAAGCCAGGCCCTGCATGGTGAGCCAAGTGCCCATGTGGCAAGCTGAGTGGCCCTGCAGCGAGCCCATTGCCCACGTGAGTGCTTATGTGGTGAGCTGAGTGCCCACGCAGTGAGCCAGTGCCTGCGCAAGTGAGTCACACAGCAAGATGATGATGCAGCAAAAGAGAGACAAAGGGGAGAGTCAAGGTGAAGCACAGCAAAGACCAGGAACTGAGGTGGCACAATTGACAGGGAACCTCTCTCCACATCAGAGGTCCCCAGGATCAAATCCCAGTGAATCCTAGAGGAGAAAAAATGAGAAGAGAAGACAAAAAGAGAAATAGATACAGATCACACAGCAAATGGACACAGACAGCAAAACCAGCAGGGCAGGGGGCAGGAGAAGGGGGAAACATTAAAAATAAATAAATACCTATTTTTTTTCAAAATGACATCAGAGGTAATAACTGGTGACAGGACTAAGTATCTTAAATTTCTCCCTTATACTTTCATGATCCAATTTCCAAAATGGGGACATATTATTTTAACAAGCAGAAAAAAATTAGAGCCTCACTTAACTCCCAAGAACAAAGCATCTGCTAAAAGTTTCTCAGCCAGTTTATCAAGAAGATGAGAAAGAACGCTTAGATGGTAACTTCATACAAAAAATTACAAATTAAACTCTGTGATGGGATAAAAATACATAAGCACAAGGCAAACACAATGGGTCTGCTTGCCTCTGGCCCCTCCAGGGCTGGTCCCAGATGTGACATTAATCCCAAAGCCCAGCAGCCGCTGCCCTGCCTTAGGTGCCGGGAATGAACTTGGAAACGCTGCAGCCTCAGGCTTCGCTGCTAATCCCGCTCATGCACTCACCGTCTCTCTGACAGTCTGCCCATCACACCCCCTCTGCCAGGGTGCCCGGCCACCCGAGGTGGCTGTGACGAGGGGATTACAGCAGGGACCCTCGGGACAGCAGCGCCGCCCTCCTGGCCTGGCGCACCGCGCAGCTTGGCAGAGAGGGGCCGCGGGCCTGCGGGCTCGGCTGGCTCTCATCCTGCCGCCCCGGGGCCCCAGGACACAAGGCCACCAGCCCAGAGTGCTGGTGTCTTCTCCTGGTCGTTCCTCCAGGCTCCCAAAGTAAAGAAAGCCCGGGGGGGCGGGGGTTGGAAGGTTCGCAGGACTCAGGGTTCTGGGTACCGCCCTCCCAGCCGAGCAGCGGCCCTCAGAGGCCCTGCCTGCTGGAGAGAAGACCATGGGACCTCTGGGGTGCATCAGGGCACCCGCGCCCCGTTCCCTCCCTCCTGCACTGCTGCTCCGAGAACAGTGCACGCTCCACATGGCCCAAGCGACAAAACCGTCTCCATCAACTGAGCAGAATTACTTCATTTGCCCTCTAAATTTCCAGGAGTTCCACTGCAAATGCTTCGTTTTAAATCCAAGACAAGCCGAAACAAAACATACAACCGTCGTGCTGGCCAATTAGAATTGCTTCAAAGAGCAACCTAGGGGAGCGGATGGGGTTCGGGCAGTTGAGGGCCTGCCTCCCACACAGGAGCTCCCGAGTTTGGTTTTGGTGCCTCCTGAAAAAAAAAAAAAAAAAAAAGCCAACTCAGAGGAACCGATGTGCCTCAGTGACGGTACTCCGGCTTCCCATATACGAAGCCCTGGGTTCAATCTCCGGCCACAAAATCAACATGTATTCTATATCTAACCTTTAAACTCATCGCTATATTCCATTTTACTAGTAAGGGAACCTGACATTATATTGGGCTTCACTTTTCAGGAAGTTTTGGATCACAGAGTGGTTCAACAATGGCAGCGTAGGAATACTGGTATGGGATGTTATGGACAGGCGATATATGGTTGACAGGGAGTTATACAGGGCATGTGTCCAGGGTGCATGGAAATGTTTGGATATACTCATAGTGGAAACAATTAAAAACAACAGCTGGAGGGGTACTGGGTTACTGGCCGGGAGGGGCTCTGTTGTGGTCCCTAGGGGAGCAGCAACAGTCCCCCAGGTGCAACGGTAAGGACCAGGAAGGAATGAGGGTCCAACAGTGAGCCCCTGATACTAATGACTATGCTTGTGAGCCTATATGCCTAAATAAGAACAAGGCCTAGAGCAGCACTGTGCCTAGGAGTTCCCTCCTGACAGCCTCCGTGTTACTCAGATGTGACCAGTCTCGAAGCCAAACTCAGCATGTAAATGCAATGCCTTCCCCCCAGCGTGGGACATGACACCCAGGGATGAGCCTCCCTGGCACCGAGGGATCACTACCAAGTACCAGCTGATGATGCAACTAGAAAATAACCTTGAATTAAAGGTTCAACGCGGACCAGCAGAATATCCCTGTCTACATATAATAACAGGAGTTAAAAATGCTGTTTGACCTAAATTAAGGGGGAAATGGAAAGGACAAATGAGTTTATATGGCTATGAGTCTCTAAAAAATGAGTCTGGAGGATGTCAGAAGGATTGCCCTTATGCACACCTGAGCAGAGTCTCAGAGACAGATAAAGTAGATACAACCCCAGGTATTGGTTCTTCTGAGGGATAAAGAGACCCACAGGTTCTATGGTCATGGCAGATGGGGTTCACTGCCATGTCAGTTGGCCCTTCTTTGGAGCTGGTGTTTCTGGTGATGGAGCTGGACTCAGATGGGATCTCTTTTCACAAGACTTTCATGCTACTTTACTGGAATTGTAGTTGGTGTTGGGGCTTAAGATATATCTAGGAGATTTGAATCTCTGGACTGACAATATGATAGCCAGGCCCTGACCTCAACAGACTTCAGCTCCTACACTCTGATTTATTGGACTTACCCCACTCAGCTAACATGGAGTTGAAGAATGTCAACCACCACACCATGGAGCCTAGAGTGCCTACAACTGAAAGCAGGAGGATTGCATCCAATATCCATGTGGAATCTAAACCCCCTCTTGACATAGATGTGGAATGGACACAACCAAGCTAAGGTCCACAGGAAGGAGGAATACAGTAAGGATCAGAGTGGACTTAATGATATTCTATTTATGAACTATTGTGGTTAATAATCGAGAAAATGTGGCATTGATGTGGAAAAAGTGGCCATGGTGGCTGCTGGGTGCGGGGAATGGGAGGAAGAGAAGAGATGTGGAGGCATTCTTGGGACTTGGAGTTGTCCTGGGTGGTGCCCCAGGGACAACTGCCAGATGTTGTATGTCCTCCCATGGCCCACTGGATGGAACGTGGGAAAGTGTGGGCTATGGTGTGGAACACGGGACATGGGGTGCAGCGATGCCCGGCGATGTACTCACCAGACACAATGAATGTGACATGATGATGGGGAAGAGTGTTATTGGGGGGGAGTGGTGGGGTGGGGGCGAATGGGGACCTCATATTTTTTTAATGTAATATCTTTTTAAAAAATGAATAAATTGAGTAGAATTTGAAAAAAAAAATCCCCGGCCCCAGCTCCTCCAAAAAGAAATAAATAAAAAATAATTTTAAAATAAAGCGACCTAGGGCTTGCGCCAGAGCGAGGCTGGGAGTCCCTTTTCCTTACAAAATGCCTCCTGCAGCCGCACCCCGCTCTGGCCGGAACCAGGGCTGCAGGCAGCCATAGACAGTTCCTCATGCCAATTTACACACACAGGTCCATTCTCAGCCCAAATCACCCCAGGAGACTTCTAGAATGCAGTGAGCCGGGCACCTTCTTTTTACCATCTCGTATTTATGATTCTAGTGGCCGAGCCCCATGCTGCTCTCCTCATTCCAGCTCGGCTGGGAACACTGTCGCAGTGCCGGGGGGCCACAGAGGGCCCTGGGGATACTGAGGCTGCCAGACCTGGCCCTGGTCCTGAAGGGCCCTGCCGTCTAAGTGAGCAGACCCTCGTAACCCCGTGCAGCCTGGGCATGGGGCCCTGCTGAAAGGTGAAAATGCAGGACATCATATCTCCTGCCATAACCCACTGCATGGACTGGGGGAGAGCATAAACTACAATGTAAACTATCACCCATGGGGTGCAGCAGCGCTCCAAAATGTATTTACCAAACGCAATGAATGTGCCACACTGATGACAGGGGTTGTTGATGCGGGAGGAGCGGGGGTGTGGGGTATGTGGGAACCTCTTATATTTTTTAATGTAACATAAAAAAATAAATACAGAGATGGTAAAGAAACACACACACACAAAGCGGCGGCAGGTCTTAGCCTTGGCCCTCGGGACAGCCGGCAGAGACCCGTCGCTCTCCCCTCCACCGGCCTCCGGGGCCGGCGTGGACGTGCCGGCGTCTTCCACGCCGCAGGCCTGCCCTCCCCCTGCCGAATGAACCCAAACGCCCAGCACGTTCCTCCACGCCGCTGCCTGCTCTGAGCAGCGCCCTCTGCGGAGGGAGGACAGCCTGGGCGCCCGCTGAGGCCGGGGGCCACCCTGCACACTCTAACGGGGTTTCCCCACGGGGGAGTCTCGGGTCCTGGGGGCGGTTCTTGGACTTTGGAGCCGTAACCGTCAGGATTTGGCGGCTGGTTCTACAACTTAGTAACTAAACTTTGTCAGCTTGTGTAAGTGTCCACGTCTGAGCCTCAGCTCCCCCCTTAAAAATGGGAAGGGTGGGAAGCGGCTGTGGCTCAACCAGCTGGGCTCCCATCTACCATACGGGAGGCCATGGGTTCGCGTCCCGGGGCCTCCTGGTGAAGGTGGGCTGGCCCGCACGCTGTGGAGAGCCGTGGGCCCGTGCACTGCAGAGAGCTGACACAGCAAGGTGATGCAACAAAAGGAGACAAGCAGACACAGAAAAAATGCACAGCGAATGGACACAGAGAACAGACAGAAAAAAAAAAAAAAACAAGCCGCAAGGGGGGGGATAAATAAATAAATAAATCTTGAAAAAAAACAACAACGGGAAGGGTACCCTTGAGAGTGGCTCTCGGGACTCGCTTGGGTCTGGTAAGGACTCGGCGGACTGTGGCCTCCTGGCCTCGCCCTCCCCACAGGTCTGCGTTGGAAACATCTGCTCTCCGGGGGGGAATGGAGTCCCGGGGCCTCGGGAGCAGGTGAAGGTTTGTTTTGTTTCCCCACGGCAGGAGACACCAGCAGGTGCCTCCCTGCCATAACTGCCAAGAGGAACGCCTCCAAGGAAGGCAGGCGGCAACCTGCCGAGCCCAGGGTGAGCACGCACCAAGGCCAAGCGAGGCGCGGGGCCGCGCTGTACCCCTCTATCTAGCCGCACGCTTGCGGGCGTCTCCTGGGCACCTCACGGCCCTGGTGTCAGCCAGGCTGACCCGCGTAATGCGCGCCCCACCTGGAGAACAAGGAAGCCGACCCAGCGGCAGGAGCAGGGCAGTGTGCTCCTGGCCTCCCCGTCGGCTGCACTGACAGCTCAGGGTGCCTTCCCTGGAGCCCAGAGGGTCCTGACACTGGCCCTCCTTGCCGTCCTGGACGCTACCAGCTGTGCCACTTACAACGGTGTAGATGGCCCAGAAGTAAACCAATATTATTCCCATAAAGACGTCTCCAAACAATGCTTTACACATTTTCTGGCAGTCAAAAGTGTGTTTGGCAACCAATTGTGAAATGACCTTAACATTCACAGCTAAAGCCCATGTAATACCTAGCTTTGGCTCACGCCCTAACTTCAGATTTTGAAGACCGTGAACAGAAAACATTTGATTCATCCACAGGGATTCTTTTTTAATTCCTTGACATATCTATGAAACAGTCCAGAAGGGGAGGAAGGGTGCCTGCCACCCTAGGGGTGGGGGCCGGGGGCTCCTGGTCTCCGGCAAATGGTCGGAAGCAGAAGGCCCCGTTTTAACGCAGGGTGATACGGAGTTGGCCCAGCCTCACTACCATGAGCCCTTTCCCTCTGAATTTTGAGATGAGTTTGTCTTCATTTGTTTCTCTAGAAACCTCTGTGTTCATTATTTCAAAATTTTTGTTTTGGTAATTATTCTTACTTTGAGAGCAGTTGGTTTGGTTTTATTGTACGTCTGGGACAAGTCATAATATCCACATGCTTCAGCATTTTTCCTAAACATGAGACTGATTTCCCAATTACAGCAGCTTTCAAACATGTATAGTGGCCACACAGTCCTTTAAGCCATGTGCACGGCTTCTCAGCCTGAATCCACAAGGTCGGCCTAAGTGGCCCCGCAACAGAGTACCCAGGAGAGAAAAGTACGTTTGTTCTCACTCATAGCAAAAATGGACGCAGTCAACCCTGGAAATGACATCTGAAAGAAAATTTTGTTTTCAGCTATCCCAAGCAGTTTTCTGATTCCTTTTGCTCCCAGACATTGTTGGGGCCAAAAGCAATTGTAAAGCTTGGCCTGGTTGCAGATATTTTTAAAGACCAAATTAGAGGTGAATGAACTTCAGTAATATAATCGGCCTTTATGGCACAAATTTAATTTTTCTCCACCCGAACCTGTGGAAGTTAGAAAAGATAAGTACGATTGTCCTCATTGACAGGCAAGGAATTGAAGTCCTGAGAGGCTGTGGGATTTGAGTAAGGTGATCCAACAGAGATCAGCAGTAAATCTTGTACTGAGAAAAAGGTCTCTAGCTTCCCAGGTCATTTTATCAGACTCTTTATCTACTTACATCTGCCCAGATTTACTGAAATAAACTTTACATTGTAACAACACATATCTGGCAAAAGCTGAGACAGTTTCTCTCAACTCGTATGACGTCCACATTTAGCTTATATTCTGCCACCAGCCATGGATTCTAGTTAATACATCATATTAACTGAAGAGAAGGTTTTGCTTCGATAAGTACTTCTCTATCTGGACAAGGAGATACTAAGAAATCTGTAAGGCCCAATTTTAGAAGAGAAAAAAATCCTCTCCCCTTAGGAAATACTTTGACTGTGAAGAAAAATAGCCTAATACTTTAGGAAAGTTTGGATAAATCCCTGGAATTCCATTGTCAAAAAATTTATGAGACTCAAAAATCTATGAAGACATTAACATTAAAAATTATCATCTGTAAACCAGACAAGGGAATAGGGTAAAAAAAAAAAAGAAATCACACTCCCAATCACAAGATTCGTTAGATTGTTTTCTTTGCAAAAGAAAAATAATAAAAGGCTCAATTTTACTGAGTGAAAACTCAAGAAATTGCACAAGTATCCACTGTGTTTTTTTTAATCCATAGGAACTCTAAACACTAACATTCCAAAGCAGATAAAGATGTTATACTTTTAGAAGACTAGACCACTCCGGAACATTTCACGTCAAATCACAAAGTAATAAGTTTTCACTATGAAGTTAGAAATACCACAGTATTCTAGGTGGCAACACAGTATTAAGGAGGCAACCCAGGATGCACCTTAGAACAACAGGAGAAGTGTCTCCAGGAAGAGAGAATGTGTGTAAAGTAGATCTACCTGTCACTTAAAAGTATGTTTCGATAAAATACGTGGTCACTTATGCAACAAGATAGAGACTCAAAAAGGCAGAGATGACCAGTCAGCAGACCCCAAGCTTCCACTTTTGTCCAGCAGTAACATGACACCTCTCTCTGACTCACGGGGTTGTATCTTTCGAAAAGACTGGGTGGGAAGCCAGAACTTTCACCACTGTCCAACTGTAACAAGGACTTCCACTCTCCCCAGTAGAAGCCACAAGGAGAGGAGTAAAAAGACGTCCCTCCCCCCCATGCATCAGAGCTGTCAGCAGACACCTGGGGGGACCTAAAATCTCACCACCACTCAGCAGGAATAAGGCACCCCCAGGAGTGTCCAAGGAGGACCTTCTCCCCCATATGGTAGCAGCAAAGCTGTACCATCCTCATCCCCCCCAAGTGCAGTATCAAAGGGGACCTGCTAAACTGAAGTTTGAAATAAGATCCAGAGTCTTATAATACCAAATACTTCAAGAATATAAAAGAAAATCACATGTCATACCAAGAGCCAGGAAAATCTTAATTTGCAAAAGAAAAGATAATAAACAGACACCAACAGCAAGATGACACAGATGTTGGGATTATCACCAAGAATTTTAGAGCAGCCGTCATGAAAATGCTTCAATGAGATCGTGGGAAGATGGCAGTGCATGACTCCAGGATTAAGTCTCTCCACCAGAACAACTATTCAACTGGCTGGAACCATCTGAAACAACTATTTTGAAATGTCCAAGGCCAGTAGAAACTGTACAGCATCCAGGGATGTGCAGGAGGAAGAGGCTGGTAAAGTAAGGTACAGGCCGGTGGACCCTCTCCCCACAGTGGCCACCAACTCCCAGCCCCCACGCTCATGGCAGGCTACGTGGGCTCTGGCCCCTGGCCAGCTTCCTGGTGACAGAAAGGGACACAAAAATCCACTTACCCAAGACCAGAGGTGGGCACAGCCAACCTCTGATCTTAGCTTTGATTAGCAATTCGGACCCCTGGGGGCCTGGCTCTGGGGTGGCATCGCTCCAACCTACCCAGGACCAAGGCGGACGAGGGGTCGAAGCCACTCCGCTTTCTCAGGCCGGCGGGGACAGTTAATTGAAGGGCTGGTTTGCTGGGAGGGTCAAGAAAGCCCTGCTTTGAGGACCCTGGAAGAAGTTCTGGGTGCCTTCCTCATCCCACCTCAGGGCAGTTTGGAGCTGGTCTACCCCCCCACGCCCGTGCCTCCCCTCTCAGAATTTTCCCTGCAGGCAAAAGCACCTTGAGAAGACAACAAAAGCAGTGTGAGAGGGAAGCAGATTTGGACGGACCGATAGGGTACCCGCCTACGACATGGGAGGTCCAAGGTTCAAACCCAGGGCCTCTTGACCCATGTGATGAGCTGACCCATGCGCAGTGCTGATGCGTGCAAGGAGTGCCGTGCCACGCAGGGGTGTCCCCCATGTAGGGGAGCTCCACGCACAAGGAGTGTGCCCTGTAAGGAGAGCCGCCCAGTGCAAAAAAATGTGTAGCCTGCCCAGGAATGGCACCACACACACGGAGAGCTGACACAGCAAGATGATTCAACAAAATGAGACACAGATTCCGGGTGCCCCTTACAAGAATACAAGCAGGCACAGAAGAACACACAGTAAATGGACACAGAGAACAGATGTCCGGGGGGGGGGGGGGAGGGGAGAGAAATAAATTTTAAAAATAAATAAATAAAATAACATAACATAAAAATAAATAAATGAAAAGCAGTGTGAGAAACTATTAAGGCAGGCAGCCTGGGGCAGAGAATTACCTGCTTGCTTTAAGTACCTGGAAGAGGGAGGTCTGTCTCCTGGGAAACAGAGGAGGCGTTCAAGCTCCTGTAAACAGGGGAGCTCCCGGGCCACTCCAAAGGCAAGTCCAGGACAAGAATCAGACCCAGAAAAGACAGGAGGACCCTGTACTTTGCAGTCATGGGGTGGCTTTTGTGCTAGGACAAGTGACGCTCTGGAAAATATCTGTTACAAAACCAGCCAGTTACAAAATCAAGAAACAGACCTCTCAGGGAATAAAACCCAGGGTTAACATTTTTAAATATTCAAATGTACAGTGTGCAATAAGAGAGTATAAGACAAACAAACAGGAAATGATGCCCATTCAAAGGTAGAGGATAAAAATCCAAAAAACATCAACAAAGAAGATCTGACTGTGGACATACACATATTAAAAATGTTTAAGAACATGAAAGAAAATTCAAAGAAAGAACTAAAGGCTATCAGGAAAACAGTGAACAGCAATATGAAAATCTTAGCAAAGAAAAAGAAATTCTGAAAAGGAACAAAACAGAACTGCTAGAGTTGAAGGCCACAATAACTGAAAGAAAAAAATTCCCAGGAAGGTTTCAACAGCAGATTGGAGCTGATAGAGGAAAGAATCAATGAACTCAATGACAAGACAGTCGAAATGAGTCAGGCTGAGGAGAAGAAAACAAAACAAAACAGAAATTAATTATAAAAAGTGAAAATAGTCCAAGACACCTCTGGGTCACTATCCTGTGCACCAATATATGCATTATGGGAGTCCCAGGAGAAGAATGAGAGATGGGCAAAGAAATAATGACAAAAAACTCCCCTAACTTAGCAAAAGATGTGCACATGCACATCCAGAAGCTCACAGAACACAAAAATGGATAAGCAAGAAGAAAAACACACCAGACATATATTGATCCAACTGCCCAATTCAAAGGACAAGGAGAGGGCTCTGAGAGCTGCCAGAGGAAAGCAATACGTGCTGTTCAAGGAAGTGCCAATAAGTGGAGTGCTGATTTCTCATCAGAGATCATAGGGACAAGAAGGCAATGGGTAGAAATACTTAAGTGCTAACCAACCAAGAATTTTAGATCCATTTCCTTCAAAAACCATCCCCAGATACACAAAAGTTGAGGGAGTCATCACAATTAGACCTGTCCTACAACAATGCTAACAAACTTCTTCAGACTGAAAAAAAAAAGGACAATAGACAGTGGTTCCAAGTAGCATAAAGAAATAAAGACCTCTTGTAAAGGTAACTGTTCGCGATATTATAAATGCCTATACTATTTCACTGTACTTTTTGGTATGTAATGCTACTTCTACTTTCTACAGGTGCTCAAATGCAAATTCATAAAAAATAAGAAGTCTATGACTGTGGACATATAATATACAAAGATATAAATCATAAGAAATATTTTAAAAGTTGGGAGTCTGGAGGGGTAAAGGAAAAGTATATATGTGTGCTATTAAAGTCAAGTTGGTATTGAACTAAATGACTGCTATATATTTAGGAGATTAAATTTTAACACCATGGTGACAACAAGGGAAAATATGAAATATATATCCAGATAGACATGAGAAGACATTCAATATGGTACAACACACACACATACACACACACAAAAAAACAGATAAATATGAAAGTAGGCATTAATAGAAGAATTGGGGGACCAAAAAAGGTATAAGACCTACAAAAACAAAATAGCAGAATGGCAGAAGAAAGTCATGCATTATCAGTAGTGACTTTAAATGTAAATGGATTAAACTCTCCAGTCAAAAGGCAGAGACTGTGGAATGGATAAAAAAGCATGACCCAACTATTTGTGGCTTACAAAAGATTCACCTTAAATTCAAAGACACTAGTAGGGTGAAAGTGAAAGAATGGAAAAAATATACCATGCATGCAAAGAAGAGCTGGGGTAGCTATACTAATATCAGATAAAATCAACTTTAAGTCAAAAACTGTTATGAGGAAGAAAGATGGTCATTATATATTGATAAAAGGGTAAATTCAACAAGAAGACAAAGCAATTAAAATACATACACACCTAACAGAAGAGCCCCAAAATATATGCAGCTAATACAGATTTGAAGAAAGAAATTGATGGTTCCACATTACTAGCAGGAGAATTTAATACACCACTTTTGATTATGGATAAAACATCTCAACAGAAGATCAATAAGGAAATACAAGACTCGAATGATACTCTAAACCAACTACACCTAACTGACATATATAGAACTAATCACTCAGCAACAACAAAAAACAATTTCTTCTCTGGTGTACATGGATCATTCTCCAAGATAGATCACATCTTAGGTCACAAAACCAGTTTCGATAAGTTTGCATATTGAATTATACAATGAATCTTCTCTAACCACAACAAAATTAAGCTTGAGAGCAAATAACAGAGGGAAAAAAGGAAAATTCACAAAAGTGTGGAAATTAAATAACATATTCTTAACCAATGGGTTAAGGAGGAAATCACAAGGGAAATTAAGAAATAACTTGAAATGCATGAAAATACAAATGCAATATACCAACACTTATGGGATGCAGCAAAGGCTGTGCTGAGGGAGAAATGTAAAGCTCTAAATGCTACCTTTAAAAAAGAAGAAAGATTTCAAATCAGGGATCTAACCTCATAACTGGAAGAACTAGAAGAAGAAAATCTAAATCCAAAGCAAGAAGACAGAAGAAAATAAAGATTAGAGCAAAGTTTTGTATTAAAGAAAATAGAAAACAACAACAACAGAAAAACAATAGAGAAAAAAATGAAACCAAAAGTTGGTTCTTTGAAAATATCAATAAAATTGACAAACCATTAGCTAGACTGATGAAGAAAAAAAGAGAGAGGACACAAATAACAAAAATCAGAAATGAAAAGGGGAACATTATTACCAACCCCACTAAAGTAAAAAGGGCTATAAGAGGATATTATGAACAATTGTGTGTCAATAAATTAGATAATCTATAAGAAATGCAAATGCTTAGATACACACAACCTACATTGATTCAAGAAGAAATAGAATATCTCAACAAAACAATAACTATTAAAGAGATTGAATCAATAATCAAAAACTTCCCAACAAAGAAAAGCTCAGGACCAGATGGCTTCACAGGGCAATTTCACCAAACATACCAAGAAGAATTAACCCCAAATCCTGCTCAAACACTTCCAAAAAAAATTGAAGAGGAGGGTACACTTCCTAATTCATTCTATGAGGCCAACATCATCCTTATACCAAAGTCAGTTAAAGATACCACAAGAAAAGAAAACTAAAGATCAATAAGCCTTCTAAATATAAATGCAAAAATCCTCAGCGAAATAGCAGCAAACCGAACCCAATAACACATTAAAAGAATTATACACCATGATTACAGTATGCAAGGGTGGTAAAACAAAAGAAAATTAATTAACATAATATACCACATTAACATAATGAAGGAAAAAAAAAAGCATGATCATCTCAATGCAGAAAATGCATTTGACAAAATCCAGCTCCCCATCATCATCAAAAATTAGAGAACTAGGAATAGAAGGGAACTTCTTCAACACAATGATAGGTATATACAAAAACCCCCCAGCTAATATCCCTCCGTCTAACATCAGGAACAAAACAAGGATGCCCACCATCACCACTGTTACTCAACATTGTATTAAAACTTCTTGACAGAGCAAAGTAAAACTTTTCCTATTTGCAGATGGCATGAACCTATATTCAGAAAATCCTGAAAAATCCACATTTATTTGCTTGATAAAGCACAGGCTTTAGTACTTCCTTCAGTGCGGCTCACCAGATGCTAAACTTTCCTAGTCTTTGGCCCAGTAGTAATCTTTACACATCCATGTATATGGAATGGGTAGTCATCTTTTTTGTTCATTGCAATTTTTCAGCAAACATAGTATTTACAACACTAATTCTTCAATATTTGAGAGCAACTTTATGGCCTGATATATGATCTTTTTTTTTAATGTTCAATATATGATTGAGAAGAAACTGTTTTCTTGCTAACTGTTATGTGCAGAGATCACTGTATCCATCATATTAATCTTTTTAATTATATTCTTTTTTAAGTTTTCAAATTCTGCATCTCTTAATTCTTAACTTTGGTACATTGATTGTTGTACTAAAAACTCCTGTTATGATGCTGGTGTTGTCATTTTCTTCTTGTAGTTCCATCAATTTGTAATAGATATATATATTACATATATGCATATGTGTATATTTATTAATTATTATTACTAAGTGCACACAAATTTAAAAGCTATGACTTCCTATTGAGTCATCCCTAATAATACCTCTTTGTTTGAAATTCCTTTTGACTTCTATTAATATAGAAACTAAGACATAATGGTTAAGAGTACAGACTGTAGACAATTTGCTTGGATTCAAGCTCCACTACTTACCTATGAGTCCCTGGGAAAAATATTTAAATTATCTTGGCCTCAATTTCCTCTTCTATAAAATGGGCATAACAGTACCTATTTCCTGGATTATTTTGAGAATTAAATAAATAAAAGTAAAGAGCTTAGAAAAGCATCTGACAAATTATAATGTTTAACAAATGTTAACTATTTTGACAGCTATATTAGGTTTTTTGTTTGTTTGTCCTGTATTTGTTATATTTTTTCTGTCTTTTTAATGTCGACCTTTTTATTTTCTGGAGTCCTTATCTATGCTATATAATTCCTTTTTGTTGTTGTTTTTTCTACCATCTACCTCTGTTTTTCAGCTGATTTCTTTAATCTATTTACATTTATTGTGATAATGTATATATTGCAGTTTACTTCAATCATCCAGTTTCATGTTTCTTTATCAAATATTCTTTGATGCTTCTTTCCTAACTACTTTTGCTTCTTTGGATTAAAATTTTAAACTGTTTTTTTTCAGTAGCTACTCTTAATTTTAAAGTTTATGGGAAGTGGATGTGTCTCAAGCCCTTGTGCACCCTCCTACTACATGGGAGGTCCTGGCTTTAGTTCCAGTGCCTCCTAAAGATGACAAGCAAGACAGCAAGCTAACACAATGGGTTGATGTGGCTAGCTGATGCACAAGATGAGAAAGCAACAAGATGACAACCCAATGAGGAGATACAAAGAGGAAACACAATGAGATTCACAACATGCAGGGAGCAGAAGTGGCTCAAAAGATTGGGCACCTTCTTCTTACATGGGAGGTCCTGGATTTGGTTCCCAGTGCCTCCTAAAAAGATAAACAGAGACAGAGAGCAAAGAAACAACGTGGCAGGGGGAATAAATAAATACAACTTTAAAAAAAAAGTTTAATAGGCTTACTTAGTTCAAAGTCTCAAGTTAATCTATAACACTTCTCAACTCCTTAATAGCACAACGGACACTTTAACTGCAATCACACATGACAAGATCCCAGTTTTAACAGCACCCAAAAGTTGTTTGACAGTGCACCACCACTACCTTTCTCAACACTCTTGGGCCTCAGCTCCTTTGCACTGTAAGTAACTGCTGGTAAACCCAAAGTCTCCCTGGGCCCAGCCTGGCTGTGCTCAGGCTTGTCTCTTCTTCACAGCCAGCCCATCTCTTGGTAGGCTTCACAGTGTGGTGGTGGGGATAATGGCAGTGGCAATGGCTTTACAACTACCAAAAAAGTGTGAGGCATTGCTAGGGCTTCTCTAGCCAGGACGTCAGGAAAGTTTTTGCTTCTGGAAAATATATATATATTTTAAATTATCATTGCTATGTGTTTAAGTGGGGCAAGAGAGAATGTTCCATGTAAACTTTGGGTTCCATTTTGATGTTTTATTCATTTCAAATGGCTCTTTGTATATTAAGGCTATGAATCCCCTTTCCTTAGTTGGTACAATTTTTCAGCCTTGGTACCATCAGGGAATAGAGAATTCACTTCAAAATTTAGAAAATGATTAAAATAGTAGTGTTCATAGAAACTTGGGCGATGGCCCTTGTTTTGGGCCTAGTTTGATATAAGCCACTTCTCTGAGCCAATTTTTGCCCACAATTTGTGTTCTATCCCACCCCTCCACCCTATTCATGGGCATTGTTTGATAAATAAATGAACAAAAATAATGTAACATGTTGGCATGTTCTTAAAGCATGATGCAAAAGTCACATTCTGGGCCATGGCAACTGGGGAATTCTGAGTGTCCATCCAGCAGGACCCCCAGCCTGGCTTTCCCAGCAGGGCATCCTCTGCCCATGCCCACCCTCCACTTCGGCGTCCACATCCAGTACCCATTCTCCACCCAAGCTCATCTCTTCTCTGCTGACACCTTCCCTCTTTCCCTACCTTTGGTAAGTTCCATCTCCTTTCCACGCTGGCCAGATCCCACTACTGCCTCAAAATGTATACAGAGTTAGTGCCAAGAGCTCTGCCCCAGAAATCAGGAAGCATTCAGGACTGAACACTCTACAAGAAGTGGGCATAAATAAGTCACTCACCCGCTCTGAGCACATGGTTTTCCACCTGCGAGGTGAAGATAATGATGCCTACCTCGCTGGATTATCCTGAGTGGACAAGCTGCTTGAATTCCACACCTACTCCAGGCCCTTCTGTAGCCCGGCCAGCCCTGCCTGGCCATCTCTAAGCTCCCAGCAGCTCTTCTAACTGCCCCACCCACTTGAGAGGGGCCCTGCTCACAGGCATCAGTGCTGGTTTACCCATGCCACGACGGGGCTGTAGAGACTGTGCCTGAGAGCCGCACCACCCCGTGTCCTCTGGTTCCTGGCCCGCTTCAGACCTGCAGCAGGTGCTCTTCAAAACTGACCATGGGACCTCCTCAGGATCGGGAGTTTTCGAAGCATCTTGCAAAGGCTCTGTCTGCAGACTCTGCCTCTCCCGTCTTAATACTCCTTTTTGCACCCCAGCCCCATGTACAGGCTTAGCTGTGGATGCCGTGAGATTTCTGAAGACCTTCTGAGCTCTGACTGTACCAGAGCAGCTCAGCTCTCTACCTGGGCTCCTAAGAACTAGACCATCCTCCCAAGTTGATCTCAGTATTTTATGCAAGGATCCGATTCTCTGGCAGCTCATTCTCCCTCCTGGTCCTCTGAGCCGCAAAGGCTGAAGCCATCCCTCCCCATCGCTTCCCCCTGGCTTCCTTCCACGGTCCCTGCGACCTCAGCCCCAGCCACCGTCTTCTGCAGGCTGCGAGTGGTACCCACTCCTGCAGATGGCGGGAAGCAATCCATCCCTGCCCTTGTCATGACAAAAACTCTTTATCTTATCTCACTCGCAAGCGCGTTTAATCAAACCAAACACTCAAAATGAATTAATTATGCTTTATACCTCCCAAGAGGCAGCTGAGCGTCTGAGAGCCAGCTCAGTGTTTGGAAAAGAGAAACAAAAACTCACCAACCACTCATCCATCCATCCCACTCTTAGGGGTAAGTCCTTCCATGTTCAAATCCCTGGGACTACCACTGCCTGGTGAGAAGTTTAGAGACTGGCAGCAGAGAGCCAGGGCCAGAGAAGCAGCCCGCCAGAGGTCTCTGTGTAGCAGCACCATGCCACCCCTTCTCCTTAGGCTAGGATGTCGGAGAACACATGCAAAAAAAGAGCACAAATCCATAGGAAACGGGGCTTTGCACTCTGCAGGGAGGGTGTGAGGGCCGTAACCCGTGCGCTCACTCCCGCCACATACACAGCCTTACCCAGGTTACTTTTTTCTCCCTGGGCACATGCCACAAAAGGATGGTGAGTAGGACTGTTACATTTCGTTTCACAACTCCTCCTCTCAATCCAATATAACCCTAACCTGTGGCTTGATGAACCCGCTGGTCCCCAGGGAGTTAAGGTTTCCTTCAAGCAGACGTCCAGGGCAGGTCTTCTCTCTCTCCCATCTCATTTTGGGATCCCTGGATTAGGAGAAAGGAGGATGGGGCAAAGGGGATATTGTTATCGGGACAGGGCACGCTGGAGGCAGGCTACTTTAGGACGCAGCGGGGAGCTCTTCTAACAAACACCTTTACACGGGGCTCCAAAAATGCCAACGCTGTGGAGCAACACGTGTTCAGCTCATGAACAAATAATTGGAAACTGTTTATGGCTTTGACCCCTGCATCCCTGAATGAGGTAGATGGGAAGAATATTCTCATTTGAGGCTCAGAGAGGTGCAGACACCCGCCCAAAACACTCCTTCACCGGGGCGGCCTGGGAGGCCGAGGGCGCGTCCTGAGAAGCCCGCAGCGCTGGGACCAGGGCCTCGGCGGGAGAGGTCCCGCAGAAAGGGCTGCGCCGCGGGGACGGAGCGCGCGCCCCGCCGTCGGGCATCCCAGGGACCCCCGTGAGAGCGCGAAGGCTTCAGCTTCGCCACGGGGACCCCACGTCAAGGTCCGCGGCCCGGATTCTCCAGGAGCCACCCTCTTCCTCGCCGGCATCTCTAGCGCCCACATACGCCGACGACTGGGTGCGCCCGCCGGGCCAACTGCACCCCGAGTCGGCGACGCCCGAGAGCGGGCCTGGAGCCGGGCGGTGCCTCCCCGGCGCCCGCAGCACCCCGCGTCCCAGAGCCGGCGGGTCCAGTGGCGGGGCCCGTCTGCGCCTGCGCGCAAGGCGGGCGGGGTGGGCGGGGAGGTGGAGGGGGGAGGGGGGAGGAGGGAGGCGGGCCCCGGGTGGGCGGGCCCCGGGTGGGCGGGCCGGGGGGACTCCCGCGGCTGGTGGGGGCGGTGGGACCCGGGGAAAGCCCCCGATTCCGCGGGAGGACGCTGTCGGGCACCGCCGCCCCTCGAGGCACCTGCCACCGCTCGGGGTCTGCGGAACCCGTAGGTGGAGGAGGAACGGCTCTTGGCGCCTCCCTGGGCAGGAGGCGCGGGGCGGAGCCGGGAGTGGGAGCTGTGGTGTCGCACCCTGGGCAGGGCGACCGCCCGCGGCCGCGTGGCTACGAAGCGGCGGGACGCCCCGCGGAGCCCTGCGCTCTGCCGGAGGCCCGTGTGACGTCACCGCCCCCCAGTGCCCGGGAGGGTGGGTTGGGACGCCTTGAGCCGGCCTTCAGGCACCGAGATGCCCAGGGCTGTGCCCTCGCAGGGCCCACGTTCTTGGAGCCGAGGTGACATCCAGGAGGCCCTGGGCAGCCCTCTGCGTTGGCCTCCTCCCCCAGATGCGGACCCCGAATCCCTCAGCTGGGATCCACAGGAACACGTCCTGCTGCGCCCCAACTCCAGGCTTCTCTCTGTTAGGAGGCGGCGGAACCTGAGCCCCTTCCCTCGGGGACAGCTGCGGGCTGCTCTCTCCTGCTCGGCTCTGCGCTGCGGGCCTCTTCTGCCCGGCAGGAGCTGGTGGCCCTCCCACCTCCACCCTGGCAACCCTAGCGGCCTCGGGAGGGGCCCTGACCGAGCCCCCGCGGGCCAGACCCCCAGCCTCTTTCGCTCCTGAAAATCCGCCCGGCTCCACTGGAATGTCCTTCCAGGCCACGTGCAACCTGAACAGACACCTGGAACCACAAAGCTTGTTGACCGCCTGCAGGGAGGGGGCTGGACCTTCTCTACGTGTAGCGGGAAGGAGTCAGCCCTGCAGAGTGGGGCAGCTACGGAAACCCACCGGGTCTTTCGGGCCCTCTCGTTGCCCTTTAGTGCCAGCGGGGAAGTGCCCCCAACCATGTGGCCCGGGACCCACAGTCTCTGTGGGTCCAGTGCCCAGGTCTGCCCTTCCACCCGCAGTTGCTGATCTGCACAAACTAGGAAATCACGGCCACGAGTAGAGACCTCAGTGAGCTGAACGGAGAAGGGGCCTCTCTCTGGGTCCGCCGGGCCGACAGCCATCGTCGGGAGAGCGAGCCGGGGCTTTCTGGGTGGGCTGGAGGTCCCTGCGACCCCGCTTCACCTCCACTCCTGCCCCCCACCAAAACCCTGCAGGGACATGCACGCCTCCGAGGATGCACAGCTGGTCGTGAAAGCCTCTGAGTTGCAGGGACTAGAGACTGAGCGGTGGAGGATGCACGGTGCCTGAGCTGGGGTGGTCCAGACCAGAAGAGCTAGCTTCCCTGCAGACCTCGGCATTTCAGTCTTGGTGACTCCTCTGGGCCCAGCACAGGCTCCGCTAACCGGGTGTGTTAGGAGGGGAGGTCTAGGGCAGTGGGGGGAGCCTGGGCCCAGCAGCAGTAGTCACCCCCCACCCCGTCAAGATGGACTCCCACAAAGCTCAGACACGAGGTGAGGTTCTCTCACGGGGCCCTCTCCGTAGCAGCTGTGCGTGTGCATGTGTGTGTGCGCGCGCGTACCCACGCCTTCCCGTCTTTAGCAACCCGGGCCTCCAACCTCCCCGGGTCTCCCGCAGGAACTGATGCGGCCCTGCCGTCCGCCCTAATACTCGCCAAGGTGGGTCGCCGACCTGCACGGGGGGGGGGAGGGGGCGGGGGGAAGGCAGTGGGAGCCCCCAAAGCCCACTGCCCGCTCCCACCCCCACGCGCGCCGAGGTGCCAGTTCGCGGGGAGCCAGGCTCCGTTCTCTCCCGGGAGCGGGGGGACTGGAATCCTGCTCGACCCCCGAAAGAGGAGATCCTGCAGGCCGGTGCCGATGCAAGGTTGTCCTGCCCTCCCCCCCCCCCCCATTCGCAGGGGTCCCCGAGACCAGTCGAGAATCGTTTGGAGGGCGAGACTGGACATACGGAAGACTAGACGTGCGTGAGAGAATGACGCGCGTGGGGGTGCGCGGCGCGCAGTGCCGTGCGGGGCTCCCGGGGCGCCCTCCCAGGCCGGTCCGGCAGGGGGCAGCGCGGGGCCGGACGCGGAGGACGCGACTCGCGGGCTCCGACCCTGCCCGCCGCCAAGTTGGGTCCCCGGGCCGCGGAGGTCTAGCCGCGCGAGGTCTTCGGAGGAGGCGGACGAGGAGGGGGTCTTTAACTCCTAGAGCCCCGGCCCGCTCTTTTGGGGCGCCGGGCCCTGCTGGACGCGGGGGACTTTGGTCCCTGCTGCGGGGCAGTCAGCCGGGCAGGCTCCGCGGCCGCAGAGCGCCGAGCCCGGAGCCCGGGGGGACCGCGCTCAGGCGGAAAAGGCCGCGGGCGCCACCGCCGGCGCCACCCCGCGAGTAGGAGCTGCGGGAGCCCCGCGCCGTCCCGAGGACCCCCACCCCCACCCCCCCGGCGGCCTGGCCCCAGCTGTGGGAAAACTCGACGCCCTGGGGCAGAGTCAGCTGGCGCGGGGGGGGGGGGGGGGGGGCGCCTCGGCTTTCTCTTCCTCGACGTCCCCGGCCTCCCAGGGCGCCCGCCCCCGCGGTTCCTGACCTTTAACCCTGCGGGGAAACGTGGCGCTGGGAGCACGATCCCGACAGGGGCCAAACCCCAACCCAAGAACCGTGGGGTGTCCCTTGGGGGCTTCGGGGAAGCGGCGGTGATTGTGAACTTGCGGCCCGTGGGGGTGGCAGGGAGGGACAGTGTGGTCTGAGGCTGTGGGGCCGGGGCCCTTCCCACCCCTAAAACAGAAGCGAGTGGCCCGTGCAGACCCGTGGCCGAGGAGGGGTGGTATCCTGTCCCTTTAGGGGACCTGGGCCGCAGGGCCGCTCCTCTGCAAGCACAGCCCTTTGGAGGCTAAGAGCGGGGGAGACGGGGACCCCGAGACCTAAAAGTCGAATAAAACAAGCACAGGCTGGGGTCAGAGGAGACGAACCCGGAAGAGCGGGGACTTCTCCATCCATCAGCGCGGGAGCCCAGGAGGCTTGCGGTGCGGGTGTGGGCCAGAGACCGCCCCCCCTCCAGGCAAGGAGCCACCCAGGGAATTCCCCATCCCGCAGTGCCTGTAAAATAACCGTTTATTTAATAGTTTAAAAAAACTCCAGTGATAAATGTCCGTTACCGATGGTCAGCGTAAAGTGCCAATCGCAGCGCGGCGCCCCGCTCCCGGGCGGCTGGGGGCGGGCGGCGGCGCGGCTGCGGCGCCGGGTCCCGGGATCCGGGCCCCCTCGTGGGGCTCGCGGCCCGGGAGCCCCCGGCCGGCTGCTCGGTGTCCCCGGGGCCGGCAGCTGAAGCGGATACACGGATTACACTTTTGCAGGCTCCCGGGGCTGGGGGTGCGGGCGCGAGGCGGGGCACAGGCTGCGAGCGCGCAGAACTGCTTCTCCTCCCCTCCCCACGCCCTCCGCAGTCAGTTACAAGCTTATATGGTCAAGGAAAAAAAAAGAATAAAGAAAACGTATAAAATAACAAGAGAAAACAGTAATACTTCTGGGAGAGGCGCCGCTGCGGCTCCGCGGAGCTGTCGTTCTTTTTTTTTTTCTTTTTTTTCTTCTCTTTTTTTTTTCTTATCTTTTCTTTCTTTTTTAAATGCAGTTTCCCTTCCGCCACGTGAGTACCGCCTTTTGGCCAAGAGTTTGGCTGCGTCCTGGGGGACGGCCGGGGAGGCCAGGGTCACAGCCCTGGGCTGGGCACTGGAGGGCCGCTGGGCCTGGGGACCCAGGGAACATGGTCTGGGGTGGGGGAGGTGACGGGCGCCCCTCCCGCTGCCCGCCAGAGTCCCCTTCAGCTTCCGGTCCTTCTGGAGGAAGGGGAGTCACGACCCGGGGTCCTGGGGACCCAGAGGCTTTACTTAGCACTTGATCTTGGAGGTCTTGAGCTCCTTGACCTGTGAGTGTAGGGTCTTGTGCACAGCGAGAGTCCTGGATTGGCAGAAGCCTTTCCCGCACTCCTGACACTTGAAAGGCTTCTCTTTGGAGTGAATATATCTGCGGGCAGAAACAGAAAGTTAAATCCTTGCAACTGATGCAACAGGATAAACAGTTGCCCGAGGTCCTCTCCACCGCTATGAGGCCTTTATTTCCGGGCAAGAGGGATGGTGGGGTGGCCCACGTGGGGGTGGGTAAGCAAGGCGCTGGGTTTCTGAACGGAGGTGAGTGAGGTGCTGGGGCACGCGCAGGGTGCTTGGGAGCCCTCTCCCGTGCTAGGGAGCCCGCAGCACCAACTCGTTCTAAGGGCTGTGCCAACTCCGAAGGTGAGTAGGGGTAGCTGGGGCCGGACAATTTGCTGCAGCTGAGCTGCCCAAACCAGTAACCACTAGCCACATCTGGTTATTAAAATTAAATTAAAACTTCAGTTACTGAGTCACACTAGCAGCAGCGAAGTGCCCACTTGTTACACGGGGTGCTTGCCACGATTTCCATCATTGGGCAGTGCTGAGGATGGAGGAAGGGGTGCTTCTCTGGAGGACGGGGAGACCTGTCCTAGCCTCCCTGTATTTCCTCCACCCATGCCCCTAGAACCTATGCCTGTATGGTCTCCACTGTGATTTTTAGGGGGGTGCCAGAAGCTCGGGGAGCTTGAAGCCCGCAGGAGCCTCACCAAAGCTCCTCATTCTGGAGGAGAAAGGTGAGGCTAGAGGCAGACGGCCATAGCTCCTTCTTGGGCCACCCGCAGTGCCGCACCTGTGGTCCCGTAGGTGGTCTTGCCTCCGGAAAGCTTTGTGGCAGATGTCACAGGTGTAGGGCCGCTCGTCGGTGTGGGTCCGCTCGTGGATAAGTAAGTTGTAGGACTTGGTGAAGTGGCGGCCGCAGAACTTGCAGACAAACTCCTTCTTGGTCTTGGAAGGCAGGCGTCCCCGCGTGGGCTTCTTTTCTGGGGACAACTTGGTCACGTCCAGGAGGGCGCCCAGCCCACTCGTGGGGGAGCCGGGGCCATCCCCCCTGCCAAGCTTGGATGGGTCTTCTTGCGTGGCAGCCAAGGCCAAGTTGGCGAAATCAAAGCGAGGCTTGGTCTTGAGCGCCGCAGGGCCGCTGCTCGCCCCCGTGATCTCGGGCTTCGGCTGGATAACATGAGGGAACCAGGGAAAGGCCGGCAGCTGGAAGCGCGCGTCCACCAAACTGGACACCGCGCCCGGCACCTTGGAGTAAGAGGAGCGCGGCAAGTGCATGGCCGGGTAGCCCAGCGTCCACTGGTGCAGGTGCACAGCGTGCAGCGCGCTGAAACCGTACAGGTTGGGCAGGTGGTCCGAGGGCACGGTGGGCAGGCCGTTCACTGCCTGAAGGAAGGAGTAGTTGGTGAGCTGCAGGGAAGGGTGGATGGGGACCGGCGCCGGCAAGGTTTTGCTGCCCATTGCCACGATCGCAGTGGGTTCTTACAATCTGCAGAGAAAGGAAGGAGGGGAGAAGAGAAGAGTTCAAGACCGTCACCTTCCTCCAGAATTCCAGTCCAGCCACACCCTCTCCTTCCCTCAGGGCAGGAGCTGGGAGCCAGGACACCTACCCGCGGACCCTACCTGCCTTCTCGGAGAAGGTGGGACCATAAGGTGCTGGGGTCCCCTTCTTCTCAGGACGCCCCTACTGCCCCGTGGTCTAAGGGCTCCCCTCCAAATGGCCTCTGACAGAGATAATAGCTTGATACCGAAACCAGGAGAAAGGAAGTCCCATGCAGTGCAACCGATTTGAAGTGAGGGCCTCTGAGTACAGGACACTGAGTAAACCACAAGTAAGGGGCAACGGTGTGCAGAAAATTACATCCCTGCAAGCCTGGGTCAGCACAGAAATACAGCCTCCTGCAAAGGTAAACAAGAACTTGGAAGCACACTTCCACATTCATGTGCAGATAAACAAACACAGAAAGGCACAGTGACAGATAAACCCAGATTCGCACTTTCTAAAGCAGAGTTGACAACAAGGTGCAAAGATAAACGGGGACAGCCAGTGTCCTGCCGCACTGGCCACAAAATGCAGGCACCAGCAAGCACACGGGATTAGAGCACGCGCAGGAGGAGACTCGATGTATAGAACGCAGGCAAATGCACCTAAACACACGCACACACCCTGGCTCGTGCGCAGTGAGTCCTTCGATTGGCTTCCAGAAACCTTGTCATCCTTGCCCTCAAAACTCTCAACTCTGACCCTCGATTTGGTTTTCTTCACGATCCCTAGAGACATCACCGTCTCTGTAGTCACCTGTAGGTTGGCCCCTACCGGGGACCACCTTCTCAACAAGGGCAATGCCCCCTGCATGCATTTAGCCACATGTCCGCAGCCACCACATACACCGTACACGGGGGCCGCTGTACTCTCCCTACGCCACAGGTAGAGCAGGCTCTTGTGATGTTTCTGGACATGTGTACTGAGTCTGGACAGGTGGGTAAGAACTCTGAAGCCAGGCCAGGTGATCCTCTGCGGAGAGGTCTTTCATCTCTGCCCCTCCCAGACACTACCTAAACACAGGTCCACCCAACTGAGGAAAACCTGGGAAGAAGGGACACCTAGAGGGGGCAGGGATACCTGGGAGGCACAGGAGCTGACCTCCCAGCCTGCATCCGAGGGCGATTCAAGAAGGCTTGGCCAGTGCCGCCCCCTGCGCCTCCCTCTCTGCCCCAGCTCCCCACTCCTTCCTCCTGCCATTCTCCTTCCCCTTCTCTTCCTGTGGCCTCTCCTGGAACTGGGTGTCATTCCCCATCCCTGGGGGTGTGGGCCGCTGCTCTGCCCCTCTGTTCCTAAGGGCAGGCTCACACCTCCCGGGGCAGCTTCCCAGCCTGGCTGACCCTCCGATCCCCGCCAGCAAGGCCCAGGCCCCTGCTCGGCTGATTTCGCAGCAGCGAGGCTCAGAAAGCTCAGCCCTGTCCAGGGGACGTGCAGGGCCCGGGCCAGAGGAGGAAGGACCATCTTGACCCAGCAAAGCTTCTCTCCTGGAGGCCGGCAGCCTGGGTCACTGGACCCAAAGGAAGGGGTCTCTTCGGGGAGGGAGAGGAACCTAACACCAGGAGCCTGCGGAGAGGGCCGGAGCAGGTTAAATGAGCAATCTGGTGAAAACCAAGCCTGCTAGCTGCAGTGAATTTCGCCCCGGGGCCGGGAGGGGCGGATATCTGCGGTGGTCCCGCCGCCGTGGCCGCCGCACAGGCAAAGGCCTTCGCTGCTCCTCGGAGCACCGGTCACGCTCCAGACCCACCGAGCCTGCCTCAGGGCTCTGACTCACGGGCGAGACAACATGCAATTTGGGCCAGAGAGGAAGCTGAGACCAGTTCGGGTGGCGGGGGGCAGGGGAGGAGAAGACTGGCCAGCTTCAAAGGTCGTGCCCCGACTGCAGCAGAGCCAGCGCGCTTTGATTTGCTGTCACCTCTTCTTCCCCTCTAGGCGCTGCGAATCAGATCCTTATCTCCGGCCCCCCGGGGTCCTCCGGGCGCCGCCGGGGTCTGCGCTGGCTCCGCTCGCTGCCGGGCCTGCCCACCTCCAGGCAAGCGGCCTTGACGGCGGGCATCTGGGCTGCACAGCCGCTCGCAGCGCTCTCCGTGCCCCAGTCGGAGAACCCACAGATCTCGGGACCTAACCGGGCCTGCCCTCCCCGTACCCCGGGGAGCGGCCTGGGCTCCGTGGGGGGGGCTTGCAGCCCTCCCGGCTCCTAGAAGTGGATGTTTCCCGGCCGTCTGCGGGATCTGGTTCCCCCCCCCCCCCCCCGGTGCGCCACTTCTCCTCCGCAGCGGCCCAGCCAGTTTCATATTTTCTGCTGCATTCCCAGGCCAGGGCTCCTCAGGCCGCCTCCAGCCACTTTCCCGGGACGAAATTCGTTGGAAACGTGGCCCTGTACACTGGAACCAAAAAGGAGCCGAATCCAACCACCCGAATCCAGGAGGTCAGCTAAGACAAAACCAGTCTGGCACTCGCCTCTCCGGAGGAGCCCTGCAGGCCCTGCTGCCTGGGCCCCAGCACCCCAAGGGAGCGCCCTCGATCCCTAAGCTCGCTGTTGGCACCCCCTCCCCAGGCCCGGCGTCCGGCCCGCCGGGAGCCGAGGCCTCGCGACCTGGGCAGTGCGGCCGAGCGTCTCCACCGCGCTGCAAACACACATCGCGCAGCCGGGCGGGGGGCCCTGCGCTGCCGAGCGGGGGCCCTGCGCGCGCGGGCGCTGCCTTCCGTCGCGCGGTGGAGCGCCAGCCCGGGTCTGCCGCCAGCCCTGCGCTGGGCATTAATGAAGTGTGCAGAGTCTATTAAAGTGGTTTATTCGGGGCTAATTGAGCGTGAGCGAGTTAACTGCTTGCATTAATGAGGACGGAGTGAGCTCCACAAGCTCATGCCTGGAGGAGCCCAGCAGCCGCCCAAGAAGAACGTCCTCATCGGGTCCCCAACACGAGTGATGACAGGATGCCCGGACCCGGCGCGGGAAGACTGACCCTCACCAAATACTTCTGTTGCGTTCTCCCGACCAGCGAACTCGGAATGAGCCCACCGGCGAGGAGGCCACCGGGCGGCACTTAAATGCCCGCGCGGGGCTTCAGCGATCTGCTGATCCCCAGTTTTAATGAAACCGCAATTAATTCGAACACCCTGGGAGGGAACATCTGCCCACAGCTCGCCCCGCGCTCCGCCGGCCCTTCTCTTTGCTCGGAGGCTACAAGCCGAGCAGACCAGCCTTGCACGTGGCTTCTATTCCCCAGAGCCTGCGAGCAGCTCTTCGCCCCCGTAAAGTTTACTAAATTTCGGCAACAAAGAAAACCTCGCTGTGAATTTACACTTCCAGAGTCCGCGGGGCTACTCACTAAGCTGCTAGAAAATTACTGGACGGGGGTCTGCATTCTTATCAGAGACACTTCGGCGGTGAAGAAATTGGTTCACCAGGCGGCCCCTCGCCTCTGCCCCCTCTCTTCTCCAGCTCCCACTTTCTCTCCCGAAGAAGGTCAGGGGACTTTCAGAAGGGGGCAAACGCACCCTTCCCAGCCCCGGTCCGGAGACACCCGCGCTGCCTGGTGTTGTGTCTACTGCGATATGTGGGGCTCCCATTGGAAAGCAGGGCTCGCGCCCCTGCCTGGCCTCCCCGCCCAGGTACAACGAGCGCGGACTGCAGGCCTTGGAGCCACAGTGGAAGCTGCTGTAGGGAGCACCCCGGAGCCAGGGTGGGACCAGCGCGCTGCCCCGCGCTCCTGGCTGGGGCTGGTCTCCTACCTGAGCGCACCTCTCCAAACGCACACTTGCAGCCCAGCGCGACTCGGCCGGGCCGTGCACCTGTCCCGGGCGCCGTTGGCTGCGGCGCGGGGCCACCCGCTCTCCCTTCTTGTTCGGCTGAGGCAGGTCAGCCCTAGGCGCGCGTCTCGGGGAAGTTGGGGCCGGCTGAAACTGATTTGGTTTCCTAAAGTGGGCCCTCGGGCTGACTTCCGATGTCCGCGGGCACACCTCTCCGGAATCCGCAGAGCCGGGCCCCTCTTCCGGCAGAAGCGCAGGCCCGCACCCCGGTTCTCCGCAGGTCGGAGGCCGGGGACCCCGCGCGCGAGGTCCCTGGGGCTGCACTCCCAGCTCCCCCCGGGCTGCAGCTGTTCTCGCTTTCACCAAGGTCCCGCAGCCTTCGTTTGGCCGGAGGAGCGTCTTGTGGGGGACCCTGTGAGAGCGGAGGCGCCCGCCGCGTGGCGACAGGGCACCGGCGAGCCCTGCCCTCATCCCTCCCGCCGAGCCCCGGCGCCCCGGGCTGCGGTTACCTTGGTCCGCGGTGGTCCCGGGGCTGAACGCACCTCTGGGGCTCCGGCTGCGGGGGACCCGGGAAGCCAGAGGCGCTGAAGTCCTGGCCCCTCTCCGGCCGCGGGGACCCCGAGCTCCCGAGGCGCGGGAGCGCTTGCGGAGGGTGGCAGCTCAGCGGCCCGAGAGTGCGGGCCGCCGGGGGCGGTGAGCCTGGCTCCCTGGCTGGGTCTGAACCCGGGCGGCTGGGAACGTGCCGGGGAGAGGCCGAGCTCCGACTCACTCATCCCGGAGCCCCGAGCCGCCTACTTATTTTAATCCAGCACCCTCCCTCCCCCCACCTCCGCCCCTCGCCTCCCGATTGCTCCCTCCTTCTCCGGCCCCCAACCCTGCCCTGCGCCTGCGCACTACGAGACAAAGTTTTGCTGACCCGGGCGGCCGACGCTGGCAGCTGCGCTGCTCTGGCCCCGGCCTCCCCGGCCCCGCGTTCCCTCCTCTGCAGCCCCGCGCGACCCCGCCGCGTTGTTAGGCTCCTGAAGGCCCGCTCGGCACGCTAGAAACGCAGCCCGAGCCGATGGGAGCTGACTGGGACCGCGCGTGGCCAGGTCCTCTTCTCCGCGCCCCAGGCACGGTCTGGGCCCGGGCGGGAAGCCCTATGCACCGGCCGCCGCGCGCCTCGGCCCGGGCTGCTGCGCGCTCTCGGGCCCCCGGCAGAGCGGCCTCCCCTCTCGGAATCACTTCGCAGAGGCCGAGGGCCCCAGGGAGTGGAGCGGCTCCTGGACATCCTGGCGCGCTCGGTGCCGCCGCGGTAACCCAGGCAGGGCTGGGTAGTTGCTAGTGCGGGACAGCCGGGGTCACCGAAACGCCTGTGTGCCGAAAGCTGGCCCCAGGCCCTGGGTTCTGGAGTGCGGTGGAACGATCAGGGGCGAGGGTGGGGGAAAGAGGGAAGGAAGCTTATTTCCCTGGGATCCAGAGCCGTCGAGATACCATCCCAGTGTAGGTCGTGCTCTCCAATCTCGTCTCCAGTTATTGGCGTTTAGAGCGTTGAGAGAGGGGCAGAGGCAAGGGAGGTCCCTGAGTCCAAGAAGCTGATTCTGAGTTTGAGATGGAAGTGGGGTCAGCATTCTGGAGGAAAGAGAAAAATCTGTCCCCACTGCCCATGCCTTACAGTGCCCTGTCGGCGGCTCTTCTCCTGGAGCTGACCTCCAGCTAACCCCAGCGCTGACCTGTCCCTGCTGCTGGTTGCCCATACCCGGCCCTTGGCTGGGGCAGGAGAGGGCGTTGGTTTCCCGGGGTTTGGGTGAGTCCAGAGTCACACCGCTGCACTCCCAGATTTTGCTCCAGGGTGCTGCCCAGTGGCCCCTCCCAACCCTCAAGCTGGAACCTGGTTTCTGTGGGGGGCGCTCTGCCTCTGCCTGGCTTCCGTCCACAATGCCCACCTGATTTGGGAGGGGGGGATGCAGCCATCCCTGGCGTAGGGAAATGGTCATGAAGACTGTGCAGAGGTGTCGTGG
The DNA here is from genome assembly GCF_030445035.2 of Dasypus novemcinctus. NCBI lineage: Eukaryota > Metazoa > Chordata > Mammalia > Cingulata > Dasypodidae > Dasypus > Dasypus novemcinctus. The sequence continues at coordinate 9,434,618 of NC_080697.1, forward strand.
GAGGACATGCTTTGTCCTCCCCAGGTTTTTGGGACAGAACCTGGCCTCCAGCCCTGAAGTCACTCTGGCTTGGGCAGGGGGCAGGAAGAGGGGTGCACAGGCAATACCCAGGCTGTGCACAGGTCTGCACGGCCTTCAGACTCTCATATTGCTTGTCTGTGCAGCTGCATGCCTAGCGGTTGTCCACAAGGGCCACGTGGGGGGCGGCCCCTTGGGAGCAGAGCCGCACCCTTGCCCCGGGTTCCTGGCCGGCAGGTCTAAAGAGTGGGCACTTTCTCCACATCAGTGCTACACTTTCTTCTATTACCAATCACAATAGTTCCATAGTAGAATATCAGTAAATCCACTCTAGTCCATACTCTATTCCTCCAGCTTGTGGACCCTGGGATGGTGATGTCCACTCCATCTCTAAAGAGAGAGGGGCCTTAGATTCCTGGATGATGGATGCAATTCTCCTGCTTGCAGTTGTAGGCATTCTTGCTCCCTGGTGTGGTGGTTGACCTTCTTCACTTCCCTGTTAGCTGGTTGGGGTAAGTCCAATAAACCAGAAGGTAGGAGTTGCAAGTCTGCTGAGGCTCAGGGCCTGGCTGTCACATGGACAGTTCAGAGATTCAGGTATCCATGTGGTGCAGCAGTGCTCCAAAATGTATTCACCAAATGCAATGAATGTCCCACGATGATGAAAGAGGTTGTTGATGTGGGAGGAGTGGGGTAAGGTAGGTGGGCGGTATACGGGAACCTCTTATATTTTTTTAATGTAACATTTTTAAAATATAATAAAGAGAGGAGAAAAAGAGTGGGTATTTCCCACAAACATCGGGACAGGGCGTTCTGGATTGTGCTCATGGCCACTCCGTGCAGGGAGTTTGTAGGTACCAGACATTCCGTTGCCAGAAAAATGTCCAGAAAAGGCTGCCCCAGGAGGGCCTCTGATCTGTAGAGCACTTTGGAAAAGTCTTCTAGGAAGAAGGTCTGGAGGCTTCGATGGAGTGGAGCAACCTGGGCGTCCTGCCTTAGAGCCCTCACCGCTCACCTCTGCGTCCTCGTTTTACTTGACTCTCTCCTCTGAAACGGGGTCCCTTGACTTTAGGACTTCCTGAAAGCTCCAAGTGGTAGAGTCTCTTGGCGAGAAAGTGTTCGGGATGCTAAAGAAAGGAACACGCAAGCAGATTGTTTCATGTCCACTTTGGCCAGGGGCTCTTGGAAATTGATCCCAAATCCTGGAAGGCAGAGGGCTCGTGGCACAGGCTGGAGCGGCAAGGTTGGCGCTGGCCCTTTACCGCCCAGGGGCCCAGGCTGTGTTCCCGGAGGGGTCGCGGTCTCAGCCCGGAGCTCGTCCTCCATGCAGGGCATGGCAGGGTGGGCGCCTGGCGCCCGGGTGGGCCGCGGGCATCGCCCAGCCTGGGCAGGAGCCTGATCCAGGCGCCTGGCCAACGAGGCTTCTCCTGGATTGTCGGGGACGCGCGACCCCAGAAAGCCTCGATAACGAAATTGGAGGTTTCTTGGAAGCTGGAGAGCGCTCCATCCCCCTCCAGCCTCCCAGGGGGATGGCCTCGGGACCTGGGCCTCGCTCTGCAGGGGAGGCTCGCTAGGGACTTGCCCCCGCCAAGAGGGGCTGGCAGAGAGAAGCACGGGGAGCTCGGGACCCCGTAGGGCGGCTCTGTGCAAAGGTGGGGGGCACCTGGCAGAACCCCCCTCCCCGCATTTAAGAGAAACTGGTCAGGCTAAGCACGGCCTCGGGCGCTGCGCAGCGGCTGGGCGGCGGCTTGGACGGCTGCGGGACAGCACCCAGGCCACCTAAGTGCGGGCAGGACCCGTTTTACCCCAGTCAGATTCTTTTAGGAATCTCCAAGACATCGCCTTTAGAATTTTATAAACGCCCGCGCTACCTGGGACCCAACATCCTGCCGGGCCCGGAGCCCAGGGAAGGGGGCGAAACTTCCCGTCGGGACCCACGACCCATTCCTGCGAGCCGCGAAGTCCGCACGCGCCGCCGCAGCCTCCGCTCGCGGGAAGCCCCGCCAGACCCGCCGCCGCCCTGGGCTCGCCCGCCCACTGCGGGCCGGGCCGAGCTGCGGGCGCCCGAGGCGTCCCCTCCTCGGCTGGGGACCCAGCAGCCTCGGGGACCCGCTCTGCAGGTCCCGCGCCCCGCCGCACGCCCCGCGCTCCCGGGCCGGGCCGGCAGGGAGCGGTCGCCGGGCGGGGCCGAGCCTCCCGGCCCTTGGCCGGCTGCACCCCGGAGCCGGGGGCGTCCTCGCCATCTCGCTTGCCGCCGCGCTCGGGACGGTGACCGCCTCTGCCGGCCTCCCGCCCGCCCGGCCCCGCCAGGCCCCTCCGCCTGCCTTCCGAGGGCAAAGTGAGCGGCTTCCAGCAAAGCAGCCCCATCGTGGCCTATTGCCTGGGGGTGTTTGGGATACAAACTGAAGCGCTCACTCCTCAACCAAACACAAATGACCTCGTTCTTTGACTTGGAAATAGAATTTATGCAGCAGATGAAAGCGAAGTTTTGCTTCCAACGGAAGCTTTTCTGAAACTACTTTGCGATCAGTTAGGGGTCTGCTCACTAGACCCCACGCCTCCCCCGCTGACGCCTGGACAGAGCTGGCAAATGACAGGGAGATTCAGCTGTCCCTGGGTATTCATTTAGATGACGGGTTGAACAAAAACAATACAAAAACAAACAAACAAACACACACCCGATTTGGGGAGACACTTCTTTTTTATAATACATACTAATTTATTTTTTTTTCTTTTAAATGTTACATTCAAAAAATATGTATCCCCATATATCCCCACCCCCCTCACCCCACTCCTCCCACATCCACAACCTCTTCCCTCATCGTGGCACATTCACTGCACCTGGTGAATACATCTTGGAGCCCTGCTGCACCCCATGGGACAGTGGTCCACATTGTAGTCCACACTCTCTCCCAGTCCACCCAGTGGGCCATGGCAGGGCACACAATGTCCAGCATCTGTGGGGGGACGTTTTTAAGCACAGGAGGTAGATAGCAAGACCTTCACACACCTTTCGCCGGTAGCACCTCTGATCAGGTGCAAGTCACTTCAGGATCCGTGGGAGAATGGATGGCAGGTGACAGCGTCCAAACTGAAAGGAAACGTGCATGTTTTTTCCAGGCCATTCTCGTCTCCGAGGTCTTTATGAGCACACGAGTATCTCCTAACTATTGGCCACCTTAACACATGCAACGATGCACGGTGCGTGGTGTTTACAGGCACCTGGATGAAGCAGGACCGTGCAGGTGAAGTGGAGGGCATCTGGGCGTCCCTTGATGGCTGAAGGGGTGGGATGCAAATGCCTCACGTGAACTGTAAAAGACGTGGTGGGTTTTTACTTTGGGGACAAATGTGAGTTGTCAGAATGATTTTCCACACGTAATAGAGCTATGCCCTAAGGCGAATGAACTTTTACCCAAGGTGGGAAGAGCTGTGTTGGAAACCGCGCAGCGTGTCATCAAGCCAAGGGGGATGAAGGCGGCTATTTTAACCGAGCTGTACGTGGTCAGGGCGCAGCCCTGCGAGTCACATCCCTCCCCGGCGCCCGGGGCGTGGTGTCCCCGTCAGGCGACGGCGGCGGCCCACGGCACTGAAGGACTGAGGCTCGCGGCGATTAAATCTTTCCAGACACGGGAGGGTGATTATCTTCGCGGCGATTTCCATTTCCGGCGAGAAGACTCGGATCAATTCTCGCAGCCAAGTTTGACTCGGACGTGGCGCGGCGTCGCAATACTGAAGACAACGCGCCACCTGCTGGGGAGGGAGGCACATCTCCCGGAGCCGCCTTCCCGAGAAGCCTCCACGCCACGGAGCCCTATTTCATTTCACCGGAGTGTCTTTTCCTCCCTTTAATTTTTCTTTTCTCGCCTATGAAATTCGCCTTTACTCGTTCAAAAGCACACTTTCCCCCTTCCAAATAACGAACAGACGAGGAATTCCCGGGCTGTTCCTCTACTCCCAACCAGACGTTCTTGCTCTTATATTTTTGTGAAAGCCTCACCACTTCCACGCACCCAAATAACCCCAAACCCTTGGCCACTACTGCCATGAGTTTCTGGTCCTGGCGAAAGGATGGGCAAAGATCTACCGGAAACTTCTGAGCCTCGGGAGTGGGGTTTGAGTGTATCTCACACCCAGTGTGCAGGAGAGGTGAGAAAAGGGGAGGTGAGAAAAGGAAGGTGGTCTCTTCCCAGCTCATCCCTCCAAGGATTCCAGGCTATTGACTTTCGGAGGAAGCATAGAAACAGGGAGGAAGTCAGTTTCTGCGAACCAGGTTTCCTGAAACCCATGGCGCTCCTTATCCCCTCCTTCCTCCCCAGCGGAGTCCAGCAGCCTTCTGCTCCTTGCTCCCCTTCCTCGGGTCCTCAAGCGCACCATCTCAGCCCGGCCTTCTTTGATCCTTGTCATCACATCTGCTGTCCTCCCAGCCTTCCGGATAGGCAGCCCAAAGGGGCAATCCTAACGTCTGCCGAATGATATGCTCTTTGGCCTCTCCACTGCCTGCAGAACTAAAACTGGGCATCAGAGGTACTTGGGAGTTTGAGCTGAGCTGCCGTCACCTGCCTTTACCCAACCTCCTTCCAATGCTCTTTCCAAGCATGCTGGGAAGTTAAGAGCTGAAAGTGACTGACTTCTAACAAAGAGGAAACGTGAGATTGCTTCCACCACGCTGCAGAGACCAAGTTCCTGGTCCTCCTCAGGCCCTCCAAGGCAGGTTAACTCCCGACACCACTCCTCGGAGCAAAGGCTGGAGAACCTACACGGAGAAAACCAGCTGGGGCCGTGAGAAATCAGGCCCTACCCCTGCTCCAGGCCCTTGGAGGAGCACGCTCTCCTGCCTCCAGCCACTTCCTTTGCTCCAGTGAGGAGTAGGGACTCCCAGATTCTTATCCGAAGTTTGCCGTGAGGATCAGAAAGGGCGGGGACCTAACTTAGATGTTCAGAAGACCCACTGAGGTCACCAGCCCTCCCCAGAGGATGTTAAACCACGTGGTGTCTCACCCTCCTGCATGAGTAACATTGTCACTTGGTGGAAGGGGAGCGGATGTTCTCTCTCCTTAGGGTTCAAGGTCTGGGCTTCCCGAGTTCAGACTGTCACACCGATGAGGCACTGGGTCCTCAAAGTGGTGGCCCACCTGCGAGAGAAGCTAGCGCTCCTGATGCAGGTCTAAGGTGTTGTCTTCCTCCACCAGGTGCAATGTCCACTCACGCACCAATTTTGGGGAGAGGTGTGAACATGTGTGTGATCAGGTAGGAGAATGGGACTGAGAATGTTCAAGGGAGAATTGCAGAGTGAGGGCCGTGAGGGCACTGAGCCCTCTTCCAGAAGAACCCTTGTTTCTCTGATTTCTGTGGAGTTAGACTCAGGAGAAGCGGGAGGGGGACCAGTGCATCTGGGCCGCCATGTGGGGGAGCATCTACCCAGAGCAGGAAAGCACGGCCCTCCGTGTGGCCAAGACCAGGGCAGGACCCTTCTCCATGAGCAGGGTGCTTGGATTTCCTTCCCAGCGCCCACCATACCTCTTTTTTCCTCCTGGGTAACTCCTGGCAAATCAGTTTTCTCATCTTGCCTCTATTTCCTTACATGAGAACCTTTCCTCTGAAAAGAAAAGCATTTGCTGAAACACTTTGAGCTAATCCAAAACACTCAGAAAGAAAAGCCTGTTAGCCTATGATGTTTTTGTTTCAGAATGACAAATGGATTAGTTCTTTCAGTAATGTAGGCATTTGTTTGCATATCACGTGTTGACAATGGAGAAATAGGGAGAAAACTTAAAATAAAGGTATTATTATCTGGGATCGATTCCAGATAAAGAATTTCTGGAATCATGACCTGGTTTGCCAAAAATTCAGTCTGTATCAAACCTTTCAGAAAATATATCTAAAGAGGGATAGGCCACAAATGGTGGCCCGTGAGTGGCTGTTTTGTATTCTTCTTCATTTTCTGAGAAAAAGGTCAGGGGAGATGCACAAGGCCACCGAGCCCCCCTGAGTGCCAGCTGAGCTTGTCCTCGGGCCCTGGGCCCTGCTCAGGCGGCAAAGTGGCTGGGAGCTCGGAGTGCCAGGGGCTCCCACGCGGAACAGGGCAGTCCTAGCCACCTGCAAGCACCTGGGACAAGGGCAACCCCGTGAGGATAGAGGGGGTTGACAGCCCCAGCTCAGGATCAGAGCTGCTTCCCATCCCAGCACCTGTCAGTCAGCTAGTTCCCCTAGGGGCAGTAAGTGCCCCTTAGCATGTCAGTGGTTTAAGAGGATGCGTCTCAAAACCCCATGCCACAGAGCCAAAACGCAGATCCTGGGAGTTTCTGACATGCCTGCAGTGGGCCTGGGAGTCTGCATTAAGAGAGAGCTCCACCGATGACTCGAGGCACGGGGCTCCGTGTTGTCTTCGTCCTGCTCAAGAGAATCTGGATTGGAAGCCCCGGATGGACCTTCCTTAACGCACTCCATGCTCTTGAGTCACTGGTTCTTCTTGGAAGCCCCACCTCTTCAACTGGAGAAGGAGGCTGGCCTGGTCGTCCTCGCTGCACTGCCTGCAGTAAGCCATGAGCTATTTGGGGGCAGGTGCTTAATTTCCTTCCCATCGCATCATGGGCGGGGCTCCATGGGCTGCCTGCGTGGAGAATTTATCCCAGTGGGTGAACCACGCCCAGGCCGGCCATGGAGAAAGAGCCATTCCTGCAGAAGAGCTCTCCAGGGAAGAGAGAGGCGGGGGAACAGTCAGTGAGCTCAGCCGCCCAGCGAGGCTTGAAGCTGATCACATTTGTTGTGAATGGAAAGAAAAGAGACCTTAAAAGTTAGCCCCGAGTCTGCCCCCACTCCTCAACCCAGAGCGGTTAGCAGAAGCTACGGGGAGAAGGAGGGTGCTGGAAACCAGATGTGCAGCCCACAGTCTGCCCATTCACCCTTTACATTCCGGATTTTGTCACAGGTTTAGGATGGACAGTCATTCATTGTTCTCTAGCCAGTAGCAGTGGACAGCTGGGTGAAAACTCTAAGAGAGCTGATCAGCCTCCTTGTGTGACTTCGGGTCAAGACAGTATTAGGCTCTAGTCAATGACTTTTTTTTCCCAATGCTTTTATTTTGAAAGAAATTTCCAATTTTCTTTTGATAAAAACTCACTTTGTGTTTTGTTAATTTTCGAAGTAGTTTAACATCGTCCATGTGAGTGCTATCTATTTTAATCGCCTATGATCCATCTCTAAGAGGGGCTCTGTGTGCGTACACACATACCTGCGAGGGCTTCAGCTGGTCTATAGGGCCTCCAGTGTGACTCAGGGACCTGGGATTGATCCCAAGCACCCTCGGTCTCCCCTACCGAAGGAGGCAGGTCGACTGAGCAAATGCGGCTCTGTTGCAGTGTCTCCAGGAGGAGACACTTAGTAACGAAGACAAGAGGTCCAGGGGCCCTCCCAAGGCTCAGCCCAGGCTCACGAGCCTCATCCTGAAGCTGGAAGGAAGCCTCGGAGGCCAAGAGCTGGGCCCAGTGCTCCCAGCAGGCTTGGCAGGTCCCGGGCCCTGCAGAGCCTGCGCCAAGCCACTCAGTTAAGGACTTCGGCCTCACTCGCTACTAGGCTCACTTTTGGTTGGAGGAGACTGAGGCTTAGAGAGGCTATGAAAATTGTCCAAAATCACCTAGCTCTGTGCTTCTGGAGTCAGGACTTCAATCCAGGTGTGTTTGCACCCAGAGCCCGTGATCCTCGTGCCAGTGCCGGCTCTATCTACTCAGCCCCAGCCTCACCTGGAAGCTTGCTGGAAATGCAGATTAGCAGGCCACCAGAACCCACTGGCTCAGCATCTGCATTTTAACAAGATCCCAGCCTACATTCTTGTGCACAGGGATGTTTGTAAAGCCCACCATTCTTTGCCCTAAAGACAGGCTTTCATTTCATCTTCTAGAAGAGAGGAAAAAAGCCACTGGAGGAACAAAATCGAATCACAGACATGCAGAGGGAAGCGGACTCCTGGGGATGAGCCTCCCTGGCACAGAGAGACTACTGCCAAGTACCAACTAGCAATGCAACTGGAAAAAGACCTTGAGTAAAAGGGGGAAAAGGGAAAGACAAATGAGTTTATATGGCTAAGAGACTTCAAAGTGAGTCAGGAGGGCATCCCAGAGGTAACGCTTCTGCACGTCTCAGCAGGATCTCATAGACTGCCAGAGTAGATACTACCCCAAATTGTGAGGCTCCTGAGGGCTCTGGGGACACCCAGGTCCTATGGTCATGGCAGATAACTCCAGAGTTTGGTGCCTTGCCAGTGGGCCTGACTTTGGAGTTCATGCCCCTGACTGTGACAGAGTTGGACTCAGCTGTGACTTCACTACACATGCCTCTTCTGTCCCTTCTATTTGAGCCTATAGTTGGTGCTGGAGTTGGTAGGTGTACATCCAAGAGATTTGAATCTTTGGACTGTCCATGTGCCCACTGGGCCCTGAGCCTCAGCAGAGTTGCAACATCTACTCTCCAGTCCATTGGACACATCCAGGGTAACTAACAAGAACGTAAAGTTGGACAACCACCACACCAAGGAACTGAGAGAGTCTTCAACTACAAGAAAGTCCCATCCATCAGTCATATGGAATCGAAGCCCCTCTCTCAATTAGTGGTGGAGTGGGCATCACCATCCCAGAATTCTTCAGGATTGAGGACTGAAATATGTACTAGAGTGGACTTACTGGTATTCTCCTATAGAATTATTGTGATCCTAGCAATGGAAGAAATTATATCATTGATGTGCAAACAGTAGCCACTGGAGGTGCTGAAGGCAGGGAAAGGAAAAAGGAGGTGTGACATGGGGGCATTTTCGGGACTTGGAATTGTCCTGAATGACATTGCAACAACAGATACAGACCATCATATATCCTGCCATAACCTACAGAATTGAGTAGGAGAGAGTGTAAACTACAATGTCAACTATAATCCATGCTTAGAGGCAATGCTCCAAAATGTGTTCATCAATTGCAATGAATGTATCACACTAATGAAAGAAGTTATTAATGTGGGAAAAGTGGGAAGTGTAGGGAGTGGGGCATATGGGATTCCCTTGTGTGTGTGTGTGTGTGTGTGTATATGTAACATTTTAGGTAATCTGAGTATCTTTTAAGAAAATTAAAAATTTTTTTTTTTAAAAAAAAGGACATCACCAAACCACAGGTGCCCTATTTGACATGCAAACCCTAAACCCGCTGCCTCTTCTGCTTTGGCCTGAGAGTAAGCTGTCTGGGCTGACCAGCAGCCCCGCTCTCGTCCTACAACGTGGCCACCACTCCTGGTCCCGCGGGCTAGGGTGCCTAAGAAGAGACCCACGGAAAGGGTGCTAGGGCCCAGCGACTCGGAGAAAGCACCAGCTCCACAGCGTCCTTTAGGAGAGCGAGCCGAGGCTGACATCATTTGGGAAGTAATTATAGGTGTTTCCACCTCCCTTCTAGGTGAGAGAAAATAGGAAAGGGCTCCGAGGGTCATCTTGGGTGAGGCACGAGCTTGCACAGTGCCGTGTGCATTATTGATGATAGTCACACAATAATATCGCGCCGCTCGTGTGTAATTTTGGCAAAGGTAATGTTTTTAAATTCAAAAGGCATTGGTCATAAGTGATAGCATGTTAGAATTATGCAAAGGATTAATCCCTCACAAGTCACAAAGTTCTTATAAATCCAAATATCTGCCAAACTTTGTGTGGTCATTCTATCCCAGCCGATCAGCACTCTTTGCCAACACAGACGATGCCAGCTTCAGCAAGCCTGCGCCATTTTCTCTCAACTCCCCTCTTCAAAGGCTAATGCACGCAGCTCAGCTCCAGCTCTGGTGAGAGCGCCGAGGCGGAAGAGGCGGGTGCGAAGTCTGCGCGGTCGCGTGCCTCCCTGCCCCGCTGTGCAGGGCGCTCAGCCTGGCCCTACTCGACCCTCTCTCTTCATCCTGAGGCTGGAGGGATTGCAAGGATCGCCCCAGTAGTGGGAAAGTGCATTTTTAAGGGGGAGAGTCTGGAAAGAAAAATGTTTAACCCGCGGGATTGGCGTAGAAACAGCCGCATTGCCTCTTTTCCAAGGAACACAGAGTTTGAACTCTCAGAGGAACCTTAAACATCTCATCTTTGACGCCTCCTTTGCACAAATAAGAAAATCTGGGCCTCAGAATGTGACTTACCCAGGAGCAAGGGCAATCCAGAGCCAGCTTTCCTGCCACGAGGTGGATGCTCTGTACATTTTGCTCTCTGCTCCCCATTTTTGTGATTTGGGTCTGGGAGGGCCCCCCCTCAAGTCCCCCATCTTCAGAGAGCCAAGCGTGCAGCCTCTGGGTCAGGGTCAAGGCCCTCCACCAAGGCTGAAGCCGCGGGACCAGGCAGCACCCTGGCTGCTTGGGCTTTGGACAATGACTGTGCAACAGAGCAGCCTTATGAACATATTAAATGTCATTACTTATTTCTTCATGTCCAAAATGTACCCTTCAACGTTTTTTTCTCTGTAGACAAGTGTCACTTTTACTGCAATCTCCAGGCCAGATGTTCCTGGCATAAGTGGTAACAGCTGCCATGCTGGCAGTCCTGGGGCTCCAGCTCAGTCACTCTCCAAAAGGGCCCAAAGCCTTCCCTGCAGGAGCACTGGTGTGACAGGAGAAACCCATACCTGACTCCCCCGAGCGCTCAGGAAACCACTGTGAAGGCTGGAACAGGGGCATTTGGGGAGGGCAAGTTGCCAAACTGCCGGCTGCCTTTCCCCCTTCCTCGGTGATGAGCTGGAGTCCCCGGGCAGGGAAAGCCGGGCTCGGCCTCCTTCCCTTCGGGCTTCCTTTCAAAGCAGCGTTTGTAGTGCCATCGCCCATTACCCGCAGCCCCACTGGGCTCCGGACCCAGTCGTTTCCCTTGCTTTCTGTCACACCCGCCCCAGCCTTCTATGATCTTAACTTGACATTCTATTGTTTTTGAATTTTGCTCCAGTTCCAGCCGCCTGGTAGCATTTATCTTCTCCGTTCCCTTGGGCCTTGGTGAATTCCTCAATGAGGTCCCCTCTCGGCGTCAGCATTTCCAGAAAATACAGGCAAAATTTGCTTCTATCTTCAGCTAAGACTGGAGACTTGGTTCAGCAAAAAAAAAAAAAAAAAAATCACTCTTGCCTTTGCAATTCTTGGCCCTCTGGCTGAGTGGCCTATTACCCAAGAATGCCATCCTGTGGAGTAAGGTTGAATTTAGAAGGCACACGAAACACGGACTGACACACACCCAGACGCTCCCTGTAGCACAGCAGAGCTCTGCGTCGCTGCAGCTCGGTGCTTCCTCCGAGAGGGGGCGGGCTCATTCAAAGCAGGAGTCCTGGCTCCTCACTTGGCGAGGAAGCCACCTCGGGGGCTGCTCCAGTCGGGCCTGATGTGAGCCGAAAGCACAGGAGACCTTAGGAGCCTGAGCGCTCGAGACGCCAGGGCTGGCCAGGGGGTCCTGTGGCCAGGGTTTCTAGAAGCCGTAGACGCCGTTCCTCCGTGCAGGATGGAGGGTCTCGGCCTTGGGAAGCAGCAGCTTCCCTCCCTAGAAAGACCACGCAGTAGTGAAAAGAGCTGGACTCCGGCATCACGTAGAACTGCTTTCTAGTCCGGACATTGCCTGTTAAAAGCCACTTGGTCTTGGGCAAGCTCCTAAGCCACTTGGAACCTCACTCTCCTCATCTATAAAATGGGCTCAACACCTGTTTCACAGAAGTACTGAGACGGCATTGGTGAAACGTGTGGTTGAAGGGAATGACCAATAAATACAATTTGCTTTTTCCGTCGGGTCCAGATTGCAGTCTTTTCGGAGAAACATCCCTCCTTATAAAATTAGGATGGTGCTCTAGCTTGCTACTGAAGCTATCGGAAGAATAACTGTGCCAGTGTCTCTCAGCTCCACCCATCTTGCTCTGCTCTGGGATGCTGGGGCAGAGACCTGCAAACCATGTTTCTCTTCGGTCAGCTCTCTGCTGGATCTGGAGAACAAGGGGCCTTAGGGGAGGACTGGAAGGCAGTTGGCTCGTAGTTCTGCCAGGGTCGCCCTGGCAATGGTGCTTCACCCTGGTGGCAGCAGTTGGTCCTGGTCTTTGACTTCCAGCGCCCCCAGAACCAGCCTCCTTGGTTCCTACAGTGGTGCCACCCCCTGCTGGCCAGTGATCTCTGCTCAGGAGCTTATGTTCCTGCTCCACAGACTTCCTCTCCTGAGCCCCTGAGCCGCACAGAACCTCAGGGAAGCGCTCACTTCTCAGAGGGCCGAGCCCTAGCTCTGCAGGTTCTGCTAACCCCAAGCCTTGCCTTTGTCTCCCCACCCCTTACCTTGAGCTGCTGCCTGTTCCCACTTAGCTCTCTTAGAACTCCAGAGCCACAGAGCCTGTTTTCTATGTCGAACTCTCTTTGTTGAAATGCCTAACATGGTTTTTGTTTTCCTGCCTGGGCCCTGGCTGACACCGTGACCACATGTCCCTGTTGGCCTGGATGATCCTGATTTACACTTCTTTTCCTGGTATCGTACTGGTTTAGCATTTAACCCAGAAAGATGGATCTGGAGCCCATGATAAATTCTCAGGTCACTTCAGGTATATTTGTTCTCCTTAATAGGCTGCAGAAGGACTCTGACCACCTGCATGTATTGGGTTTCTTGGTGCAGATTTTTAGAATTTCTTTTTGAACCAGAGAATATTTATTTTCTCTCCCTGGAATAGGGAATTCCCATGGATTCTTTAAAAAGGAGCTTCTTGACCTCAGCTTGGTACTGAAGCTTCAGAAGCATTGGACATCCTGCCTCCCCCTTGGGATTCTACACATCAGCTCAGGAGAGCCTTTCTGCATGCCCCTTCCCAGGTTGGCCCACTGGGGCAGAGGTTTCTCCCACTTAGAATGGTGTATATATGAAGACCCTCTTATTTTGAAAAAAATGTTTACTCTGTGATCTCACTTCTTAAACTATCTTAAAAGGACTCGAGTCAGTGGGTCTTCGGTGGAGTTGCTTTCTTGGCCGGCAACGGCCTTTTTCCTCCTTTCTACCCCCTCACACATGATCTTCCCAGGGCTCTGCTCTGACATTGTCAGCTCCTCGATATCCCCTTAGAGCCAGTGCCCCTCCCTCTTACAAACCCTTACTGATCCTTCCGTAACACACCTTTGGAACTTTACCACTACTTCCTGGGCTTGATACCTTCTCTACGGGAGTCTTCTATTACTATAACTTTATTTATTTATTTATTTTTTTGGCAGGTGGTGGATACTTTCTCTCTCTGTCTCTCTCTCTCTGTTTTTTTAAATGTTACATTCAAAAAATATAAGAGGTCCCCATATACCCTCCACCCCCCCTCACCCCACTCCTCCCACATCAACAACCTCTTTCATCATCATGGCACATTCATTGCATTTGGTGAATACATTTTGGAGCACTGCTGCACCACATGGATAATGGTTTACATTGTAGTTTACACTCTTCCCCAGTCCACGCAGTGGGCCATGGCAGGACATACAATGTCCAGCATCTGTCCCTGCAGTACCACCCAGGACAACTCCAAGTCCCAAAAATGCCCCCACATCATATTTCTTTTTCTCTCTCCCTACCCTCAGCAGCTACCATGGCCACTTTTTCCACATCACTGCTACAATTTCTTCCATTACTAATCATAATAGTTCCATAGTAGAATATCAGTAAGTCCACTCTAATCCATACTCTGTTCCTCCATCCTGTGGACCCTGGGATGGTGATGTCTACTTCAGCTCTATATTGAGAGGGGGTTAGATTCCATATGGATGATAGATGTAATTCTCCTGCTTAAGGTTGTAGGCACTCTTGGCTTTCTGGTGTGGTGGTTGACCTTCTTCACCTCCCTATTAGCTGGCTGGGGTAAGTCCAATAAACCAGAGGGTAGGAGTTGCAAGTCTGCTGAGGCTCAGGACCTGGCTGTCACATGGACAGTCCAGAGATTCAGGTCTCCTGAGTATACACCAACCCCAGCACCAACCACAGGTCCAGTAAAAGTGATAGAAGAGACATGTGTAGAAATGTCACATCTGAGTCCAACTCCATCACACTCAAGAACACAAACTCCAAAGTAGGACCAACTGACATGGCACTGAACTCCAGAGCCATCTGCCATGACCATTATTACTGTAAATTTATAGGCATGTGTGCCATGTCAATTTGACAAAAGAGAAGTTCCTTGATATAAGAGTCCTTCTTTTCTTTTTTTTTAAAAGATCTATTTTATTTATTTCTCTCCTCTTCCCCCCCTCCCCCCCGGTTGTCTACTCTCTGTGTCCATTCGCTATGTGTTCTTCTGCATCCACTTGCATTATCCGGTGGCACCGGGAATCTGTGTCTCTTTTTGTTGCATCATCTTGTTGCATCAGCTCTCTATGTGTGTGGTGCCACTCCTGGGTGGGCTGCACTTTTTTCACGTGGGACAGCTCTCCTTATGGAGCACACTCCTTGCGCATGGGGCACCCCTACATGGAAGCACCCCTGCATAGCACGGCACTCCTTGCATGCAGCAGGACTGCACATGGCCAGCTTACCACATGAGTCGGCAGGCCCTGGGGATCGAACACTGGATCCTTCATATGGTAGACAGCCACTCTATCAGTTGAGCCATGTCCACTTCCCTCTATCCTTCCTTATACCCCTCCCAGCACATATCAAACTTTTCCACATCAGTAATATCAAGCCCCATCTAGCTGATCCTTTTGTATCTACCCCACCCTCTTCCTTCACACACAACCAGCTATTTTCCCACTCTATAACTTTGGATTCCTCTGCTTCGAGTTCTCCCCCTTCACCCTACTCATCCCTCAAAGCTCATGCAGATGCCTCCTCTCTCCGAAGTGTTCTTCTGATACTCCAACCCAAGCTACACTCTCTTTCTCTGCACCACTACCAGACACTGTCATCTTCCCTATTCTTGCTGAAATGGTTTCTTCTATGCCTGTCTCATCCAGTGGACTTCTCCACAAGCTCCAAGGATAAATGATGTGCCTTCTGCACCTCTGTACTCACAGTACAGAACATAATACCTGTCACAGAGGAGGCACTGGATGAATGTGTGTTGACCTAAACTTAATACATTTTTGCTGAATGATTGAATGACATTGAAGCGGCAAATCCATGAGCTTCCATTTTTTCCCCCGGACACATATTTATCTCCTTTTTCCCCTGCCAAAACCCCAAATATTGCTGCACTCTGCCGTGTAATCTTTCTGTCAGGTCTCTGATACACAAAACACATGTAATCATTCCATTATGAGGCCTGGCACTGCGTTTAAGCTGAGTGTGCAGATTTATTAGAGCTTGTACCAGGAAGCCAGTGAGGCCGAGGGTTTCGGGGGATTTCCAAAGGGGATGTAAAATGTTCATGCGTCCTTGTACTTGGAGGCAATTTTATGCTCCTGCGGGGACCTCCACTGTCCAAGCAGATTGTGTTTCTCCATCTTCCTTTGAGATACCTGGGCATGAGCTGCTGTGGCCTGACAGGGAGAGGAAACTCACACTTCTCTAAGCCAGAGTCAAGGGCAACGGGGACAAGCAACATGCACGGTGTGCCTTCAGGCAACCCCACGTCATACCTAGGATGCACTGCCCTATTCGCTTACAATTTCTGGTGAAAGACACCTTGCACACGACTTAGACATCAGTTCACTCGAAAGTGCACTTGGCATACTGACAGGCTTGCTGGGCTACACGCTGGAAGGTTCCTCTTCTTGGAAAGGAGAGGTGCTGGGAGTAGGCAACAAGAGTGCCCAGTGGGTCATCTAACCTCCTCCAAGGGTTTGTTGTCCCTGGTGCCCTAGGAAGGTACCTTTTGCAATCCCTTCCCCCCTTTAAGCTTCAGGTTAAATCCCACATCCTCCAAAAACAGCACCGATCATTCTGGATTCTACAGCTCTGAAAGCTCTGAAGATGGATGGTTCCAGTGTAACTCTCCATTGCATTGGTTTGAAAGGACCCTTGAGTGCAAAGACGACTGGGATTTGAAAAGCCACATGCTGGTTTCAGGTTCCTTGGTGATGGTGGTCAAAGCACTACAACTCTGACTTCCCCCTTCTGACTTTCTCCTCCCTCCACTCCTCCTCCTTCCTCCTCTCCCCTTTTCTTCTTCTTTTCCTTCTTCTCCTGCTTCTTCTCCTTCCATAATATAAAACAAAGTAATTCCTGCCATGCTGCAACCCGAGTTTTATGGGGAGGAACAAATGACATGTGGATGAAAATACCATAAAGACTGTGGAGTATAAAAGGGTGAGAGGTGGGAATCAGAAAGGAGGAGTTGAAGATGTTCTTATTTCTTAAGTCCTGGCTGCCTTGAGGAGGGAGGTGACAGCAAAAGGCAGGGGAAGCCCCCAAGAGGCAGTGATGGAGAAGGCATTGTCCCTGCCCTTTTTAGAGCTTCTAGTTCCCGTGGGAGAAGGACAAGTAAACAGGCAGGACAATGCAACATGAATCCTGTTCCAACAGAAGGGAGCACAGAGGGTGAGCAACTTGGTCTTGGGTGCTCAAGAAGGGCTTCTGGGATGAGATGACATCACAATCCAGGGTATGGGTTAAAAATAAGAAACAAATAATAATCCTGAGGGCAGGTCAGAGCTTTGGTCTTAGGCTGTCCACAGAGAGATTTATCACGAAACTAACAAAGCTTAAGCTTCAGGTCTCCTCACCTGTCCAGGCTCCTTCCAGGACTCCTTCCAAGGCTGGGGGCCAGCAATATATTCGTATTATGGTGAGTTTGGGTAAATTGTGAGGAAGTAAGGTATTTAGCTGAGATTATTTAGGACTGCTGCCTCATTCCACCCTGATATTCCCTCACACTTTTTCTCACATAGGAAAGACTCCCAGGAAGATTCCTGCCACCAGTTTGCAGACTCACTGGGATTAGAACAGGAAGGCAAGGCCCAGGGAGCTATGGGGAGAGGAATGTGTCCTGAGGCCCTGACCTGCCCCCATCAGAATCATGTGGGAAGAGAACGGAAGATGTGTCTCGGGTGACACGTTAATCTGTGCCAAATTCTTCCAAATATTACAGTTCTTATGTAAAAGAAACTTGGTGGAGCCTTCTCAAACCTTAAAAATTTATGACACTACCCGTAGCAAGTTGTACAAATGGGGTAAGGTTGCCCACATGGTAACTGAAACAAAATAAATTTTGATCAATCATGCTAGAGGAAAGACTAAATATCTTGATATTCTCTCTATGCAATATTTTTTCTTAGGATGCAGCCAAAGATGTAAGGCGCTATATATTGGACAATTAGTTCATAAAAATATTCTCGTTTTTCTGGGTTCTGGGAAGCTGGTACTGTTTGCCAACTTTTAATAATAAGCACTTTGCTGTGATTTCTTTGCTCAATCCAAAGAAATAGTTACTCTCATATCTTGATTTGGGTTTTGTAGTTTTGAATTACTTTTCTCGAAGGGAGCCTCCCTAACTGTGTGAGCCTCAGGCATTTCCAATTCTGGATCTTCCCTGGTCGGCCAAGCGGGTTCTTGCACGGCTGGGACCCATCTCTGTTGTAAGTGACGTTCAACGAAAGCGCGTGCACTTGATTGTGAGAAGCCGGGGCCTGGGGCGTGCTTCCCCCTCCCTCCCCTTCCAGAGGCCCTGAGTGGACCTAGGAGTCCCTCAGGGCCTGAGGCAAGTAAGGACCCTCCATGCAAAGGAGTCTGTGTCCTGAGAGGAGCTTGTTGGAGAAGATGTCAGAAGCCGAGGTAGGGCGGGAGGAGCGCATCCAGCCACCTCCAGCTGGCGGAAAGAAGGGGTCTGAGCCTGACACCCCCTGCGGCCTCCCGGGGGGAGGAACGGCCGCCATTATCCAAGGAATTAAAGTGAGAGATCCAGGGCAGCAGCAGGTCAGAAAAAAGTGATGGGAACCTTCCAGAGAGCCTGGATGGCTCAGTCACCATGGGCTTGCCCAGCTGCGCCAAGACAGGAGCCCTCAGGCCCTGTCATTTCTTTGGGCGCAAATGCCTAGGAATCACTTCGGAGACTGGTAAACTGAAGGGAAGGACCCACTCTCCCCTTGTATCTTATCTTCTGGAAAGCGTTATCAGGTAGAAGAAAAAAGAAGAAAATCGCCTCCAAACTGGTCTTTCAGGGCCTGAGACAAGAGAACTTGTCCCCCCACCTTTCACCTTTCACCATTCCCAAGGGTGACACCCACCGTCAGCCCAGGACCCAGAGCTGGGGAAGCTGGGTGACCTCTGGGGAGGTTTTGTATCAAACACGCCTGATGCTCCTAATGGTTACTGCTCTTACCTTCCTGATTGGACTTAAAGTCCCTGAGAGTGTGGACCTCGCCCCGCCCCCCAGAACCAATTCCCCCAAGGAAGAGCTGATTAAATGCTGAGTCTCAGGCAGCTTCTGGCGTGGTCTTTAAGGGTGACATCCTCCCTTCTAGAACTATTCTATAGAGGGTGTAGAACATGACTAAAGATCCTACACCAGCTAATCTTGACAACAAGGAATAAAATCAAGCAAATCCACATGTCCATCCCTAAAAGTAATCATTCTTTGCTGAGGAGGAGCCTTGTGTCTTCATCTGAGGGATTTGTGCAGATTCCTACCCTGGCAGCAGGCTCTCAAACATGGAAAATGAAAGTACACCATTTGGGGGTAAGTATGGACCATTTTATCAGAGGAAGAAGAATTTAACTAAAATACACGATTACACTGGATTATATAAATTTAAGCAAACCTTAATTTCTATTTTATTTTTCTGCCAAAATAAGACCTTAGCTAAGTATGTGCATGAAAGATATGCCACTGTTTGAAAAAATCATGACCATACTTCTTTTTAAAGTTTTCATCTCTCTCTCTCTTTCAGGTAGGTACTATTAGTATCCCCTTTTTGCAGATGAGGAATTGTAGCACATCAAGGTCTGGTAACCTATCTAGGATCACACTTTCAGCTTGTAAGTGGAAGAGCTGGGGTACTTTTTTAGAAGAATTATGGCAATATATACACATATATAATGCAAAATTTCCCATTTTAACCATTTTTTAAGTGTACACTTCAGTGGTATTAATTGCATTTGCAATGTTGCACTGCCATCACCACCATCCATTCCCCAAATGTTGTCATACCCCATACAAAAATTCAGTCCCTATGAATAACTCCCCATCTGCTCCTCTCCCCGGCTACCTGATTCTTGATATGGTTCTGTTTAAAATCCCCATTTATGAGAGGGAAATTGAGATGAAACATCTCTTTCATTTCTCCTAAATATTAAAATTCAAAAAAATAAAATATCAAAGCTACTTTATAGGGCAGCTTTGGTCTATATTTAGAAGGGAAATCATTTGGGAAAAAGAAGTTGAGGGCCACAGCATGGAAATGTTACCAATTCAAATCCTTGTGTTTGTTCTCAAAATGAAAATCAAAAGCTTTGGACTGTGTGTAAAGCATGCTTCTCAGAGCAGCTAAGTGTCTCCAAGATCACATCTGGGCACTTAAATTTTAGAAGCACAAACGGAAGTTACGTGGAAATTCTTCTGAATGGAATAATAGATGCTTGGTTTCCAAGGAGGTCTCTCTGACTGAGGCAGGTGGACTTAGACCTGAAGACAATGGGGTAGACACATCGTGTTCTGGCCCCTTCTGGGAGCTGGCACATGTCTACAGGGTGCCATAAGGGCCAAAAGAGCAGGGTGCTTGGGAAGAACGGGACCATGGGCCTTGGGTGAGAACTTGTGAATGGGGCCTGGTCCCAAGTGACCAGGACCAGGAAGGGCCCCTGCACTCAGCCCTGAGAGTCCCCTGTGAGCCTGACCACCCTGTCCCTTTGCTGCCCTCTTTCCCCAGAGAGCCCAACCTTGACTCCGTCCCAAAGCTGACCTGCACACACTCATCTTGGGCTGTCTGCTCTGCCTTGGTGGACCCGTAGCGCCTCTGCTTTGTCCTTCCTGACAGCACAGTGCCCATGTTAACGGGAATCTGCAGTATTAGTCAAGAAAAAGCTGAAGTAAAGACCTTCCTTTACTTTCCTATTTGTCCTACGTCCTACGTGGATACAGCCCTATGGCACCCCGAGGCTGCTGAAGTCCTAGCACCGGGCACTTCCCAACCACGTTCTGATGTGGCCAAGTCTGGGGTCACAAGAAAACAAAAAAGGAGTAAGGGCAAGAGCCACTCTAAAAATGCTGCATGCAGATGGTACCCTTCCAAGCTGCTCACCTCCACAAAGCTTTGCTAGATGAAAACTCCAAGAATATTCCTTGAGTTTTATTAACCTTGTGATTTTATAGTTATAGGAAAACTGAGATTAAGAGAGAAATTTTCTAACGTCAGGGTGCTGGAGAGTGGGAGCGGGCACTGCAGTTGTGGTTGGGACTCTCCCTGCCCAGGGCTCTCTCAACTCTACAAGGCTGCATCTTCGAAGACCTGCTGCCTTAAGAACATCCCCAAACCGACTTTAAACACTCACATTCTGAGTGAGAAAGATACTGGCTAGGAAGTCACCTTGTCCGAGGACTTGGGTACTGTTTTTGAGCTCCCTCCACCAGGTAATTTGCTTTCAGCAAACAGAGAGATGGGTGAGTGTGATGTCCACGCTGAATCTCAAGCACTTAAGGATTTCGCTTACGTAAACCACGGCAGGCAGAAAACTTCTAGCTTATTTTCAGCCTCCTTCCCTTGAAAATAATTGTATGTACATTTCTAACACATGAAATGGTTAACTGTGAAGAAGGAGAATCAGAAACGGTCCCTAATCCCAGCTTGATGCAATTACTTTAACATGAATTTAAAATAAAATTAAAGTTAACAGTTTAAACTGATGTTTGAGGGTTTTAAAAAGATTTAGTTTCCCTTGGAACCACTGTGTTATTTGATCTAGTACAATCTTTTTGAGCTCCATGCATAACATCTTTACCCAAGTACCATTACTACTAGATTATGCCCATAGGTTGAGTTACAAATGTCTAAAAGTCTTAAAATTATTAAGCTCAGATTAGAGTGTTCAAAGACTGCGGTGTTATTTTAGTCCCCTGCCATATCCTCCATTTACTATAAACTTGTTATATTGGCATTCAAATAAAATGTCATAAAGCAAGTATGTAAGGAGGTGTTTGGGGTTTGTCTCAGGCTTCTGCGAGCCAAGTTTGCATGGCAACCGAGATGTATAACAGAAACACTTAAATGGTCTTCATAAAAAGGAATGCTGACCAGAGCTCAAGTGCAGGGCAATTTCTAAATTGGGGCAGAGCTGATCTGAGCAATTTCTGAGGGCCCGGATAGGGACAGTATGTCACCCAACACTGTCGTAACTGTACGTTCAGTCCCCTCTTGCGGCAGCACCAAGCGCTGAGGTATCGGCGGCCAAGTGCCCAAGGGACACAGCTCCAGGAGTTCGCAGACATTGCTGTTGGAAGGGCCCTTAGACACCATCTTAGTCAGTGAGGAGAGGGAGCCCCGGAGCGTGATGTGTCTGCTTTCCTAGGGGTCTCGCATGCCACTAACAGAAGCGTGTGAGTATGCTCTTGCCTACAGCCTCTGGTTTTGCTAATTCTTTTGTTTTCACAATGGAACATAAATTGTGATGTTAACCCTGTTTTACTGTTCTGAAATAGAATTAGAAAGTAAGCGTGGGTGCAGAAGTCCTGCGTTTGGACGTTGCCTCCACAGCACCCACAGGGAAATCTTGCTGGTCCGTGCCATCACGTGCTTCCCAGATCTATCTGCCAGGCAGACCCCAGGAGCCCTCCAAAGTCAAATCTATGCTGCTTTGCTTCCTCTGTGGAGAAGGGGTTTGCGGAGCTGAATTAACCACCCGCCCCAGAGAGGAAGGGAACAGCTGTCCTTTTTAGGTCTTTGGGTTCCTGAAACCCAGGTGAGGGGTGTAAGGGCAGTCACCTGGAAGGAGGCGGCCCTAGGGCAGGGGGCATGGCATCCACAAGGTGCCACTTCTGCAGTTTCAATCAGGAAGTCACAGGAGAGGAGGAAACCCATCAACGTGTAAACGTTCTGACAGCCCCATGTTCTCCCACCCGGCCCTGCTAAGAGAAGGACCAAATTAGGCCTATGGGTGATGGCACACGAATGCTTGAGTACCTCCGAATTCACAAACTGGAAGGTAAGAGAAGGGAAAAAGGCTGTTGGCACTACTGAGGAATGGTACTTCATTATACGAGACTGGTATCTTCACGCATAAGAGGAAGGATTTGGCAAGGTCGTTGGCTTCTCTTTCCTCTTACCAAGCTTCTGTCTGTCAGAGCCTCCCTGAAAAGTACAATCCCTGATGGTGAAAGAGATCTAAGTGTCATTTAGAGCTTGATTGGAAAACGGAACGCAATGAACAACACAGAATTCAGGGATTTATTGTAGGATGCGACTGTCTGCAGGGTAAGCAGTGTAGAGAAGCCTTGCTCTGCCCTGGACACTGGTCTGGAAGTCAACAGGACCAGCAGATGGCCGTGAAATGGGGAAAGGAGTGGTAAATGAACCCTGTGTGGACAACGGGTGTCATGTTTGTCTCTTAAGGCCTCTCAGGCTTACGATACAGGTGACCTGCATGGCCCCTTAGCACACCGCACATAGAGCTGCCCATGCACTTGATCTGGGATTTGGAGAGGTTGAAGAAGATTCCGTACAAGCTAGTGTTGCTGGGAGCCCAGATGCTGGCCCACCAACAAAGTGAATCAGCAAACCAATGACGACATTCGTGAGCTCAAACAGCTCCTCCTCCATCCAAATCTTCCAAGTATAAAAATGCCTGCTCCTTCGTTTCTGCTTTCCAAATCTTGAGCAAATGTCTCTTGTGCCCAAGCCTATCCCAGAACTATTCAAGGAAAGACATTCTTGGAAATGTAGTTTAGGCTTAGCTAGGTTGACAAAGTATAAAACCACCAAAATAACCCACAACCATTTACCACAGCAAATGAAAGCCCCAGCTTGGTGGTGCTAGTCTTTTGAGTTCAGCCATTTTGACGACACGTAGTGGTTTTTCATCGAGGATTTAATTTGCACTTCCTGATGACTAATGAAATCGAGCTCGTTATTACATGTTAATTGGTCATTTGGATATCTTCTTTTGTAAAGGTACTGTTTAAGTGTTTTGCCCATTTTTATGTTTGTCTTTTTCTTATTATTTGTATGATTTTGTTTTATATTCTGTATATGAGTCCTCTCTCAGGTATATGTAATGCAAATAATTTCTCCTGCTACATGATTTGCCATTTTACTTGTTAATAGTGTTTCCTGATAAATAAAAGTTTGCAATTGGAATATTGTCTAACTTTTTTTTTTCAATCAGTGCATTTCATGTCACATTTAAGAAATCTTTGCCTAGCTTCAGGTTATGAAGTTATTTTATGTTACCTTCTAAAAACTTTATATCTTTACCAGTTGTACTGATTTACATTTATTTACATATATTTTGTTTGATTTTTAAAGTTGTTGGTGGAATGGGTGACCTGCAGGGCACATTAGCACACTTTACCATAGAGAGGGAATTTACCAATTCCCAGAGCAGTTAGCCAGCCTCTCTGGGTGGAGGTGGTAGTTAGCTTGGCTTTAATTCTCTTTTCCTGTGCAATCTAGCCATTCAACAAATGCCTTGGAAGGAAAATTGCTGTGTTGGGTCATTTCTTTGAGTCTCTCTGTTCTTCAGGATCTAAAATCCTCAAGTCTTACTTGCTCTCTGAGCCTCAAACTTTAACTTCTGTCTCCTGCTCTTATGAGATTGCTAAAACTCTGCTGATTTGTCGACTTCTCGGTAATCACCCTCTATCTGAATTTGACCTATAGAAAGTTGGTTCACCACTTTTTCTGCTTGGCCACCTGAAGTCTGTCCAATGCCTTTAAACACTTTTTCCCCCTATTTTATATCATTTCTAGTTGTCCTCCATGTAATAGCAGGCCTAATCCTTTTATACTCCTGTCAGTTTATAAAGGTCTCCTTTAGCTCTTGCTGTTTCTGCTGTTTCTAGCACTTAAGGATCATTTTCTTTGTATATTGATTGAAATCTGCTCATTTTGGGGGGAGAGGTTATTTGTGAAATACTTTATGGTCTTAGATGAAGTGTATTCTTTCCAGAAAGATTAGTGTTTACTTCTAATAAACACTGTCAGATAGCTGAGTCACTTTAAATTAAATGCATGACTTGAGGTTTTTTGAATTATTCTGCCTCATAGATTTGGGGTGCAAATGTGAGCAAGGACTGATATGTGATAAGAGCTTCTGGGGCACATTTTTTCTTCTGCTTTTTTCTTTACCAAGGCACACATTCCTTGTAGTCCTGTGGGATTGGAACTGGCGGCAAGTTGACTTATAGTTCATTTTTACCCTGAGTTGGTAGCGTTTTGAACTCTCAGCTTTATGGTAAAGAAATTCTGATATGAAACTCTAGCTTGGGCTTTGGATTTTATTGAGTCTTCTCACAACCCACAAGGCTGAGAGAACTTAAATTCAAGTTTATTAGGTTGGGCAAGTTCTCGCCAAGTCTAAAATGTTTTCATTTCTACTTATTTTTCTGGATTACTCTCTGTCCTAACTTTTTGTCCTGATAAATGCTTACTTTCTTGCCAGCTCTTGGATGCATTTGAAATAATTTTTAAAGTATTTCATCTAGTATATCAGTATATACTTATTCATATTGTATATTTTATATGTATTATATTACCTTATATGGCATTATTTTATTTTATTTATGTAATGCATCTGTCTGATATTTGGACTGGCCATCTAACCAAATACAACCAAAAATCTTGGATAAAGTATTAAAAATAGAGGGTGGGACGGTGAACGTGGCCCAGTGGTTAAGGCGTCCATCTACCATATGGGAGGTCCACGGTTTAAACCCTGGGCCTCCTTGACCTGTGTGCAGCTGGTCCATGCGCAGTGCTGATGCACGCAAGGAGTGCCGTGCCACGCAGGGGTGTCCCCCGCATAAGGGAGCCCCACACATAAGTAGTGCGCCCTGTAAGGAGAGCCGCCCAGCGCGAAAGAAAGTGCAGCCTGCCCAGGAATGGTGCCGCACACACGGAGAGCTGACACACAAGGACACAACAAAAAGAAACACAGATTCCCGTGCTGCTGACAACAACAGAAGTGGACAAAGAAGACACAGCAAATAGACATAGAGGACAGACAACTGGGAGGGGGAGGTGAGAGAAATAAATTAATTAAAAAAAATAGAGGGTGAAGGGAGCAGATATAGCTCAAAGTGGTTGAGAGCCTGCTTCCCATATATGAGGTCCCAGGTTCAATCTTCAGTACCTCCTAAAAACAAACAAACAAAAAAAACAAACTCTCATTGCGGAGCAGGTGTAGCTCAGTGGTTGAGCACCTGCTTCCCATTTACAAGGTCCTGGATGCCATCCCTGTTACCTCCTAAAAAACATAAAAATTTAAAAAAAGATTTTGTTTAAAATATATATATATATGCACATAGGGTGAAAGAAACCCATACTTCTACTTCTCCAAATTAAAAATCATTAACATTTTTTCACATTTCTCTCTTTCTTTTTTTTTTTAGTTCAAAAACTACAGAAATGATTGATATTCTCCAATTCCATTCCTTCCCCCATCTTCTCCAAAGGCAAGTTATCCTTCCAGGATCAAAGTGTTACATATTTAACCATAAGTAAAATAATGACCTTACAGTGTAGATCATTCTCCAACTTGATTTTTGACCCACTCATCATTGTAGTCAAAAGAGAATTTCTATTTCCCTAACCTTCTGTTTCCATATAGAACAACTTCTCTTACAGTGATATTTTGGGCCTCTCCATATTCCACCTCTTTCTTTCCCATGGGTTGGGAAAGGTGAGTTGTCTGCTTGGAGAGTTTGTTTATTTATTTTTCTCTTTATTTTTTTTAAATGTTACATTCAAAAAATATGAGGTCCCCATATACCCCCCACCCCCCTCACCCCACTCCTCCCATATCAACAACCTCTTTCATCATCATGGGACATTCATTGCATTTGGTGAATACATTTTGGAGCACTGCTGCACCACATAGATAATGGTTTACATTGTAGTTTACACTTTCCCCCAATCCACTCTGTGGGCCATGGCAGGACATACAATGTCCAGCAACTGTCTCTGCAGTACCACTGCCTGGAGAGTTTAGAAGAAGCACTCTCCTGGGTCTCTTGATATTTTGGGTGCCAGTTTTCCTGCAGGATGAAAACATTCCTCTCTGCCCTCCACCAGAGGAGAGGGGTCTGTCCTGTAGCAGAAGGCTCTCCACTGTAAACTATGCAAGTACGTAATAATTCAGAGAAGATGCTTGGGAGATCAAGTTGATCATAGATCTAAACCACAGTCTTACAATCACCCTATGCAGCAACACAGATGATCCTTTCTCTCTGATGGGCCCATAGGTCTCTCAGTTGATTCTGAATTTGGGAACCTAAAACCAACTGGTTAAATTCTTTAAAGTTACGGTTCAAGTGCACTTCTTGAGAAGACCTTATGTAAGATGTAAGGAAAACATTTCACTCTGCAGAATGGATGAAGATTTCAGGAGCTCAGGGGATGTGCCTGTGTGTAACCCGCATGGGGCCCCATGCAAAGCCTTCCTCAGGTAAAAAATTTAAAATAATAATAATAATAGAGGAAGAAGAAGGAGGAGAAAGAATATTATTACAAAACCTGAAACCCAAATGTGGTTCATGAACCCTATGAAATATAGTTTACAACAACCTTACAATAATATTGGTTAGTCAGTTTTAACAAAACACCACACCAATGCTCAATGCTCCTAATAAGGAAAACTGCATGTGTCGGGGGATACGTGGGACCACTGTATGCTCTGCGAGATTCTTCTGTAAACCTTCAATTGCTCTAATAAATTTCTGAAAAAGAAAAATCACCCAAATATCTATATCTTGCACTTTAAAAGTCCAGCTTGGGGGAGTGGATGTAGCTAAAGAGGATGAGCACCTGCTTCCCATGTATGAGGTCCTGGGTTCAATCCTCAGTACTTCTTAAAAAAAAAACAAAAATCCCAGCTTGGTGGTGGTGGGGCAGGTTTCCAGTGCCCTGGCACCCCTGCCCACGCTCTCCCTGGGCTCTCTCACCTCCCCCCACAGCCAAAGGAACTGGTGCTCATCCGTCTCTTGGACCTACACCCGGCACAGAGCCAGCCCTTCCTCAAGGGAGGAGGAAGCCGGGCGCAGAAGACACATCCACATGCCCTGAAGAGGCGACTCCGTGGAGACGGAGAGCAGGGTAGTGGTTGTGGGGGGCCGGGACAGTGAGGAATGGAGTGCAAACAGGCATGGGGTTTTTAGGGGGGTGATGGCAATGCTCTGGAATTAGCTAGCGGAGAGGTTTGTGACTGCAGTGAAAGCCACAGAGGTGTCTACAGCCAAATGGTTAAATGGCGAATTTTGTATTATGTGGGTTTTCTCTCAGTGAAAGAAGACGAAAACTAATTAATTAATTCTCTCTCAAAGGAGAGAGAAATTTAGTGTGGAATTGAGTAGGTGGAAATTGTAGATTTCAGAGAAAGGAGGCTCTGTGGGTTGGGGAGGGACAATTAATGCCCCAATATACCTGGTGAAGCTGAGAGTAGAGAGGCCCTCCTAGCTCATGATCACCGATTTCCTGGGGTGCATTTTGAGAAAGAAACAAGACTCGGGGTCGATGTTGTTGATGTGTGCAGGCAGACGGAGCTGAGCCAAGCTCTTGAGCCTGCACCTGTGCAGCGTGCTCAGCACCTGAGGCCGGTCAGAGTTCAGCAGAGCCTGGAACTGGCCATGCGGAGGCTTACAGACCGATGCCAGCATCGTGGGGACTGCCAGCATGACGGACAGACGGGGACAGACTCCCCCACTTCCCTAGTGCCTTGGCCTGCGTAAGCCGCTCAGGCCTTCTTCATGATTTAGGGGGGTAGGGGAAGACGATGAGGAGTGAATTGATTGAAATTAATTTTCTACCACCCAGAAGAATGGGCCTTCGGAATGGAAATTAAGTTTGGCAACTGAAAAGATGAAAGAATGTCAAGTTTCTGACAAATCTGATTTTGCAGCCTCATATTTATCATATGTGCAGACTTATTTGACACTCATAATGCGGCACATATCTCTACAATGCATTGATCCTACCCAAGACTAGAATTAGAACAGAGTCACCTTGAGTCTGTAAGCACGCCCTTGCAAGAAACTTGGTGTGCAGAGGTAAGGAAGGCTCTTAGAAGCCTTCACCGATTTCAGAAACAGCAGTCGACTGTGATGAGGCCAATTCTGAAAGCACCTAAAAAGTACTTTAATTTTCATGGGTGAATACAACATTCTAACTGTGGAGGGGAGATGGACCAAATCTTTGCTAAGAGTTTGTGGATGAGATGACACTCAGACTCTGAATTCCTAAAAGAGCTGAACCTTTCTCTGGAGAGGGAAAGATGGTTTTGGTGACACAAGCAGCAGGTCCACTCCCCCACCCATCTGGCACCCTGAACCAGCAGAGGTGGTAGCTGGAACTTTGGCCCAGGGTAGATGCAGGGCCTCAGCTTTCCTCACAGGACCTCCATCCGCCAGCATCCAGGAGCTGCTCAGAGGTGGTCCAGATTGCTGAAAAACCAATATCCGAAGATCAAAGCCAGTGTAGGAATCCAACACGGAGGAAGACTGGCTAGATGATTATGGCAGAGGACAAAATCCCCTCCCCTCTCCCCATCCACCTTAATGCTGTGACCTCATAGACACCCCCAGAACTTAGCTGCCACCAAGACAAGTGGTGGAGGTGCCCCAAAATTGACCAAGAAAGAGTCCCTGTGATTCAGTGAGTGGACAGTTCATAATGTGAACTAAGGGCAGTTAAAGAAAGATAAAATTTTGTCTCTTACACACCTGAAAGGATGGACTGAGATTTGGATTGCTGCAGGTGTTGTGACCACCAAATTAGCTTAATGGCTATCTCTCTTGGGGATTTAGACCAGGACTCCAACAGGTGAGCCGGGGTGAATTGGCACCGTTGCGATGACAATTCTGTGTCCTGAAGCATGCATTGGAGTGAGCGTGGCCCCCATCCAACTAATCATCTACCCCAAGGTCACCTCCCTGCCGTGACAGCACCCTCCATCTCCCCAGCACTCTCCCTGGCTACACTATCCTCTCTCCTCACCCCATGCCAGTAACCCCCACTTGCTGCTGATGCTCAACCTTCCCTAAGTAAGGGCAAAAACTTTTACTCAAGAGGAGGAAAGAAATGACCTGAAATGACAACTCCTGGTCACGTCCTCCATTTGGTATTACTGTATTTCAGCTAAAGTGCCATGAGTCATTCAACAGATACTTGAACAGCAGTTGCCTGCAAGAGCTGATGGAGAATAGAAAGAAGGTAAACACATTTTCTAGAGACTTAGAGGCCCCATGAGGTGGGTGTCCATGTGAAATGGTGTTAGGGGAAGAGAACACAAAGACGTGGACATGAAAGGAGAAAAAGGAGTCTGAGAGCTGTGAGATGACCATTGAGACCCAACTCAAAGGCTGTAGTTTGTCTTCTCTTCATCATACAAGCTTGTGTCAAACCCCAATTCACCCCCACATCCAAACCTCAGGGTGTGATGGGGAAACTTAGGAAGAATAAGTGCTCAGTGCACCTCCATCCTTCTTCCTTTTGAGCAAGGGCTTACCTGGAGAGCTGGGGTCTCCGGGGCTCCTGCAGGTCATATGTGGTGCATGGACGTAGCCATATGCCTGCCACAGCCCAGCATTGCCTATGCCTTGGTGGGTAAGTTTGCCAAATACTGAGATTCTGTATTGGAAGTCAACTTGTAAACAAATGTAAGCAATGTCTGCCCAAACTAGTTTCTATCACAGCATTCAAAGTGAGATTTTGGCCTCCCTCTTTACTCTTTGTTTTCTCTCCATTGGTTTGCCACAAAGCATAAAACCCAGATAGCTATGTATCAAAGTAGAGTGGAAACTCTCTTAATTGACCTCCATTTAAACCATTGACTGTTTAATTTTATTTTCTATTTTTTAATAACATTCCAGATATAGAAATTTTTTATCCCCCCTGAGAAGACTCCCTCATCTGTTTGCTCATTGTTTTTTGTTTTGTTTTTGTTTTGTTTTTTTTGCTTGTTTTTGTGCTCATTGTCTTCTTGTTTTTTTGCTTGTTGCCTGCTCATTGTCTGTTTGTTTTTTCTTTAGGAGGTACTGGGAACAGAACCCAAGACCTCCCATGTGAGAGGTGGGAGCTCAACTGCTTGAGCCACATCTGCTTCCTGCTAGCTTTTGCTCATTGTCTGCTCATTGTTTTTGCTCGATGTCTATTTGTTGCCTGCTTATTGTTTGTGTTCTTTAGGAGACACTGGGAACAGAAACTGGGACCTCCCAACTGCTTAAGCCATACCCACTCCCTGCTAGTTTATTCTTGCTTATTGTTTGCTTGTTGTCTTGCTTGTTTTTGCTTGTTGTCTGCTTACTCAGAACCCCCTATGTGGGAGGTGGGTGCTCAACTGGTTGAGCCACATCCTCTCCCAACTGGTTTAATTAATACCCTCTATTCCCTCTTCATATTTGTATTTTTGTTCAGTTATAAGTCATGGAAAATTTCAAACATATACAAAAGTAGAATAATATAATGAACCCCAAAGTATTTCTAGAAGTGGGATTATTGAGTCATAGGGTAAATGCAAATCTCACCAATTTCTTCTCTATAGAATTGTCAAATTGATATCTCCACCAAAACAAAATATGAGATTGCCTGTTTCCCTACAGTACCAACAACAGAATATGATGTCAAGCTTTGAGATTTTTGCCAATCTAATAGGTGAGAAATTGGTATCTCTCTATAGTCTGAATGTATGTTTTCTTATGACAGGTGAGGCTGAACATTTTTTATATGAGTTAAGAGATATTTGAATTTCTTTTTCTGTGAACACTTCATATTTCTAGACCAGTTTTCTATAGGACTGTTGAAATTTTTATTTTTTTTCAGAAAACATATTATTGTATTATATATTTTAATAATTATAATATTGCCATTTTTGTACATTAAAAGCAGTCAAATACCACAGTTTTGAATGGCTAAATCCAACATTGGTTATATTATGCTTTAGGGATATCAATTACCCAATTCTTGTTATTTGTCTTTTTAATTTTCTTACTATTTTCTTTTGGGAATGTAAAACTTTTCCTTTTTAATTTTTAAGTAATAAAATTTATCTTTTTCTTATGGCTACCAGATTTGGGGACACAGCTAGGAATTTTTTTCCCATGACACAATGTGAGGAATTTACCCATGCTTCCTTTTATAATATTATGGTTTCATTTTCTTTCAATTTTTTACATTTTAAATACCTGATCACTTTAGCCTTTATCCTGATAATATACTCTGGGATACAGGATAAAGAATAAATCCAGTTTTATCTATGTCATATGATTATCCTGGTAAACCATATGTAAAAAGTTCATTTCAACCCTCCCTTATTTGAGATGCCATAAATTAAAAATATATGAAATACAATTTTCTTCTCCAATAACAAGAGAATGAAGATACCATAGGGAAATCAATAACAGAGGGAAAACTGGAAAATTCACAGATATGTGGAAGTTAAGCACAGCACTCTTAAACAGTCAATGGGTTAGACTTCACAATGGAAATTAAGAAATTTCTTGAGACAAATGAAAATGAAAACACAACATACAAAAATGTATGGGATACAGCAAAGGCAGTGCTGAGAGGGAAATATATAGCTTTGA
The DNA here is from genome assembly GCF_030445035.2 of Dasypus novemcinctus. Classification (NCBI taxonomy): domain Eukaryota; kingdom Metazoa; phylum Chordata; class Mammalia; order Cingulata; family Dasypodidae; genus Dasypus; species Dasypus novemcinctus. The sequence continues at coordinate 9,466,276 of NC_080697.1, forward strand.
ATGCTTAAGTTTAAAAAAGAAGAAAGATTCAGGTCAGAGTTCTAACCTCACAACTAGAGGATCTATAAAAAGCAGAGAAAACTAAACCCAAATTGGTCAAAAGTAAGAAACAACAAGGGTTGAGTGGAGATAAATGAAAGAGAGCTAAAAAAATTGAAAGAATCAACAAAAGTAAAGTTCCAGTTTTTGAAAAGATTAATAAAACCAACAAACAGCTAGACTCTCAAAGGAAAAAAGAGAGATGATCAAATAAATAAAATCAATAATGACTACTGAACCCATAGAAATTTTTAAAAAGATTATAAGAGGATACCACAAACAACTGTACATCAACAAATTAGATAACCTGGCTGAAATGCACAAATTCCTTAAAACACTAAAACTACTTATACCAACTCAAGAAAAAAATAGGTTTTAACAGACCAATAACAAATAAAGGATTTGAATCAGTAATCAAAATCCTCCCAACAAAAAAAGTCCAGGACCAGGTGGGTTTACTGGTAAATTTTACCAAATATTCCAAGAAGGTTTAACACCAATCCTGCTCAACCTCTTCCAAAAATTTGAAGAAGAGAGCCCACTCTCAAACTCATTCTATGAGGCTGACATCACCCTAATACCAAAGCCAGATAAAGATACAATAAGAAAAGAAAATTACAGACCAATATCCCATATGAATATATATGAAAAATCCTCAACAAAATACTAGCACGTGAAAATAATTATTAACTTTAATCAAGGGAGATTTATCCCAGGTATGCAAGCATGGATAAATTTATGAAAATCAATTAACTGAATGAAGCGAAAAAAACACATAATCATCTCAATTAATGCATAAAAGCCATTTGACAAAACACAGCTCCCTTTCCTGATAAAAATACTTAGAACACTAAGAATAGAAGGAAATTTCTTCAACGGGATAAAGGGCATATATGAAAAATTCACAGCTAACATCATGCTCGATGAAGAAAGACTTAAAGCTTTTCCTACAAGATCAAGAACAAAGCAAGGATGTCCACTGTCACCACTGCTATTCGACATTGTCCCAGAAGTTCTAGCCAGGGCAATTAGGAAAGAAAAAGAAATTAAAAACATCCAAATTGGAAAAGAAAATATAGAACTTTCCCTATTTGTAGATGACATATCCTTTATATAAAAGTCACAACAAAGCTATTAGAGTTAATTAATTCAACAAAGTGGCTGGCTAAAAGATCAAGTCACCAAAAAAAGTAGTGTTTCTATACACTGGTAATGAATAATCTAAAGAGGAAATTTTTAAAATTACAATTATAGTACAACCAAAAGAATAAAAAACTAGGAATAAATTTAACCAAGGATGTAAAGGACTTACTAACAGAAAACTACAAGACATTGCTAAAAGAAATCAAGGAAGACCTAAATAAATGGAAGGACATTCTGTGCTCATGGACTGGAAGACTGGAATTTCCAGAAAGATGGTATTGGAGTAGCTAGGCAGGGCTCAACTCTCTCACAAAAATAACGGAGGAAGGGTAAAGGCCATGTGAGGGAGTTGCTTTGTGCATCTGCAGACCAGGGGAGTGCAGCAAATGCTCTGTTGAGGGGAGGGACAGAGAGATGAGGACGTCAAAATGGAACTAGGTTACTAATCCCCTCAGCCAGGAACAGACCCATCCCCCATCATCAAGGCGAATAGCCTGGATATAGCCAGTGGCTCCATGCAGTCAACTGAGAGGGCAACAGCCATCTTCCTCCCTGGGAAGAAGGAGGGTGCAGTGGAGGGTGGAGAGTGGTTTCTCCTCAGTGAATTTGACCACAGAGCCGCATGGAATCACGGCTCTGGCCAAACCAGAATCATGGGCAAGTGGAGGTTGAAAGAGGCACCTCCGCAGAAAGATTCGCCATCAAGCAGCATCGGCTAGCCTGCCAGGAAATGCAAGGAGAAAAACTTCTGATATATGTGGCAGTACGGATGAACCTTGAAGACATTATGTTGAGGAAAATGAGCCAGACGAAAAAGGACAAGTATCTTATGACTCCACTGATATGAAATAATTAGAATAAGCAAATTCACAGAGTCATAATCTGGAATATGGGGTTATCATAGCGTGTTGTGGGGTAAGGAATAGGGTGTTAAGGCAGAATTTTTGCTTGGGGTAATGAAAAATTTTGGTGATGGAAGGTGCTAATGATAGCACAACATTGTGAGTCTAACACCACTGAGTTATGTTTTTGGTTGTGATTAAAAGGGCTAATGTCAGGTTGAATATATGTTACTAGAATAAAAAAATTTTTAAAACATAGGACTGTACAATGCACAGTGAACCTCAAGTTTAACAACAGACTATAGTTAATAGTATCAAAATAATATCGTTTCATCAATTTAGGAAAGGTATCACACTAATGCAAAATATTAATAACAGGGAAAACTGCATGTGTGAGGGGCATATGGGAACTCTGTATTTTCTGCACGATTTTTCTATAGACCTACAGTTTCTCTAATAAAAAATTTAAAAAACATTTTTTTAAAGGTGGGGCATAGATTTCACAAAAAGTCTTCATCTTTCCATGTTTGAAGTCTGGATTGGTGTATACAGTTGGCTATAATAGGAATCAACATTCCTGTGCCCTAGCTACATGAAGATCAGAAAAACCACTTCCTAGCTTCTAACTAGGGGAGGCAGGACTTACAATGTGGAGACTTTCCAAACTGCAGGAGAGGTTCTCAAGAGCTTCAGGGCCACCATAAACATGACATGTATCCATCACAAGTGCTTTGACCATCGCTTCTCCCTATTTTGCTTGGAAGGGTGTAGAAATGGCTGCTGGCAGCAAGAAAGTGCAACTGGGTAAGAGAATGATGCCAGATAACTCTCAGATGAAAGCAAAGTATCCAGGGTCTCGTGACTGAGCTGAGAAAATGTCTGCAACCCAAGAACATAGGGGTCCTTTTCGATGCTGGCGGTTGTACTTCCCAGGACTCTTATTTTTGAATTTCTACTCCATAGCCTAACAAATGTGTTAAAATTCACTCACATCCCCCATTAAATATAAATGCTGCCCATAAATTTCTTTTGACAATCCCTTTATAATTTTGCTTTTAAAATTATCTTTGCTTCAAATAATTTATTTAATTTAAAAGTTGTCATGACTTATTCACAACTATCATATAAGCTCAAGAATTCTTGTAAAGTAAAAAAAAAAGTAAACGAATGAACTTAAAATTCTTTTCATGTACAATGTACAATGAAGTTATTACTAATACCAAATTTAATTCTTAAAGCATTTGTCATATTATAGCATAACATTTTATAGACATTCATTAAAATCATTACTTTTCATCTTCCAGGTTTCTATGCATACTTTGGGTACGAGTAATAATTTTTATGCTTCAAACTTTTACAAGGAATATTGAAAAGTTTAAAGGATAAAACAACTCCATGAGGATATTCATGTACTAAAATTTGTGGGATTTGGTGCAAAAGATAGTTTAATAAAACCTAACATGAAAGGACAGAATCCAACAGCATTCCAAGGCTGCCCTAGCTCTGGCTGACAATGATCTCAATAGATGACCACTTTCCTTCTCTCCTTTAGTCTTTACGACAGAAAAACCCCACACTGAACTGTACCTTCAAGGGGTAGAGTTCTCAACCGACATAGGAAAGGAGAGTTTACCTGTGTGCTATCAACACAAGAAAAGAAGGACTGGGCAGTGCTGTTCACCCTAAGCAAGAAAACATTGGTAAAAATCTTGCAAAAACATTATAGAAAGAGGTAATAGTCAAGCTGATGGTGCTAGATGAGGGAGGACATGGACAACCCCTGCAGAAGGCAGATGAAGGATCAGTTAGGAAGTCAGCCTCACACACGTCCTTAGGCAGGAGATGTTCAAGCAACAGAAGAAGATGAGAAGGGAGTTTTCAGATTTAATACAAACCAAATACCAAAACATCATTATAGGAAACTTAATTACTTAGAAACAGAATATAGCAGAATTGACACAACTTAAAACTGAATTTTTGGCACATAAGGAGGATTTAAAATGATCTCAATGAACATGGAGGGAAATGAGATGAAGAAAACTGGTGATGCTGGAGTGGGTGTAGCTCAGTGGTTGAGCACCTGTTTTGCATGTATAAGGTCCCATGTTCAATCCTCGGTACCTCCAAAAACAAAAAACAAACAAACAAAAAAAGCAAGCCAAAATGGTGATGCAATTCAACCTGAAGATAGTTGGGATCTCTGAAATGGTCCAACAAATTAAAATTGAATGTTCTAACAGAAGAAACTTTTCTTCTGATTAAGGACTTACTGAATCTATTGGCCAGAAGTCACACCATGTGCAAAGAAGAGCAGATAAGGAATAATTAATAATGTGCCTTAGCCAGCTAATGTAATGAACTTCAAGGAAGCATTAAGAACGGAAACCATAAGATGACAGAATTAAGACCATATAATATTAATACATACAAATAGAGCAAACTAATCTATGATTAGTTTTCTTTGTATAGATTTGGTCATAAAAACAGAATCCAAACTTAAACTGCATATAAGAGAAGCATCTAAAACAAATAACAGAAAGGTTAAAAGTAAAAAGATGGACAAAAACACACCACACAAACCTAACCTCAGATCAGAGAAGAATTCACTCATGGTTTCATCGATACTTGAGCAGTTTCATTTTTCACATTTAGATCTCTGATTCATCTGGAATTCATTCTTGTGGAAATTGTGAGATGTGGATCTAATTTTATCCCTTTCCAAATGGCTCTCCAGTCTCACGAACACCAAAATTCAAGTCTCCCCTGGCCTCAGTGATCTGAGGATCCACCATCCCCAGAGGCTAGATTACTGTATGTAGCTCCTTCTGTTCTCTGGCACTTTCTATCCCATGCCTTTGTCCTTTTTCCACGCAGTTTTAATTATGGAGGTTTTGCAGTATGTTTAGATGTCTGCATGGCTACCCGCTTCTTAACTCTTTCTTTTCAGAGCGTCTATCTTGCATGTTTATTTTTACATACAAACTTTAGGATCAACTCGTCTAGTTCTAGAGAAAGCTTTTTAGTGTTTTTATTACTGTGAATTTTACAAATTAATTTAGAAAGCACTGATGCCTTGATAATGTTGAGATCCTAAGCAAAATCAAGCAATGTCTTTCCATTTGTTCAAGTCTTCTCTTCTTTCAGGAATAAGTGAAGTGTTCTTTTTGAACAGGAATAGAACATAGACATGAATCCTCTTGTTTTTGGTTTTGTATTAGTGTCCTGTAACAAATTATCACAAACTGGGCAACTCAGAACAATAGAAATTTGTTTTTGCAGAGACCTGGAGGCGGGCACCCTGAATCAGTCTCGCCCGGCGTGCGCCGTCCCAAGGCTCCAAGGAGAATGCCTCCCGTGCCTCTTCCAGCCCCTTGCCAGGTGTGGGCCACATTCCCCCATCTCCACGACTGTGCTCCCTTGCCTTCTCTGCCAAGTCTGCCAATTCTCCCTATTTCTCTCCCTTACAAGGACCCTCGTGATTGCATTCCGAGCCCACTGGGATAATCCAGGATATTTCCTCTAACTCAAGATCCTTAACTTAATCACATCTGCAAAGACACTCTTTTTTTCTATATAAAGTAACATTTACAGGTTCCAGGGATGAAGATTGATTTCTTTGGGAGGTTATTCAGTCCACTACAGGTTTTCTCCTCCATCATATCTTTCTAAGTGCTTATTATTTGTACATATAAAATCTAATGCTTTTACATGTTTATTTTGTATCCTACTCCCTTGAATTATTTTGTCTGGATTTTAAATTTGTTGCTCCAGGGAGTTTTTCTGGTATGTTATCATTTCACATGCAAATACATATATTTTAACAATTTTCATATCCAAGTATTATGCCTCTAATCATTTACTCACTTCTAATTCCAAAATTCCAAAAAAATCCTTACCTTTCTCCCAATTCCAATGAGAATGTGACTAATGAGTCTCCATAGGTAAGATGCTGACTGTAGGACCAACATGATGTAACTTTATCCAAGGAAGGTGTTTTTTGTATTTATGGAGATAATCATAGGATTTTTCTTCCTCATCTATCAATGTGGTGACTTATATTCATAGATTTCCTAACATTATGCATCCTTGCATGCCTGGTATAGAATTCCTCTTGGTCAAAGTGAATTCTTCTCTTGATATGGTATTAGAGATTTATTCCTGATACTTTATTTGTTTGCATTCATATTTGTAGAGGCAGTCACCTGGAATTTTCTTTCTTTCTTTCTTTCCTTTCTTTCTTTCCTTTCTTTGCTATCTTTATCATTCAGGATTAGGTATCAGTGTTATACTTTCCTCATTTAAAAAAAAATCAGAGCTTTTCTTCATTTTCTATGCTCTGGATTAATATATGTAGCTTTGGAGTTACCTGAGTTTTAAAGTTTGGTTATAAATCCATGGGCATGGTACTTTTCTATGGACTAGATTCTTGTTCATTTTCTCTGTTTTCTATGCACTCATCTGTTTACACTTTTTATTTCTATAGGGATCAATTTTAGCAAAGTATATTTTGCCAAGAAATAGGTTTTCAATTTCATTTGTGTTGTGATTGTTTTAAAGATATCCTCTGCCTCATATTTATTCCCCTTTGTCATTTACTATATTATGTATTTTTGCTTTTACCTGTCATTTTATTAAAATAACTAGTGTTTTGTCTATTTTGTTGATTATTTCAGAGGACCAGGATTTTGATGCATTTGACTTACTGTTTTTCAGTCCAATCTCATTAATACCTGCTTTTTGTTTTTATTGCTTTCTTCTTTGTGCTTCCTTTTGGTTTATTTACAGCTCATTTTCTAGCTTTTTGATTGAGGATTTAATTATTAATTTTCATCCTTTCATTTTTATTGGTACAGCTATTTAAGGCTATGAATTTTCCTCTGATCACTGCTTTAAACATATCCAGTAGATTCTGATACCTAATGTTTTCATTATCATTACATTCGTAAACAGTTTTTGTGAGGTATAATTGACATACAATGAACTGTCTATATTGAAAGTGTGCCTCTCTGTAAGTTTTGGCAAATATATAAACCTGTGAAACCATCACAATCAATATAATGAACATATCCAGCATCCCCAAAAGTTCCCTCAAGCTGCCTTGTGATCCCTCTTTCTGCCCCTAGCTTGTGTCTTATAGGAAGTCTATTTGCAATTGCCACTCAGTTTTTTGTTTTTCAGTTTTGTAGGTATTTTACAGTTTATCTTTTAAATTATTCTAAGATTTTCCTATATTTTTGATATTTAATATTTTGCCAAAACCTGTTAATATATGAGCTTTTATCCCTAACTTTGCATAGAAAATAGTTAACCTTTTCAATTAATATAGTTTAGGTTAGGAAAGTTTAATTCAGTTCCATAGTTTGCTAACAATTCTGTAACCATTTATCTGACATTTTCCATTATAACACCTATAATCCTTAGCTTTGACCTTCATCTCATATTTGATCTCTCTTAGTTTTATTTGTCTTTTTACCTCAATTTGTGAGATTCTCTTACATTTACTCTTTCTTTCCCTGATTGCATTTTCTGCAGAGAAAAAGTATGCCATTTAATGCTCTCAATGATCCTTTTAGTTTTGCCATTTTATTTTGAATTTTTTTTGCATAGATCTCCTATTTCAATCAGTTCTCTTGGCATAATTATCTTTCTCTTAGTATTCTTTGTTCTTCTAGATTTCTGTTTTTATTTCATAGATGCCAAGACCATTTGTACCTTCTAGGGATGAAAATATACCATCTGAAATATTGTTTCCTGTGAAATTCCATGCTAGTGATATACTTTCTTCTGAGCCTATTCTTTTCCCATAGAATCTTTTTCACAGGCCCCAGAATGTTTCAACTCATCCTCAGATGGAGAAAGATCTAGAAGGATGGGTGGCACATTCTTAAAGTTGCCTTTTCCTCACTCTATTTCTGATAAAAAAACAACCTCACGTTGGCATACAAAGGTGCACCCATGTTTGGCAGGTATTTAATATGACCCAATTCTGAACTGTGGATGGTGGTTTCTACCCTACATCTGAGCTAGAGAATAAGGCACACTCTGCAGTTTTGTCTACAGTGGTTATAAGAAGGCCCCACCCTCACCCCACTCCTTCAGGGACCCTCCATGGTGCTTCTTTCCCGGATGACAAAAATCTCAGAACACAAAAATCTCTGTCCCACTCCATTCCCCAGTGCACTGTGGTCAGTGACAGTCATCTCCCAGGCCATGTGGACAAAAGGAGGTTGACTGAGCTGGGGACCCAAGTTAGGGCATAGAGCTGGCATTTCCTGGCTTAGCCAGTTCTCTCCATGCAGCCCAGAGGAAGGTACAGGTGGTGGTGCTAAGATTATACACTACCTGACCTGCTCCTCAGAGGATGTAAAGGCCAGTTACACTTTTCTCCATGGATTGTCATTAAGATGTCATCAGCATAAACGTGACCTGGATTTGTTCAGTGGAACTCTTTGACAGTTTAATTTAGTGAGATTTTCTGCATTAGTTTCCTATTGATGCTGTAAAAAATTACCCCCCATTTAGAGGCTTAAAACAATACAAATATATTCTCTTACAGTTCTAGAGTTTAGAAGTCCAACATGGGGTTTCCTGGGCTCATTACCTCTAGAAGTTCTAGGGCAGGATCCACTTCCTTGCCTTTTTCAGCTTCTAGGGCCACTCACATTCCTTGGCTCTGGCCCCTCTTCCATCTTCAAAGCCATCACGCTCCTTTTTCTGACATCACAGCTCCTTTTTCTGACTTTGACCATCTTGCACCTCTTTTATGAAAAGGACCCTTGTGGATACATTGAGTTCACACAGATAACCCTGCACAATCTCAACTCAAAATCTGTCACCTCCTCACATCTGCAAAGTCCCTTTGTCTGTGTTAGATATTATACTCAGGGCTCTGGGGATTAGCACTAGACAGTGCCAGGAGGCGATTATCCACCACACTTCCCGTTCGATTTCTCATCTCTAAGTCCATGGTATTTCATTGGTAGAGCTAAGTGAAGAGTGCTTTAGCTAGGTAAAGAGCGTTTTAACTAGGTGAAGAGCGCTTTAGCTAGATGAAGAGTGTTTTAGCCAGGTGAAGAGCGCTTTAACTAGATGAAGAGCACTTTAGCTAGATGAAGAGTGTTTTAGCTAGGTGAAGAGTGCTTTAGCTAGGTGAAGTGTGCTTAGATGCCTGTTGGAAGGAACTCAGGCTGCAAGTGAGCCCCGGCTGGCTTCCTGGCCAGGTTACCTACGGAAGTTATTTAACTTCTTTAGCCTCATTTTCTTTATCAGTAAAATTGAACAGATAATAATAGAGTCAATTTCATAGGGTTGTTGAAAGATACAAATGACTTGCTAAATATTAGACATTTAACTTAGTGCCTGGCACATAGTAAGCACTCAGTATCTGTTAGCTCTGGTCTGTTGAAACCTCAACTCAGAAAAATTAAATGACTTTTCCCCCCTAACCATGCTCTTTTTCTTTGATTAAGAGGAGTTGTAGGTTAACAGAAAAATCATTTATAAAATAGAGTTCCTAAAATATCATCCTATTATTAACACCTTGCCTTAGTGTACACATTTGTTACAATTCATGAAAGAACATTTTTGTAATTGTGCTATTAACTACAGTCCATCATTTATAATAGGGTTCACTGTTTATATTGTACAGTCCCATGCTTTAAAAAAAATTCTAGTAACAATTAATGTATAAATATTTAACTTATGTGGACATACCTGATCTTCAAATAAATAAACCAAATCTTTTGGTTGCCAATGTGGTCCCTGGCTTTATCAGCCAAAAAAAGGACACATCACCCAGGCGATTATTTACCAATGTGTATGCCCCCCCCAACACACACATATAGCATCACACATCAACCTTAGGCTGGATTCCACTGGCAGCCTAACGTTTTCATGCATTCAGTTTTGACATTAGCTTTGGAGGGTTGTGTGTATGTGTGCATGTGTGTGTGCATGCTTGCAATTTTATTTTATGGCTGCTTGCAAATTAACGTTCTATCAATGCTCAGTAAAAATGCTGGGACACCATCCATATACAAAAGAAAATGTTTGCTGTTTTTAAAAAGTATAGTTTCTAATTATGTTAGAATGTCATAAATCATTCCAGTAGAGTGGTGAACTCTCCTATCTTAAGTCCGTCCATGAAGAACTTAACTGCAGGGCAGCACCTTATTAACATTGCTGTACCTGCGATTTCGAATTTGAGTTCATGTGCGCTCCTTTGATTATATAAGAAGTCATCTAATCTTTCACAACTTCATCATATTTCGGGTCCTTTCTAGCACCTGTCTACGTCCTAATCACTATTCTCCTGGGGTAGCACGTTATCAAAGAGATTGTTTTCATGGTGTGGCCCTGGCTTTTATTACTCAGTTTTCAAGCTGAGCTTGGCCAACCTGCCTGCCAATGTACCAGCTTCTACATCTGCAATGATAATTGAATCCACACAGTTAGATTTAATCATACTGCCTTATATGATACATTGGTTGTCATAGTTTTCTGCAACTTTAAGCATATTTAGTTTACAAGCTACTGTATTTCCAGTGACTTTTCTGGCAAGGGATTTTATTGCTGTCTATTACCCTGTCTTCCATGCAATTCCATCTAGTTGGTGTCTATGCATATTTACAATCACACACACAGGGACCAAATTAGAAAGGTTGTCTTGATAGAACTGAAAGTCTTCCTGGTTCATTTTCTTATTAATTAAGAGACCTTGGAAGGATGAACCATTACCTAATCCTTCCTGATACACAACTTGTTTATTACACACCTCTTAGTGAGTTCAGAATTAAAGACTTGAATTCTATTAAGAGAGATGATAGATATGATAGAAGAAGCTCTGTGATTCGGTGCACTGCTAGATATTTTAAATTCTCTTTTGACATGTACTTCTGTCTTGATCAGCATTTGCCCATTTTCAGTGGTTAAGAATCAGCAATGGAATAAAATCCAATGAAGCAAACTGTTATTTAGGGCCTTTTCACAGCACTGTGATGCTCTAGTCTGCCTAAGTTTTCCAAAAACACCTCCTGACACTTGTTGTCGTCTGGTTGGTTCAGCATTTAGCAAAGATTCTATTAGCTTGAAGTGAATGGACTCAATTGGTCAGAAGACAGCGTCACTGCAGCCGCAGAGTGGATTCACACTCTGCCTTGCTTGCCCGACTGAGCAATGCCCACCCCTTACCCCCTTCACCCCCAGTCCCCTCACTATAGAGCTCTTCTCCTTTTTCATTTCCCATAGGCCATTCGGTTTAGAGATTTGGGCCTGTTTCTTTAGTGGACCCCCATTTCTGCAGCACACCCTTATTCTAATCCACTATGGCCACTTGTCTAGCAAGGGCTTTCCTCCATTGGAACAGAAACTTCCAGTTCATACATAGTACAGTATGTTCCTTTTCCTTCCCTAGATTGCTTTGCATGCATCCAATCAGAAAGTTTGATAGTGGCATTTATTTTAACATCCCCAGAAACCCAACAAAACTCGGCTTGCTCAGAATGTTCACATCCACTGAGGAGGTATAAAACCTGTAGATGTTATCATGGCAGGAGGGGCTTTCAAGTATCCTCAGAGCCCCCTAAAGCTCACTGTAGGCCTTTATCCTGCTTGGATGTATTCTACATATAAAATCTTTATTTTTAGTTTATTTTGTTCTACATTTCGATTCTTGACTCAGAGAGAGCAAAATTCAGCAATCCTTTAATAGGGCTTCAAAAGTAAGTTAATCTTTCTGAATGGCTAAGTAGAGGAAATAATGCTAACGATATTAGCAAAATACAAAAATAGAGATTGTACTCAATGTGGTTTTAACTGAAATTAAGAGGGTAAAAGTTGCTGTGGGTACTGCTTAAGTAAAAGAGAAATGATAAGAATCACACCAAATATACATGTAGAATGCTGAACAATGATAACTGTTCATCAAATGCAATGCCAAATATTAAACAGGACAGGACTTTTCCATAAGGAAAAGAAAGTTGCTGACCTAACTCAAAGCTTACAGTCAGCCATCTGCTGCTTCTGAGATACAGTTAAAATCCTGAGCCTGAGTAGATGCAGGGTGAATGTGGGATCTGAAGTCCGAGGTTTATCATGCTTGGATACTTAGATGATGTTACCTGATAGTTGTAGATGTAGGTATAACCAGGAGACACAGAGAGAGACACCTATCGAGATATATAGGAGCAAACAGCTTTCTTTGGGAATGGATAAAATCCATAGCAAAATACTTGCAGAGGGACAATCAAGACCAAAGGCACCACAAAGACATGTGTGCTAGGTGCTTCTTTCCTCGCAGTGGTGAGTGAGGCTGGGGAGGGCAGGTGAGGCTCGGGCCTGCCAAGTTCGTTGTCAGGCAGGGGCAATGCACATGCACTAGCAACTCCCACCTGATCTACGTACTTTGGGTTAACACAGGTAACAAGGAGCAGAGACCTGCTAGTAATTTCCCAGGACTTTCTGGGTTGGAAGAAGATATTTGGTGGTCTGGGAATATTTAACCAGCAAATGCACTTTGGCTGAATGAGCAGCCTCTGATTCCAAGAGTTACCCACTAGAATACTTCCATAAATCATAACTAAACAATACTTTGCAGATTTCACAGTAAAACTTCAGAAACCCTAGTACTAACTTGCGTAACACTGACCACATAGTCAAAAACACTGGGTTTTGACCACATTGTCAAGAACACTTTGCACAATAAATCATGTGTATATGTGTGTGTGTGTGTATAAAACTTCACTGTTTAAAACTTCATTTTAGTTTGACAAAACAATTAGCGTTCTTTCAGAAGTTGAGGTCAACATGTGAAAATGTTGTCTGATTATGTAAACCAAGTTGACAGATAGAATATACTGTGCATACCTTACAAAATCCTAAAAGGGGGAGAGGGCACATCACACAGAGCTCTGAGTTTGTTTAAAATAGCCTGCCAGCCTCCACTGTAGCTATAGGTGGGGATTCCATTTCAAAGGAAGCAGAGATGGTTTGCAGATATGACTCTCTCCTTCAACGTATTTAACCAGGAATGCTGTCTTATAGGTCTGACACATAACTATGTCTTCATTGTCTATGAAAACCAGTTTTGCTTTAGTCTATCTAGAATGTTGATGAAGTGCTTTGAATCAAAGAAAGTGTCTAAAAACGAGAATAAGAAAAATGAAACCATTTGCAGCAGTTAACAAAAATACTTTATCCAACTGCCAACTTCTCACTTAGCATTAAGCGCTTCTATCACAAAGGCTTTGCTTGTTTCTTTTTCTGGAATCCTTCCCCAAGGATTGCAAGGATGCCCTGATGTAGTGCCTGCCTACCTGCATGGGTGCCTTGATGCACTGCCTACGTACCTGCACAGGTGCTATGATTTGCTGCTTGCATGCCTGCATGGGTGCCATGATTTTCTCCCTGCATAATGGCAATGGTGCCTTGATGTGCTGCTTGCATATCTGCATGGGTTCTGTGATGTGTTGCCTGCATTCCTGCACAGGTGCCATGATTTGCTGCCCGCATACCTGCATGGATGCTGTGATGTGCTGCCCTCATAACTGTAGGTCTCGGGATGAGCCATCAGGAGGATTTGGGGTTTGGGTATCAAAGTGGACTAGTCCCACCTGCCCATCAGTTGAGTGAGACCCAAGGTGATGGTTTATCATGTTCATATGTTTTGGTTTTATAACGCATTTATGCCAGCTGAAATTTTCTCAGAAACCTTGGTACCTGTGCAATGGTAATATCTTAGCAATTCCATAATGAAATTCACATGGAATCTCATAGCTCCAGCCAGATTTGTGTCAGCTTCCTTAACATGTTCCAGTTGCATGAACTACTAATTAAAGGCACTCATTGTTAACTGATATAAATAGTCCCCACTTAGCCCATTATAGGTATGGGCTGTAAAACAAACAATTATGTGACAGATGATACATGTTAACATCGAGAAATTCTGTAATGACATTTCTGTAACACTGGAACCTCTTCAACCACATGTTCCACATTAGGAGCTAAAAGGGGTGCTGATTGCAAAGGTGACGCACTCTCCGCTCATCTAAGAATAGAAAGGCCTCGAGCACCTCTGAAGGATTTACATTACAGATGGAGCTGAAGCAATGAAATCATTAATGGAGTTGGTTGTTAACTGTTCCATGTGTTTGGGATTCTGCATCCCAGTGCCAAGCAACAGCATCAGTCTCCCTGGCTTATCTGGGCAATCAAGGGAAAGCAATTGAATACAATAGAGCGCAGTGCTCTTCCAATGTCCTCGCTAGCTTGTCCCCATGCAACGGGTGTTTAAAAGACTTTGACACAGCGAGAAATTAGGTTTGAAATGTATTCTTTCTCCCCAAAAGATAAACCAACTTCAAGTCAAAATGGTCAATAAAAGTAATCTCCTGGCAATCAAATCAACACATAAATTAATTAAATGCTGCAATGCCAACCCATCTCCTACTCTCTTGTCTCTTTGTCTTATTCTTCTAACACAAATTTCAGGTGTCTCTTATGAAACACAGGTTAAAAAATGATAGTGTGACCACTTGTTCTATTAAATAAGATACCTTGAAATACACAGATTAGTTGAACAGAACTTTCAAGCAAAAGATTGCATGCTTTCTGTTAAATTGATTGCCCATGTACAATAGGCAAATGATATCTACACACATATTCAACCTTAGTAATTCTGAAAAATACCATTATTATACCTACTTTCATGCATTGACTGCTTTCTATTTGCTGGGAACATTTTAAAAGCTTTGCTGACGATCTCACTTGCTGCTCAAAAGTCTACAAGACAGGTACTATTATCATGCACATTTTACAAACACAGCAATTTAGGCATGGAACAATTAAGAAACTTGCCCAAATTTTTGATCAACTACTATAAGATAGGTTCTGTGATGAGAACTGGGGACACAAACATAGTAAGATATGATTGGCCCCTATTCTTATAGAACTTATAATCTGGTGAAGGAGACATATTAATTGATAGTAATAAGCAGTTAAATGTACCTGTCTAAGCACCTTGGAGGAAAAGTTAAGAAACCCTTCAGAACATATTAAAAGAGGGTGCATCCTAGTCCAATGGGTCAAAGAAGACTTCATTGAAGAAATAATATTTAATTTGTGACTTGAAGTCTGAATAGGATCTGAGCAGAGAAAGCAATGAAGGAGGAGCTTCCTTGGTAGAGAAATTATGTGCACTAACCTGACAATGGAAGGAGATGGCCATTTTCACAAAAGGAAGTGGAGATTAGGGGATCTGGAAAATCACGAACAGGAAGAGTGAGGTGAGAGGAGGTGGAGGAGAAAGGCAGGAGCCAGGGAACTGCAAGTTCTGCAGATTTTACCAAGTCTTGTAGAATTTATCTTAAGAGAAATTTGGAAACACTGAAGAATATTTAGAAGCAGCATTGCAGATTGAATTTACATTTTAAAAAACAATCCTGTAATTACCATGAGGCAAGAGTTAGGCAAATCTAGAATGTGGAGCATTATATGACATAATGGGTACATTTTCTCCAGAAATTCAATGTCAACGAAAATGGGGAGAAAATAGAGTATTTCAGATTTTTAAAAATGTTGAGACATATTCAAAAGCAAAGTATGAATCATGGTTTGTATGATGTGTTCTTGGATTTCAAAAGAAGCAATAATAAAAGAAATTTTAGAAACAAAGGAAAAATTTGACTCTGGACTGGTTATTAACTATATTCAAGTACTATTTTAATTTTCTTAGGTATGGAAATAGTATTGTGGTTATGAAGGAACATATACTTTTTGGAGATACATGTTAAAATAGCTATGGTCAAAATGGTATGATGCTTATAATCTTTTCTCCAAACCATTTCAAAATAACACACATGGAACTTCTAGGGAAAACGGTGGATTGGGTAGCTCCATAAGTCAGCCCTTTCACCAAAACAACTATTAAACAGGCAGAAACTGTTTGAAGCAACTATTTTGAAGCCCTAGAGGCTAGACGGACACTGTATAGCATCCATGGATGAGCAGGAGGAAGAGGCTGATAAATTAAGATAAAGAACTATAAATTGTTCTCTCCTGGCTATAGGCACCCATCCCTCACTCTTGTGGCAGACCACCAGGTCTAGTCCCTGGCTAACTCTCTGGTGACAGAAAGGGACATAAAAATCCTGTTCCCCAAGAACAGGGGTGGATACAGCCAATGACTAATCAGGGCTTTTAATTAGCAAATTTGGATTGCTGGGTCCTGGCTGTAAGGGAAGCTATTGTTTCAACCTGCCCTGCACAAAGGCAGTGGCAGACATTGTTTCTACCCTCCCCAGACAGGGTGGTGGAGATTTAAATATGTGGTGCTTCCTCTGGGTTGTGGGGGAAATTTAGCTGAAGGACTGCATTTGCTCAGCTTTGGAAAAGCTTTTGGTCCCCTTCCTGACCACTTTCACAGGGCACTTTGGAGTGGTCTGTGACTACTTAATGGGCCCCTGGCCCTTTTTCTACTGGGAAAGATTGACTTGGGAAGTACTCCCTGGGGAGACCCTCCTCCCAGAATTTGCCTTCCAGGCAAAATCAGTGTAATACAACAAAAGGAGTGTAAAACACTGCAGAGGAAAGTAGTCTGGGACAAAAGGCTGCCAGCTTCAAATAACTGAAAGAGGGATGTTTGTACCCAGGCAAACAGAGTGGCAAGCAAACTCCTGTATACAGGGAAACTCCAAAACAACTAGCAAGTAAAAACCCAGGACAAGACAGAGGTCAGAAAGATGGGGAAAACTGTGCACACTGCATTCAACTTGGGCAAACCTTCCTCATAGGAGGACTGAAGCTCAAGAAAATCTGTTTTAACACCACCTGGTCAAGAATCAGATGTCTCAGGATATAATTCCTAGGGTTAATATTTTAAAATATTACAATGTACAGAGTGCAAGAAAAGAGCAAAAGACAAACAAAGAAACAGGAAATCATGGCCCACACAAAGGAAGAGGATAAAAATCCAGAAAACACTGATGAAGGAGAGAATGTGGACGTACCAAGCAAAGCCTTTATAAAAAGACCTTTAAAATGCTCAGTATGATGAAGGAAAGTACAGAGAAAGAACTAAAGGATATCAGGAAAACAATGAATGAGCAGTAAAAGAGTCTAAGTGAAGGGACAGAAATTTTTAAAAGGAACCAAACTATTGGAGTTGAAGACCATGATAATTGAAATTAAAGATGTCCAGGAGGCTTAAGAGCAGATTGCAATTGACAGAAAGAAGAATCCGTGAACTTGAAGACAAGACATTTGAAATGAGTCAGGGTGAGGAACAGAAAGAAAAATAGAAATACAAAATGAAAACAGCCTAAGAGAGTGATGTGTCACCATTACGTGCACCAATATGTGCATTATGAGAGGGAGGGAGGGAGGAGGGAGGGAGGGAGGGAGGGAGGGAGGGAGGGAGGAAGGAAGGAAGGAAGGAAGGAAGGAAGGAAGGAAGGAAGGAAGGAAGGAAGGAAGGAAGGAAGGAAGGAAGGAAGGAAGGAAGGAAGGAAGGAAGGAAGGAAGGAAGGAAGGAAGGAAGGAAGGAAGGAAGGAAGGAAGGAAGGAAGGAAGGAAGGAAGGAAGGAAGGAAGGAAGGAAGGAGAAGGAATAATCAAAGAAATAGTGACAGAGAAATTTCCAAACTTAGCTAAAGATGTGAATGTGCACATCCAAGAAACTCAGAGAACCCTTAACAGGATAAACATAAAGAAAAATAAACCCTGTTATATATTGATTATGCTATCAAATGCAAAGGACAAGGAGAGAGTTCTGAAAGACGCAAGAGAAAAATAGCATTTTATGTCAAAGTGAGATCCAATTAGATTGAATGCTGATTTCTCACCAGAAACCATAGGACAAGAAGACAGTGGGTTGAAATATTTAAAGTGCTGAAGGAAAACAAATGCCAGCCAAGAATTTATATCCAGTAAAACTCTCTTTCAAAAAATGAGAGCACGATTAAGACATTCTCAGATTTTAAAAGTGGAGGGAATTCATCATCACTAGACATGCCCTACAAGAAATGCTAAAGGGGGTTCTTCAGACTGAAACAAAAGGACAAAAGATGGTGATTCAAAGCAGCACAAAGAAATGAAGACCTATGGTAAAGGTAAATATTTTAGTAATTATAAATGTCAGTATTATTGTGTTGTATAGTTTGGTATGTAACTCTACTACTTACTTCCTATATGTGTTAAAATACACATATATAAAAAAGTAATGATAAATCTATATTTTTAGACATATAATGCACAAAGATATAAGTGATAACAAGTACAAAAAATGGTGGAGGGACAGAGGGGTATAGGAAAAGTGTATATGTGTACGCTATTGAAGTTATATTTGTATCAAATTAAATATAATTGTTGTATATTTAGGATGTTATATTTTAACCCCCTGATAAACTCAAGGAAAAACAGTTAAAATATATCCAGATAGAAATGAGAAGGCAATCAATATGGTACAACACAAGAGGGCAAATAAATATAAATTTATGTATAAGAACCAAGACCATAAAGACTTTGGAAAGCAATGTAGGGAACCATCTACAGGACCTTGTAATAGGAAGTGGCTTCATGAACTTCACACCCAAAGCATGAGCAGCAAAAGAACAAATAGATAAATGGGAATTCCTCAAAATTAAAGCCTTCTGTACCTCAAAGGAGTCTGTCAAGAAAGTGAAAAGAGAGCCTACACAATGGGAGAAAATATTTGATAACCATATATCTGATAGGAGACTTATATTCTGCATTTATGAAGAACTCCTATATCTTGAAAATAAAAAGACAAACAACCCATTTAAAAAAATAGAAAAAGACTTGAACAGACACTTCTCCAAAGAAGAAATACAAATGGCTAAAAAGCACATGAAAAAAATGCTCAAAATCACTAGCTATTAGGGAAATGCAAATCAAAACTACAATGAAATACCATCTCACTCCAATAAGATTGGCAGCTATGAAAATACAGAAGACTGCAAGTGCTAGAGAAGATGTGGAGGAATGGGAACACTCACCCATTGCTGGTGGGAATGCAGAAGGATACAGCCATTCTGGAGGACAGTTTGATGGTTTCTCAAAAAACTAGCTGTAGATTTGCCATATGACCCAGCAATTCCACTGCTGGGCATATACCCAGTAGAACTGAAAACAAGGACACTAACTGATATATGCACACTAATGTTCATAGCAGCACTTTTCACTATTGCCAAAAGTTGGAATCAACCCAAATGCCCAACAACAGATGAATGGATAAATAAAATGTGGTATATACATACAATAGAATCCTACTCAGCCATAAGAACGAATACAGTACAAACACATGTGATAACACGGATGAATCTTGAAAACGGTATGTTGAGTGAAGCAGGCATTGAAGGACAAATACTACATGACCTAAATGATATGAAATAAGTAAACCAAGCTGTCTCAGAGAGCTAGAGAATGGATGATAGGCTTAAAAGAATTTGGGGTGTAGAGGAAGGTTGCAAGCTGACACCTACCTGGGTGAAATCTGTGATAAGCTGGAGGTAAATATTTGTACATGGAGGGATAAAATGGGGGCATAGGCATACCTTTGGGTGGGGCTTTGTGGGCTTGAGGGGAGATAGGGATGGGAGGATGGGTAATATGGCTCAAGAAATAGGGGGAGGGTGGAGGGAACATTTGAACATAGGCGATTGTCAGGTATGTGGTTGGAAGTATAATGTTGAGAAAACTTTTCCAAAAATATAATAAGGAAGGTTACCTTTTTAAGATACTTAAAGGGGAGAATTTGACACAGGGCAGGCTTCTAGGGAGTATGTGAGTGCTCATTTTGTCATAGTGGGTTATATCATTGGAAGGAGATCCATACAATGAGAGTGAAGGTATACCCACATGCTAGGGAGGACTGATGTTCTCAAATAGAGGGAATTATATCTCTTGAGAGAATTGGTGGCTCCCAGTGGGTTAGGGAAGCCCAGCATGTCAAGCCCTCAACATCGTTGCAAGTATCTCTGAATATGGTCCTTCAAGTAATGAAGACTGTCACTGTGGGCCCTGAGAGGAGGGGGAAAGAGGTATTGAATAGATGGTATCAGTATAACTGTGGGGCAATGGAAGTGTTCCACAAGATTATGCAAAGATGAATATAGGACACATTAAAGTACATCAAAAACTTGGCCCAGTGGTTACGGCATCCATCTACCACATGGGAGGTCCATGGTTCAGACCCCGGGCCTCCTTGACCCATGTGGAGCTGGCCCATGTGCAGTGCTGATGCATGCAGGGAGTGCTGTGCCATGCAGGGGTGTCCCCCTCATGCGGGAGCCCCACACACCCCATAAGGAGAGCCACCCGGCACGAAAGGAAGTGCAGCCTGCCCAGGAATGGTGCCGCACACACGGAGAGCTGACACAACAAGATGATGCAACAAAAAGAAACACAGAGTCCTGTGCCGCTGACAACAACAGAAGCAGACAAAGAAGACACAGCAAATAGACACAGAGAACAGACAACTGGGATTGGGAGGGAAGGGGAGAGAAATAAATAAATAAATAAATCTTAAAAAAATAAAGCCTATAGGCTATAATGTAAACCATAATATAAACCCAAGTGTAACCATGTTTGAAAGCTATTGTTCCAATATCTGTACATCAGTTGCAGCAAATATAATATGAGCATGTAAAAAGATCATTGCTGGGGAA
The DNA here is from genome assembly GCF_030445035.2 of Dasypus novemcinctus. Classification (NCBI taxonomy): domain Eukaryota; kingdom Metazoa; phylum Chordata; class Mammalia; order Cingulata; family Dasypodidae; genus Dasypus; species Dasypus novemcinctus. The sequence goes on from NC_080697.1 coordinate 9,486,979, forward strand.
GGGACAAAGTGATGCTGGATATGTGGGAGTACTGTATATTGTATATATGAATTACTGTGACATAAAACTTTTGTGAGGACAAACTTAATAATTAGAAAAAAAAGAAAAGAAAGGATATAGGCACTGAGAAAGAATTGGAAGAAATTGCCTTGCCACTGTATGTATAGGGCAACACTTATAGCAGTGATAAAAGGCAAAACATCAAAAACAAATCTTTTTAATTTTTTAATTTTTTGATACCCCCATTTATTTTTACTTATATTTTTCTAAATTAGTATGTATTCTATATCTAACCTTTAAACCCATCACTATATTCCATTTTGCTACTAATGGAACCTGGCAATACATTAGGTTTCATTTTTTAAGAAGTTTTGGATCACAGAGAGGGTCAACTATGGCAGTGGAGGAATAATCATGTGGAATATTATTGATAGGAGGCACATGATTGGAAGGAAGTTCTCCAGGGCATGTACACAGGGTACATAAAAATGTTTGGATATTTTCATAGTGGTAACAGTTAAAAACAACAACTGAAGGAGTGCTGAGTTCCTAGCTTGGGGGGTGGGAGTATTCTATACATTCCCCAATGGAACAACAACAATCCCCCAAGTGCAGTAAAGAAGGATGGTCCAACAATGAGCCCTTGAAACTAATGACTATGCTTGTGAGCCTGTGCACCAGAAATAAGAACTAGGTCTAGAGATGCAGGGTGCCTAAGAGTTACCTCCTGAGAGCCTCCATGTTGCTCAAATATGGCCAGTCTCAAAGCCAAACTCAGCATGTAAATGAATTACATTCCTGCCAGTGTGGGTCATAACTCCTGGGTATGAGTCTCCCTGGCACCGAGGGATTACTACCAAGTACCAGCTGATGATGTAACTAGGAAATGACCTTGAATAAAAGGATCAACTCAGATCGGCAGAATATCTCAGCCTACATGTAATATCAGGAGTTAAAAATGCTTTCTGACCTTGAACAACAGGGGTAAATGGAAAGGACAAATTAGTTAATATGGCTACAAGTCTCAAAAAAAGAGTCGGGAGGTCATCAGTAGTGTTGTGTTTATGCATGCTTCAGCAGGGTCCCAGAGACAGCCAAAGTAGATACAAGCCCAGGTATTGGTTCTTCTGAGGGCTACAGAGACCCACAGGTTATGGTTGTAGTCATGGCAGATGGAGTTCAGTGCCATGCAAATTGGCCTTACTTTGGAGTTTTTGTTTCTGAGTGTGATGGAGTTGAACTCAGATGTGATCTTTGTTCACAAACATTTCCTGTTACTTTTGCCAGATATGTGGTTGGTCCTGGAGTTTGGTGTATGCTCAGGGGATCTGAATCTCAGGACTGTCCATGTGATAGCCAGGCCCTGAGCCTCAACAGACCTGCAACTCCTACCCTCTGGTTTAATGAACTTACTCCAGCCAGCTAACAGGAAGGTGAAGGTCAACCACCACACAAGGGAGCCAAGAGTGCCTACAACTGCAAGCAAGAGAATTGTATCCATCATCCATGTGTAATCTAAGCCCCCTCTCGATATAGAGGTGGAATGGACATAACCATCCCAGGGTCCACAAGATGGAGGAATTGAGTATGGATTAGAGTGGGCTTACTGATATTCTATTCTGGAACTAGTGTGATTAGTAATGGAAGAAAATGTAGCATTAATGTGGAGAAAGTGGCCATGGTAGCTGCTGAAGGTAAGGAAAGGGAAGAAGAGATATGATGTGGGGGCATTATCAGGACTTGGAGTTGTCCTGGGTGGTACTTCAGTGAAATTGCTGGATATTGTAAATCCTGCCATGGCCCACTGGGTGGACAGGATGAGAGTGTAAACTACAATATAAACCACTATCCATGTGGTGCAGCAGTGCTCCAAAATGTATTCACCAAATGCAATGAATGTGCCACGATGGTGAAAGAGGTCACTGATGTGGGAGGAATGGGGTGAGGGGGTTGGGGGCTATATGGGGACCTCATGTTTTTTAATGTAACATTCAAAGATAAATAAATAAATAAATAACAATTTAAGGTTTAACAGGAGTGAGGAACAAATAAAGTGTGACTTACAAAGACCAAATAGCAAAATGGCAGAGGAAAGTCATGATTATCAATAGTGATGTTAAATGTAGATGGATTAAACTCTTCAGTCAAAAGACAGAATTGGCAGAATGGATAAAAAAGCATTACCCAATTATATGCTGTTTGCAAGAGACTCTCCATAAAGTCAAAGATGCAAGTTGGTTGAGGGTGAAACCGTAGAAAAAATACATACCATGCAAACAGTAACCAAAGAAGAGCAGAGGTGGCTAAACTAATATCAGATAAAATAGACTTTAAGCCAAAAGCAGTTATGAGAGACAAAAATTACCATTACACACTGATAAAGGGGACAATTCAACACATAGGTGTAAAAATTATAAATATATACACACCTGACAGGAGAGTGTCAAAAATACATGAAGCAAATACTGACAATTTTGAAGGAAGAAATTAACAGTTCCATATTAAGAGTAGGGGACTTTAACACCTCATCTTCAAGAATGGATATAACATCAAATCAGAAGATCAATAAGGAAGTGCAAGACTTGGATGGTACATTATACCATCTAGACCTAACAGACATATATAGAATATAGCACCCAACCAAAACAGAATACACATTCTTCTTGATTGCACATGCTCCATTCTCCAGGGGAGAGCTTGTCTCAATAAATTTTAAAAATATTTAAATCATGCAATGTATATTCTCTGTCCACAACAGAATGAAGCTAGAGATCAATAACAGGGAAAAGGGAAAATTCACAAATACGTGGAAATTAAACAAAATACTCTTAAACAACCAGTGGGTTAAAAGAAAATCAGAAGCAAAATTAGAAACTATCTTAAGGTAAATGAATATGAAAATATAACATGCCAAAACTTATGGGATGAAGCAAAGGCAGTGTTCAATGGGAAATTTATACCAGGAAGTATTTACATTAAAAAAGAAGAAAGACTGCAAATCAGAGATATAACCTCAAAATTTGAAAAACTAGAAAAAGAAAAGCAAACTAAACCCAAAAAAACCAAAAGGAAGGAAATAACAAAAATTAAAGGGGAGGTAAATGAAATAGAAAACAAACAAAAAAATAGAATCAACAAAATCAAAAGTTGGTTAATTGAAAATACCAATAAAATTTTGTTAAATCTTTAGCTACACTTACAAAGGAAAATTCAAATAACAAAAATTAGAAATGAAAAGAGGGACATTACTAACAATCCCACTGAAATAAGAAGGACTGTAAGAGCATACTATGAAAAACTGTACACCAATAAATTAGATAACCTAGATGAAATGGACAAATTCTTAGAAACACACAAACTATCTACACTGACTCAAGAAAAAATAGAAGATATCAACAAACCAATAACTAGTAAAGAGACTGAGTTAGTAATCAAATACCTCCAAACAAAGAGAAAACCCAGGACCAGGTAGTTTCACAGGGAAATTCTGCCAAACATTCCAAGAAGAATTAACTCCAATTCTACTCAAACTCTTCCAAAAATTGAAGAGGAGGGAACACTTTCTAACTCATTCTACAAGGTCAATATCACCCTCATAGCAAAGCCAGAAAAAGATACCATAAGAAAAGAAACCCCACAGACCAATATATCTTATCAGTATAGATGCAGAAATCTTTAACAAAATATTAGCAAACTAAATCAAACAGCACAATAAGAGAATTGTACACCATGACCAAGTGGGATTTATCCCTGGTACACAAGATTGGTTCAACAGGAAAATCAATTAATATAATACACCACATTAACAGAATGAAGGAAAAACACATGATCATTTCAATCAATGCAAAAGGCATTTGACAAAATACAGCACCCTTTCTTCATTTAAAAAAAAAAACTTAGAACACTAAGAATCATGTTTATCAACAAGATAAAGGGCTATATAAAAAGCTCACAGATAACATCCTTCTAAATGGTCAGAGAATGAGAGCTTCCACTATAAGATCATGAATAAGAAAAGGATACCCACTGTTAACCACTGCTATTCAACATCGTACTGGAAGTGCTTGCCAGAGTAATTAGACATGAAAAAGAAATAAAAGTCATCCAAATTTAAAAGGAACAAGTACAACTTTCCTTTTTGCAGATGATGTGGTCCTATATACAGAAAATCCTGAAAAATCTACAACTGAAGTTCCTAGATCTAATAACTGAATTCTGCAAAGTGGCAGGGTACAAAATCAACACCAAAAATGCACTAGTATTTCTATGCACAAACAATGAATAATCAGAAGAAATTACACAAAAAAAAAATCCATTCACAATAACGACTGAGGTAATCAAATATCTAGGAATAAATCTTACCAAGGATGTAAAGGACTTGAACACAGAAAACTACAAAATACTGCTGAAAGAAATCAAGGTAGATCTAAATAAATGGAGGGACACTCCATGTTCATGGATTGAAAGACTAAATATAGTTAGGATGTCAATATTACCCAAAGCAATCTACAGACACTTATTACAAAGCTACAGTTATTAAACCAGCGTGACACTGGCACAATGACAGATATTTGGATTAAAGGAATAGAATTGAGAGCTCAGAATTCAACTCTCACATTTATGGCCAACTGATTTTTGATGAGGTGGCAAAGGCTACTCAATTGGAAATGAACAGTCTCTTCAACAAAGGTTGCTGGGGAAAACTGGATCTCCATTTGCAAAAAAAAAGACGGAGGAATTCTACCTCACACCATATGCAGAAATCAAGTCAGAATGGGTGAAAGGCCTAAATATAAGAGCTAGAACTTATCAAACTCCTAGAATAAAATGCGGGAAAACATCTTCAGAACTTTGTGTTAGGCAGTGGTTTCTTAGATGTTACACCCTAAGCACAAGAAACAAAAGAAAAAAGAGACAAATTTGTCCTAATCAAAATTAAAAATTTTGTTCCTCAAAGGATTTTATCATGAAAGTAAAAAGACAACCTACCTGATGTGAAAAACATTTGGAAACAATATATACAAAAAAGGATTAATATCCAGTATATATAAAGAAACCCTTCAACTTAAAAACACAAAGGCAACAACCCAATTAAAAATGGACAGAAGACTTGAACAGACATGTGTCCAAATAAGACATACAAAGGCCAAAAAGCACAGGGAAGGATGCTCAACCTCATTAGATGTTAGGGAAATGCAAATCAAAATCAAAATAGTGCTATTTCACACTGATTAGAAAGGCCATTATTTAAATAAAATAACAAGAAATGTAGATGATGTGGAGAAATAGGAACACTCACTCATTGTTGGCAGCAATGTAAAATGGTGCAGCCACTATGGAAGAAAATTTGACAGTTCCTAAGGTAGCTAAATATAGAACTTCCACATGACGTGGCAATCCCATTACTTGGTATATACCTAAAAGAATTGAAGTATCAGACAGGTATTTGAAAACCAATATTCATAGTGGCATTATTTACAATTGCAGAAAAATGTAATAAACCCAAGTCTAATGACTAATGAATGGGTAAATAAAAAGTGTATAATGGAATATTATTCAGCTGTAAAAAAGAATGAAGTCCTGATACAAGTGACAACATGGATGGACCTTAAAGACACCATGTTGAGTGAAATAAGCTAGACACAGAAGGACAAATATTGTATTATCTTACTGATTTGAAACAACTAGAATAAGCAAACTCAGAATCTAGAATATAGGTTACCAGGGGATGGGGTGGAGATAGTGAATGGGATATTAAGGCTTAAAATTCCTATTTGGAATGATGGAAATATTTTGGTAGTATATGGTGGTGACGGTAACACAACATTTTGAATTCAATTAACAGCACTGAAATATATATATATATATATATATATATGAATATGATTAAAAGGGAAACATTAAATTGTATGTATTGTAACAGAATAAAAATTTTTTTTAAATCCATGAATTACACTACACAGTGAACCCTAAGTTAAGCCATGAGCTTTAATTAATAGCACAATTATAAAAATGCACTATCAACATTGTAACAAATGTTTCACACCAATGCAAGGTGGTGGAATGGTATATGGGACTCCTGTATTTATGCACGCTTGTTCTGTAAGCCCACAACTACTCTAATGAAGAAAAAAATAAGTTGCAAAATATTTGGCTTATGTTAATAAGATAATAGTTAAGAATCATGTCAGTCCATTCATTCTTTTGTGGAACCTACAATGTTCCTGAAATCTACAATGTTTTCAGGAAAGTACTGTTGAGTCTTTGATTAAAAGAATATATGCCCCCAATAACAAACACATATCCATCTAAGTATTATATCTATGGTTTTTATTTTATTATTCTGTCTTTCTGTATATTAATTTTTTTCCTAATTAATAAGTTAAAAAAGGTAATCCAGTTTCTGTGTAAATAATGGGTGGGGGTTGGGTGACAATAATAGATACAGAGATACGAGTTAGTAGGTTATTGCAGAAGTGTAGGCCAAGAATAATGGAAGCTAGAACTAAAGGATTATCAGTTAAGGATGGAGATAAATGGATACATACAAAAAATAGTTAGAAGTTAATAGCAACAGTCTTTGGTGAATTTATTAGTTATGGAGGAAAGGGGAGGTGTCAAGAGTAATTCTCAGGTTTCTACATAAACAACTGGGTGGATGGTTGCACCATTTACTATATAGGAAACAAAAGCGAGGGCCAACTTCGTGGGTTAAAAATTTGAAATTCAATTAATAGTATTTTGCATTTGCTTACCTACAGACATCAAGTGCGGGTGCCTAGGTGGCTAGTACAAATACAGTTCTGGATCATAACCATGGATGCACGTGCATGCACACACATATACAAACACACACACACACACACACACACACACACCACTACAGACTGTTAAGCTGTGATATCCCCATCCCCACCCCAGCTATATTCAGGAGTCCAGGATCAAGAACAGAGAAGTTTGAACCAGCAATGGTTAGGGTTCTACCCAAATGGAAAGACAAAACAAAATAATGGCAAAAAGTTTAGGATATTATGGAGACAATTAAGAACTTTCAATGTGAAAGTTAAGCAATATAGAAAGGGAAGTAAATAAAGGAAAGGACTGTGGATGAAGAGAAAGTATATTTTTCTGTTAACTGGAATTCACACTGTAATGGAATAATAGGTGTAATGCTAAAGTTGAAAGAAAAACTAGAATAATATGAGATAATGTATAAAGGGCGAATATTTTCAGATAGTTTGAATATGTGATGATGATCAGTTCCAGAGTATGAATATGGAGTCAGTGATGGTGGGCAGGGGGGTTGGAGGAGAAGGCCACTGTATCAGTACTAGCTTTGGTTGTTCAACACAGAGAATCCTAAAATACAGTGACATTAGAGCATGACGTCTCTCGTAAAAGAAATCCAGGGGTAAGCTGTATAGGGAACACTATCATCAGATTCCCAGACAACTTCTGCACTACATTCCTATTGTGCTTTAACTAATTAACAAAATGTAGTGACGTAAAAAAAAAATCCAAGTTTATTATCTTAAAGTTCCATAGGTTAGAATTCCAACACAGTTCTCACCATGCTAAAATCAAGGTGCCAGCAGAGCTTCATTCCTTTCTGGAGGCTCTGTGAAAGAAACTGTTCCTTGCCTCTTCCGGCTTCTAGAGACCAGCTGCATTCTGCGGCTCAAGGCTCTCTTCCTCCATCTTCAAAGCCAGCAATTGCAAGTTGAGTACTGCTCACATTTATTATCTGACCTCCTCATCTACCTCCATCTTCTGCTTTTATGGATGCTCGTTTCTACATCGTACCCACACGAATAGTCAAGGTCCTTAATTACACCTGCAAAGTCTCTTTTTCCAGCTAGGTTCCAGGGACTGGGATGTGGATTGTTGGGAAATGTTATCCTGCCTACCACACTTACTATTTTTGCCAATCTTATACAAGTGTCAATCTCAAAATCACTTAAAATTTAAGATATGGGTCTTGTACTTTAGGTTAGAATGTAGACTCACATTATAAAAACAAGAAAAAAGGGGGTAAATTACAAAAGACACTCATTTAAGGAAGAGGATTAGAAGAATTAATTTTCAGTGAGGGCTTCTTAGGTGAGCAGATAATGGGGGATGCTTTCCACCTTGGGGTGATACACTGAATCAGAGCACAAGATAAGGCTCTGCTTTCACAGGCAGAAGGATGCTGCTGGACAAAAAAGGAAAACCAGCAAAATTTCTAATGCCTGTGTAGTCTGGAAAGTAGATTTTGAATTTGGAGGAGTTTCAAACATAGAACCATTTTCCACATTAAACTTTTTCTGAGTGCTAGTCTTATGAAGGAAGCTAGAGGACTGGATTGACAAAAGAAAATAAAAATTTCCTATTGTCTCTTGAAGCATAGAAGCCAAAATCCTGCATAAGTGAGAAATATTCCATATACTCTGGCATGTCTTACACTCATGTATTTTAAAATGGAAAATAAATTGATTCTGATTAAAATTCAAACCCAGACCTGACCCAGCTGAAATATTAATTGAATGAAGATGATCTGTCTCTCACTCTATCTGCTTAATAGAGAATGAATAAGCCCTCTTGGGGACAAAATAGCATTAACTTCAGTCTCCATGGTTCTTTTGTATACAACTGCGGTCACCCCTCGGGCTAAAGTGTGGCCCGGCGGGGGAGCGGCCGCAGCAGGCCAAGCCGCTGCCCCCATAATAGGGTGGTTGGTCGGGCCCACCGCCACCCCTGAAGGAAGCTCGGCATGGGCGCAGAGTGCCCTCGGGTCTCCCCTTCTCGGCAGCCATGCTTCCGCGGCCACCCCTCCTCCCAGATGGCACCACCCGATGCCTTGTGGGGCGGCACCCTTCTTCTTCCTTCTCCCTGCGCAGGCGCAGGGCGGAAAATTCCAGTCTGCCCTTTTCCCCTCCCCCGACAGCAGCAACAGCCAGGCGTGGGCGGAAAAATCCAGTCTGCCCTTTTCCCTCCCCCCGACAGCAGCAACAGCCAGGCGTGGGCGGGAAACTCAAGTCTGCCCTCCACCCCAGCAACAGCAGCCACCAATCCCTAAACCCTGCCCCTTCCCCCAGCAACAGCGACAGCCAATCCCTAACCACCACCCCTCCCCCGTCCAGTACCGCCCACTGACCTTTCGCCGGCAACCAATCAGAACAGGGCGTGGCTTCGACCAATCAGCCTTCCCCAGCCCCTATAAAACTGTTGCCTCTCCCTCAATAAAGTGGACTTGCGTGTTTACCTTGTCTCCGCGGTAGTTCTTCTGCCGTGCGCCCTCCAGTCCTGAGAGCCCCCGACAAGGGCCTGGCCTCCCTTGTCCCCAGTTCGTCGCCTGCTTCTCCGGGCAACCCCTTCGTCGCCGGCTTCGCCGGGTGACCCCGTCAGCCGAGCCGCGCAACCCCTTGTGAGACCGATCCCTCGTCTGCTGCCAGACCGACCCCTCGTCCCAAGTGGGACCGACCCCTCGTCCCAAGTGGGACCGACCCCTCGTCCAGAGCTGGACCGACCCCTTGTCCGCAGCCAGACCCCACCTCTACCGACCGAGCAAACCGTCGCATACAACTGAGAGATATGAAGGAGGAAAATGTGACTAATACTCCAGAAAAAAATAAACAGACAAAAGAAGCAGACTCACAGATGATCCACATGTTGGAATTGGTAGACATGGATTTTAAAATAACTAGTGCACACAACAATTCAATAACGCTGCATTCAAGAACTATGAAATATGCATTCTCAATCCTAGATCTTATTTATCATATCAATATGCTAAGCAAATTAAAGGAAAAGATTGATAAAAATGAAAAAATTAACAGATTATTAATTAAAATCTATAAAATGGACAAACATGGCTATTCTAGACTTGAAGAATACCATCTCTGATATTAAGATCTTTGAATGAGCTTGAAATCAAACAAGATCAAGGAGAAGGCAAAATTAATAAACTCAAAGTCAACTCAAGATAAATTATCAAAATTGAATCCACAAGATAAATGAATTAAAAAATAAAGCTTGATAGATGTATAAGAAATAGATAAATATTCTTATATGCTTGTCATAATTAGAATTACTGAACATGAGGAGAGATGGAATGGAGCAAAACAGACAGCAAATTATTTTACACAACTGATAGAAGATATTAACCCATGTAACAAATTGTTGGAAAACAAAGATAAAGAGCAAAATGCAAAAGTCACAAGAGGGGAGGATAAAAAGACAAATTACCTTCAAAGAGAAATTATTAAAAGTATCGTAGACCTTTTGGTAGAGACTAAGGAAATCAGAAGACAGTGAAACCATATATTTAAAAGGCTAGAAAAAAATGACTGCCAACCTATAACTCAGTAAAAAGTGGGAAAAATCCTTCAAAAATAAATGCAAAATAGGATTTTTCAGACAAAGAAATTTGACAGAATTTATTGCCAGCAGACCTAGACTATAGATTTTAAAGGAAGCTTTTATGCCAGGAGGGTAATGATCCCAGAAGACAGCTTAGACTGGTAGGAAGCAATGGAAAGCTCAAGAAAGTTCATATGTGGGTATATATAAATAATGACTCTTAATGCAACAATACTAACAATGGCTCATGGTTTTTATATATATGATAATGATGGGACAAAAGTATGAGGAAGGGTAAATGGAATTATATGGTTATAAGGGTTATTTTGTTACTTATGAAGTTATAAAGAACTAATTTAAATTACACTGTATTCAGGATGCAAATTGTAAACTCAAATTGCTGTTAAGATGATACAATACAATGAAAATGTTAATAATATGGAATAAGAGGCAGGAAAGGAGGAATGAAAGAACAAAAAAATAGATGGAACAAGTAGAAAATAAATAGCAAGGTGATAGACTTAAACTCAAGTATATTGGTAATTACATTAAAAGTAAGTAGAGGCGAGCAGGTGTAGCTCAAGTGGTTTAGCACCTGCTTCCCACATATGAGGCCCGGGTTCAATCCCCAGTGTCTCCTAAAAACAAGACAAAAATTGGGGAAAGCCAGTGTAGCTCAGTGTTTGAGTGTCAGCTTCCCATATACAAGGTCCTGGGTTCAATCCCCTGCTCTAGTACCTCAGGGAAAAAAAAAAGTAGGTGGATTAAATACTCCAATTCAATGACAATAATTTCATACTGAATAACAATTTAAAGGCCCAATTTTATACTATCTTTAAGAAATACACTGTAAATATAAGAATACAAATATAGGTTGAAAATAAAAGGATGGAAAAAAAAGATGTTCTGTGCAAACACTAGCCAAAAGAAAATCATTCTGGCTAGAAAAGAATATTTTGAGGCAAGAAATATTACTAAGATACAAATGTTATTTTATAATGATAGAAGTTCAATTTAAGAGAGAATTATATATTGTAAGTATATATTCATTTAATTTATGGCTTCAAAATTGATGACAAAATTGCCAGAATAAAAAGGTAAAAAATTCACAATCATAGTTTGACATGAAAGCATAATTTTAAGTAAATGATGGAATAAGCATATAAAAATAAGTAAGGACATAGAACAACGCTATGAAGCAATATAAACGAAGTGACATTTATAGAATACTACACTCAAGAATTACAAAATGCATTCTCAAAACTAGCCCTTATGCAAGTATCACCATGAAATATACACAGTATACATTTTCTCACTAACATTGAAATTAAACTAAAAATGAAAAATAAAAAAAATTCTAGAATATTCACAGATGTTTGGAACTTAGTCAATAAAATTTAAAATAATCCCTAGGTCAAATAGGAAAGCACAAAGAATATTAGGAAATATTTTGATATAGTAATGTTGTAAATACAACATATTAAAATGTGTGGGATGCACCTAAAGCACTCCTTAGGAAGATTAACAGCCTTAAATACATGTATCTGAAAAGAAGGAGGGGAGAGGAGCAGAGGGGAGGTAAGGCACAGAAAGGTTAATTAATTTGCTCAAGGTAACACAGAGTCAGAACTCAAATTTAGCAGCCAGTCTCCAAAGTCCACATTTATACCCAATACGCTTTGCTATGAACCCCATACTAAGATCATCTCCCAATGCAAAGGTGCATTTCTTTAAAATCTTTATTTTGAAAACATTTTTAAATTAGAAATAATCAGAGCATATATATGATGTTGTCACTAAGCATTTCTTGGCAAATACTTGTTCCTTGATCTTCATTTACATATTCTATTGAACTAAACTTCTATAATTATATAGCAGTTTCCTCACTGGTAGACATTCATTCATTTTCCAGTTTTTCAGCATTATAAATACCCCTCCATCCTGAGATTATGATTCAATAGGCTTGTTGTAAGGCAGAGAGAATCTATAATTTTATGAACCGTTTCAAATTAATTCTTGAGATTACTGAGGTTTGAGAAGCATGAGAACCTTAGCACCTCAGATTTCATTTTATTTTAAATTATTTTATTGGGATAAATTATCTGGGGTGGGATCCAGATAAATTACACTCACTGGAATTTTTAATATGGTCTTCTATTTCTTAACCATAATGAAGTAATTTTTTAAAACTTTATATTATGGTATTAATACATAGAATTAGGACAACACTACTTTGTGCTCACCAAGCTTCAATAATGATCAACATTTTTCTAAGGAAATAAGTAGTCTAATGGAGCAACGTCAGTTTAAGGAAGAAATTACTGAGAAAGGGAACAGAATTTTGTAACACAGAAATAGATACTGTCTTCTGCCAAGGATTGTCACTTCTAAGTAGCATATTAAAGTATTGCAAATAAATACCATCAATAATCATAATAATGGAATATTATGATATAGAGACACTCCTTTCCTCCATTCAGTTAGAGAAGACAGTGTACTATTTGGCAGTGCAAAGTTAAAAAACAAATTAAAATGTGTTTAGCTTAACCTCTTTGATGCAGAATTGACTTTCAGAAGTTGGATGGTATAAAGTGAATTTTTCAAAATTGAAAGCAAATCTGCCTTTGTATATGAAATAACTCATGATTTAATTCTTTAACCTAATAATAAAAAATATTATATTAACTAATTTCTTATCTTGAAACACCTTTTCATTTCTGGAATAAACTCTGCTTGATTGTGATATATGGTTCTTTTAGCATGTACCTGAATTTATGTAACTAATTTTATATTTGGTATTCGAGAGTCTATATTCACAAGATGGGTTTTTTGCTTTCTTTTTGTATTTAGCCTTTTAGTATTTAGGTTTATAGCTTTAAAAATGAACTCATTTTCTATCCTTTGGAACAGTTTATTAAATAAGCTATCATCTTTTCTTGAAGTCTTTATAGAATTCACCAGAAAACTAAATGGACCCGTGACCTTTTTCCTTTTGGGTGTCATAGTTGTTTAACAACTTTTTATGCTGATTACAATAGCTACTGCCTATTCAGATTTTCTATTTTATCGGGAGTTCGTTTTGATAAGTTACTTTGCTTAGAAAATATGGAGGGATTTTAAGATTTTTGTAAAGAGTTTTCTATACAATTAAAAAATAATAAACCTCTATGTATTAGGTTTGGGTAAGGGAGGGCCAGATGGGCCATCAGTGCAGAGCTCAGGTCTCTGAGTTTGGAGATAGAGAAAAGTTATAATAGAAACTCCCTTTATAACTTTCATCAGAAAGGCTTTTTCATGAGGTGAGCTGAGGGTGTGCCACAGACTAGAAGCTGAGTACACTTTCTCTGTCCAGCTGATCCTGATTTTCTCATCTAATAAAGAACACGATGCACAAAAATATCCACGGGCTGAGTTGTACGCACTGTAAGACAGAGAGAACCTGCGAGGGTGAATTGCTTCATGCTCTCTCTTTCCATCGTTTCAACGCTTCAGCCCGTCAGACCTTTCAGTCCTCTAGCTAAATCTCATATATTCAACCCTGTTTTAGGAGGCTTCAGTTAGGCTGCTGCCAGGTTGAAATCATTGCCTGGCTGCTGAGTTTGGGTGCAGACATACTTGGGCCAATATTTGTACAGGATACCCGGCTGCCAGCATCCTGGTCTTCTTGGGAGGCGGGCGCGGGGGTTAGGATGTAAATATACAGTGCTGCTTTCCATCAGATCCATGCTCTCTCTCTCCATGTTCTCTGCAAACCATAATTCTCCATCCCTGAAATGCAGGTCATGTTTGAGAGAGAGAAGAGAAAGAGGAGATGAGAGAGAGAGAAATAGCAAAAGAAAGAGAGAGGTGAGCAAGTGTTTTCCTGCCTTTGAATGAAAAAATGAAAAAAAAAATGTTTTGCACATTTTTGTACCTTTTTTTTTTTCGTAGTTTAAGAACAGAGCAAGAAGAGGGATATTTTTGAAGGCCATGGGAAAAGTTCCAAAGCAGAACAGCTAGGAAACAGCAATTGTGAGGGGAAAGTTCAAGGGCCACCTGTGTGTCACCAGTGCCCTCTGGAAGCCCTGGAAGGGGAGTGGGGGTGGGGTGAGGGGTGGCATCCTGAGATGGTTTATTTTATGTTGAGTCTAAAAATGTTTGGGAGAGGACCCTGGGGACCAGGTTGCTTCGCACAGGCTTCGGGGTCCTGCAGTTTGCTGGCGATGGTCACCTGGAGGTGAAAGGTCCCTGAACAACTGGGACTGCTCTGTCCCTTGCCTGGTGTGTTTGGGTATTACAGCAACTTTATTTTTGGAAACAGCAACAGACATGGAAGGGGCTTTGCCCTTGGGACTCTCATTTCCTCCCTGAGTACACGTAGAAGTCAGACAGAAAATTGGGTGGTAGCCATCTCTGCGGACATGGCCAAGAGTGGATGGGGCCAACTGTGAGCCCCGAGGGGTTAGTATGTAGAGGTAGACTTGGGTAGCACCCACGCCTGGGGGAGAAATATGACTCAGGCGCTCGCTGTTGACAGAAAGGAAAGGAAAGCAAATTTCTAAGTCAAGGAACACATTGACTCGCATCAAAAATAGCCAACTGGCTGCGATTCCTCAATTGTCCATCTGTGAAGAATGGGGACTGAAAGGCCAGGGCTAGCGTTTGCCAGAGGGTTGTGTGGGATTACAGGAATGACACATCTGTTTTCCTTTGTGGTGGAGGCTTCAATGCAGAGCCCACGCTCTCGCGCCAGAGCCTCACCTGAGAGGGCTGAGAAAGTACAACATGCAAGGAAAATGGAACCGCGGTCTGGCAGTGAAGGTAGGACAAGGGTTCGTGAAGGTCACCTGCTGTCTTATTTTGAAATCTAGAAAGCAGAACTCACAGAACTATCCAACACAGGAACAGAAAATACTCTTAGACATTATCTGGTTAACACATAAAGTCCAGAAAGGTGAGATGATTGCCCAAGGTCAGAAAGGATGTTAGTGGTCCAGATGAGAGGAAGCCAGGTCTTCTCATTCTTGGCTTTGTCTTCCTCCAAGGACATCAAACAGTCTATAAATGGTCTATCAATACCCACACATTTCTTGAGTACCCTCTGCCTACTGCTATTGTAGGGAATGCAGAAAAATACCAATAGCTCACACTTTCATAATCCTTCACAGCTAACAAAGCCTTGACTCATTTAAATTCCAATTCTCAAACAAGCTCGGGAAGTAGGTAGTGTCAGGGCTTAAGTGTTCAAGTCATACAACCCGATATTGAAAGACTTGCTCTAGGGAACACAGTAAGTAGCAAAATCACAATTCAAATCCCAATTCCTTTTTTTTACATTTTTTTAGTTAGGCCAGTAAAAAGAATGTATTGGGAAATGGGGGAAAGAACAGAGCTTGCCAAGAAATGGGAGAGAAAGATGGAAATACACACTGAGATTTGGTACAGGCCCCTGTAGGCAGAGAAAGCTAAATCCCAATTCTTGACCTCAAGAATTTTTTAGTATAGCTAGATAGATAAAACATAAATATGTGAAAAAAATTAGTAAATTATATATTGTAGCATTGTATATTAATTTAATCCATTCTTGCTTTATTTACTGAGTTCCATCTGTTTGGGATGCTTCTGAGTGGAGATGCCCAATAGATAGCTAAAGCTGGCAGGAGGGATAAAAGATTTGGAAGTAATCAAATACAGATGGTAACAGAAATCATAGGAATGGATGTGTTTGGAGTTGGCCCTTCCACCAATCATCACCATTTTATTAACAGTCTGTGAGAACAAAGAAGAGACAGTAGGAACCTTGTCAATTATGAAGGTTGCAAGTGTAGGCTACTTCATTAAGAGTTATCATTCATGAAACAAAAACATGCTGAGCAAATGAGTTTTCAATATGCTGTCTCCATCCTGACTGGCTGGAACTTGAAATTCTCCTAGACCTGTGTGAACTCTGGGGATTATGCAGCCCACTCTCCACAGCTGCTCATTGCTTCTCTCATGGTATCTTACTCTTCTGTGCAGCTTACTACTCAGGAAAAAATGTAAGGGACCCATCGCATAGACTTCTGGAACTCTTTCTCTGTGTGGTTCCTTCCTTCACAGTACTCTGCCCATTAAACTCCAGCTGCCTCACCTTCCTTGTACCCCAGGCTCCCTCCTCAATTCAGCAAGGTCACCTTGCTCTGCTTGGGCTACCCATCCCTGTGCTTTTGGACAGAAAGTGTCTTCAGGTAGAAAGACATTCATTGTTTCCACTTCAATTCTTTCTTTCTTTCATGGAACACTGTGCTGTGCTGCCCATTGTCCAGTGCCTGAAAATGTTTCATTTATCTTATTCAGTTTTCTAGTTGTGTATAGTGAGAGGGAATGTTCCCTACCAGCTAAGCTTCTAACACGGCTTCAAGGCTTAAGTGTTCCCACTTGGTTTTGGAGTGCTGTAAATCTGCCATGAATGAGGAGATGGCACTACTCAACATTTTGAAATTGAACATGTATATTAAAAATTTAAGTATGATCACCTCTAAATTAGAAATATAAAGTAAAACTTCCAACCCAATAGAGCATGAAAGAAGGTGGAATAAAGAAAACTGGATCATTCCAATAGTAGATGGGAAGGGAGAAAAAAATGAAGCAAAGTGTGTGAGGATTCCAGTGCCAAGAAAGGACGTCACGAGAACAACAGATGGGACTGTTTATTCCTGACAAGAAAGAGATGATTGAGGTATTTGGAAAAGACCTTAACATAAATACTGGATGTTTAAAATTCTCAAAGAGTCAAAGGAGAAACTAACATCATGGAAGAATTAGAAGTTATGAAAGATTAAAGGTAGATGTTAAAAACCATTAGAAAATTAGAACTGAAATAAAATACTTCGGAAAATAGTAGACAGGATATATTGAGGAAAGAATAGTTTCTTGAAGATAAAACTGAGAAAAAATCCATCAGAGCAGAACACATATGGATGTGGAAATGGACAATTATGAACCAATTTATTCCTCTCTAAGTATCCTCAAAATTTAAAAAAAAAATCATTATGAAATAATTTTAAAGAAAACTTGACCAAAAAGGGCATTTCATCATACCGCTCTCAGAAGCTCTTTTGGTAAAAAACAAAGCTATAGGTTTCTTAAATAACATGACCTTGAAGCTTGTTCTAACAAATACATTTAGAATTTTGGATACAACAATAGAATAAGTACATTATTTTCAACCACATACGGAATATTTATTAAAACTGACCATATTTGTTCCAAAAGACACTGAAAAACTCTAAACTCAGAATACAATTTTTGATCAAAATGTAAGAATATTAATCACCAATTATAAACCTCCCACCACACATTTAGAAACTTAAAAATATGCTCCTAAATAATTCGTTGATTTAAGAGCACATCATGATTAAAAATTGATGTGTTCAGAATTAACAATGAAATATTTTATGGAAATTTATTATAAAACCATCAATGAAGTGTTTATCTGATTTTATATAAGCAATTCCAGGGAATTTTTTTTAAAAGTAGAAAATGACCCATCACATTTTATGAGACTGTTTTAATCTTGATTACAAGTTTAATTAAAGGGAAAATAGCAAAAAATTTCATAGGCCAATCTCACTCATGAACATTGATGAAAAAGTCCTCAACAAAATATTAACAAACCAAACTCAAAAGTAGAGGAGAGAATGGACAACCACCACACCAAAGAACAGAGAGAGTTTACAGCTGTGGGCAGGAGTCCCACCCATCAGCTATGTGGGATGGAAGCCCCCTCTCAATTAAGAGGTGGAGAGGGCATCACCATCCCAGCATCCTCAGGTTTGGGGAATAAAATATGGACTATAGTGGACTTACTGGTATTCTACTATAGAATTATTGTGACTCTAGCAATGGAAGAAATTATATCATTGATGTGGAGACAATGGCTACTGGAGGTGCTGAAGGCAGGGAGAGGGAAAAGGAGGTGTGACATAGGGGCATTTTTAGGACTTGGAGTTGTCCTAAATGATATTGCAGGGACAGGTGCAGGACCTTATACATCCTGCCATAATCCACTGACTGGACTTGGAGAGAGTGTAAACTACAATGTAAACTGTAATCCATGCTGTTTAGCAATACTCCAAAATGTATTCATCAAATGCAATGAACGTACCACACTAATGAAAGAAGTTGTTGATGTAGGAAAAGTGGAGGGGGAGGGATGTAGGGAGTGGGGCATATGGGAATCTCCTATATTTTTTAATGTAACATTTTGTGTGATTTGTGTATCTTTTAAAAATAAATAAAAATTATATTTAAAAAAACAACAAACTCAAAAGTATATTCTAAATATTGAATAAAGCACAACCAAGCAGGTTTTATTCTAGTAATCTCTGGATGGTTCGGTATTAGAGCAAAGCTTTCAATGTAATTCACTGCAACAATATTGCAAGAAAAATATGATAATTTCAATATATCTATTGATAGCTAAAATATATGATAAAATTCAACATCCATTTGAGTTGACTACGGTTAGAAATCTAGGAACTCAAGGGGAATTCCTTCACCTGAGAAAGAGGATATGCAGGAAGCCTAATTGAAAAGCATACATATTGGTGACATTTTACAACCATTTCCCTTAAAGTCAGGAGTAGGGATGCCCACCGGTCCTATTACATAAACATAGTACGGAATCTTAAACAATGTAATTGTATGAGTAAAGAGTAGAAAAAGGCAACATAGTCAAAATTTACAAACATAAATAAATTAAAAGGTTTTTGACCAACTATAGGAGATATTTCATTTTCCATACAGTGGAGAAACATTACTATTTACAATGTATAAAGAGTTTCAAGAAAGCAGTAAGAACATGGCAAGCAACTGTTTGAGCAATGATGGTAAACAGATAATTCACAGAGAGGAAAAACAAAAGAGCAATAAACATGTAAATATGTTCAATCTCACCAGTAATTAGAGTACAACAATAGTGCAATGTCCTTTTATCATGTTGGCAAAATTTAAGTCTCACAGTATTAGTGAATGTGGCGGAGTGTAAATTTTTACAGCCACTTGGCAGAGGTGCCAAGAAAATGCATATGTCTTTGATCCAGCAATTCTACTTGTAGGACTATACCCATGAGAAACACACACGCATAACAAAATATACAATAATGGTAGTTGCAGTATTGTTTGTGTTGATAAAAAGTTGGAAACAATTTTCATGCTCATCCATAGGTGAATATATACAACTTGGAACATTTTTATTAAAAAGTGTAAAATGAATGAAATCTTCTACCAACATGGGTAGATCACAAAAATGTCATTTTATCCCTGAATGAAATCTTCTACCAACATGGGTAGATCACAAAAATGTCATTTTATCCATCAGTGTGTGGTTGCAGAGAAGAGGAATCACTCTGCTCCTTTTAAGTAGAAACTGCTTGGGAGGGCAGGTGGAGCAGGCTCTTGATGGACCTGCAGGAACCCTGAAGAACTGGTCCCCAGGGGACCTGCTACCTCTGGAACAATCAGGAAGATGAGAGTCAAGAAGGTGGTCCTGATAACAGTGACATCACAAACACCACTTTAGCTATGATCGAGGGTCAGGAAGCTGCCACTATAACTGGTGGCTCTAGAGTGTCACTGAGTCACTGGACCTGAAGTGTCCTATTTGACTCTCACGAGGTTAATCCTACTGCAGCACAGTCCAACCCCTCCACCTCTGAGCTTGCCAGCAGAAATGGCAGCAGAAATCCTCATGATTTCTCACATGAGGTCTTTCTCTTTGACAAAACCAACATCACATCCAGAAGGCTCCCGACAAGGAGTTTTGAAAATGCAGTTTTGAGCTTTTCAGTCTTTTCAATAAAGAAGACTACTCTGGGAGAAGATTGACATGGAATTGAGTGCAATTATTCAAATACTTTGAAAGATAAAGCAAGTTTCAGAATAGCATGTAAATTATACTATTTATGAACATTTTAAGAACATGCAAAGTATTTTTATTATTGTGAGTATGTATATATATATGTATGAAAAGCATAAGCACTGGTTTTGACTGATACATGCTAAACTTGCACTAGTGGTTGTCTTTGGGTGAGGGAATATGATTGAGCATGGTGGTTTAAGGGTGTTTTAATCTAAAACGGTTGCTTTAATTTAAAAAGGGTGGTTTGAGGGTGGTTTAATTTAAAATTTTGGATTACTTTTTGCCATTATAAAGAGGAGAAAAGAGATTGCTCCTGAGATTAAAGATCTTTTAAAACTAACTCTAATATTCATACAGAAAAGGGCACATATTATGAATCCTCAGGATTTTCATACCTTAAACACATTTGTGTAACTAGCAGCCAGATCAAGGAAAAAGAATATTTTCAGCACCTTTTACTAGTCCTGCCCAAATGTTACTATATTCCCAACTTCTACAGAACCCATTAGTTCTGTTCATCTTGTATTTTAAGCAAATAGTATGATAATGTATATAATCTTTTGTCAGCCTTCTTTTGCTCAATATTATGTGTTTGAGTCACCATATTGCACTCACTTGAAGCTCTTGCATACTCATTGGTATGTAATATTCTACTGTATTGAAAACACAATGTATTTATTATCCACTCAGACATTGATGGGCACTTTACTTAGCTTCTAGTTTGGGGCTATTACTAATAGTGCTGCTAGGATCATTTTAGTGCATTTCTTTGGTGAACTTCTGGGCTTACACACCTAGGAATGCAACTGCTGGGTCATAATTAGGTTCAGCTTTAATAAATTATGTCAAGGAGATTTCCAAACTAATTTTATGAATTTACACTCCACCTCCAGTCTATGACAGTTCCAGGTGCTCCACTTGTCACCAACAATTGCTCTTTTCCCTTATTTAGTTCATCTTAGTCTTTCTGATAGGTATTTCATTAAGATTTTGGTTTTAATTTGTGTTTCCCCAGTGACTAATAATTTGAGTAACTTTTCGTAATGTCTGTTGGCCATTTTTTTACCCTCTTTTGTGAAGTGCCAGTTCAAGTCCTTTGCCCATTGGGGAGTATCTATCTTTTTATTATTGATTTGTTGGACTTGTTTATATATTCTGGATATGAATCCTTTGATATATTAATCAATAATAATTTTTCCTACTCTGTGACTTAATTTTTCACTCTCCTAATAGTGTATTTTTATAAATAAAACCGCTTAATTTTAATGAAGTTCAATTAATCAATTTTTTTTTAACTTTGGACTAGTGTTTTTTTGTGTCCCGTTTAAGAAATCATTGTGTATTCCAAGGTCATGAAGTTGCTTCCCCATGCTTTCTTTTAAAAATTGTATTAACTTTTTCATTTGTAGTTCTGCAATCAATGTGGAGTTGATGTTTGTAAATGATGTGTGATAAATGCCATGGTTACACTTTTTTCCACATGGACATCTAATTGGCCAGCACTTATTGAAGAGATCATCTTTCCCCCATGATACTAAAGTGGCATTTTTGTCATAAATCACTTGACTAGACTATGAGCCTGTTTCTGGACACTTTTCTCTCTGTTCTGTTCCACGAGTAAATTTGCCTATACTTTGGCTAATGCCATGCTGTCTAAATTACAGTGACCTTGATATTGTCATCTAGTAGTATAAAATAATCAGCATCGGTCCTTTTAAAAAGCACCTTGGTGAAATCTGAATAAAGTATGAACTCTAGTCAATAATAATGTATCAATATTAGTTCAATGATTTAAGAATATATACCATACTGATGAAAGATGGGAATAATGGAGGAAATTACATGGAATATATGAGAAGTCTGTATTGTCTTTGCAACTTTTCTACAAATCTAAATCTGCCCTAAAATAAAACATCTGTTGTTTTTTTTTAAATTTTCTTGGTTATTCTCTGTCCTTGGCATTTCCATAAAAATTTTAGAATTAGCTTGTTGATTTCTACCATATAGCTTACTGGTATTTTGTTTGGGATTTAGTGAAGTTAAAATCTTTACATTAATTTAAGGAGAATTGATTTAATGCCATTAAAATTTTCATATTAATTAAAAGGGAATTGACAATTTAACAATATTGTGTCTTTCAAGCCATGAATTTATTTCAGAAGGTTTTGCAGTTTTCAGTGTATGATACTTGAAAATCTTTTGTTCAACTTGAAGTTTTTTTTTAATTAATCCTTTTTTATTTTTAAAGATGCTTTAGATTACATAAATGTTACGTAAAAAATAGAAGGGATTCCCATATACCCCCCTCCCACTTCCTCCCACACTTTCCCACATTAACAACACCTTTCATTAGTGTGGTACATTTGTTACATATTGGAGCATCGCTACTAACCATGGACTACAGTTTACATTATAGTTTACACTCTGTCTTGCACAATTTTGTAGGTTATGGCAAAATGTACGATGGCTTGTATCTGTCACTGGAATATCATGCAAGACAAGTCCAATGTCCTGAAAGTGCCCCCATATTACATGTATTCTTCCCTTTCCCATTCCTCAAAACCTCTATGGCCACTGCCTTTACATCAATGATAAGAGTTCTTCCATTGCTAGAATAATAATAAGTCTATAGTAGAATAATAATAAATCTACTTTAGTCCACTGTTCATCCCCCAATCTTGAGGATTTTAGGATGGTGATGCCCAATCTGCTTCTAATTGAGAGGGAACTTAGATCCCATGGCTGATGTATGGAACTACCTTGCTTGTAGTTGCAGACACTCTCTGTTTCTTGGGATAGGCATTGTCCATTATCATCTCCTTGTTAGCTGTCCTCAGTGAGTCCAATGAACTGGAGAGTTGCAATCTGCTGAAATTCAGGGCTCAACTGGCACATGGGCTGACCAAGATTTAAGTGTCTGGGACATATATTTATCAAGTACAGTGCTAATTATAGCACTATAGGCCATGTGTACAGAACCTATAAATAAATGAGTCTAACTCTGTTACACTGGGGAGCATAAATTCCACAGTAAGGCCCACTGACAGGGTGCTGAATTCCTGAGCAGTCTGCCCTGCTTATAGTTTCTGGAAGTCTCTAGAGCCCTCAGGAGCCTCGCTATTTGAAGTACCTCTTACTGTGGCAGTCAGTGAGATCCTGATGAGACTTGTGTAAGTGTAATCTCTGGAATGTCCTGCCAACTCACTTTGAAATCTCTTAGCCATAAAAACTCATTTGTATTTAGCATTTCCCCCTTTTTGTCAAGGTCTTTTTCCAGATGCATTGCTAGCTAGTGCTTGGTAATAATCCCTCAGTGCCAGGGAGGCTCATCCCTGGGAATCATGTTCCACACCAGGGGAAGGTAGTGCATTTACATGCTGAGTTTGGCTTAGAGAGAGGTCACAGTTGAGCAACAAGGAGGTTTTCAGGTGGTAACTCTTACAAGGGATATAGTACTAAGCTGGGTTTCAATTTCACAAGAAAAGATTCATAAGTACAATCATCAATATCAAGGTGCTGGTGTAAGTCTGTCTTCCTTCAATAGGCACTGCCTTTCACTCTGGGGATTCTTGCTGTCCTATCAGAGAATGTAGCAGAACTCCCCAGGATGGGAATTCAATATCTTTCAGTTATTGTGTGGACCTCCACCCACGGAGACAATGCCCCATGAACACTTGAACATATTCCTAAGCCTTAGAGGCATGCCCCAGTTGATCCCCTGCCCATGATCCCCCATCACTGACACCCTGTACCAGTGATGCCCCCCTGCCACTATTATGACCCTTCTGTGATCCAAAACCTTTCCCAAAGTGAAGCCAACAAAATAACCAAATAAAATTGATAAGAAAAAGGAATAATAATTTTAAAATAACCAATAAAATACCAAAAAAATAAAAATTTGAAATAAATTTTTTTTTTAAATTTAGACATTGTGCTTTCATCACTATAAGGTCCGTTATCTTTTATGCACAGTGATATTTTCTTCCATCTAGTACCCCAGTGTCTTATTTTTTCCATTTTATCTTAAAGATGCTTTTGGATACAGAAAAGTCACAAAGAGAATATAGGGTATTCTCATATACCCAACACCTCCCCCTTTTCCCTTCTTCCCCGTTAATAATGTTTTACATGTGGATGGTATGTTTGTTACAATTGATGTGCAAATATTGAAGCATTGCTGCTAACCATGGCCAATGGTTACATCATGGTTTACATTTTGGATTTGACACTTTTATAGGTTTTGACAAAATTTGAAGTGGCCTGTATCCATTATTGCGAGATCATGATGAACAATTCTAATGCTCTAAAAATGCCCTATGTTCCATCTATTCTATTCTTCCCTCCCCTTCCCCTTGGGACCTATAGTAACCACTAAGTTTCAATTTTTTGTTTGTTTTTTCAGATTTATTTTTTATTTCTTTCCCCTTCCCTGCCCACCCCACCCCCAGTTGTCTGCTCTCTGTGTCCATTCACTGTGTGTTCTTCTGTGTCCGCTTGTATTCTTGTCAGCAGCACTGGGAATCTGTGTCTCTTTTTGTTGTGTCATCTTGCTGCATCAGCTCTCCGTGTGCACGATGCCACTCCTGAGCAGGCTGCACTTTCTTCGCGCAGGGCGGCTCTCCTTACAGGGCGCACTCCTTGCATGTGGGGCTCCCCTACACAGGGAACACCTCTGTGTGGCGTGGCACTCCTTGTGGGCATTAGCACTGTGCATGGACCAGCTCACCACACAGGTCAGGAGGCCCTGGGTTTGAACCCTGGACTTCCATATGGTAGGTGGATGCTCTACCCATTGAGCCAAATCTACTTCCTAAGTTTCCATTTTTGAAGAATAAAATTCAATAACATTGAGTGCTTGACATATTGCCTGTTTTCTTTTATTAGGCACTGCCTATGTTCTCAAGTGAGTCTTGTCACTCTAACTGAGAACATAGCAGGATCCCCCAGGATGAGAGTTTGATATTTTCTTGTTTATTGTATGGGTCTCCACCCACTGATACGACACTATGACAAGATGAACTCTTATATATTCCACAGAAGCCTGTCCCAGGTGCGCCTTGTCCTATATACACCCCTACATCCAACATCCTACACCAGTAACTGTCCCCTGCCATATTTGCCCAATGAACATTCCCAACATTGCTGTTTTAACCACAGACCTGAAAATACCCAGAGTTCACCTGTTCCTTCCCCCAACCCTCCCCCTAGTTCCGTGGATAGTCCCATCCAACCCCCTACTCTCCTTCAGAGACCAGCACCTCTGAACCCAGTCACATCACTACTGCACTGTCATAATCATCCACTGCACGACGATGCCCTTCCACCTTGTGGTAGATTTTGCCCATGTGGGCTTTGGCAACTTGAAGTTTTTTGATGTGGCGGTATCTGTTTTTCATTTTGTTTTCTATTTGTCTGTGGCTGGTATATAGAAATAAAATTTATTTTTCTATATTGATTTTTATCCATAAGTGTTGCTATAGTCACTTACTAATTACAATAGTTTGTCATTAGAATTATTTAATTTTTTAAAAGTGTACAATCAAGTCATCTGTGAAAAGGGTATTATTTTTACTTTCCAATCTTTTTGACTTTATCTTCCTTACCTTACTGAACTCAATAGGACAGCCACTACAGTACTCAGTAAAAGTAAGAGAAAGGAGCATCCTGTGCTCCTTCTCAAACACAGGGGGGAGGCTTTAAATACTTCAGCATTTAGTATAGTATTTGCTGTAGGTGTTTAAAAATAGATATCCATAATCAGAGTATTTCTTGCTTGTTTAGAAGTTACATCATGAAAAGTTATTCTGTTTTATCTAATGCTTTTTCTGCATCTCCTGAAATTATGTGATTTTCTAAATTTTCTATTACTAAACTTAATTATGTTGATGGATTTTCTTGGTTTCCTGAATTAACTTAACTTGGTGGTCAAGCTGTATTATTTTTTTTTTTATGTATTACTGAATTCTATTTGCTAATATTTTGTTAAGAGCTTTTGCTTATACATCCACGAGAGAGACAGGGCTGTCAATTTCCTTTCTTATAATATCCTTGTCATATTTTGGCATGAAGAATATAAAAGGAGTTGTGAGGTATATTTGATTTTCAATTTTCTGGAAGAGATTGTAAAAGATACATGCTGTGGCTTCTTTAGGTGTTTGGAAGACATCTGGTCCTTTTTATGTAGGAGATTTTAATTAAAATATTCAATTTCTTTAATAGATATTGAAATACTCAGGTTTTCTGCTCTTTCATTTTTCAGCTTTGGTAAGCTATATATTTTGCAGTATTTGTCATCCAAATTGTCAACAAATAGTGCACAAAGTTGTTTGTAATATCTTTAAAAATTTTTTTCATACCAGTATGATCTATAGTGATATTTTTCATTCCAAATATTTGTACCTCTCTTTTTTAAAATACATTTTTCATTTATTTTAAAAAGATACTTGGATTACATAAAATGTTACATGAAAAGATTTCAGGGATTCCCATATGCCCAAATCCTCACATCCCCACCCTTCCCCACATTAACAACTTCTTTCATTAGTGAGGTACATTCATTGCTATTGATCAACACATTTTGGAACATTGCCACTAAGCATGGATTATAGTTTACATTGTAGTCTACACTCTCTTCCACTCAATTGTGTAGGTTATGACTGTATATGTAATAACCTATATCTAATGCCCCTGTATTACACTTCTTTGTCCCTCTCCCTGCCTTCAGCATCTCCAGTGGCCATGGTCTCCACATCAATGATAAAATTTTTTCCATTGTTAGAATCACAATAAGTCTATAGTAGAATATCATTACATACATAAAATTGTTCAAATTTTATTCCCTTATCCTGAGGATTCTGGGATGGTGATGCCCACCCCACCTCTAATTGAGAGGGCGCTTTAATCTCATATGGCTGATGGATGAGACTCTCTTGTTTGCAGTTGTAGGCTCTCTTGGTACCTTGCTAAAGTGGTTGTCCATCCTCACCTCCTTATTAGTTGTCCTGGGTGAGTCCAATGAACTGGAGAGTAGGTGTTGCAACTCTGCTGAGGCTCAGGGTCCAGCTGGCACATAGACAATCCAAAGATTCAAGTCTCTTGAACATACACCTACCAATTACAGCACCAACTATAGGTTCAAATAAAAGGGACAGAAGAGACATGCATAGAAAAGTCACATCTGACCCAACTCTGTTACACTTGGGAGCATAGACTCCAAAATAGGGCCCACTGGTGAGACACCAACATCTGGTCTCTTTAAAAAAAAAACAACAAACAGTTTTGCTAGGAGTATATCACTTCCTTAACTCTTTTGTAAAACCATTTAAGACTGCTAATTTTCTGTATTGTACCTTTTTGGAAAAAAAATTTGCTTTCTATGCTTATTCTTATTTCCTTTCTTTTACTTTCAATATAATTTGCTGTTCTTTTTATACATTTTTTCTGAGCTGGAACTTAAATCATTATTTTTCCATTTTTCTTCTTTTCAGACTTATGATTTAAAGCTACAAGTTTTGCTATATACATTGTTTTAGCTTCGTGCAACAAATTGTGATATGATGTATTTTCATTATCACTTAGTTCAAGATACTTTCTAACTTTGGTTTTGAGTTTTTCTTTGACCTGGATTACTTATAAGTGTATTATTAGTTTCTAGTCATTCAAGAATTTTTCATTTATCCTTTTCACTGATTTCCAGTTTAATCCATTGATATTATAGAACAAACTCTGAATAATTTCAATCCTTTAAATTCTGTTGAGGTTTTCATTATGGTCCAACATTATATCTCATTTTAGTAAATGTGAAAAAGGAAAAGAATGATAATATGGACATTATTTGTTTTACAGGGTACTATATATGTCAAGTTAGTCAAGTTTGTCCATTTTGCTGTTTATACTTTCCAGATACTTCCTGATTATTATTTCCTTGATCTATCATCTTTAAAGAGAGAGAGATATAGAGATCCAAGATGGCAGAGTAGGGAATGGCAGGCTGAACTCCTCTTCCAAAACCTGTGGGAAGGGGAACACAGACAACTAGTAATCAAGGATATAGAATAAGTGGAATCAAGTGTCAAAGAGAACACTTAACACAAAATAAAATGAAATAAAACCCTAGGCAAGAAAGAGAATCTAACCCATCTTGAATAAGCCCATCAAGAGAAACAGATGCCTAGACACCAGCAAAAAATTACAAGTCATACTAAGAAATAGGAAGACATGGCCCATTATAATGAACAACTGAAAAGCAAGAGGAGACAGAGAGTGGAACAATTAATTAAGGATGTCCAAACAAATATCATGAATCAACTTAATGAAGTGAAGGAAGAGATGAAGGGTATTAGGAACACACTGAGGTAACATACAGAAGAAATCATAAACACACATGAAAAGATAACAGATCTGATGGTGATAAAAGGCACAATGCAAGAAATTAAAAATATGCTAGAAGTACATAAGTGCATATTTAAATAGGCAGAGGAAAAAATTAGTGATGTTGAAGATAGAACATCTGAAATCACACAGATAGTAGAACAGATAGATTTTTAAAAATAGAAAAAATTCAGCAAAGACTCAGGGAATTGAATAACAACAGGAAACATACAAACATATGCATTATAGGTATCCCAGAGAGAGATAAGAGAAAGGAAAGGGGAAAGAACAAGTGTTGGAAGAAATTAATGGCAGAAAATTTCCAAACTCTTATGAGATACACAGATGTACATGTCCAGGAAGCACAGCACCTTCCAAACAGTATAAATCTTAACACTGAGACACATACTTACTAGATTGTCAAACACTCAAGACAAAGAGAATTCTGAAAGCTGCAAGAGGAAAGGGATCCATCACATATAAGAGAAGCTCAATAAGATTAACTGCTTATTTCTCATCAGAAGCCATGGAGGTGAGAAGGCAGTGGTATGACATAGTTAAGGTGCTAAAAGAAAAAAAGAAGAAGAAGAAAAAAAGAACAACTTCCAACTAAGAATTCTCTGTCCAGCAAAGCTGGCATTCAAAAATGAGAGCTCAAAATATTCACAGATAAACAGAAATGGAGAGAGTTTGTCAAGAAGATTTCTGCCCTTCAAGAAATAGTAAAGGAAGAAAAAAATGGATAATGTAAGTACTGCCTTGACAATAGTAACACTGAAGCTTAATGGATTAAACTCTCCAATCAAAAGGCATACATTAGCAGCATGGATAAGGAAATACAACTCATCTATATGCTCTCTATAAGAAACTTACCTTAGACCCAGGAACACAGGAGATTGCAAGTGAAAGGTTGGAAAATGATTTTACATTCAAACAATAACCAAAAAAGGGGGGGGGGGGCGGTGGGTGGCTATACTAATATGGGTACAAAAGTAGACTTTCAATGCAAAGCTATTATAAGAGACAAAAGTCACTACATATTAACAAAAAGGGTAATATATCAAGAAGAAAGAACAATCATAAATAGTTATGCACCTAATCAGAGGGACCCAAAACACATGAGGCATATAATAGACAAAAGTCACTACATATTAACAAAAAGAGTAATATATCAAGAAGAAAGAACAATCATAAATAGTTATGCACCTAATCAGAGGGACCCAAAACACATGAGGCAAACAATGGCAAAACTAAGGGGGGAAATAGATGCCTCTACAGTCGTAGTGGGGGACTTTAATACACCATTATCACCATTAGGCAGGATATCTTGACACAGGGCTAATAAAGAAATAGAGACTTTGACTACTATGTTAGAGGTACTAAACCCAATAGACATACAGAGAACATCACACCCAAATACAGCAGAATATATATTCTTCTTGAGCACACATGTATCTTTCTCCTGGATAGACCACATGCTAGGTCACAGAATAAGTCTTGACAAATTTAGAAATATTGAAATTATACAAAGTAATTTCTCTGAACACAGCAGAATGAAGCTGGAAATTAATAAGGGGCAGAGAACCAGAATATGCACAAATATATGGAACAACACACTCTTAGCCAGTCAGTGGGTCAAGGTGGAAACTGCAAAAGAAATCAGTATCTACCTTGAAACAAATGAAAATGAGAATACAACATATGAAAACTCGCAAACTTATGGGATTCAGTGAAAGCAATGCTAAGAGGGAAATTTTTAGCCATAAATTCCTATATTAAAAAAGAAGAAAGTGCTAAAATCAAAGACCTAATTGCACACCTGAAGAACTAGAAAAAAGAACAACAAACTAATCCCAAAGCAAGCAGAAAGAAGAAAATAACAAAGATCAGAGCAGAACTAAATGAAATTGAGAATAAAAAAAACACATACTTGAAAAAATTAACAAAACCAGAAGCTAGTTCTGTGAGAAGATTAATAAAATTGACAAACCTTAGCTAAACTAACAAATAAAAGAAAGAAGATGCAGATAAAAAGAGAGAGGTTACTTTATATATTTATCTTATGATAAAGAGTATCATAAGAGGATACTATGAAAAATTATATGCCAACAAGATGGATAACTTAGATGAAATGGACAAATTTCTAGAAACACGCAAGCAGCCTACATTGATGAAAGAAGAAAAAAAGAACTCAACAGACCAATCACAAGTAGTGAGATTGAATTAATCATCAAAAACCTCCCAATCAACTGAGAGAGAGAGCATAAACTACTATGTAAACTATAATCCATGTGTGTAGCAGTGGTCCAAAATGTGTTCATCAATTGCAATGAATGTACCACTCTAATATAAGAACTTGTTAATGTGGGGAAGTGGGGGGTGTGGGGTATGGGGCATATGAGAATCCCCATATTTTTTAATGTAACATTTTGTGTGATCTACGTATCTTTTTAAAATAATTAAAATATATTTTTAAAAAACAAAAAAATACCTCCGAATCAAGAAAAGCCCAGGACCAGATGGCTTCACAGCTGAATTCTACGAATCATTCTGGCAGAACTAACACCAATTCTGCTGAAACTCTTCCAGGAATTAGAAGTGGAAGGAACATTACCTAACTCATTCTATGATGCCAACGTCACCCTAAAACCAAAAGCACATAAAGATGCCACAAGAAAAGAAAACTATAGACCAATCTCTCTAGTGAACTTTGATACTAAAATTGTCAACAAAATACTTGCTAATCATATTCAACAACACATTAAATGAATTATACACCATGATCAAGTGGATTTCATCCCAAGTATGCAAGGATGGTTCAATATAAGAAAATCAAATAATGTAATATACCACATTAACAGATTGGAAGAAAAAAAATCACATAATCACCTCTATTGATGCAGATAAAGCATTGGACAAGACACAGGATCCTTTCTTGATAAAAGCCTTTTGAAATATAGGAATAGAAGGAAACTTTCTCAACGTGATAAAGGGTATATATGAAAAACCCACAGCTAACATCATACTCAATGGTGAAATGCTAAAAAGGCTTTTCCTCTAATATCTAGAACAGGACAAGGGTGCCTAGCATCACTGCTCTTTTTTTAACATTGTATTAGAAGTATTTGTCCAAGCATTTAGGAAAGAAAAAGAAATAAAAGGAATTCAAGTTGGAAAGGAAGAGGTAAAACTTTTGCTATTTGCGGATGACACGATCCTATACATAAAAAACCTTATAAAATCTACAACAAAGCTTCTATAGCTGAAAAACAGTTCAATGAAGTGGCAGGATATAAGATCAACATACCTAAATCAGGAGCATTTCTGTACACTAATAATGAGAAATCTGAGGAGGAAATCAAGAAAAAAATTCCATTTACAATAGCAACTAAAAGAATCATATATCTAGGAATAAACTTAATTAAGGATGTAAAGGATTTGCACACAGGAAGCTACAGGACATTGTTAAAGGAATTCAAAGAAGACCTAAATAAATGGAAGAATATTCCATATTCATGGATTGGAAGACTAAATATCATTAAGATATCTATCCTACCCAAATTGACTTATAGATTTAACACAATCCCAGTAAAAATTACAACAGCTTTATTTTTACTGAACTGGAAAGGCCAATTATGAAATTTATTTGGAGGGACAAGGGACTCCAAATAGCCAAAAACATATTGAAAAAAAATGAAATTGAAGAATCACACCATCTGATTTTAAAGCACACTGCAAAACTACCGTGCTAGTGGTTCAAAGATAGACATTCTGACCAATGGAGCCAAACTGTGAGTTCTTATATAGACCTGCACATACATGGCCAACTGATAATTGACAAGATCACCAGTCTTAATCAGCTGGGACAGAATAGCCTCTTCAACAAATGTGCTGGGAAAACCGGTTATCCATATTTTAAAAAATGCCTTATACAAAAATTAACTCAAGATGGATCAAAGATCTAAATATAAGAGCCAATACCATAAAATTCCTAGAAGATAAGGTAGGGAAACATCTATGAGATCTTATAGTAGGAAATGGTTTCATAAACTTTACACCCAAAGCACAAGCAATGAAAAAAAATAGATAAATGTGACCTCAAAATTAAAAATTTTTGTGCTTCAAAGGAGTTTGTCAAGAAAGTGAAAATGCAGCCTACCCAATGGGAGAAAATATTTGGGAATCACTTATCTGATATGGACCTAATATCCGGCATATATAAAGAAATTCTACATTTCTAAAATAAAAAGACAAAAAGCCCATTTAAAAATGGCAAAAAATTTGAACAGACACTTTTCCAAAGAGGAAATACGAATGGTTTAAAAGCACATGAAAAGATGCTCAAAATCACAAGTTATTAGGGAAACGCAAATAAAAACTACAATGAGATATCATCTTACACCTATTAGGCAAGTGTTGCAAAGGATGTGGAGGAAAGGGAAATTTCATCCGCTGCTGGTGGAATGTAGAATGGTGCAGCTATTGTGGACAGTTTGGGATGTCTCCAGGAAGTGAACTATAGAATCACCATAGGAGCCAGAAATCCTACCACTAGGTATATATCCAAAAGAATTGAAAGAAGGGACATGAACAGATATATGCACACCAATGTTCATAGCACCATTATTCATTTTTGCCAAAAGTTGGAAGCAACCCAAGTGTCCTTCAACAAACAGATAAACAAAATGTTGTATATACCTACAATGAAATATTACTCAGGTATTAGAAGAAATGAAGTATTGACACACACAACAACATGGATGAATTTTGAAGACCTTAAGTTGAGTGAAGTAAGTCAGTCATTAAAGAACAAATATTGCATCACCTCACTGATATGATCTAATCATTTTGAGCAGACTCATGGAGATAGAGTCTGGAAGATAGGTTATCAGGAGATAGAAAGGGAGTAGAGAGCTGTGAGCTGATGCTCATTCTGGGCAGAATTTATGATAAGGAGAAAGGGGATGGTTTAGCAATGGATAGGGGTGATAGGGGTGCAAGAATATCAGAGGGGTTGATGGTGCTGGAGTATGAGGGTGAGCAGTATTTGGGTGGGGGGTGGGATAAACTATCCATGGAACTGGGAGGAGCGATGGAGGAAGGAACAAGTGAACTCTGGGAAGATGGAGGTCTGTTGTTGAAAATACAATTGTGGGAATGTTCTTTTGGCAAATATGGCAGAAGAAGATCACTGGTGTAGGGTGTCAATAGTGGGGGGATGTGTAGGAAAGGTTGCACATGGGCATGCTTCTATGGAATATGAATGTGTTCATCTTGTCATAGGGTGTTATCTCAGTGGGTGGAGACCCACACAATAAACAACAAAATATTAAACTCCTATCCTGGGGAGTTCTGCTATGTTCTCAAATAGAGGGACAAGAATCTTTTGAGTACATAAGCAGTGCATAATAAAACAGACCAATATGCCAAGCCCTCAATATTAAAGCATGTAACTATGAAATTTATTCTTGTAAAAGTGAGACTTAACTTAAGAACTATTGCCTAAGAGTTGCCTCCTGAAAACCTCCTTGTTATCCAAATGTGGCCTCTCTCTAAGCCAAACTAAGCAAATAAATGCACTACCTCCTCTATGGCATGGACATGACTCCCAAGGATGACCCTCCCTGGTACTGAAGAATTAATACCAAACTTCAACCAGTGATGCACTGGGAAAAAGACCTTGACCAAAAGAGGGAAACATCAAGTACAAAATAGTTTTTATGGCTAAGAGATTTCAAAATGGGTTGGAAGGACATTCCAGAGGTTATACTTATGCATGTCTCAGGCAGATCTCACTAACTGCTACTGTGAACAAAGCCTCAAATAGAGGTGCTCCTGAGAACTTGAGATCCATCTGGACACTATAGGCAAGACACACCATCCTTTGAAATCAGCACCCTGTTGGTGAGCCTTACCTTGGACTATATGACAACTTATTTCCCCAATGTAATAGAGTTATAATTTCCCTACACATAATTCTTCTACCACTTTTATTTAAGTGTGTAATTAGCACTATATCTGTTAAATATATGTCTCAGAGACTTAAATTTTTCATCTGTTCATGTGCTGGTTGAGCCCTGAATCTCAGAAGATTTGCAGCTAACACCTACTCTCCAGTTCACCAGACTCGTCCAGGACAATTAACAAAATGATGATGATAGACAACCCCCATCCCAAATAGTAGAGATTACCTACAACTGCAAGCGAACAGCTCCTTCCATCTGCCCCATAAGATCCAAGGTTCTAAGCCCCCCTCTCAATCTGAAGCAGAGTGGACATTGCCATCCCCAAATCCTCAAGGTTGAGGAATGAATAAACATGAGGGAATAATGCAACTATGGACAAATTAAACTTATTAATATTATTGTAATGGAAGAACATGTAACATTGATATAAAGATATGGTTCCCAGAGGTTCTGAGGAGAGGGAGAGGGAATAAAAGGTGGAACACAGGGCATTTTTAGGACATTAGAATTAAGTGTAAACCACAATGTAAACCTTGTAAGACCTGGGGTAGTAGCAATGCTTCAATATTTATTCATCAATTGTAACAAATTTACCACACAATTGTAAGATGTTATAAATAGGGGAAGATGTAGGAGGGGAAGGGTGGGGTATATGGGATTATCTTTGACTTTTGATGTAACTTTAATGTAATTAAAACTTCTTTAAAAATAAAGTTTATTATATTAAAAAAGAGTTGTAGAAACTTCCTACTGTCATTGAAGATTTGTTGATTTGTTTAGTTCTTATTATTTTTTTCAATCTCTGGTCCATGGGAAGTTACGTTATTAGATGTATATAGATTTAGGATTGTAGCTTCCTGTTGAATTGACCCCTTTACCCACAGTAAATATCCTTTGTATCTTCAGTAGTATTTCTCATCTTAAAGTGTATTTTTTCTCTTATTAGCATAGTTACATCTTCTTTCTTTTGGTTAGTGTTTGCATGATATATTTTCCATCTTTTCACTTTCACCCTTTCTGTGTTCTTATATTTAGTTTTTCTTTTGCAAGCACCATGCAGTTAGGATTTTCTTTAATTTTTAATTCAATATGACAATGTTTCTTTTATTTGGAATATTCAATTTACTTGATTAAATTATATTTTCATATACTACTATGTATTTACATATTACTATTGCTCTATTTTATATTGTTTTCTTCCTGTTTTTGCTTTCTTTAGGATTAATCTAATATTTTTATTATTCCATTTCCCCCTCTATTAATGTTAGAAATACATTCTTTTACTACTTTTTGCACAAGTGATTACAGTTTGTATCTTTGAATTATTTCAATCTAAAAAAAGTATTAATTTTATAATTTCTCCTATAATTTGGTGTCTTAACATCCTTTACCTTCTTTACTCCTTCTACTTTTGTCAACCAACTTTTCTCTTTACACATTTTAAATTTCTTGAGGCATTTCTATTGTTGTTTGTAGGTTAATAGTACTTTACCCTTGCCCATATTTATCATTTCCAGTACTCTTCATTTTAAATTGCATTTCCATGTTTCTTTCTGGGATAATTTTTTGTCCTTCCCAAAGAATTCCCTTTGGCAATTCTTTTACTGTAGACCTTTGGTAATACATTCTCTCAGTTTTTGTTTATTAAGGAAAAAAATCTTTATTTTCTTTTCATTTTTTAGACATTTCACTGAGCTTAAAATTCTAATTTGCCATTTATTTTCCCTGGCTGCTTCCAGGATTTTCTCTTTTTCTTTGATTTTCAGTAGTTTGCCTAGGTTTATTTTCTTTGTATTTTTTCAGCTTAATTTTCCCTGAGTTTCTTGGTCTGTGGGTTGATATATATTTATACATTTTTTTAATTTTGAAAAATTCTCAAACATTGTCTCTTTGAATATTGTTTTTGCCCTATTATCTCTTCTCTTCTTATGTCCACTTAAACATTTTTTAGAACTTTGAGCAGTTTCTATATGCCCCTTAGGCTCTCATTTGCTTGTTCCTGTTTGTTTATTTGATTGTTTTAATTTTTGTCTTTCAGTTTAAATATTTTCTACTGATCTATCTTTGAGTTCACTACTTCAGTGTCCAAAATACTTTGACTCATTTATTGTACTCTTAATCTCAAATACTTTATTTTCAGTTCTAGAATTTCCATTTGCTTCTTTATATATTACAATATTCTGGTAAAATTATCCATCCTTTCATATATTGTATTAATATTTTCTTCCATTTCCTTTAACATATTAATCCTTGTTATTTCAAAATTCTTGCCTTCTGTCTCCAGTATCTGAGGGTCTGCCTCAATTGTTTATTTATTCTCTTGATTCTGATTCTGCAAGTAGCTCCCTGTCCTTCTCAGTGTAAACCAAATTGGTCTGATTGCTTTCATTGTTCCCTCTCACCCAGAGTTGGTAAAGACACAATTATCCTTATCTTGAAAATGAAGTTATAAGCCATTAATATCTCCTTTTATTACTTTCATGATGCCCACCTATGTGTAATTAAAATACACATACAATCCATACAATCCAAGATCATTTCCCACCTTGGCCTACCACTTGAATTTAAGCAGTTAACCTGTAACTTGCATCATTTAACCCCCTGAACAGGAGCTTAAACAACACATTTCCCTGTCATTCAAAGCAATTCAGAAAACCATTGTTGAAGAACAACATAGAGCACCACACATTCTACAAGGCACCTCTTTTCCTGCTGGTTTGGAAGATAGGGAAGCCCTTTTCTCTCTCTGAGCTCATCTAGCCTCCTCCCACTACCTGCTATGTTATATGGGACACCCCAATCTCAGTCTCCCCTGATTTTTGAAGGCCACATTCCAAGAAACAATTTCTGCCTTTGGAAATGGTGCCCTTGGTTCTAAAGCCATATCCCACATTTTATTTTAGGTTTCTGATGCCCTTTTTATTGTCATCTGTCTTTCATCAGTCTCCCATGGAGAATTCCAGCTACCAGTCCTAATGACATTATGCACAGTACACCACTGCTGCCAACATGAAATGGAAATACATATTTTTTTTGTTAGGGTGTATAAACTTCCTGGTTTAATGAAGCAGAGCTACACTGAAGTTTATCTAACTCAGTTTATAATAAGAAAATGCCTTGGTGTGTGTGTTTACGTTACAAAGAAAAGCTAAAATTAACACTTTTAAGACCACCTCCAAAACATGAGTAAACCTTGTTATAAGCAAAAAAGAAAATCAGGTAAAAGTTGATTAAAACACCAAACCAAATTAAATTTGATCTAGTAGTGTTTACTTGTTTTAACATCTGGAAAAGCTTGGGCATACACTGCAAACATTTTTAACCTAATTTAAAAATAAATTATGCTTAGTTTCCACAGATGTATTTAAGTTAGTTCCTTTTAAAGAAATAATTCTTTAGGATTTTTTTTTTTTTTTTGCATTTAACTGGCAAGAATTTGGATTATAAGGTGCCAATGGAAAGCATATCTAAATATCTACCCTGTGCTTCCTCAATAGAACACTCTAGTGTTTAAAAATGCAATTATAAAAGGTCCTGTACCCTTTGCTAGGTACAAAACAACCATATCTGGAGGATCCCCTAAATAGGGCTTGCATGGGGGTATTTTCACCTGCAGAAAGAAGAAAAATAAACCGCTGATGGGGGTGTCCCAGTGGTCCTGACACCGGGGACGTCCACTGCCTACCCAGGAGCTCAGGAAAGTGAGCCACACCTCTACACTTGGGACTTTAGCTGTCGGATGCAAGCAGTCTGGGCTAAATGCTGCATTTCGCGTAGCCCTTAGGGTGCTGCCTCCCTCCCCACCTCGCCACCCCCACACACACACACTTTTACAGTGCCTGCTTGGGTGGGGTCAGGCCAAGATATAGAAACCATTCTCCCCAAAGCCTGTGGCTGTTTGGTGTTAAAGCTCGCAGCCCTTTCCAACCCAAGACACTTCAGGGAATGATCTGTACACTATTAGGTAGGACAGGGTGGGCTAAGGACTTGTGGGGGAGAAATTTCTGAAAAGGAATCTGAAGACCTGGAAAGGCTAGTGGCATCTCTGTGAAGCCTAAAATCCTGCTCTTCTGTTCCTAGAATTCCTAGGGCCTTGTCTTAGTTTCTGGCTGATAGTGTGACTGTTTAACTTTGAAGAGCACAGGGATCCGATTCCCCGACAAACACCTTCTCGCTCCCCCGCTGTCCCCTAGCGTTGCCCTGGCATTTGGTTTGTCAGCTCTGTCCTTCTGGTAAATAAACTGTAGCTTCCTGATGGATGGGGTCAGCTCTTAGATCTATTTTTATCCTCTCCATCAGAGTCTAACCTGGGACTTCCTGCGTATACAGCAGGTGATGAGTTCTGCTGGGTTATTGAGACAGCACAGGGTTGATTAATTGTCCTTGGGCTTTCTTGGCACCTATTTAATGACCTAGAAGAGAGTTACAACTTGACCCAAACTAGATACAAATGTAACGTGGTCAATCAGAAAAACAGCCCATTCTTTGGGCTCCTTTTCCTCCGCTCTCCTTCTCACCCTACAGCACTTTCTGGAAGTTGCCAAGAGTCTGCCCGCTGTTAGAGCCACGGGCAAAAGCTGAAGCTGCATGTTTTCAGTAAGGATCACGGTCGGCAAGGTCGGTTTTTCTTATTAGAAAAGCCTGTTTTAAACTGTGATAAAGCTTCACACATGATTTTTTTTTCTAATTCTGCGGCAGAGACAATATCCTCCTCTAAATCCTCATCGCTTGGCACAATTCCATCCGTGTACTTGTAACTCAGAGCAGTCCACGGTTGCATGTCACCTACGCATTTCCTCCTTGCTCCTCATCACTAGAGGGTAAAGTAGGTTAGTCACAGAGTGAAGTCGAACCATTAAGAATCATCGCCATTCTTCTCTCTTAGCCTTTACGAGCATTTAACTTTAATCCATACCACTTAGAAAATGACTCGCGCTGTCTTTTTTTTCAAGCTGTCTTTGCCATTCCCGTGTGTCCTCCTTCCTCCCTCAGTGGTTCTCAGAGTGGGGTTCCCAGGCCAGCAGCAGCACCCAGGAATGCAGAAAAAGCAAATTCCCAGGGGTTACCCCAAACCTGCTGAATCAGAAACTCGAGGGTGGGGCTCAGTAACCTGTGTTTTAACAAGCCTCCCAGATGATTCTAATGTACACTCAAGCTCAATAACTTCTGGCCTGGTGCCAACAGCCTTGCTTCTATGAAGTAGGTGTCCCGGCATCTTAGAGAAACAACTCTGACCTTGGCCGCGCACCTGTGACAACAGCAAAGAGGGCAAACTGTCAGAGCCTGAGCCCCAACTCCACAAAGCTCTGCTGCAGAAAGCGTGTGGCCTGACTGAGGGAAACACTTGATTTTTAATTATAGACATGATCACATATCAAGATCAGTAATTGCTATGTATGAACAGAAGCATCTGCTACTAAAATTTTCAAAGCTACATTTTTCACAAGTACATTCCAGAGGGCAACAAAGCATTTCCACATGGGGGGCTGATCTCTCAAAGATATATCTTACCTGCCTTTGTGACATCACGAATTTCTTTAAAAGTTAAGTTTCACTTTAAAGTCATGGTGAAGCCAAAAACTTTTCCAGGTGCCATGATTAGCCTTCAGAGTTCTTGGTGATCATGGTATAGGCAAAATTGTGAATTGGGACAGTCCAGCTTCAAGCTAACCTCTCCTGTCTTCTAGCTCCTCTCACTTCTGCAGGTACCCACTGCCCACTTCAAATGAATGCATGGACATTAGGATAACTGGAGAAATTTCATTAAAATATCAGTGCTTGGGGGAGCAGATGTAGCTCACGTGGTTGGGCATCTGCTTCCCATGTACAAGGTCCCAGATTCAATCCCCGATACCTCCTAAAAACAAACAAACAAACAACAAAAAAACAACTCTCATGGGGGAGCCAATGCAGCTCAGTGGTTGAGCACCTGCTTCCCATGCACAGGGTCCTGGGTTCAATCTCTTGTACCTCCTTAAAAATAAAAAATCAGTGCTTGCGTCCACTCCCAGAATTTTCATTTAAATATTCTGAAGTGGGATCCAGGCATTAGTATTTTCAAAAAACATCTTATCTTCTTTTATTGTGCAGCCCTATATTTAGAACCATTGAATGAAATATTTCTTGAGCACTTACTACATGGAAGTCTCTGGATAAGATATTGCTAAGAATCCAAAGAGCATACGGCAGGTGAGGATGTCTTCAGGAAGTTGAGAACAGCCGGGTATGGAGCGAACAAACACACCTAACTAAAACCCACAGCAGAGTACAGTAAGTGCTATGTTGGAGCCATACACAATTGATATCTGTGCAAAAGGGTAAAGCTACTTCTGAGGGGGAACAAATAGGCATTGCTTCACCAAGGAAATTGGCTTTGAATTTGGTTTGGAGGATTTTTAATAGACGAGAGAGGAAAAACATTTTGGAAATAAATAAAATCATGGAGGCAAGAAAGTTTAAGAATCTGGGGCAATAAGTAAGAATTACATTATGCCCAGAGTGTAGAGGGTGGTATATAGGGATTTGCAAGGTAGATCAGGGCCACCTTTTAGAGGACTTTGAAGGCCATGCTAGAAATCTGGATCTTATTCTCAATGAAAAGCAACATTGTGATGTATGTTTTAGAAAGATATCTCATTTAGAAGATTATCATTTCTACTAATAAAAGTGCTGAGCTATATTTAGTCAATTAAATAAACACTGACTATTTAATTTGCTTTGTTGCAAGTTCCTGGACTAGACCCTATGAGAGATTAAAAATTCTCAAGACAACAATTCTCCCCAGAGATCTTATAGTTAAATAAATTGTTGGACCTTGAATGCTCATCATGAAATCTATCATGAAGTCTATCATGAAAAAAAAAAAAAATAGAATTCTGTGAATTAAATAGCCAATTCCTCTGCTGTTGCTTTTGATAATACTTGTTGAAAAAAGAAAATGGAGCTTATCTACAAACACACTTAGCCCCATGGCCTCATCTGTAAAACATGCATTTGACCACTCTGAAATTGGGGGGACCCTTAGGTCCCGAAGGCCGTCCTGAACCATGGCAGCCTTTCATGGAAATTGCACACTCGCAAAGTGTGCAGCTCAGGCACCTTCCAGGGATGATAAAGGGGGATGCAGAGTCCCCTGTATGAAGCTTTTGTATGTCGGTGCCTGCATTTGTGTGTCATTTCACCAATATAGAGATGTCGTGTACTCTTGCCATTAATATAAGCGGTAACCCACCTCCCTCCTAAGAGCACAGGCTAGCCAAATTGTTGGGGTCTCTCATGATGACAGGGGACACCTGGCACTGATAAGGCGAGATCTGAAAACACCTCGTGGGCTGGGCCTCAGCTGCACAAACTGCTTGCAGAGAGACTTGGGTGCGTTCTTTACCCTAAAACAAAATTCCTTCAGCTGAAGAGCAGAGAAATGAATAGCTGTGGCACAGAGATTTGGGAGGTCAAAGGAGCAAATAAAAAAAAAGTAGTCTGTTTACAGCAGTCACAGTGCTAAAGATGGGCGCTATTGTTACTGGAACAGCGTGCCAGGCATGGCCCCTGACACTGGGGATAAAGCCACAAATAAAACATGGCACCTGCTCTCCTTGGCAAATCCATGGCACACGCCACCCAGGATGCATCAGCATACTTGCCAACCTTCTCTGTGTACGGGTGACCTCCGGCCTGCAGGCTCCTGAGCCAAAGAGGGTGAGGGCTGCTGTGGACAGAGGCACCCCTTCCAAACAGCAAGTTTTGTCTGGGCTTGGTCTTGCCAGAGACCTGGTGTACCCAGGCCTGGGCCCAATGTGGCGCCTGAGCTGCCCTTCCCCATAGGCCTCTGGGAAGTGTCCCTCTTGGAATACCTGGCAGAGCAGTTTGATATTATTTACTTATGACTTCGGAAAAAAAGACACTATGTTTGTAAACTGGTCTGTTCCTCTGGGTGTGATACCTTTTGATTAAATTTTAGGGTTTTGCATCTTTGATTAAATTTTGTTAAGATTAGGGCTTTCATTCAACCACGTCTGTAGGGTGTAACTCAGGTTAAGTCTCCATCCCCTTGGTGGGCTGTATAAGCAGACAGTCACTCAAGAAGACACACAGAAGAAGGCACAGGAAGAAAGAAATCTCCATAGAC
Organism: Dasypus novemcinctus; assembly: GCF_030445035.2. NCBI lineage: Eukaryota > Metazoa > Chordata > Mammalia > Cingulata > Dasypodidae > Dasypus > Dasypus novemcinctus. The sequence continues at coordinate 9,529,664 of NC_080697.1, forward strand.
ATGAAAGAGGAGAGAACTTATAATGTCAGTCCTGCCTTGTGACAGAAAGGAGAAGGCTCAAACAGCTAAAGCCCCGGGGAAGAGTTGAGCCATTCGCCTGATAGTTTGCAGCTGAATAGACCAGAGCCCTGAGCAGTTGAGAAGGCCCAGAAAGAAGCAAGCCCTCCAGCCTATAGCTGAAGTCAGAGGAAGCTGGGACCATGGAGAGATTGCCCGCCATCTTGCTTCAACACGTGGCAACAGACTTTGGTGAGGAAGTACCTCTTATGGTACCTTGAGTTGGATTCTTTAGGGCCTTCTAACTGTATGCTTTTACCCCAAATAAAAAACCTTTATAAAAGCCAACAGATTTCTGGTACTTTGCATCAGCAACCCTTTGGCTGACTAATACACCTGGGCTTTCCGCAGTTTCTAAAACTCTGTTTCCCAATCAACATCCTTTTCCTTTCAGGAACTGGAACTTTGCTGCAGGGTATTCGTCTGGGGCCCAGGGCCTCTTCCCAGGTACTGACTGCTCCTGATAGCTCTAGTCTGTGGTTGGGTGGTAAGAATTATATAATCCAATTTGGTTGGGCCATATAATTCTTGTATGGAAATTTAGAAAACTAAGTGTGGTAGGTCTAATAATGGCTCCAAAGATTCTAAGCCCTGATCCCCAGAAACTGTGACTATGTTGCCTTAGATAGAAGATGGGATTATGTTAAGGAGTTTAGATGGGGGGTATCCTGGATATCCAGGTGGCCCAGTGTAATCAGTGATATTTGCAAGAGGGATACAAGTGGAAACAGAGCCAGAGAAGGAGAAGGGGATTGGAGTGATGTACTTTGGAGGTGGCAGAAGGGGTCCCAAGCCAAAGAATACAGGCAGCCTCTGGAGACTGGAGAAAGCAAGGAAGCAGATTGCCCAGCAGGCCCTCCAAAAGGATCCAGCCCTGCTGACTCCTTGCCTTCAGCTCAGGGAAATGGATGTCAGACTTCTGACCTCGAGAACTGTAAGAGAATTAACTTGTATGGGTGTGAACCACTAACTGTATAGTAAATTGGTACAGAAGTCAAAGGAAACTAATACAATAAGATTATTAATAAAAGAGGCTAGTATCAGACCTTGACTGCCTGATCACCGAGCTGTGTCCATATTCCCTGGTTAGACCAGTCTAGCCCTACTATAAGGATGTATTGGATTGGGGTGGATTTTTGCTTCCAACCTGAGAGATCTCCTTTAATCACAGCAGTTTCATCAGAAGACAGGAACTCACTCTTCCAGAGACCCCCACAGCACATCATCTCTGGCCCCACCAGCCTCCTCCCTCAGATGGAATCCTGTCATGTGGTTGTCAGACTTGATGAGGTCCAAGTCCATCTCACCACTCATCATTTCCTCGATGGGCCACTTGCCGCCTCTTAGGTTCACCTACTCTTCCCTCTCTCCCTTCTGACCCACCTGTGGCCGATGTCAAGCCTCTGGTAACTACATGACCCATTCTCCCAGGCTCCACACATATACTGGTAAAAGGTATTACCTATCGCAGTCTGCTCTGGTCACCTTTGCACAAAGTCTCTGCTGATTTAGAATGACAAGCCCAATAAGGCTTTGGGATAGGGTGGTAGATTGAATGATGCCCCCTCCCCCCAAAGAAATGTTCGAGTCCCCATCCCAGTCCTGTGGGTGTGGACTCCTTTGTGAATAGGAACTTCAAAGACCCTATTTGGATGAGGCCAACCTGAGTCAGGGTGGCCCTAATCTGATGGGACTAGAGCCCTCCTGGGCCAAGGAAATCTGGACATCAGAACAGAGCCAAAGGGAGGACAGAAGGAGACAGACTGATCGCCAGCCCACCGTGCCCCAAAGGCCACAGCTTTGGAGGAGGCATGGCCTGCCCACACCTTGATTTGGGACTTCTGACCTCCAAGCGGTGAAAGACAAGGAGTTCCTGTGGTTTGAGCCAACCAATCTGTGGTGTCGGTTACAGCAGCCCTGGCAAACTAAGACAGGCAGCCAAACAGTGATACCGAAAATCCCAGCCGGTCGCATTCCTGGCTCTTCGGCCAGTTTCTAAGATGAGAACAAATCCATTTTTAAAGAAATGGAGTTCTTTGGGCTGAAACATACTCATAGGAAACCACCAAACCAAGTAGCTCATAACCTTCCTTGGATTCTTCAAGCACAGTCTAATCTTATGAGGATGCCAGTCTAACTTTGCAGAAAGAAGAACAGGAAAATCTCAGATTAACAGTTGCATGTCCTCTGCCTTCCTCTAAGATTTTCTCCATCACCATTGGGACTAAGGCAGCAAGAATTCTTTTTAAATAATTATTTTCCTTTGTTATTTTTAAGTTTTAATTATGCATGTAATAAATGAATACATATATGTTACAAAATTTTAAAAATACATAAATATATATATAGTAAAAAAATAAGCCCTTCTAAGCATATATTGATACTGCCATATATTACATACATACTTTCAAATTTCAATACTTTTCTGTGCCTTGCATTTTTTAAGATAAACTTTTTCTTTTAGAACAGTTCTAGACTTACAGAAAAATTTGCAAAGATGGTACAGAGAGTTCCCATATATCCTACACCCATTCTCCCCCATAAATAACATCTTACCTTAATAATGTAATGGTGCATTTGTTGCAATTAGTGATTGACTACTGCTACCTTTATTATTAACTTGTAATATATAATTCATTCATATTCCCGCAGTTTTTTTTGCAGTATAATTTTTATTTATTTATTTTTTCTTCTTCATTTTCTTTTAAATGTTCCATTCAAAAAATATGAGGTCCCCATGCACCCCCCACTGCACCCACCCCTCCCACATCAATAACCTCTTCCATCATCGTGGCACATCCACTGTACCTGGTGAATACATTCTGGAGCACTGCTGCACCACAGGGACAGACATGGACAGTGGTTTACATTGTAGTCCACACTCTCCCCCAGTCCATCCAGTGGGCCACGGCAGGACACATAACGTCCAGCATCCATCCCTGCAGCACACCCAAGACAACTCCAAATCCTGAAAATGCCCCCACACCCATCGCTTTTCTGTTCCAGGATTGCATCCAGCACCCCACATTTCATTTATTTCTCATATCTCCTTAGGCATCTCCTGCCTAGGACAGTTTCTCAGACGTTCCTTCATTTTGAAGGTCCTGACAGTTTTGAGAGTCACTATTCAGATATTTAGTAGAATTTCCATCATTTGGGATTTGGATGATGTCGTTCTCATCATTAGGCTGGGATTATATTGTGTTTTAGGAAGGAAGATCACAGAGGTAAAATGACGTTTTCATCATGTGTTTACATAATCAACATGGTTTCACTTTTGACATTGACTTGGATCATCTGGATGAAGTAGTGTTGGTCAGATTTCTTCATTGCAAAATTACTCTTTTTCCCCCTTTTCCAGGCTATCCTCTTTGGGAGGATGTCACTGTACAGCCCACTTTAAGCAGGGAGGAATTATTCAGACTCCACCTCCTGGGGGACAAAGTATCTATGGAAATTGGAATTCTTGTGCATGGTAGATTTGTCTATTATCCCTCATTAGTTATTTATTCAATCTTTTGTGTCAGTATGGGCACAGGGCTATTTATTATACTTTGGATTAGAATCTGACACTTTACTGTGACTTGCTTCTTTCACGTGTCTTGGCAATTTTTCCATTCTTTCTGTATTTTTCAACCATAATTTTGAAACTACAACTGTATAATTATGTATGTAGATTTATCATTTTCAAAATAAGATCTTACTCTGTGAAATATGATGTTGAGTTGTTTGTGATTGCAGGGAACAGAGCTGAGATCAAGTCCACACTTTAAAAACGAACTTGGGTAGGGTAGAGGAGGGGGTTGTCAGTGAGGGGCACTATAAGGAAAGCCATTACAAGGAATGACCTGGAAATCTTGGCAACCTGCAAGGCTGGTGGTGGGGAGCATCAAGCATTCAAAACTCATCCCTTCACCAAGCTCCCCCATCTCACAAATGTACTTTGGTTGTCTTTAGCCAGAAAAGAGCACCCATTTCTCTCTCTTATTTTACAAGCATCAATTACGCCTTACTCCAAACTCTACAATATTTAAATTATTAATTTATTACTACCTCTTATGATTAGAAAAGGAGTTCTGTCACGGATGTGGTGAAATCTGAGAAGCTGGACAGGCTGAGGCTTAGGATTTCAGGAGAGATCAGAGAGAAATGGAGGCATCCAGCCCACGAAGCTCAACCAGAAGTCTGCTCCTTCCACTTCCACCAAACCTCCGTAAAGGAAGCAACTGCTCAAAATCATAGTGTGAGAAGTTGAAAAAATAATGAAATTCTTAAAACATACATTGCCAAACCATTATCATGTCAATATGTCAGTGAGGCATCAAAGAACATCTCATACCTTCTGACCAAAACATGTCCTGCCTCCTCATCTTCCTTCAGTTTTACTAGGCTTCCCTTTGCTTAGTTGCTCAAGGGCCTGTAAGGCATCTCCTGTTCACCTTCGTAGGAGCTCCCAACAAGCCACTGGCTTTTGTTGACAAGTGCCCTTCCTGTCTGGGACATGCCCGTGGCAATCAACCCACCTTGGTCCATCTGCAGCCTCAACAACTGTATCCTTCTGATTCCAACCTTCTGAAGGAAGTGATCAGAATTTCCCCACTTCTAGATTAGAAGTTGGGAAAAAATATGAGTAGCTCCTTAACAATAACTGAAAGAGCCCACACTCATACATTTAAGTCTACACTTTTTCTTCTGGCCAATAACGTACCTCATCATCTGCTCTTAATTGTCTTTTCTGGTCTTATCTTCCCCAGTAGTCTTGCCAGGGCTCTCTGATGTTGTCAGACTGGTCTTCCCACCCCCCCCCCCAACCCCTTCTTACCATGCCAAGTGAATTCCCACCCCAGGATTCTCCTGAACTACTGCCATGTTGCACGCACTAGTCCCCTCTTAACCTACAAACTCCATCTCTAAATTCAGGGTACGACTCAGATTTAACCTGCTCTGTGTCCCTCATCACCTCCTACCCCAGAAATCTCCTCTTTTCTGCAAGCACTAGACATCTTCTGTTCTGCAAGAATAGTTTATTATTTTTGCCCCTGAGGATAGAAACTTGGCCATATTAATCCTTTGAATCCCTTCAAGCTCTGGCCTGGGAATTGTTTCCTAGTGAACATGGGCATGAGATATGCCATTGACTCCTATAAACGATCCTGCAAGGAAAGTGGGAGCCGAAATTTTCAACCATTTTATACATAAAAAACTGGAGACATGTGGATGAAGAGATTGGTTGAAAGTCAAGGAGGCACATACCTCCACTCCTACTTCAAATAAAGTAATATTAGAGATATAGCCCTAAAATATAAGGAAATGAGAGGGGCGATTACAACAGACAAGAGATGGTCAACGAAATTTAGAAAAACAAAAAACAAAAAACAAGTGGTAACTAAAACCTAACTGCCAGGAAAGGGATGGTGGAGCCAAAAAGAGGCCCATGGATTTACCCAACACAACCATGGAAAGGTACAGAAGTTGGAAGGTGGCAAGGGTTTCTTAGAGGCTGGGGTGCTGGTGGAGCCTAAAAATGAGGATTAGCTGAGGCTTACCTAAGATGCTATCCCCAGGTCCCTCTGCTAGCCCATCTTACCAAGCACCCACCTTTCTTTGACCCAGGCACAGAACAGGTTACCCTCAGAGATTTTAGACTTCAGGCACCAGGCATAGCCGCAGGCAGGAGGAGGCACCGAAATAAAAAGAGGGGCATGTAAGTACCCTTTGCACATGGCATGGTGAAACCTACCATCTTCCCCTGCTCAGCAGCCAGAGCACTGGGAACCAGGCAGGGGCTTGGAGAATCTCCCTCAGGGAAAACTGATCAGCACCAAGGAAGGGAACCCAATGAAACAGCCAAGTTTTTCCCCAGTAACCCCCTCACAAAGCCCACAGTTCCACAAGCACTCTTCTCCCCTGCTGCCACAGCTACCAAATATATGAACGTATCCAACGAGATTTGTGGGCCTCAGTCTTAAAAATGAATGGACACCCATTCATGTGCACCAAAACGTTTGCACTAAGTATCAACAAAGAGGAAAAAGTAACTCAAAAAGCAGAGGCAACTGAAGAATCAGGTAAAAAAAATTAAATATAATATTCTCAGAAATGTAAAAGAAGATACTTAAGCCATTAAAAACAGAACAGGGAAGCAGATGTGCCTCAGGCAGTTGAGTGCCTGCCTCCCACATGAGAGGTCCTGGGTTCGGTTCCCTGTGCCTCCTAAAGAAGAAATAGACAGACAATGAGCAGACAATGAGCAAAAACACAATAAGCAGACAGTGAGTGCAAACAATGAACAAAAACAATGAGCAAACTGACGAGGGAGCCATCTCGCGGGGAGGCGGGGAGGAAACAGAACAGTAAGAAAATACTCTTAGAAAGTGAAAAAAATTATAGCACTCGAAAATAGCATTTAAAAGTTCAGTAGAACATACAGATGATTAAATTTAAGTGAATCCCCTGGAATGTATGACCAAAAGATGGATGGAAAGTGAAAACAATAAGATTGGAAAATTAAAGGATAAATCTAACGCTGACATCTAAATAATGAAATTACCAGGGAAATGAGCAGATAAACTGCAAACAAAAAGTAATGTAAGAAAATATTCTTGTGCTGAGGGATATGGCTTTCCAGATTGAAAGGGAACATTGCATACCCAAACTGACTAAAAAAAAGATACATCAAATTATATCATCAAGAAATTTGGGATAAAAATTCGAGAAAGAAAAATCAGTCCCACAGAAAGAGTTCAGTGTAAAGAATGGCAGTAGCATTAAGAGTTGGTTGATGGTAAAGAAATGTTTTCAAATTCTAAATGGAATATATCCAATCTAGAAATTGATAGCCAAATTACTATAAAATATGAGAATAGAATAAAGATATCTTCAGACAAGCTAGGCCTTAAAAACGTTTTCTTCCTAATAAGCTTCCTTAAGAAGCTATGGGAAGATATGTTATCGCAATATGAGACGCAAAATTAAGAAAGAGGGAGACATGGGGTCCAGGAAACCAGGGTCCAACCTAGGAGACCACAAAGGAAATTCCCAGGATGATGAAGACAAATCCTATGATAACAGCCATGCATCAGCCCTAGAGCATAAAAACCTCGACAAGCCTGGGAGGATGGACAGATGGCTCCAGAAGGAATAAGGCTAAGAAAAAAGACAAAACCAAACCTGAAAGACTGCCTGGAGTATCTGTTTATATTGAAAAGTGCTTTATAGCTCTATTTGAAGAGCTGGGGAATGAGTTATTGTTAGCTATACAGAGAACATAAAAGAGGGAACTATTAGCTACAAAGAGTTGCAGGGAAAGATAACATCGCCTTGTTCATCTTTGATTAATATGTACAAAATTATATTACTGTAGACGTGGAATATTGAATTTAACTAAAACGGTGGAGTCACCATAAATGGGGGGGTGTGGGGGGGAGACGGGACGTGTTAGAGCAAGGGCGGGGTGGGGAAGGGATATAAGAGAGCTCAATTCTCGTCTGCCATAGGAGAAAGTCAGTAGATAGGGTCTAAAATGGAAAACTTGAGAAAAAGACATAAACCTGATTTTTAAAAACACAGAAGTAAATGCCAGAAGAAACAATAGTAAGAACTGTACGTGGCTACTTCTAGGGCATAAAAATCAGGGTGGAGAAGGGTAGAACAAGGAACTGCTGTTTTTTATTGTAAGATTTACAATGTTATCTGACTCGCTTCTCAGGGCAGCATGGCATGGACCTTCCCAGCCCCCACCCTGGAGCCAAACCGCTTGGCTTTGAATTCCGGCTAGACACCTGAGGAATGGATGAACTTGGGCAAAGTACTTACCCTCTCAGTGCCTCAATTTCCCCTTTCAGACATGAATAAGGATGCTGATAATAACAACAAACAAAAACAACAACTCCTCCCTCATGTGGTTGCTGGAAGGCTTGAATGAGTTAATGAATGAAAGAACCTAGAAGAGTGCCTGGTATTTGTATTTTAGAGCTATTTGCTATTATTGTTATTATTAAGCAACATACATGCATTATTTAAAAAAATAAATTTTTTTTAAAAATCAAGGAATAAGCAAGTTATGCTTCAAATTATACTCTGGAAGACTTGCCCCTTGCTTCCTATAAATGAACAGTCTGCAATTTATCTTCTCATTTAATTTTGGCCTGAATGTTCCTATTTCAGAAGGTCTAATAAACCATCCCTTTTCTTCCCTGGAGAAAGTGTCAGTGACTTGAAGGTTCATTATGTTTTAAGGACCCAAACTCAGAATTGAATTTGTCCCAAATACGTCCTGTCACAATCAAGACTATTACAAAATAACAAGACATTAGAATTTAAAACAAAATTTAATTGTCTTAATCTTTCCAAATACCCAAATTTGGGGTGTTGTATAGTTTAGTTAAAATAACTTATTCAGTTTCCTCATGTTTAATGTTCTGGAGAGAGATATATTCATTAAAAATAAAGACTAATTTATTACAAATTTCAAAAAGAAAAGAAAATGTCAGTGACCACAGGAGCTACTGAGAGGGCTGGGGGTCTCTGCACTCCTCACCCACAGCGCTGCAGGGGACCCGGGCAGGTCTGCGCCCACCAGGCGGGCCTCCGCTGGCTGGAGCCCACCCTGTCAGTCCAGAGCACGCCTGGCCTGACACTGGGCGTGGGCTGTCCAAGGCAGCCGGGCATGAATCACCCTCAAGTGCTCTGGTCCTCGTGAAGGGATGCGCTGTCCTGCCAAGGGCTTAGACAAAAAGAGAAGGAAAGAGGCACGCAAGGCACGACCTCGGGCTCCACTGCTCGAGGGCTAAAGGCAAGAGAGCCAAGCAGCCCTGAGCTTTCTCCCAACTGTCACAGCCCACCTTGGGGTCCTAGGACATCTGTGCACAGGGCAAGAGCTAGAACTGCTTTTCCACCCTCCAGCACTCATCTGTCCCATCCAGCTGCAGCCAGCTTCAGGTCAGCCCCTACAAAAGAGGGGCGGCCGGAGACCTCGGGGACATCCACTGCCCGGCACTGCCCCAGGCAGGGGCGACACCTCATTTCAGAGCTGGAGAGTGACCGCTGGATCCTGGCTCTGGCAAACGCCCGCTCGGTGAGCTCGCCTACGTGCTGGCAGTTCTGGAGCTCCTGTCTGCTCACCGGCCGCGGAGGATCAATGCCCTCATCTTGCCCACAAGGCCAGGCTGGGGAGAGCGAGGGGACTTGTACCAGGGAGCACATGGCATTGCAGCTGGGACCAGAGTCCAGGCTCCTGCGCCCCAGAATCGCTCTTTCCATCATGCCTGATCCCTGCCAGGCGTCTAAATGAGCCACTCCCACTCCCACACCCATCCAGACGAAAACTCAGAACACCCACCAGAAAATCCACGCAAAGATGCCATCATCCTTCCGTGATGATGAGTCCTTTCCAAGGCTTTCGCACTGCAGTGAGATCTTACCAAGAAACCCTCAACTCAGACAACAAGCGGAAGGTTAAGAGCCGTCCTTCCCTTGTGCATACACAGTCATACGGCCCCGCAACAGCAAGTCCACCTCCAAGGTCAAAGACTCACCGGGCTGTGGACGTGGTGCTGGAGTCTTGCAGGGAAGGGAGCTGCTTCTGAGCAAAGGATGGAGCTGGAAAGCCAACTGCTCCTCTTCCCGTGTCCCCCGCCCACACCCACCCAAAGGCCAGTCTCTACCAAGCTGCTGGCAACTCTGTTCAAGACAGCTTAAGGTCCAGCAGTGCATGGGAACAGCGAACGTGCTGGCAATCGATTTCCTTTTCCTTGAGCCCAGACTTCAGTGGGCGTACAATGTGGCATTTTCTTCTGATTTCAGCCACTCCTCCAGCAATTCAGCATGAGAAAAATAAGAATCCCTGCCAGCACAGGAGCAGCTGGCCTCCCTGTCCCCTGCCGCCTCCGCACGGGGAGACCCTTGGTGACCCAGGCCATCCCCCCAAACCCAGGGCCCAAGGGGCCCAGACTGCGTGCAGGGCAGTGCGGGAAGGCTCGTCCTGTGTTGCCATCTTCCCCGAGCCCAGGAAGCAGACGAGTCTCCACTCCTGCAGAAAGCAGCGGGATATCGAGGAGGATGGATGAGCCATTTTGCTTTCAAGCCTCTAGTGTCGCTTGTTGGAAATGCATGTTAGTTATCCTGATACATGTGTAATTGCTAGACTTGGGAAGTCCAGAACCCAAACGTGGGAACATTGGGGCGTACTCTTGGTTCTCCACTTTTCCCTGCATTTCGGGCCTTGCCTCCCTCATCCAGGCTCTACTTTACGGACAAGGGATACAAAAAAGCTTCTGAGCCTGCCGTCCCCTCGCAGAGCTATTCCAGGGCTCCTCGCCACCCTCAGCACAAAACCCACGTCAAGGGGCCCAGGCCTTCAGCTGCTGAGCGTCTCCTCTCCCCACGTCCTCTCCTCACCCTCGGCTTCAGCCCTTGGACACCACCTCCCGATTGCTGAGCACACATTTCCCTCTTCTCAGGACCCCTAAATAGCTCAAGCCTCAGCTGAAATTGCAGCTCCTCCAGGAAGTCCCGTGGGCCCTCTCCGAACCCTGAGTACTGGACATTCCTCCAGGTGAGATCTGCTGAGTTTTGTTTTTTCTTTTTTTTTTCATTTTCTTTTCTCTCTTTTTGACATACCATGACCGGGGATTAAACCTGAGATCTTGTATGTGGGAGGTCGGCACTCAGCCACTCAGCCACATCAGCTCCCCTGAGTTAGTTTTTTTCTTTGTTTGCTTCTTGTTTGATTTTAGGAGGCACCGGGAACTGAACCCGGGACCTCCCACATGGGAGGCGGGCACTCCACCACTCCAGCCACATCCGCTCCCGATGGGCTGGGTCCTTAACGTCGCCCCTTTCAGGATGCACTTTGTAATCAGTCTCTCAGGCTAGCTTGTGAGCCCTTTATCAGGGACAGCCACTCTCAGCTCTGGGTCCCCAGAATCACTTTGCGAATGGAATGTGTGTTGGTTTAATGCCTCTTGAGGGCAGAACCGTGCTGTCTTCTGTTTTTAATCCCCCAGGTAAGAGGTACTTAAAAATGGAATGAGGGAATAAGTTAAAAAGCTCCAACTTAAAAGGAAATACTTGTGCCTTATGCGCCACCAGAAGCACATTTGAAAATCAGGGACGTGAACCTGGTCCTCTGTCTTTAAGGATTTCCTGTGCCCTGTGCTCCCCGGGCTGCAGGCTGCGACTTCTGTTCCATCCCGCCCTGGCCGCAGGCTCGGTGGCCTCCTGCTCGGTTTCCTACTTCGGGCTATTGAACAGAGCCCCGAAGGCTCCCGCTGCTCCAGGCGCCACGGGAGCTCAGCGAATCCCACCCCACTTGGCCCGCTGCAGGTGCTGGGGCCCCTCCCGACTCAGTAGGTGCTGGCTTCACAGATTTGAACCAAGCGAGAGGCTCGCTGACGTTCTCAGCTGGATAACTCTACCTTTTGACAGGGGGAGGGGAGACCCTCCTTGCTTCCCACTCAGATCTGTGAAAATAGATTCTCACGACCATGGACGCAGGCAGCCCCCGGGGGGGGACCCACGAGAGGAGGTAAAAAGACTCGGGACTTCACTCTCTGATTCCAGCTCTGCCTCCTCCACCCTAGAAAGTTCACCTTGTAACAGAAGGAACAGGGTGACGTGGGGTGCAAAGCTTAGCAAGCCTGAGATTTCACTGGAATTATTTATAATCACCTTTCAGGGAACATTGGGCTTCGGCCAGAATGTGACACGGCCCCCCCATCTGGGGATCCGTTGTTTCCACAGAAGGCTCTTTCCTACAAGGGCCACCAGCACACCCACTAGACATGCTCTGGCAGGTCTGTGTTTGCTACAACATAAAAAGGCAGGCCCGGTTTGAATTACCAGGCTCTAATTCCTTGGTGGAGTCCTGGTCACACTCACTGCACAAACCATCTGGAGCCTCACTCTGGCACTTTGTTATTTACTCACAGCCCCAGGTGGAATGAGAACCCATAACTCACAGTTGTCCGCTCCTCTTCTCCACGGACAAGCCCATCCCTCATCTCAGCGGTCGCTCTCGCGCCATCCATCACTATTCCAATTTGGGAACCACTTGCCAAGGTGGACGTTGTACTTTGGGGATTATTATTATAAATTGGTCTTTTAAATTTTGGTCCTGGTCCATCCTTTTGTGGAGTGTTTTGCCTTTTTTTTTTCTTTCTCTTAATATCACCTGTCTCAAACTTACAGAGTCCTCAGCTTTCCCTTTTCTCCCTTCACAGAGAATTCTGGAAACCAACAGACCATCATCCTCCAAATCCTTTTCCTTCTCAGGAAGTCATCACCGGTCATCAAATAAACCAAAAACCAGAAAACTCTCACCAGCTCAGGATCCTAAGTGAGAAACCACAGCCCAGTAGTTAAGACTGAACATGTTACTGCATCTCCTTGTACCTCAGCTTCCTCGGGTAAGGCATGATAAAGTTTGGTCTTAAAAGATGTGCCAGACCATGGTGAGGGAAGGGCATTCTAAGTGGGCAAAAGGCAGGAGAGAGGGGGCGGGAGCACGACGTGCCCAGGACTGGAGCATCACAGGGATTTGCTGTGCCTGACATCTCGGGTACAGGGGGAGGAGCAGAAAAAGATGAAACTGAAAAGCAACAGGAGTCAGAAGATGAAGGGCCTTGAATACAGTGTATAGAAGTTTGGATATTTTCTTCAAAGTGAGAGGGAGCCATTGAAGGTTCTAAGAAGAGGAGTTGCGTGTTCAAAATTTTCTTTAAAATGATCACTCTCTCACGACTGTGGGTGTTGGATTGAAGAGATGTGGGGACAAAGGGCAGGACTCCACTGAGGACACCATTGCAGTCGGGCAGGTGGGTGGTGAGAATGGACAGTGGCTGAACTAGGGAAGAGAGAAAGAGAGGAGAGGACAGAGCTCCGAGATGTTTAGAAAGGCCATGGGGAGAGGAAGGAATGACTTGAGTGAACTTCCAAGACAGCTGGGTAAACACGATGCCTTTCATCAAGGCAGAGAATGATAGCAAGTTTTGGGGGGATGGGAAATGAATCCAAAGAATTTAGTATAGAATATTTGAGGGTGAGTGTGTGTGGCACACTCAGGAAACGTGTCTAATAGATAAAGGATTTTCAGGAAAGAGGGCTGATACAGAAACACAGATTTTGGAGTCACCAGTAAGTATGGTGTGTGGAAACTAAAGAGATGGGGGAATGAGGCCCTCCAGGGAGCATGCACAGAAGGGAGGTCAGTGATGAGACTCTGGGGAGTGGTGAACCAGAGGAGGAGAATTCCAAGGAGAGAGGGGCTGTACCACAGAGAGCAGAGCCCTGCGGAGCAGAATGGGAAGGCAACATCCTTGGGGAAAGAACTAGAGGACACAGGGATGTGAACAGGAAATGTGCACTGCTTTAGGAGGCTCAACCCCCAAAAGGAGAGGGACAGAGGTTGAGGGAGCTGCAGGGCAACAGAGATGGCTGGCTGGTCGGTCAGTCAGCAGGTGTGTTGTTTTTAATACCTTTTCATTTTGGAATAATTTTAGATTTACGGAGGAGCTGCAAAGACGCTGTAATAATGTACAGTGCCCCATGTTGTTAACATCTCACATTGCCATGGTACATTTGTCAAATCTAAGGATCTAACACTGGTAGAGCACTATTAACTAAATTCCAGATGTTATGTGGATTCCATGTCTTTCTATTAATGTGACATTTCTGTCCCAGAACCCAATCCATTGGCATTTAGTTACTGCATCTTGAATCAGCCTTCCTTTGCCTTTTAACTTTGACCACCTTGATGAGCACTAGCCAGGTAGCCTGTACAGTATCTCCCACTCTGGGTTTGTCTCTTGCTTTTCTAGTGCTTAGTCTGGAGTTAAGGCTTTTGGAAAAGACCACCGAGGTGAAGCGCTCGTCTCATGACATCGTATCCAGGGCTACGTGACATCCCTGGCCACGTAGCCTTCATCACTTGTTAAGGCAGCGCTTTCCAGCTCTCTCCAGGTAGTCGACCCTCTCCCTTCTTAACTCCTCAGTGAGTCACTAAGTCTAGCCCACGCTAGTTTTGTGGTTTGGTTGTTCAGATAAGAAAACTCTGCCCAGTTAAGTCTCTAATCCTCATTATTGTCTCCTTGATCTCAAAATGACAATATCTGGAGTCTTTAGCACACAACAGGGCACTTACTAATAAGAGATTTTATTCTTCTTATTTGTTGCTTCATATGTTTTATTCGAGACTCTTTGCAAAACAGCTCAGTGTCCAGTCTGAGAGTCAATCCTGTGCTTCTCCTTTTTCTCAACCCATTTAATTTCTGTGTACTGTCATTTTTACTTACTATACGTCTCTTAAATCCACTCTCTCCTGGACACTCTCTCCTCTGGTTCACCATTCCCCAGGGTCTCGTTGCTGACCTCCCATCTGCTCATGCTCCCTGGATGATCTCATCTTCTGCATATCTTCAATTTCTACACACCATACATACCAGACTCTGAAATCTGTACTTCCAGATCAGACCTCTTTCCTGAAAATCCTCCTGCCTATTAGACATTCCTCAATTTTCTGTCAGTCACCCACACAAAAAAACTTTGCCCCTATCAACTGACTCTTAATTTCCTTACCTTCTCCTCCAATTGGAATACTATCGTCATCCTGACTTCTAGTATGGGAAAAAAAGGAAGCAAAATTCCTGAAAACTTTCTGTGTACCCATTGTCAGATTCTTGTGAGTTAACAAGGAAGAAAGGATGGAGGGACAATGCAGCACATGAATCCAAATGTGCCTTCCACAACTGCCGTTGAGCCTGCACAGGGGACCCTCTGCTTTGGCTTGACGCCTTAGTCTCATTCTGAAGAAATAGCTCATCAAAAGTCCCATCCCTGACATTTTGCAGGAATATACATTTGAACAAGAATCCTCTTTGCCCATCGTGACTGTGCTTGAAGGATAGGTGGGATAGGAAGGATAGGTGAGTTTGTGCAGGACAAGCAGGGAACCAGGTTCCAAGATTGGTTCTGGTACTTACTTACTCTGGGAAGCAACTTCTATACCGAGGCTCAACATTTATAAAATGAGCAGGTTGAATCATAACTGAATCTGTTCAGTCCACCAGCTGCCATACTAAACAGCTACCCCTTTATTTCTTCTCTGGGTCTTCTCCGTTACAGTCATAGGACAGTGTGACTGGCTTTGGGGATGTCAGTGGAGAAAGGCATGTTTCCGAAGAGTCACATGGAGAAGGAACTAAGACTGCACAGGTCAAGTTCCTGCTGGTGAGTTGTGTGAGATAAATGTGGGGAGCCCAGTGGGAAGAATGGGCTCCTCACCTCTGGAGAGAGGCTCCGTGTTGTTTTCCTAGAGCACCAGCACTTGGCAGCACTCAGTGCCTCCAGCTCCAGCCCCTCGAGTGGGATGAGCTTGCTGTTGAACTTGTATGACGGATGGCTCTTTGAGCCTTGAGAGTGCTCTCCAGCCATGGCCCTGCTGTCAAATTGCAAACAAAAGCCATTCATTACCCTCCCTTCCTCTCCTGAATCCTTGCTAGCTTCAAAATATCCAGAGTGCAAGACATGCCATCATAATCTTAGGGTTTTCCTAAGATGACATATATATATATATATATATACACACACATATATACATTATTATGAATTCCAAAAATAGATATTGGATTATGTGTGTAAACTGGTCTGTATCTGGGCATGATTAAACTATGATTAGGGCTTTGATTGGACCACATCAGTAGGGCTTTGAGTCCCTGCCCCTTGGTGGGTGGGGACACAGATAAAATGCATGGCAAAGGAGAGAGTTTGAGTTTTTTGATGCTGGAGCTTTGAGCTGGAACCCAGGAAGTGAACACATAGGAGAAGAACACAGAGGAATAGAGATCACTTTTCACACATGGCAGAAGCCCTGGGGAGAGAGACAGAGACATTTGCCTGAGAGTCTATAGCTGGCTTTGTCAAGTGAGCACAGCAACTGACCCCAGAGAGAAATGCAGCTCCGCAAAGAAACAAACCCAAGAAGCCTGAACTCTTGGCAGATGTCAGCAGCCATCTTGCTCTAACACATGGCAATAAACTTGGGTGAAGGATGCAACTTATGCTTTATGGCTTGGTAACTGTAACTGAATTATAAATACCCTTTCTAAAAGCCAACATATTTCTGGTATTTTGCATCAGCACCCCTTTGGCTAACTAATACACTACCCAAGTATATTGACCATATATTTCTGAAACTCAAAAATCAGGACCCGAAGTGAATACTTCTGCTATTCCTAACTGCAGAGACAGTCAGGAAATGAAGTTTTGGTGCTAAGATATTATTATTTCCACGTAACTCCAATGGTTTCTAACAGCTCTTCCAGGAGGAACCAAATAGAAGTGAAACTGAGACTGTCTTAGAAAGTCTGGATGCAAGGCTTTGATGTTCATCTCCCTGTCTTCTCCCTTCTCCTCTGACTGTTATGGGATCACCGTGCAAGAAGGAAAATGCCACTAAAGTAAAAAGAGAAAAGAGAACTGGGAAAAGCCCCTGGTTAAACTTACTTGCAGGCAGAGGAGACTGTCAATACTAAGGGGTTAGAGGAAGGTGGGGTAGTCCTCTGACCCCAGTGTTCTGTCTGCTGATACGCAAAAGTCCAACCATCAGAAAGTCATAACCTCGACACAAAATTTAATCCATAATTTTTAAAAAATCTCCAAGAGTGTCTAGATTCAAGGTTTTTATTGAACATTGGCATTTTTAAGAGAAGGGTCTGACCTCAGGTGGGTGATCACCAGAAGGTGGGAAAGCAGAGTGTGTCTGAGAGGAGGGAGGGGGCACAGGACCCTGGCTTGCTGCCTGCTCCATGTCCTTTGAGAAATGCCCAGCTGCTCCCTAGTGGGGTCTTAGCATGTGGAATCCTCTCACTTCCCATAATCTCAGGGAGAGGGAGAAGAAGACACAAGAGGACACGCCAGCATCACGGTGACAACATCCTCCTCCACTGACATGGGAGCAACTGGGCATTAGTCCAGAGAGCCTCACTGGGAATCCAGGGACCCAAGTTCTGAATCTGAAATTTCCAGCTGTGAAATCAGAAGGCAGGTGGGATAATCTCTAACATCTCAACCAGCTTGAAGGGTCTCGGTTACTTTAGGTTCGGAAGATAATTTAGTCAGAGTGACAGAAAATTGAGGAGAGATACGGTAGGATGTAAAAAAGATGAGAAGGAAGAGGGAACTGAAGAAATCAAGGTGCTTACAGGTTGGTGAGACTACCCCTACGCATTAGCTTCCCAGGACTGCCATCACAAATAACCACAGACTTGGCAAATTAGGACAACAGACATTTCTTCTCTCTCAGGTAGTACTGGAGGCTCTTAGTCCAAAATCGAGGTGCTGGTAGGCACATGCTCTCTCTGAAGACTCTAGGAAAGAATCCTTCCTTGCCTTTCCTGTCTGGTGGCTCCAGGATTTCCTTGATCTGTGGTAGCACCACACTCCCCTCCCACACACACATATGGCTTTCTTCTCTGTCTATATATTCACCTCTTTTTATAAGGACCCTTGTCAAGCAAATTCATGGCCCACCTGGTTAGTCCAGGATGATCTTATCTCAAGATCTTTAACTCCATTCCACCTCAAAACCCTTTTTCTAAACAAAGTCAAATTCTCAGGTACTGAGGTTAGGACTTGGGTTTATCTTTGGGGGGGCCAGAAGGGAACTCACTATATCATAGATGATCCAAACAACTTCCCTCATAGTTCCAGGAAAAATTTCTCCCACCCTCCTCTGTGCTCTATATTTCTGAGACAGTAATTACATTCTGCTTTGCCTTGGACTCTCCTAATAGCTTTGCCTCCACTTGTGCCATACTTCCACTTACAAAATGCTTTAAAATCCACCATTTTATCAGAGTGTCTCTGATCCCTCACCCCTCAAAAAGAAAATCTACGAACTTGGCAGGAATTCCCATTCCCCTTTCTCTGGGAAAGATCCTGGGGTCCAGTGGCTGGCAAAAGGCCCCACTGTAAACTGCACATGGTCAGCTGAAACTGGAATGCCTGGCTCCAGACACATGGCCAGGGACTCCTTCCTTTACACCCAGTTCTTTAGGGTTCCTCACTGGTATCGTCAAGCAAAGTCTGTTAGACACTTATTTTAGTGCCCTCTCCACCCGTCAGACTCATGCTCCAAAGGAGCATATTAAGATAAAACCTAGAGCTGATATTCCTGCTCCTATCATTGGCAAGATGGTAGTTTCCAAACCATGCTTCTTACAGCCTCAAAGTTTTCATGGAGCATCTATCTGACATCTGGTTGTCTAAGCTCACCCCCTAATTCAATCAGAGCAGCTCCACTTTTATCTGCTTTATTTATTGGTCCCCCCGTAGGTATTAAAAGAGTTTGAAAACCACTGAAGGGCAGAGTCGAGTCTGCCGTGTTAGTTCCAACCTGAACCCAAATTCCAGTTTCTTTACATGACATGCTAATAAATCTCTGCTTCATGGCCTCCCAAAAGAAGAGGGAGGACAGAAGCAGCCCATTGGTCTTCAAGACATATGGTCATCTGTCACATCAGCGTGCCTCCCAGGAGTCTTAAATCCAAAATAACATGAGAGTAATCATTTCACATCTTAAGACCCCTCTGATGAGAGAAACTTCATTACCCGCGCGCACAGTAGCCAGTATTTTACATAGACTAACTGGCCTGTTTTCATTCTTTTTAAATACCCAAAGGCATCCTACCTACACGAGGAGCTGAAGGCCTACAAACTGTGCTCGTAAAAACTGTTTGCACACTACACAAGTGCTAAAGAGCACCTGAAACCACTTTGCTTCTATTTGTTTTGCCCCCTAAAATGCACAGTGGTATATTAGTGTTTCTTTTGAATCCTCTTGGGTTTGGATATTATACACCCAAGTTTTAGTCCAAATTGAGTTTTCACAGCTGGATTATAAACCAATGGAAATGTTGACCCAGCACCGACTAGATCATTCCAAACAGGTGTTGCTTTAATTAGCCTTATCGTAAAACAAAAATTAAAAATTAAAGGAAAACATTTTAATGTACCTAAAAAGTTTCTTAAGGTCTGAAAGGGAGCAGGCAAATTACTGAGGACTTTTAAGCTATATCTCATTTTTTCAGCCTCTCTCCTAAAAATTCAGCAATACTTGTGAAGCTGCTGTAACACCCCAATGGTTAAAGAGGGAAAAAAATTATGGTTTCCGTGGCATATTTGCCAGAAAGACCAAGTGCTTAAGAGAAGGGAGAGAGGTTAGATGTCCTCCCTTCAGGCTTGAAGACAAAAAGACAAGACTTAGGATGCCACTGCTGACCCTGCAGGAGATTATTGCTATTTCCCATGCAAAGACAAAGGATTTTTTGTATGATTTCAACTCAATGCCGAAAACATTTTTGGAGGTGGGTGAGAGGTTGCAAAATTCCTGCCTTCGAGGGGTAGTCACACTCCTTGTCCCACACACTTGAAACCATATAGAGGACAGGTTAAAATTGCACAGGAATTAGCTCAAGTGCATGAACATTTTAGCAAGATTGAGCCAGGTTCAGGTAGTTTAGATGTCTTCCTAGAGAAAGCAGAGAGGCAATCTTCAGAGGTTGAATCTGTAGGGAGAAGCCAGTGGAGAATCGTAGATGGGAGACTGAAGGAGTAAAGGTGTAGAGATGCCACCTTCCAAGCTGGAGTCTGCCCCAGTCACCTGGAGGGCTGGTCAGGACACAAAGTGCTCGGGCCCCAGAGCTTTGGGTTCAATAGGTCTCAGACGGGGTCCAGGAATGTGCATTTCTAACAAGGTCCCAGGAGACGCAGATGCTGCTGGGCTGAGGACCACACTCTGAAAACAACTGTTGTGGACCAAGGATTGTGCATGGTTGTGGAGGGCCGAGGCTGGGACTCACTTGCTCTAACAGAGGATTTGCACAGAAGAAGAGTGGAGAATGCAGTTCCTTAAAAGGATGCTCGTTTTGATGGTGTTTTCATGCTTACAAAAAAAACTCAGTCATTCGCAACTTAACTCTTCTCTCGCTGTTCCATGAGTCTGTAATAAGTACTGAGGATTATGCTGGGTGCTTTACCTGTATTACCTCAACTAGTCCTCAGAGAAATCAGCTGCAGTAAAATCATCGTAACAATTACTAATGTTGGTGGTGGCCGTTCTTTACTTTGCATTAACTATTAAGGACACCGCCTGTCTCTTTGCAGGCATGGGTGGCTCGCTCAATGAGGTAAAGGGAGGTCTGCTGCTCTTGAAAGCTTCACTTACTCACAAAGACAAAGTCTTCTTTCCTCCTCTTTCCCAGGAAAATATCAAGTTTCTGGACCTCTCCATTACCAGGCTGATGAGTTAAGCTCTTTGAGGCACATGGAACAGAGAAACAGTAAGTACCATGGAAGACAGAGACTTGTTACAAGGCTATGTAGGGAAGCAATAAAATTTGGGAACCCACACAACTGGTCCTCTTGAAAATAGAATGGCATTCATGGAATAAGAGCAGCTCTGGTGACAATCTCAACTTGTTTCCTCATCAGTGGCCATCCACTGTGTCCATCTGGAGACCCCACAATTCTCCTGACCCAACTTCTTTACCTACATGCCGCTCTTCTCTACTTTCCTGCTGTGTGTTTTCAGAAATCTTCACCAAGAGAAAGAATATGATTGGTCATTGGGCATCAATCAATATGTAGCTCCTCTATTGTGCAAAGATCTTGCAGCAGGCCCCCTAATAAGAGGTTGGCCCAGCCAAGCAGCTGCACCTTCCAACAGAAATGTGACATCAGGCAAAATGCAAGGGGCATATGTAATTTTAAATTTTCTAGTAGCCATGTTAGAAAGTAAAAAAATAAAATAAAAAGTGAAATTAACTTTAATAACATTAGATTTAACCCAGTGTATCTAAATTGAAATTGAAATTGTTGTGCCTTGCTAGTGGTTTAGTCATTTTATCATGAAATATTTGTCTTTATCTTTGTAATGTTTCTTGCCTTAAGAAAGATTGAGATTATCATCTGGTATATCAGTGTATCACATCACTATAAAATCATTTTTCTTTTTAGATTAAGGTTTGCATTAGTGGTATAGGGATAAACTGGCTCTCTGGAAAACTAAGAGCCCTGATTTGTAGCATTTACAGATTCCCATGGTCAATTTCAAGCTACCAAAAGCTTAACAACCGACTTTCAAAATTCCTGAATGTTTAACAATGAATGAGCTCTCATAAGCCCTATGAGCCAGTGCCAGTGAATTGACTGGTTTGCCTGACATATTTTTCCATACTTTTACTCCCAACCATTTTGTCTCCTTATATTTGACATGTGTCTCCTTTAAGCAATATATGGTTGGACTTTTCAAAAAAAATCCAGTCTGATATTGTCTTTTAACTAGAATATGTAAGCCTTTTAAATTTAGCATAACTGCTTTTTTAAATTGTGGTAACATATATAGAGCACAGTATTTCCCATTTTAACCATTTTAAGTAGAGACTCAGTGGTATGAATTACATTGACAATATTGTGCCACCATCACCACCATCCATTACCAAGATGTTTTCATGACCCCAAACAGAAACTCTGCACCTCCTAAGCAATATCTCCTCATTCCCCTCTCCACCTGGTCCCTGGTAACTGCTAATCTACTTTCTTTCTCCATGGATTTTCTTATCCTAGATATTTCAAATAAGAGAGATACTATAATATCTGTCCTTTCGTATCCGGCTTATTTCACTCCACATAATGTTTTCAAGGTGCATCTACATTATAACATGTATCAGAACTTCATCCCTTCTATGGCTGAGTAATATTCCATTGTATGTATATAGCACATTTTGTTTATCCATTCATCTGTTGATGGACGCTTGGATTGTTTACACTGTAGTCTATTGTGAATCATGCTGCTATGAACAATGACACACCAGTATCTGTTTGAATCCCAGCTTTCAATTCTTTTAAGTATATACCTAAGTGTGAAATTGCCAGGTCTTATGGCAATTCTATGTTTAAAATTTTTTGGAACAGCCAAGCTTGTTTTTGACAGTGGCTGTGAGTGTTATAATTTCTCCCCATTATTGCCAACACTTGTTATTTTCCATTTTTTAAATAATAGCCATCACAGTGAATGTGAAGCAATATCTCATTGTGGTTCTGATTTGCCTTTCCCAGATGACCAATGACATTAAGCATCTTTTCATGTACTGATTGGCCATTTGTTTATTTTCTTTGGAGAAATATCTGTTCAAGTCCTTTGCTCATTTTTTTTTTAAATTGGTACCAGGGACTGAACTCAGGACCTCGTATATGGAAAGCAGGCACCCAACCACTCAGCCACGGTAGCCCCCAGTGAGAACTGGTCCCCTCGTTTATTTGTTCGTTTGTTCTTAGGAGGCATAGGGGATCAAGCCCAGGACCTCATACATGGAAAGTAAGCACTCAATCACTTGAGCTACATCCACTCCTACTTTGCTCATTTTAAAAATTGGGATGTCTTTTTGTTGAATTGTAGGATATGAAGCCCTTGTTGGATACATGATTTGCAATTTTATTTCCCATACTGTAGGTTGTCTTTTCACTTTTTTGATTATGTTCTTTGATGCACAGAAAGTTTTTTCATTTTGATGGAGTCCAGTTTATCTATTTTGTTGTTGTTGACTGTCCTTTTGGTGTCCTAGCTAAGAAATTACTACCAAATCCAAGGTTACATCCCTTACGTTTTCTTCTAAGAATTTTATGCTTTTAGCTCTTAGGTTCAGGTCCTTGATTCATTTGGAGTTAATCTTTTATATGGTGTAGGTAGGGATCCACCTTCATTCTTTTGCATGTGAATATACAGTTTCCCCCGTACCATTTGTTGAATAAGCTATGCTTTCCCATTTAATGTACTGGCATGCTTGTCAAAAATCTTTGGCCATAGGTGTTTGGGTCCATTTCTGGACTCTCATTTCTATTCCATTGGTCTCTATATCTACCTTTATTTCAGTACCATCCTCTTGATTACTGTGGCTTTGTAGTAACTTTTCAAATCTGCAAGTGTGAGAAACCTCCAACTTCGTTCTTTTTCAAAACGGATGTGACTATTTGGGGCCCCTTGTGATTCCATATGAATTTGAGGATCCATTTTCCCATTTCTGTAAAAAAAGGCTGCTGGCATTTTGATAGAGATTGCATTGCATTCATAGATTACTTTGGTTAGTATTAACCGCTTAACAGTAAATCTTCCAATCTATGAACGTGAGATGTCTTGCCATTTATTTAGGTCTTCAATTTCTTTCAATTGTTGATAAGTTTGGATTTACATTTACCATATTAGGATTGATTTTCAATCTATCCCATTATTTTGTTCCTTTTTCTCTTTTTTACCTTTCTTTGGATTAATCAAGTATTTGTGTTTTTCCCCATCTTCTACCCTCATGAGCTCATTAAGAAAACATTCATTTATTCTTTTTTTCCCCAGTGGTTATCTTGAAGATCCAGGAGCATCCTTGATTGGTTAGAAACTAATATAAATTTGCATATTTACCATTTTCCTTACATTGCAAGAAGATTAGGGATCTTAAACTCCTTTTAACCCTGTGTCTAGTGTCCCCAATACCACCCTAGATTCAGTGATTCCCTAGAAGGACTCACAGTGCTCAGCATATAATTGTACTCATGACTATGACTGATTAGAGTGGAAGGAAAAAAGCAAATTCAGTAAAGGGAAAAGGCACAGAGTAAAGTAGGAAGGAAATCAAGACAAGAGTCCTTTCCTAATGGAGTCACACAAGAGATGCTGAAATCCCCCAGTAATGAGTTAGTGTGAGAAATGTTTTCAAGGGAAGCTCATAAGGGACTCAGTGCCCAGGGTATTTATTGGGGGCTAGTCATATAGGCTTCTTCTGTCTGGCATGTACCAAAATTCCAGACTCCCAGAAGGAATACAGGTATTCAACATAAACCAAATTGTTTGCTCAAACAATTTAGGCACAGTGAGCCATTCTTCTCCATTCTGGTAATTGTAGGAACCTACCCAAAATTCAAGTTTCCAAATGTCAGCCAAGGGCCAACCACCCAAGCAGGATTTTCAAAGGATAGCTCTCTGTTTCAGATCTGCTGTGTCAATTCTTTTCTGCACACCCCTCCTACTTTTGTGTTATTGCTGCCATATGTTTTATTTGTGCATATACTTTCAATCCACAAGACATTATTATCATTTTTTGTAATATCAATTTTCACTTAGATGTACCCATTTACCCTTTCTGTTTTTCTTCATTTCATCTTGCATTTCTGTGTTTCTGTCTGAAGAAAGCCCTTTATTATTTCCTGTAGGTCAGTTCTGCTGGCAATGAGTTCTCTCACCTTCTGTCAGAACTGTCTTTATTTCATTTTCATATTTGAAGGACAATTTTACTGAGTATAAAATTCTAAATAAGCATTTATTTTATTTCAACACTTGAGAGATATCATTCTACTATCACATGTTCCCTTCATTTCTGTTGAGAAGTATTAGTCTTAAAATTGCTCTTTAGAAAATAATGTTTTGTTTTTCCACTGGCTACTTTTATCATTTTTTTCTGTTTAGTTTTTGATTTTCAGCAGTTTGGCTGTGATATGCATAGGTTTTGGACTTTCAGTGCTTCTTGAATAAATTCTCAGCCATTATCTCTTCAAGTATTGGCCCTCCCCATTTTCTATCTAATATTACCCTAATGTTAAACTAGTGGTTTTCAACCAGGAATGATTTCCCCCAGGTGAAAGCCCCTCACAACAAGTAAGTGCTTGGACCAAAATGTCAACAGTGCCAAGGTGGAGAAAATTTAGACTTTTGACCACATCTCATATATTTCCTTTCTTCTTCTTAATCCTCATCTTTTTATTTTTCTACCTCTATGCTTCATCCTGGATATTTTCTACTAATCTATTTTCCAGCTTACTGATCTCCTCTTTATTTCTATCCCATGTGCTATTATATGTATCTATTGACTTCTTAAAAACAGATATTATGATTTTCAGACCCAGAATTTCCATTGGATTATTTTATAAAGGTTCTGATTCTATGGTAAAATTCTCCATATTTCCAACATATTAACCACAATTATTTTCAAATCCATACCTAATAATTTCAGTATTAGGTCACCTGTTTATATTGTCTATTCATTTATGTGTCCTGTTTCTCACTCTGTGTGATCATTTTATTGAATATAAGATATTGTGTATGAAAAGTCTTAGGTACTTTGGATAATGTAATCTTCTCTTAGAGGAAAGTCAACTTATTCTCTGAAGTGTAGGAGGGGACAGATGATATCAATCCAAGCAGGATTGAACCGATTTTAGGTTGAATCATTGAAAGGTTGGAGCTACCTCTATTTGGCCTCAACTTCTAGAGTATAATCCTCCAGAGGTCCCAACTTAGAATCCTAGGTATGTGCTATGGTCACTCCTCTTTTCCAAGCTTTTACTTCTTGGTATCATGTGACTGCTAAAATCTCTGCACTGCATTTCAGCTGTTATCTTTTAAGCTTCTCAACCTCTTCCCTTAATTCACTCATTAATTGTCAAATGCCTGGAGAAGGAAACCGATGCTAAATGTCAGGCTTGCTTCTCTTTGCCTTTTTCTTTCCAGGATCTTGGCCTCTCAAGTTCTGCTGTGCTGGCAGTTCAAAGATCCAGTTTTTGTTCCCCAACCCTTAAGATTACCTAAGCTCGGCCAGCTTCTCTGACAATTAGAAGTGGCCTTCAGACTGGATCTTCAACCTCTTACCTCACACCAAATACTGTCAAATGCCCTAAGTAGAAAAGCACCATACTTACTTCACTGAGCTTCCTTTTTCTCCAGAATCTGATCCTCAAGTCCTTGTGATAGTTGCTCCCTGATGTCTTTAGACACTATGAAAATCCAGTTTCTTGTTATTCTTGGCAGTAGTTTAAGTCTGCCACAACCTAGTGCATCTTAGCCAGAAACAGAATTCTATATTTAGAAATTAGGTTAGACATAAGCAAAATACTTACAATTTTTTCTGTGAGCATGGTTGAACATGATACTTCAAAGAGAATGATTTCCTGCCTCCTCCTTGAAAACCAAAGGAAACTTCCAGCTGCCCAAATTGACTGAATAAGACTCTCCAGGGCTCTGTTCCCCCAAAGAATCTTTGAACAACTGGCCAAAACTGGCAGAGCCTCTTCCTCAGAGCTCAGGAAAACAGTTAAATGGTTGCACTAACTAGGTGAGCACTGAATGAAGAAAACACAATATAAAAATGGTAGAAGAAGCTTCTGATGCCTTTGCTGGCCCTTTACTCCCCAAACATGAGGCTACTTGGCTCTTATTGTGGGTCCCAGACCCTGTTCCTCAGGGAACAGAATAACTCCTATGTACATATTGGGGTACTTAGATACTGGAGCTCATATATCACAAGGCATTTAGAAGGACTGAACCAGAGCACTTGTCTTTGGGAACCAACCCAAAACTTGCCCTGCATGTAAAGGCAGCTTGTGGACAGCTAAAGTAATGTAAAAAAAAAAAAAAAAACCAGTAAAATCTAAGCAGCCTAGGGCAAAGAATTTCCACATTCAGTACATACAACAGGGTACCCAGGAGGGAAAGAGAGTCTATTCCATGGGAGTAGAGTAGCATTAGGATTCCTGTAAACAAGGAATTTCCTAGGGCCACAACAGCATGCCCAGGACAATACACATACTCAGGAGAAGACAGAGATGACTCTGAACTTTCACCTTGGGCTGATCTTCTTGGTAGGAGAGCTAAATTCTGAAGGAGAGTGCCAGCAAACATGGGGCCAATTTGCAAAAATTGTGAAAGTTGTTTTTGCTCTGGCTTGTTTTGTTAACAAGAGTGCTTTGGCACTCTTTCATATCACTAACTGTATACAAACTTGAGGAACAGACAGCTCAAAGACTAAATCCCAGGGTTAACACTTCAAAATGGTAAAATACACAGTGGACAGCAAAATGCTGCAAGACAAACAAACAGGATATTAGCCCGTTTGAAGAAATAAGATTAAATTTCAGGAAATACCAACAAAGAATACCAGTGTTTAGACATTGCAGACTGAAAAAAAATGTTTTTAATTAGGCTGAGAGAGTTAAAGAAAAACACAGAGAATGAAATAAAGAATATCAGGAAAAATGATGAATGAACAATGTGAAAATTTCAATAAAGAGAAAGAAATTTTTAAAAGGAACCAAACAGAAATACTGGACTTAAAGACCATAAAAACTTAAATGAAAAATTTCCTGCAGAGTTCAAAAGTAGATTGCCTGGCAGAAGAAAGAATCCATGTATTTGAAGACTAGATCATTGAAGTGATTCAGGCTGATCAGTGGGATTTATCCAAAGTATGCAAGTGTTGTTCATTCTAAGAAAATCAATTAATTTAATATATCTCATTAATTTTATTAATTATTAATAAAATAATGTAGGAAAAAATCACACAATCATCTCAATTGCTGAAGAAAAGATATTTGACAAAATTTAGCACCTTTCTTGATAAAAACACTTAGAAAATTAGAAAAGAAGGAAACCTCCTAACATGATAAAGGGTATATGTGAATACAACCACAACTAACATTATACCCAGTGGTGAAAGACTGTATGTTTTCCCTCTAAGATCAGGCAAAAAGCAAGGATGCCCACTGCCACTGCTGGTATTCAACACTGTACTGAAAGTTTGAGCCAAAGCAATTAGGCAAGAAAAAGAAATAAAAAGCATCCAAATTGGAAGGAAAGAAGTGAAAGTTTCCATTTTGCAAACGATATGATCCTTTATATAAAAAATCCTGAAAAAAGAACAGCAAAGCTGCTAGAACTAATAAACAAATTCAGCAAAGTGGCAGGGAAAAAGATAGACATGCAAAAATATGAGTACTGTTTCTATACACTAGTGTTTTAGTTTCCTAGGCAGCTCAAAGCAGTTACCATGAAATGGGTTGGCTTTTAACAATGTGAATTTATTAGCTTACAATTTGAGGCCAAGAAAAGCATCAAAATGATGCTTTCTTCTTGAAGACCAGCTACTGACAATCCTTGTCTCCTCTACAACAGGCAAGGCACCATGGCGGCATCTGCTTGTCTCTCCCTTCTCTTCCTGGCTTTGTTGCTTTCAGTTTCTTGCTTCCATGGATTTTTTTCTCTCTCTTTTTGTATTCATTCCATTTATAAAGGACTCCAGTAATAGTATTAAGACCCGTTCTGAATGAGGTGGGTCACACCTTAACTGAAGAAGCCTCATCAAAAGTTCCTGCTTGCAATGAGTTTACCCCAAAGAAATTTATTAGATTTGAGAACATCTTTTTCTGGGGTACATACAGCCTCAAACCACCATTACTAGTATGAATAATTTGAAAATGAAATGAGGGAAAAATTCCATGGCAACTAAAAGAATCAAATATATAGGAATAAATTTAACCAAGGATGTAAAGACCGCTAGATGGAAAACTACAAAACATTACTGAAATTAAAGAAGACCTAAGTAAATAGAAGGATATTCCGTGTCCATGAATTAGAATGCTTAATGTTGTTAAGATAGCAATTCTACCCCAAGCAATTTATGAATTAAACACAATCCCAATAAAAATTTCTACAGTTTTCTTTGGAGAAATGAAAAGTCAATTATCATATCCACATGGAAGGGCAAGGGGTCCTGAACAGTCAAAACATTCTTTAATAAAGAAGAACAACACTAGGATACTAATACTTCCTGATTTTAAAACTTATTGTAAAGCTACAGTATTCAAAATAGTGCAGTACTGGCTCAAGGACTGGTGTATAGAACACTGGAATCAAATTGAGAGTTCAGAAATAATTCCTTTCATCTGTGGCTAATTGATTTCTGACAAGGGTGCCAAGTCTGCTCAATGGGAAAAGCATAATCTTTTCAACAAATGGTGCCAGGAAAATTGGATATCAACTCATTTGCAGAAGAATGAAGGTGGACCCATGCCTCACACTATATACAAAAATTAACTCTAAATGGATCAAGTACCTAAATATAAGAACCCAAACTATAGTATTCCTAGAAGAAAACATAGAGAAACAATTCAGAACCTTGTGTTGGGCAATGGTTTCTTAGACTTTACAACAAAAAATAAGAGCAACAAAAGAAAAAATAGATAAATGGGACTTCATCAAAATTAAAAACTCCCTTGCATTAAAGGACTTAACCAAGGAAGTAAAAAGCCAATCTACAGAATGGGAGAAAATAACTGGATACCATATATCTGATAAGGGCTTAATATCCAGAACATATAAAGATCTCCTACAACTCAATTAAAAAAAAAAAGACAAACCAAATAAAAAAATCAGCAAAAGATCTGAATAGACATTTTTCCAAAGAAGATATACATACAGTGAATAAATGTATGAAAATAAGCTTGACATCATTAGCCATTAGAGAAACACAAATTAAAACCAAAATGAGACACCAGTTCCCATCCACTAGAATGCCTATATTTTAAAAAAACAAAAACAGAAAATAATAATTGGAAAGAATGTAAAGAAGTGGGAACACTTGTACCTCATTGGTGGGAATGGAAAATGGTGTAGCTGCTGTGCAGAAGTTTGGAGATTCCTTTAGAAAGTTAAGTATATAATGACCATATGTGGCAGTTTGATATTGTTTATGAATTCCAAAAATAGTTACTGGATTATTTGTAAACTGGTCTGTCTCTCTGAGTATATTAGATTATAATGGATTCTGAGGTTTCACTTTTACTTGGTTAAATAACAATTAAGGCTTTGATTGGGCCGCATCAGTAAGATGTTTCATCCCTGCCTCCTTGGTGGGTGGGGACACACAGAGAAACTGCACCACAGAGAAGAAAGTTTGGAGTTTTGAGCTGGAGACTAGGAAGTAAGCACACAGAGGAGCAGAGCAGCTGAGCCTGGAGAGAATCAAGCCCTAGGAAGAGAGGAACCCAAGAAGCCTGAACTCTTAGCAGATGTAGGCAGCCATCTTGCTTAAAATGTGGCAACAGACTTTGGTGAGGGAAGTAATTTATGCTTTATGGTCTGGTAACTGTAAGCTTCTACCCCAAATAAATACCCTTTATAAAAGTCAACCAATTTCTGGTATTTTGCATCCATACCCCTTTGGCTGACTAATACACATATGAAGCATTAATCTAACTTCTGGGCACATATGCAATAGAAATGAAAATGGGGACTTGAACAGATATTTGCACACTACTATTCATAGCAGCATCATTTACAATTGCCAAATAGTGGAAGCACCCCGAGGACCCATCAACAGATGCATGGATAAACAAAATGAAGTTCATACATACCATGGAATATTCTTCAGCCATAAAAAGGAATGATGCATGATGCATGCTAAAAAATGGATGAACCTTGAAGGCATCATTTTGAGTGAAATAAGCCAGACACGAAAAAGACAAAATTGTGTGGTCTCACTGATACATGAAATAATTAGAATATGGAAATTCATAGAGTCATAATCTAGAAGAGAGGTCACCAGAGGCTGTGGTGGGGATGGGGAGTCAACGCTTAATTGTTACAGCTTCTGTGTGGGGTGATGGAATAGTTTTGGTAATGGAGACACAATATTATGAATATAATTAACACCACTGAAAGTGGATAAAATGGGAAAATTTTAGGTTGTATATATTTGACCAGAATAAAAATAATTTTAAAAACACCCTTAGCTCTGTACACCACAAAGAGTGAATCGTAATGCAAACTATGGACTACAGTTAATTGTGTAATTATAATAATAAGAATGTTTCATCAGTTGTAACAATGGTATCACCCTAATGCAAAATATTAATAGGGAAACCTGTGTGTGTTGAGGGTGGGGGGTACCTGGGAACCTTGTACTTTCTGCATGATTTTTCTGTAAACTTGTAACTGTTTTCAAAAAATATAATAGAAGTCAGAGGAAAAATTCCCAGGGACCTGAAATAATCAAAGAGGCACCCAAAACAGGGAGAAGGTGCATGAGGAAGGCAACTATTCAAAATGAGTTTTTACAATTTCTGGTGACCCTATCCATCTCTAATTACTGCCAGTAGGTAAACACTCAGAACTGGAACAGAGCTATGTGGTTTTTCCCCACAGTTTTCGTTTCAGTTTGTAATTAAGTCAGAGCTGGATGATTGCAACTGAAGGTGGATGAATTAAAATACAGAAACTGCATGTTTTCCTGGTATTTCCGATTCAATTATAGTCAGCAAACATAGTGTTTGTACTACTTTTTTAATCCCAAGAGTAAAGTTCTTCTCACTAAATCTAAAAAGTAAATTTTTAGGAGTAGGAATCAGGTTTCAAAGGAACTTCAAACTAAAGTTTTTACCAAGATCATACTGGTCCCACCTGGGGCCTTTGCAAGTGAACACCAATTGGCTGACCAGGGGCCAGTCCCCACTTCTGCACCTGAATTTTCTCTATACTAAACAAGGAACTGTGGATAGATGTTCCTGACATCTTATCCAATTGGCACAGACCATCACTCTGGGATTCCCTTTGGACAGTTAAGAAGATGCGTGGCAGCAGGACGGTGCTTGGATAACTTGAGCAGTGCTTGCCATGAAGAACTTCATGGTTCTGAATTTTCCCCTTTTTTCCAGCTCTCTGCCATTCATCATTTCGCCAAGGTGTTGCAGATAGATTCAGATTTGTCTCCTGCATTTCTCTTTTCTCCTCTCACCACATATTTCTCAGCAAAATGTTCTAGACTCTTTTTGTAACTGAAAATAGAACTGTTTATTTATTCCATATCAAAATGCATATTAAAATTCTTCTCATGGTCACTTTTTAATTATTTTTATCTAACCTACATTAAGCTGAGCTGCCTAATGGTCCATCTCAACATACAATCAAATTCAAAGAGATCTAAGGCTGGCATTCCAGACAAATTGCTCAAGAAACCTGGTTATTCAAGTCTGAAAAATGACAAAGAGAATTGCAATAGGCAATATGCAAGAGAAAGTCTTCAGCTTCCTCTAAAGGACTGGCTTAATCCAATCCTTTCCTTACTGTCTCAAAACTCCCCAAAATGCTCTCTAAAATGTAACTCTCCGTGGCTCGTGCCCTTCTCCTGCATTTCTAGATCTTCCCTTCCTCCTTGCTCTGTGCCCTTTCTATAATGTCGTCAGTCCAGGTTTTCTGAGACTTGCTTTAGTCCTCTTTCCAGCTTACCTAGATCTGCACTACAAAAGGCCCTACAGGGCCCAGTGGATACACAAAGAACTCTCCCTTAGCTGCATTCCTTGTTGGCCAGGGGTGGGGAAGGGCTGGAAGCTGGAAAGAGGGTTCAAACACCTCTATTTTGACAGCTTGAAAAATATATCTGTCATAGCTGTGTTATGAAAGCTCATTATAAGAGGTACAAGCACATACTACATAAATTTGCCTTTGATTCTCCAACCCTAGAAAGAAACTTAAATGTCTGCGTTCTCTTTACTGTGAGATCATCAAAAAGAGGTTCTCTACATGTGAATTGTTCTGGTCCCTTTCCATTTTCCAGATGCGTGAGTCATGATTGCTCCTGACACATTTGATAGAGTTGTAGGTTTGCGTGTGAATTTTGGCAGCAAGAACTTCTTTCTAATAACACTGCTCAACATTCAGTTACCCATTTGCAACAGTCAAAGCGTTTTCACACAAACACCTCTTGTGACCTTTGCGTCCACCTGTGAGATGAGTTTGTGTGTAACAATTATCCCTATTTTATCCGTGAAGGAACCAAGCCTCGAAAAGGTCAAGTGACTTACCCAAGATTGTACAGTGGCAGGGTGACAACTGGGCGCTAGCTCTTCTGATTCCAGTCGCAGGATTTAACCACGTTAGTGGTTTATTGGACTTCTCCTGACTTTGTTCTCTTTTCGCGTTCACACACACATGCAGGCACACACACAGAGAAGCTAGCTGAAACCCAGCCAGTTATTACATATGTGCAGAGTGTTTTATGTATATATACAATCATGTATTAAATCAACAAAATCCACAGAGCTGCTTCGTTCCTGTTTCCAGAAGGCGCCCCGACCTTGTAACAGAATAAACACGACTGTGCAGCCAGAGCTATTGAGCTAGCCTCATGTTTCCCTGCCTTGAGGTGCTTTGCTTTCCAAGGCACTTGCCATTTACATTATTATTATTTTCATTTTCTTAATAGTCCAGACCTCAAAGGAAGGAGTCTAGCGATATCCCCCTCGCCACACTCGTGCTGGGAATGGAAGCAGCTTGGGTCAGTTGAATTGACTCTGCAAACCCTCCAGGAGGGTGACTGGAGCCACCGCTCTAAGCAGCCGGAGTTGCCACTTGCTTCTCACCCCGTCTTACTTTTCCCCTTGAAGACAACAACAACAACAACAACAAAACACCACCCTCAATACCCTGGGGAAATTCTCCAGGACAAGCTGCAGGTGCCGTGGATATTTTCGTTTAATAATCTTTCTTGCAATTCAGCACATTTGTAATCCATGTGGTAAACTCTGACTCACATTTCTCCCAGTGGACGCCGGCCAGATGTAGAAACCAAAGAGCTCGGTGCCGGCACTGCCCTTTTCCTCTTTTATGGTTTGTGTGTTTGGATGGGTTTAGCATGATCCGCGATTGCAGGGCAAAAATGGGCGGAATTTTAAGAGATCCTTTTGTTGACCTTCAGCAATAATAAACACACCCAGAAAGTACACCCCTTGCCTTTAGGCTTTAATTGAATGGCCTTCTCACGTGATATCATAAAGAACACATGCATATTTTTAGCAGTCCCATTGGGTCCCGAGGCGGAGAGGCTCCTACGGAGCAGCACATTCCTAACCTCTATGGCTATTCTCACATATGTCACCACAGCTTCCCACCAGGATCGCTTTCCCCACACGCTCCAAGATGGTAACTTCCCAATCTGTCCAATTTCTATTTGGAATCCTCCTGGACTGTGTAAATGTCAAGGCCAGTTTCCTTTGCATGTGAAGAGCTTTGATGGGAGAACTGCGCGCCTGACTTGCTCCTCGGTCCCAGCCAGCACGTCTTCTTCCCTTTAGGTTGGGGCTGGGGGTGGGGTGGGAGGATGTTTGGCCCAAAGTAAAATAAGAAATCCCTTTTCAAGAGTGATGTTCTCCTTATTTTCACTGTATAAACAGAACACCGGGGCCTACACGGAGCCAGCTTCCGGACGGTGGATTCTTCTGGCTCAGGGGCTCGGTTGCTGCCCTGAGAAGCAATCTCTGCACTGGACACTGCCTCAGGCGTCCCGTTCCATCGCCTGCAGGCCTGGGCAAGGGCATGGGTCAGGAGCCTGGCAGAAGCCTCAGCGCACTCCAAGAGTAACTCAAGGGATCTTAACAAAAGGAGCCTTTGCAAAGATGTGAGCAGGGCTGGAAGAACCCACAAAGAATTGTCTCTCCAAGGGACCAAACATAGCAGTAAGTTGTTACAGCTCTTAGGTCAAAAGAGGTCTAGCAAGAACCACAGCTGCCCAGACATGTAGCTTTGGGTGGAAGAACACAGGGCCACTATGAAACCATAGCCTAGTGTGGAGTAGAGGGGGTTGGATTCCAGAGGAATAAACACCCAAACTTCTGTTTCCCCTGGTCCTAATGCCTTATTGGTGCTCCCATAGGCTGAAACCTATCAGCAGCCAGTGGTCAAGGAGATAGCATGGGTGATGCAGGCTGGAGAGTCAGCCTCTGGGAGTACCCAACAGTGAGGGAAAGGGGCAACAGAGGCCGTGGCAAGAGTGAGGACTATAGGAAGTACTGAGCATCTTCTGTTCTTATGAGTAATCTGTCCTGTTTATTCCTCAGAGTAGCTGAGAAGCAGTTGGAATCTGTGGCACAGAGAGGGAAACTAAGGATCAGAGAAAAAAGTAATGTGCTCAAACTTTACACACTCAGTGGAGCTTTCCAGGGAAATATTTGCCGGGCTTCTGTTTATGAAGGTGATTGATAGACCCTAAATAAGCATGGTCCCAGCCAAAAGCTTAGCAAGTATTTCACTGGAGAGGTCTGTTTAGATCTAGAAATCTTTA
Source organism: Dasypus novemcinctus (assembly GCF_030445035.2). NCBI lineage: Eukaryota > Metazoa > Chordata > Mammalia > Cingulata > Dasypodidae > Dasypus > Dasypus novemcinctus. The sequence continues at coordinate 9,564,646 of NC_080697.1, forward strand.
ACCCAAGATGGTGAAACATAGTAGCCAAATCAGATAGTTTCTGAGTTTGGGAGAGCCAGGACATTAACAAATGTAGAGCATCTCCAAACACATAGGGAAACAAAAACAAATCCCCAAAAAAACAGCCAAATCTATTCAGTTCCTGGGTTTAGATAGCAAGTGCTCTGATGAAAAATTGCATAGCAATGGCTATCTCTATAAACCCAGACAATCTGAGGCAACAGAACTGTCTTTCAGAAGTAAGTCAGGAGTGAGTAGAAACAACTTCGTAAGTCACAGTGACAAGTTTAAGTATTTGTGAAAACCTCTGGGACAGTATTGAATCCCGAAGTTTGTGCCTATCTTGTCCTGGAAAACTGACAAAACTAATGCAGAGTGATAAAAACCAAGAAACACTGTTGACTTAGCATATTTTATCTGATATAAGTATGGCTACCCTAGCTCTCATTTGTTTACTACTTACATGGTTTATTTTTCCCATCCTTTCACATTCAACCAACTTGTGTCTTTAAATTTAAGGTCAATCTGTTGCAGACAGAATATATTTGGGACATGCTTTTTAAAATCCATTCTTCCAATCTCTGCCTTTTGGTTGGAGAGTTTAATCCATTTATATTTAATGTCAATACTGACAATGCAATCCTTTCTTTTGCCATTTTGCCATTTAGCCTTTGTAGGTCTTATTCCTTTTTGTCTCTCAATTCTTCTGTTAATGCCTACTTTTATATTTGTTCATTTTTTGTGTGTTGTACCCTATGAATGCCTTCTCTTTTCTATTTGGGTATATTTTTCATATATTTTCCTTGAGGTTACCTTCTGATTAAACCTTAACACCCTCAATATAAAGCAGTCATATTTAGTTTGACACCAACTTGATTTCAATAGCATACACATACACTTTTCCTAAACCCCTCCTTCCTCCCACCTTGTTTTATACTTGTTACCAATCATACCTTTGTACATTATGTCTCCAAACCTTAGATTTAGTATTACTTTTTATGAATTTGCATTTCAGCACCTGAAGGAAGTAAGAAGTGGAGTTACATACCAAAAACTACCATAAGATGGTACTGGCAATTATAATGATCCAAATTATACTGAAAGTCTTCATTTCTTTATGCAACTTTGAACCACAGTCTAGAGTCATTTCCTTTCAGTCTGAAGAACTCTAGCATTACTTGTAGGGCAGTTCATTTAGTGATAAATTCCCTCAGCTTTTGTTTATCTGGGAATGTCTTAATCTCTCTCACATTTTTGAAAGTATGGCCAGATATAAAATTGTTGGTAAGTAATTGTTTTCTTTCAGCACTTTAAGTATTTCCATCCACTACCTTCTTGCCTCCATGATATCTGATGAGAAATTATCATTCAGTCTAATTTGGACTCCCTTGTACGTAACACATTTTTTTTCTCTCTTGGCTTTCAGAGCTCCTTGTCCATTGAATTTGACATTTTGGTCAATATATGACAGTGTGTGCTTTTCTTCATGTTTAGCCTGTTTCATGTTCTCTGGGCTACTTGGATGTGCATAATCATGTCTTTTGCTAAATTTGGGGAGTTTTCTGTCATTATTTCTTTGAAAATTCCTCTGTTTCTTTCTCCCTTTCTTCTTCTGGACTCCCATAATGAATATATTGGTACACTTCATGGTGTCCCAGGTTCTTTTAGTCTATTTTTGCTTTTTATAATTCTGTTTTCTTTCAGTCTCTCAGCCTGATTCAATTCAATTGTTTTATTCTCGAGTTAGCTGATTTTTATTTCTGACAGCTCCAATTCACTGTTGAAACCCTCCTAGGAATTCTTCATTTCAGTTATTGTGGTCTTTAAGTCTCGTAGTTCTGTTTGGTTCAATTTTAAATTTTCTATCTCTTTACTAAGATTCTCATATTGCTCATTCATTGTTTCCCTGATATCCTTTAGTTCTTTCTCTGTATGTTCCTACATTGCCTTGAGCATTTTTAAGATCATTTTTCACTTTCTGGTCTTCATCGGTGTTTTCTGGATTTTTATCTTCTTCCTTTGGTGGGCCCTCATTTCCTGTTTCTTGTGCTTTTTTGTTGTACACTGTACATTTTAACATTTTAAAATGTTAATTCTGGGATTTATCCCTGAAACATCTGTTTCTTGATTTTGTAAGCAGCTAGTGATGTGACTTCGATTTTCTAAAGTGTCACCTCTCCCAGCTGAAAAGCCCACCCCAAGAATACAAAGTGCAGGGTCCTCCGTTCTTTCCTGGGCCTGTGTCTTGTCCTGGACTTGCTCTTGGAGCTGCTCTAGAGCTCCCCTGTTTACAGGAGCTTGAACACTCCCTCTGTTTCCCAGGAGACAGACCTTCTCCCTCTTCCAGTGCTTAAAGCAGGGAATCCCCAGGTTGTTCAATAGTTTCTTACCCTGCTTTCTCTGAGGCAAGTTTGCTTTTGCCCAGAGGTCAAGTTTTTTGTTTTTTTGTTTTTGGTGGGGTAGACACACCAAAGAGCAGTTTACCAAGTCAAATGGGGCTCAGACCAGCTCCAAACTGCTCTGGGGATGGGGTGGGAATTAGGAAGCATGACAGAAAAGTCTTCCACGGCTCCCCAAAGCTGAGCTCTCTTGACCATCTCAGCAAATCAGCCCTTCAACTAACCACCCCACAGGCCTGAGAAAGTGGAGCGGCTTCGACCCCTCGTCCGCCTTGGTCCTGGACAGTTTGGAGCGATGGCCGCTCAGAGCTGGGGCCCCAGGGGTCCGAATCACTAATCAAAGCCGTGATCAGAGATTGGCCGTGCCCACCCCCAGTCTTGGGTAAGTGGACTTTTGTGTCCCTTCCTGCCACCAGTGAGCTTTCCAGGGGCTGGAACTTGGGGCCTGGGCGCTGGTGACCGCCTGAGAGAGCCACTCACTGGTCTTTACCATCCTTTGTCAGCCTCTTCCTCCTGCTCTTGCCTGGAGCTGTACCTTTTCTACTGGACTCTAGCATTTCAAAATAGTTGTTTCAGATGATTCATGCCTGTTTGATAGTTGTTCTGACGGAGAGACTTAATCCTGGAGCTTTGTGCGCCACCATCTTCCCACAATCCTTTCCGAAAGACTTTAAAGTTCTACAGCATTAAGCACTTCTGTTGCCCCAGCCTATAGTAAATTAGATATACGTAAAGATGAAATGCAAGGAACATTTCAGTGAAATGGAGGAAAAGAAGAGAGGCTGTAGACAGTTTGGGACACAGAAAAAAGAACGGTCTTGGGCATGAGATGAAAATGGAAAACAGAGAAGGAGGGTGTGCAGTTAGCACTAGGATTCCATGACCTACAAGTTACAGAAATTTGGGGGAGACCATTGGACACCCCCTCCCTGACGTTTGGGTTATGTGGAATGTAATGTAAGCCCAATGGACTATGTGGCCTTGGCCTGGTTACCACACTTTGCAATGTTATTTTAGAGAAGCATTTGGTCATCATTCTTAAATCGTATCATTTTCATGATTCTCTTATCTCATAGCATTGATTGTAAGGCAGACTTTTTTTTTCTTTCTCTTTTTCTTTTTTTTTTTTCACTTTTGTACTACTCTGGAATTAGAAAACACATACATGGTGTTTTAGAGTATATTTGTCAATACTTATTCTTTTTTGATTAGTGTATAAAATAGTGTGTTCCAATCAACAGGGTCCTAGATTCAGTGGAATTTGGTAGTGTCCAGGCAGGTTAATGAACTTTGCCTGGTGAGCCTGACCCATGGGCAGGGTCTGGACTGGGGTTATTCCTGTCGCCTCTCACCCTCTCAGGCAGGCAGGAGCCCTGGATCAGCCTGGGTCACTGAGTGACTCTCGGCTGGGGTTGGCTCACAGCTGTGGGGGGTCAGGCAAAGGGAAGCCAAAGGCAGCATCCAAGGGGAAACTGGCTTGGGATCAAAGGGAGCCTGGCAAACACATAATCCAAGTGTAAGGTGGAGGAGGAAGCAGGGCAGAGTGATAGAAACTCAATGCAGAGTGGAAGTTCTGCCCCTGCGGTCAAGGCGGGGAAAGGAGCATGTTTCCAACAGGAAGTCCCTCCAGAAGGCAGAGCAGAGGTGAGCGTCTGCCGCACGTCACTCTGAGCGTGTTCCTTGTTAACTATCTTCATTTCATCTCACTTTTGACACAGCGGCTATAGTGGAGATAGACCTGAAAGCACCTTCTTTCGGTTTCCACTGCCCGATCTCTCTCACTACCTGGAAGGTGGAAGCTCATTTCCTCCAGCAGGTGCCACCAGGCAGTTTGTGCCCTGGCAATGGAGATGGCAGTTCTCTCACCAGCAACAGGGTTTTCTAAGTCCTCAGATTTCCCCTTAGCACTGGCATACCACAGAGATCACAGCAGCTAATTTTGTTACTCTCAAGATTGATTTGTATTTTATCAATCTATTTTGGCTAAACTTGAATTTATTAAGCAATACATTTTTTTTAAAATTTTATTCTAGTAACATTTACCCTACCTAAAATTTCCTCTTTTAACCATATTTAAATATATAATTCAGTACAGTTAATTATGTTCACAATGTTGTGCTACCTTCACCATCATTCATTACCAAAAGTTTCCTATCATACCAAATAGAAACTCTGAAGCTTTTAAGCATTGACTCCTCATTCTCTATCCCCACCCTGTTCCCTGGTAACCTATATTCTAGATTCTGATTCAAGGAGTTTGCTTATTCTATTTCAACTCAGTGAGATCGTACAGTATTTGTCCTTTTGTGTCTGGCTTATTTCACTCAACATGATGTCTTCACAATTCATCCATGTTGTCACATGTATCAGAACTTCATTCCTTGTCATAGTGAATAATATTCCATTGTATGTATATACCACATTTTGTTTATCCAATTATCAGTTGATGGACACTTGGGTTGCTTCTCTCTTTTGGCAATTGTCAATAATAATGCCACTATGACCATCAGTATGCAAATACCCGTTTGAGTCCCTGCTTTCTGCCAAGAAGTGAGACTGCCGTCAGTGCAATGGGAGGCAACACCAAAGTAAGTGACGTCATGGAAATTAAAGTAAATGACAATGTTGTTGGATGAGATTGGAACCCACCCATCCTTTCCTCTACAGTCCCATATTGCTCCTCCTGAAGTTCAGGTTTTAATTACCTTGTCCTGGGAAACTTCTGGTCTTCTCCCTCCCTCTCCACCCATACAGACCAGCAGATCAATGTTCTAGATGCACTGCTTTGAACTGTTACTCCTTTCCTCAACAGTCCCTTGGTCCTCCCTGAGTAATGAGAGAAGCCCCCATGCAGTCTGGAAGTCAAGGCCCTTTGTGATTTGGCAGCAATCAGTTTTCCCACTGCCCCCTCCCATCATTTCTCATTATAAGCCCTGAGTTTCAGCCCACTAGTTCCCACCCAATCCAGGTATAGTAGAGTCCCCAGAGGAGCTTTTGGAGGCATGGATGCTGGTGTCCATCCCTCTGGAGGCTGGGACTGTGCATCTGGTGTAAGGCCGGGTAGTCTCCACTCTAAGAAGGACCCCACAGACCCTGGAGTACATCCAGTTTTGATTCTCCAACCAGACTGGATTTTGATCATTCACTTGTACAAATCCTATGTCTCTGTTAAGCCCACCTCTACCGTAAACCACCTAGCTCTGACTCTCTTCCTCCCACTCTCACCATTCCTACCTTTACCCCTCTCCCTCCTCCAGAACCTTCTTGGGGATGTCTCACCTCCCGTACGGTCCACCTTCCTGTCAACCTTATATGTAATTATATACATGGCTTAACTCTCCATTAGACTGCAAGCTTTCTGAAGGTGGCCTTTGTCTAATTTGTTTGTCTTCATGTCTCTAGAACCAATCAAAATCCTGGCAAAAAGTGACAGTAGATATGTCTTGAGTCAACAGGGTTTGCCAATGATTTGACAACCCTGGGTCTTTCTGAGAGTAGGGCTGATAAAGACTTTTCATTTCTGTAAATAGAACAATTCTGATTTTACACTAAAAGCAAGTTGGAAGCAATATTCTTTCAAATGAGAAAATCACACCTGACAATGAGTCACAGACCTTCAGAATCTCCCACACACCTCTTTGAAAGCCACCTAAGCATGGTATGGACTTTTGGTAGTTCACATGGAGGAAAAGTATGTATTTTCCTTGCTCATAGGAAAAATCATGTTCTCACCTGTTGAAAATGATCGATATGAAATTTGCAAGGTAGATTGTCATTCTGCATAAGGACAGAAGGTGATAAATTAGCAATCACATGAAATTAACATATTTAGAAAATCATTGAATCTTTGGAGGTTAACCCTCCATTTCTAAATTTCTAAGATTAATTACTCCAGAGAGCTTAAAATGCCTTTAAAAGAACCTGAAGCTGACTGAAGAGAGACCCCCAGAGAGGAATCCTCCGACTTCTCACACCTGTGGCTTTTCATTGCTCCTAAGGCAACCGAGGTGGGTGGACACTGGAAGCTGGAACTGCTCCTTGGAGGGGTTTTGTTGGACCAGTAGAGTCATTAAATAGCAAAAATGTCCTGGGCAATACCTCTAGGTTACAAAGACAGTACAAAGAAAGGTTTCCAAAATAATGTCTGCACCTGTACTCAAGACAGCAGGGATGACGATAATCCTGAACAGCAGGCAATAGAAAAACAGTGACTTGGCTTGGAATGTCTTAAAAGCAGTCCTTAATTTCCTAGTGAGCCTATGCAAAACTTTCTCTGGTTCTACCAAACCCCAAGACTTATTATTCTGGTAATGAGTTCATGACTTATCCTTCAAGCTGTTTTTTTTTTTTTTTTTAATCAAAAGAAAAAAGAAGATGGTTTGAAATTCCAGAAAAGCTTTTAAGGGAACTGTGGATCACATGGAATACCAAATCCATCCATGCTCCACCGTGGTCTGAGTCTCCCTTCCTCATGTTCTCGTGTAGTTCACCTGTTCTTCTGAATTCTAAGATGGCAACTTGCTTCCCCCAAGGATCTTGAAACTTTTAAGGAAGACGACCTCCAAAGTAATTATTATAAGTTTAAAATTACTTACTACTTATTATTATAAGTTTAAAATTAATTAATGCTTACTACGGTTAGTAATGACTACCTAACAAATGATCCCAAAGTGTCCTGGTGTAAAACAAACATTTGTCATGGCCATGGGGTCTCTGGGTCAGGAATTTGGGACAGAGCACAGCAAGGATGCTTGTCACTGCTCCAGGACATCAGCAGCCTTGGCTGAATGGTCCCAGGGCTGGAAGCTGGCACCCACCGCCCACATGTCTCTGGGGACACTAGCAATTGCCTGGGGCCTCAACGTCTGGTCAGCAGGCCTCTCCACATGCTCTCTCCATGCAGGTTGGTTTCAGACTTCCTCACAAATGGGTGGCAGGGCCAAGCAAAAGCCATTTCACTCTTTCTGACCTAGCTTCAGAAGTCATGCAGCACATTCTATGTATCAAGGGAGTCACAGAGTCCCATGCAGTTTCAGGGGGAGGAGAAATTGATATCACCTATTAATGGAGAGTGGGGACGTTCTGTGAGAGCTGTCAGGCCAGAAATATTGCTGTAGCTATTTGTGAATGGGCTTTGTTTATTTCTTTTTATTATTATGATTTTTCTTTGCGTTCCCCTGGAAGAGGGGCATCTGGCAGGATGTTGCAGGGGGATGGGGAGGTGGGGAGTGGAACTCCTGGTTTGGTCTTCCCTTTTGGGCCAATCAGATTCCTTAAAGTGTATTCTTTCAACTTCCTGAATTGGAGAATGGTAGTAGGGGTGGGGGAGGGAGGAAGGGCCTGGGAACTCAGCCCTGGGTGTTTCCTACCTTGTTTTCAGTATAACGCCACCCTCAACTACTCCAACATCTACGCCAGCCAACTCCAGATCCAGAGTTCCTCCAGTGCACTCTCTTCAGAGGGGTAGGAGAGGGCCAGATATGCAGAGGCTTTGGAAGAAGGCCTCGAGCTCTGATTGCTTGGCCTGCAGCTTACACCCGGTCCTCCTGACTTTCCTCTCACCCACCACACCCAGTGCCTGGGGAAACTGGAGCCGTCCATCCCCACACATTCAGAGCTCCCGTGATAAATAACATGTTGATTCCCAGCTTGCCCCACTCCACCTAGGGAGTCAGCCTTTGCAGTTCTACTAACTCTTTTACTGTTCGTCTGTAGGCTTTCCAGCTTCCCAAACATCATAGTGATTGCCTTCTCTCTCTTTCTTGGTTCTTGGAGTCTCTTTCCTACAGTATTGGTGGAAGGACGTTTGGATGTGCACATTTAAGCTGTCATCTTAGCCTGGGGGTCTCCTCAGGCCCTTTGAAGCATTGTTCAGGTGATGTGATTTAGCAAACTCCTAAGGATGCTGTTTGTTCCAGTTTTTCAGCAACTCTTCTTAAAATGCGGGGGTGCCTGAAACTGAACTCCAGGTGCGTTCTAACCATTGCAAGCAGACAGACACCAATTGTTACTTCTCTTTTTCCAGACACTAAATACAGCCCTTTTCAAACTCCATGAGGCAAACAGTCATGTCCCTCAAGTCACTAATAGGTGTTTTGAAAAAAAGTTCGGAAAATATCATGTGTCCTCCTCTTGAACGTTTACAGGGCTTATTAGGATATTAAAACCTCCAAGAAATTTTGTGTTGAAGAAATTTGCTTGATTTTTTTAATCCAGTGTTTCCAGCACATTAGATTGTATAATCTTCTTTCTTTGGATTTTATACTACTCTAGTGCAATGTTACTAAAAGTAGGATTCACTAACCACCCGCATTAGAATAACTGGGGTTCTTTTTGTACATTTGGATACCCTTGGCCCTATCCCAGACAGTGAATCAGATTTTCCTGGCAGTACTTGGGAGTTTGCACTTTAAAACAAACAATTTAGCTAATTCTTATGCAACCTGATGTTAGTGGGGAAGATAGTCGCCACTGTTTGAGTTTCCATGTGGAGGCCCTTCCGTGGAGTGACGCTGCTCCTGGCCACCTGCCCACGCCTTACACATTCTACTCCATTGGAGGAATGACTGGCCGCGGTGGAAATCGCAGAAAAGTGAAATGAGCATGCTCAGCCCACACCCTGCTTCTCGTACCTCTTTGAGATCTATGTGGCTGCCGAGAGGGTACCTTTCCCTTGGTGGGTGGGCTTTATCCTAAGGGAGGAAACTTGTGATTATCTTGCTGTTCCTGTGCAACGAACACAGGATTAACACAATAGGAAATTCAAAGTGATCCTTTATTCTTCATGTGCCTATGTCCGTCTCTCAAGAGCTTCTGACCTGAGTCCCCTCAAACCCCAATTTACATTTCTAGATAAATTACTTAGAGTTTCAAAACAAAGCCTGGTACCGTGTAAGTACAGCGTCATACACTGCAGTAGAACACGCGTGACTGTTCATTTTACTTTTTTTCCAACATTTGCAATCAAAGCAAGAGCAGACAAGGTAAAGAGGTAGTAACTGAAATTCATTTTTTTGGAAGTAATTCCTATGGATTTGAAACTAGCCAGATCCATCCTTCATATTTCTTTTAAGATCTCTCTTAAGACAAGCAAGGAGATAGGAGACCAGCTTGTGTAACATCTGGTTTGTTTTGGGATAGAAGGGACAGAGTAAGGGAGTTCTTGGAAACATTCTTAAAGGATGTGGTAGGAGAACACCTGGAAAACCCACTTTGTTGAAGGAAGGCTGCAAGGACCCAGGCAGACAAGGTCATTTTTAACAAATCAGATGGAGTTCCTTGAAGACATCACTGCCACAAAAGATGAAGGAGATTTAGTGGCTGCATTAAGAGCACTTTGATTTTAGACAAGATTTGACAAGATTCCACATCCGGGATTCAAGGAGAAGAGCCGTTGAGCATGGGTAACAGAGGGTGCAAGATTTAAAAAAGAGAAGGAAAAAAACCGGCTAGAGAAAGGAAGATGGAAGAAAGGCCAAGGAGGGTTTTTTGACTTGGAAAGGGATTCCCTGAATGGGCGAGTGAGTAGTAGTAAGAGAAAGTGGTCGGCGACAGCTTTTGTTTGTAATATGCCTTTGAAGAGGAGCCAAGCCCAGAGCCAATGCACCCAGTCTCTAGATGATTCAGAAACGTGGACCCAGCAGTTCTTGCCAGTCATACCCCATGGTGCCCCATGTGCTCGGATGGAAACCAGCGGAAACCGGAGACCAGGATGAATAAACCAAACTAGGGAACCACTGGCCCAGGGATAGTTCTTGATGCCAGAGCTATGATGACTGCGAATTCAGGCTTGTGACTCTTTGGTTTCCTTGCCTTTCTTTTAAGTTCTCTCCTTCAAACCTTCCCTTCACCTGCGCCAAAATATCCCTCACCCCAAGCTCAACCCCACCTTCCTGACTTCCGGCATCCCAGTGTTTCTCTCGCTCTCGTCTCTTCCTCCCATAAAAATCTAATGTCGGTAAAGGCTCTGCCTCGCTCTAAAGACAAATGCCTAGAGAGAGTTTAAGGCATTACTCTTCCTCTGGGCATTTACACTTTAATGGGAGACAAAACTTTTAAATCAAAGTGTCACAGCTGTTGCGATGGGATTTCAGGGCAGGGCTGGGGGAGGACGCAGCGGGGTTATCGTGTGTCCCCGATGTCACACACGGGGGCTGTCTCCTGCACCTGGTGCTGAAATCAGATGTGGTCCTCCCAAAGCGTATTCTGGTCTTCAATGCTTATGGAAGAAATAAAATCTGAGAAAACAGAGCTTTAAAACTGGGTTTTGGGAGGAAGAAAGTATTAACAGTTTGTGACCAAAGGATCCCATGTTATAACATCATAGCTCAAGAATGGGGGTAGAAAAAAGCAAAGGAAAAGGATGGGTGGGTGCCTGTAGCCTCCAAGCAGCACCTCCCCATCCTGATTGAAATCCTACCCTGTTCCAATGCCACTTCTTCCAGAAAGGCAGAAGTGAAAATGCTTTTATCCTTCATCTTCTTGCTACTGAGAACCATAGAAAAAGTAAGGAGAAAAAACATTTTCTCTAACGAATTCTCCTATGAACCCAAGGGTATAGAGAAGGAGGGAGGAGAGCAAAGTGGTCATAAAAGCCTGAAATCAATCCTGGAACTACCACTGCTATTGATTTAGAAGCCTGGGAAGGCACAATTCCTGGACAGTGGCAAATATTTTCCTGTAGAGGTCTACTCAGTGGTTATAAAGGAAGGAGGCTGTTTTATAGCACCCTCCTGTCATCCACAAGTCAGCCATTCAGCAGCCTTCACCGCCCCGGGCGCAGCTGAGCGCTCCGTGCAAAAAGGCATCTGAGCTTTTTTTTTAAAAGACCCGTCTTTTATTTATTTCTCTCCCCTTCTTTCTCCTCCCCACCCCTATTGTCTGCTCTCTGTGTCCATTCGCTGTGTGTTCTTCTGTGTCTGCTTATATTCTTGTCAGTGGCACCAGGAATCTGTGTCTCTTTTTTGTTGCATCATCTTGCTGTGTTAGCTCTCCATGTGTGCAGCGCCACTCCTGTGTGGACTGCACTTTTCTCGTGCGGGGCGGCTCTCCTTGCAGGGTGCACTCCTTGTGTATGGGGCTTCCCTACATGGGGGACACCCCTGCGTGGCACAGGGCTCCTTGCACACATCAGCACTGCGCGTGGGCCAGCTCACCACACAGATCAGGAGGCCCTGGGTTTGAACCCTGGACCTCCCATGTGGTAGGCAGACGCTCTATCCATTGAGCCAAATCCACTTCCCCATCTGAGCTTTAAAGAGGCTGCAGACCCCTGCCTCTGGTAAGAACTTTTTATTCATAGAAGAGTCTTTCACAGCCTCATTTGAAGGTCAATTTGATTTTATTCCATTAAATTTTAATAGAATAAATTTTCTGCAATTGTTTCTCATCCCAGGGATTAGAAGTGGAACAGTCAAAGGGTAGGCATAAGCTAGAATAACTTGATAGAAAAGGAAAGGAAACATGATTTCTAAAAGACACAAAACAGTTAAACATCAGGACCCTCTGCGGGGTTTTCAGTCCAGGACAGAGCGTCCTCCAGGACTCAGCACAGAGCTCCAGCCTTGCTTTCCCCTACTGCCCCCCAGTTCACTCCACTCCAGTGCATTTGGCCCTGCTGGCCATGACGGTTCTCACCTATAGCCTTTGCACCGCTGGCAGATGGTTCCATGGCCAGCTCATGCTTTGCTCAAATTTCCCTCGCCTTTCTTAAATAGCCACCTGCCACCTATATCCATCACCCCTATTTTCTTTTATTTTTTTGTCTTCATTTAGTTTTTTAATATTACATTCAAAAAATATGAGGTCCCCATATACCCCTCACTCCCCTCACCCCACTCCTCCCCCCATAGCAACCACCTCCTCCATCATCATGGGACATTCATTGCATTTGGTGAATACATCTCTGAGCACTGCTGTACCTCGTGGTCAATGGTCCACACCATAGCCCACACTCTCCCACAGTTCACCCAGTAGGCCATGGGAGGACATACAATGTCTGGTAACTGTCCCTGCAGCACCACCCAGGACAACTCCAAGTCCCGAAAACGCCTCCACATCTCATCTCTTCCTCCCATACCCTACCCCCAGCAGCCACCATGGCCACTTTCTCCACACCAGTGCCACATTTTCTTTGATTACTAATCATTATAGTTCATGAATAGAATATCAGTAAGTCCACTCTAATCCATATTCTATTGCTCCATCCTGTGGACCTTGGAATGGTTGTGTCCACTCCACATCTATATCAAGAGGGGCCTTAGATTTCACATGGATGCTGGATGCCCTATTTTCTTTTAAATGGTAGTTATTATTAGAATCGTATCATTTATACACTTTTCTTCTTGTTTATTTTCTATCTTCTCCCATTTGAACAAAAGCTCCACGAGTCAAGGATTGAGTTGTGCTTGGTCACCGCTCCACTTCCAGTGCCTAGAGAGAAGCAAGGAGCAGCCGCTCCGTAAATGTTGGTAAAGAAATAGTAAGAGAGGGGCCTCCAGGGATGTCCTGGGCCTTCCCTGTAACGTTGTATCATTGTCAGTTCCTTCCTGGTAGAAATACAGGAGAGTTGATGTACATTTAGAATATCTTCCACCCACAAGGGATTGTTGGTTTGTTTTTACTGGAAATTCACAGTCTTCTGGAAAGATCTGATGCTGTGAAAGAGCCCTTTCAGCAATGGGAACACGGAGAAAGTTTCAAGCTGTGAAAAGAGAGGTGGTTGCTCGTCTTCCCCACACTGGTAGAAGGAACGAAACACACACATGCCAAGAGTTAAACAAGGCGGAAGTGGCTTAGGTTTGTGGTCTTTTCCACATGACAGCACTGAGCAGCAGCCAAGGTATTTTCTGTTCTCTCCAGACCCCGGATGCTGGAAGGCTCTGTCTTAGAACAGAGCGGGGATAAGCATGTCACAGAAAAGGAACTCTGTGCTTGGCTCAGAGGCATGAAAGTCTCAGGGAAGACAGGGTCAGCAAACCCCAGCACATGGGCCAAATGCAGCCCACTTCCTGTTGTTGTAAATAAAGTTTTATTGGAACACAGCCACTGTCTTTTGTTTAGGTATTGTCTGTCGATGCTGTCATTCCACAACAGCGAGCCTGGTGGTAGCAGAGGAGCCCACAGAGCCCACAAAGCCTCAATATTTACCATCTGGCTCTTCAGAGAAAAAGTTTACCAGCTTTGCCCTGTACCATGAGTGTGTTAAACCATATGAAACTCATATTGCATAACAGGCATTAGGTGTATTCTCCTCTACTACTAGAAATTACTCAAGAGTAGAACTTGTTTCTCATTTTTTGTTGCATTTTCAGTAGCATCTGCAGCCATATATCTAGTATTCATTGACTAAAGTTTACAGAATTGAGTGAAACGAGATGCATAGCATAGTGGTCTGAGGTCAAGAATGGCAATTCTCCCAAATTCCTAGAGTGGAAATAAGAATTTTCTACACAGAAGCATTCTAGAGGACCTAGAACAACTCATTCGACAAGCATTCATGGACTGCTCAGTGAAAATACCAGCTCACACATCTCTGGTGATTTACTGTTTTCACTGCAAATTGAAGTTCATTCTCCCTTTCTTAGTCTACTCAGGGAGAGAAAGAAAGAAGCAGAAGCCTGGATGAGAAGTCTGTGAATTAGAGTGCCAAGACTTGTGCGGTCAATTCTGAATAACAAACTTCAGGGGAACCCAATAATGAACTCCAAATAGAAATATGAATTGTATAGTTCTTAGTTACAATCTAGATGTCAGAATCTGCAGAAATGCAGCAAAGATCATACACCTTGAGGAGCCAAGCTTTCTTTGTTCATCCAAAATCTGTTTAGTGGGAATGCAGCTGCTTCACGTGGGACTGTCGCCAAACCCAGTCTGAAAGAACTTGAATTGCAAAAACTCCCCAAGTGCAGCTTTCCTGATTGTTCATGTTTAATGAACAAGTAAAAGTTCCCAGTATGAGTAATGCCCAGGTGCTCCAGAAGCCTGCCCTGTTGTCAATCCCATTGACCAAATGTACATTCTCTTCCTTTTAGAATTCAGCGACAGCTCCTGACAAGAAGCATTATTTTACCTCCCTTAAAGCGTGATGAGGGGATACCCAAGGGGAGACTGCTGGGCAGTCTGAAGGGTTGGAGAATCAAAAGTCTTTGAGCATCATCAGTTCCGATCTTTCCCAGACCCTTGGGAATTTCCATACAATTATGGAAAACCAGAGCCACCTTATCCCTAACCGAGGCTTAGTCTTAGGCGCAAGTGAACGCTCCTCCCTGAGTAGAGCGAAGGCTTATAAACCCTTGGCTGCTGTGGTCTGCTTCTCAATAGAGAGCTGATTAGTTCTACAACAGGTTTCTTCAGCATTCCTGGGAAATAATGCCCTTGGCCACTTGAATCGAGAAAAGGAAAAGTGTTCTTAAATTGATGCCACTGACCCTTTTACTCTGTGTGGTGGGTCTGCTCCTAAGAAGTCACGATTCCTGTTATCAGTCCCTGACGTTCAATAGAAACACGGCTTGGTAACTCCAAATAAATAAATCATCACTCATTTCAATAACTCCAAATCGATTGCTCCATATATAAATATCATAAAAGTGGATTTATACAGCTACATGTAGACAGGGACTAACACAAAAAGACTTGTTGAATTAATTAATCTGGATTTTAGAGGAAATTTTTTTATCTAAGCTTGTTATCAATATTATACAATAATCCATTATCCAGTTAATTTCCAGTCTTCTTCACGTGCATAGACCTTGAAACATGAAAAGCTATGTATAAACCTCCCTTTGACCTGAATCTTGAATTCAGCAAATCCATCTTCTCTAAGACAATGCCCATCATGTCACAGAGCATTGCATCCTAACACCTTACCACCACCACACCCCAGAACATTTTTGATCTTTACTCCTAACTCCATTAGAACCTATTTTTATGGTCTTCCAACTTTCTTTTCCACTATTCAAAGCCTCCAATCCTCTCCAGAATATACTTGTTCTAGGCAGACAAGATGTCTTCAAAATAAACAAGCATCCTCTAGAGTCTTTCCCTTTAAGTTCTTCCCCATCTACCAGGGGAAGAAATTCTTCCAAGCTTTAGACCCCAGCTCAAAAGTGTAACGCCTTGAAGGTTTCATTCTCCAACTACCTCTGCCACATTCACCTTGTTTTTCCTTTATCTTGTTACACCACTACTTTGTTCCCACACGACTTAGCGATTAATGTTTCAAACTGCTAACTCTTGCTTAATGCATTTTTATCAAGTCTTACTAGAATGCAAGCTCCATGAATGCAGTGATTTTTTACTATTTTTTTTTCATTGCTGAATCCTTACAACCTAGAGAAGTTCCTGGCATTTTATTTTATTTTATTTTATTTTTTTAATTCATTTTTTAAAAATATTACATTCAAAAAATATGAGGTCCCCATTCACCCCCACCGCCCCCACCCCACCACTCCCCCCACAGCAACACTCTTCCCCCATCATCATGACACATCCATTGCATTTGGTGAGCACATCTCTGGGCATCGCTGCATCTCATGGTCAATGGTCCATATCATAGCCCATACTCTTCCACGTTCCATCCAGTGGGCCATGGGAGGATCTACAATGTCCGGTAATTTTCCCTGCAGCACCACCCAGGACAACTCCAAGTCCCGAAAATGCCTCCATATCTCATCTCTTCCTCCCATTCCCTGCACCCAGCAGCCACCATGGCCACTTTTTCCACATTTTCTCGATTACTAACCACAATAGTTCATGAATAGAATATCAGTAAGTCCACTCTAATCCTTACTGTTTTCCTCCATCCTGTGGACCTTGGATTGGTTGTGTCCATTCCACATCTATGTCAAGAAGGGGCTTAGATTCCACATGGATACTGGATGCAATCCTCCTGCTTTCAGTTGGAGGCACTCTTGGCTCCATGGTGTGGTGGCTGACATTCTTCAACTCCATGTTAGCTGAGTAGAGTAAGTTCAATAAATCAGAGTGTAGGAGTTGAAGTCCGTTGAGGCTCAGGGCCTGGCTATCATATTGTCAGTCCAGAGATTCAGATCCCCTAGATATATCTTAAACCCCAGCACCAACTACAATTCCAGTAAAGTAACAGGAAAGTCTTGTTAAAAGAGATCACTTCTGAGTCCAGCTCCATCACACAGAAACACCAACTCCAAAAAAGGGCCAACTGACATGGCAGTGAACTCCATCTGCCATGACCATAAAACCTGTGGGTCTCTTTAGCCCTCAGAAGAACCAATACCTGGGGTTGTATCTACTTTATCTGTCTCTGAGACTCTGCTCAGGTGTACATAAGGGCAATCCTTCTGACAACCTCCAGACTCTTTTCAGAGACTCATAGCCATATAAACTCATTTGTCCTTTCCATTTCCCCCTTAATTTAGGTCAAAAAGCATTTTTAACTCCCGTTAGTATATGTAGACAGGGATATTCTGCTGGTCCACGTTGAACCTTTTATTCAAGGTCATTTTCTAGTTATGTCATCAGCTGGTACTTGGTAGTGATCCCTCAGTGCCAGGGAGGCTCATCCCTGGGTGTCATGTCCCACACTGGGGGGAAGGCAGTGCATTTACATGCTGAGTTTGGCTTCAAGACTGGACACATTTGAGTAACACGAGGCTGTCAGGAGGGAACTCTTAGGCACAGTGCTGCTCTAGGCCTTGTTCTTATTTCAGGTGTATAGGCTCATAAGCATAGTCATTACTATCAGGGGCTCACTGTTAGACCCTCATTCCTTCCTGGTCCTTGCCATTGCACCCGGGGGACTGCCGCTGCTCCCTAGGGACCACGACAGAGCCCCCCGGCTAGGAATCCAGCACCCCCCCCCCCCAGCTATTGTTTTTAATTGTTTCCACTATGAGTATATCGAGTATATCCAAACATTTCCATGCACCCTGGACACATGCCCTGTATAACTCCCTGTCAACCATATGTCCCCTGTCAATAACATCTCATACCAGTATTCCTCCACTGCCATTGTTGAACCACTCTGTGATCCAAAACTTCCTGAAAAGGGAAGCCCAATATAATGCCAGATTCCCTTAACAGTAAAATGGAATATAGCAATGAGTTTAAAGGTTAGATATAGAATACATATTGATTTGGAAAAATTCTACATCCTATCTTTTTCTTTTCTTTTTTCCTAATTATTAAGCTTCTCTTCACAAGAGCTATAGATCACAGTAATTCATATATACAATATACAGTACTCCCACTTATCCAATAATCTTTTAACATATTCATACCATATTTACTGAAACTGATGTACAGATATTGAGACAATAGCTTTCAAAAAGGTAACATTTGTGTTTACATTGTGATTTATACTTCAGGCTATACAATTTTCTAAATTTTTAGTTATCCTATGTTTTATATTATGATTTACGTTATTAGTCTGTTGGCCCCTATATGTTTTTGGTGTAATATTACATGTTTTATATCCATCCTTGTGTACTCTTGTGAAACACTTCTATTGCCCTCACAGTTACGTTAGTTCCATTCTATTCAATATCTATTTCCCCCTCCCCTTGGGGCCCACAGTGATAGTCAATCTTCATTTCTTGAGGAGCCATGTTCAGAGATACTTGCAACAGTGTTGAGGGCTTGACTTGCTCAACTGCCCTAATGCCCTGGGAGCTACCATCTCTCTTGAGAGATACAGTTCCCTCTCTTTGATGGCATTAGTCCTCCCCAGGATGTGGGTATACCTTCACTCTCATTATATGGGTCTCTACCCAATGATATAACCCACTCTGGCAAAATGAGCATTCACATATTCCCTAGGAGTCTGTCCTACATCAGATTATACCCTTTAAGTATCTTAAACAGATAACTTCCCTAATTATATTTTGAAAAGGTTTTCTCAACATTATACTCTCAACCAACACCTGACAATCTCCTATGTTCGCATGTTGCCCCACCCTTAACCCAATTTCTTGGGCAATATTACGCATCCACCCATCCCTAGCCCCCCTCAAGCCCACAAAACCCCACCCAAAGGTAACCCTATGCCCCCATTTTATCCCTTCCTTGTACACCCATGTAGATGTCAGCTTACATCCTTCCTCTACCCCCGATTTCCTGTAAGCATCCAGTCTCTAGCTCTCTGAGGCAGCTTGATTTACTTATTTCATATCATTGAGGTCATGTAGTATTTGTCCTTCAATGCCTGGGTTGCTTCACTCAACATAAGGTTCTCCAGATTCATCCATGATATCACGTGTGTTTGTAGTGTATTTGTTCTTAAAGCCAAGTAGTATTCCATTGTACATATATACCACATTTTATTGATCCACTCATCTGTTGATGGGCATTTGGGTTGATTCCAAACTTTTGGTGATAGTGAACAATGCTGCTATGAACATTGGTGTACATGTATCAGTTTGTGTCCTTGTTTTCAGTTCTGCTGGGTATATACCCAGCAGTGGAATTGCTGGGTCATATGGCAAATCTATGGTTAGTTTTTTGAGAAACTGCCAAACTGTCCTCCAGAATGGTTGGATCCTTCTGCATTCCCACCAGCAATGAATGAGTGTTCCCATTTCTTCACACCCTCTCCAACATTTGTATTCTTCTGTTTTTATCATAGCTGCCAATCTTATGGGAGTAAGATGGTATCTCATTGTAGTTTTGATTTGCATTTCCCTGATAGCTAAAGATTTGGAGCATTTTTTCATGTGCTTTTTAGCCATTTGTATTTCTTCTTTGGAGAAGTGTCTGTTTAAATCTTTTTCCCAATTTTTAAATGGGTTGTTTATCTTTCTATTTTCAAGATATAGGAGTTCTTTATATATGCATGTTATAAGTCTCTTATCGGATATATGGTTGCCAAATATTTTCTTCCATTGTGTAGGCTCCCTTTTTACTTTCTTGACAAACTCCTTTGAGGTGCAGAAGGCTTTAATTTTGAGGAAGTCATATTTATCTATTTGTTCTTTTGCTGCTTGTGCTTTTGGTGTGATGTTCATGAAGCTATTTCCTATTACAAGGTCTTGTAGATGTTTCCCTACACTGCTTTCCAAAGTCTTTATGGTCTTGGCTCTTATCTTTAGGTCTTTGATCCATCTTGAGTTGATCTTTGTATAAGGTGTGAGATGGTAATCCTCTTTCATTCTTCTACATATGGCTATCCAGTTCTCCAGGCACCATTTGTTGAATAGGCCATTCTCTCCCAGTTGAGAGGGTTTGGTGGCTTTATCGAATATTATATGGCTATATATATGAGGTTCTATATCAGAACTTTCAATTCGATTCCATTGGTCTGTGTGTCTCTCTTTATGCCAATACCATGCTGTTTTCACTACTCTAGCTTTGTAGTATGTTTTGAAGTCAGGTAGTATGATTCCTCCAATTTCATTTTTCTTTTTCAATATGTCTTTGGCTATTCAGGGCCTCTTTCCTTTACAAATAAATTTCATAATTAGTTTTTCTAGTTCCTTAAAGAATGCTGTGTTGATTTTTATTTGGATTGCTTTGAATGTGTAGATCAGTTTTGGTAGGATAGACATCTTAATAATATTTAGTCTTCCTATCCATGAACGGGAATATTCTTCCATTTATTTAGGTGTTCTTTGATTCCTTGAACAGTTTTGTGTAGTTCTTGGTTTATAAGTTTTTTACATCTTTAGTTAAAAGGGCTTGGTAAATATTTGTAGAATGTTCAAATGAATGAATAAATGGTTGAATAAATGGCTCCTCTCTAGGATTTGGAATATCTCAAGGGCAAGGACCATATTATTATGTTTGTATTTCATCCCTGCAGTCCATTGCAGGGTACATCCCTCTAACCAGGGACTCACACTTCTCCGATGCCCACAAACTCATAAGCTACCCAAAAGTCCAACCTCAGAGTATAGCCCTGTGTCAGACTTGGAGAGGAACTCAGTGAACTGACTATGTTACTGAAGGCACAGCCTATATTATTCCTCAAAAAATAAGGAAACAAAGAGAGAGAGAAAAAGATTTATTAGGTTAGCAAAGACAATAACTGGCCCTTAAATCCAAGGATGAGATCACTTATCATTTAAAGAACATGGGCTTTCCTTAATCACCCTATTTTACACAACATTATTAGGCATAGTTATTTCGGCTCTAGAGAGGATAAAGCTTATGAGAAATAGTGTCACCTCAAATTTCTATGTGAGTTCATACCTGTGAGATAGTCAGGGCAGGCAAGCATTATACCCATCGCATAGATGAAGAGACTGAGGTTGTCTTGCTGAATGTTAAGTGGCTACTAAATGGTAGAGTTGAGACCAAGCAAAATTTCTAGTTGGACTCCTAGTTTTTTATTATACCTTTTGCAAGCATTGATAGAAGTAAAGATACAGAAAATGTCCATGTCTACTCACTTCCCATTTTTTTTAAAGCTCATTTTTGGTCTCCTTGTTATTTCTAGGGGGCTCTGCCTCCCTCCCCTTGGATCTCATGAGGATCATTGCTAAGACAGAAAAAGAAAACTGTGGCAATTCTGAGTGTAGTAGGGTCATTTTCTGATATATTATTTAATGGTTTATTAGAAATTCTGTTTCTTAATGACTCCATTACCTAAAATAACTAGATTTATTTTGGGACTGGGTCCTAGTGCTTTAGGAAGGAAGAAATACAGAGAATATAAGAATCAAATCTGCACTTTTTATTTCTAAACTGTAGTCTAGAAATTCACACTAAAGCATAAACTCAACAGTCAAGGCTTTTATTGTGAGAGCCAGGCTTTTGTGGTAGAGAAAAAGTTTTTTGAGTCCCTAACAATTCAGATTAAATCAAAACACACATTTTTTTACCATAAATAGTAGTGTTAGGAAGAAGTCACATTTCCTCCAAAAATTACATAAATTCAACCTGCTGGAAAGGAAAGAGAGTTAAGATAAGAAAGAGGGCAAGATTCAGCCACTGAGTCAGCCTCAGAAGAGGAGCTCCATGCTCCAGCCCTCCCTCATGCACAGCGCTCCCTGAGGAAGGCTGATGGAAACTGGTGAGATTGGGGTGGCTCTTGGAACGGAGAGGACTGGTATCCCACTTCCTGTCCAAGTGGCTAAGAGTCAAGGGCCTCTCAGCTGCATCCTGAACCCAGCAGTAAACCAGAAGAGGGAGCTGGGGATATCTGGGAAGAAAGAGCCTGAGGCAGTCCTCTGGGAGGGGAAGAGCACCTGAACAGACCACATGCCCTTGAGAGGTAGGCGGGAGCAGAAGGGCCTGAGAGAGGACACCCAGCAGCAGCCTGGTGGGACAAACCAGAGGCCATGGATGGAGAACAGAGATCCATTGTCCCTGGCTGGGAATGAGGTGACCCTCGCCAGATGATTACAGGGGGTAAGGCCAGTCACGACCCTCAACAGATGATCACACAGTGCAAGGACAACCCTGACCCTCATCAGATGACCGCAGAGCAAGGACAGCTGCGACCCTCATCAGATGACCACAAGTCAAGGACAGCTGCAAACCTCATCAGATGACCACATGAGGCAGGACAACCCTGATCCTCATCAGATGACCACACGGGGCAAGGACAGCCATGACCCTCATCAGATGACCACAGGGAAAGGAAAACCATGACAGCCCCTGTCCCTCCTGTCATGGCATACATTCCACCCCTCAAAAAGCATTTAGATGTCACATTGGTCACATTGGGCTGACAAAGGATGACAGAAAGAATACTGTACTGACTGAATTTAAATTCTGAATTGACCAAATTTAAGCCTACCAAAAAGTGGCTAGATTCAAGTTTCATCTGTCAAGCAGAGAGTGGCTCAAGAGAGATACAACATTTAGTTAGAGAAAAATAGAGAAAGTCACAAGTTTGCATACCTGCAATTCTACCAGTGAAATTTGTAGGTGAAGCACATGCAAAAGGTGATAGGGATGAGAAGAAAGTAGACTTCGTGGGAAACTGAGCCAGCAAGGACACCAGTTCCATTTCAGAAGCCGGATCTGTCTTCAAAGGGTTTGACTCGCTGACCCCTGGCCGGCCTGCACCCTCCTATCAGAACCCACCAGACAGACGAGTAAACACGGACCACAAGTGGACCACATGTGCACCTTCTTCTTCCAAGTGCTCTGAGCTGTTGGCCTCCCCTACTCCAGACCTTTCATCTGGGTCCTCCTCACTGATACTTAGGCCCCACAGATGCTTCCTGGCTCCTTCCTGGGCCAAGCAAGGGATAAGAAAAGAAGGATCAGATTACAGAAAGTCCCAGTATTGGCAAAGACCTTCTCTCCCACCATTTCTCAGTTCCACAGTCTAGGGTGCCGGGAATCCCTACTTTAGACATTCCTTTGAACAAAACATTTCTTGCTTGTTTCTTCCTTTAAATGGTAATGTTCCTAGAAAGGCCCTAGTAAGTCCCCAACAGTTCAGTATGAAGAAATTATCATAGTCCCTTTTTTCCGTCACATGGTAACCTTGGGAAGCAGAATAAGGTGAGGTGAGAAAGAAGTGGAGCCCTGAAAGGGGGAAGGACAGAGGAAAAAAGGAGGTTTGGAGAAGCCGCCACCAACATCAACGTGAAGCAAGCCAGAGTACGCAGTGCATAGCTTTTCCAGGCTGCTGAAAGAAATGGAAGGCCATGCAACAGGCAAGGAGAGAGGACAGAAGGAAAAGACTGCTGAATAAATGTGTTCTGGTACATTTACATTCCACAGACCTAAATTGGCCCAGCTGCCCATCCATGGTTTGGAATCTCCAGTTTGCCATTGAGTTTCTTAGCATGCCAACTTCTTAGCTGAAGTCTAAACTCTCCAGCAAGTAAGAAAGGATTCTCTTAACACCCATATAACCTGCAGCCTAACAAAGAGTTTCATAGTCAATGATCTTATCTGATCTTTCTGCAACACAGCCCAATTAGGGAGGCAAGGTATCCCAGTATGAGCCTCCAGAAATTCACTTTAGATCTGTAATTCTGGTGGGGAAAGGGAGAGTGAAGGGGGTGTGAAAAATCCCTGGGAACAACAGCAGGTGCAATGGGTGGGAATGGGCATCCACCCTGATGAGTGCCCAGGTGCTGGAAGTAGTGATGGGAAAAGCTCAGCCTTCTTTGTGAAAACCCTCCAAGACCATTTCCATTTTCCTTTCACACCTGGTGTGTATTTATATGGTACCAGAGGTTTTTATTTTTAAATTATGCATATGGATTTTTACCTTTATTCCCTCAGAATCAAACTGAATGTTATTCCGAACACTCTATAAAGTTAACGATACAACGTGACTAGAGCTAATTCTTTTCCTGAAATATGACATTCTTCAGGGACCCTGCAAGTATTAGAGGGACTGGAGGCCAAGGCTGATATCATGCCCCTGGAGTCCCGTAGAAGTCCCACAAGTGGGTATATCCCAGTGACATATATATTCCTTGGTTCCTGTGAATTCAATCAGAAGCTTTATATGCAAAGCCCCCGAAAACCAGAGGTACCACAGCCAGGGTGGGGGAGACACCCAGATGAGGCAGAGCAGTCCAGAGCCACCCTCGCCTGCAGAAAGTGACAACCCAGTCAAAGGCAAGAGGAAAGGCAAAGATTTAAAATCAGAAAGGAAATGAAGCCTCTCCCGTTGTAATTTCATACTGTAGTAAAATCAGTAAAATTAGGAATTTTATTTTACGCTGAACTCAT
Source organism: Dasypus novemcinctus (assembly GCF_030445035.2). Classification (NCBI taxonomy): domain Eukaryota; kingdom Metazoa; phylum Chordata; class Mammalia; order Cingulata; family Dasypodidae; genus Dasypus; species Dasypus novemcinctus. The sequence continues at coordinate 9,588,663 of NC_080697.1, forward strand.
TGACTATTTTTAAACCAACTTTAATCAATAACTACTTACAAAATGTAATTGCATTTTCTTCAGGATTTTGAATAGTCACATTTCAGAATTTTAAAATCACAAAGATTTCCCCCTTCAGTTCCCATATTTACTTTGCATTTGGTCTGGTTATGAAAGAAATGAGTTCACTTGGGACATAGTACTCTGTAAAGAAAGAGTAAATTTGTACGTATTTCTATATGTATATGCAGGATATTTGGAAAATGCTTTGACATAGATTTCTGAAAGCCTGACTGGCTCTGCCACTTGATGCCACCGGTAGTCTTGGTGGCCTTGGATAAATTATCTTGCTTCTCTGGGCCTCAGTTTATTCACGCATACAATGGGCACAATCTGCTTGAACTGCCTGTCTCTCAGGATTGCCACGAGTAACGAAGGAGACACAAACGTGAGCACATTTCATCCTTCATCATGCACTTTTTTTCACATGTAAGTAACCTACAGGTATATATCCCATTGCTTGGGTTTTTCTCCCCCCCTTTTCTGCGCCTCGGAGTCCTTCAGAGGGAAGTGGAGTCTATGTGGTTCAACTGACCATCCACTTCCTGGACCCCTGAGGCCCCGCAGCTCCTGGCTCCTGGCAGAGGTTCACCTCAGCCCGTACTGAGTAAATATCCCTAGTGGTCGGCCGGCGCTGCCTAGTGACGCTGTGGTGGTGGAAATATTTGCACTGACCAAAGGAGAGCTTAGCCACCAGTTACAATTGGCTATGGAGCCTGGGGCAACTGAGAAATTGAATTTTTGATTGATTTTAAATTTAGCAGATTTGAATGTAAAGAGCCACTGCAGGGACAGTTACCAGACACTGTATGTCCTCCCATGGCCCACTGGGTGGACTGGGGGAGAGTGTGGGCTATGGTGTGGACCATTGACCATGAGGTGCAGTGGTGCTCAGAGATGTATTCACCAAGGGCAATGAATGTCCCATGATGATGGAGGAGGTTGTGGTTATGGGAGGAGTGGGGTGAGGAGGGTGGGGGGTATATGGGGACCTCACTTTTTTTTATGTAAAATTAAAAAAAATAATAAAGACAAAAAAAAAAAGAGCCACATGTGACTAGTGACTACCACGTTAGACAGTGCAGGCAGGCTAAACATTGGAACTAGATATGTTTTAAATCCCGTTCTCAGAGCTAATCGTTCCCCCATACCACACTTCATGAGAACACGCGGTGTCTCTACAGCCGCTGCCACCCCTTCGAAGGACCGAGGTGTGTAATAAACTAAGGAATCCTGAAGTGTGCTAAGCACACCCTTCAGTGCCCCAGTGGTGGGTTCTCCCTCTCCAAAAGGAGCTTTGATAAGACAACACTTAGCCAAAAAGAAGAGGACAGCAGTGGTGGGATTTCCAGAAAGGATGCAGGAGCATGTGGTTGGGGAAAGGATACTCCTCAAAAGTGTCCATGCAGACCCTCTCCACCTCCGTCGGTGGCTCCATCATCTCACTCACCTCCCAAGCCCCCCAAACATCTGCCACGGCAAAGACCTGGGCCACTTTGAAGACATGAATCTTACTAAAGAAGGAGTAGAGATTGCAGTAGCTGCAGAACATGCAGGGTTGTCTGTGTGTTTTTCTTCTTTCTTTTTTTTTAACAGATCTGTAATTCCAGCACTGAACTTGAGACTGATTGTTATTTCCTCCTCTCATCATCTCACAATAAATCCAAACCAGCCCAGACGAGACTCCCAATGTCAACATTATTTGCTTTCCTTTTCCAGCGAGACACATTCAGTCCTACACTGTCACACGTTTAGAGCAGATGTTCCTAAAAGGGATAAACCAGGTGCTTAACATATTTTATTCCAAGGGGGTAATTTTAGAAATTATTGCAATCAATGAGCTAATAATAATGGTGGTAATGATGAGGCCAAGTTATTATTACCTATTACCTTTAATCATCGACAGCAACTCAATTGGACATAATTAGAGACATCATCATAAATAAAGTGGAGCAGATGGAAGATGCTGGGCTTTGCGGTTCCAGGACTGAGTAGGAGGGTTAATGATGGAGCCACGGGCATAAAGAATGGGCCACTTTTGTCCCAAGTCCACCGTACACTTGAATTTTCTCTGTAGGATACCCATCTAAACAGAGCTGGCAGAAAATGGCGGCAGCCAATTCCACGCATTCAAAGTCCGCTTACTAACTGCAATAGCCTCCCCATCGCTCTTCGCAAGGTGCAGTTCTCCCATTTCCATTCATGTTAGCTTGTTTGTTTCCATTCCATTGTCACAAGAATAATAGAGCAATAGTCTGTCCTGACCTACCCCCAAACTCTCTCTTTCCAGAAAAGTATGCTCTAGGGTGATGTTTCACCTTTTGGAAACATGCAAATACTTTAGGGAGTCACTTAGCATTCGTTTAATATTTGGCATGAAATACAGTAAGGAACAACATCACTGCCCATCCCATTTATTCAACAAACCAACCCTTCTCTGTGCACTGGAGACTGATAGGTGTGCAGAAGTATACCAGCCTGAGACACACTTAGGTGTTCACGTGAGAGAGCTTGATCCAGATGAAAGAGCCTGGCCTCGCACAGACAGTTCAAGTCCTAGAGTTGCTGTGTTCTGGGCCTCAACCCTGGGCCAGCTACTCTCCCTCTGGAGGCTTCCATTCCACTGACCGTAAAGTGGTACTAGCAGGCCCCTCTCTGTGAGCCAATGAGACCCCTGCTTTTCTCCATAAAGCGCACTTCACACTGGACTGCAACTGTAGGCTGACTTTCCTGCCCCACCTCCAGGCATTGGGAAGCTACTGTTTGGGCTTGCCCTTTCTCTATCCCTGATACCCGGCACATACTAAGCACTCGATAAATGTGAGTTTTCACACCCCTTAAGGAACTTGCATTCTAAAACAAACAGGTAAGCCCAACATCTGCAAACCAGAATGAAGCCCAAGAGCCATTTCCTCATTGCAATCTGAGCTTGGAGGACCAATACGATCGGGCCAGCCAGGTCAACCTGTTGGGAGAAAATGGAGTGAACTGGACTTGGAAGGCTGTGCTAGAATCTTTATAGCCAAAGAGAGTCCCAGTTTACCTCCTGTGCTTGCAATCCATTAGCTTCACTTCTCTGCATTTTGGTTCCTCATCAGTTAAATGGTAATAACATTTGAACCTTAAAAAAAGAGGCAGAGTTGAAAAATTCTTTTTATTTTTTAATAGATGTAACTATTGCTGCTCAAAGACGAGCACCAAATAAATATCATGATAATCATATTGAGGAACAAAGTAGTAATGATGCAGATATTCATGTAATGTTTCATTTTTGTGGCCTTCGAGCAGCATTTTTACTCAAATATCTCTAAATGAATAAATACATATGGCCCATAAATATTTCCAAAAATACTTTTCTCAACTTGAACCCACACATACCTCACTAAAGAACTGAAAACAAGTTCACTTAAAAATTTTATGGCATCATAGTCTTTTTTTTAAATCAGAATTCTCATTAAAGTCAATAGGAATTTGATATAAATATTAATAGCAGGATATAAGCCTATAGAATCTTATCAATAATATCTTTACAATCTGTTGACCTCTTTGAAATGTGCCAAAAGATATATTGATGGATGCAATATTTTTGGCCATAAAACTTTATATGTGTTTTCCTTTGTTCAATTAGTAACTCTCATCTAAGTTTAAATATAATCATGAGATTTCACTTACCAGTGGCCAGATATTATGCCCAAAGTAGATACTTCCATTTGGATTATCTGCCTAAATGTTCTAACCTCCCTCTTTATTTCATGCAAATAGTGAAATTTAGCTGGAGTAAACATCTTTAACTGGAAAAAATTACTTTATACCTGCTACGTACAGTGTCCTATGTGTGAAATATGAAAGAAGGTAGAAAGATGTATGAGACTAACATAGTCCTCAATAAGATTACGATGTAGTTGTAAAGGATTCTGGGAGTAGCGATGGAAAAAGCATGAAATGGAAAGGAAAGAAGATTGGAAAACAAATAACCAAGGAGTTTAGACATAAATGGGGAAGTTAGATTCAGATGGGGAGATGAGAATGGATTAGTTGACTCAAGGAAGGCTTTCAGTCAGGAGAGTTGAAAGAGTTGTCAATGCCAAGCAAAAAGCTTGCCTAAAGATGTGGAATCAGGAGAACACAGGGAAAACAATTAGCATTCCTCTACTTTTTCTCCCAAGAGAGGAATATTAGGAAATAAAGTCAGAAGGATGGATTGGGCCAAATTCTTGAGGGTGTTGAATATCAGGCTAAATATCTTCACCTTAATTTGGTCAGTCATGAAAGACCACTGGAGACTTTTTTAAAGCACGTTAGTGGCCTACATTAATTTATTTTTTATCGTTATCCAGTTGCTCCCATCTAATTGCTCATCAACCCCCATCAATTTTGTTACTACAGCACTTTCTCCCTAATGTCCCATGTATCAGTGCCTCTTTATCTCAGGACAGCCTTCAGTATGCTTCCTATTTCCTCCCCACCTCCTAAATCTTCACTTTTAAGTAGAAATATGATTATGGCACCCCCCAGCTTAAAATCCTTCAACCGGCCCCACTCTCCTCTCACGTAACATACACACCTTAGTGTGAGGCTCACCACTTTCTGAACTTTAGCTACCTGGCTGCCCAACAACCCCCTCAAACACACATCCTGCATGCCCCCTGGACTTTGACCTGAAATTTTCATGGTACCATTAAACTCCATGATGTCTCACACCCCCATATCTATTTTTGTATAGCCTCCTTGCCAGACAGGGGAATCTCGACTCATCCTTGGAAATGCAGCTTAAATGTCACCTCCTCCGTGAAGCCTTCCCTGATGGTTCCCAGCCTCATCTCTCCTATTGAGTTAATAACTTCTCTTTTTCTCCATAGGACTCCATAAGATTCCTTCGTATCCACTTACAAGACCTGTTTCCTAAGAGTCTGGGCAGCCCCATTTCTAATTGCTCTCCACAGTCCTGGTGTAGGCACTCAATCCATGATGGCTGAATAAACTAATTCATATATTTTTATCACGCCAACTTCCTGAAAATATCCAAGGCAGACAAGAGTAAAGAGCTTTGGACAAATGAATGTGACAGTGATGTATTAGGTAAATTGGATGAGAGACTGCAGCTTTGGAAGGAGGGGGACAAGATGATGGATTCTGCTTTGAACATGGAAAATATGCCTTTGGCGTCCACTGCAATCAGGACCTGCTTTTGAGGCTGCAAGTGATTCTGATTAGACAGGAACAGAGAATTAAGTCATCCTTTTCACTTCCCAGCCCCTACACTACCCTCACTTTTGATAACTTCCTCCAAGATGACTTTGAATTTCTTTAGGCCTGTCTCTTTTATCCATATATTTCTGTGAATGAGAACTCAAATTGGGCACGTTTTCAGATCCTGTATCTCTGAATGTGTGTGAGCTCAGGCAGAAGGAAACAGAAAGTGATTTGCAACCTGGCGCTGGAAGGAGAGCAATTGTCAAGGGGACCGGGGATTGTTTTTGTTATTACTGCCTTGCTTTAAACCCTTGTCTGTTTACTGTTATTGTCTTGTCCCCTTACTGATGCTCAGTCCATTTCCTCATCACAAGTGTGAAAGGAAACCTGGCAGAAGTTACCATAACGAGAATTCCAAATCAATAATGGATGCATCCTGAGACACAGGACATCTGTTAGGTATTTGGAGACCCTGTCCGTCCTGCCGCAAGCAGTCGGGCTCCTTCTCCCTGGAAGGCTATAAAACATGGAGACTTAAGAAGTGACAGGAAAGTGCTAGTGGTGCCTGCTTGAAAGAGCAAGTGCTAGGACTTGTAGGAGGCATATGTTTGAAAAGGGAAGATGGGCATTCAAGTTCAGCGCATGTTTTTGAACTCACGCGGAATCTGAATCAAGACAACAGAGGAAAGAAGCAACATGCATTCAAAGGAAACTAGCTACGTTATGGAACTGGCCAATTTGCATAAGCAATTTTTATATTCTTCTGTTAAGCATTTCAAATTGTAAAGTTGGGGGGGGCGGAAAGTCATATTAAATGAATTTTAATTAGTACCTTCATGGAAATCGTATTGCTTCTAGCCACAGCTGGTCTGGTGGGGGTTCCAACAAAATAGCATACCCTTTTTCCCTCCCATAATAGTACGGCTTATCAATGAGAAAATCAGTACCAGAGAGGGATGAAGACAAGTTGAAGAACAGAAAAGAAAGAGGAAAGAGGGGGGGAAAGCTGCTAGATAAGTGAGAGCTAGTACAGGAAAGGGAAAAGTATGAAGAAAGCTTAGGAAAGGAATAGAGTGAAAAAGAAGGGCAAATAAATAAAAAGTGGTCTTCGTTAAGGAAAAATTACAAGGTCTAAATCCCCCTTAACTCAATGGTAAAAGATCCCGAAGTGAGGCTATGACCATTGCAACGAAGACAAGTCATTTAAAACGTTTTGGAAATTCAAAGAGGTTATCAAAATAAATTAGCAAACCATATGCTTGGAACGCCCTTTAAAAAATCAAAACCCAAACTTAGAACTGTGAAGGACGTCTGAGAAAAGACAGATGTAAGAAGAGGAGGAAAGAAAAATTAGGCGAAAGAACAATAGACGTGGGGAGAGCAAGAGAGCCAGGAACTAAACAAGCACTGGAATATTTGTTTTATGAAGTATTAATAACTTGTGAAGGGATATTTGTCATTGCTGAATTTAGAAATTTATCATCCGATATTAACAAGAGACCCAACTGTCTGGAGTCATTGGCTCGGAGTGTTTTCAAAACGCTCCTTCATCGGGGGACAGTGACCCAGGTGAGCAGGGAGCCTCACTCTTGTGGGGGGGCCCTAAATCTGCCCTTTCCCATGCCCGCGGCCCCGCTGACGGCCACACAGCTCCTCTCGGGACCCTTTGGAGGCTTTGAAGTCCCGAAGCGTTTGGGATGAGGAAGGAGGAGTGGCAGTGGAAAGGAGGATGAGAATTTATTATGGGGACCTCTGGGGCTTCCTATACACGTCCTAAATTAACTTTTAATGCCTATGAAAGACTGTGCTGTCACCCCCTTTCCTAACTTCACCGCCGCGGTGTTCGCAGAGCTCTCTACATGTCACAAGGGGCTCATCTCTGATCTTTGCAGTTTCATTAAAGTCACACCGGGAAACACGCAGGCCTCGAACTTCAGGACGAGGCCAGATGGCAAAGCGGCCCGATACCCTGCTCTCCCTGCACCTGAAGGAGGAGAGCCTGGGAGGTTTTGGAACTTGGGGCACCATCTAGAAAGCTGCTCTCAAGGAGGTCCACTGCCTTCGGAGATGCCACTTCCAAACCATCCTAGCCTTGGCACCCTGCGAGCTCCCCGGTCCCCGCTCATGCCATCAGCAGCGCCCCGACCGTACTGCGTGCCGCCCCCCCAAAACTGTTCTTCCCTGGGTCTCAGTTTAGCGCCTGCCTTTTTGAGGAGGAGCCTGCCTGACTCCCTGGATGATGTAGAGGGGTCCCCTCTGCTCATCCCTCCCATAGCACATGTCAACTGTACCACAACGACCCCCTTCCCTCTCTCCACCTGTAGCAGTTTGATATGGTTATGAATTCCAAAAACAGATATTGGATTATGCTTGTAATCTAATCTGTACCTGGGCACGATTGAGTTATGATTAGGGCATTGAGTCTCCACCCCTTGGTGGGCGGAGACTCACAGATAAAAGGCGTGGCCAAGGACAGAGTTGGGGGTTTCTGATGTTGGAGTTTTGATGTTGGAGTTTGATGCTGAAGACTTAAGCTGGAGCTCTGTAAGCTCACAGAGGAAAGAGAAGCCAGCCCTGAAAAGGAAGGAAACTTGAACCCAGAAAAAAGCCAGCCCCAGGAACATAGGAAGCCAGGAAGCCTGAACCCTCGCAGACGTCCGCAGTCATCTTGCTCCCAAAAGACTTTGGTGAGGGAAGTAATTTATGCTTTATGGCCTGGGATCTCTAAGCTCCTACCCCAAATAAATACCCTTTGTAAAACCCAACCAATTTCTGGTATTTTACATCAGCACCTCCTTGACTGACTAATACACCGCACCATAGGACGGTGCGGGTCTTGGGGATTTCCTGAGCACGCAGCCCCTGCCCAGCCTAGCAGCTGGCGTGCAACGTTCTTGGTGAACTAATCATGGAGTGGGACTTAAATCAGGCCTCGATTCTCAGCCCCGAGCTCCCCCTGCTTTGCGATGATGCTTCCGGTAGGGGCCAATGGGATTATGTAAAGAAGCTCAGTCCTGGACGCTGACCCCAGACCCTCCCCAGGCATCTCTGAGCGCTCTTGTTAGAGCCGCGCCAGCTGCCAGGGTGAGCATTGTTGCTTTTGTTTGTTTGATTTTGGTTTTTCCAGCTACCCCTGCAAAAATGCTGCAGCGATCTTCCCTGTCGGCTGAATTTAATGGAGGGCCGCAAGCAAGCCACGGGGGATAAAGGGGATCCCGGTAGAATGTTAAAGGGGAGTAAGTGACTTTATGCGATGAATGAATGAGAACCGTTTAAGGTCTGTGAATAACGTGAATCTGTACCACAGATGGGTGCTTGTAACCTGCTGAATCTTCTTTTCTGGTTCCGAGCCCAGCAGGGGGATTCAGACGACAGCAGCCCCCGCCTCCAGCCCTGGGTGTGTCCCCACCTCCCACCTGGATATGGCAGTTTTGCATGGAGGTTGGAAACACTACTCTGTATAAAGCCTCAGTCTTTTCATCTAGGAAAAGGAAGGTGAAAATCTGACCTGCCATGGAGGGTAGTTGTGAGGATTCAAGGACACAACGCGGTTGAAGCACTTGGACCCGCCCGGGGAAGGTCACTCATTGCCGAGATGTTGCAACGTCAAAGTCAAAGACGGCAAAAAGCCCAGGTAGCTCTCACCTGCTCAGCTCCTGCTCTCAGTTTTACCTGCGTCCATTCATTTTATGAGTGAAAGGAGGAAACTGAGGCCCGCCCAGACCAACTCCCAGTCGGTGAGTGGCGGAGCCGGTGTGCAAAGCGGGGCAGGCTCACTGATGAGCCACAGGATGGGGCAGCCAGCAGAGGTCATCAGTCACTTCCCACTTTGCATGTGAGAACCCCGAGGCCCTGAGGACGAGGGCTTGCCTGCAGCCCACATGACATCTGAGGTCAGTGGACTGAGAATTCATAGAGTGCTAGAACGTTCTGGCGTTGTCGCCCTTGTGCAGACTCTCATTTAGAAGACCAAAGGCTCTTTGACATTAAGCAGCTCTTACACAATGCTGCCTTCTGATTTAAATGTATGTTAATTCCTAAACATGTGGATTTGATTTTTCTTTAAATGTTCATACGTTTAGAAAGGAAGGGAATAGGGGAGAAGAGTCCTGGCAAAAGGAAGATTGAGTTTTTTCAACTCCGAAAGGATTGTTTTTTAAGTTTCGAATATTTGGCAACGATCAGGCTTGTAAATGTCACTGTGAATTGGACTCTTTTGTCTTTATGACACTTGGGATCTAAGTTGGAAGCAGTGAATTCCTTTTGTTTGTAAATAAAGCATGAACTACCAAATAAATCTCTCTACTCCAAACTCTGATAAACAGTTCATTGTTTTGCCCAATTGTTCCTTCAAATGCACAAGCGGGTACACGAAAGAACAGTTTTGGCTGCTCAGCAGAAGCTCATGGACCAGCAGATAATGCAGTGCATTCTAGGGTGAATAGCAAAGAAATAAAAGTTGAGAGTTCCAATCCCAGCTCTCCTTCCAATCTACTGTGTGACTTTCATCAAGTCCTTTAACACATTAGGTACAGTTCATTCCCTGGTCGATGGATGTGGCTCTGAGGATACACACCCACATCTGAACTGCCCTGAGAACTGAGACAATGGCTGGGAAAGGACCTTGCGATGCTGCTCATCTTCCCAGCATGCCCCTGCGGAATCTTCCTGAAGCAGCTCTGGCTCTGCCCTGCCCTGCCTGCAGGCTGTGCTCCCGCTAGATGCAGCTCCTCTGCCAGCTCCTCCAGGAAGCCCTCTCTGAAGCCTCTGCCCCCACACAGCACTTCACTCAGTAAAGGCCTGGTCATAGGTCTGCCTCTGCTGCTGGAATGCAAGCTCTGTGAGACCAGGAGCTGAGTCTCATCCATCATCATAAAAAAAAATCCTCCTCCTAGTCACCTGTGGGTTTCAAGGACATGCTCTGCTCTCATGGGTCTCAAGAGATAGAAACCAAAAGATGACTAAAACTCAGTCCTTGCCCTCAAGGAATTCCGGGTCAATTGGGAGGAACAGAAGCTCTCCTTCTGGGTGCGGCAGGAGCGGCAAGCAGAAACACAGCTCTACCTTGGTGGCAGGTGGTAAGCCATTCTTCTCCAGGCCTGCTAAATGCTTGCTCTCACTTTCACCCCTTCTCTTTCACAGCTTCATCTAGAAAATTAGCATGAGACCTCATCTCCTTCAGAAGGAAGTTTACCACCACCGCCCACCGAGCACCATCGATGTCCTCCGGGCATTTCTCACAAATTCCAGGGACCAAGTAACTTTGGCACCGTTGACCACACACCCAGGTGTGCTGCATACATGGGCCTCGTAACTGCAGCTAATGAATGGCTCCCTTTGGCTGCACAAAGAGCAAAGCCAAAGCCGCTTCTGGCACCCACTGTGGGGGATAGTCCTAGCTCCACAACCGCAAGTTAAAATCGTAGCTGCGTTTCTTCACATATTCACATTTAGAAAGTATAATCCTTTAAATCTCCAATATATTTAACGTTTTGTAAACTACCTCCACATCAGCCGTTCTGTTTGATCCCATCAGTCGCCCACTGCAATGGATTGCTCTGTTTTGGAGATGAGGGAACAGATAAGTGACTCAGAATGAAACCCAAGTCTCCTGACTTCTAATCCAGCGCTTTCACAACTACACCATCCTGCAGGGCCACTGCAGACCAAGAGAAGAGGAGAAATCCAGCACTTCATGTTGCCCTGCTTTTCACGGGCCAGGTCAGGTCAACAAACGTGACCTGGGACCGGCTGCTCCTCCAGGCTCTGTGCCGGGAGCTGGGAGAGGGACAGCAGCAAGGCTGCTCTGCTTCCCAGAAACACCTCTGGTGAGAGAGCAGGCTGAACAGAGCAAGCGCCATGAAACACCTTGGGCTGTTCCTTTGTTTGTGGTCTAGATAAAGCTGAGTGCAAAATCATGGATAGGGGCTAAAATGAGGTAGACGGCAGGTACCTGGGAAGCTCAGAGCAGTGGGAGGTCCTGGCCTCCAGCACAGGGCAAGAGGCTTCGGGAAGAGAAGCGCCCCAGAGCAGGCAGTTCCCTGCTCCCTGGGCTTGCAGTCAGGGCACTGGTCAGTCGGACTGTTCCTGCTCAGTTCCTGCTCATGGCGTTTGGAGTAATGAAGTTCAAGGTGGCAGCAGAGTGGTTCAGTAGCATTACTAATTCATATATCCTTCCTAATTTGGCATTTGTCTCTTTCTCTTTGCAGTTCTATCAGTTTTTACTTGGTGTATTTTGAAGTTCTCTTATGAAGTGCATATGGATATATGGATATAAAGGTTGAGAATCGTGGTGTGCTCTTGGTGAATTGGTCCCTTTACTAAGTTATTGAATCACTTTTTGTATCCCTAGAAAGTGATGAGTAAGCTTGGCTAGGCTTTGGTGGTCAGCTGTTTGGCCAAGCAAGCACAGGTATTTGGTATATGGAATGTCATCTGTCATCAGTTGATTGCCTCGACAGCCTGGTGCATCTGCCGTCAACAAGGGTGATTGCCCTCAGCAATGCGAGAAGTCCCCTAATTCAAACGGCTGAAGGTTTTAAAAGTCAGAACTGAAGATTTCAGAAATCTGAAAGAAGAATTTCTGCCTCAAGTTCAGTCAACCAGCTTTTACCAGGTAATATAAATCAAATTCAAAGTCAATATCACCCTTATCAGAGGTTTCAGCTTGTGGCCTGCCCAAGGTAATTCATACTTGCCAACCTCCATGATCACAGGAGCCAATTCCTTTATGTATATGTATAGTGGGTTCTTTTTCTCTGGAGAACCCTGACTAATATGCCCAGTAAATCTTTAATTTAAATGTGATTTTCTCTACTATTCAAATAAACACTCCTGCTTTTTTAAAAAATTAGTTTTAGTATGATATGTATTTTCTACTTTTTAAATTTCAATCTATTGGTTAAATTAAATAAATTAAATTTATATTTAAAGTGAGTTTCTTTGGGGCAGCAAACAGCTGGATCTTGCTTTATCATCCAATATGACCATATCTGTCTTTTAATTGGGGTGTTGAGACTACTTATATTTAATGTGATTATTGATGTGCTTAGATTTAAATTTATCATCCTTGTTATTCATTTTCTATTAGTGTTTTTCCCTTTTTTCCTGTTTTTCTGTCTTTTGGGATTTTTTAATTTTTTTATTGTTAAGTTCTATTTCCTTTTTTCAGCTCATTATCTATAACTTATTTTTTTTTATTTTAGTTGCTGTTTTAGTGTTTAAATAAATCTACCTTCAAGAGATGTATTACTTCACATATAGTATGAGAACTTTGCAATAGTACACATCTATTTCTTCCTTCCTAGCCTTCATGCTCTTGTTGTCATACATTTTATTTTTAAATATATTACAAACATTACACTCCATTGCTATTATTTTTAAAATAATTATCTTTTAAATAAATTTCAATAATATGAAAAATATCTTGTAGATTTACCCATATAGTTGCTCTCTTATGTGCTCTTCATTCCGACTCCGATTCCATGGGATCATTTTCTTCATATTTGAAGGATTTTCTGTAACATTTCTTATAGTGAAGTTTTGCTGGTGATTAAGTGTTTCAGCTTTTGTGTATTTGAAAAAGGTTTGGGGGGCTTTTATTATTTAAAGATTTAAAGTTTTTTGGGTTTTTTACTGGATATAGAATTCTAGGTTGACAGTTTTTTCTTCTAGTACTTTAGATATTTTGCCTCACTATCATCATACTTGTGTAGTTTCTTATGAGAAATCTGTTGTCATCTTTCTATTATGTGTGCATAACATGTCTTTTTTTTTTTTTTTTTTTGGCTGCTTTTAAAATTTTCCCTTACTTGCTGATTTGAACAATTTTAATGATGTGCCTTCATGTGCTTTTCTTTGTGTTTCTTTTCCTTGGGGTTCATTGAGCTTCAGATCTTTGGGTTTTCAAGTTTCATCAAATTTGGGGAATTTGGGGCCTTTATCTCTTCAGATATGTTTGTGTGTTTGTGTCCTACCTCCTCTCTCCCAGGGCTCCAATTATACATATATTAAGCTGTTCAAAGATATTCCACAGCTCAATGATGCTCTATTCTGTTGCGTGTGTGTGTTTTTTTAGTCTTTTTTTTTTCACTGTGTTTTCTCATTTCTAGTACTACTTCTGTAAGCTCATTTTTTTTTTCTTCTGCAATGTCTAATCTGCCATTAACTCAATGCAGTGTATTTTTAACTTTGATGTTTCAGTTGTCATCTCTAAAAGTCTGATTTTTATATTTTTTATAACTTTCTTTCTCTACGTAATACATTTGATCTCTCTTCTAGTGTTCTGTGCATATGAAATGCAGTTATAATAGCTTCTTAATATTTTTGTCTGGTGATTCTAACATCTATGTTTGTTCTGAGTTGATTTCAATCAACTAATATTTCTCCCCATTATAAGTCCTATTTACCTAATTTTTGCCTGCTGGTAATTATTTTTACTAGATGCCACACATCATACATTTTACCTTGTTGGATGCCAGATATTTTTATATGCTTATAAATATTCTTGAGCATTATTCTAGGACACAGTCAATTTATTTGTAAACAGTTGGTCCTTTCAGATCTTGCTCTTAAGATTTGTTAGGTAGGATCAGAGCTGCATCTATAATAGTTTAGAACTAATTAATCCCTATAACTTAGGCAAGACTCCTATAGGAATTCTAGCCCAACTCTGTGAATTATGAGATTTTGAAGTCCTGTGGATGGGAACAGACACTATTCTGGACCTTTGTGAGCTCTCTGTTATTCACCCTAATGATTTCTGTGGTTCTTTTTCCAGCCTCACATGCGTGTTCTGCTTGGTATTCTGCTGGATACTCCGTGGGACCCTCTGAATTCTCTGACCATGTGGTTCTCTCTTCTTAGGTATTCTCCTCTATAAATTCTAGCTGCCTTGGATGCCAGGGTCTCTTGGTTCTCTCTCCTCAGTTCAGAAAGATCACCAGACTCCACTAGCTTAACCTTTCCTGGCACCCTGGCTCACCTCATTTGTTTCCCATCTCTCAGAGATCTTTCCCTTCATTACTAGATGTACAGTTTCTTGAAAACTGCTGTTTATATATTTGGTCTGCTTTTTCCAGTATTTTCAAGTGGAATGGTATATCCAATCCCTGTCATTCCAATTTAATCAGAAGCAGATGACCTCTGGTATATATTTTTGAGCCTATTTCTTTCCTTTGTTTCTGATCAGGTCAGTGTTGAAATCTTTCTTTATACAACCATAGGATTGTGAAAGGCAATTATAGTTACATACTTTTTCTACTAAGCAGTAGAAACTCTCTTGTAATCTTAATCCAAAAGAATAGTAAGATCTATCTTATAAATATTCTTTGGTATAAATGAAGGACTTATATATAATAATTTATTTTCTTTTTTTTTTGAGTCAATTTAAATATTAATTCAAGGTTTTGCATGGAAAACTTTTTCTTGAATGTTTTAAATTTCTCTTCTAGACTGTAGTGATTTAAAAACTAGGGCAGAAAAGTGAAATGTAACAATATCTCTAAATTTATTTTATTCAAATTGGCTTCATTAATAGCATTCTTTTCAATTTATTACCGCAATAATGGGAAAACATAGCATTTAGGGTCATTGCTTTGAAATCTTGCTTGCCACAACAACATCTTATTGGATGCCTTGGATGTATTTGACATATTGAAATATACCATTAACACCCCCTGTAGCTTTGCACTCAGTTTTGTTTAAAATGCTGAAAATAATAGTTAAGTAGCCAATTTTGTTGCAAATGTTTTTAAGTGAGATTCTTGCCAAACTAAAAATGTGAATTTCATTGGTGAATTCCAAAGCCCTGCTTAGTAATTTCTCTTTCAAAAGCCAAGGAATTTCAGAATTATATGGTAAGTAGCAATGGTTAGTTCAAATCTCTAAAAATATTTACTGAAAATAATTTTTTTAATTCATCATATTTTAAAATATGACACTGATAATCAGCAGAATTTCTTGAGATTTTTAAAGCTTTTTGATGTATTTTAACACCAAAAGAGCACCATTCTTAATAGATTTTAACCTTTTTATTGAATCTGTTATAATTTACAATATATTATCTGCCTTATCACTTACATTTCTCTTTATTATTTCTCCAGATTAATTTATCTTAGCCTATATTTTCCCTTCTTACTTCTATAAAGGGATCTAACCTAGATTAAATTTACACAGTATAGCAAATTCTTCATAAAATTTTCTTGCTATACTTACTTCAGTTAAGTTAAAAGTATTGCGCATCTTGCAATATCAGGACATACATAAAATTTATTGTAAAATATATACTTGATTATAATGATGAAATAAACATATATTTGAAATATTTTGTAATGAAAAAGATTATATAGGATAGTATGATATCACCAAGAAATACAGTTTTTCATTTACCAGCTAATTTACCAGGAAATATATTCTTAGCATCTATCCATAAAGGGAAAAATAGTTTTTGAACAAACTATATGCACAGTTTTCTCTTTATCACACTAAATAGAATGACAAAAGACTTATTCATTAATGACTACAGAATTTTTGAAGAAATTGTCATATTAACTCTCTATTTCAGTGAAAATATTTAAGAATCTTATCAACATGTTTAGTATATTGTTATTTCCAAGTAGATTTTTTTTTTTAATTTTAATTGTGAAGGTTCCAAGCTTTCATAACAAAAAAATACACTGGGTTATGTCACTTTGTGTTTTGAGCATTTAATAAATTACATCTTCAATAAACTTCACTATAAAATATTGCACTCACTCTTTTATTTTTACAATGTGACTCAACGTCAAAATGTGCTGAATAGAGTCAGTGTTTCTCTCAATATTGCCACAATTTACTTCCAGAATCTGAAATTGAACATGCATATACTTTTTTTCTTGTAATAAGAAAATATATCTTATTGTACATTCTGTACTGGTAGTAATTAAATATTAACAATTGTTGCAGACTCAGAAAATTTCACATTCTAAACTTCCTTTTTGAATAATGAAGTGAAGGTTCATCACTGAAATTTTGTTGAAAGTCTCCACAATTTTGCTGATAATAGAGAAAATAAATTCTCATTTTGCTTCATAACTGTGAATTATAGTAATAAAAACTTAAATTGCACCTTTTCAACTTTCATGTTAAATTGACAATCAATTTGGCCATCTTATATCAATATCACACAGTCAAAAAAGTAGTGAAAAAAATTAAAACTCCATTTTAACCAATGCATGTATTCATTATGTCTCCTTTGATCAAATGTATCTCCCACACTGCTCATAGCAGTTGGACTAAGCATTAGTTGCAATATGTATAGTTCCTACTTGGAACTGTTACAATGCACTCACATTGTCTATCCTATTCTATTCCAAGGCTATATAGATCCTTCTAAGTACTGACATAGCTGCATCACACATTTTTTTATATTGTGTTTTCATTTTCATTTAATTCAAAATATTTTCTAATATCCCTTATTATTTCTTTATGGGTCTTCAGAAATATGCTATTTAATTTAGAAATATTTGCATATTTTCCACATAGATTTCTATTATTGATTCCAGTTTAACTCCATTCTGTTCAAACAACACACTTTGTATAATTTCCATTCTTTGAAATTTGTTGAGTTTTGTTTTATGACCCAGAATGTAATGCATCTTAGTAAATATTCCATGTGCATTTGAAAAGAATGTGTGTTCTGTTACTGTTGGGTGGAGCGTTCTATAAATATCAATATGATCTAGTTGGTAATAGTTTTTCATATCCTTACTCACTTTTTGTCTACTTGTTTTATCAATTACTGAGTGAAGAGTATTGAGGTCTCCAATTATAAAAATGAATTTCTTTATTTCTCCATTCAGTTTTATAAATTTTTTCTTTAATATTTCAAAATTCTGTTATTGCATATGTACACATTATGAACTGTTATGTCTCCTTGATAGAATGATTATTTTATTAAATAATGCCTCTTTGAAGTAAATTTTGTAATATAAGTTTGTTTTGGTTATTGTTTGTATGGTATATTTTTTCCATCATTATATGCTTAACATATTTATGTGTATATATAAAGTAAGTTTTTAGTAGACAGTATAAAGTTTTGTCTTCCTTTTTAACCAATTTTACAATCACTGTCTTTTAATTGAGGTATGTCAACCATTTACACTTGATGTAATTATTGAAATGTTTGGATATAAGTCCATCATCTTGATACTTGTTTCTATTGGTCTTATTTATTCTTAGTAGCACTTTTTCTTCTTTTCCTGCCTTCTTTTGAGTATTTTTTTGCTCATTTTATCTCCTCTACTGACATATTAATTATACCCCTGTTTTAATTTTTTAAATGGTTGTCCTTTGGGATGTCTTTAACTTATAAAATTTCTTTCCTTATCTGGAAGAAGACTTGGCCATCATCTTGTCGAATATTTTTCTTCTCTATTCTCCAATTTTTCCTTCTAGCCTTCTAGTTAAATATATGTCAGGCTTTCACTACTCTCTTACACTTTCTTTTTGTTTTCCAATGAATAATTTTTATTATCCTAACTTGAAGTTCACTGATTGTTTCTTCAGCTGCATCCCATCTGCTCATAAATGCTCTCTCTCCCTCTCTCCCTCTCTCTCTATACTCTCTCACATACATACACATACATATGGTTTGTATCATTTATTGAAATTCTCACTCTATTCTTACATGTCATCTACTCCCTCCACTGGATTCTTTCACATATTTATCATAGTAAGTTTATAGTCCAGTTTTATTATTCCAACACTGAGGTCATCTCTATTGACTACTTTGCCTCTTGATAATGTGTTGGTTTTTTCTGGATTTTTATAATTTCTTTTTATTGAATGCCAGCCATTATGTATAGAAGAACAATATAAACTGAAGTAAAAACATTTATGCAAGAAATGACATTCCTTTTCTTCTAAGAGGCCATTAGTGTGGGGGATTGATTCAATTTAATTGATCTGGGTTTCGATTTTCTTGTTACTCTAGTTACTGAGGTATACCACAGGTTCAAATTCCTCTCACAGTAACATTGTTACAAGGCTGCTGTAACCTTGTACTTAATTTGGGGTTCTGATATACCAGATAGCTTTTCCTCAATGTTCTTGCTTCACCCTCAGCTTTCAGCAGGCTTGCTACTCTGAACCATAGATGGGTCTGTCTCCATGCTCTTGCCCCAATGCCATAATAGAAAGCCATTGCTTGTTACTTGGTACTAGACTCATTGGAGGAGGGGTCTTCATTCTCCAGATCCTGCCTTATTCTTAGGCAGAACCTGTGAAGCAGGACCTTGGGGATTGAGTTTTTTCAGTGTTCCCACCCTCCCCAACCATGACTGCCAAACTCTATAGTATCTGCAGAGAGAAAGAAAGGGGACTCTGGTGATTCTTGGGTGCATGGAGCTTCTTGCCCCTCTTGCAATAATAGAAGACCTCCACTTTGTATCTGTGTGGAGTCCTGGGTCTTAGAGGGTCTTGAGCCTCTCCCTCAGCACTTAAGGATTTTCCTTAAGAACAAGACAAGGATCTCTGGGATTTAGCAGTGCTTCATTCCAATCTCTGCACACCTGCACCACGGAAGGGCACCCACCCAATCTCCTGTTCTGCCCCCAGTCTTTCTTGTGAGCAGCAAAATAGACTAGTAGAAAAGAGCTTGAGAGTGCATACAGCTTCCCCTTGTGTCTGGGCTCTCCGTTATTTTAAATGCTCATATAAGCCAATTCTCAGCCTAAAACAGGGGCTCTTACCCAGGGGTCCACAGGCCACCAAGAAGTCCATGGAAAGATTTCAGGGGCCCATGAACTTGAATTAATTTTGAATAATCCTAACATTTAATTTAAAGACATGCCAATGTTGAGTGTAGGGTAGGCACAAAGTTGTCCTGTGGTTTTTCTACATTCTAAGCAGAGTTAAAATCCTTTCTGTTTCATATAATTCTATTCTCTTTTATTTCATTCCACTCTATTAAAAACAAACGATCTCTGGTAGGGACCACCACATTTTAACATTTCACAATCCATTCATTAGTTTTGACCTGCCAAAAGCCATAAAAATGTACATAATGGATTGTTACAGTCACGGAATCAAAATTTCCTTCCCTACCAAACATTTATTCCAATGATGCTGTCTGTGTATCACTCGTCTCTATATTGCCAACTCTCCTTGCAGTGAAAACAAAATAGCCACCCAAGTGTAAAAAGTTGATCAAAGGTGTAAGAAAACCATTTTTAGCTTGATGGAAATAATAATTGTATCAAAGTTAGAAATATCCAAATGTGTAAGGACTACTTTGCCACCAGATTTATTCAATCTAAGCCAGATTACTTTCAGTCTTTTAAAAAAACTCAGATTCCATTGTCAAAGGACAGAGAGTTACTAGCAATGGAGGACTGGCCAGGCTACACATACATTCCAGCAGCGTTTTGAGAAATACGTGCAGTAAGTGAATACTTCCTAAAGTTTTACTTTAATTGGAGTGACAGTCCATTAGGGATAGTTTTATGGAACACTCTCCCTCTCTATTTTGCAGGTAGGCATTAAAAGACAAGGTTTTCTGCTAAGACTGAACTTGTAAGTCAAGTGCAAGCCCAAAGCTGAGCTGATGGTAACTGGACACAAGGCAAAGAATTAGGGAAAAAGTCAAGGTGGCATCTGTAGATTTGGAAATCATCTGCACACATGGTCAATTTGCCTATCTGAGCTTCCTAAGAAAGATATGTAGAGGGGCAAGCAGAAGATCCAATAGTAACCTTAAAGGGAAAGGCTGAGCTACTCCATTCAGGAGAATTATGGAGAATGGAGAGAGAATTAGAGAATGAAAGAAAAAAAAAAGAAAATATATAAGAAATATGAGGGAAAGGTCCAAATAAACTAGTTGAGTCCTTGTAAAGCACTCTAATAATTACATATTTTTCCTGTAGCCTTATATTTTAAACAAATTTTCTGGCTCTACTAAAGTCACCATCCATGGAGTGGAACTGACAAATCAGGTGTCAGGGGTTATGTAAACAACCTTTGGTACACTCCATAGCCTAAATCACTGGCATAAACACTGCAGGAAGCAGTAGTCTCCATGGCAGCTTGGTGTGGACATTCTCACTGTCAGCAGGGAAAATTCATTGCTTTCCTCACAATGCTAGGACTCCAGCAGAATTTTACCAAGACAGATGACTTGGTGACAGACGCTCCAGGCCAAATGTTAATATTTGGGACTAAGATGAAACAGGAGAACACCAGAAATGTGCCCCTGGGCCAGTCCTTGCAGTCGAGGGAAGCGTCTCTAACGATGACCCCAAGAGTTAGTCCTGGAGGGCCAGGGTGTCGTGTTGGACATCAGTCTCAGAAGTCAGCAAAGTAACCCATCGCCAGGACCTCCCTCAATAATCAGTGATATACCTGTCATCCGTGAATGAATTTAAACTCTTTGCAATCTACTGGTGTTTAGCCAGAACCACCTCCTCTACGCTAATGAGTTCCAGAAGGGTGTTCACCTCTCTCCGTTAAAATTATATTGCCCTTTTATTTATCCTAAATGCACCACTCCTGAATATCTAGTGTTTGTGATTGTTAAACAAGCGTCAACTTCTCTCCATCCCATCATGACTTGATAAACTTTGATTCTATCCCAACACAGCTTTATCTTTCCAAATGAAAGGGCTTTGTGTTTGAGACCACAGGCCTAGAGCTATCTCTTGTCCTACCACTTCTTAAATCCATTAAGCTGTCTTTCTGGATAAAAAGAACAGATCTCCATGATATAAGCTAATACTCTCCAAACCATAGTTCTCCTACCATCTTCTCTTTCTCCCTGGATTTGAAGTTGAGCAACCCTTGAATAAAAGGTATCTTTATAGCAATGCTCTGGCTATGTCAAACACAAATTCAGAACTTTCTCTTAAACAGAAAGGGAGAAGAACTGCTCATTTCTAATCAAATCAAGTTTTTCTTTAATCTCTGACATTTCAGACTGAACCAGTGTCTTCAGCTGCAGCTTTCAAACACCTCTGTGTAGTACATCTACCTCCTCCCCCTCCTCCTCTACTTTGTCATCATCGTGTTTAGTCTAAAAAGAACAGTGATCTGTGGTCATGGAAAAAGTTGGGGACAGATGTGGCACAACAGAGTCATCTTCTCTTCATCTTTTACTGTCCCTAAAGCTTTCTGCTGAGGTTCTAACTGGATTTTCTTGCTGGGTTTGGGTCATTTCAGTTCACATATAGGGTTTTCTATTATGCCTTTACTGTAGAGAGGTATATTAGACCACTGGACTAAATAAGAAAACTTTGCTCTGGAACAACAAAAAAATTTGCCACTACTCAGGGAAAGGGCAAAGGGTTGCTCATGGAGCCTTTAGTACCACTCTTTCTTTAATCCCCATCAGCTCCTCCAAGCCCACCCGAATATATTACCTTCTAGTACTGACAGCTTGGAGCTTCTCGTCATATCCGTTAGTGCCCCTTAACCAGTATGCCTTAAAGATCTCCACTTTATCAAGCTGAAAACACCATCTTTGCCAATTATATTCTGTACTTGTTTTTCATATATAGGTACAATAACTTTTTTAAAGTTTTCTTTCAGTATAGTCATCATTTTCTCGATTTCTTCCATAGTTTAAAACAAATAATTAATTTATACAGAAGAAATTTTCATTTCAAAAAAGTTGGTCTAATTTAATAAAATATTTCATGTATGAACTAAAATTTGCACTTATTATAAAAATATTACACTTCACAGTTTGCTCCCTATATCACTGTTTTAAATTTAAACGTGAATAAAAACTCGGAAGTGGTCACATAGAACGAGATAAGTGAATACAATCACTGAATTGTCATGATTTATTTCAAACCTGCTGTTTAAATGCAAGAATGTGTAGTATCATAGGGCTAGAACACACAAATGATAACGAAAGTGAGCTCAAATTATTCCAAAACTTTAGGAACTAACTCTCAAAACAAGCACATATAGCTAAATCTATTTGTGTTGGGGTCAGCTGAATAACTGCAGAATTTCCAAATTAACTTTCATATATAATCCAATGTTTGTTAGAGAAGAATCAATAAAAATGAAACTAACATATATATTATTAAACATTTCAATAACCAAAGCAATGTTTAGAACTTAGATAAACAAAAAGATTTTGGGGTAAGGGAGAGGAGCATTTTATCAGTGACCTTGGTGATACTAAAAGCCAGACCCTCTTTCAGTTGACTTTATTATTTGTTTAATTTTTTTTTTCAATCAACAATACATCCTCATAGTGCCTACATCCAGGGTAGAACTCTCTAGATGTTCCATCCTTAGTAGGCCACTACGGTAAAGAAGGAATAAAATCATAAACAAGCACTGAGAATGGGAGTAATATCCATTTTAAAAATCCTAGACAACAGGATTGTACTGCTTGGTAGAGTATGATGTAAGAGGCCACAGGTGAGAACATGCCATAGAGAAGGCAGCCACATGAGTAACTTTTCATTTCAGAGTTCTTAGGCATGAGCAGGAATGGAGAGAAGGGGAGAAGAGGCAGCAGTTGAGGTGATGAATGAAGAACACCCTGTGGATCTGCTTGATGAAAGTCTATCTCCAATCACCCTGCACCACGCAGTCACGGAGTGTTCCCACGGGAACTAGACCTGAGAAATGCACCTAAAGGAATTAACAATCTGCCCAGGAGGAAACGTTGCCCCCACATGAGAGCTGGTACCCCAAAGTTGGCCCTCTTCGTTGGTATAGCAGAGGTGAATGTGAGGCAGTCTGTCTGAGTTAAAGCCTGATGATCAACACACACAGAATTTGAATGTTCATCTCATTCTAGGGGGCGGGTTCAGAAGCAAGAGAGGAAATCATATGACCTGCCTTCATTAACATTACCTTTCATTCATAAATATGAATTTCAATCAAGGGACCTCATCAAAATTAAGCACTTCGGGGCATTTAAAGACTTTATCATGAAAGTAAAAAGACAATTTATACGATGGGAGAAAATATTTGGAAACCACACATCTGATAAGGGTTTAATATCTAGAATATATAAAGAATTCCTACCACTCAACAAATAGACAAACAGCCAAATTAAAAAATGAGCAAAAGACTTGAAGAGACATTTCTCCAAAGAGGACATACAAATGGCGAAAAAGCACATGAAAAGATGCCTAACCTCATTAGCCATTATGGAAATGAACATCAAAACTACAATGAGGTACTATTTCATACCCGATAGAGTGGCTACTATTTAAAAAATGGTAAATACCAAGTTCTGGAGAGGATGAGGAGAAATAGGAACACTCATTCATTGTTGGTGGGAATACAGAATGGTGCAGCCTCTGGGGAAGACAATTTGACAGTTCCTTGGAAAATTAGGTATAGAAATACCATATGACCATGCAATCCCACTTCTAGGTATATAACAACAACAACAAGAAAAATTGAAACCGGGAACTCAACTAAGTATTTGCACACCAATGTATTAATACAAAGAGGCATTACTCACAATTACCAAAAGATGAAAGCAACCCAACTGTCCATCAACTGATGAATGGATAAGCAAAATGTTGTATAGACATGCAATAAATATTATTTAGCCATAAAAAAGAATGAAGTTCTGAAAAACTTGTCTGCACAAACAGACAAATATTGTATGATATCACTGATACAAAATAATTAGAATAAGCAAACTCACATAATAAGAATTTAGAATATAAGTTACCATGGGACAGGGTGGGATTAGGGAATGGGAGTTAATACTTATATTACACCGTGTTTCATATATTTTGGAATCCTATCGTTAGGTGCCATTTATGTTTATAATTGTAATATCTTATCAAATTTATTCTTTTTTATCTTTATTTTTTAATATTACATTCAAAAAATATGAGGTCCCCATATACCCCCCACCCCCTTCACCCCAATCCTCCCCCCATAACAACAATCTCCTTCATCATTATCAATATTTAATGTCTTTCTTTGTTTCTTGTAACAGTATTTGACTCAAAGTCTACTTTTTCCGATATTGGTATAGTCAGTATACCCTCTCTACTTTTTGATTACTATTTGCATGGACTATTTTTTCCATCCTTTCACTTTCAACCTATTTGTGCCTTTGGATCAAAGATGAGTCTCTTGTAAGCAGCATATAGTTGGATCATTTTTCTCTATCCATACTGTTATACTCTGCTTTTTGATTGACATATTTAATCCATCTACATTTTAGGTAATTACTGATAAGGCAAAACTTACTTTTTCTATTTTGCTAATTGTTATTTGTATGTCTTAAACCTTTTTCGTTCCCCCTTTCCTCCACTTTGTCTTCCTTTTTGTTTAGATGGTCTTTTTTAATGAACTATTTCTCATTTTCTTTGCTGTAGAATTTATAGTTATTTACTTTGTGGTAACCATGTAGATTACATTTAACATCCTAAATCTATTACAATTTAGTTTATATTGATACCTACACTTAACATCAATAGCTTACACACACTCCGTCCCTATATTCCTACATCCTTCCCCTTTATGGTTTTCTTGTCAAAAAGTTATATCTTTGCACACTTAGTGTCCAGTTAGAAAGGTTTATGATTTCTTATGCATTTAAGTTGTAATCCTTAGGAGAAGTATAAAATATACAAATGAAAAATGAAACAATATTGCATTTACATTTACTGATATAGTTATCTATACTGGAGTTCATTTCTTCAAACAGTTTTGAATTATTACCTAATGTCCTTTCCTTTCAACTTGAAGAACTCTCTTCAGAATTTCTTGTAAGACAGGTCTGGTGCTAATGAACCAACTTAGGTTTTGTTTGTCCAGAAATTCTTTAATTTCTCCCTCATTTTTAAAGGACAGTTTTGCTGGATATATTGTCCTTGGTTGATTTTTTTAAATTAATATTTCAGCACTTTAAATATGTATTCCTCCACTGCCCCTTGACCTCCATGTTTTCTAATGAGAAATCAGGTGTTAATCTTATTAATGATCCCTTATGTGTGTTGTGTAACTTCTCTCTTGCTGTTTTCAAGATTCTTTCTTCGTTTTTTGGGCTTTGGCAATGTAACTAAAATGTATATTGGTGTGGATCTCTTTGGGTTAATCTTTTTAAGGTTAAATTCTTATGTTAAACTCCTTTTTCTCATATACTTTATGTAATGACTTCATTTTTCTGAAGAAATCCAGACAGATACAGCTATCTACCTGATAGTATTACTGAGAGCATCAAGTGACTTAATACTTGAAATAGCTCTTATAACAGTGCTTGGCACAAGATAAGCTCTATCTTATTATGATAGATGTTACAGAGAAAATAAATAAGATAAATAGGATGGTAGAAAAAAGAAATAGAGAGGTGAGGGAAGACTACTCTGAGCACATGATATTTTAGTGGAGTCATGAAAGATAAGAATGGATAAACCATGCTAACATTTGGAGAATGAACACTCAAAAAGGGGCAAAAGTCCGGAAGTTGGAAAGAACTTGTGGCAGCTAAGGAACAAAATAGAGGCCAATGAAGGTTGTGACGGTTAGGTTATTGTGTCAACTTGGCCAGGTAATTGTGCCCAGTTGTTTGGTCAAACAAG
Organism: Dasypus novemcinctus; assembly: GCF_030445035.2. Taxonomy (NCBI): domain Eukaryota; kingdom Metazoa; phylum Chordata; class Mammalia; order Cingulata; family Dasypodidae; genus Dasypus; species Dasypus novemcinctus. Next base: position 9,614,444 of record NC_080697.1, read on the forward strand.
CACTGGGCTAACTGTAATATAGGGGCATTTATGATCTTTAGTCACCATTGACTTTACTGCAGTGGTAAATCATAAATAGCAGATTACAATTACATCAGTCAGGGAGATTGCCATCAGCAATGAGTGACGCTTTATCCAATCAGTTGAATGCCTTAAAAGGGAAGGTGATTCCAACATTGAGTGAGAATTTTCCAGCTCATCTTTGGACAGCCAACATCTCCCAGAACTCATCAAGACCCTTCATTGGACTTTCATTAGAGCCCCTGGTTGCAGCCTATCCACAGAAACTGGACTTGTGCTTCCCCATGGCTGCATAAGAGACTCTTATATAATCACACACTATTGACAGATATTTCTTGTTGATTCTCTTTCCCTAGAGAACCCTGACAGCTTGGTACCAGGAGTGGTTCTTGAGGAACAGAATCTTAAACATGGGGTGTCTGAGTAGTTCTGGGTGTTTTGAAATTGACTCTCCACTCTAATTGGACTCAAGCAAACTGATGACTCCTTTACCAAAAATGAAGAGGCTGCTAACAGTGCATGGCATGAGTTGGCAATCAAGATACGCAAAATATCGTCACTGGATCCCCCTACTTCCATGCTTATAAGAAGCAAGGATCTGGATGAGAGTGTTTTCAACACCTTAACAGAGTTTTGTGGAGTCAAATGGTATAATGATGTTGGCTGGCTCCTCCTAGATACTCTGGATACTATTGCAAAAAAGAGAGAAAGAGATGAGTTAAAGGCTTCAAATTTGAAACTTAAACACTGCATGAATGATGCAAGCATTTCTATGTGTGCTGTGAAAGAAAATCTTGTCTCCTGTAGCCACAGGCTTGAAATATCTGAGAACTTAACTCAGACTCTCCTTGTATGAGTAGCAGAGTTGCAAAGGAAACTAAAATCTCAACCCTGCAGGGTTTCGGCAGTTAAAGTGAAGGCATTGATTGGAAAAGAGTGTAATACAGAGAATTAGGATGGAGACATATGGGATGATGATAATATTGATGGAGATATTGGAACCCTGAATTCTGCTGAGACTTTACCAGATACGCCTGTGATTGCCTGCCCTGTTCAGACCACGCTTTGTTAAACTTGTATCATCCAGCCTCCAGCCTACCCCAGGGAGTCTGAAAAAAGTTCCAGGCTTGAGGTGGGTACCAGTCAAACTGAAACCTGCCATGCCTAGCCTATGGCTTGACCCAGGGAGTCTGGACCTCCTTACAGCATGTACGTAAAGCATGTACCAGCCAAACTCCAGCATGCACTGCCAAGCCTCCAGTCTGCCCTGAGGAAACTGCCTTCTGACCCTTGCCTGAAGAAATTAATCCTGTCTAACCAGAAGAAAATGCAAGGGAATGCCCTGAGGTCAGTAGCTTGCATGGCATTTCTAATCATTCTCCTTACCCACTGTAGCAGTTTGATATTATTGATGAATTCCAAAAAGAAATATTGGATTATGTTTGTAAGCTGATGTTTTCCTCTGAGCATACGAGATTATATTGGATTCAGAGATTTACTTGTTTACTTAATCAAGCAAATCTCTTGTGTCATTAGGGCATTGAGTATCCACTCCTTGGTGCATGGTGACTCACAGATAAAAGGCATGGCAAAGGACAGAGTTGAGGGTTTTTGATGTTGGAGTTTTCATGTTGGAATTTGATGCCGAAGCCTTAAACCAAAGCCCCGGGAAGTAAGCTCACAGAGGAAAAAGAAGAAAACCCCAGGAAGAGAGAAACCCTGAGCTCAGGAAAAAGAAGGCTGAGGAAGGGAGGAACCCAGGAAACCTGAACCCTGGCAGACAGTGGCAGCCATCTTGCTCCAACATGTGGAAAGGGGAGTCACTTATACTTTATGGCCTGGTATCTGCAAGCTCCTATCCCAAATAAATATACTTAATGAAAACCAACCAATTTCTTGTATTTTTGCATCAGTACCCCTTTGGCTGACTAATACACCCACCCCCACCACCTCTCTCTTGTCTTTGAGACCTATTACTAGACTAAAATCACAACAAACCTCTAAAGGTGAAATACAAAATGTGACCCATGAGGAAGAGAGGTATACTCAGAAAGAACTACATGAATTTTCCAGCTTATATAGACAGAAATCAGGGGAATTTGTGTGAGAATAGATACTAAGGATAGATAATGGTGGAAGGAATATAAAGTTGGATCTAGCTGAATTCATTGATATGGACCCAGGAAGCAGAAATTCTGGATTCAATGCTGTGGCTTGAGTGGTTAGAAAGGGCTGTAATAGTTTGTTTGGGTGGCTGACTGAAACATGGACCAAAAGATGGCCTAGCATGTCTGAGGTTGAGATGGCTGATTTGCCCTGGTACACAATAGAAAAGGGGATTCAAAGGCTTAGGGAGATTGGAATGCTAGAATGGAGTTACCATTTGAGAGCTGCCCACCCACCCCAGGAATGTCCAGAGGAAACACCTTTAACCAGAACTCTGAGGAATAAATTTGTAAGACTAACTCCATCTTCCTGGAAGAGCTCTGTGGTTGCTCTTCTCTGTAGTCCAGATATGACCATAGGGAGGGCTGTGATGGAATTAGAATCCTTAAACATTATGGGGATGAATGGATGTCAATCTGATAAATTTGGCAGGTAATCACCAAAGTACCAAAGTAAGGTGGGCATGGCTACTGCAATGAAAGGCAGATTCAAAAAAACGCTCAAAATAGTCTGAGCCACATAGAGTTATGGCATTGGCTAATACATCATGGGGTACCTAGAAGCAAAATAGAAGGTCAGTCTACCAAATTTCTTCTGGATATGTACAACCTGAAGAGTTCTAAGTTGAGTGAACAAACCCTAACTCAAATTACAGATGCAGAGAAAGAATCATGGCACCCTAATCAATTCCCAGACTTGAGACAGTTTATAGACCAGAGCCCCTTGAATGAGGAGAAGGTTAGTTCTCCTTGGGGAAGGATCCTGTTAAACTGCCCAAAATTTATACTGTTAATCTTCCTCCCCCTTTCCTCAAAGAGATCTACAGCCTTTTACCAGTGTTACTATGCATTGGGGAAAAGGAAATGATCAGACATTTTGGGGATTATTAGACACTGGCTCAGAGGTAATATTAATTCCAGAAGACCCATAAGGTCACTGTGGTCCACCAGTCAGAGTAGGGGCTTATGGAGGTCAAGTGATTAATGGAGTTTTAGCTCAGATCCATCTCACAGTTCATCCAGTGGGTCCCCAAAACCATTCTATGGTTATTTCCCCAGTTCCAGAATGCATATTTGGAATAAACATATTCAGTAACTGGCAAGATCTCCACATTGGATCCCTGACTTGTGGAATGAGGGCTATTATGTTTGGAAAGGCCAAGTGGAAGCCACTAGAACTGCCCCTACATAGCAAAATAGTAAACCAAAAGCAATACTGGATTCCTAGAGGGATTGTAGAAATTAGTGCCACTATCAAGGATTTGAGGGACGGAGGGGTGATGATTGCCACCACATCCCTATTCAACTCTCCTATTTGGCCTATACACAAAAAAGATGGATCTTGGAGGATGACAGTAGAGTATTGTAAACTGTCCCAGATATGGTATCATTGCTTGAGCCAATCAACACATCTCCTGGTACCTGGTATGCAGCTGTTGATTTGTCAAATCCTTTTTTTCTCACTTGATATTAGTACAGATCACCAGAAACAGTTTGCTTTCATCTGACAAGGCCAGCATTATACCTTCATAGTCCTGCCTCAGGGATATATCAACTCTCCAGCCCTATGTCATAATATTGTCTGCAGGAATCTTGATCATCTCTCCCTCCCAGAAGATATCACACTGGTCCATTATATTGATGATATCATGCCAATAAGACCTACTGAGCAAGAAGTAGCAAAGACTCTAGACTTATTACTAAGGCTTTTGCATGAGAGAGGATGGGAGATAGATCTAACTAAAATACAAGGTCCTTCCACCTCAGTGAAATTTCTAGGTGTCCAGTGGTGTGGGGCACATCAAGATATCCCTCCTAAAGTGAAGGATAAGCTGTTGCATCTAGGCCATCCTACAACTGAAAAAGAGGCACAATGCTTAGTTGGTCTCTTTGGATTCTGGAGACAACACATTCCTCATTTGGGTGTGCTACTCTGGCCCATTTACTGGGTGACCAGAAAGCTGCTAGTTTTGACTGGAGACCAGAACAAGAGGAGGCTCTGCATCAGGTCCAGGCTGCTGTGCAAGCTGCACTAACACCTGGGCCATATGATCCAGCAGATCCAATGGTGCTGGAAGTTTCAGTGGCAAATAGAGATGCTGTCTGGAACCTTTGGCAGGCCCCTATAGAATTTTAGGATTTTGGAACAAAGAATGGCCATCCTCTGCAGATGACTACTCCCCTTTTGAGAAATAACTTTGGCCTGCTACTGGGCCTTAGTGGAGACTGAATGCTTAACCATGGGCCATCAAGTTACTATGAGACCTGAGCTGGGTATTGTCTGACCCACCAAACCATAAAGTTGGGTATGCACAGTAGCACTCCATAATAAAGTGGAAGTGGTATATACGAGATAGGGCTTGAGCGAGTCCTGAAGGCATGAGTAGGTTACATGAGGAAGGAGCCCAATTGCCCATGGTACCATCCCTGCCATGTTACCATCTCTTACCCAGTCCACAGCTTTGACTTCTTGGGGAGTCGCTTATAATCAGTTGTCTGAGGAAGAGAAAACTGCAGCCTGGTTTACAGATGGTTCTGTGCAATATATAGGTGCCACCTGAAAGTGAACATCTGCAGTACTGCATCTCCTTTCTGGTACATCCCTGAAGGACAGTGGTGAGGGCAAATCCTCCCAGTGGGCAGAACTTTGAGCAGTGCACCTGATTGTTCATTTTGTTTAGAAGAAGAAATGGCCAGAGGTGCATTTGTACACTGATTCATAGGCATTTGCCAATGGCTTGGCTGGATGGTCAGGATGGGAATCGAGAGGAACATGATTGGAAAATTGGTGACAAAGAGGTCTGGGGAAGAGGTATGTAGACAGACCTTTCTGAGTGGGCAAAAAACATGAAAATATTTATGTCCCATGTGAATGCTCACCAGTGGGTGACTTCAGCAGAGGAAGATTTTAATAATCAACTGGATAAGATGACCTGCTCTGTGGCGAATGCTCAGCCTCTTTCCCCAGCCACTCCAGTCATTGCCCAATGGGCTCATGAACAAAGTGACCATGGAGGTAGGGATGGAGGTTATGCATGGGCTCAGCAACACAGACTTCCCCTTACCAAGGGTGACTTGCCTGTAGCCACTGCTGAGTGCCTAATCTGCCAGCAACAGAGACTCACACTCAGCCCCTGATATGGCACCATTCCCTGAGGTGACCAGCCTGCTACCTGGTGGCAGGTTGGCTACATCGATACTTCCACCATGGAGGGGGCAGCAATTTGTTTTAACTGGGATAGACACATACTCTGAATATGGGTTTACATTTCCTGCACACAATGCTTCTTCCAAAACTACCATCTGTGGATTTACCAAATGTCTTATCTATAGCCATGGCATTCCACACAGCATTGCTTCTGATCAAGGAACCCATTTCACAGCAAATGATGTGTGGGAATGGGCACATGTCCGTGGAAGTCACTGATCTTACTATGTTCCTCATCACCCTGAAGCAGCTGGGTTGATAGAACGGTTGAATGGCCTTTTGAAGACTGTATTATGGGGCCAACTAGGTGGCAATACCTTGCAGGGCTGGGACATGTTCTCCAGGAGGCTGTGTATGCTCTAAATCAGTGTCCACTCTATGGTGCTGTTTCTCCCATAATCAGGATCTATGGGTCCAGGAATCAAGAGGTGGTATTTGGGAGTGGCACCCCTCACTATTACCCCTAGAGAGCTACTAAGAAAATTCTTGCTTCCTGTCCCTGCCACCTCAAACTCTACTGGTCTACAGGATTTAGTCCCAAAAGGAGGAGTGCTGTCACCAGGGAACCCAACAATGATTCCATTGAACTGGAAGCAAAAACTGCCACCTGGCCACTTTGGGCTCCTCTTACCTCTGAATCAACAGTCAAATAAGGGAATTATGTACTGACTGGGATGATTGATCCTGACTATCAAGGGGAAATAGGACTGCATCTACATAATGGGATAAAGAAGAGTTTGCCTGGAATACAGGAGATCCTCTATGGCATCTCCTAGTACTGCCATGTCCTATCGTTAAAGTCAATGGAAAATTACAGCAACCTAATCCAAGCAGGACTAACAATGGCCCAGAATCTTCAGGAATGAAAGTTAAGGTCACCCCACCAGGCAAAGAACCATGGCCAGCTGAAGTGCTTGCTGAGGGTAAAGAAAACCTGGAATGGGTAGTGGAAGAAGGTAGTGATAAATATGAACTTTGGCCACATGACCAGTTACAGAAATGAGAGCTATAATGGTCATGAATCTTTCTTCTTTGTTTCATTATGGTGATGATTGTGTATGTACACAAAACAAATTTCTTTGTCTTCTTCCCCAAACCTTTCCCTTATCATATAACAAGTTGTATCAGTTTCATGTCAAAATATGTGAGGATGTCAAGTTTGAAAGTGAATATTACCCAAGAACTTGCACCCTATTCTGTATAGAATTAATGTATTTCTGGTTGTATGCAAGAGAGTTGAACATTGTTAGGTGGAAAAAAAAAATATATATATATATATATAAACATTGTTAGGTGGAAATATATATATATATATATATGCACATGTCTGTTATTGTTTGTACTTGGAGACTAAATATGATTTAAGGTAATGTGTATGGTTACCAAGTTGACAAGGGATAGACTGTGATGGTTAGGCTAATGTGTCAACTCGGCCAGGTAACTGTGTCCAGTTGTATGGTCAAGCAAACACATAAAGACTTTAGTCACCATTGACTTTACTACAGTGGTAAATCATAGACAGCTGATTACAATTACATCAGTCAGGGAGATTTCCATAAGCAATGAGTGATGCTTTATCCTATCAGGTGAATGCCTTAAAAGGGGAAGTGATTCCAGCATTGAGGGAATTTCCCAGCTCGTCTTTGGACAGCCAGCATCTCCCAGAACTCGTCAAGAACTTTCACTGGACTTTCATTGGAGTCCCTGGTTGCAGCCTGTCTGCAGAACATGGACTTGTGCATCCCCATGGCTGCGTGAGAGACTCTTATAAAATCACATACTGTGACAAATATCTCTTGTTTTTTTTGTTTCCCTAGAGAACCCTGACTAATACAGAGGCCAAGGGAGATAGTGGCATGAGGTGGATTGGGAAGGCCAGCAGGAGGCAGATTTTGCAGTTTCTTGTCATGGTAAAGGGTATGGACTTTTTCTGTTAACAATGGAAGGTCATTAAAGGTTCTGAATTAGATTGATTTATGTAGCCCAATTTAGACATTTTAATCTTAACCTGCATTCCTGTGGGTATGAACCCATTCTAAATAAGACTTCTCAAAGATTGTATTTTTAGTTAAATTATGGCCAAACTAAATGAAGGTGGCACTTAACCCAGATTACTAGAGACTTTATAAGAGAAGACTAAAGAGGAAAGCCAGATATCAGTGGGAAACTGGAAGAGAAAAGAGACATCATTGCTATGTAAGAGAGTAAAGCCAAGCAAACCCAAGGATTGCTGGCCAGCCAGAAGGTTACCAGCCCCAGGAGGAAGCAAAGCAGATAGCATCTAAAACTTTGAGAAAATAAATCCCATTGTTTAAGCCAACCTATTTGTGGTATTTCTTATAGCGTCCTAATAAACTAAGACAATTTATAAGCAGCAAAATGCATGATATAATTTAGGTTTTAAACTGGGCTCCCTAGCTATAATTTAGGACTAGAGTAAAAGCAGAAAGAACAGTTAAGAGGCTATTTTGATAGAGACTTGGTGATGGCACTGGAGATGGAGAACAGTGGAGATATGAAGTTTAGACATGCTGTCAACCAGGGCTAACTGGTGGACTGATGTTGGGAGTCAAAAAAGGCCTATACTCCTCATTCATCAAGTACACAAGTCTGTAGGCTTTCAAGACACCACCTTCTCCTAGTGTTCCTTCTATTGTGCAGATTTCTTCTTTTGCTCTTGTAGAAGTTTGATATGTCTATGAATTCCAGAAATAGATACTGGATTATGTTTGTGAACTGGTCTATACCTGGACATGATTGAGTTATGATTGGGGTTTTGACTGGGCCATGTCATTAGGGCATTGAGTCCCCACCCCTTGGTAGGTGGGACTCACGGATAAAAGGCATGGCAAAGGACAGAGTTGAGGGTTCTTAATATTGGAGTTTTGATGTTGGAGTTTGATGCTGAAGTCTTAAGCAGGCACCCGGAAGTAAGCACACAGAGAAAAGAGAAGCAAGGCCCAGAAAGAAAGGAACCTTGAACCCAGAGAGAAGCAAGACCATGGAAGGGTCTTATTTTTCCTCTGCTTCTATCTTCCTTTATTAGCTACATGCTTCATGATAAAATACATGTTGCTTGCATGGCATACCAGACTGCAATCAGAACCCTGTTGTGGCACCCACCTCATCCCCCACTGCTTTTCAATGCACATTCTATTTTACAGTTATACTGAATTATTTGTTATCCATTTTCCCTATTATTCTATGCCTCAAGAGCAGCTCAAACATTTCTCCTCTGAGAAGTATTCCCTCATTCATACAGAATTGATTGATTTCTTTGTCCCCAAAATTTACATTTTATGCATTGTTTACATCCTGCCTGTTTTATACCATACAAAAACAAATTGCTTACCTGTAAGTGTTTGCTCTTTTATCCCCATTCCTCGGCTTCTATTGTTCCCAATCCTTCCCCCCAGAGGCAACCATTCTAGTCTGTTTGTATGAGAGCCGAAAAAATAATTCTTATTGTTTGGTATTTGTAACAGTTTGATATGGTTATGAATTCCAAAAATAGATGTTGGATCATGTTTGTAATCTGATCTGTATCTGGACGTGACTGAGTTATGATTAGAGTGTTGAGTCCCCACCCCTTGGTGGAAGGCGACTCACAGATAAAAGGCATGGCAAAGAACAGAGTTGAGGGTTTCTAATGTTGGGAGTTTGATGCTGAAGACTTACGCTGGAGCCCCGGGAAGTCAGCATGCAGAGGAAAGAGAAGCGAGCCCCAGGAAGAAAGGAATCTTGAACCCAGAGAGCAGCAAGACCCTGGAAGGGAGGACTCTAGGAAGCCTGAACCCTAACAGATATCGGCAGCCATCTTGCTCCAATACATGGAAATAGACTTTGGTGAGGGAAGTAACTTATGCTTTATGGCCTGATATCTGTAAGCTCCTACCCCAAATAAATACGCTTTATAAAAACCAACTAATTTCTGGTATTTTGCATCAGCACCCCTTTGACTGACTAAAACAGTATTCATGCATATTAAGTACTTTAAATGGTATGATATTATCTATTTCATTTTTTGAAAATCAACACTAAATTTTTACAATATACCCCTGTTACTAAGTGTGCTGCTGGTATGTTGCTTCTAACAGATTATTCATTATATTCCAAGGTGAACACACTCATCAAATTTTATTTGTATATTCTCCAAGTACAGGAAAATCAGAATACCATCAGCTCCCGGCCACCATAACTAAGGGGGCAGAGAGCACTCTCACTGTCAAGGTCTCGCTTTCATTTGCTCTGCTAAGAGGACACACACACCAGAGAGGCATTTCCTGATTTTAAAACTCAGTCTCATTCTTCAAATCATCCTTTTCTTCATTCTGATTAATAAATCATTATCTACTTGATGCATCCATCTTTTTCAGGTTAGTTAGCATGTTGAGTCCCCCAAGCTGATAAACTGGTTAACTCAAGTTCTTGCACCTGCAAAGCAGTGACCCCAGCAAGGCATCTGGTCTCTGTTTGACATCTTTTTAATTTTATTAGTGGTTTATGGACAAAATCACTTGACAGAAACTTTTTCAAGTTTAAGTTATTTGGATTCACAAGAGCATTTTTCTCCCTGTCATAAATCAATGAACCTAGTTAAGATTAACTGCCTACATGTGCGCTTCAAAAGATCCTCGATGGCCAGACAGAGTTGAAAGAAACACATAATTCTATAACACACTAAGTACAAGCTGATCAAAGTTTTTGGAGCTGGTTACCTAATGCTTGGCTTCCTCATTGTCATAAAATCTGATTTCAAGTAGTTTGTATCTAAAATCTGTATTATTTGCTCTCAAAAATCATCTTTTTTCTGTCCTTACTAGTCAAAGTGTGTATTTAGATAGCCCTAAACTTACCCCTGGGGTAAATATTTCTGAACCTCACTCTTATATAGAATTCCACATGTTTTAAGAATTAGATCAAAAGAAAAGAAAAGAAAAACATAGCTAATGAGCCATTTAAAATAAGAACAATTTCTATACAGAATAGCCCCAGAATCCTGGAAGGAAAAAGGATCCCGGTTTCTTAGGTATTATGTAGTAGTGGAGGGTCACTCAAGTGCTTGGAATTTTAAGCAGGTGCCAAGGAGCAGTCTTGGGGAAGATGGGGAGACCATAAGGGTGGGGTTCAGCCAAAGCAGCCCTCCTTTTACATTTTTTTTTTTTTAGTTTTGTCCTTGTATATGGATCATTTGATTAAAAAGCCCCCAGCTTAAGAAAAAACTGAAAGCCACTGATCTAACCCAATCTTTCACACAAGCAGTCCCCTGTGAAATCCTTGACAGATACCAATGTAATATCTGCTTGGTCCTGCTGCCTGGTAAGTTCACTACCCCACAGAGTTTGTCTCCAAATACTATATCTCAAGGCCTTGGGACACTCCTCCTTTCTAGAGGAGGAGGGACACTCCTCCTTTCTAGAGTTCTCTACTGCAAAGTAGAAAACCAACTTTGCAACCTGGTTCCGTCCTTTGGATAATATAAGAATTTCTTTCCATTCCCCCCCACCTCCATGTGTCCCTTCAGAACTTGAAGTAAACTATTAAAATTCCTACTTATTTTTTCATTTAAATAGGCTCAGTTCCTTAAAACACTTGGCCTTTAAAAAGAAAAAAAGTGACCTGTGGACTAATTTATTCTCTTCAGATCAGTTGCTCCCTTGTACTTGCTCCTCATGTCGCCTTAGAGTCGGTCATTTCCTTTGTCTTCTTTACTGGACAAACTTGCCTCTTGAGGGCGGGGCCATGGCTTTCCCCTGTCAGTACCTCCAGGGCACAAGCCTGACAGGTACTAGGCACTCGTCTACATTGGCTGGTAATTAAATTAAAAGCAAAACCTACCTTCCTCCAACTAGCGCTAAAAGAGGATTACCAGCAAAAACAGATCCCAAAATCTCAGGCTTGGATAAGTCTAACTGCCAGTCACACACAGAAGCCTTTGTCTTTCTGAAATCCACATTCTGGCCCCTTAAAAACCCTCAACTTTTTCTCAGGATGTGTAGAGATGTCAGGAAGGCCACCCAAGGAATGTGATGGGGAAAGTTTTAAAAGTGTGTTCCCTGTCAATGCAAACTAAAGCAAGGAGGTAAAAGCCAATGAAAACCCAGCTTTACAATTCCATTGGAAAGATCTAGACTACTGATAGGGCTTCTCAAAGGAATAGACATTTGAGCACCTATGGAATGCTGTTGCCAGCACCAGGTAGGTCTGTAACCAGTAGACTCATTTTGGGAATCAGAATTATATGCCAGGACTTCTGGGAAAATGGCACTGAAGGAGGTAGGTAGAGTCTGACCCACTCACAAAAGAGGCAGAGAGAAGGCATGGACCTATCTGAAGGAGCTGCTTTGGATATATATAGAACAGAAGGTGCTCTGAGTCATCTAGGAGGGTACTGGAAAGATGAAGAAGCCAAAGGAAAATCATGAGTTACTCACCCCTGTGGCTGGAAATGGCACATATACCCTGCCCTCAGGGCAAATAGCCTTGGTGGAGCCCATGGCTCGCTGCTGCCAATGGAGTGGGATGGGGTGTTCCCTGGGAGGAAGAGGGTTCTGATGGAGGCTGGAAGTTTGGCCCCCGACCAAATTCAAGAAGGGACCTGTATTAGTCAGCCCAAGGGGTGCTGATGCAAAATTCCAGAAATTAGTTGGTTTTATAAAGGGTATTTATTTGGGGTAGAAGCTTACAGATACCAGGCCATAAAGCGTAAGTTATTTCCCTCACCAAAGTCTATTTCCACGTGTTGGAGCAAGATGGTGCCAATGTCTGCGAGGGTTCAGGCTTCCTGGGTTTCTCTCTTCCCAGGTCTTCTTCTCTCTGGGCTTAGGGTTCCTCTCTTCCCAGTGCTCCAGCTTCAGCATCAAACTCCAACATCAAAACTCCAACATTAAGAATCCTCAACTCTGTCCTTTGCCATGCCTTTTATGTATGAGTCCCCACCCACCAAAGGGTAGGGACTCAACACCCTACTGGCACAAGATGTTTACATAATTATTTAATCAAATAAACCTCTGAATCCAATATAATCTAATATGCCTAGAGGAAAAGATCAGTTACAAAAATAACCACTATTTCTTTTTGGAATTCATCAATAATATCAAACTGCTGCAAGACCCTGACCTGAGGGAGAGAGAGGAGGGGAAATCTGCTCAGGCTAGCTGTCATGCCCAGCTGCCCAGGGAGAGAGAGAAACTAGATTAGAGAAGGGATGGGACAGGCACCTAGACAGCAGAACCTTAGCAAACTGTAGAAGTTGAAAATGCCCAGGGGAAGGGGGGCAGACAACTTTCTGAATCCTAATTAGCCTAAGGGGACAGTTTAGCTCAGTGGAGGAATTCCTGCCTTGCATACTGGAGGTCCCTGGTTCAATTCCACGGTCTCCTTATAGAAGTGATCCCAGAGAGTGATCCACTGAGTTATCTGGTATCCAGCTGGTATTTTATGACAGGGAACATATAGATATTCTTTTTGTTTTAGGTTTTTTGGATCTGTTATTTTTTTTTAATTCTCTTTTTTGCTTTCTTTCTTTTTCTTTTTCCTTTTCCTCTCTTCTCATCATTCCAATCTTTTAATTCATTCTGTATACGTTTCTCTTTTGTTTCTTGTTTCATTTTTTCTATGCCACTTTTTTATTCTTATTCCTCTGTACTACTTATGATTTTTTTTTACTTGTGTTAATTATTTATTTTCCTACTTCTTGATCTCTTTCCTTTTCTCTGATTCTCTTTTTTTTTCTTTTTCAAGAGAACATAGACAACAGCAAGGAACTGGAATAAGAGGAACAAAGTGTCAAAATGAAACCTTACCCCCACACACACACAAAATACAACAAAATAAAACCCTGAAATAGAAAGAGAAACTAACTGAATAAATCCACGAAGATAAACAGATGCCTAGACACCAACAAAAAATTATAAGTCATATTAAGAAACAGGAAGACATGGCCCAGTCTAATGAACAAACTAAAAAACAGGAGGAGATACAGAACATGGAACAACTAATCAGAAATGTCCAAACAAAAACATGAATCAACTTAATGAAGTGAAGGAAGAGAGTGAGGATATTAAGAAGACACTGGGAAAACAAACCAAAGAAATTGTAACCATATATAAGAAGATAACAGATATGGTAGTGATGAATGGCACAATGTAAGAAATCAAAAATACATGGGAGCACATAACAGCAGATTTGAACAGGTTGAGGAAAAAAGTCAGCAATGTGGAAGACAATACATCTGAAATCAGACAGAGTAGAACAGCTAGATAAAAAGATTTTTAAAATCCAGCAGGAACTTAGGGACTTGAAAGACAATACAAAATGTACAAACATATGCATTATAGGCATCCCAGAGAGAGAAGAGAAGGGAAAGGGGCAGAAGGAGTGTTGGAGGAAATAATGGCTTAAAATTACCCAAGTCTACTGAGGGGCATGAATATACATGTCCAGGAAGCACAGTACACCCCAAACAGTATAATTCCTAACAGGTCTACCCCAAGACATATTTTTGTCAAATTGTCCAATGCTCAAGACAAAGAGAGGATACTGAAAGCAGCAAGAGAAAAGAGATCCATCACATACAAAGGAAGCTTGATAAGAATAAGTGCAGATTTCTCATCTGAAACCATGGAGGAAAGAAGGCAATGGTATTACATTGTGTTAGAAGCACTTGCTTGAGCACTTAGGCAAAAAAAAAAAAAAGATATGAAAGGTATCCAGATTGGAAAGGAAGAAGTAAAAATTTCACTATTTGCAGATGACATGATCCTATACCTTGAAAGCCCTGAAAAATCTACAACAAAGCTTCTAGAGCTTATAAATGAGTTCAGTAAAGTGGCAGGTTATCAGATTAATGTGCAAAAATCAGTAGCATTTCTGTACACCAATAATCAGCAATCTGAAGAGGAAACCAAGAAAAAATTCCACTTACAATTGCAACTAAAAGAATCAAATACCTAGGAATAAAATTTAACTAAAGATATAAATGACTTGTATGCAGAAAACTGCATAACGTTGTTAAAGGAAATCAAAGGAGACCTAAATAAATGGAAGAATATTCCCTGATCATGGATAGGAAGACTAAACATTAACAGATGTCTATCTTACCCAAATTGATTAACAGATTTAATGCAACACCAATAAAAATTACCACAGCACTTTTTACTGAATAGGAAAAGCTAACTGTGAACTTTATTTGGAATGGCAAGGGGTCCCAAATAGCCAAAGACATATTGAAAGAGAAAAACAAAATGGGAGGAGTCATACTACCTGACTTTAAAACATACTACAAAGCTACAGTGGGCAAAACTGCAAGATATTGGCACAAGGGTAGACATACCAACAAATGGAACTGAATTGAGAATTCTGATATAAATCCTCCCATATACAGTCAACAGATACTTGACAAGGCCACCAATCCCACTCAACTGGGAGAGAATGGCCTCTTCTACAAATGGTACTTGGAGAACTGGATATTCATATACAAAATATTGAGAGAGGTACACCATCTCACACCTTATACAAAAATCAACTCAAGATGGATCAAAGATCTAAATATAGTAGACAAGACCATAAAGATCTTGGAAAATAATAATGTAGAGAAGCATCAATAAGTTCTAGTATTAGGAAATGGTTTCATGACCTTTATGCCCAAAGCACAAATAGTGAAAGAAAAAATAGATAAATCAGACCTCCTCAAAATTAAAAAGCTTTGCACCTCAAAGGAGTTTGTTAAGAAAGTGAAAAGGCAACCTACTCAATGGGAGAAAATATTTGGTAACCATATATCTGATAGGGGGGTAATATCCACATATATTAAGAAATCCTACACCTCGAAAATAAAAAGACAACCCATTTAAAAACTGGGCAAGTGATTTGAATAGACACTTTTCCAAAGAAGAAATACAAAACTGCTAAAAAGCACATGAAAACATGTTCAACATCACTAGCTATTAGGGAATGGTAAATCAAAACTACAATGAGATATCCTCTTATACCCATTAGACTGGCGGCTATTAAAAAACAGAGGACTACAAATGTTGGAGAAGATGTGGAGGAATAGGAACCATTATCCACTACTGGTGGGAATGCAAAATGATGCAACCATTGTAGAGGACAGCCAGGCAGTTCCTCAAGAAGCCAACTATAGAACTGCCATATGATCTAGAAATCCCACTACTGGGTATATACCCAAAAAATGGAAACCAGGGACATGAACAGATATATGCATACCAATGTTCATAGTGGCACTGTTCACTACTGCCAAAAGCTGGAAACAATCCAAATGTTCATCAACAGATGAATGGATAAGCAAACTCTGGTATATATACACAATGGAATATTACCCAGCTGTAAAAAGGAATGCAGTACTAACAATGGGATAACATGGATAAACCTTGAAGACCTTAGCTTGAATGAAGCAAGCCAGGCACTGAAGGACAAATATTACATGATCTCACTGATATGAATTAAGCAAATTGAGCAGATTCACAGAGATAGAGTCTGGAAGATAGGAAAGCAAGAGACAGAAAGAGAATAGAGGGTTGTAAACCAATGCCCATATGGGCATATGGGCAAAATCTTTGATAAGGGTGTTGTTGTGCAGTGGATGGGCATGAGAGAGGGGCAATAATGCCATTGGGTTGGGCAGTGCTGGTCTGTGAGGGAGGTAGGGTGGGGGAGTGGGTTGCACTGTCCATGGAACTTGGGAGAGGGTCAGGAAGGGAGCAGATGAGCTCCAGGGATTTGTGGGTTTGTGGTTGAAATGACAACATTGGGAACGTTCTTTTGGCAATATGGCAGGGGTGGGTTACTGGTTTAGGGTGTTGAATGTGGGGGGCATGCAGGACAGGGCACTCCTGGGGCAAGCTTCTAGGGAGTGTGTGAATGTTCATCTTGTCATAGTGTACTGTATCAGTGGGTGGAGGCCCACATGATGAGTGGGAAGGTGTTGGTCTCCTGTCCTGAGAAGTCCTGCTATGTTCTCAAATAGAGGGGTGGGAGTTTCTCAAGAGCATGCACAGTGCCTAATAGGGGAGGATAGGCCTGTATGTCAAGCCCTCAATGTTGTTGCAAGTAACTATGAATCTTGTTCTTCAAGGAGTGCCTTGGGTCACAAGGGGAGCAGGAGGGAGGAACAGAATAGACGGAACATGGGGCATTTTGGGGGCATTGGAATTCTACATGATCTTGCAGTAATGAATACATGCCATGTTAAATTTTGTCAAAATTTATAAAAGTGTATGGTCCAAAATGTAAACCATAATGTAAAGCATTGCCATGGTCAGTAGCAATGCTTCAATATTTGTACATTCATTTTAACAAATGTACCATGCACATGTAAAATATTATTAATAAGGGAAAGGGGAAAGGGGGGAGGATGTTGGGTATATGGGAATCCCTATATTCTGTACATGACTTTTCTATAACCTAAAGCTTATTTGAAGATAAAATGGAAAAAATAAGACACTGGGGGGAATAAATGAAAGAAAATGTCACTGCACATACAAGACAACAGATCTTACAGTGATGAAAGGCAAAATGCCAAAAAAATTTTAATTTTAGTTTAATCATTTTTTTATTTCAATTTTTTTTGTATTTTAATTTTTTATTTTTAAAGCTATCATTATTGTTTTATTTTCTTATTAATTTTATTCAGTTATTTTGTTGGCTTCATTTTTGAAGAAATTTTGGATCACAGAAGGGGTTCCAAGTGTAGCAGGGGATGATCATTGGTGCAGGGTGTCAGTGATGGGGGATCCATGGGAGGAGGTTCATCTGGGGCATACCTAAAAGGCAAATGAATGCTTTCAAGTGTTCAGGGGGCATTGACATGGAGGATGGAGATGCACACAATAACTGAAAGAATATTGAATTCCCATCCTGGGGAGTTCTGCCACATTCTCTAATGGGACAGCAAGAATCTCCCAAGCACAGGGGCAGGGACTTGTGAAGGATGATGGACCTTGATGGGTCCTTGATATTGATGACTGTACTTATGAGCCTTTTCTTTTGAAATTGAAACTTAGCCAAGTATTATAGGGTTCCTAAGAGTTACCTCATGAAAATTTCCTTGTTGCCCAAATATGGCCTCTCTCTAAACCAAACTCAGCATATAAATGCATCACCTTCCCCCTGCATGGGACATAACCCCCAGGGACGAGACTCCCTGGCACTGAGAGATTACTACCAAGGACCAACTAGCAATGCAACTGGGAAAAGACCTTGACCAAAAGGGGGAAAGAGTAAAGACGAATGAGTTTATATGATTAAAAGACTTCAGAGTGAACCAGGAGGTCATTCCAGAGGTTCTGCTTATGCATGTCTCAGTAGGATCTCATTGACTGCCACAGTAAATATTGCCCCAAATAGCAGGGTTCCTGAGGGCTCTGGCGACATCCAGACCATATAGGCAGGGCTGACAGCTCATGAGTTTGGTGTGCTGCCAGTGAGCCCTACTTTGGAATTTATGCTTCCCAGTGTGACAGAGTTAAATGCATTTGTGGTTTCCCTACACATGGCTCTTCTGCCCCTTATATTTGAACCTACAGTTAGTGCTAGAATTGATAGGTCTATATCCAAGAGACTTAAATCTTTGGGCTCTCCATGTGCCACTTGGGCCCTGAATCTCAACAAAGTTGTAACATCTACTCTCCAGTTCATTGGACTCACCCAGGACAACTAACAAGGAGATGATGGTGGACAATGACCATCCCAAGGAACACAGAGAGTCTATAATTGCAAGAAATATAGTCCCATCCATCTTCCCCATGGGATCTAAGCCTCCTCTCAATTAGAGACTGAATGGATATCACCAATCCAAAATCCTCATGATTGGGGAATTAACAATGGACTAGGGTAGACTTACTGGTATTCTATTATAGACTTATTGTTATTCTAGCAGTGGAAGAAATTTTATCAATGATGTGGAGGCAACGGCCACCAGGGGTTCTGAGAGGAGGGAGAGGGAAAAATAGGTATAATATGGAGGCATTTTGGGGACATTGGAATTGTCCTGAATGACGTTACAATGACAGATACAGTCCATATATATCTTGTCATAACTTACAAAATTGTGTGGGAAAGAGTTCATACTGTAATGTAAACTATAATCCACACTTAATGGCAATGATCTAATATGGGTTTCTCAATTATAGCAAATATACCACACTAATGAAGGATGTTTGTTAATGTGGGAAAGTGTGGGAGGGGTAGGGAGTGGGGCAAATGCAAATCCCCTACATTTTTTATTTTTATGTAACGTTTATTTTTATGTAACATTTATAAATTTTTTAAAAATTTAAAAAGTATATTTAAAAAAATTAAATGCCAGGGCAGGTGGGAAAATAATGAATAGGTATCTAACTCTTAGTAAAGCTTGCTGGAAGAAGAAAAAGTACAGCTATCCAGTTGTTTGTGGGTGGTAAAATTATGGGAAATTTAGAAACAAGATCAGACTATTTAAAGTCCCAAGCAGAGGGGAGCCTTGGAGAAAGAAAGTGTGAGCCATGTAAAAAAGCCGAGAGTAAAATGAACAAGTTATATTCTAGGAAAAGCCACTCTACTCCTTCCATTTTGAAAACGTCTAGAAGACTGGAGTATTAGAAAATTAAACCCAAACTCAGTCCATAATAACTTTCTCATCTTAAGTCCATGAAACAAACCTTTACCAATATGTACACACACACATTTCTGTTGAGTTTAAAAAGATGCCTGCAAAGACATTGAAAAGTCCTTTATGGTCTAGGAAGGAAGCTATCAGTGTGTAATAGAAGCTTGGTAGTATCAAAAGGAATTTCTCCCTTCACTTTATCCATTTCATTTGTGTTCATGGCTTTACTTACCACCTACACAGCAATGACAGTGAACTTTACATAGCCAGCCCTGACCTCTCCACTGAGCTTTGGCCCCCTGGATCCAGCTGACTACTCTATGTGTCCACATGGGTGGCACAGAGTACCTCCATCTCAACATGTGTAAAATAAACCTGTGAGCTCTCTCACAGCTGGTCCTCTTCAGGATTCCCTAACTCAGGAAATGGAACCCACATCTTTCAAATGTGCAAACAAGAACACAGGAGTCTTTGTTAATGCATCCCACTATCACATAAATATCCAACCCTTCAACGGGTTTGTCAGGCTTTACCAAGCTTTCCATTCTGTCCACTTCTCTCCATCTTTTCTGCCACCACCCTGGTCTTAGCTACCATCTTGTGTCATTCAACTACTGTACTAGCCTCCTAAAGTTGTCCCACATGTATCTTTTCCACCTTACACTCTTCAACCCCTTGTCTTCCCACTGTGCTTCAGCTAAAGATTAGAATTCTTGTGCCACAAGGCCTTGAATGGCCTGGCCCCTATCTATCTTTCCAGCCTCTCCCGGTACAACTCAGATTATTGTTCTAACTTCACACCGATTTTCTTTCAGTGCCTCAGAGCACCATGTTTCCTCCTGTGACAGTCTTTACTTGAGCAACAACCACTTGGAATTCTCTTCTGAGATGACCCTTTCTCACCTTTCAGATCTCAACTCAATTGTCACTTCCCTAGGGCTGAATCAGATTCCCCATGTGTACATTATCACAGCACCTTGTACCTTTCTTCCCAGCGATTACCATAGTGGCAGTTTTATATTTGAGTTTGTGTCACTTTGATTTAAGTCTTCCTCTCATTTTAGACTGTAAGTTCCACAGGTGAAGGAGCCATTTCATAATGTCTGACCCACAGGTTTGATCAACATTTGTCCACTGCATGAATGAATGAATGAATGAATGGATGGAAATTGACATCCAAAGACTCAGTGTGAGAAGACCAGCGGGCAGCTATCTGCTCATTCATTCATGTTGCAGGTGATGTTTGAATCCTGAGCACTGACTATTTGGTTATTTGTAAAGTGAGACTTTACTTGGTGGGCTGAGCAGCAGTTTGATCTGGGCACATTAATTCCACCCCCCACCTAATTAGGCCATCCGGCACACTGGCATGGTAGCTAATAAACTAACTCTCTTTTGCACACTCTTCTTAAAAACCCTGCTGAGTCAGATGGAGTGGACTGCAGAATGAACCAGATCCCTGGCTAACATGGCTGCTCATGCCTTAGCTTAGGGAGCCGGTGTTGGCCTTGGCATCACCAGCTGATAATGAAGTAATGAGGAAGGGCAGGGGAAGAGAAGGCAGCACTTCCTGCCACCAGCTCCAAACCTATCTCAATAGCCAGAATGATGTCACCTAAGACATCAACTTTGAGGGGAGAAAGGCTCCTGTTGAGCCAAGGAATGCAGAACTCATGTCTCCATGCGTGGCTTCCACGTGGTGAGCAGCCTTCTTGGTGGTCTTCCTCCCCGGATAGGAAATTTGGCCGCCATATTTGTATTTTAAAGGAGGTTGGGCTAGTCAGAGTCTCAACAAACTTCCTCATTAAACTGAATATAAAATTGCTTCACTTGACAATTACATCATCCTGTACATGAGGAATATTTAAACAGTCAAGTGTCTAGGCCAGGCTGAGATAAGAACCCATAAAACGCATGAAAAGGTCCAAATGACTAGTGTCTGCAAATACATCCCAAAAATATTTTTTACACACTTTTGGTATGTCTAGTTCTGATTGAACTGGGAAAGCCAGAAGCGAAAAGGAAAAAAAAAAGAAAACACACACACCACAAGACAATTTGTCTGACAATTTTACAAAAACAGAAGAGAAATTAGATCATTTCTGAAAATTCCAGAGTGCCGGCTCTGATCTAACTGGGTCTGCTTATCTGAAATTATACAAATGCCCTTTCCACAGAAGATATGGGGAACTTTGTTTCATTCCTGCATTAGTCGGTATTCTCTTGTGAATCAGAACTGATATCGGATATATAAAAATTATGTAAATACTATGAGATTCATTATAGGAATTGGCTCACATGACAGTGGGGATGGGAATGTCCAAATTCCATAGGGTAAGGCACAAGCTGGGAACTCCAATGAAGGTTTTCCATGAATACTCTAGGAAAAGCTGGCTGGCTGAGGCCAGAGATGGAAATTCTCTCTTCTGACTGGTGAAATCATCACTTCTCCTTTGAAGGCCTTCAACCTACTGGATGAGACTTCTCTCATGGTTGCAGGGAGACTCCTCAGTTTTTCACAGGTATAATCATCCATCGATGCAATCAACTTACTGATGATTTAAATCTACCAAAGGGAAACGGACTTTGGCCCAGTGGTTAGGGCGTCCGTCTACCATATGGGAGGTCCGCGGTTCAAACCCCGGGCCTCCTTGACCCGTGTGGAGCTGGCCATGCGCAGCGCTGATGCGCGCAAGGAGTGCCGTGCCACGCAAGGGTGTCCCCCGCGTGGGGGAGCCCCAAGCGCAAGGAGTGCGCCTGTGAGGAAAGCCGCCCAGCGTGAAAAGAAAGAGCAGCCTGCCGAGGAATGGTGCCGCCCACACTTCCCATGCCGCTGACGACAACAGAAGCGGACAAAGAAACAAAAGCAGACAAAGAAACAAGATGCAACAAATAGACACCAAGAACAGACAACCAGGGGAGGGGGGGAAATTAAATAAATAAATAAATCTTTAAAAAAAAAAAAAAACTGCATAAGAACCTAACCCCTCTAAATAAACAATGCATTATAAAAATAAATAAATAAATAAATAAATAAATAAATAAATAAATAAATAAATAAATCTACCAAATATCCTCACAGTAACAATCAGGCCAGTGCTTGCTTGACCAGACAACTGGATGCCATAATCTGCCAATTTGACACATGACCTTAACCATCACAATCCATCTCTTGTCAACTTGGCACCTGTATACATACTTAATCTCTCAGTAAAAACAGTAACAGTTATATTTTCACCTAACATAATTCAACTGCCCTGCATACAACTGGAAATGCACTATTCTTTCCCCAGAAGAGGGTGCAAGTCCTTGTGTAATATTCACTCTGACACTTGATATCCTTTATCTTAAATACTATGATATAAAGGTAATGCAACTCATGTTATATGGTAAGGGGATAAGAAAGGGAAAAAACAAAGATATTTGCTTCATATATATGTTTGCATGTGTGTGTATAAACATATTTATGACAAAACAAGAACTGTAACTTGTCATGTGGTCTGTAAACCAGGCTTGAGTTTTCTCTTCCTCAGTCAACTGATCCTAGAGAACCCCTCAAGAGGCCATAGATGTAGGCTGGGAAAGAGAAGGTCATGTGGCAGGGCTGGAGGATGGTAGCATTTGGGCGACTCCCTCGCATAATTTATTTGTGCCTTCAGTGCCTGCTCAATCCCCATCTTGTATGTACCACTTCCATTTGCTGATGTAGGGCTACTGTGCTACCCCAGCTTTATGGCTTGGTGGGTCAGACAACACAGTCCATAATGGGCAGCTTGGGTCTCATGGTAACTTGGCTAAGTGTTTGGTTTCTACCAAGGCCCTGAATAGGCCAAAAGTTGTTTCTCAGGAGGAAAGTAGTAATGTGCAGAGGATGGCAGGGCTCTGCTCCTAAATCCTAAGGGTCTGCTCTGTGATTCTCACATAGGGGCCTACCAAACACTCCAAACAGCCTTCCATTTACCTCTGATACTTTCAGCACCAATGGCTCTGCAGGATCATGTCACCTAAGTGGCAGTGTAGCTTGCACAGCAAGGTTCACTCTTTGTGTTTTACAGTTCTATTCTAGTTACCAAGATACAACCTTAAAACTAATAATTTTATCCACTATCAAGTATACAATTCAGCAGTATTAAAAACATTCACAATGTTGTGCTACCATCATGACAACCCATTATCAAAAGTTTCCATTACCCCAAAGAGAAATTCTATACCATTTAAGCATTAACTCCCAATTTCACACCCCCAAACCTGCCCCCGATACTTTGTAGCCTAGTTTCTGCCTCTATGTATGTGTGTTAATTATTTCAGATAAGATCATATAATATTTACCTTTTTTGCCTGGCTTATTTCACTCAACATGATGTCTTCAAGATTCATCCGTGTTGTAGGATATATTAGAATTTCATTCCTTTTTAGAGCTACTTAATATTCCATAGTATATATACCACATTTCTTTATCCATTCTTCATTGATGGATATTGGGGTTGCTTCCACCTTTCAACAATTGTGTGCAGATGTGAATATCCATGTGCAAATATCTGTTTGATCCCTGCTTTTAATACTTCTGGGTATATACCAAGATGTGGGATTGCTGGGTCTTATGGTGATTCTATACATAACTTTTCCATTAATAGTGTACAAGTGTTCATATTTCCCCACAGCCTCTCCAGCATTTATTAGTTTCTATTTCTTTAATAGGAGTCAATCTGGTGGACATGAGATGTCTCATTGTGGTTTTGACTTGCATTTCCCTGATGGTTAATGATTTTGAGCTCCTTTTTTATGTGCTTACTGTCCATTTGTATGACTTCTTTAGAGAAATGTCTGTTCAAATCTTTGTCCCATTTTTAAAATTTGGTCACCTGTCTTTTTGTTATTGAGGTGTAGAAGTTCTTTATAAATTC
This sequence comes from Dasypus novemcinctus, assembly GCF_030445035.2. Lineage (NCBI taxonomy): Eukaryota > Metazoa > Chordata > Mammalia > Cingulata > Dasypodidae > Dasypus > Dasypus novemcinctus. The sequence goes on from NC_080697.1 coordinate 9,638,348, forward strand.
TGGATATAAACCCTTATCAGGGATAGGATTTCCAAATATTTTTTCTAATTTGTAGGTTTTCTTTTTACTTTTTTGATAAAGTCCTTTAATGCACAAAAGTTTTAAACTTTGTTGTAGTACATTTATCTATTTTTCTTTTGTTGGTAATGCTTTGATGTGAACTCTAAAAAACTGCTGCCTTACACAAGGTCCTGAAGATGTTACCCTGTGTTTTCTTCTAGGAGTTTTATAGTTTAAGTTTTAAATTTAGGTCTTTTGATGCACTTTTAGTTACTTTTTTTATATGGTATGAAGTAGGGCTCTGCCTTCAATCTTTTGGATGTGGGCATCCAGTTCTTCCAGGACCATTTGTTGAAGAGACCATTCTTTCCCTCACTGAGTGGACTTGGCATCATGGTCAAAAATCAGTTGGCAAAAAGTATGAGGGTTTATTTCTGAACTCTAAGTCTATATATCTATTCTTGTGCAAGTTTCATGCTGTTTTGATTGTTGTAACTTTGTAACAAGTTTTAAAATCAGGAAGTATGAGTCCTGCAACTTTGCTCTTCTTTTTCATGATGTTTTTTGACTCTTCAGGACCACTTATTCTTCCAAGAGAATGTGATGATTAACTTTTCCATTTCTGCAAGGAGGTTGTGGAATTTTGTTTGGAATTGTATTAAATATGTAAGTTGCTTTGGGAAGAGTTGAATCTTCATGATATTTAGTCTTCCAATCCGTGAACACAGGTTGTTCTTCCAGTCATTTAGGGAATCCAGTCATTTAGGGAATGTTTTCCAGTTTTCCATGAGTAAGTGCTTTACATCATTGGTTATATTTATTCCTAGATACTTGATACAGTTGCTATTATAAATGAATTTTTCCTCTTGGTATCCTTTTCAGATTGTTCATTACTGATGTGTGGAAAAACTACTGATCTGGGTATGTTGGAACTTGTACCCTGCCACATTGCTGAATTTACTAGCTCTAGTAGCCTTGTTATAGATTTTTCAGGATTCACTATGTATAGGATTGTGTCATCTGCAAATAGGGAGAGTTTTATTTATTCCTTTACTATATTACTTATTTTTCTTGCCTGATTGTTCTGACTAGAACTTCTAGTATGATGTAGAAGTAGTGACAGTGGCCTCCTTTTCTTCTTTCTGATATTAGGGGGAAATCTTCAGTCTTTCACCATTAAGTAGGATATTAACTGGGAGTTTTTCATATATACCATTTATCATATTAAGGATGTTTTCTTCTATTCCTAGTGTTATGAGTGTTTTTGTCAGGAAGGTTGCTGAATTTTGCCAAATGCCTTTTCTGCATCAATTGAAATGATCTGCTATTTGTTCCCTTTGTTCTATTAATGTAGTGTATTACATTAATTGATTTTCTCATGTTGAATCACGCTTGCATACCCTGGATAAACACCACTTGATCATGGTGTGTAATTTCTTTAATGTGCTGTTGACTTCAATTTGCTAGTATTTTGTTGAAGATTTTTACATCAATATTCATGGGGGATGAATGGTCTATAATATTCTTTTCTTGTGATATCTTTATCTGGCTGTGGTATTAGGGTGATGCTAGCCTCATAAAATGAATTAGGAAATATTCCCGTCTCTTCATTTTTTGGGAAAAGTTTGAGCAGGATTGATTTTAATTCTTTTTGGAATGTTTGGTAAAATTCACCTGTAAAGACTTCTGGTCCTGTGCTTTTCTTTGTTGGGAGGTTTTTAATTACTGATTTAATCACTTTACACGGTATTGGTCTATTGAGATCTTCTGTTTCTTCTAGAGTCAGTGTAGGTTGTGCATTTCTAGGAATTTGTCCATTCCATTTAGGTTATCTAATATGTTGGCATACAGTACTTCATGACATCCTATTATGATCCTTTTTATATTTTTTACTTCATTAGTAATATCCCCCCTTTCATTTCTGATTTAATTATTTGCATCCTCTCCCTTTTTCTTTGTTACTCTAGCTAAAAGTTTATTTTATTGATATTTTTTAAGAATCAATTTTTGATTTTGTTAGTTCTCTCCATTATAGTTAATTTTCTATTACATTTACTTCTTCTCTAACCTTTGTTATTTTTTCTTGATACTCACTTTGGGTTTAGTTTGTTCTTCTTTTTCTAGTTCCTCCAGGTGTGCAGTCAGGTCTCTAATTTAAACTCTTCTTTTTTAATGTAAGCATTTGGGGCTATACATTTCCCTCTGAGTAATACCCTCACTGCTTTCCATATGCTGACATATTGTTTTCTTATTTTCTTTCATCTCAAAATATCTCCTAATTTCTCTTGTGATTTCTTCTTTGATCCACTGGTTGTTTATGAGCATATAAACATCTGTATATTTGTGAATTTTCTCCTTCTGTTACTGATTTCTAGCTTCATTTCATTGTGGTCAGAGAAGATGATTTGTATAATATCAATCTTTATAAATTTATTGGGACTTGTCACTTAAAACACAATCTATCCTGGAGAATGATCCATGTGTACTTGAGAAGAATATATATTCTGCTGTTTTAGGGTGTAGTGTTCCATGTATGTCTGTTTGGTCTAGTTCATTTATCATATTGTTCAAGTTCTCCATTTCCTTACTGATCTTCTGTCTAGATGTTTTATCAATTGATGAAAGTGGTGTATCAAATTCTCCAACCACTCTAGAGGTGTCTATGTACCCCTTCTGTTTTGTCAATATTTGCCTTTATTTTGGGGCACTACACTTAGATATATAAATGTTTATGATTGTTATATCTTCTTATTAATATATAGTGTCCTTCTTTGTCTCTTGTAACAATTTTTAACTTAAAGTCTATTCTGCCTGAAATTAGTATAACTACCCCAGCTCTCGTTTGGTTGCTATTTACATGGAATATTTTCTTCATCTTTGTACTTTCAGTCTAATTGTGCTTTTGGATCTAAGGTGAGTCTCTTGTATGCAACATGTTTTATTGTATTTCTTTCTTTTACTTTGGACCACATATATTTTTTAATCCATTTTGTTAACCTGTGTCTTTTGTCTTTTGATTGGGGAGTTTAATTCACTTATGGTTAATGTTATTATTGGTAAGTTAGGACTTACTTCAACCATTTTGTCCTTTGTTTATTATGTCTTTATACTTTCTGTCTCTCTTTTCCTTTATTGCAGGCTCTTTTGTGTATAGTTGATTTTATGTTATGTAACTGATCCTTCTCTCCTTTCCATTTCTGTATATATTTTAAATATTTTCTTTGTGGTTACCCTGGGGATTATAGTAAACAACCTACTTCTAAAACCTACTAGTTTGAAAAGATTCCAGCCTAACTCCAATAGCATACACAGTCTATATTCCTATATCCTTTTGTTTCCCCTCTTTAGGTTGTTTTTGTCACACATTACCTCTTACATTTTGCATGTCTGTCATAAGGAAATATGATTATTTCTTATTCTATTGTAGTCTAAATCTTATAGGAAATGAAGAATAGAGTTATATACTGAGAATAGAGTAATGTTGGGTTTTGCACTTACCCGTGTAATTATCTTTACTGGAGATCTTCAGTTCATACTGCTCCAAGCCCCTGTCTCCTGTCCTTTCCTTTGACCTGAAGAACTCTATTTAGCATTTCTTGTTGGGCAGGTCTTTTGGTAATGAGCTCTCTCAGTTTTTGTTTATCCATGAATGTTTTACAGTCCTCCTCATTTTTGATGGACAGTTTTGCCAGATAAAGAATTTTTGACTTGCAGTTTTTCTCTTCTAGTACCATAAATACATCCATAGTTTCTAATGAGAAATTGGCACTTAGCCTTATTGAGGATCCCTTGTATGAGGTGAATCATTTTTCCCTTGCTGCTTTCAGGATTCTCTCTCTATCTTTGACATTTCACATTTTGATTGCGATGAGTCTTGAAGTACTATAATTAGAGATCAACCTGTTTGGAGTACATTGTACTTCTTGGATATGTATGTGTATGCATTTCAAAAGAGTGGCAAAAATTTCAGCCATTATTTCCTCAAATATTCTTTCTTCCCTTTTTCCCTTTTCTCCTTTTGGGAATCCCATAATGCATGTTGGTATGCTTCATGTGGTCCCACAGATCCCTTAGGCTTTGCTTACTTTTTTTTTTTTTTTTTGAGGTACCAGGGGCCAAGGATTGCACCTGGGAACTAATATGTGGGAAGCCAGCACTCAACCACTGAGCCACACTGTCTTCCCTGAGTTGGTTTATTGTTTGTTTTGCTTGTTGTTTGTTTTTATTTTTTCAGGAGGCACTGGGAAGCAAACCTGATACCTCCATGTGGGAGGCAGGCACTCAACTGCTTGAGCTACTTCCTCTCCCTCTGCTTTTTAAAATTCTTTTCCAACTGCATGTTTTTATTTGTTCTATTTTCTAGTTCACTGATTCTTTCCTTGACATGTTTATCTCTGCCTCTGGTGTATTTTTAATCTTCATTATTGTGTTTTTTATCCCCATAAGTTCTTTTATGTTCTTTTTAGACTTTCTATTCTTCATCTTTTCTAATTCTTTTTTCTGTTCATGCATAGTCTTCTTAATATCCTTTAGCTCTTGGTCCATATTCAGTTTATTTATATCCATATTTCCTTTATTTCCTTGAATTCTATTGGAAAATTTGTTTGAACTCCCTTGAATGAGCCGCATCTTCTTGTTTCTTTGCATGTCTTTTGTTGTTGTTGTTGTTTTGTTAGTTTTTGCTGATATCTGGGCATTTGGTTATTTCAATGCCCTAACTCTGGAAGTCAGTTTATCCCTCTTGCCCAGGATTGTATTGTAGACTGGATGTATGTTAAGTGTCTTTATTAATGTTTGGTCTGGCTTCTATGGAAACTTTAGAGCATCCCATGCCTGGCAGTTCATATTCTCTTAGGTCTTCTGCACCAATGTCTTGCCCTGCATATGTGCCCCAGCTTTTAAGATTAACCTATTATATGTGGCTATTTCACTTTTAGGAGAAGATTTTCTTTCCTTAGTTCCTCCTCTCAGAGTCCTGGCCTATTATGCATGTTTTTATGCAAATTTTCCTCCCAGGGGCTATAATTTGCTCAACGACTCTCCCAGGCTCAGTGGTGGCAGCCAGCGATCCTTGTTACTTGGCTCCTCTGTCACATGGCAATCCACATGGTGACCTCTCCTCGTCTCTCCATTCTCCTCCAGGTTCCGTTTTCTGGCTGCTCCCAGTGGCCTCCTCTCTGTCTGGATTTTGCTCCTCTTATACAGAACTCCAGTATACTTATAATGTTCACATCCAGAAGGAATGGATTAAATATAAGAATATGTTTCCCTGGGTTATATATAGTTTCAAACCACCACACACTGCAAATCTCTCCTACAATTTTTAAGTTGCCTCTTTTTTCATTCATCATACACTTGGTTGCTGTAAAACTTTGACTATATTTCATAGTTCTGACGAAGTTGATTCTGACTATTTTTGCTCCTTTTTTAAAGTTATTTTGGTATTTCTGGGGAGGGATAGGCCCTTGAAGCTGCATCTCTGCCATTCGGGGCTGATGTTACCTAATTCATTTAATTTTTACAATAACCCTTTAAGGTAGGTTTAATTATATTCCCACTTACAAAATGAGGAACTTAAACACAGCAGGTGTAAATGCTTTGCTCAAGGTCTCTATTCCCTTAATCTGCTGCTGCATATTAAACCACTCCAAAAGTAATGATGTAAAATAACTACTTTGTTATGCTCATGGATTTGGGGGATCAAGAATCAGGACAGGGCGAATCAGGGATGGCTTGTTTCTGATCCTTAATATCTGGGACTTAGCCAAGAAGAATCAAATGACTGAATGAGACTTGAGTGGTTGGGGCTGAAATCCCCTGGGGTCTCCTTCAGTCTCCCATCTGGCATTTTGGCCTGAGGGTCACAAAAGCTGAGCTCCACTGGGATATCAACTGGGTGCCTGAACATGGCCTTTCCATGTGTCTAGGGCCTCTCACAGCACAGTGGCTAGGTTCTCACAGGAAGCATCCTGAATGGGACACTCCAGAGTGTGAGCAAGAAGCGCCGCTCTTCTAGCTCTGCCTCCAAAGCCGTGCAGTTTCACTTCCACCACTTTCTATTCATTACAAGCCAGTCCCAAAGGTCAAGAGAAAGAGAATCAAACTCCTCCTCTCATGGCAGGAGTTGCGAAGTCACATCACAGAAGGGTGTGAGCAATGGGAGATATTGTGATGGTCTTTGGAAAATGCAACGTGTCAGCCTCAATGCTTAAAAGTGGCAAAACTGGTGGCAAACTTGGCCCAGTGGTTAGGGCATCCATCTACCACATGGGAGGTCCACTGTTCAAACCCCGGACCTCCTTGACCCATGTGGAGCTGGCCCATGCGCAGTGCTGATGTGCGCAAGGAGTGCCCTGCCACGCAGGGGTGTCCCCGCGTAGGGGAGCCCCACGCACAAGGAGTGCACCCTGGAAGGAGAGCCACCCAGAGCGAAAGAAAGTGCAGCCTGCTCAGGAATGGCGCCGCACACATGGAGAGCTGACACAACAAGATGTCACAACAAAAAGAAACACAGATTCCCGTGCCACTGACAACAACAGAGGCAGACAAAGAAGACGACGCAACAAATAGACACGAAGAATAGACAACCAGGGTGGGGGGGAAGGGGAGAGAAATAAAATAAATAAATAAATCTTTAAAAAAATAAATCAATAAAATAAAATAATAAAATAAAAAAGTGGGAGAACCAGGCTGTTGATTTTCTGTTGTTGTTTTTTTCCTCCTGGAATAGTGTAGGCACTTTCAGAACTGAAAGTGTAACTTGAGTTTTCTATTCTATCTGATTTTAAAAATATAAACCAAAGAAAAATGTTTTGATTATTTACTTAAAAGAAACCCAAAGAAGTGCAGAAAATCAAATAGGACTAAAAGAAAATTATTTTTATAGTGTGCTGCTTTCTTACTTTCTCATTTGTTTTCATGGAAGGCACTATGTGTGGGGGAGAGTATGCTTTGATAGCGAGTTGAATCTGTAGGGTGAACTGAAAAAAAAATTCAGAGATTTCAGAGCTGGTTCCAGGTTTGACATGAAAAATCATATGATCCTGAGGAATCCCTTCATTTCTCTGGGCTCCAGTCACCCCAGGTGACACCCTGTCGGTGTCCACCTGCCCAGCGTAGGGCCTGCTCTGGCTCCAGGGGCCACATGGAAAGGTCATGAGTCATTTCTGAGCCTGACGCATCATAAGATGGATTAAAGGCAAAATAGGAAGAGAGAAAACAGTCTACAGCCTTTCCTAAAATTTCCCCTGAGTTATCCTCATCTGTGGGCAAAATACTCAAGAAGCTATTTTAAAGGGTGACGATACTTAGTTAAAATGTCCTCCACGGAAAGGGAGGTAAGGAATGGGAGAAGCGTGCCCAAACCACAGGGCCTGCGAACTATGATCCACAGCCCTAATGAGCTCTGGGCTGGACTCTCCAAATTGAATTACATAATACATTTCCGTTTCATTTCATGAATCACAACTTGGGATACAATTTTCCTGGGTTGCAGTTGATATATTTCAAGAGATTACCCAAGATCTCAAAAAGAAAAATCTGTTTTATTAAATTCATATGTAAAACGTCTGTATGTCAGCCAACTTATTTATTTTAAATTTGGGATTTTCTTAAATGCCATAGTTAGAGCTCAATGTCAAGAGAGTTCCCGATAAACCCATTAATGAATGGGAAGACTGTAGTTGCCCCTGGATTTTTCATTTCTTCTGACAGTTCGGTTCCTGGTTGATGACGGCGGGCTTTATTTCAGCTGCCCCTGTTGGAGTCCCTTTGTGGGTGAGAGTGAGAAAAAAGTAGGAAAGCCTCAGAACATAGAGGAGGCGAAGTGACATTCATCTGGAGAGCGACACGGCAGTGAGCTTCGGTCACTCTAAGGCAAGATGCCCTAGGCTCAAGCTTTGCCTCCTTTGCAACATCAACAGCTTCAGCAGGCACACTTCTGTTTGCTTAGGACAAGGGAGGCTTAGAGCACAGGTTCTGGAATCACAGTGACTCAGATCTTTTCACAACCAGTGGTAGCTACATAACCTTGGGAAGGTTTCTTACTCTCTCTAGGCTTTGGTGTATTAAGTTGTAATACGGGGAATGGTTGTAAGGACTTGAAGCATACAAAATGATTAGCACAGCGCTCGGCACCTAGTAAGCTGTCGATAAATACTACTCATGTGTTATTGCTGTTATTCTGTAGTAGAAACCGCAGCTCTGAACTGTATATTGAGTTGTGGTTCATCCAGCATCTCCAGAGTCTATTCGTTTTCAAAACTTGTGAACAAGTTCACTTTTGTAAGGATGCATGTTCTTTGAAATGTGACTTGACTGTACCTCATTTACTTGTCTATCCATTATCACTTATTTATTCAGTCATTTCTTTAATATTAATTGATGATCTTCTATGTGTCAGACAAAATATCAGAAATTAGGGGAAAGCTGGAAAACAAAACACGGTTACTTCCCTCAAGGCTCTAAATGAAGAGAAAGACAACTATGCAGATGAGGACAAACCAGTTTGATAAGACTGGTTGTGAAGGGAAGAGGGTAAGCCCACTCACCAGGTCAGGGTCACTGGGCTCTAGAAAGAGAGGGAGCTTGAAAGTTCAGCACTGGTTCCAAAAACCCAAGATGCAGCAGAGAGTTTGGCTCCACCAAACAGTCTGCAGCTCTGTGATCTCGGAAAGCTGAGATGGAAGTAACAGTTCCTGCTATGCCTTCCCTTTAGGGTGGTACATGGGTGGCATGAGACCCGTGTGCAAATGGACAAGGACTGCATGTGTATGAGACAGTTCAACCAGAGGGACAGAGGCTCAGTACCACGGAACAGCTGAGGACCGGGACCAGCAACTGCATGATTAAATATCTGCGACAGCCTGGGCACTTTTCTTTTGCCACTCCAACAAATGTACAGAAGAGGAAACTGAGGCCCAGAGAGATGTCGTACCTTGTCCAAAGTCAGATAGCCAGTAGTTAATGGCAGAGCTGCCTGACTCTTTCCACTGGATCATGCCACCTTCCCTACTATCATGATGGGCAAATCGACCCAACATTGACTGGAGTCCAAAGGGGCGCCGTGCTCATGGGATTGCTCTACTCTGCGCTGGGAGGCGCTAACCGGTCTACGGAGAGTCTAATCATTCTTTTTCCAGAGCAATAAGGAGCAGGTGATAGGTCGTTAGGTAGCACCCACAACTCCTTTTGGCCTATAGTTTCACCCCCAGGTTAATTTTTTCTAACAGAACGCAGATGTGTTGGGGGCATTTTCAATTCCTGTTAGAGAAGACAAAAAGCAATCCTAAGTTTATGAAAGAATCACGTAGTTCTATTTAAATAATTGACTTTTCTATGTCTTAAAAACTCCTAAACACCTACAAATTGGGCAAGCTGCATTATTTATGCAAACTCGTTATTAACAAGCACCGGCTGGGGGTGGCGCCTGCGGGCCTCGTGCACCCCATCCCTCCAAACGGCACCCCCTCTTTACACGTGAATAAAGCCGGGAAGCGTCGTCATCCTCATGCATGCCCACAGGAGCTCGGGAAGGGTTGGCATGCGGTGAGGTGCCTGCCTGCCAGACTTTGAGGGGACACATCGAGTCGGGAGGGCGAGAGCTGCTCCCCGATTCCCCGCATCCCAGTGGCCTTCCGCCCCTGCCCCAGGCTGTCACCTAATTGCGCCATTCGTTTTGTCCCTGCCAGGGTTAACTGGGAACACAGGAGTTCTGTTAAATATCACAGTAGTTAGTATGTTTTAATCCTGATCCCCAGCCTACTGTAGCTGCTGTAAAATATATGGCAATAATTTCCTGAGGCAGGGTAATGTATAAGGAATGTCAGGCCAGCCTCTGGGCATATTTGCCTTAGCTCAGTTTTATTAAAGTGAAACTTTTATTAAGGCATGTGGTGAATTGAGCAATCGGCATGATTCATGCCGTTATAAACCCATTGCTACACTAACAATAAATCAATGAGCCATTGTCGTACATTTGCTGTGGAGTTGGGAGAGATGAGGAAAAAATCAATATGGGGATATTATTCAGACCATATGAAAGTATTAAAGTGTATTCTGTGTGTATTAAATCTGGCCAAACCATAATTCATGTATATTTTTTTTCTGCAAATATCTCTGTTAGTATCCTCCACTCTAGGTTATTTGCTAATCCGTGTGCTTATTGTGAAATATTTATAAGAAGTTTTTAACATTCCATACAGGTTTTATGATTTTTTTAATTATTTCATAATAATGAATTTGCATAATAAAATAATAAAATGGTCCCGAGGGAAAAGGAATTAACAGTGAGCCTCTTCCTTTAGAGACATGGTACAGCCGTAAAGGGTATAATTCAATAGGTAATGTGCTCTTCCTTTGGGAAAAAAATCAACCAGCTCACAGGAGGAAGTGACTTGAGCCAAAGAAAGGACACTTTTCATTCTCTCCCAGCTTGATAGGGACAGTGGTTGAACCAGCAGGCTTCTGGTTGCCCCAGCTCCCAGTACTTGGAGCCTCCTCTGACAGTGGAAACAGGCATTCTTGACAGCCCTCTCCCTTTGGCCGCAGTGGGTGACCACCCGCCTCTCGGTGTCAGGAAGTATCAAGTTCCTCCAGAGCTGATGTGAGTTGGTCAGAAGAAATGGAGACACAGCTGGCTTTGAACTCAAGCCACAATACCTCAGAGACGTTTCTATATTTCAGGTATACAGGAGCTGGGCCATTTATTGCCATCTGAATCCCCTGAGGGGTTTCTGTGGCTCTCCAGTGCTTTCTGAAACAAAGGTTGGGCTCCACAAGCACCTACGCTTGCCCTCTTCAGTTCAAGGCTGTCCCCAAGGCCTGGAGGCAAGCGCATCCTGAACGAGCCACAGCCTGGCCTCCCGTCCATTTGCGGTCGTCAGACACATGCTCCAAGAGCAAAGCACTAGGGGAGGTAGAGCCAAGGGCTCCAGGAGGGGTGCCGTTTCACCTGGCTGTGAAGGATGGTTCTAACTTCAAGAGGCACAAGACGTCAACCCAAAATATGTGCCCCTGAGCTGTCGGTTGTTTGCCATCCAGGGGATAGCTTATGGAGAAAAAGAATCAGTAACTCCATATAGTTCTCCTCTTTGGAATTCAATCAGGAATCTCTTTACATAGCATTGTTTTACATTTTCCATCCGAAGAAAAGATTCAAATGCATAATCGAGGCGCCAGCGACATCGAGGAAGTTTTGTGACGACTCAGTAAGGTTTCAGTCTTCTATCATCCAAAGGATCACAGTCACCTCAGAGAGAACCCTTTCTTTCATACTTTGTTTCGGTTTCTTTTATGTGACAGGTTTAATAACAATAATATTCTTTAAGAAATAATGCAAACTAGTTAAAACTAAGAGATTTAATTTGCTGGATTCCAAAAGAAATAGGAGATGGAGACAAAGAAAGCCAAGAGAAACGGGAAGGCCGAGTTTGAGAGGCGGTATGTGGGTCCCAGAGGTGAGACCTGAGCCTCCCCTTGTCATCCCGCTCCTGTCGATGGCTGCTGGGTGCGCTAACCACGGCTCCCGGTTTCCTGCTGCCTTCTGCGCTTCCTTTGGAGCGCAATCTCTTGGTGGCAGCACGTTCAATGGAGAGAGCAGAGGGCAGGTGACCGATTTAGCCCTGCGTACGGTGCATGTGTCTTTCAGGGCACGGGGTCTGCGGCGATCCATCATGGCCCATGACATCGGATTATCCACTGAGACTCAGGTCTTCCTGCAGAAGTGCAATGCTCAGATAATTGTATTTCCAGTTGTTGTGACCGACAAGACCGAAGCTGGGAAGACTAGGGGATGATTTACGGACAGGGCAGGCAGAACGAGGCGCGGTGAACTGTGCATTCCTTCCTCGCCTGCACATTTCTCAGCAGTCAGCCTTGGTTGCCCTCCAAAACCCAGGCCAGCCTTTCCACGGAGCTCAGCCCGAGAGCCCGGGAAGCCCCAGGCTGCTGCCGTGAACACGCGGGCCTCCTCCGGCTCCTCCTGCCGACCCTCTGCTCGCTATGCTCCTCCTGGCTTCGTGAACCAGAGGGCCATATAGAGGGCTGCCTTCAGCTCTTTCCTCTCCATGTTTAATAACCCCAGTCATTCTACTCTTCCTCTACATCTTTTGTTTGTTTGTTTTCCTTTTTCTACCTTTCATTCATTCCCCTTAAAGAAAAAAATTTTTCGAGCTCTTTCTCTAAACCTTCTATAGCCTGCTTTGAACCTTCTAACTGCCAACACTGGCCCTCATTCACTTAACCCGTTTTCACTGAGACTCTGCTATATTCCTGATCCTGGCTGGATATTCTGTATATAAAGAAGAGGTATGATGCAATAGAACGATGACCTTTGAAACCAGAATTATTTGGGCTCAGATTGCTGCTCTGCCACTTACTAAACTGTGTGGCCTTGGGCACATCACTTCACTTCTTGGAGCCTTGATATCTTCATCTGTGTTATTAATACAACCGGGGCGTGAAAATCAGTTGCTATGGTGCTGCACACATGGGCATGACGCATGGAACCTGTTGTTCCTAGTGTGATTTCTGGCTGTAATCTCTACCCTCACACAGTATTTATTCTTAGGGTTGTGATCTTTTTGTGGATACTTGTTCCATACTGCAAAATCGTAGGGAAATTTGTTCAGATAATTAAAAGGAGATTTTTTAAGGGATTTTTCAGAACCTGTAGACATATGGGCACAACAAATGCAGTCAGTGTTGATTAAAACTCAGTGGATTTCTCTTTCTGCTCCTTCATATTTTCTCTCAGAGAGCAGCCCAACCGCCCCACCTCAAACCCAGGTTCTAATTCTCTGTCCTGGGCCGTGGATACAGCAAAGGAGGTGGGGTGTGGTCAGGAATTGACTCTCCCCTCCCAAGCACACTGGCATTTTATAGGAGACATCCCTAGACCAAAAATTTTCAGACTCAAAGGAAAGAGTATTTCCTGGCATATCTGTATGCCCTGTCCCACCAGGGACAAGGGGTTCAGAATCTTCAGGGAGGGGCACAGAGGTCTACTTTTAACAAGTACCTTATTATCAGGCAGGTTGGAAAACCTGATCTAAAGCAATCACAAAACAATGATTGGGCAACCCCATCCCTAAAAAAAAATGTAGTATGGGACAAAAATAAATGTAGGGCAGGGTATATGTGCTCAGGGAGTTTACATAGTACTGGAGAGTGTGTGTGTGTCCTATGGATACAGGCGTATGTGTGTGTATGCCCGTGTGTGTACCCCCACATGTGCACAAATACGTAAAAGGATAAGCCACCATGCAAGTTCATCACTAAACGAAGAGCTCAGTGCAAATGAAGTGCCCAGGACCTGTGCCCCAAAGACAGGACTAGAGCTGCGTCTTGAAGGAAGGTCTGCCTAGCCGATTTAGATACGTGTTGTTAAAGAAAATGTCAGATTTCCACACAGGTAGAATAAATACTATGGTGAACCTCAGTGCGCATCACTGACTTCCCACCAATTTGCCAAACTCGTCATCTCTCTTCCTCCCCATTTTTCCCCCACCTCCCGGAACACTCAAGTCTTGTGCGACAAAACCATGTCAAGGCTCATTCCATCTCGTTGAGGACAGGTCCACAGCCCACACTTGGAGCGCCACCGCTTTTCAGCAAATCCCAGATGCCATAGCTATGACTTAACAAAGAGAGGAGCAGAAGGAGGCTGGGTATAGAGAATGGAGAAAATGCAGCTGGACCCTGCCAGCAAGCTAATTTCAGGAATGGGGGCTGGACTGAGCTATACATATTTATCTCATTTAATCCCTACAGCTGCCCAAATGACAGGTGTCATTTTTTTCTTTCTCACTTTACAGATGAGGAAACTGAGGTTCTGAGAGCAGTGGCAGTGTGCCGTGTCATCCGGCTAACAATGGCTTAGGTTGGTCCAGCTGCAAGGTCCACGTGCTCCTCACTGATCACACATCCTCCATGTAGCCTTGGAAGCACCAGAGGATCATCCTGGCAGGAACGGGAAGATTATAAGGAACCGATCTTCTGAGAAATAGAGGAAGAACTGAAGCAGGACACTGGGGCCTGGAACGCTGGGATAAGAGGCTTTCTTTTATGCTGTAGCAGATAATGAGGTGCTTTGAAAGGCTTTATAATGATAAAGTTTAGCATTAAAAATTTTAATGTTTAGGTAATATGAAAACAATATAAGTCCATGGCATACATTTTAAATAATAGAAAAAAGTCCACAGAACAGTTCTTTACTTTGCTGTCTTTTCCCCTTATATGTATTTTTCATCATTGTAATTATACTCTGGGTGCATTTTTATACCCTGCTTTTGTACTTAAAATTTTATCTAATAAATATATTCTTTGTGATTTTATCATTTTAATCTCAATCACTTATAATGAGATCATAAAAGTCCATCTATTAGATATACCATAATTTATTCAAAAAGCTCTTTAATATGGTGAATCTTTATGTTCTTTTCAGTCTTGTGCTATTATAAATATGCATATGGGTCTCTCTTTTTTCTTTCCTTCCTTGTTCTTTCTTTTTTTCTTTCTTTCATCTACAAATGGCAAAATATACCACAGGTTTTCCCAGAACACTGGGAAACAAACCACAATACAGGTTTTTCTGCATTAAGGAATGTTTCCTTAGGAAGGGATCTAGAAGTGGAATTACTCGACCAATGCATATGAGTCTGCTCATTGCTCTTGATCTATACTTCCAAACACTAATTTACACTATCAACAACAGTATAAGGAAATGCCAGTCATTGGCGAATTCTGAGTGGGGAAATAAAACCAGCTTGTGGATGATTTTAATACACATAAGACAAGGTCGTGGGGGAGCCAGTGAAGGTTCTTGAGCAGAAGAGTGAGATGTAAAAAGCTACAGAAGGTGCATCTGAGGTTAGCACTTGCACTGCCCAAGGAAGGGTGCTCAACCAGTAGTCAGTGGCCTGCGGCATGAATCTGTTTAAAGCAACTGTGACCCCTTGGGCAGGTCGCATCTCTTCAGGCCTCGGTTTCCATGGTTGTACGGGTCCCCTGAATTCTGAACATTTGCTTCTAGACACTTAAAATTCCAACCATTAATTTATTCTTGCTTTAAGCTGTAACCCTTTGGGGAACGACTCATGCCTGGCCGCGTGCCACTGCTTCCCGGCTCTCCTGCCTGCTCAGAACCACACAGTGCTGGGGCAGCGGCTCACCAGCAATGGCCAGGGACACCCACAGGGAAGCTCCCAGGAGCAGACGCCGAGAAAGAAAAGGAGGAAAGGTCCAGGAGCCGGGCGACGTGGACACTTAGCTCATGCCTCCACGGTCCGTTTCCATTTTAAGAACCCACCAATCCCCAGACAACCCTGCAAGGCAGCCCCGAGTCACGCAGGCTTCCAAGACAGTCGGCGGCCACTGTCTCACACAGGAGGGGAGGAGGGCGCCCTGGGGGAGGGCAGGTGGGGCGGGGGACAGAGGGCGAGGCTGCGACCCTGACCTCAGGAAGTCTCTCCATCATTTTGTAAAAACTGGGTGACTTTCAAACACAAAGTGAAGTGGCGGGTCCCAGGGGGCTAACCACAGTAAAATAAGCACCTCCTCCACCTCCCAAGAGCTTCCAGGGGGGCCGGGAAACAGCAGGTGCGAACCACCAGCAGGTGGGCCCTGCAAGGTCCACAGGTAAGGGGCTAAGGGGTCCGAGGAGCAGGGCTCCTCGCAGGCCAAGGGCGGCCTCGGGGAGGAGGCGGCGTTGCCCCCGTCCTGAGCCATGGGCAGGATGGCGTGGGCCCTTAGAGGTCAGGCTCGGGGTACCTGGCAGGTAGGACGTGTGTAAGGGCGACAGCGAGTCTGGCCTGAACGTAGGGGCTCGAGGTGAGAGCGGTGAAAAGCAACGTTAGAAAGGCACCTGCCACCTGGCTGCTCAGGGAACACCAGCTGAAACGAAACAGAAAGCCCGAGTTCCCAGGGACCCCACACCCTGGACGGCAGCTTCTCCCTTAGGCAGTAAGGCTTACCTGGGCAGAGGCCAGGCTCAGCAGCCTTGGCCGGAGGGGATGGGGGGGAGTTTGCAAATCTAGAGGCAGGGGCGGGGCTGGGGCCGAACGCAGCTCTGGGCAGCCACTTCCAAGAGCCGGCGCCCTGGGGGGGAGCTTTAGGCGACACTTCTGCTGCAGCCCCTTTATCAGGGAAGGTCTTGATGCAGGGCCACCGTGTCCGGGCCTTCCGGAGGTGGTGAGCTGGCCCCGGGAGGGTCGTGAGCAGGGGAGCTGGGCCACCCAACACCTAAACTTAAGCATCAGGTGGCAGGTGGTCTCTGACGGATGGAACAAAGTAAGGAGACCAGGTAGATGACCAAGATGCGGTGGTGCAGATGGCAAGGGGGGAGGCGAGAAGGCAGAAGGAAAAGCCAGTGCTGTGTCAGGTGGAGAAGGGGACGGGCAACGGGTAAGGCGGGAATCTGGGAGAAGGTCACGGCGACGTCAGCGTTCTGCGTCACAAATGCTACGCGTAGCCCCCACAGAAGGCTGCGCAGTCCCTCTGAGCCGAGGCGTCCGGGAGGAAAGCCTCTTGTCCAGCCAAGCTTGCGCGCGGGGACCGACCCAACGACGTTTGGCTCCGTTTGGTGTGGAGGGAGCCAGAAGAAAAGCCAGGGACCAACCCGGGAGGTCCCGGCAGATCTTTCCTGGCTATGACGCAAAGACAGCCTCCGTGCGGGCCACATCTGCTCCTGGAATGGAGGGCGTCTGGGGTCCGCGAGCTTGCTGGCGGGACGTGGACGTGGCTGCCGTCGCCAGCTGTGGCCCGGGCTGCCACCGGAGATGTGTTTGCACAGGTTTTGTTTGGAAACCCAGCGTGCCGGCTTGGGAGCCGCTGGGGGTTTTCTGAGTAATTGCGAGCCCTGGGGGTGGAGGGAGGCCAAGCACAACAGCCCCTTCCAGGGACCCAAGTGAGGGCAAGGCAGGAAGGCAGGTGCGGCTGCCTGAGGTCCGGCCCCAGCACCCCAAGGAGGAAGGTCTGCCAGAGGCAGACCCAGTAGCTCTAATGGAAACAAGCTGGGAACCCCTGAGCCAGGCGCTCGGCCCCGGGGGGTCACATTCTACAGGGGGAAGTTGGGATGCTTTATGTACCTAGGGGTGCCCCCGGCCCCCACCCTTGAAAGAGTCAGACCCGGACTAGCTGAAACCTAAATGGCTAAACAGATGATTATTTGCGCTACAATGTGTTTTCCTTTAAGGCTCAGATCAAATGTCAGCTTTGAAGCTTTCTTTGACCTTGTTCTTTCCCCGCCCCCCGGGAGATTGATTGTGCCTTCTCTACACCAGGCACTTCTACTACCAGCACAACATTTAACCATCTATGTTCAATCCCCAAGTGCTGTTCAAATACCTGATAGGTGCCCGGGGTGTGGCTCTCAAGATGAATAAACCACAGTCTGCACCTCCCACTCTTCGGCTTGCGAGCACCTTGCGGGCAGGGATCCTGTTGCTTCTTTGGAACCTGCGCTGACACCTCGCTGGTGCTCAGTTAAGGGTGTTGGAATCTAGTTCCAGTTACCAAGGTGTTCTGCTTTCTCCAGTGGACATGGGCCAAGGGATTGCTCAAAACGCCCTGAAGGGATTGCACAAGTGAGCCCGCGCTGCCCTCTCCTTTCATCACCTGGATAAATACCACCGGGCAGTGTGAGGACCCTGGACTTGAGGGTGGCCCTCAGGATACAGCTGTGTTATCAAGGAGTGATTTATTCTCAAACAAGACAAAAGGAGTCCTGGTGTCAAAAGCCCCGAGTTCTAGTCCAGCTTTGAGGGCATGAGCCCTGAGACCCGGGGCCAGTTAGACCTTCCTGATCCTTGACCGCCCGCCTCCTCAGTGAACACTTGCCTTCCAGCTGCAAAGCTCTACTTCTTCCTCATTCTAAGATCTCATCCCCGGACATGGCTTTTGGAGTTGGATTTAACGTGAAGATCTTCCTTGTGTAGATCCTCCGTGCTCCCTTTGGTCCAGGGAGGCGGGCCCCTCTCCAAGGGGAGCACATATGTCTGTCAAGATTCTGAAAAATGTATCCTCTTCAATTCCTGCATTTTTCTTTAAAAGAAAATTGTATAGAAACCACAAACATATTTGTATCATTTCCAAATGCCGCCTTCATACACAAAGGAAGTGTTGGATTTTCTCGGTCTTTGGCTCAAAAATCAATGGGTGACATCAGAGAGCTAGAACTGCAGGTTCAACCGCCCTTTCCCTATTAAACTAAAATATTTACCTCTCAGGGATTTTGCCAAGAAAAGTCCATTTGGGCTGGAACGCAGCATATTTAGTCTCAGAATTAAGGTAATTTCTTTGGAAAAGTTTCAACCCAATCAATTTATTTCAGGGATGTTGGTGTTGGTTTCCTTTTAAAAATTCCAAAGCCCAGGGCTTTTTTAACCAGACCTGCTAACCCAATTCCAAGCTGGCTGTCACTCTAGGTCCTCACACCGTGGGTGTAGGGGATTGGGAGACCTGGGTCTGGGGTGCACTAGGAAAGGGCTGCAGTTTTATGGGGCCACAGCACAGGTGTGGCTGCACGTGTGCTCAGGAGACAGCAGGTCCAGACAGTAATCACTCCCCATATTTCTAGATTTCCTCCAATAATAAAACACATTCGTGTGCAATTTTTTCCCCCATTTGATCCTTAAAACACTGTTGTGAAGCCAGTTGTGCAGCGGGTGCCATTCTGTCTATTTTCATAAGAACATGAAGGGTGCTGGGGTCCAGGACCCCTGGCGGGTAGGGCAGATCTGAAGTGGGGTCTTCTCAAGACTAAGGCTCCTTCCACCAGGTGTGCTGTCCATCAAAGCAGGATGCACCTGAGTGAGGAGTGAGTTAGAAAGTCCTCAAAGATGCTGCTAGGACGCTACAGGAGAGAGACGGCCAGGTGGGATTGGAAGACCGTGCCGAAAGCTTGCCAAAAAAGAAAATTTCCTTCACTTGCTAACTTTCCTGTATGCCTGAGCCTTCGCCATGAAGAAGTCGGTTCTTTCAGTTAAGAACTGGGGCACAGATTTCCCTGTGTTTAAAAGATGTTCCAGAAAACAGCTAACGACATCATCTAGTATTTCTCAAGCAATATTCACTTACCGTGAATCGTGAGCATTCTTCCCTTACTCCTGAATTTAGTGGAAATGCATCTAGCAGTTCACCCTTAAGAGCTAGGCCAGTTTTTGTCCTGAGAAAGACATATATTACCATATCAAGAAAGTAACTATTATCCCTAATTTACTAAGAATTGCCAACAGAAATCATTCAGCTTAGCCAAACTGGTCTTTTTGCTTTCTCCAAAATAGATAATAACTACCCCTCACTTGTGCAAGTGTGTGCTCGTTCTAATAGCTACGCCAGGGCCTCCTCTTTCCCAGTCTATGGATTTGCTTAGAGGTTGCCTATTTTTATCCTTTGTTTAACAGATGAACAAGGAGGTTATGCAAGTTGGCAAGACCACATCTTGAATTTAGGTCTGAATGCTCAAGTTTGTCTCAATCTGTCAAATGATATTTTTCTGATCTCCCTCTCCTATGTCAAACTGAAGCAACAGTAACAACTAAGAACCTAGTTCAGAGTTTCCCCTTAGTCCCTTATTCCCTCTTTTTTTTTATTCAAAAACCCTATCCTCTTTATTGCCTTTTGAAAGGTCTATGAGGATTTATACAATTGAAAATTGCCCTGCTCTATCTAGATTAGATTTCTCATGAAAAGTAAAATAAGGTTTTGATCTGGAGAAATCGCCCAGTTTCTCTTTCAGGGCAGCAGTGCCTGGCTCAAAGTTTGCCTGTTTAAAGATAGAACAACTCCAGTTTGAATCCCAAGTCTGCCACCAGCTAGCTGTGTAACGTGGCAAGCTGCAAATCATTTTCAGTCTCAGTTTTTCTTTGTCAAAAAATTTAAAGAATAAGGAGTGTCAACAAGATCTCTCTTGGTCCTTTCATGTCTAAAATTCTATTATGCCACCATCTTTGACTCTTGGAATAGTTGATAAGAGCAGAGAGTAGCAGGCAGGAGCTCAGGGACCTCAGGAACGTTCTTACAACTTACCTGCTGATGACCAGGCTACTTTCCCCATAACTGAGCTCTTTCCTTTCCCAGGAAAAGACTTGGCTTGCCCACGAACTGAACTCACACCCAAGTGTAAAGGATTGGTAGCTGAAAGCTTCCAGAAAGCCAAGTGCAGCAATGGAGCAGCTGAGGACGGCAAGGGGACATCATGACGAAGGCCCAAGGAGAGCAAGTAGGGAATTCTAAGGACGGTCTTCGCCAGGGGTGGCCCTGGCAGGGTAGAGGTCAAAGGCAAGCCTACGTTTAACCTTTCAAAGCTTAAATGAAACACTAGAGCGTCTGGTCTTTTCCCAGTGCCAAAACAGCCTCCCCTCTGGCGTGCAATAAGCTTGAGCTCCATCGGTCCTGGGGTGAGAAGGTTAACGTCCCACCCTGGCTCGGGCCACCTCCCGACCCTCTGTCTGAAACTCCAGCTCTACATTGTAAAGATGCATATAATAAAACTTGACCCTGAGGTCCACCCCCATTAAAGGGTAAAAACGGTAATCCACATACATACAACATTTCAGATACATGGGAGCTCCATTTGCCTCTGTTCTGAAATGGAATGCTGACAGATTTATGATAATTTGGATATTGTCTTTCTTTGTATATGAAACTTACTGTGGTGGAGATTGTAAAAAATAGGAAAGAACCTCAATTATCCTGGTAAAAATCTATGATGATGCCTATTGAACTCAAGACAAGGAGGACTTGAATTTCCACCGATGGCTCACATTCTTAACCGGGACAATAGGGATTAAATACCCCTATTTCACACTAGGTCATCTGGACTTTTGAATGCCATGTGGGCATAGGTTTTGAAGTACATGAGGGAATGGATCTTTGCATCCATTAAAATGCCCAGCACAGTTCCTCCATGCAATAGACACTCAATAACACTGTTGTGGTTGATGAATGAAACTGAGAACGGTCACTGAGAAGCGATGTGCTATAGAACGAACATAGCACCAGGTCGGGGGAGTGAGGAGATGAGTTTTCATCACGATCTGGCCACCAGCTGATCTGAATGATCTCTGTGCCTCAGTTTCTTCATTGGTATAACTGGGAAGTGTGGTCGATTGTTCGCAAAGACCAGTACAATTCCTTGCATCCTGCACATCCTTTGCCAGTCTTCTCCCCTCCTTGTATCTGGGCAGGCCTTATGATCTTTGTTCAGTAGAATGCATTGAAGGGGAGCCCGTGTCATTTCTGAGGCTAGACATAAGGAGGCTGTGCAGCTTTCCTCCTCTTAGAACACTGCCCTGAGATGTCCATGTAAGAAAACTGGTCCACTCTACTAGAGGACAAGAGGTCCCATGGAGGAGAAGGAAGAGACCATCCATCAGCCAGCACCAGCTGCCAGGCCTGAGTCAGGCTAGGCCACACCTGCTGGCCAAGCCAGCACTCCAGCTGAAAGCACTCATCTGAGTGAGCCCAGGAGAAGGCAGAAGAGAGGTTACTCAGCCAACCCATAGAACTATGAGAAGTAATACATTATTTTCTTTAAACCACTGAGTCTTTTTATGGTTTGTTACCCTGCAAAGGCTATGGGGGCCAAGAGGTTAGAACAGATGACATCTAAGATGTCTTCAGCTTTATGACTCCAAAGCCACAGAGCAGAACTGCTCACATCAAGAAGAGAGCATTGCCACTGGAGCGGCTCCTTTATTTCCCAGTTAAGGAAGCTGACACACAGAGAAGAGGTGATTTGCCTGAATTTGTCTTTAAAATGTTTGGTTGCATAGCAAAGAATCGAATAGGAAGGAAGCTAAACTTGGCCACGGACCCCACCGTCAAGAAGTGTGCCCTGCCCTTAAGAAGATGGTATTTCTGCTCTGCCAAGCAGAGGGAGGGCTCTCTGTTCTGAAGAGCAGCCCTAAGAACAGCCCACACCAGTAGATCACACTTGTCTCAGAAAGACCCTGTATTGGTCAGGGTTCTCTAGGGAAACAGAATCAACAAGGGGTATCTGTCAATAATATGCGATTCTATAAGAGTCTCTCACACAGCCGTGGGGATGCACAAGTCCAGGTTCCGCAGGCAGGCCACAACCAGGGGCTGCAATGAAAGTCCAGTGAAGGTTCTTGATGAGTTCGGGAGATGGTGGCTGTCCAAAGATGAGCTGGGAAATTCTCTTAATGTTGGAATCACTTCTCCTTTTAAGGCATTCAGCTGACTAGGTTAAGCGTCCCTCGTTGCTGATGGCAATCTCCCTGATTGATGTAATTATAACCAGCTATCTATGACTTACCACTGCAGTAAAGTCAATGGCGACTAAAGTCCTTAAATGCCCTTGTATTAGAGTTAGCCCAGTGCTTGCTTGACCAAACAACTGGACACAATTACCTGGCCGAGTTGACAAAATAACCTAACCATCACAGACCCGGAATCTTTCTACCCTTTCTTCAGCCCAAATTCAAATGCAATTAAAGAGGTTGGCTTAAATTAGGAGAGCCTCCAGCTTTCCACCACACACTTCTAATATCCATTTTGTGTTCCAGCAATGAAGTTCTCCTTTTCCCACCATGTCTTTTCCACCTGTCTTAAGGAATAGTCTCCACAGCTAAAGGACAGGTTTTCTGCTTCTCATGTCTGTCATCTCTGAAGCAACTCATGAACATTCTTCTCCCTGAAGCGGGAGCCTTTCCTAACATACTGAACAGTCGGGCATTGATCTAGGGCCAACCTGGGAATTTTAAGTTTGGGCTTGGGTTTATCTGAGAGGAGTTAAATGTTTGGGGCAGGGGTGGAGTGCTGTTCCAACAAAATGGCAAAAGTAAACTTCAAGATGAGTGTCAGGAGAGAGAATTAGAAGAGACAATTAAATAAATACCTGGATGGAAATTCTGGGGCTGGTGCCATCGGCACAGCACACAACACCCGTTTTAGACACATTCTAAAGACAATTTCAATAAGTCATCTGAGACGATGAATCAAACAAACTCCAAACCTTAAGAGCAGACTGGTTGCTATGTGGCTTCTTGCAAGTGGACCATTAAATCAACTTTTTTTTAAACTAACAGTTTCTCCTGTCATCACCAAGTGAAGAAGTGGAGAAAAAAATCAGTTGGCCAAGGGAATGACGTTCATATGTTGAAAAGATGAAACCTGAGGAACACTTACCAAATCTTTGCTAAAAAACAACAAGAAGCTAGTGTTGAAAATGAAGAAACAAAAGAAAGAGTTCTCCAAGGCCGAGCACTTGGTTCACGCCCACTCTTGCTGAGTGGCATTGAAAATTTGCCTAAGAAAACATGGTAGCTATGTCCCTCCAAGAGACAGGGTGACGTTGGAGAGGGCTGGTGACCTGCACCTTCTCACACATAACTGCCTCCTACATCTCGACCACTAATCAATCTTTCTTTTCTTTCTTTTCTTTCTTTCTTCCTTCCTTTCTTCCTCCCTTCTTTTCTTTCTTTCTTTTCTTTCTTTTTTTCTTTTTCTTTCCTTTCTCTTTCTTTCTTCCTTCCTTCCTCCTTTTTACTTTCTCTCTTCCTTCACCCCTCCCTCCTTCCCTGTCCGCATCCCTCCCTCACTTCCTCCTTCCTTTCTTCTCCTCAGTCTGCTGGTCTCTAAATGGGCAACACTGTCGACTTTCACAGCCTTGCAGACAAAGCCACTGGCCAGGGGGATCCCATCCACACCAAAGTCCAGGCAGTGGATGCAAGTTCTCACCAGTGGGGTCCCAAAGTGTCCAAGGACTTCGTTTTCATAGCTGAGGGTATTTAGTCCCAGGATAAGTTATGTGACTGCAACCAAGGCCAGAACTCCACAGAGAAAGCTAGAGAATAAGAAGCAGGAGCCTTGGAGTCCAGCCGGCTCTGCTAAGATAGCCCGAGAACCTGGCCTCAGGTTCCTGGTCTCAAAACAAGATGGTTAGACTAGAGGAACTCTCCAAAGTCCTCCATGCTTTAAAACCTCCTCTTGCCCTAAACCTTTTCCTATGAGCTGTGGGATCTCAGCCCACCTGGCCTCAAAAACCCTCGATTCCTCATCTGCAAAATAACAGTGTTGTGAGGACAAAATAAGTTAAGACAGTATAGACAAAGTAAGACTTATAGACAAAATAAGTTTAGAACAGTATATGGTGTGTATATATTAATAGTAAGCAGTTAATGTGTTAATAAAACTAAATTAAACCTCTATTGTTTAGGTAACTCAAAAGAAAGGAGAGAACTAACTGGTCCTCTGAATTCACGAATGCATTTGGGGTAACACTAGGTACCTGCCATATCCCCCCGATTTCCCCATAATGTGTCTATTTTTTTCTAAGTGTGTCACTTTTATAGGTTATTTTTGTAATAGACAAACCACTTCCAATTGATCATTATTGAAAAATTATTATAAAATTAGTTCTATTTTTTTTACTTAGAGAAAAATTAAGTTTTGTTTGTTTGTTTAGACATTTATGGTGTGTTTTTACCTTTACCTGAGTTTTAGTAAATGGAAATGTAAAGTAATACCCATCAAAGGTGAAAACAACTTTGTAATATTTATCATAATCTTAAAAAGGAAGAAAGAATTTAGGAATCAATGTTTCATACATTGAAGAAATATTTGCCAAGAACTCAGTAATGTCTTCAATTTCTTTTTGTACTGATTCATTCAAATGAAATTGAAACTCTTTAACATTGACTAGAGATTATTTCTTTCTTCACTGTATGTTGTATTCTCTAAATTTTCTAGCATGATCTTTTATTATTTATTTAAAATAATGTTATTTTTCGCCATACTTGTTGGTCCAACAGTCAGCAGTAGACCTGTACCGTTTGCTCCACCCACCAAGCGGAAAGCACCTCTTCAGAGACCTGGAGAACGACCAAAATGGCAGGTGTCATGCTTTCCCTGGGGACCTCACAGTTTCAGGAAGATGCAAGACACACAGAACAGATAAAGTGAACACACTTCATACAAACAGCCTTTTCACAGCAAATAAACTTAGAGCATGAGAAGGAGCTGGGGCTCTGGAACTTCTTGGTAATACTATATCCACTCCCCTGCTAATTTAATAATCACATGCCAAGAACCTTCCACCTGCCAGGCACTGCCATGGGCTTTGAAAGTACAAAAGGAGTAAAATGGCATCCCCGCCATCCACAAAATCACAGGGTAGCAGGAGACACAGACACATTAAAAGATAAAGTAGATGGATTGTCTAGGGTCTTTGATTTGCCTCCATATACCTACCCATTCATGGAACAGAAATGGCCCTTTTTGTTCTAGGCACAGAGCTAGAGGGATGAATAAGGATTGACCCCTGGCCTCCAGGAAGCTTACACATGAATTGTCATTTATTCTCGATACAGACTCCTGCGAGATTGGCAGAATGGATATGATTAACCATATTCTACAGAAAACTGAAGCTTGATAGAACGTGCCCACGGTTACACAACTACTGGTGAAGAAGGGCTGGAAACTGGGACCCCTATCAATTCACACCTGGTCCTTTCTGAGTTTTCACCTCTGGGTTTTTGGTTTGAGAAGGAGAAAAAGGAAATTTAGACCTATTTCCATCATCACAGCAGATATGAGTATTCTCTTATGAATGAATATCAAGAAATCAGTCATGCTAAGGAAACGAGAGAGATTTTTGTTCTTCCATTCCCTCCTTCAATCGTCCACCCAGCGTGCATTTCCAGATACCACCTGCCAAGCCCTGCAGTAGGCTCTGCCCATGCAGAGATGTCCACATCATCAGGTTGCCTGCCCCTCTGGGCAGGGGGAGATCGCCGGCCACCAAAGTGTGGAGAAGTGACGTGAGTCATTTACGTGAAGGAAGGGTGCTCAAAGCACTGAGTCGAGACTCTCAGAATTAATTTCACCACTTCCTTCAAGCTTGAACTGTGGTTTTAGTGATGAAAGTTCCAAAGCTGCCCTCCTGGGAGAGCAAACCTTCAGCATTGCCCACATGGTGAAAGGCCACCCTGCGGAGATGGCTTTCGATTGTATGAGGCCTGCTGTTCGCTTCTGTGAGGGGAGCCATAAGTGCAGGAGCACGAGGCGGACACCTGAGCAGTGCTCTCTCCAATCTGCTCTCAGAGCCCCCACTCAGGTGGAAGGCGCTAGAAGATTCTACCGTCCAGGCTTGCAGGGCCTTAGCCTGCGTCAGACATCGAATCTCTCTCTGCTGGTCTGCTTCTCAGGTTCCAGCGTTCTAAGTCTAAGCTTCAGTTCCAGAGTGTTAGAGGGACAAAAGCCCTGGACCGAATCCCAAGGCCAGCGTTCACACCCCCTAGCTCAGGTCCCCTTGGGCATCCACACCAACCGAGAATTTCAGAACGCTAAGTCTTAGGAGCGCTTCCCAAGGGGCCAGGCCCTCCTCTAAGCACATCACAAGCGTCGTTCGGTCTGCACGCCCTATGAGATGGATGTCTTAGTTTCCAAGTCGATAGGACA
The DNA here is from genome assembly GCF_030445035.2 of Dasypus novemcinctus. NCBI lineage: Eukaryota > Metazoa > Chordata > Mammalia > Cingulata > Dasypodidae > Dasypus > Dasypus novemcinctus. Next base: position 9,664,772 of record NC_080697.1, read on the forward strand.
AAACCCACACAAAGGACTGGCCTAAAGAACAGGCATGTACTGGCTCATGGCTGGCTTCCTCCCAGTGGGCAGCTTTCTGGCTGGCCAGCAGTCCCGGGGTTCCTCGATTTTCCATCACGTGGCAAGGGATTCTCCTTTCTCTTCCGATTCCCACTCACTTCCCGCGTCTGACTCCTTCCTGTGACTCTCTCTCACAGCCTCCAGGAACAGGGTGGAGCCCCAGCCTGATTCAGCTGGCCACAATTTAACTAAAAAGAGCCCCTCCAAAAGGTCCTTTGCACCATGGGTTCTGCCCACAGGCATGGAATGAAGACTAGGGGCACACAACTCCACCTACCATGGCGGACACCATCACTGGCCCATTTTAGAACTGAGAACACGGAGGGGCCGGGAAGTCGGCAACTTCCCCAGGTTTCAACAGCTAGTTCGAGGGAGAACGGGATCATCATGCAAAGCTGCTGGACCTCAGACCTGAGCTCGAAGGTGGTCATCACAGCAGCCCTAATCCTGACTGCGGCCCCCGGAGTCTTGTCCTGATTTTATTTGGAGGCTTCTCGTGTTTCTTTGTAAAGAAAGATGTCACACGTTGGCGATCTATGGATTTTTATTTTAAGGGCCCATCTGATTAATCTGAATGTTACTGTTTGATTTGGGAGGGACCTATGATTCCATGCCATAAGTGTTTTGGAAAACACATTAAGTTTTACTAAACAGAGCCAAAATGATAAGGCCTAAGAGTCCCAATGCTGCATATGCTGTGGTCCCCATATTTCCTTGATAATTATAATTACCTGGAATACCTGTTGAAAAAATCACCAGACCTGTACCCCAGAAAATCTGGTCCTATAGTTTGGAGCATGGCAGAGGAAGCTATTTTTAATACAATTGCCAGGAAGATAAATATGTGCACAAGTAGCTATAGGGCAAACTGCTGATAGATTTGAAAGGATCGTTGAAAACTTTAATAAGCAAAATAGACTACAATTTGTGCCTGTCATGATTTTAAAGAGTTTATCAGGAATGAGTGTTTAACAAATACTCTATTAAACTTCTATTGATATGACAAATAATAAAGTATAATTCAATAATTTGTACCAAAAGCATTTGCAGCCTGATTTCACCCCAGCCCTCACCTCTCTGAGTTAACCGAAGTTGACCTAATAGCAAAAAGAAATATGTGAATAGATGTCAGATACTGTGTTACGAACTTTATATTTACTTGCTCATTTAATCCTTAAAAATTCTCTTTAAAATTATTATTATCAGTTAGGCTCGGCTCATAAAATGAAGTGGGTGTATTTCTTTATTTTTGACTCTTCTGGAACTATTTTTAAGTAGCAATATAATTAATTTATATTTGAAAGTTAAAATAACTCACTAGCAAAACCATACTTTCTTGAAAGTTTTATTTTAATAACTTTTAAAACTTGTTTCTTTTAGGGTGGGGTGTACCCAAAGCACCAACACCTTACCTCCACAAATGAAAATGAAAAATGTATCATTTTGGATTAACATTCATAGTTCAAAATATCTTAAGATTATCATCAAAAACCTTTAACATATTCCTTACAAAATATATCACAAGAATATCTATTTTTCAAATGATTTCAGAAAAAAAAAAAAAAAAGAAATCTTCCCATACAAAAACACATATCAGTAGAAAATCAGGACTCATTCTTCCTGATCTTAAAACTTATTACAAAGCTGAAGTAATCAAAACAGCATGGAGGGAAGCGGCTGTGGCTCAGTCAGTTGGGCTCCCATCTACCATATGGGAGGCCCTGGGTTCATGTCCCAGGGCCTCCCTGTGAAGGCAGGCTGGCCCGCATGCTGCAGAGAGCTGCCAGCCCTCAAGCACCATGGAGTGCTGTCCAGCCTGCAAGTGCAACAGAGAGCCGACTCAGCAAGGAGACGCAACAAAAAGAGAGACAAGTGAAAACACAGAAGAACATGCAGCGAATGGACACAGAGAGCAGACAACAAGCAAGCCTCAAGTTGGGGGCGGCAATTAAAAAAAGAAAAAAACAGCATGGAACTGGTACAAGAACAGATATATAAACCAATTTAATGAAATTAAATGAAAACTTCAGAAATAAACCCTCAAATCTATAGTCAACTTATTTTTGGCAGGGGCTCCACGTCTACTCAATTGGCAAAGATTAGTCTGGAAACCTGGATATTCATATACAAAAGAATTAAGGTGGCCCCTTACCTTATACCAAATATAAAAATCAACTCAAAATGGATCAAAGATTGAAATATGAGAAATACAACTATAAAACTCCTAGAAGAAAACATAGGGAAGTATCATCAGGGCCTTGCAACAGTTTTAGATTTTATACCCAAAGCACAAGCAATAAATGAAAAAAATACATAAATGGATCCTCATCAGATTTTTAAACTTTTACATATCAAAGTAATTCATCATCAAAGTAAAGATACTATTTACACAAAGGGAGAAAATATTTGGAAACCACATGTCTGATAAGGGTTTAATATCCAGAATATATATAGAAATCCAAAATTCAAAGACAAAAAAGACAACCCAATTTTAAAAATGGAGAAGAGATTTGAATAGACATTTCCCCAAAGAAGATATACAAATGGCCAAAAACCACAGGCAAAGATGCTCGACATCATTAACCATTATAGAAATATGAATCAAAACCACAATGAGATACTATTTCATACCCACTAGATTGACTACTATTAAAAGAGCAGAAAATTACTCGTGTCAGAGAGCATGTGGAGAAGTAGGAATACTTGTTCATTGTTGGTGAGAATGGAAAATGGTACAGCCACTGTGGAAGACAGTCTGGCAGTTCCTCAGAAAGTTAAATATAGAATTACCATAAGATCCAGCTCCCCCACTTCTAGCCATATACCCCACAGGACTGAAAGCAGAGACTAGGACAGACATCTGTACACTGATGCTCTTAGTGACATTATTCACAATTGCCAAAAAGTGGAAGCAGCTAAGTGTCCATAAACAGATGAATGGATAAACAAAAGGTGGTATATCCAGACAATGGACTGTTAGTCTTGAAAAAGAATCAAGTTCTGATACATGAACCAAAACGGATGGCACTTGAAGACATCATATGGCATGAAATAAGCCAGACACAAATGGATAAATATCATTTGATCTCACTGATTTGAATAAATTGGAATAAGCAAACTAATAGAGTCAGAATCTAGAATCTAGGTTATCAGGAGATGGGATAGGGATAGGGAATGGGGAGTTAATGCTTAAATCGTACAGTTTCTGTTTGGAGGGATGGCTAAGTTTGAGTAATGGATGGTGGTGACAATACTACAACATTGTGCGCATAATCAACAGCATGGAATTATATGTTTGAATGAGATTAATAAGGGAAATTTTAGGTTTCTATATGTTATTAGTTTAAAATAAAAAAATTTAAAAACATCACAGGACTGTGACACACAAACAGAGAATCCTAATATAAACCATGGGCTATAGTTAATAGTACAATTACAATAATATTCTTTCATCAATGTGACCACACCATGCAAATTGTTAAGAATGGGAGTGAGTGGGTGGGTATATGGGAACTCTATTTTCTGTAAACCTACAACTTCTATAATAAAAAAAAAATTTTTAATAACATAAAGCATTAAATTAACAGAAGCAAAATAAGTGCTAAATCAGTAAACTTAAATGGACTCAACTCAATAAAAAGAAACAGAAAATCTCAGATAGAGTTAAAAACATAACAATGATATGTCACCCATAAAGTGATACATACAGCAAAAAATATACAATGTTAAAAACAAAAGGATCTACCTAGATGTATCAGCCAATACAAATGAAATTAGAACAATTCAAAAATTCCTTGGGGTTACACAACAGCACATCCATCCCTCATTTCCAGTGCTGATATAGGTTTTTCCAAATGTGTAGATTTCATTTGTCAATTCAACAGAAACTTGAGGATTCAAACAATTTACTGTTTTGTCTAGAAGGACTCTGCAGTACCCTTTAAAAATTGTGAGAAATTTTAAAAATAAAATAAAACTTAACTTTTGGTTAAAAGTCTCTTTGATGGCTGAACATGGCAGATGGAGAAAAGACTGGGGCCAACCTAAAGTAGGTCCCTAACCACAATGCACTTAGACAGAGTCCCTTGTAAGTCTTTCCAGATTCCAAAAATAGGAAGCCTCTTGCCATCTCTTGTGAGAGGGAGTCACTTTTTAAGGCAGCTTTACAGAACAGTGATTAAGAACACACTCTAGAACCAACCAGATCTGCATTCTGGTTCTACTAACCATGGACTGTTACATTGGACAAGGTATTTTTAGCCTTAACTTCCTCATCTACAAAATAGGGAAAACATGGATGTCATGGGGTTGTTGTGAAGATTAAACAAGAAAAGGTATGAAAAGCACTTAGCAATGGGAGTTGAGCATAGTAGATTTCTAGCCAATGTAATTATCATCATTATTAGTAGTAATAATATCATTATTGCTACCAGTGTTATTAAGTGAAACCAAGTCCTCTATGAAGAAGGCTGCCTACAGTTATTGGTGGTCCTCCATACATGAATATTATTTCATTCCAAAAAGATAATGGCTAAATCAGATTGGTTTGTGTGTGAGAAATTTAGACGGGCGATCGTCAGATTTACGCCCCTGCAGCTCCATGAATTAAGTCACAGGCACGGCCAAGTGCTCCGTGTGGGACAGCAGATCCGTTAGCATAGCACTTTGTCTACTTGGCCTTAGGAGGTGCTGTCCTTCCTCCTTGCCACTGGCATTAGGGTCCCAGCACTGGCTGGACAACCTCGTGCGGTGATCTCTGAGGGTAAATCATGAAGGTTGGCAAAGGTGATCTCCAACGTCCTTCCACCTCTAACCCTCCCACGACCATTTATTCTTCAGTAAAGCTATATTCCCAGAGGCAAAGGAAGAGCCCCCTCAGCAGGAGCCCGCAGCCCCGGCCCTCACTGGGCCTCTAGGTCCATTATTCTTTGCATTCTGGTTTTCTTCCATTGAGAGCATCGCCTCTTCCTCCCAATGCCCCCAGAGGTTGATTAGATGGCTTAGAAATAATTGCATTTGGAGAATCTCAAAACGGTTCCTTGGGAACATTGAATATGCAAACCAGTGCTTTGAATGGCAGGGGTGGGATTAACTGCTGAAAAATCACAAGGAAAAGTGTTGCAATACTAGACAGGCTGTGGGTAAGGTAGGGGTGACAGCTGAGCCCAGAGGAGCCCACCCTAAAGTCTTCCCTGGCTAGAGGTGGGCAGTAAGAAAACTACAAGTGTCGGAGAGAATGTGGAGAAATAAGAACATCATTCATTGCTGGTGGGAATGTAAAATAAAATGGTGCAGCTGCTGTGGAAGACAGTTTGGCAGTTTCTCAGGAAGCTAAGTACAGAACTACCATCTGACCCAGCAGTCCCGCTACGCACACAGTATATCCCCAGAAAAGCTGAAAGCAGGGACTCAGACAGATATTTTCCCACTGATGTTCATTGCAGCATTATTCACAATTGCCATAAGATGGAAGCATCCCTAGTGTATATACCTACAACGGGATGTTATTCAACCGTAAAAATGAACGATGTCCTGATGCATGTGACAACATGGATGAAACTTGAGGACATGATGCTGAGTGAAATAAGCCAAACACAAAAGGACAAATATTGTATACTCTCACTGATGTGAACGAACTATAATAAGCAAATTCACAGATCCAGATTATAGTTGGCCAGCGGATAGATTGGGTTTAGAGAAAGGGGAGTTGCTTAATTTGCACAGAATTTCTGTTTAGGTTGATTGTAAAGGTTGGGAAATGATTGCTAGTGATGTTAGCGCAATATTGTGAGTGTAATTAACAGCACCAACTTATAAAGGTGAATGTGTTTAATAGGGGACACTTTGGGCCATGGAGTAAATATTGAAAGATAAAACCTAGGGCTGTATAACACAGTGCACACTATTATACACAATTGCCTATAGTTTGTAGTATAATTTACTATCTGTATATGTGAATGTGCTTTCATGGATTCTAACAAATGTACAAGGCTAAGACAAGGTGATAATAACAGAGTGGTATATGAGGGGAAAATACACCTAATATAAACTATAGATGAGAGTTAGTACTAGTTTAATAACAGTAGTAACAAAGGTAACTATTGTTTTTTTTTAAAGTGCAATTATTTAAAGAGTGCTATCCTTAATTGTAACAAATGTTTCACACCAATGCAAGAAGTTGGGTGGGGTGGGCAGTGTATGGGAATCCTGTATTTTTACGTATGATTGTTCTGTAAACCCACTTGTCTAATAAAAACATAATTTAAACATCAAGTCCCCCCTCAAAAATAAATTAGTTTGTTTCCGTTCTGACGAGCAGTTTGTAAATAATGCTATTTACAAGATGGAATTAAGTAAATTTTGTGGTTTCCCTTTCCTTTCCTCCTTCACGGGGAGCGCTGGAAAAATTCCAGAAGAACGTCGCCATCCAGAGACTGCCCTGGACCTCGGTCAGTGGGCTATTGTAAGGGTGTCTGTACAGCGGGGGGCGCGGGCCCAGAGAGGCTGAGAAGCCTGTGCTTTCCTCGGGGTCAGGGGTCCGTTCTCCCCCCAGCCACATTTGCCCGGTGACCACGACCTGTCAGGCAGGCAGTGCCACCCGGGAGGGGCAGGGGTGTGACCCCCTCCGAACCAGCCCTGGTCCTCGGTGCCAGGCTCTGGGGACTAACGAGGTTGGCAGGAACAGGGAAGGGAGCGGGCCCGGCGGCCTGCTGGCATGCCAGGAGCTGGGCTTTCCAAACGAGCAATGCTCTGGAGAGCAACAACAAGGAAAGGCCCGTGCTACGGAGGGTGCAGGCAGAGTAGAGCCCGGGCCCTTGGGGTGAGAAACCATAAAGAGCAGGTCTGCCAAGCTCGTGTGGCACCAAGACGGCCCCGGAGCCCTGGTTTTCTAAATCATAGCCAGTCCCATTCTGCCCCTCCCCCTGCACCCACTGCATTGGGATCCCTTGAACTTGAAAAACTGCTGGTCCCAGGATCAGGCTGGGTGGGTCCCAGGCAGCAGCATTTGCACAAGCGACCCAGGAAGTCCTCACTTCAGCCACGGCTGGGAACTGCCACGCTAGGTGGTCCTCACTGCCCTGGCACCAGTGGAAAACACCGGGGCTTCCGCGAGCTTCCTTTCTCTTAGTCCAGAATGTGGCAGGTGTTTCTGGGAAATGTGAGGCACTTAGTGACCCTGGCAAATTCAGGTTCCTTATCAGGAATAATGGATTGCTACAGATAATCACATGGAGAGATCTGAGGATGGCGTTTACCTTTTTTATTTTATTCTGGAGTTTCACGTTTAACGCTTTATAGATCCCTGATGGAGCATGGATCCCAGTTGAGGAAGGCCCCCTCGAGAGGGGCTGGCATTTTCGGTTACGCTGGCTGCAGCCTCTGCGTGAGCTGGCTTAAGCCTTGAGCCATGCCCTCCTCTCTCTGCCCAAGGCTCTTCAGGTTCCCTTCAGCTGCTGCTTTTACTACAGGGGGCAAAGCCAGTTAGGACTTTGGGTTTCCAGCAGGCAGGGTAATAGATACATAAACAGAGCAAGGCGAAGGTGGAGACCAACGTGTCAAGGAGGGAATGAGAACCAGATGCCACGGCCAGTCCCGCGAAGAGTGGAGGGAAAGCGCCGCCCGAGGGGCCTGCTCCGTGGCTTCACCTCCAATCGAGGCTTCCAGGGAACCGAACGAGAGGAAGGCAAGACGAGGAGTCGCAGCCTCGGAAAGACTGGGAGAGGCAAGGGCGGGGCCAGGGGGCGCTGAGGTCAGAATAAGACAGGCTGTCTTCTCAGGAGCCTTCGAAGAAGGCCTTGGGGAGTGGGACACCATGTCAGTCAACAGGTATCATGGACTTCCTAGCAGAACCTCAGGCCCTGTGGATCGACTAAGCCTCAGGGGGAAAGCACCCTCCTTGGGGAGTCATTTTATAAATTTCTGTCATGTTTCCGTAAAGGGAGGAGGTGGGCACTGATTCCGAAAGAAAGTATGTTTCATGACTTCACCGGTAGTGATGGCAAGAGTTATTGTTTTTTGATATTTTTCATGCACTGCCTTGCCTTATAAATACAATCAAATGAAAGGGGGTCGTTAATCAAAAGTGGGTTGGAGAAGATGAGTGGTGTTGAACTGAAAGTCTTGGGCTCTGCTGAACAACTCTGGATGTGCATGTTTGGAACCAAGACATGAGGCAGATGACATTGCTTTACACATGGGTTTCCAAAGATGTGGTCCACAGTCACCAGCAAGAGAATCGTCCAAATAACTTATTAAAAATGCAAAACAAGGTTTGTATGTGAGGAGCCAGAGATTGAGAAAGGAACCACACATAGTTAAAACAAATATTTTTAAAATGTCCCTGGGATTGTTTTGCAAGCTCACAATATCTGTAACAAAAATATATTTTAAAAAAAAATAGTATGGGTTGGGGAAAAAATACACCAAATGTAAGATCAGGAATATAGTTGATAGTAATATTTTGAGGATGCTCTTGCATAATTTGTAACAAACGTTTCATACCAATGCAAAGAGTTGGTAGAGGGGTGATGTAGGAGACCCCCGTGTGATGTCATGTATGTTTATTTTGTAAGGTTGCAGTCTTTACTATACACTTATTGTTTATGTGTGTTCATGTATGAATGATATACTTCAATAAAAATAAAATAAAAATGTTTCTGGGAATTTCAAGAAAAGTTGGTGAGAAATTTGGTCTTCTAAAGATTAGAATTCCAAAAGTGGGAATGGGGGCCTGGACCAAGCCTAGCTCTCAAGGAACACAAGGATCCAGCCTAACCTCTTGGCACCTGCATTGCATTTCCCCCACTGGCCGGTTAAGCCTGGAAGGTTATATACCTTTTTATTCCACACAGTGAAGTCCTAGCTCCATGCCCTACATTTAGAAAGTGCTGGACACATACGTGAAAGTTAAAGCTATGGGAATAGACACACTGCTCTAGGAGAGACTGTAAAATAATTAAGAAGTAGTTCAAATACACACCAAGCAGAGCATCAGCATCTAGGGAAAGAAAAGAAACAAGAAGATAATTCTAAGGCTGTTGACTCAGTTTGGGCAATCACTGTTTCAGCTCTTAAAAATATCCACTGAATCAGCTTATCTCCAGAGGACAGAATAAGTCAAAGTGACCTTCTGGGATATCTCAAGAATTACTTCTCATATATGCCTAAGTTCTTTTTTGTGTGTGACTGTTACCCATCTTTCTGTAGGCCATGTAATCTGAAAGTACTCACCAATTCTTAAATATGAAGGTAGGTAAATTTGGAGGGAGATAATTTCCTATAGGCTATGTTGACTTTATCCGATTGCTTAAATTGCCATCCAATAAATAAGTGGTCTCAGATTAGAACAAACTATAGTCCAGTGTAAGGCCTGAGCTACATTCTAGATGTGGCAGAATGTTAACATTGGCCAATTCCTGAATTTGCATTGTAGGCAAGCGCCCTTGAGTGTTGACATGTTGGATAACTTGAGATTTCCATCGGTCGATGCTGGGTAGCATTGCTCCTCTACTCCACGTACGTGCTCCAGCTGCTGGTACACCAGGCAACAGTGTTCCCGCCACTATCAGACAAACCAAGTTCAAAGTAAAGAACTCCTTTGAAGTTTACTACCGAGCTCTGCCCATCTGACCCCCTCCTCCCCCCCCACACACACACACTATTACCTGAAAGGATATTGTCAAACCGCTGGTTGAGGGCTCTGATACCCTCTGAGTATCAGCCATGCCATCATCTTGCAATTGACTGATTGGTTAGGCTGTTGTATGAGCACTGTAGCCTTTTTAATTCAGAAAAAAAGTGCAGGGCTAGAACTGAATTTTGTCATTACAATTCTTGAAACTGCCAAAAGGAAATTAAACAGATGCAAAAGACATGCAGTCCAAGTTCCTTAAACGTTGCCTCAAGGTAATGTCAACATGTTTATATACAATTCAACTTTCCCATTTTAGATTTATCGTCAACTGCACAATGCCTATGATGAACTGTTGAGTCATCGAGAGGACAAGCTTCTGTTCTTAAAAAGTTCCCTCTGGAGCTTGTCCAAAAGGGTGGAGCGACCCCAGAGCTCCTCCCGAGGCAGCTCTCCAGTCTGGCCTCTGTTCTCTCCAGCTTCCGTTATCATCTCCTGGCCTTGGTGACCCGTTCACAGGTGTTACTGCACCCATCGCTGGGGTGCTGCTTATTTGTTCAACTGAATAGCCTTTTCCCTCAACTACTCCAATCCTTGTAGCACATGGTGAAGTCAGGCGGATGACAGAAAGGGGTAGGAAAACCAGTGGTACAAGGTGGTAAGTGCTACAACAGATGACTGCTCAAGATGCTTGGCTTTCGTTTTGCCTAAAGAGGAAAAGTCAGGCTGAGTGCTACAGGATGGGTGATGAAGAGCCATTTGAGGCTGAAGGGACAGCATACACACAGGATTAGAAGCACACACTGTCACCTAGAAGGAAGGAAGATGAAAGAGAAGGTGTGAGGTCTAAGTGGAGGTTGTATGAGACTTGCCCCAGGACCCTAAAGGCAAACGAGACCTTTGGCTCTACCTCGGAGGCGGCGGGGATATGGGAAATGACATGGTCTTAAGAAGACAACTGCCCACACTGAGGGTGCATTAGAGAGGTGTGGAATTAGAGGCAAGAACACCAATTAGGGATTGTACTTAAACAGATCAGGAGAGAGGCTATGAGAACTGGTTTGGATTTGAAAAACATGTATGAAGTCAAGTAAACAGGGCCATTGACTGAATGTGTGTGCGCACACTGCGTACGCACAAGAGAGAAGACAAGGGTGCTTCTAAAGATTTTACCTAAAAAGAGTCCATTTTGTGGTACCCTTAAGTGAGATGTGGAATACAGGAATAGGAGCAGGTTTGGGAGAAATATAATAAAATAAAAGTGACCTTGGACCCACGTCATTTGAGGCACTAGAAGATATTTGGGTGGAAAGTCCTTGAGGAAGCCGAAAAGATCTGGTGCCCAAGAGAGCAGTGAAGGGCGTTCTTCCCGCTGGGCATCCTGCCCTCTGGCCTCCTAGAGCAGCTTGCTGGTGACCCCCTCCTCAGCATCCTGGAGAATAAGGCTGTGGAGGCAAAGAGAAGCAGCAGTTCTGTTCGGTGTCATTGTCGTTGTCTCGGGACCCGCAGAGAAAGACTCAGAAGCAAGACTCCACCACTGTGATCCTGCAGGTCTTCAAGTGCCAGGTCACCACTACCTCGCCAAGGGGGACGGAGGTGACGCCAGGCATGGTCATCAACTTGAGTGACCAGCCCTCCTGGTTTGCCCAGGACTAAGGGATTGCCTGGGACACAAGAAACCAGAACAGTCCAGAAGGAATGATTTCTTTCTGATCCAACTGTGAGCTCAGGGGACTAGAGCCTGAGGACAGGGGAAGCCGTGGGGCTGGGTAGTTCCCAGGAGAGTTGTCTGCACCAGGAGGACGCCCTCCTTTGGGGGAGGCCTGATTTGGACTTCCCCAAGGCCAGACCAGGGCACTCCGCCACCATACCTGCAGCTAACACCTAGCCCAGCAGTGGAGACAGGCTAGGGGACGCCTTCGCCACCTTCACCCTCAGCCTCCTGACCCCGTGTGGTTGCTGCGGTTCCGCCCTGCACCTCCTGCACAGCCTGGGGGGGTGAGGAGGCTCCCGGCACAGCCTCTGCTTTCCAAGGGGGCGGCAGGCCCTGCGCACAGATCCTCTGGGGTGCCCTCCACCCCGCTCACAGCAGGTGCTCAGCGGGTGGGTCGGCTGAGCCCAGGGAAACGCTGCAGGAAGGAACGGACTTCTCTCACCCCGCACCTGCCACTGCTCTCCCGAGCTTCTCAGGTGCCCAGCCCCTCCAGGAGCAAGCGTGGCCTCCCCTGCTCGGCAGCCCGCAATCTGCACCACTCCTGCAGGTCTTCCCATCCCCCACTCACACCTATCCGCAGCAGTCCCCAGAGCGGGGCCCTGGCTCGGATGTGCTCCTGGGGCATGGCCTCCCCACCCATGAAGAGGTAACTCAAGTACAGAACAAGGGCACGCTCGATGAATCTTCTAGTTCCGGGAGGCTCTCATTGGGCCGCTTGGTTTGCTAAGCAGGTGACTCCCAATCCATCCATCTCACGAAGCTATGGGCAGCTCCCACTGCAAAGCTCCCGGGGCTGAGGCCCCACTTCTGTCCAACTGCTCCCAGATCCCCTCCTCTTCTCATCCCGGGCTCTGCCCTGGTCCTGAGACGGAGGCCTGGGGGAGAACGGAGACCAGGGGCCTGCCTGGACTTCCAACGGCTGCCGAATTCCCCTGGGCTGGTTGCTCTAGGCAGGGCAGTGGGCAGGACGAGGAGAGAAGCTGGCAGTGGCCCTCGGGTTGGACAACACAGCGGTTTGAAGGGAGCCCGTCCCGACCTGCCTGCTCGTCTCCTTCCCGCTGCTCTCACCAGCAGCCCCAGACCTGGGGGCTCCTTTTCTTCTGCCATGCAGTTTGCTTTGGGGAGGTGAAGGCAGGCCCCGCAGCCTTCACCAATGGGCGATACGTTCAGGCTTCGCTCTCCCAGTGTTTATTCTTCCTTCTGATCCAACAGCCCCCCCAAAAAAAAATCAATTTTAAAATACCAATTAAAACTCCCTTTTCCCAGTGAGTATTTGGTTACAGTAGTCTACATCATACTGCCTTCCTTACAGATGTGTAATTGCCCCGAAAGCAGAGTTTTCCAAAAGTGAAATATTAAACAATCCAAACCTAAAATGTTCCAGAGGTAGAGCAGAGTGCTGGGTACGTCTGAGTAACATGCGCCCCAGCGCCGGGAAAACACACAGCGCGCAGTCCGCTTTTGTGACTGCTAAAGCTATAACATCTGGAATGCCATTCTGGAAGACTTCCAGATGTTTTCCATGAGGAACACTTTGTAAAAATTGTTAGCCTTCTAGGCATCCGTGCGTTTTGTAAGGAGAGTGCACTCCCAGGCCCACAGAGGAGCAAATAGAGGATTATAAAGTGCTAAATGCTTTTCACAACTGTATAAGCAATAATGCGCTTTGGGTAAATATTCAGGGAAAATTATTTTTACAGACTAAGCGAATGGATATATTCCAATGCGCAATTAGATTTGCGTTTCAGAGAAATCAAGGAATGTGGGACAGCTCGCCTGAAAGCAGCTTGCCGGGGAGCTGAAGGCCCTAACCTGGGAAACGTCACACATCCTGCTCATTAAGTTCCCCGTTTGTAGTCATTCCAGCATTAGAAGAGGCTAACGTCGTTTCATAGCTTGTTATATTTATCTTCCTTCCCGAGGATTTTTATATTGCATTTTATAAATCCGGCTTCAATTTATGTGTAAGCCTCGTCATCATTAACGTTATGTTAAAAAAAAAATTAAGAAAGAAAAACCCCACTCCAACAACACTGCTTGAGGAACCCTTGGAAGAAATGCCTATATTAAACTATATAATATACAAACATCTTAAAGGAATATCCCGAGTTTCTTTTGAAATCAAAAATTATGTGAAGCAAAGAACGAATCATAAAAGCTTATTGATTCCCCTACCCACTGAGTAAAAGGCTTTTGAAACTGCGAGGCACATAAGGGATGCATTTGACACATCAAGAGCCCGGGGACCAGGGCAGCCCGTCAGATGCCGCTCCGCTCTCCGTTTGTTTACCATTACAAAGTGGAGAGAAATTTGCCTTTCCTCCCCGGCTCCTCCACTTGGAGAATGGCAATTTTCATCGACTTTGTCCTTCTTTAGAAAACAGTAGACATTAAAATCTCCATGATAACCTAATCAGAAGCCTCTGCCCTTTAAGCCGGCACAGAGGGACATCCAATCATCCAATGCCCAAGGTGGGGGACCCCGGCGCTCCCCAAGCGTCTTTGTTTTGGGGGGAGGCTGGGCCGTCCACATCCCCGAGCAAACCTTGGGCTGCCCTGTGCAGTCCTCCCGGTAAGGCGTGGGCAGGCGCCGAGCAGCCAGACCTCCTGGGTGAGCAGGTGAGAGCTCCACCCACAGAGCAGCCCGGCCCAGGGGAGGCCTCAAGCCCGGGGGACCCTCGCCAGAGGAGGGTCTCCTCCATGCCGAGCGCGCTTTGGCTCCTTCTCCACCTCTCTTCACCCTCACTCTCGAGGCACATCTATGTGAGTAAAGCCAGGCCTGGCGACAGAGGAAAGTCGGGGCATTGCCCGGTTTCCACCCTGAGTCCCCCGGGAACCAGCCCTGGGACCTCCGTGTCTGACGGGACTGGCCTGCGGTATCTGCTCAGGACTGTGCCCGTTGGAACCCTAAGGGGGAAGGGGCAGCCTCCCTGCCCCTAGCCCTAAGGGGAGAGGCGAGTCTTGCTGTCACTTTCTGCCCTGCTGCTTCCATTTCGCCAGCTTCACCCACACGGCTGGTTTTCAAAGCCCACCCTTAGCGCAGGGTACTCTGAGCCGTTGGTTGCGAATAGGGGAAAAGGACAGAAAGCTGAGACTCTCCGGATTCTACCCCTGGGCTGCTTCAAAGACAAAGGAAAAGAAAGGAGAAATGAGAAAATGCCCCGGGGACCTGGAAATATCGCCAGGTCGACCCACCTAGTGTAAATCAGGGCGCAGCTCAGAGGGTCGCCTGGAAACCTCACGCTCGGGTTTAATTTGCCCATCCTGAAGCATTTTTCCTAGTAGTGCCAAATGCCATAATGCTCTCTGTCAGTGATTTGAAATTATTCTATAAGCTACATATCGGGTACACTATTGTTAATGAAATGCACATGAGATGATGGACAACTTCCTTTTCCTGCTGGAGCTCCAGCTGCAGCGAGTGCCTGGCTCCTTGGTGCTGTAAATCAGCCCTTTGTACTCCGGGAGGATTCAATGAGCTGCAGGTGTGGGCTTGTGGCAGGCCGCCTGGGATTAGGTAGCAGCATTTGATATGAGATCCCAGACAGCACTGGCAATCTACACGCCACATGCGGCCACAGGCTTTGGAGAAAGCAAAGGAAAAACGCTGATGAAATGTGGCACGGGACCATGGAATGCAATGTCAAGCTTTCACATCTGCAGGAAAAGAAAGAGAGTCCCTAATTTTACAGTGATGATGTCATTGAGAATTCATGACAGTGGAAATGATGGGCCAAGGTTTGCAAACTTAACCACTTAGGAGGTTGCTAAGCGAAGGTTGAGATTTTCAAGGGACACTCAGGGGTTTTATGTATAAGGCTGATTTGTCTTCCTGGCCTGAGGCATCACGGGTGTGCATGCATGAGGGTGCTGGGGAGAGATGCCGAGAGGAAACGATGTCTTTGAGAGGTTACGCTTTGCACGTGCATAAGAAGTTGATCTTTGCATGCCAAAGGAGTCCTTAAAAATGTACTGTCTCTGTGTAATTCAGCATAAAACATTACTAACTGTCCTTAACAACAATATGTTTTTCAAAGATTGCAGTCAGACACTAAAAGTTCACCAGCCAAGAAAAACTACCATGGTTGTCCGCTGTCTTCCGACTGTTAACCACTGAAAAAAGAAGATTCTTTTTAAATATTTGTCCTCACTGAGCACTGAAGAGGCCTTAAAACAAGTCTGCTTTTGTTATTAGCATACTGGCAGAACATATATTGAAGAAAACATATCTTTAATTTTTTAAGAGTCTGTTTTTCATTAGCTTATCTTGATAGTTTAAGTTAATCATTATTTTCAACCATATATGATTTAGATATTATGTCATTAATTCATGTACAGTCCATCTGAGTAATGATTGTGGTTTTCTACTTTACAAATTCATCTACTTCACCAAGAAACCAAGAGAGTCAAATTCCATGCAACATCTGGTTTCCATTGAATGTAATTGCCATTTGCAGAGTTATAATCATGTGTTATTTTAAGGACGATGGTGTCAATCACTTTCCTAATGGGGAAAATTCAATGCCTAAATACCTGGGAGAACAAGAAGCTGACTTAAACAGGTGCATTCAGACATTGGGTTTTAAGTAGAAATCTAGCCTACCCATTTAAATAAATCATTTTAAGGAGAAACAATATTCTTTCCATCCCCTGTAGCAAGGGAAAGCCTAATACCCAGAGCCTCGATTTCCCATGCTCAGTCCCAGCCCTATATCATGTTTAATCTTTTAAAAATGTAAAGCTATGCCCATATACCCACGCCTTATGTTCCATCCCCTGGTGGGAACCCCCGCAAAGGCCGGTGGGATTTTTGAAGACTTTCTGGGAAGAAGCTCATCTTTTGGTTCTCTATGCATTACGTAGAGTAAGCCATCTTTTTCGGAAACGGGCCAAGCTCGGTGTAAAGAAAACATTAAACTGCTCAAAACTACCAGTATCATTCTAGTTCTCTCTAACCCGTGGGGTTTTTGTGGGGATAATTACATAAGAGGTTGAAAGAAATCATGCAGCCCTGTGATTTGGTGTGCAATATGTAAGCACTTTATAGCAAAAGTGAACCACATTTCTCTGACCTCAATTCCCATCATGTTTACAAGCCGAACCTTGTTTGAACTGGTAAATGTTTGGCCATTCATTCAGAAAACATTTCCGAAGGCAAAAATAACATGCCAGGAATTGCACTGGACACTCAGGGTACAAAAATAAAAAGGACACAATCTAGAGGGCAAGAGAACATATGAGGGAGGCTTAACGTAAACCAAGGACTAGAGTTCATAGTACAATTATAAAAATGTGCGCTCATGAATTATAAGTGACGTCCCACACAGACGCAAGCTGTTCATAAGGGGTGTGTATGGGACTCAGTTTTTTATACATGATTTTTCTATAAGCCTACAAATTCTCTAGTAAAATTATTTTTTTAAAAATAGAGAACAGAGGAATAACTGATTGTAGCATAGTGCACACAGTAGAGGCTACTATGGCGGCAGAGAAGGGCATCTCATCCAGCCTAACTGAGAAGAGGTAAGCTAGAGATGGCTTCCCGGAGGAGGAGACAGCTGAGCCAAGGTTTAAAAGGTGAGCAAGGATGGAAGGTTTTCTACAGATATGAGGTACAAACATAAAGGCCTCTCATTTCAGTCCCTGCGTGGGAAATGCTTATGGGTGTAAAGTTCTTGATTCAACAGAAATACGGTGAAAAGATAATTTACTGCAGCCTTTCAATCTGTTTATCCACAAGTATACATAGACACATTCACTAGCCACATCATTGCACTGATTTTTCTCCTGTATAAAGGACTTAGAGAGTATGCTTGGGACCTGGCTTATCAAGCCAGAAGTAGCAGCTCTCCAGAAGCAATTGACACTCCCTTTAGAATTGCCACTACCACGACACCATCTCACACTTGAGGAACACACTGCTATGTATGAAGGACTTTCAAATACCTTCTTTTACTTTCTTGTCAAAGGAAGGTAGGAAGTGCTGGTGTTAGGTTATCTCCATTGCAACTCATGGGACCTA
The DNA here is from genome assembly GCF_030445035.2 of Dasypus novemcinctus. Taxonomy (NCBI): domain Eukaryota; kingdom Metazoa; phylum Chordata; class Mammalia; order Cingulata; family Dasypodidae; genus Dasypus; species Dasypus novemcinctus. Next base: position 9,682,199 of record NC_080697.1, read on the forward strand.
AAAGGGCTCGGTGCAGAAAGGCCTAGAATCCTAGCCTTTTAACCTCCAGCCTGAGTTCAATTGACCAAAAGCATGCAGCTTCTCACCAAGACGAGAAGAGGGGCAGGAGCCCTCAGCTCCCAGCCGACGGCCGGTGCTCACCGTAACTGCCTGGCTGGATACATACTCGGCTGTCGATTAGAAATGCTCATGAAGAATTTTCTCCAGAAAATGTAGACCAAGAGCCAACATTCAATACCACTTCTATTGGGCTTTAGAAGTGCATTTTGTGATCACATTGGCAGCAGGTTTTTTCCTCTCAATTTTCCTTCTTTTCAAGTGAATAGTTGAGGGATTCCACATCCCCTGAGCACTTCCAGACTTACAGCTGGTGAGATAACCCCCAAATGCTTGAAAGGCTGGCAGGATGAGACTGCCAAGAACGAATTCAAGGGTGTAGATAAATATGTGCATAATTAGTAAGTAGCAATGTCAAAAAGAATAGTCATACTTTTGATTTCTATTAAAACAGAAAAGGAAGAAGTTGGGGATGGAGAGACACAGCAGAGGAAGGGGCCCTGGGCCGGGACCACGGGTCCTGACTTCCAGCATCGCCCCTGTGAGCCTGTGTTTCCTCTTCTCCTGAACAGGCATCGTAGCCTCCACCTGCCCACCCGCCATGCTTGCTGAGAATCAATGGACGTTTCTGAGGCAAAGCCGTGCAAACTCTAGAGCAGTCGGCGAAGGCAGGGGAGTTATTATTTTACCTGACAGATTGAGAGGCGCTTCCTCTTCCACCTGACGTGCCCAGAGCTTGGCTGTCAGAGTCACAGCTGCTGGGTTGAGGCGCCGCTGGAGATCAGAAGATGCACGGAGGCAGGAATCCGGTTTCTAAGTTCTCTGAAGTGCAGATGAGGGCTACTGCCCACAGAACTCCCACTGCTTTTTTTTAAAAGAGAGATCATTGAATTCTAAGGAAACCTCAAGGCCCCTCTTGAACAGCCCCCGATGGCTCCCAGGATGCCCTATGTTGCGCTAACTCGTGCCGCCGCGTACCCAGCCATGGGCGAGGGTGTGGTGTTTCGAGCAGGATTCCTCTACATGGTGTTCCAAGGCTCCTCAGAAGACGACTAGGGCATTTCTCTTGCCAGAGAGGTTTTCCTTCCTCAGGATTAGGGACTGGCCACGTCTTCTTGGAATCAAGTTCAAGAAACCAGTCAGCAGGCGTGGGGAGGATTCTTAGAGCCCTCCCCACACAGGACGCTTTGCACACTGGATAACCACATGGATGGTGGGAGGCCCTTTGAACCACCTTGTCCCAGAAAATCCCCCGTTCACGGAGGATAAAAGAGAGTAAGGTAAGAATGGTGACATCAGCAGCACCTGCAGAAAAAGGGTTCCTCCAGAATTAGCTGTCACCTGGGATGAGCTCAGGTTCTGCCAGGTATCTGTTGGGCGGGGGGGGGGGGGCCTAGGTAAATCCTTTGACTTTTCTTGGCCTCAGTTTACAGATTTCTCCAGGGCGGACAACAATTCTTGCTGTTATATGTCATCAGATTGCTATAATGATTAAGCATGGAAATAAATCACTTTCAAACTCTAAAAGTGCTATGTCTGAAGGACAGCTGACTAGGGTAGGGCTGGATCATAAATGTTAATACACTAATTAATTGGTAATACATGTAATTAATAGATGGTCCTACATTGTTTAACGAGAGCTGGCATTTACTGCAAACTTGCTCCTGTGGCCGCACCTTTCTAAACTTGTAACATAGTTTAACTTATTTAATTCTCACAACCAACTAATGTAGCAGGGAAGAGTATCATCCCATAGCATTCAGGCTCCGAGAGCCTAAGTACAAAGTAACAGCTCACGCGAGTTCAGTCGGGATTCGGACCCAGGAAGTCCCTTTGGGACCCATAGCCTCAGCCACTCTGCAGTGCTTGCTTCTCAGGCCTGCAGGGATCTACACAGAGATTTAAAAAGGTTTCTTTCAAAACAATTTCAGACTCAGAGAAAAGTTGCCAAAATAAAACAAAGAATTCCTATATATTTTTCACTTAGATTCCCTAAATGTCAACATTTTAGCACACGTGCTTTATCATTCCTTCTCTCTGTCTCTGCACATGCGCACACACACACGCTTACATGTATTTACATTTTTCTGAACCTTTTGAGAGTAACTTGTGGACCTGAGCGCCTCCTTGTCTAAATGCCTCTGTACATTTCCTGTAAACAAGGGCATTCTCTTACAGTGTAACGATTAAAACCAGGATGTCACATGGCTGCAGTGGGGTGACCTCACTTACGGATCCCGGCCACGCTCCGCTAACTTTCTCACCAGCATCCTTTATAGCAAACGACGTTTTGTTTGGCCTCCGCTCGTCCAGAATCACATGGTGCACGACTTCGACCATGTTAAGGACAACTGCCTGACGTTTTCTCCTGATTCAGTGCTGGGGATACCTGTCTGGCCAGAATGCCACAGAGCTGACGACAGGTCCTTCTCAGAGCATCAGACGAGGAAGCATATGATATTTCTTAGTCCCGTTGCTGGTGATATAACAAAACATATTTTTTAACAACGTTCCTTCTTTGCAATGCAGCATGTCTCCCCATCCGCCCAGGAAGTTCCCAAGGTTCTCCTCTACTTCCTCCCCCAGCGGGCACAGTGCCGAGAACGCATTTGTGCTGAGAAACCCTTGCTCATTTATTCCATTTAGACCCAGTCTTTCCTGATGAGCCTTTCATGAACGTGCCTGATGATGACAGCATTAGGGAAACAGCTACTTGTTTCTCCATTTCTTCTGCAATCAGAATGCCCACTCGCTATCTGAGTACGTTTCCACGTGAGGCTTGAACCCCCTGTGGGATGTGACATAGCCCCAGCACAGGGGTCCTTAACCAGGGCTCTGGGAGCATGAATGGAAAAGTCACAAAAACATTATTCTTGGGGGGAAGTGTTGGTATGGGTGTGATGTATTTATTAAGTAATACACAGTAGATTGTGGACTTAGTAAGGGGTCTGTGGTTTTCATCTGACAAAGGGGTCCATGGAACAAAGAAGGTGAAGAGCCCTTGCCCTGGGGTCTGCAGAGGGTGGTGATTGCCTGAGCCAGGCCCTGCAGCAGGCAGGTGATGCCACATGCCCTTTCCTCCTCCCTCGCTGGGCCTCCACCTCAGACCTTCTCCTCGCCCTTTTCCACTTTCCCATCTTATTTTCTAACAGCCTTGAGCTACCCAGTACTCAAAGGTCACAATCTTCTAGTAAACCGATATCTCCTTCTAGTTAACACATAGGCTCTTTGTTAGAACTTTCCTAAAAACAGGACCTTAAAGAAAGAAGTGATCCTCATAGGGGGTGAGCCCAGGAGGTAGGAAGGTCCCCAGGGTCCCATAACACAGCAGGGTGGGTGTCCCCTGTCCCTTTGCCCATGAGTGTGACCTTCATAAAGAACCCAGCCCACACAGATTTGGACAGAAATTTTTCCAAAGACGAAACACAAATGACCAAAAAACCCATGAAAAGATGGTCAACATCATTAGCTATTAAGGAAATGCAGATCAAAACTACAATGAGATGTCATCTGACACCTTACAAAATGGCCACTATTAAAAAACCAGAAAACTACAGGTGCTAGAGAGGATGTGGAGAAATGGGAACCCTCCTTCCCTGCTGGTGGGATTGTAAACTGGTGCAGCCTCTGTGGAAGAGATTGGCAGTTCCTCAGGAAGCTAAATGTAGAACAACCATACAGTCCACAATCCCGCTACTAGGAATGTATTGAGAAGAACTGAAAGCCAGGATGCGAACAGACATTTGCACACCCACGTCCACAGCAGAATTATTCACAATTGCTAAAGATGGAAACAACCTAAGTGCCCATCAACCAATGAGTGGATGAACAAAATGTCCATACAATGTAATACCATGCTGCAGTAAGAAGAAATGAAACTGGGACACACATGATAACATGGGTGAACCCTGAGGACATTTTGTTGCATGAAATAAGCCAGACACAAAAGTAGAAATATTGTGTGGTCACTAATACGATCTAAATACGATGAGTAAACTCTTAGAGTTAAACTATAGAGTGTAGGTTACTGGGAGATAGAATGTGGATGAGAAGGGGGAGCTGATGCTGAACGTATGTAGAATGATCTGGGGGATTGTAAATGTGGGGAAATGGTTGGAGTTGATGTAACACATTGCAGTGAGTATCATCAACACTGCTGATTTATAAACATGATTGTGACTGAAAGGGGTGGTCTAGAGAGGTTAAAGTGAATTGAAAGAAAGCAAGGTGATAATCTAGGGACTGTATAGCATCGTGATCGCGGTGGTAGATGATGATTGTGGTTAATAGTTACGAATACAAGAATGTTCCTCTATTACAAGGTGTTAAGAATATGAAGCTCCATGAGAAAAATACAACTAATGTAACATATAGACTACAGTTAAACAGTAATATTGTAATATTTTTACAGCAGTGGGAAAAAAGGCACTATATCAACGCAAAAAGGTCAATAATGGGAGTCGATAGGGGTTATGGGATTTTTCCATTTGAATTAATGAAAACATTCTGAATGGACTGAACTGATGGCAGGACAACTCTGTGATAAAATTGAGAGCCACTGAGCGTACACTTCGGGTGGTTTGAACAAGGCAGGCGACCATATAACAGTGAGCCCCTAGATGAGTGATGATGGACTGTGGTTAACAGTACAGATCTGAGTACATTCTCTCATGCACTATAACAAGTATACAAAACTAATACATGGTGTTAATAATGGGATGGTCTGTGGGGAAAACACACCAAATATAAGCTCTGGATTATAGAGAGCAGTAATATGATATTCTTTCACCATCTATAACAAGCGTGTCACAGCAAGGTAAAGGGGCTGGTAGGGGCAATGTATGGGAATCCTGCATGGTATGTGCAGCAGTTTGATATGGTTATGAATTCCAAAAATAGATATTGGATTATGTTTGTAATCTGGTCTGTACCTGGGCGTGATTAAGTTATGATTAGGGCTTTGATTGGGCCATGTCATTAGGGCATTAAGTCCCCAACCACCGAGGGTGACAAAGGACAGGGCAAAGGACAGAGGTGAGGGTTTTTGATATTGGAGTTTTGATGTTGGGGTTTGATGCTGAAGCCTTAAGTTGGAGCCCCAGGAAGTAAGCTCACAAAGGAAAGAAAAGCAAGCCCCAGAAAGAGAGGAACCCTGAGCCCAGGAAGAAGCAAGACCCTGGAAAGGAAGAACCCAGGAAGCCTGAGCCCTCACAGACGTCGGCAGCCATCTTGCTCCAACACGTGAAAATAGACTTTGGTGAGGGAAGTAACTTATGCTTTATGGCCTGAGATCTGTAAGCTCCTACCCCAAATAAATACCCTTTATAAAAACCAACCGATTTCCGGTATTTTGAATCAGCACCCCTTTGGCTGACTACTACAGTATGCATGATTGTTTTGTTAACTCACAGCTTCTCAAATTAAAAGAAAAAAATTTAAAAAGAACCCAGGAGGATGCAGAAGTCTCTGTTCAGGAAGGGAAGACACACCAGTAGCCTCCTGACTTCCTGCTAGGCAAAAATGCCTTCCATTTGTCCCTGTGACCTAATTGGAACACGCAGAACCCAATCGCCTTTTTATTTATTGGAAGGCTGGCTCTGCAAGGTGTCAAGCTCAACACGATCCAGAGAAAAATCAATAAAATTGTGCCCCCTACCCTCCGCAGCGTGCAGCCGTAATCCAGCAGCAAATGCAGTGGGCATTTGGTGAACTTGTCAACAAATCATCACCTGCTGACACGTCGTAATAGCCTTTGACAAGTGCACGTGTTGCAGCCCACTCAGAGCCAGTGATTAAAGAGAAATGGCAACACAAACTGCAGCTTTCAAAGAAAGTGGCCTCCGTCTCGGGGGACTGGGGCAGACGCTGGGCCCCTGGCAGGCAGTGCAGACAGCTGGGGCAGGCAGAGCAGGGGTTAGCGACTTGGGCTTTGGAGTTAAATGGCTAGGACTCGGGGGCCAGCTCTAACACCTACAAGCCAGCCAGCAAGTATTTAATGGTGCTGGGCGAAATCTTTAAAAACGGAAAAATAAGAGAGACTGTCCCACAACGGTGCAGTGAGGATTAAACGAAAGAATTGTCTGCAAATTATCTAGTTCCGCTGCACTTCACAGAAGCCTGAAACAACTTGAAATTTCTACATTGCAAATGGTGGGAGAGGCCAATTCTCTCTGCTCGAAGGATTCTTACCTGAGAACTCTTTGCAAGGTCCTGGGAATATCAGGAGGCCTCTCCAGACTCTGCTGGAGTTTGTGGATGCTTCATCGTTAGAAAGGAATCTCTTTGCCTCTCTCGTAAGGGTTTTAAAACGTGGGTGTTTTATCCCGTTCTTTCATTTTAAGCATTCGGCATTTTTTAAGTTTATCTGTTTTCTCCTTTTCACTTATTTTTAGGTAATTTTCTTTTCAATCATTAGATCATTACTTGGCTTTTGAGTTTTCCTTACGTTTTCAAAGTAGAGCTAAATTTTTAGCTTCCTGATTTTCCCTTTTTTCTCTTTAACCTGTACTCCTTCAATTTTCCTTTTTATGTTGTTTCTCTAAATCTCTTAATATACTTTTACTTCTTTGTTCAGACGAAAGTTCTTTTAAAAGTTTATGTTATTATTTTTAGCTATTTTAACCTCTTTTCTCTCTGCCTTATTTTAATAATTTTTTTAAGTCTTCCAGCATTTCATTTCTTATCTTTCTAAATTTTAAGCCTTTTTCTCCTTTTAGTCATTTGATTCTTTAAGCCTTTAATTTCTAAAATTTCTGGTTTGTCGTTTGACTTGTAGCTGTACCGTGTTTAAGCATTATTTTAGCCTTGGCCTTTAGTGTCAGGCAGAAATCTTGCTGCAGAGGTGACACTTGTGGAAGGGCATGTTTTGGGAAATTCCATACCTGTGCCCTGTCTGCTCCCCAAGCTGTCCCTCTGGAGGTCCTCGGTGCACTTCTATCAACTTGGCAACACTGATAAAAGCTTTACCCAGGTAATGCGAGAAACCCTCAAGCTTCAAGTCCTTCCTCAAGACATCAGGGGTTCCAGTCGGCACACAGCACACCCAATCCCTTCCTTTTACGAGGATGTAATGGTCTAGCCTGGGTCTTCCAGAGCAACTCTGATCTCCAGCAAGCCAGGTAAGCCGCGAGTGCCACACCCAGCGGGAGAGGGAGAGGCCCGGGGTCCACAGCCTTGCCTTACCTTCAGACCCACCCCCGAGGCGAGGCCCACGGCGGCCCAGGAGGGAGCTGGTGGGTTCGCCCTCGGTCCTGGAGGAGAAGACGCTGGCCCGCAGGTAGATCCTTCCAGCTCACGGAGGAGTTGACAAGGCCATCTCCATCTCAAAATAGAAACCCCAGTTCCAGGACAAAGTGAAATCGAACAGGACGTGATAAGAAGCATTCTAAGTTACACTTGAAGCATCCAAATGATCAACTTCGTAGCAAAGGCAGATAAACTGTTCGCTTTAACCAGAAGGACACGCCAAACCTTCCAACACCCTTTCTCATTCCCTAGTTCACATGGTCCTCACACGTAAGTGGTGCAGAATGAGCTCAAAAGGATCAAGGATCCCACTAGAGGACACAAAGGAAGGGGCAGACCAAACACTAGAACCCAGGCCTGCTGCGTCCACTCCACTGCATCAGGCTCCCTCCAGTGTCACCCACAGAAAGACCCCCCTCCCTCCCCCACGCCAATGGGGGACCGTGTCTGCCTGCAATGGTGGCTTCCAGGAGCCACAGCCCGTCTGCTGGCCTGGTCCTGAGATGATTTTCTGTCCTAAGAGGAGCTCGGGGGCTTTACTGACTTAACTGCGTTCCCACTGGTAATTACCAGCAGCAGAGTTGACACGGGAAGGGCGAGAGAGCAGATGGCACCGGGACACGAGAAGAAGGAGGTCGAGGAAAGAGAAGCCCACAGTGCAAACGGCTCCCCCACCGTCGGCAGACCCCCTGCAAATCTCCTCCCCGCCAGAATCCGACTCATGTGCATAGTGGGGCCCCAGCACGGAGCCACAGATTTTATGTGTCAGCGCTAAAAAGTGGCCAGCGCGGCCCGGATTCTCAACATCGGGGCTTTAAACAGCCCATCTACATCCAGCATCTGGGACAAGCCGTAGCCCCAGGGCCCCAGGTCACTGAGCATGTCTCACATTGATTGAAACATTTTGTGGAACAAACAAATTAACTTCCAGCATGAAAAATGCAACTTTGCCTGTTACCGAGAAGTAAATCCCAAATGTAAAATTTATCTCTAATAGTCTATCAGGGAAAAAATCTGAACTCAATACCCCTTCGCCTATTGAATAACACTAATCCCATGCAATCACTCTTCAGTAACCCTGCTTGTCTCCAGTTTGACTCGAGCTTGTTAAAACTAACCCATTAGTCTTCTATGAAAAGATGTAATCAGTAGTAGGGAAATGAGAACTTTGGTGATACTGCGAATCAATCTATGTTCCACAAGTGAAAACACTCCCCAATTGGTAATTAGTTATAGAGACAAAATAATTAAATATTTTACTCTGAATTCCCTCTGCTTTGCTTCTGTTGTGTTTTCCAACCCCCTGTGTGCATTCCTGGTTTATTTATGGTGGGACTTTCACAATTCTGAAACTGTGTATGAACAGCACAAAGACAAGGGAAGATGAAAATTACTGGGTGAATTTGATGAGCACAGTCAGCCAAGCCAGGCGAAGCAGAGAGGCCTGACCCATTGTTGGTCCCGAGTTATCAAAAAAACACGATATAATTCAGGGTAGTTTTGGCAGCTTAAGACATAAACGTGGAAGCCAGAGCCTTCTTAATTAAGCTTGCTGAGGCGCTTTGGGGAAATGAAGGTGAGCCTCAGTCTTCCAAAAAGATGTCTGTTTCGGTTTGATCCCAGCACAGTGACGCCTCCCTCAACATTCTAATGTTGAAATGCAACTCATATCCAATGGAGGAATGGAAAAGACCATTGCCATGACGATTTAAAAATGCGCTTTCAGTCACCTGACCTAGGTGTAAAAAGCCATGTTACCAAAATCCGTTACTGAAAATCGAACCTGTTCAATTAATTGGTTACTCAAGATATGCAAGTCAGAAGTTGAAGCCAAACGTTTTCATAAAGAAATCTTTGAGGGAAGCAGCCACGGCTCAATCGATTGGGCTCCCGTCTACCATAGGGGAGGCCCTGGGTTCGCGTCCCGGGGCCTCCTTGTGAAGGTAGGCTGGCCCGCACCCGCGGAGAGCTGACGGCCTGTATGCCCGCGGAGAGCTGGCGCAGCGAGATGACGCAACAAAGGACAACAAGCAGACACAGAAGAACGTGCAGTGAATGGACACAGAGAGCAGACAGCCAGCAAAGCGGCAAGCGGGGCTGGGGATAAATAAATAAGTAAATCTTAAAAAGAAAAAGAAATCTTTGCTCTCTCTTCATATATACAGTCAATTGTCAGCTGATTTTTATAAGGTGGCACAAAAGGAATCAGAAGAAACGATGCTTCCCTCACAATCTTCAGTGACCACTGAGACACTGCTTATATGAAACTCCCGGTAGTGTCTTAAAACCACCACCCCCCATTAGCTCTGAAATATTGCCATCAGACAATAACAGGTAATCGTGTGCCTTTCTGAGGTCCCTATTACTGTCCAAAGTCTTCAAGTTTTGATGATTTAATGCCGGTGACCACTGCAATTTCCTGACCCTAAAGACTTCTCAGCCCCTCAAGTCAGTGGGGGAGAAAACAGCCCCAAACAGTGTGATCTTTCCAAGGGACAGAGAGGGCCTGAGAAATGTGCTTTGTCCCAGGGGTAGTCCTGACTAACCTGGCATAGAACAGAACAAAATGAGAATGGATGAAATGAGCAGCCCACTTCCGTAAGGGACAAGGTAGCATTCAAAGTCAGTGGTAAGACTTAGTGGAAAGAATCCTGGATTATGGATCAGAAAGCCTGATTCTTAATCCTGGTTCTAGCAACGATAGCCATGTTGGTAAAAAAAAAAAAAAAAAAAAAAATGTGATTTAATCCAAAATTCTTGTTTTATAGGGGAAATAAAAGAGAGAGAGGAACATCCAGAGTGCTTGTGTGGCACCCACTAATTAGTGTTAAAGCCAAAATTAGAATCCAGAAGCCCCTCCACCCCACCCAGCCAACACCGATGTTGGAAACATCAGGCAGTAAAGGGGCCTTCCTGCTGAACAAACGTGTGCAGTCCCCTACGTCCTCCTGAGCAGGGAGCACCCCTGCCACCATGTGTCTGGACTGGAATACCCACCCTCACTCCTGCCTGGCCACTGGCATCTTTCCCATCCTTCAAAGCACAGCTCAGTGCTGCCTCTGGCACCATGCTGAGCCACATGCTTTCACTGTCTGAACTTTCTAGGTGTCCACTGTCTGAGTCACCACATAGTATTGTCTTCAAGTGCACTGTTGGTTTGGGTTACCTGGCAAGTCCATCGCGACAACTTGGTTGGGTCAGGAACTGCTTCTAAATGTTCCTGCAGATCCTTAGCTGCCTCTAGAAGATGGCTTATAGGTGTTCATTCAGTGATCAATTGGTTCATTCATTACAGACTTCAAATACATTTAATGCCCCAAATCCTAGACCTGTAGACAGTCAGAGCTGCAAAAACCCTGAAGGTCCATCTATCAACCCAAGGGCTCATTCTATAAACAAAAACTTTGTGGCGAAGAGAGGGGCACACAGGTGGAAAGCAGCATACCTGAGACCAAGCCAGGTCTGCCTGACTCCAAAGTTCATAACACTCTGTCTTAATTTTTGAAGGTTCATTGAAAATGTGCTTACTTCACAACAAAAAGAAAACTAGTATTATGAAAGCTTCAAAATTCCCAACTTCTTTGTCTTTGACTAACTCAGTGTCAGCTCTAAAATAATTCTTAAAAAAAGGACTGTCCAGATTTGGGCTGAGATGGCCTCATGTTTAATAAACTACTATAAATGTGTATCAAATAAATCTTTAATTTGGCATCTCTTTTCAGTTTTCTTTAGCAAGTATTTCTGTGATGCTGTGTGAGCTGCTGCTATCTGCAGAAAATGCTAAGAAAGTATAATCTCAAATACATGGATATGCACTATATTTAGGAGGATTGAAGGTCTAATTTCAAATCCTGGCTCTACCACGTAGTAGCTCTGTGATTTTGAACACAGTATTTAACTTCTCTGTGCCTCAGTTTCCCCATCTGTAAAATGTTGATAGAAGTTATATCCACCTCGTCAACTTGTGAGTACTTATCAATGCTCAAAAAGGATTCACTTTTATCCCCTCTTTCTTCTGGGAGAGTTGTTGAACCTTCAATTCTTTGGTCATGAGTTGACAAAAGGCAGACATCCCAACCACTCACTTGCCTGCTTTCTCTGATAACTATTCTCCAAGGCTCTGTCTTCCATATAACAGTGCATCACTCGCTGGACTCAGCACTCACACCAGAAGAGTAATGAGGGACACACTGGAGGATTGGCTGTTTATGATTGCATGGCTCCCTGTGGCTTAAAATCCTAGGGAAAGGTGAGTTAGGATTCAGTGATATAACTTCCCCCCACCCACCCACCCCAAGCACCACCACAGGATTGATGCAGCAGAGAAGAAAGCAATGCCACATGGGGCTGGGCCTGGAGAGAATAGCTCTTTATTCTCTAACACAATGAATTTCTAATATGATGGACAGATTAATATTATTAACTTTGGCAAATCCACAGCCCGCCTACCCCTTGAGGGTAAAGAAGGGACTTGTTGATTTGGAGAGTCTCCAAAAATAATTTCATGCAAGAACTATTTCTCTTGGATGGTCCCTACAGAGGAAGTAAGCTAAATTAGAAACTGTAACCTGGCGGGATCGTGTAACTCCACGGATGCTCTTGCTGGTTGAAAGGTTAGCATGCCACGTCCTCAGAGCAAAACACGGACTTGTTCAGGAGATCAGAGTGAAGGGGTAATGAAATTCCCAAATTCTGATCATGGAGAGGCTATGGTTTGCGTGGGAAGATCAAAAGGCAGCTATAGACCACACCAACCTGGATAAGAAACAAAACTTAGACCTCAAAGAAGTTCACCTGCACACCTCGTGAGGGGGTATTTAGAGACCTTTTGTGTGTCTTAAAATGGAGAGGCTTCAAGGGAAATGAGGAGGAGCTCTGAGCTCCATGGGTAAACCACACATGGAGACCAAAGGACTGAACCTGGGCCATTCACTGGGAAAATGCAGGCCTTCAGTTCAGCTAATAAAGGCTGGAATAAGCTAACTACACAACTCAGAAACAGCTGCTCATCTCTATCAAACTCTAAAGGGTGAGAGAAGTAAGGAAATCTTAGAAGTAAGAGATGGAGAACATCCAGATCACCTTATTTGTCCTCCAGAGAGTCTTTGGGTGGTTTTGTCCAACCTTCCTTCTAGCGTTTGATCCACCTCCAGGCTTGGAGGCCCCAGTGAAGAGGGCCATTCCTCTTGGAGACTCTTGCTATCAGGAAGTATTTAATGATTTCTAGCCTATTTCTTCTCCCTGACTTTCAACACACAGGTCTGGTTTGGTAAGACCAGATGTTTTGTGGGCGATTGGGATTGAACCAAGGAAGAGAGGTTCAGGAACACCTAGGGGATCATGCGCATTCTCAACAGCTACCAGCAGCAGGGAGTGCTGGTGAGACATCAGATTATAGGCCCTGGAAGCCAGGAAGCTGGGGTCAGCCCCTGGGGGACACAGCCTGTGTTACCTGCCAGAGGAACTGGCTGCCACGGGCTCAGGGAAATGTTAGAGGTCTTTGGAAGGCCCTCCACCCTGTCTTCCCCTCTCCCCTCTCTTCCAGTACCTCTCTTCCTGCTGTAATCCCACTTCCAGAAAGGAAAGTCCTTTATCTCACAGTGACAGCTAACGCTTCTAAAGGGAGACATGGTGGCCAATGCTATCACCAAAGGAGAAGTAGCCACTCCTCTGCCAACCCAGTCCTTGAGAGAAGTGGACCCTGGAAACTCAGGAGGGAAGACATGACGTCTGTCTTGTTTGTCATGAAGCTGCAGATGGCTAAGTACCAAGTTCATAATAGAGATTTAAGAAATCTGTATCCAGTTGAAAGGGCTTGAAGTGTGGGGCAGGGGGCACAGCACTTTGTGCCTAAGGGAGAAGGAAACCCTTCAGAAATCAAGCTGTAGAAAGCAAACAGCCAAAGTGCATGGTTCAGGTTTCTGAAGAAACCTTTGTCAACTTCATATGTTAATTGCCCCCAAAGGGACTTTTAAAGGGCCACTGTTTATGTCCTTGTCTATAATTTTGAAGAAGACACCCATATGCAATTGTCTACTGGATATCTACACTCTAATTTTTCACAGACAGAAATGAACCCATCATCTCTAAGACAGGATAATATCATCCCAGGGGACAAACTCTTCTGCCATTTAGTAGATACGTGACCAGAACAAGTTACTTGATGTTTCTGGGCCTCAGTTTCTTCATCCATAAAATGGGGAAATAACTGTACTTACCTTATATGATGAGATAAAGTGCTTAGGCCCGAGTCTGTTAGGCAGCAAGGGCTAAATAAATGCCAGGTCTCTTACTTCCTTCTCCACTCTATCCCCAAATCTGCAACTCTTATTCATGTTCCCTGTTCTGGGAAAAAGAATCACCACCTACCCAGGTACCACCCCCAGAAAGCACAGTGTCATCCTTGCCTCCTCTTGGTCATTCTTTGTTCCTAGCCCCCAATTTTCTAAACCTCCATTTTCTAAAGTCCACCTCATTGCTACCTCTTTCCATCCTTTCTTCAATTTCACTGTCTTGGTTCAGACCCCAAACCTCTCTATTATTATCCTCTATGTTCCTAGCCCATCCCCCTCTAATCCATCTTCCACACTGCTTCTAGAGTCATCTTTCTAAAGCAAAGGTCTAATCTTGTTATTCCCCCACTTCAATCCATCATCAGTTTCCAAAAGCCATAGCTCCTAGCTGTCCTTCAAAACTCATCTCAACCATCATTCCCTCCAAAGTATCCTAACTGCCCTGCCTAACTGACACACTTCTATTCTGATAATTAGTACCCTGCAGGTGTATTGGAACGCTTATGACACTGTTCTCTGACTCCCCCACTGGGCTGTAAGCTTCAGAGCAGTAGCTGTGCTTTTCACTTTGATTCTCTAATACCAAGGACAGGGCCTAGCATAGGTAGGTGCTCTTTAGGTTAAGCGGATGTTAGGTGGATGAAATGATGGATGGATGGCAAAGCGGAAGAGAAGACATCACTGAGACACTCATCAGATCATAGGGAAAGAATCAAGGCCCAGATTTCTCAGTATCCAAAAAAGAAAGACTGTGGGTCTCATAGGAAAAAAAAAAATGGGGATTGTTAGAAACCACTCTCATATGGGGACAGGTGAATATCGAGGAAAGATTTCCGGCATTGGTGACAAATGGGAGACCTTGGCAAAAAGAACCCTAACAAATGACACGAATGGAAGTGAAACCAAGGAAGAGGCCCAAACTATCATTATTCATTTCTCTGTCACTTTAATTCATTGTATTTATGCCAAACTAATTAGGTCTTATTTTGCAAACAAAATTTTCATGGCCTGCAACATGAAATTCTTCTCTAATATGTAGCATCTGCTGCATTTATCACATCCATTAGTTCTGTAATCATCTCCAAAACAAACATTAGGCTCATGGGATGTGATTCAGAGAGTAGAGAACAGTTATGTAGCCTGGACATGCACACACTGCTGTAAGTTCCCAAGTCAGCCACTCTTTCTGGATGTGCCTTACCGAGGAGTCGGGACAGGTGATCAGCAGACCCCGCCCAAAGAGAAGAAACACCTAGTCACGCTTCCACGAATGTGCACTCAGAACTCCCACACAGGCTGCAGTCGGAGATGAATCCTGTCGTTAGTTGTGTGGGTTGACTTTAGGCTCAACAGGAGCCTGCAGGAAGAGAGGTGAGGGGAGCTGGTGGAATCAGAGGCAGCTTCATACGGATACGAGGGACCTGGAGCCGAGCCTGGGAAGCTGACCGTACCAAGGCAGCAAGTCGCCTCGGTGCATGACCTAGAGTAGAATTAAAGAGCCACCTTCAGAGTGGGGACCATGAGTTTCCCTCTGTGCATCCAGCTCTGCTCTTTCTGAGATGGAGGGCCTTTGCCCCATGCTATGAGCAAGTTTTAAGAGCAATAATGGTCAGAGATGCCAAGAACATTGTCCGCCGCCTTCCTCCCAACATATGGCAAGGATGTGACCCACGTAAGAAGTTGCCAGATATCCATTTCTGCAAGAACTCTTTGAGCCCTGTGCTGGCCCAGCTGTAAGGACACAGGGAAGCAGACAGCATGGTCCTTGGCCATGGCAAAGAGACGAATCTCCTATAGAAAGTAAAAGTGCCCAAGTGGGGGCCTCACACTGCTGTGCTGTCCCTGTTTCCAGCAGACCTCCACGGGAAGGCCCAGGAGCTTCGCCTTGGCACCCACTCGACCTGCCTCCCTCAGGTCTCCCTTGTGGTGAATGTAGGTGACAAAGTCTCCTTTGGGACCCCCCCCCCAACCCTTGTTCCTTCTCCCAGCTACCGGCATTTCCTCCATGAAAGACCTGGAGAAGGTTTCACTCAGCATGGAAGGAGCCCCCAAGGGTAGCCATCCTTCCTGGAAAGTCGCTCCCTTTGTCCCTCTGGGCTCATAGCTTCTTGGCGCTCATGGACTTTCCGGACTCTTCCATGCATATTGAGTCACCTCACCCACACCGGCAGCTGCTTCTGCCCCTTCATGCATCTTCTGCCCCACCTTCTGCCCCACGGTCGCTTCGACCTGTGTCCAGATGAAGCCCATCAGACAAGCCTGGCTGGGTGGCCAGAAGGCTAGCAAGTTCATTCCCAGGGTGGGGACCCTCCACCAATGACAGAGAAGAGCCCGCGGTTCAGCCTTTCCAGTCCAATCCTCCGGTGCAAGGGAGAGCAGTCCTCACGGCTGAGCTCCAGGTGCCTTCATCAGGGACCTTAAAATGTCCTTTCCTGATGGCTTTGCCTTATATGCTGCCCAGCCCCGGCTCCTGGGTCCCGGCATCGCCTTTTACATGCACTACCTGCCCCCAAGTCCTTGTCTCAGGCTCCTGCCTGCCAGGTAGGACCCATGCCACGACACTCCCTCTGCTGTGCCCAGAGCATCTTCAGAGGCACCACTCTGCCCGTGGGCTTGGGCTGGCCCTCCTCGGAACGATGTGTCCCCAGCCAGCCGTCCTTCCCAGAAGGCCAACCTTTGACGCACACCAGTTCTTTTGTTCTTCCCTAATAAAATCAAAAGACAAGAAAGAAAAGCAACTTTCCTATAATGTTTGCCTTGTTCTGATGTCAAAGACAGTAAGACTTGCAAATATATGGTAATGAAATGCATCTCTTTGGGCAAACTGCTGTAATAATGATTGCTGTGTCTGTGACAGAATGCCAAAAAAATGTGATGTTAAATCTCATTTTAGAATAATTAGGACAGTGCATGAGAGGAGCCTGGGATTCTACCTCCAGATGGGTTTTCACTCTGTGTGTGACCTTCAGTTCATTCCCTTAGGATTTCTGATCCCCTGCCTTTCTATAGGTAACCTGAGAATAAAAGTGGCTGAGGTGACAAATGTGAGCGCGTGTAAGTGATTCTGAAGACATGCCATTCATTTTCATTGCCATTGTTAGAATTCTGTGAGTCTGGAGTTACAGCATGGCAATCGATGTGTTCGCCCCTCGAATTCTAGACGGTCATTCCTTCCATCACCAGGGATGACTGAAGAGCCAGCTCTGTGCCGGGACTTCTGTGCGCGGGGAGGTCAGTGATGAACAGGAGGAGTGGGTTGAGGAAATGGTGGTTTACGGGACGAGGGGAAAATGCGTGACCCGTCCATCACATTCCTGACAGGCTGTCACACACATCAGGAAACAAATTCATTGGGTGTGGTTCAAAAGGAAAGAATTAGCCCCAGTGGAGGAGAGGCACAGGACACAGATTTTGGCAAAATATAAGGACAAATTTCCCATCAACTAGAACAGTACAACAATGATCTGGCTTCCCCGCAAGTACAGTAGACCAGTGCTACTCAAAATGTGGTTCTGGCACCAGAACCGTCATTACTGGTCTGTGACGAGCTGCACGTAGAACGGAAAGACGATGCGTCTCGTAATACGTCATTGCCATGACATCCTAGCACGGACACCGCTTATTGAACAGGAGAGAGGCTGGTTCTTCTCAAACTCACGTAGGAGTTCCACGTGGCCTGAGCTGGTCTCACGGGGGCACACGGACCCTGTACAATGGGTGATCTTGTCAACCATAAGTTTAAAACTTCAAGGTGGCATTGGATTGGGAAAAGTGGACATAATGGACAAAGGGTATGGGGAAAGGCAGGAAGAGATGAGAGGTGGAGGCGTCTTCGGGACATGGAGCTGCCCTGGATGGTGCTTCAGAGGTAATCACCGGACATTGTAAATCCTCACAGGGCCTACATGATGGAATAGAGGAGAGTATGGGCCATGATGTGAACCAATGTATATGAGGTGCAGAGGTGCCCAAAGATGTACTTACCAAATCCAATGGATGTGTCATGATGATGGGAACGAGTGTTGTTGGGGGGGGGGGAGAGGGGGGGTGGGGGGGTGGGGTTGAATGGGACCTCACATATATATTTTTAATGTAATATTATTACAAAGTCAATAAAAAATAAAAAAATTAATAAAAAAAAAAAAAAAGTTTAAAACTTCAGCATCTACTCTTTTCAGCAGAAGATGATTTGGTTCACCTACAACTTTCGGGATAAATCTGTTGCAACTGACTACCAATGGGAATTGAAGATGAATTTTTTTAAAAAAACAGTATCATTTTGCTTCATTTTGAAAAAAAAAAGGTAAAAAATAAATGTTCTTAACTTGCTGAAATTGCTTTAAAAACCTCTTCTCCCAACGAGCCTAACACTGGTTTGCCTACTATGACTGAAAGTAAAATAAAACATAGAAACTATTTTCTATATTTTCTCCAGAGAGTTGTATTGTTATCAATCCAACCTCCATTCAACTAGTTAACAAGCAAGAAGCTCATTTGTCACATTAAAAGCTTCACATCTAGCATTTGTTCAGAATGTGCATGTAAGTATTTGATATAGAGAATTGCTACTTAACTTATGACATAATACAGTAATGCAGAAAGACAAAAATTTACACATGTAAAGACAATTATTTCTGTTATTCACCTTGATGCACACCTGCCATAAACATGTCCAACTTTTGTAATTCATTTTCCCCTGTGCTGTGCTTGTTTTGATGACATTTATTGCAACATAACTTTACATTTGTGAATCTATCTAATAATTAAAATTTGCTTGTAGATTATATATATATTTTTTTAACTTTGGCTTTTCCAGTAATTCATCTTGATGGTGTTTTACAAAAGTGCCGGTTATCATTGGATTGGAAATTTGAAAAACTGGTCCTCAGCAGCCTGAAGAGGAGCCTTGGTGTGGATGTCCACCCAGAGCCGGATGGCCCGCTGCCGTGCAGGCTGGACTGGGAAAGTCTGCTCCAGGGGCCCTCCGGGGCACTGTCTGGAGGCCTCAGGGTTACCTCTTAATTGCCTGAGAGAAACCCATGAGCATTGCTTAAAATGAAAACACCAAGCCTATTAGTGGTATAAATTGCCAATCGAGAAAAATTCCCTACCTATTGAGAGGGAGGCAAGGAGGATGGTTGGAGCCTCAAACCATGTCTGATGAATAAATTTGAAGGAAAAAGAGCTTTTTCGCTTTGAAAGTGGAAAACCTCAAGAATACATCATTGTCTTCAAAACATCTTAAGTGTATCAAGGCAGAGGGTAAGGGAATTTTAAGAAGTACACTGAGAAGCTCCAAGGGGGTAAAATTACAATCAACAGGTCAAAGTTGCAGGAAGGCAGATTTTGTCTAGGAAAAGTATTTCTGGACAATGACAGCTGTTCAGAAATGAAGAGTTAACCTCAGGCGGTAGTGAGTTCCCGGTCGCTGCCACTATAGTTCACTAAAAAAAAAGGATGAATTCCGGTGAGATGGCTGGAGAAGTGATTCTAGCACAGAATGGAAGAACTTGCGTTTTGGTGAGCTGCTAGTAATCTCCAGGGCCTGGCTAAGCCTTTACTATATAGCATTTTATTCTCACCTCACAGAAAATCTAGGAGGTGGGTATTATTATCCCCACTTTATAAATGAGAAGCCAGAAGGTCGGGGGGAGGGAGTGGTAAATGATGTGCTCAGAGACAGACAGAAGTAGTAGACAAGGGATTCTAGGCTCTTAGAGCCAGAACAAAACTGTCACCAACTTTGAAAGGCCGTGATTCTCTGTATCCAAAAGCCCTGGAATGTGACCAGAACCCTCAAAAGAGAGGAGGTAGCTCCAAGACCAAAGTGACCAAATGATTTTATTTCACACGTCACCAAGTACCCTGAGGAGTTTCTCCAGGAGTTTGGTCTCCTCATTCTCTGAAGACTTCTGGAAGGCAACAGTGGAGCACCTCCCCACTTCCTTCCCACAGTTCCTTGGGCTTCCACAGCCTTCCACCTGCCCGCCCCATATCCAGAACGCGTATGCTGTTGGAACCGAAAAGACCTCACCTGTGACCTGCAGACCTTCCGGCTTCACGTCTGGACACCTTGTCCAGGATATCGTGCTCTACAGAGGCACGTGAAGACGATAAGGGTCCGCCCAAAGGAAGAACTGCAATGGTAGAGTTTCTGGCACAAAGAGAAAGATGATTTCCTATAGGAGAACTTCCTGACATCTCACTGCCCCACAGAAGCTCACCAGGGCCCAGCGGTTCTGCTCCTTAGCAGGCACCTTTCAGTACTTATTTTCCTGAAACCTCCAGCATCCACCCGTTCCTTTCCTCAGGCTTTGGGGGCAAGATTTATGAGGGCTCTTTACAAAGAGACGTCGCTTCTGTACTTGAGCAAGACAGAGCACCAGTTCTTTGATCCTTGCGGAGACAGGGAGAGAAGTCCCAAGATTCTGACTCACCGTCGAATCTCCTGACCCTGAGCCTCTGCCCAGTCCTGGTCCTGTTGGCGCGCGTCCCCCGCTCCTTCTCGGTGGCTCTT
Source organism: Dasypus novemcinctus (assembly GCF_030445035.2). NCBI lineage: Eukaryota > Metazoa > Chordata > Mammalia > Cingulata > Dasypodidae > Dasypus > Dasypus novemcinctus. The sequence continues at coordinate 9,702,311 of NC_080697.1, forward strand.
GATCTTGCACACCCTGAGTCATCTCGGCAGATTCCACGCGACCAGCCCAGTGGCCGGCGTCCAGCTCCTGTCACCTGCCTTGATGGATGTGCATCCCCTTCGCCGCTCTCGGGGCGTCCTCCCTCCACCCTGAGCAGGACAAGCAGGTCCCTCCGCCTCCCCTTACCTGTCTCAGCACTTGGCCACCGTTGTTTCCGCAAAGCTGTCCTTTCCTCGCAACAGATCTGATTGTGCAACTGCCTCCATCGCCATCTGACAGCCTGCGTTTTGAGCTTTGTGTAATCTCCAAACAGATGAATAATTTTCACTTGTGCATTTCAATGAGCTTGGGGCGCATTCAGGGTTCAGAGGTACAAGGAGAAATATTTCCAGAGGGATGAGTCGCCTAGTGTTGGAGGTGCCTGGGAGGGAGAAGCAAGGCGCCGCCGGGGCTCTCCAGGGACCCACAGCCCCCACGTGCACTTTGGGTCACTGTTTCCAGTTTGCAAATCCTCAGCTGCTGAGATGAACTGTCCGCCTCTTTGCTCTGCCTCCCGCTTTCTCGGCCTTCCCTTCCTCTTCCTTCTGTCCTCCTCCAACTTCCCACTTCCAGGAAGAGCCTGGCCTAGCCTTCACACATCACCTGCTGGGCCCAGGTTTGCTCTACGAGGAGAGTCCCTTTCTGGTGGCATCAGAACCCTGATCACCTGCCGCCGGCAGTGTGGCCATTCTTTGCAGAGAGGAGGGGTCCCTTCACCAAGGCCCGGGATGGGAACGTGTCCAGTAGGGGACCTTTTGCCTTTCTCAGATTCCACCCCACCACGGGTCCCCCACAAGCGTGGGCTGTTTTCTCAACTGAACCTCCTGGCTATCAGGGAGCTTTAAAAGAATTCAAGATTTTCAAAATATTCCCCTAAAAAATCCCCTGTGCACCTCTCGGAACAATAGCATCCCACATGGTGGCCAAAACAAGCTGAGGGTTTGCCTGGACAACAGGTTCAAGATGCTCTGAAGGTGTGAAAAATGGCAGGAGGACCTGTCACTCACCAAGGCATTCAGTTGGCCACGCCCTCCGACCCCAGGGCTTTCAGAATATGAAAGCTACAAAGAACTGGGGCCAACAGTTCAATTGAGTTCCCAGTCCAAAAGCCCCTGACAGCCAGAGGAATTAGGCACCCACAGCTCGCCTTAAGGGCAGCTCGCCCTCCACAGTGCTTTGCCCAGAACTGTGATTTCCCTCGCACCATCTGAGTGCTTTGCAAAGCGTTAGCAGAAGTATTTCAAGTGTGAACCAAGAGGAGAAAGGGCACTGAAGCAGCGGGACAGCGCTCAGCTTCTCGTGGGGGGCAGGGAACGCGGGCTCCCAGCGGCGGCACCACAGCAGGGCGCGCCCGCCAGGTCTTCGTTCCTTAGTGCCAGAAGCCGTCTGGGCACTGAGGTCCAGTTCTGCCACCTGAAAGGCAGGCTCGCGCTCTCTGAAAGCCAGCGCGCCCCAGCTTTTCCCATTTCTCCGGTGGGGCGTACGTCGCACCCCTGCGCGCCTTCCTCCTTCTCATCCCACCTCTGGCTGTTCTTTCCCAGCCCCCTCCTCTTCTGCCCAGCCCATGTTTTCCCAGCTTCTCCTGGGCCCACTGCTCTTCTCACTCTTCACACCCTGGATGGACAAGTTCGCCCATCCTCTTGACTCCCCCCCGCCCAGGGAACAGCCCTCTCCCCGCACCCCTCCATCCTCGCCCACTGTGATGGTGGATCTCACGGGTCAACGGGGCCAGGTTCTCGATGTGGCCAGTTGCTTGGTCAAGCAAGTGCCGGTCTGATTGTGGGCTTGGGAGGGTGTTTCGTAAATAGTTGATTGCACCGAGGGCTGAATGGACGGTCAGCAAAGGGGGCTGCCTGCAGCAATTGAGAGGAGCGCCTCACCCAGTCAGTGGGAGCCCTTAAAGCAGCAATCGGGGATTTCAGCAGACAGCAAGAATTTCTCTCTCTGCTTCAGCCAGCCCCCTTCACTGGGGAGTTCAGTGCCACTTTCACCAGGGTCTCCAACTTGGGTTCTGCCCTACTGAATTTTCAATCTTTTCAATCCCCACAATCGTGTGAGTCGATTCTTATAACAAAGATGCTAATTTTGCACACACACACACACACACACACACACATACACCCTTAGGTTCTGTTTCTCTAGAGAGCCTTAGTAACCCACACATCCTGATCTCCTATTGCCGTGTGCCCTGACAGAACATTGCCTCGTTCCAGAATTTTGTCTAATCCAGAAGGCAGGTGAGGTGAAAAGTGCATGGATCTTGAAACCAATCTGTGTTTAAACTCTCTCTTTACTGTTTTGTAGCTGGGCATCTCTGGACCAGCTATTTCCACACTCAGCTTCCCCATCTGGAAAAGGAAGCTAATGAGTGATATCAATGCCGGAGGCTGTTAGGAGGATTGAATAAGGTAATGCTTGCAAATCATTCTGCACAAGGCTACACTAGATAAGAGGTGCTGATGTAACACCCTGCAACTACAATAAAAACGGGTAACAGTGGCTGGAGATGGCCCTGCCCCTCTGCCAGCCATTCCCAGACCCACTGCATCCTCCTACTCTCAGCCCACCAGGGTCCCTTCCCACCCCATCTGCCCTTTTGCAATTCGAATAAATCTCTATACATACCCCACAAGAAATTCCCACACGTGGCAGGAGATTCCATTGGAAATTAAAAACCTCACGTGCTCAACAAGCCACAGACCTATTTCTCCACCAGTTTCTCAGAAAGCTCAATTCCCAAAGCACCTCTGCTCTCACTGCTTGGGTCCATTAGTACAGCCATCCTGGCCAGCGGAACGAGGGGCTCCACCAGGCCACAGCAGAACTGCAAAGCTGAAGGGATGTCCCGGTGGGATGCCCTGTGGGCCGCACAGGTCTTGGGCTGTGGAGCCAAGGGCTTAAATGGACCCGGTTGTCTGCCCGATGTCAACCTTAAAGGGAAGGACGTCATCCAAATTCCCAACTTTCCTTAGAAACATAACAGGAATGTCCTTGGTGACCTCCAAAGAGCCCTTTTGGGTCCCATCTTCTCCTTCAGTTTGAAGAAGTTTCCTTTTTTCAATTCTCATTGGATAAAATAACTTTCATTTTCTCAACTTTCATCAACTTATCTTTCTCAAGGATCAAGTAATGCCCTCCCCCTCATTCCAGAATTCCATGATTTGGTGAACAAAAACAAGTTCCATGTCACCCGCGCCTCTCCCACCTTCACAGGCAGCACTTCAGCCTGCCATGCTTCTTCTAGGTGGAAGGGTCCATACCCAAGAAAGCACTGCGGTCCTAGTTTAAATGAAGCTTAGCCCAGCATCAGACAACTGGAACTAATCAGCTTCACAATACGGTACAGGGCTCTGTGCGTGCTCCCTGAAATGGTGCTCCCCGACCTTCTGCTCATCTTGGTATACGTAAAAAATCATACCGTTTGCCTGGTTCCCCAGGTAAACCGGATGAAGCTGCCTACAACTGGAAGCAACTAAGCCAAGGCTCTGGGGTGGGGATGGGGATAGGGTGGGGTCACAGGACCTGCCTGGCTGCCCCAAGAATTAGGGGGAGCAGTCTCTCAAACGCACCTGTAATCCATTTATAGCGTCTCAGCATGCCATGGCACCCGCATTGGGCAGTTCCCCCTAAGGTCGTCTTACTGCCCAGGAGACCACTAGAATGCTCATTCTGTTAAACAAGAGCTTCTCTCCAGAAGGCCCCAAGTCTATTTTTCTCCTCCGTGTTAGTTCTCTGAAATACGTTTCCCGCTCAGTAGTCAGTGCTTCGTCATGCTCAGCGAGGAGGATGACCTGAGAGCTGCAGTAAAAACTCAGGAGCCCTGTGGATTCTGGATTTATGATTCAGCAGCCGCAGCTTCTGAGTCACTCACACTTAGATGACTGTGGACAACCACGGGACTCCGGCAGGCCCTAATCAGACCGGCCGGAAAATGACATCAGAATAGGTTTCTACTGGAAACCAAACACTGTGTGAAAATTGAGACTTCCTGAGCAGATAAATTAAAAGCAAGCTGCACAGGAGTAGCATGACACAAGCCATATGTTGAACTTCAGCAGAAACAAAGCTGCCAGCAACCACAGCCCATAACATCACTCAGTGTCACGGTACTGCACACCTATAAACCCCTGAACGGGGACAAGAAAATCACCTGGCAACTGTCCTTTCTGTGTCACAAGATTGAGTTATAAAGTCCATGGGCTCTGAATCCAGGCAAACCCGGGGTGGAATCTTGGCCCTGATATGTCCTGCCTACGTGACACATGACATTGGGTGTGTCGCTCCACGTCCTTGAATCTCGGCTACTTTGCCTGTAAAATAAGGATACAAGCACTGTCATAATTATCGCCCTAGATACCAAAAAGGCATTGGACAAAAATCCATCAGGGATTATTGACTTTTAAAAAGCACCCAAGAAAAGAGCAAAAGACGCTACTTCTTAAAGAAGAGCTCAATGGAGAAAACGCCAGGGGCTGCCCTCTCTGCAACCAAGAGTAATTTGGGATACCTACGGCCACCACCATGATTTCACGCAGTCCCAGAAGGATTAGCCAAGAGGAGAAAAATTGTTTTAATTGGAAGGGAAAAGTTCTGGTTTCAGGCAGACATGGAGTAGATGCAAACTCCCTATTCCTCCTGCTATAAAGGCTGGCCATGATCTATAAAACAAACATAAGGTCTCAGAAAGGTAGAGAGAAAACGTCAGACTGGCCAGGGAATTTGGGGCCCAAAGACAGCCACAGTGGAGAGTGCCCAGGGTTTTCTTTTTGCCTGTAGAAGCCAGACTGGGTACTGAAGGAGCTGGCAAGCCAGATGGGAACAGACTGCCCAGGAAAAGCCAGCTCTCTCTAGCCAAGGAAACAGGAAAAGAGCAAACCAGAGAGACAGAAAAGCTTAGACAATAACTGTCCTCCCCTAGGAAAACATCACAGAAAAAAAAAATCATGGTCTGAGCCATCTCCATCGCAAAGGCTAAGGGGAGCCTAGACTCTCATCTTCACCTGGTGGTAATGTGGCACCCCAACCCACCCACCCCTCTCACCCCTGAAGAGTGAACTTGAAGGCAGAGCAATAGAAGTCCCCCAATCTGAATAACAGTGGAAATGGATTTGGGGTAGGGGAACCTCAGAAGCACAGTGGCTCCTCTTCACGTTATTTGGGGGTATTGTATCAACATCACTGATCACTGATGATGATGACCTTGTGGTTCTGTCGGATTCCTCAGGGTGAAGTTACTGTTTTTCCCGTTCCATGTTTTATCAATCCAAAGCAAGTCACTAAATCCAGCCCACGTTCAGAAGAGGGAAATTAAGACCCACCTTCTGAACGGAGGAGGATCAAAGAATTTGTGGACATGTGTGAAAACCACCACAATAATTATGAAGTGTTTTGGGAGACAGATATTTTAAGGCCATGCAAATATCCTGTTTCTCTTTAAAGTTTCACCAACAAATTTTAGCGTTCACCAGTGGATCTCACCTGCAACAATTATTACTGTGTTGCTCTCGTGGCATGTCCTCTTTTCCTTGTTCCTTCTATGCTTATTAATTGGAATTCTTCGGCTCATTCTTTTTCAAAGTTATATAGTAATCCATTGGAACACCGAAACCTAATTTATACAGATAGTCCCCTATTGTTGGGCATTTAAGTTTTTTCAAAGTTTAGCTATTTTAGACAATAAAATAAATTTATTCTTGTATAACACAGAACTTGTAGCTCGCACCTGTAAAAGTATGTCTCTAGCATTTATCTAATAAATACACCTAGCAATGCCAACACAATGAGAAATACATTTGTAATTTTGTTACCTACTACCAAATTGTGTTCCATAAGGACATGTTATTTCACTCTTCCACCAAGAAGATGCCAGTACCTGTTAACCATTGCCTTGCCAGCAGTTTGGATTTGTGCCAATCTGATAAATAAAAATGGTATCTGAGAATAGTTTTAATTTTCATTTGTCTTACTATAAGTGACACTGGGTGTCTTTTGTTTTAATGTAAGGACAATGTATATTTACTTTTCTGTGAACTCTCTGTTCGTTAGCATTATTCAGTTTTCTACCACACTGCTGGCTTTTTTCTTCTCAATTTTTTGAAAATCTTTAAGTATTAGGGAGATTAAAATTTGTTTATGGCTTTGATTGCAAATATTTTTATAATTTACATTTAGTTTTTTAACGTTGCTAATGCAAATTCCTTTTTTTTTTTTTTGCAATGAGAAGTTTTCTTTTTCCATCTTTTTCATCAAGGTGTTCTTTTATAGCTTCTGGATTTTGAGTTATATTAGAAAGGCCACGTCCTTTCTTACATTATAATTTAATTCTCCCATGTTTTCTTATAATATTTCTACGCTTCATTCATTCATTTTTTTTTTAAAGACAGGAAGTATTCCTTGTCTTCTTTTATTTATTTATTTATTTTTAATTTATTTATTTATTTAATTTCCCCCCCTCCCCTGGTTGTCTGTTCTTGGTGTTTATTTGCTGTGTCTTGTTTCTTTGTCCGCTTTTGTTGTCGTCAGCGGCTCGGGAAGTGTGGGCGGCGCCATTCCTGGGCAGGCTGCTCTCTCTTTTCACGCTAGGCGGCTTTCCTCACGGGCGCACTCCTTGCCCGTGGGGCTCCCCCACGCGGGGACACCCTTGCGTGGCACGGCACTCCTTGCGCGCATCAGCGCTGCACATGGCCAGCTCCACATGGGTCAAGGAGGCCTGGGATTTGAACCGCGGACCTCCCATGTGGTAGACGGACGCCCTAATCACTGGGCCAAAGTCCGTTTCCCCATTCATTCATTTTTTTACATATAAGGGTTTGGTATATTTGGGGGGACTAAGTATTGCTTAAACTTAGACTTTGATACATTAAATATGCACATTTAAATTTCTAAGATATTGACAAAGAGAGATAGAATACATAACTTCCAAACAATTAGAGGGAGAACAGAATGTAAAGGCCCTAGATTGCATCTCCTCGAAGATGCACCCTCCCCCGCACACATATTGTAGCATCTCTAAGTTGGGAGGCATCTTACCATTGAAGGCGTGTACTAAGCAGTGTCCACCAGGCAGCGGTCCAATGTAAGAGCCTTTGTCCACATGTGTGAGAGCGTGGTCATTACCCGTAGTAGCATGACTGGACTGCCACAAGTCCTCAATGTTTCAGGCAGCAAACCATGTAAAGAACATTAAAAATGGGATCTGAGACCCACATATTTGCCCAGAACCTTCCATTAACATGCTCTGGTAAGATCAAGAAAGCATCAGCCAACATTTGCACAATTACAGTCCGAGTCTTGGGATAAAATGCTCAAGGTAGTAGTGGAGCACGGTAAACTGCTGCATCACCAACGGGCTTGATGGCTCAGAGGAGGAACCCTGAATGTGAAGAAGTCATAAGGATTCCTTAATCAATTTATTTCACTTGTATACTCCTTTTTATGTCACACAAGAGTGATTTGGGGTATAAAAAATCTGTATCTAAATGTGCTAAAAAGAGCACATTATGAAATATGAAATAATCATTCTAAGAGATGAAAGCATTGCAATGTAGTTAGATCAGGGATTTTTTTCTTTTTAGTGACATAAAAAAGTAATGGTGAGCTAACAATCAATGACATCGTAGACTCAGTTAAGTATAGTAAAAACTCCAAAGAAAACAATAATTAAAAGAAAAACTAAGCAAATTAAGGAAACATTGAAAAGTCCAGACAAATAACATAAAGCAGTATCCAAAAATATCAGAAACCAATAATAGTTATAAATGTACTAAATGCACTAAAACTTTCCAGGCTGTCAGTGAATTATTTATAAGAAACAGAAATAAGTTATAAAGATACAGAAATACAGAGAATAAACAGATGGGAAAAGATATGCAGGTAAATAATGTCAAAAAGAAGAAACCATATTTAATATCAGACATAATTAAACTCTAAAACAAAAAAGAATAATACTAGTGATAAAGATGTCCTTTATGTTTATTACATAATGATAAAAAGTTCAATTTACTAGGAAACTAGAGCAACCATAAACTCACATACATTTAATAATATAACTTCGACATATGTGAAACAAAAGTAAACATTCTGCATAGAGAAATCAACAAATTCATTATCATAGAAGGTGATTTTAGCACAACGCTCATTAATTAACAGATCAAACAGTTAGAAACTCTGAAATGATAGAGATGATTGAAAAAAATACATTTAACAAATTTGATTTAATAAATACAGATCATTCAGCCCAAAGAGACTGATGTTCAGACATACACACTCACAAATCATAATCACCAAGCTTGGGTGATTTACCAGCAAAATCTATAGAAAATTTATGGAACAAAGAACTCCAGTTTTAGAAATAAAAGTATTCCAGGGAATAGGAAAAGAGGGGACACTCTTCAAATTACTTTACAAGACTAGACTGACTTTAATAACAATATTTAATTAGGATAGCATAATAAAAGAAAATGGTTAGAAAATTAATATATTAACAAACTGAATCCAGCAATGTAATAAAAAAATATATCATTACAATATCTCAACAATTATTTTAAAAAAACACTTAATAGATTTTATTTATTAATTTATTTTAAGATTTATTTTTATGTATTTCTCACCCTTTCTCCCTCATTGGCTGCTCTCTGTGTCCATTCACTGTGTGTTCTTCTGCATCTGCTTGTATTATCAGGCAGCACTGGGAAACCACGTCTCTTTTTGGTTGCGCCATCTTGCTGCATCAGCTCTCCATGTGTGTGCTGCCACTCCTGGGTGGGCTGCGTTTTTTCATGCAGGGGTGGCTTTCCTTGTGGGGAGCTCTCCCTCCCCGCATGTGGGGCACCCCTGTGTAAGGGAGCCCCTGCATGGCACGGCACTCTTTGCGCGTGACAGCATTGCACATGGGCCAGCTAACCACATGGGTCAGAAGGCCCTGGGAATAGAACCCTGGACCCTCCATATGGTAAATGGACACTTATCTGTTGAGCCAGTTCCACTTCCCTAACAGATTTTAAAACCTATCCATGATAATTTTAAAAGCGTACTAAGAATAGATGATAACTTCCTTGATCTTCTATTTTTTTAAAAAGGATGAGACATTCTTCTCTTTAAAATTAGAAATAAGACAAGGATGCCCACTCTCATTTCTTCTATTGACCATTGTACAATATTGTGTATATTGATCACAGCGAATGGTATAAAGCAAGAAAAAGAAATTGCAGATATAAGATTGAAAGTAAAAAACAAAGGTGTCATTATTCTAATATGACATATCATTGGTGAGTAGAGCAAGGCCTAAATAAATGTTTATGGTTAGAGAGCTGAATTTCGTAAAATAAAAAATAATTTCAATTCTTTTGCAAATATATATACATATTCAATGCAATTCTAATTAAAATCCCAACGTTTTATGTGGAATTTAACAAACTGATTCTAAAAATGATACAAAAGAATAATGTGCCAGGAATAACACAGGCACTACTAGAAAATGCAAAGCAGGGGACTGGCCTACAAGATCCCAAGATAGCTGCTGGTGTAGGGCTGGGTGACTTGACCTGCACACAGCCATTGACACGTGATACCCATCCCAAGGCAAAATTAGCAAACAAAAAACAGATACATACACACCTGTGTGTGTTTAAAAGTAGAGGAAAGGAATGACATTGAAAAGCAGGCACACAATAACTAATAAAGATAAGGGGTCACATCTTTTGGACTTCTTTTGCTAAGCCCTTCTACAGATGTGCCTTGTTGAAGTCTCATAACACCAATACAGAGTAAACAGTATCCTTTTCCTTTTTTATAGATGAATAACTTGCCCAAAGTCACAAGATAGCAAGAGCCCAAGAAGTCGGACCCCAGAATGGCTTTTGCCCTCTGTACCACAAAGCTCCAAGTCAGCATCGAGGTCTAACTCTGGGGAAAGAGGAGGCAGGCGGGGTCAGCCTGGCTCCCAACTCCCTCCCTGCCCCAAACCACCTCCACCCTGTGGTCTGACATCCTGCACTTAGATTTAAGTAGCTCAGAGAACCACTATTTTAAAAGTCATGGGTTAACAAACACTTATTATAAAATGCCAACACTTCTGGGATTATCATGGACCTGTTAGTCATTCAAATGGAAATGTGAATTAATTTAATAGAATACTTTTTTCCTAGCAGAGACAATTATATTGAAGAAATGAGACTGGGGATGGAGGGAGAAGCTAGAGGCAGAGAGAGATGGTTAAAGTCCCTCATAGTATGATGCAGATAAGAATATCTAAAGGATATTAGAGACCTTACAGTGCTGAAAAGAGCAGGATTTGGCAACTGCTTTTGTCATACTTGGTAAACTCAGACATAAGAAAAAGTAGAGCACACCTGTCTTAGGTAATGTTTGTCATCATACATGATGGAAGGGGCATGTCAAGAAGATTCACTGAGAAAGCCTAACTTTATCACCCCCTCACTTCTGGAATGAGCTAGGCTTTCAACCTTCCGCACATTAAAACAGAAACCCAGTCCAGGGGACTTGGGTAATACTGTGTGTAGCAGTTTGATATAGTTTATGAATTCCAAAAATAATGTTGGATTGTGTTTGTGAACTGGTCTTTTCCTCTGGGCATATTATATTGTATTGGACTCAGGAGTTTCCCTTTTACTTGGTTAAATTATGATTAAGGCTTTGACTGGGCCACATCAGTAGGACTTTGAGTTTCTACCCCCTTGGTAGAGGAGGAGTTTGGAGTTTTGAACCTGGAGCCTGGGAAGTAAACACACAGAGATGCAGATAAGTGAGGAAAGAGAGAAGGCTCCATTAACATGGCCAGACCCTGGGAAGAGAGAGGAGTCCTTTGCCTGACAGTTTACAACTGATCTTGTGGAGAGAGCAGAGCAGCTAAGCCTGGAGAGAAATGAGCCCCGGGAGAGAGATGAGATGTATCCCAGGAAACAGCTGATATTGGAAGAAGCTGGGACCACGGAACCTTAAGAGGAAGAGGAAGCCTGAACTCTCGCAGACATCTGCAACCATCTTGCTCCAACACATGGCAACAGACTTTGGTGAGAGAAGTGACTTTTATGGCTTTGTAACAGTAAGCTTCTACCCCAAATAAATACCCTTTATAAAAGCCAACAGAGCTCTGGTCTTTTATTTCAGCATCCCTTTGGCCGACTAACACTCTGTGTTAGGCGAGTGCTTGGCCACCGCTGGTCTGCTCTGGAGTCCTCCTCTTTCTCCAAGTTCCTCTTCTTGTCCCGTGGGGTTCCTGGTCACCGCAGATCTGAACCTGCTTGGTCCTCTGCGAAGCTCGTGTCCCACGCAGTGACCATCTGAAGGAAGTCGCCCGCACCCCATGCCTGTCACTTCTCAGCTGACCTGGGAACCCTCCTGGGCCAGGCTGGTCAGGAGAGCCCAGACTATGCCGCAGCAACCAACCAGCACTCATGCACCCACAACTTAGCACGGCCAACTGTTCTCATCCTCACCACATGGCCATCCAGGTCTGCAGAGGCTCGGTTCTATGCAGTCCCCCAGGGACCCAGGCTGCCTGAAGCTCTGCCATCTTGAGGCGACACCCTCCGGCGGTCGCCTCCCTTGTTACAGCGGATGAAGAGACCCTGGAGGCACACGGTGGCACTCGCTTCCTCGGCCCGGATGTAACGTGTTCCCTTTTGCTCCCATTTTACCGCCCAGAACCAGCACCACGACAGGTCCTAGCTACGCAGGGCAGGGAGGTGTAGGGGAGCACGAGGAATATTTGGGGAGCCCTCCTGTCCTCTTTAGAACCCAGCAACGTCACAGAGGCACTAAAATCAAAGACTTTGTCCCAAATACTGTGAAACCGGTTTTCCTTTTGTCCACCTCAGCCCTGTGGGTGTATAAATTCCAAATGACGGTTTTTTCTTCCTGTCGCTAATTTCAACTCCAGATAATCTCACGTTTGAGCTTGCATTTTGTAAATGAAGTCGTCGGACAGGGGGCATGTGTCAGGGACCCCAAGTCCCTGCTCAGCGGCAGTCTGGCCTCCTCCCCCCACAAACCTGCCTCCCCGGGAGGGGCACTCAGGGCCTACTGCCCCACCCCCACCCCCCCAGAGATTATCAACCCCCTCCGACCCCAGTGGGAGCACAAGGAAGGTCGAAGTGGGTGTACGTGTTCCACGTTCTACGTCACAGCTTGGGGGACTGTGAAGGCCTTGCCCAAAATTAAATAGAACTGAAGAAGCGCCAAAAGTTGAGAGAGACACCACGGGAGAAAGGACCAACTCTTTCCTGTCTTTGGAACAAAGAGCCCTGCATTTTCATTTTAACAGGGCCCCACAAATCATGTAGCCCGCTGTGTGGAGAGAAAAATGAAGTCTCCACACTGCGAGCAGAGGACTGAAAGCTGTAAAGCCCCTGATTCGAGCTCTTCCTGAAGTCAAAGCCCGACTACTTGTGGTTCTCTGAGATACGTCGGTATGTATTTCTTTAAGCATTTTTAGTTGGAGTTTTCATTGCCCACAACCAAAAGAATCCTAGTGAGCAAGAGCATGGCTGCATATGACATGCATTTGAATTCCTCAAATTTGAAATAGTGTGAAATTTTAAAAATAACCTAAATGAACGTTATATGCAAAATTTGAAATAATTTCGTGAAAATTCTTCTGGGATCACGTCATTTCAAAGCTTTCTGGCTGACTGAATTATAAACTATGTTTCACATTAAGATCACATGTTAGAACCATTTTAGCTGTTTAATGGAACAACCACCATCTTTTAACAATATCTCATAAATCGTGCTGTTGTCTTTGTGCTCGCAACTTGTGTGGGTTATTTAACATTTACTATCATTGTAATTTAAAGCCTTTTTATATCCTGTAGCATTATCATCCAAGTATTCACGAAGTAGTAATTGTGCTAGCAGCAATAGTACTTTGGAACAGAGATGCGATGCTATAACCGCCTGTGAAAAACCAACTGCCACTCTAGGCTTGCTTTTAATTAGCAGATAACGCTGGAAGAGCAGCCCAAAACAGTGGCACCTTTAAATGTCAAAAACAAAACACACCAAAACACCAAAACACAGTTGTACAGATCCAATGACAATGGAAATTTTGCCACAGACACAGCTGCACAGGAATGTCCTACAGTATGCCCCAAACTCCGAAAGCTGAAACGCGTGCACGTCAAGCCTACGTTCTCCCAACTTGATACATTTTCATAGTTTTATTTATCAAAGAGCAATTTAGAGCAAAATTAGTCCTCAATTATGTAAGATGTGAATGAGGCAAGGTCTTCAGGCACGTGCCCCTCACGCACACCGTGGCTGCCCTGCACCGCCCCTCTTGGCTAGGAGCCCCGAGCGGCGGGCAGGGACGGGGGAGTCTCTGGGACAGGCTCTCCTTGCCTCTTGGCTCGTCATCAAAGCTTGTCGAAGGGCAGCTCCTCATCACCAGCCTCACAAAGGCAAAGCTGAGAAAACATCCTCCCAGAAGCTGAGAGGCGGCCAACGCGCCTAGCCCCCCCACGCCAGTCTGTTTCCAAGGAGCGAAAAGCCAGAGGGGCCCAGGAGACCCACGCTCGGCATCCCACGCCCCGTGAAGGGTGCCGCGGTCCAGGGCCTGCCTGGCAAGGGCCTCCTATGCTCCCTCCTTGTCATGAGAAAGTAATAATTTCATCACATGAACAGGCTCTTGGGAGAAACACATTTCTCCCCCTACCCTGAGCAGATGCCACACAGATTTGGTGCATCATTTGTAAACGATTTCAAAGTTTATTTGTCTATTCCAGGGAGATTCCTGGAATCTCCCACTGCATTTTAATGTAATTGTTTCCATGCTGCAGAGGAAGTTTGGGCAGCTCCAGCAATCATCTCGGATGTACAACGAGATGGTCAGGGCGCCGCGCTCACGCTGAGCACAGCGTCCCCACCAGGGCTGTACCCTCCAGCCTCCGTCCTTCCACCACGATTCACAGCCTGTACTGAGAACCCCCCGGCTGCAAAGTGGGGGGCTCAGCCCCGTGCGGGGGACAGAATGCACCATGGGCCGTAGCCCTTGCCTTCAACCAGCTGACGCTCTACCTCTGTGCTTCTCCTGTTTCTGGGGTTATTAAATTCCACCTTCAAATGACTCTTAGCGATCCTAATCACACACAGGCTGCCATATAAAATAGTAAAATGGAGAACCATCTTGTTGAAGTGAGGGGGCCAGAATTCCAGAAATCTCCTCCTTGACCCCAACTCCACCATGGCAGTTGGATGCCCAAAGGACGCCTCAGACTCGGTGAGAAGTGGGTGCAAATCCAGCTCTCATGAACCATACGCCATTACACCTAGAATGCAAAACCATGGAGAATTTAAACAAACAAAAGAAAGCCCCAAAAGAAGTGGAAACCGATTAGCAACTACCCTTAATGCCTGAGAAACTTGAGCAAAATTGTTCAAAGCTGAATCGGTAGGTCTGGGAGCAGCCAGGGCCCCCAGCACCTCTGTGGCCTGAGGGTTGCTCGTCCTCCCGCCTTGAGCCAGGCCCTCGAGAAGCATCGTGCACCCAAGGTGCCTTACCTTTTCAGGACAGGAGAAAGGAAGGGGCGGACGCAGCTCCTGGTGTTGGACCCGGCATTCCTTCCCTTCTCCTTCCGGCTTTACCCTGGTACCTCCATCTACACATCCTGCTCCACGGCTGAAGGGACCTCTCCATTCCCAGCCCCGCCCCCTCTGAAATTCAGGTGCCTGTATCCCTGCGCCTACTTGATATCTCTATTTTGTCGTCTAGTAGAAATAGTGAATTGAGCACATCTAAAAGGGAGCTCCTGATTTCCGTTCCCTCTCCCTCACCATCTTCTCTCCCTGTTAGAGGGCACCACTGTCCACCACCTGTTACCCTTGAGCCCCTCCCCCAGCCCTCTGGCCAAGCCTCCCTGTCCCCCTGCAATCACACCCTGAACCCGCCCGCCTCGCTCGCCTCCTCCGCTCGCCTGCAGACGGCAGGCGCCTCTTGCCTCCTCTCCGGTTCCGTTCTTGCCTCTCACAGGAGCCACGGTGATTTTTTCACACTCGTATCAGCTCCGTCTCACTTCCCTGCCTAAAACCACCAGCAAATTCTGGTCAACTCCAGCTCGCCTCGGCCCTTGTTGCATTCACTCCCTAGCCCTTAGGGAGCTCCAGCTGCCCTTGATGTTGCTCTCATTCTCAGACTCAGTCTCAGTTTGCCAGAGCTACTATGACAAATGCCACACCATGGGCATAAGCCACAGCACCTACTGTCTCGTGGTTTTGCAGGCTAGAGTCCAGACTCCAGATGTCGGCCATGCCTTCTCCCAGAGGCGGTGGAGTTCTGGTGAAGGCCTTCCTCCACCACACAGCAATCCCCCTCTCTTCTTTGGCTTCTTCTGTGCCCGAACGTCCTCTCTTTATAAGGCCTCCAGTCAAAGGCATTAAGGACCCCCCCATTCAGTCTGGCCACTCCTCCAAAGATCCTAATTACAAATGCATCCACACCCGGGACCCTAACATATTCAAAGCTACTATTTACAAATGGGCTCACACCCACAGGGGTGTGGGTGAAGATTTGAGTACGGTGATCTCCAGCCTTCATTGAACCTGTCCCTTCCTTAGGGCGGTGGCTCCAGGAGCGCACCTGCCAGAGATGCTCTCTCCACGTGCCCAGCAGGGAGGACGCCCTCTTGACCTTGAGGAGCTTCGAGGTGGCCTCCTCGTACGTAGGTGCCTCCGCTCGCCATCCCCGAGGCACCCCCACCCCCACGGCACTTCGTTGTATTAGACATAGCCCTTAGCAGTCTTCTACTCGTTAGTGTGCTCTGGGTCTCCCTTTGCTCTTAGTAGAACACAAGTTCCAGGAGAACAGAGAAGGCTTTTCTCTTGGTTGCTGCTGCAATCTCGAAGGTTCAAACTGTGCCCAGTCCCTAGCAGACAACGGAGAAACCTCCCCTGGCCGAATGCATGTGTGGGAGGTAGAATGCCTCCCTCTCCTTTGGGGAACTGTTTGTTCCAAGTCCTTGTGATTAGGGTGGAACGGTCAGTCCTAGTAGCCACCGCCCCTGACCGCTGTGATGGCTCCAAGGTTAGGACATTAGTACAGAGCAGGGCAAACTAGAGCCTCCTCGGGGAATTGTGTCCATGGAAGCTGATGGACAGAAACCACTTTCCTCCAAACTGGAATGGTCTAAGGCCATGCCCTCTTCCCCAACCTGCAGGGAGAAAACAACCAGAATCACAGACCTTACACAACGCTATCCGTGTTCCAGCCACGCCCAGAGAGCTCTCTGAACTTGAACTAATGCAGTGCCCACTCCAACCACAAGAGGGGCCCAGGAATTTCGTGGCATCGCTCCAGATGATGGAACTGCGGCACAGAGAGGTTAATTAACTTACTCAACAGCACAGAGCAGTCTGGCTCCAGAACTATACTTTTAGCCATCGTGCTCTACTGCAAGGAAAAACAAGGCCAACCCAGGAGGAAGGCTGAGTGGAGGTATGGAAGAAATGGCCTTGGTGGATGGCTTTATCCTGGGATGCAGTGGGGCCTGGGGCCTGTCTCGCTCTGGGATTTGCCCATCACAGGAGTGAATAAATTCCCCCAGGTTTCTGTCACTTGCAACTGAAAGGATCCTGACAAATAAAAAGAAAGTCACAGAAGGGGCTGGCATTTTAGACAAGCAGCACAGACCTGGCTATACACTGCTGCATTTGCTAATGTTTGTTGCAGAAAGAAATTAACCTTTTTTGTTTCCAAATTGGGAAGTCATCTGGATTTTCCATCAATTAAATAAGAATTGAAGATCTAGTATCTTCTCTGCCCTGTTTTAGGTCCCATAAAACAAGAGAGATAGTTAAGGAATAATGCCAAGTGTACTTCCAGGATACTGCGCTATTTGAATCACTTCCTAACCCCATTTTCTTCTGAAATGGTACAATTAGTGTGAGGAGGAAAAGCCTATGCTAGAGACGGGAACTCCTGCCACCCTGAAGCCGTGAGGAATGTGCAGGTGACAGGAGAGCCACTGTGGGCGTGGAGGAATGCCCTCCTGTCCGTCACCACCCACCGTCCAGCCAGGCGGGAACCCTGCAACGGGGTAGGCGAAATGTTCCACTGCCTCTGCCCCTCCCAGTCTCGAAGCTCCCCAAAGTACCCGGGATCAGAGCAAAGACTGGAGATGCCAAGAGGCTGCCGAGCAGCCTGCAGTGAAGGCCGGTTTCTAAATCAGACCCTGTAGGCTCCAAGGCAGCAGACTGCCATGACTGCTCCTGTGCGCAAGTGAAGTTTCCAAACAAATGACCATTTCCTTAGGTCTTCAGCTCAGTCCTCGCTTACGTTGACAAGGAAAACCTTCGAAACTGTGTGTGATGGTTAGACTATTGTGTCAACTTGGCCAGGTAATTGTGCCCAGTTGTTTGGTCAAGCAAGCACCGGACTAACTGTAATACAAGGGCATTTATGGACTTTAGTCACCGTTGACTTTACTGCAGGGGTAAATCATAGCTAGCTGATTACAATGACATCAATCAGGGAGATTGCCATCAGCAATGAGTGACACTTAACCCAATCAGTTGAATGCCTTAAAAGGGGAAGTCATTCTAGCATTGAAAGAGAATTTTCCAGCCCATCTTTGGACAGCCAACATCTCCCAGAACTCATCAAGAACCTTCACTGGACTTGCCTTGGAGCCCCGCTTGCAGGCTGCCTGCAGAACCTGGACTTGTGCATCCCCACGGCGGTCTGAGAGACGCTTATAGAATTGCATGCTATTGATAGTATCTCTTGCTGATTCTGTTCCCCTAGAGAACCCTGACTAATACAGTGCGTTTTGTCTTGGAGTGAATGGAAAAACGGCCTCTATTGGAGGAAAAAATTCCAGACATGAGAAAACATTCAGCAATTCAAAAAGGAAGACCCACTGGTATAGTTGGCAAAGTAACTTCAAACTCCACACATCTCCTCTGCTCAAAACACAAAGCAACCTTTGGAAACGAAGCATTGAGTGTTAAAGAGGCATGCTTTATGCAACCTACTCTCAAATGTTCAGAAAATGGATGGATGGATGGATGGTCAATTAATTGATCCATCAATCGATTGATGGAGGGATGGATCAATAGATGGATGGAGAGAGAGAGAGAGAAATAATAAATACGTCAAAACATTAAATGTTCATCCATCTGCCCATGGGATCTAAGCCCTCTCTCAATATAACAAATGTACCCACTACTGAAAGATGTCGTTAATGTGGGGAAGTGTGGGAGGGTGAGGGGATGGGGTATATGGGAATCCCCTATATTTTTGAGGTAACATTTATGTCATCTAAAGCTTCTTTAAAAATTTTGATGTTGGTAGATTTGGGAGTTTGGGTAGGGGCTAGATTGGAGTTCTCTGTATTGTTTCTGCATTACTCTTGCAGCTTTCCAGTTAAAAACTTTCCCCAAAATAGAAAGCAGTGATAGGGAAAACACAAAAAGGGAAGGAAAAGGCAGAGTCCGTATTGAAACAGAGCTCTACATCTTAACAGACTAGGGATGGGTCAGACAGAGAAGGCCACCAGCTGGCTGGAGTGGCGGCCCTGGGGCTGGGACCCCTCAGGCCCCACCAACGAGAAAGCCTGCCACCCCCAGCTACCGAGACTGCAGTTCTGGGGAGCCGTGGGCTAGGACTGACGAAGAACTAAGGCTGAGCTGCACGCCCGGGGACAGAGCCCAGGTGCCGCTGGCTGGGCGGTGGGTCCGCAGCGTCCCCAAGGCCACCCGAAGCCGAAACTCTGAGCTTCTGCTAGACCTGGTTCTGGACAGGCACCAGGGCCTGGGTGGAGGCGATTAAATCTGCTGGATAGGGAGGGGCGAGCAGAGGAGAGAGAGGGGCCATAATAAACAAACAAAAGAAGCCTCGTATGTAAAGCAAAACCGCACATTCAGAAGGCAAAACACGGGAAGAAATCCGAAGCTCAGAAAACCAGCCAATAAAGTCAGGGCATGAATTCACGGCAGATGAAATCCATTTTACATCGCAGTTTCTTAAAAGGCTTCAAAGTAATTGTCTTTAGAATATTCAAAGGGATAATTGAAGAAATAACTTCGTTGTTTTTTTTTTAATTCAAATTATGAAACAAAAGCAGCAGTAAAGTGAGAATCGGGGAAGGGGGTCTGAGCTGCCTTACCAGTGATGAAAATAGGTTTGCCAGAAAAAGGCAGAGCACAACCTAACATGAGAAAGTTGCGACCTGTGTGAAGGCACCACGGCCAGAAGGCACCAGGTGCTTCCTACCTGGGTTTGGCTGGGTGTTGAGCACAGGCTGGATGGCCCGGCCATAAGACAGAAAAGGTAGAGGGGTCTCATCATTTAAGACCCAGAATGTGCTCGGGGGCATCCCACCCTGAGGCTGCTCTCATCTTCGGTGTGCTCCCCTGCACATGGGATGCTCAAGGACATTTGCAACCATCTATGCCTAAAACGGAAGTGGCAAAGGGAAACCGAGACTTCAGGGCCATCACCTCTGGACAAGCCAAGCTGCCTGGCTGTAACCACCCCTCAGTGTCCCCGCTTTCGCACTGTGGAACCCCCAGACTCAAACAGCAAGGGCTGCACCTGCAGCGGTCGTTCAGGGAAACTGCTTTCTTGGCCTGTTTGCTGGAATTTTCCTCCGAGTGTGTCACTTTTATTATTTGTAGCAACAGACCGGGAAGAAAATTAAGTATCTGTGTATCTATGAGTATCTAAATATGTGTAAGTGTGTATGCCTGGACAGCATATTTACATAAATGTTGCTCTTTTATTTTAGGTGCATTTAGTATTTGCCAAATTCCTTAATTGTAATGTTTTAAAAAAACTAATACCTTATTTACTTAAAAGCATAAATTAATTTGGAGCAGGACAAATTTTTCACAGTGCCTGGTACCAGGCCAGCCCACTGGAGATGCTTAATATTTGTAAGACATTGTGTGGGTTTCGGCCAAAGCCATTTTGCAGTACTGGGCAGTAGATGCTGCTGAGTTACCTTAACACCTGCCTGAAACGTCAAGCCATCTGCATGGGTTCTGCCACCTTAAGTCCCAGGTAAGGTTTCACTTGCTTGCTGCAGCTGCTGTGATACCACCTGAAACCCACCTCCCCACCGTGAGTTAATTCCGGGAACTTCTGTCGTGAACACCACTAACTGGTCTTGGTTTAAACAACAGGAATTCCTTGGCTCACGGGTTCAGAAGCTGGACATCCAAAATCTAGGTATCAGCAAGGTCGCCCTGTCCCCAGAGACAGCGGTGTTCTGGTGCTGGCCCTGGGGGTCCCCAGGCTTTCCCGGTGCGTGACAGTGCTCCTCTCCTTTCTCTTCTGGGTTCCCACCAACTTCCTGCTTCCCCCTTCCTTCCTGTGGCTTGCTTTTTCCAAGGCAGGGTACATTTTTGTTTTTTGTTTTTTGGTTGTTTTTTTTAAAATACGTATTTTATTTATTTTTAAAAGATTCATAGATCACACAAAATTTTACATTAAAAAAATATAGGAGGTTCCCATATGCCCCACTTCCCACACTCCCCACCTTTCCCACATCGACAACTTCTTTCACTAGTGTGCACATTCACTGCATTTGATGAGTCCATTTTGGAGCACTGCTACACAGCGTGGATTATAGTTTGTGTTGCAGTTTACACTCATCCCCCAGTCCATTCAGTGGGTTATGGCAAGATACATAATGTCCTGCATCTGTCCCTGCAATATCATTCTAGATAACGCCACATCCTAAAAATATCCCCATGTCACACCTCCTTTTCCCTCTCCCTAAGGCAGGGTTCTTAACCAATGGTCCACAGACTCCCAAGAGGGCCATGGGAAGATTTCAGGGGGTCGTGAGCTTGAATTGAAAATTCAAAAAAACATTTTCTTGTGGGGACATGTTGGTTCGTGTGTGATGTATTTATTAAATAATACACAATAAAGTATGGACTTACTATGATTTTTATTTTGATGTAGTGCATTCTGAGTACAGTAGATAACTGCCTGCAAAAAGGTTGGTAAGGATGGCAGAGATGGTTTCATGACTCCGTGGGAAAACTCAAACTTCTAAATGTTTGCCGAAAATGATTGTTGAAACGTGTTAGCTCACCAGGTATTGAAATTATGGGAAAGTTGTAAAACATAATTTTGAATAATCCTAACACTTAATTTGAAAACATGCCGATATTACGTGTCATAAAACTGTCTGCTGCCACGTTCTGAGACGAGGTCAGTGGTTTCCACCTGACTGGTAAAGGCATGCGTGGAACAAAAATGGTTAAGGACCCCGTGCTCTAAGGCCTCCTGCCACCTGGACTAAGCCCCACCCTCAAGCAGTTAGGCCACACCTTAACCAAAAGCACACCTTCCAGAGGCGCCCTCCCAGGAACACCAAGTCTGATCCCAAGCATGCCTAAACCGGGGTGCACAGTCCAAGCAGACCCAAGCAGCCCAGCGAGCACTATTGGAGGCCTGTGCACGGGTGCCTGCAAAGTGAGCGCTCAGCATCTGCGCGGCTCTTCCCAATTACACTGCAAAAGCCTTGAGAAAGTGTATCTTTTTAAAATAAAGAAATAGGTTTCATTTTGCTCTTGAATAGTTTTTTTCACCCAGATCACAAAAGCAATAATCCTCACCCCTCCAAAGAAAAAAAATTCACCAATCAATAGCAATTTTGTTGTCCAGAGACATTCCCATAAACATTTTGGTGAATACCCTTTTCAGTCTTTTCTGTGCTTGTGCACGTTCCTGCTCCAAACATCTGATCATTTTTTAATGATACAGCACGGCTATCTTTGCCAGGAAATTGAGTTCTGCATCAGCCTAGAGGTGATTAGCGTCCTGGTTTCTTTAACCCACAGCTGAGGCCCAGGAAGGTCAGCCCCTCTCCCCAGGGTCGCCCGGCTACTGAGTGGCAGAGCTGGGCCTTGGACCCAGAGCTCCCACTTCTACAGCGTCCCCAGGTCGGCTCCATCGAGAGGTCGCCGGTGTCGTGGGCTGTAGACAAGGGGCCCAGCAGCTCCAGGGCTTCAGGATTCGCGCCATCTGTCGGAAGCCCGCGTGCCTGCTGGACCCCAGGCTGGAGTGCCGCGGGGCTCTTCATCGGGTCCCGCTGCCACCACCCGGGAATCAGGACCTGCAGAAGGAGGCAGCGACTCATCCAGGCCAGGCCGGGGTTTCATCCCATGAGCAGCCCCTGCTGTCATTTTGAGGGGCAGAGGAGAGCACAAGTGCTGCAGAGTGAGGGGACAGGGCTCCCCACGGCTTTCCCCCACACACGCTGTTCCTCCTTGTCCCAGCACCAGAAGGCACGGAGATGAGGGCTTCTAGGGGCTGCTTTTCACGCATTAAAGAGTGGCCTGGAGGGTGTAGAAGTGGCAGAACGCGAGGCTGAGAACTAGAGCCAAGCTTATGAGCAGGGGACGGAGGTCTCTACATCCCCCGAATCACCCCGGAATCTGTCATCAGCTTTTAAGAACCCTCCTTTAATCTCTCACCTCAATATTCAATAGTCATAATATTAGTAATACGTCGTTATTGTTGATAACATTGAAGTGCCTTCTACGTGCTAAGAACTTTACATGTATCATATCATCCCATCCTCTAAGCAACCAGTTAAGAATTATTTTTATTCCCATTCTACAAAAGAGGAAACTGAGACTCGGGCATGCCCGCGGTCACACACCTGGTGTCTAGAATTAACGGCGGCGCTTTTGCTAACTTTCCCATCACTATTTGAGGAGGATTCTGTGCCCTTACTGCCCTAGCCTTGAATCGTTTTGATTTGCTTTCCCTGACTGGGAGACATGCAAAAGCTTTTCCTCCTCACTCCTGAGAAGGAGCACGTGGTCCCAGTTCCTCAGACCCCGCGTCAGAACCTCGGTTTTGCTCGTTCATAGATGGGCTCTGTCCCCGGGACGTGGGTGGGCCATTGACGATTCCGGCTCAGGCTCCCCTGTGTGCCGTGTGAGGCCTTGCCATTCAGGGACACGAAAACAGTCTCCAAAGGTTGTGTTCCCGGTCTCATTCAAGGTGTTTATTAAAATTAAACTTGCCAAGCAAGAACACCCTGGAGAACACGCAGCCCTGCCCGCCTCCTTCTCCTCAGGAGGCCAAGCCCGTCCCCTCAGCGTGTCCGTGCTGGGCCTACTCGGTGTTACCTCCCCGAAGGAATGAGTCCCGGAGAAGCAGTCTGAACTTCACCTGGCTGCACCAGAGTTTTGGATATTACATCTGGCAAAATGACCTTTGACTCTGTTTTCACAAAACCATACAAAAAATTAATGAACCCATGTGCTCTCTCTTCTCAGAGGAGGAAAAAAAAGTGCTGAAGGCCTGAAGGTGAAGGGCAATGCAGAGTATTCAGTAAGGAGGAGTGACTCAGAGGCAGGCTGCAAGGACGATTTCTAGCACCACATTTCAGAGCTAGAGAAGGGGAGGCCCTTACCGCTCCTTCAAAGAATCAGAAGTGCTTCAACTGCCAGAGATGAGTGTGTTTAAAAGACTGGAGTGGGAAAGCAGACTTGGCCCAGCGGTTAGGGCGTCCGTCTACCACATGGGAGGTCCACGGTTCAAACCCCGGGCCTCCTGACCCGTGTGGAGCTGGTCCATGCGCAGTGCTGATGCGCGCAAGGAGTGCCGTGCCACGCAGGGGTGTCCCCGCATAGGGGAGCCCCACGCCCAAGGAGTGCGCCCCATAAGGAGAGCCGCCCGGTGCCAAAGAAAGTGCAGCCTGCCCAGGAATGGCGCCGCACACATGGAGAGCTGACACAGCAAGATGACGCAACAAAAAGAGACACAGATTCCTGGTGCCTCTATAAGGATAGAAGCGGTCACAGAGGAGCAGATGGACACAGAGAGCAGACAACTGGGGGTGGGGGGTAAGGGGAGAGAAATAAATTTAAAAATCTAAAAAAAGAAAAAGACTGGAGCAAGGCTATCCCTGAAATAGACACCAGGTTCCCACAGTGGCGACCACCAGGGCTGGAGGCAGGAGCCTCCCTCCGGGCTTCTGAAGGCCACCCAAAACAAGGGGTGGAAGAAGAACTTGGAAGGTGTCACTCGGAGACTTGCTGGGAAAAAAAACAACAGGATTCGAGGGGGACAATCCCAGATTTACATCAACAAAGTTTGCAAAGGGGGTAAGAATTAGAAATAGTGTGATTTGGGGATAAATGTAGAATGGGACTCTATTTTAATCCATAATTAGTGAATATAAATCTGTCATTTATACAGCTGTGCTGGGGCTTCTCCTGAGCACAGCCCAAGGACGCGGCTTTGCAGAGGAGCAGAAGCATATCTCCTTTCTCTGTGTTAACACAAGGCAAGACCATCAGCTCAAAGCAAGGCTCGCTGGGAGATTTTCAGAGACAAAAGACACTATTAAACATGCCTCTTCTGTCACTTTTACTGAACCTGTGGCTGGCACTGGGGTCGGTGTATGCTCAGGAGATTTGAATCTCTGGACTGTCCATGTGCCAACTGGGTCCTGAGCCTCAGCAGAGTTGCAACTTTTACTTTCCAGTTCGTTGGACTTACCCAGGTCAGCTAACAGGGAGGTGAAGATGGTCAACCACCACACCAGGTTACCAAGGGAGCCTACAGCTGCAAGCAGGAGAATCCCATCCATCAGCCACGTGGGATCTCAGACCCCTCTCAATTTAGTGGTGGAGTGGGCATTGCCATCCCAAGGTCCTCAGGATGAAGGAATAAAATATGGATTAGAGTGACTTACTGGTAGTCTACTATAGAATTATTGTGACTCTAACAATGGAAGAAAGTATATCATTTACGTAGAGACAGTGGCCACAGAGTTGCTGAAGGCAGGGAGAGGAAAGAAGAGGTGTGATATGGGGGCATTGTCGGGACTTGGAGTTGTCCTGAATGATATTGCAGGGACAGAGGCAGGACATTATATATCCTACCATAATCCACTGAATGGACTGGGAGAGAGTGGAAACTACAGCATAAACTATAATCCATGCTGTGTAGCAGTGCTCCAAAATGTACTCATCACATGCAATGAATGTACCATACTAATGAAGGAAGTTGTTGATGTGGGAAAAGTGGGGTGTGGGGAATCGGGTATGTGGGAACCTCATATTTCTTAATGTAGCATTTTGTGTGATTTATGTATCATTTTTTAAAAAGATAATTAAAAAAAAGTATGCCCAAAAAAAGACAGTATTAAATTTGGAAGTTACAGCCACTAATTTAAAAAAAACAGCACAGTTATGACGTGCTGAGATTTTTTTCCAGCTGTGTCCAGATGCTCAGGTTTAATTCAGTATAAGAGGAGAGCAGGTTTAACCATGTTTGATTAAGAATGATCAGGTAGGGAAAGGGGCAAGGGAGATAGGGCTTGGTAAGGAGGGAGTTGGACCCACGAGGAAAGTAAGAATAGTGAGAATGTGTCTGGGCCAAAGGACTGAAGGTCCAATGGGGTAAGGGAATTGCTGGAGTAGAGGGTGGAACAGAAGCAATGGAAGCTATCACTGAGCCCTCTTTTATGGATCCTGCCAAAGAAGCAAGTGCCATGGGACATGGAGCCAGAGAGACTGGCCCCAGAGCTGTGAACATAGGAAACAGCACCCCACAAGGCTGGAGATCCCTGGTGAAGCATGCAAAGAGTAATCGATGAGAGTGAAACCTTTCCAGTGGGCCTAAATTCCACCCTCCCTTCAGTCTTTCTTGCAGATGTGGGTCCTCAGGCCTCCCCTAAACCCCTAAAAGCCCGTCCAGTGCCTTCACTTCTCTCCTAGCAAGGCCATTTCCATAATCAAGCTCTAATAATTCTGCCTTCCTCAATCAAGCCTCCTCCCCAGCTCCCATCCTCTTTTCTACAACTCTCTTCCCATTCTTAGGACCTGATGGTGGCATTAAATTGTGAGACCCCGTGCTCTGCTGCGGCACACTCAGCAAAACACGCAGATGGCACGTACCTGGCCACCTGGAGCTGAGCAGGGGAAACGGTGTCCTTCTGGTGAGAGACGGAGAGGGGGGAGTGCAAAGAGCCCCTTCCTCTCCCTTCTGTCTTCTTCTCCCCTCCTCCCTACCTCTATCCTTCCCCCCATGCTCCAAGCTGCAGGACCAAAATCAACAAAGGCTTTCGTGCCGGAAGATTTCTCTGTGCCCCTCAGTCATAGTCAGGCTAAGCCAAGGGAGTAGACAAAGGCTCATTTTCCATGATGAGCTCTTGAATCTACCTCTGATTTTTTGTAGCCCAGCTACATAACTAATGGAAATGCAGAACTTTACAGTGCAAAAAGCCAACGATGCCCATCAAATGCCTTTCATATTCCAGGAGATATCCCAGCAGCTTTCCCAATGGTAACCATCATTAATATTCATCACAACTTGGAGAGGCAGGAATAACTTACCCCGTTTTATAAATGATGAAACTGAAATGAGGAAAACAAGTAACTTGTCCAGGATCTCACAGTTAACAAGTGAACTAGCTGGGACTTGGACCCTGCTTTTGCCCCCAAAGCCCATATGCCTTCCACCCTCCTACCACACTGCCTTTGGTGACAATGGGGTGAGGGGCGGAGAAATTGTGGCCTCTTTGAAAATCAGAACACGTAATTTGGGGGATGTTCACCAGAATATTCAGCCTGAATCCACATCAAGCAGCTTTGAATGCTTGCAGTTTCTGGATTGTTCTTGGGCTCATCCTGATTTGTCCTGCCACAGCCAAGGCAGAGCAGCAGCAATATTTGACTTAAATGAATGCCAGACCAGGCTGTAGCTCAAAGAAGTGCATGAAGAATATCAGTTTCACTTTCTGTCTTATGTTTAAAACAAGATTTTCCCCCAACAAATATTTGCTGCCGAAGACATCCTTTATAAGCCACTAGCTCTGATTTTGCAACTGAAGGAACCATGTGGCCTGATGGATTTTAACCTTCACAAACCTACAAATCGCAAAGCCTTTCATTCTAAATTGTACGAAAACGAAATATTCCATTTGAAATTTGCCAAACATCTTTATGGATCATTCCCCTTCTTTTAACTGTCTTTAAAACTAAGAAACGTGATTTCAGAAGATTAATAATCATCAGCAGAAGAATTTTTATTTAGATTTTTAAGGACCAGGCTAAAATTATTTCAATAATATTGTCTTCCTCCAAAAAGAGTTGGTATTAAGGTGGAATTATTTACCAATTCAGTGCATATGCAGGAAAGAAACTCAGGCATCATGGATTTCCCAGGTCTCTCTTTACCAGTGGGGAAACATTGTTGCGTGGGGTAGGAAAGTGAGGCCTTAGAAGCCTGGAGCTGGGACCAGCGCAGTCGGACCTGATGACGTGGGCGTGAGAATAGCAGGAGCCCGTGCACTGAAATTCCCTTTTGGTGTGGTGATGGTGGTGGTTTGGGGGTTGGGTTACTATTTGTTTTGCTATTTCCCCTTCCTTTGCTTCTCAAGCTGCTTCCAGAAGGGATCCTACATGGAGGTCCTTATGTGGGAGGACAGATGGTGTTGA
Source organism: Dasypus novemcinctus (assembly GCF_030445035.2). Lineage (NCBI taxonomy): Eukaryota > Metazoa > Chordata > Mammalia > Cingulata > Dasypodidae > Dasypus > Dasypus novemcinctus. The sequence continues at coordinate 9,729,759 of NC_080697.1, forward strand.
GCCAGGATCATGGACTTAAGTCTAAGCCCTTGGGAGAGAGGCAGGAGGCTGCAGCCGATGAAGCTGTTTGCACAAGTGTGGACTCTGGAAGATATTGGGCTCCTGCAGCATGACTTGGGTCCCAAGGGAGAGTGGGGGAAGCAGAGGGGGGGGAGGGGATAATGAGAATTTGCAGCTGGTGCGGCCAGAGGCAGCATCCTCGGCACTCTCTCTTAGATGGCATCTGCAGGCAAAGGTCTCCTCCACCGTGTCACCCCCTCCCCACCTGCCCCCCACTCTCACAGAAGACCCATCAGTCAGCAGACATGAGGAAGAAGAGCAGGACTAGGCTGGAGAGCATCACTCATGAGTCAATGAGCTCATCCTCATGAACCCTCCCTGGGACTTGGGACTCCCCGAAACCCTTGGCTGGAGCAGGAGCTGAGCACACACTGGTGAGTGCTGCAGATACTTCCAGCTTGCCGGTGCCTTCTGGTCGTGCTCCATCCTCAGACGTACCTGGTTCAACTTACGATGCATTGATCTTTTGCCTGACGTTATGCTTACAGCTGACGCTCACACTCTGACGGAGCCCAGCTTATGATGAGCAGGTCTAGCCACATGGCAACCTGTGTCCCGTGCCACGTGTTTTGTCTCTATCAGGGTCCAGTGTTATTCTAGCTCTGAGGAGCATGGAGTAGCCCATGCTTATTGAAAGGTGTTCCCTCAGACTGCTCTAACAGGCACTACCTCTTGTAAACCTTTCAACCATCCACGGCAAAGGTGCTGTTACTGTCCCCACCTAAAGAAAGGAATTCCACATCACAGAAAGTTGAAGTCACTTGCCCAGGGTCTGCACAGTGAGGAAGAGGTGGAGCTGGGGTTGGAAGTAGGCCGGTTGCTACTGGAGTCTGTTCTTTCAACACCAGGACACTACCCTCTCTCTCAAAAGACCACCAGTTTCTCCAAGGATCTGAGCCCCTACTATATCCCAGGGCCTAGGGAGTTCAGTGGAGAGGAAAACAGGCTTGGTACATTAGGTATATAATACCTTCACAGCCTTTACTCCATGATCCTCATAACAATTCTGGGAGACAAGCAGAAATGCTATTTTTATTCTCACGTGATGGATAAGGAAAGGGGCCTCAGAGAACTAAAGCCACTACCAGAGGCTAACGATGGGGACATGGGTGGGGCCAGGGCTCCCACCTGTTCTCTGGTTCCCACCAGGGTGCATCTCCCCCCTCCTCCAGCCTGGTTGATCTGCTAACTCATTCCACCCAGCCCAATAGATTGTGAAGCTGTGTTGGAATCTCCTAATGGTGAGCACTTTGAGCAGGACATGGACCTACAGAAGAGGCCACCCATGAATGAGTGACTATCTGGCTTGCAGAGGCCAGCCTGGGGGCCACAGGGCCTGAGCTGTCAGGACCCGCAACGGGAGCCCTCCTGGAAGACTGAGGTTCTGAAGAAATGGGGCAGCTCCTACTGGGACTCTGTGCAGAGGTGCATAAACATTCTTCCTAAACTGTGTGGACAAAAGAGACACGTGTACTCCCTCACCCCAAATGCTGAGGATGCTTCCCCGCGGCAGTTGTAAAGTCTTGCTTGGCAAAGACTCAGTATGGATTCCCAGAGATCAGCAAACTGATGGCCACGGCCACCTTTCATGTATCTAAAGAACATCAGCGGTCAAGGTCAGGAAGTCCTGTAAGTGTGAGAGGGGGCCAGGGCAGTCTGGGAAGGGGAGTCTTTATTATCCCACTTAGTTATTAATGGTACAGTTGTAAAATCCCCCCTCACTCTAAGATTAAAAGATCAAGTGATGCAATAATATGAAGCAATTTTTTGAATTGTTAGTTTATTTGTGAGTGCAGCCCATTTCTCATTCATCCTTGCAATCAACTAGAGACAGAGTAACTACCATTCATTCATTTATCCAGAGTAACTGCCACTCATCTATTCATTTCTCTGTTCACTCATAATCACTCACTAAGTACCTATGATGTGCTGGGTACAAAGCATGGGAAAAAGTCAGGCTAATTAATACATGGTTCCTGCCCTCCTGGAGTCCACACATAGAAGCATTCCCAAACGTGTGATAAAAGTGCAATATGGATGTGTAAGAAATAATTATGTGCCTTCCAGACCAGTGGCCTCAAAGGTGAGAGGGAACATGCTGGCTTGGGAAGATCAGGTAGAGCTTGGTAGAGAATATTATGCTTGCATCAGGTTTTGAAAGATGAGTGGGGCTTTTCCAAATGGACCAGGGGAAAAAGGACATTCCAAGTAGGAACATCTGCAGATGGAAAGCACAAAGCATGGAATGACACAGTGTTTTTCTGAAAACATTTGCGGCTTGGCCTAGGTGGATGGAGGAGGCTGGAGGGTAGGACAGGCCTGAGGCTGGACAGGTCTGCCATCTGTGAACCAGGTGTGGCCTGCCCTGCCTTGTGGTGGCTGTCCCAGAAGGTCCAGCCTAGCAGGAGCTCTCAGGCCACAAGGAGCTCCGGGAGCCTTAGAAACCATTAGCAAACCTTCTGGGGCCTCCAACCTCACGGGCTCCCTGAATGGCCTCCGGGCACTGAAAAATCCCTGCAGGCGAGCCGGACAGGGACAAAGAGGCAGCCCTGTGTGACGCTGAGATGTCCTGGGCAAGCACCACGAGCAACCTGAGGAGCCGAGGCCCTCAAGTCCGGCCTGGAACGCAGGGCTCCAGCGCTGGGCCTGTAGCTATAACCGCAAAGCGAAGGGGCCAGCCCTCTCCCAGCTCAGAGCCTGGCTGGGGTGATGGAAGGAGCATCCAAAGGAAGAGAACGGGGGACATTGGGCCCACATGCCGCAGACTGCAACTGGGGTCAGGAAAAGACAGATTAGCAGGAGGCCTGCGCAGGCAAGGGAGACTCTCCAGCTCAGGCTTCTGAGAAAAATAAAATTGCTGACTAACTAGTAAATGCTCGACCAGGCACTATTTTCATCAAGGGTGGATAATCCCCCATTTCGGATTTTTGAGCCTCCTTTGAGTCAAGAATATCCATTTTATGCAGGCTTGGGATGGTCTTCCGAGAACACACACATCCACACGCCCACAGGCAATGCTCTACCTACTCTTTCAGGGGGTTCGTGAACCCTCTCAAATTGATGGGGCCTCCAAACTCCAGTTAAGGCCCCCACTTTGTACCTGATGCTTTAGGGACTCATGTGTCAACTCTACGAGGGAAGAAGCAAAATGGCGGGATGGCCGGGGCCTCCCCCTGCAGGACGCCCGTGGAACTGCGTGCCGCCGCGCTTGGTGGGTAGAGCTCCTCAGGGCGGCGCAGCGTGGAACCTGCCTCCAAAGAGAGAAAGGAGGAGCATCCGCAGAGGCTGCGTTCTGCCTGGGGGCGGCGTTGGCGTTGTGTCTTTTCTCTCTCTGCGTATTCGTAGGGGCTGAGCCTGGCATCTGCGTCCCCGTGCTTGGGTCTTGACACTGGCAATGTCCTGATATTGCAGCAAAGCCTCCCTTCCCAGGAAAAGAATTTAAAAAGCCACGTAATGGGGCTGCTGACTGAGGCTCGAGGAGGCACTTTGTACCCCCACCAAGGGAGGGCCTGCACTGGGACCCGGCCATGGGGCCAGGTGGGCACGCCCTTGCCGCCCCAGCGCTGAGCGGTGCCGAGCCTCCCAGCTGCCCCTTCCCTTCTCCTTTTCCACCCTCCTCCCCTCCCCTTGTTGTGGTTGGAAAGACGATGGACCTCAGAGATGTTCCCTACGAGTTACATTTTCAGAAGAGAAGATGGAGCCCTCCCCTCTTCACGGGCTCCTCACCTCTCACGGGTTCCTAGGACTGAACCTCACCTGATTCTTCTCCCTCAACTGCCAGCTGTGCCCTCCTCCTGCAGACAGAGGGGGCCTTCTCAAGTGCATGGCCTCTCCTCATGCAACCAGGGCCCCATCCCGAGAAACCCTGGAAATCCAGGTCCCCCGATCTCCTCCAACGCTGGAAATTTGTCGCCCTTGAGTAAACACCTCCGATCAGAAAAGAAAGTGCATTCCTTGCTGCAGCTGGCAGGAGGCAGCGGCTCTTCCAGCTTAGAGGCTTGCGAATCAAAAGCATGCAAACCAGAATGCACCTTTTGAACCTCTTTGGTTCAGCCCTGATGTCCTCATCATTTTCTCCCACGGCGTCCCTGCTGGTTGTGCTACCAGAGCAATAACCTTCCTGGTGCATGTTTTAAATGGTGGAGGAGGAGCTGTCCAGTGATCTCAAAGCATATGTTTTTGATTCTCGTAAGATTATGGATACCAAAGGAATAAAAATGGAAATCACTACTGCCAAGATATGAAAGAAAGTTTGCATAGTAAAATAACTTAAACCTAACATTTGGACCCAATAAGGCAAAGGGAACGTTTTCCCCATATTTTTGGAAAATGTGCATTTTCTTCACATTAAGTGGTACCAATAAAAAATAATGATTCTCACTCAGTTTATTTCGATGAATTAGATTGGCTTATAGTTTCCCAGGACCTGGTTTTGTATCAGGCTATATAGCAAACACCTGGGCATAAAATCTACTCAGCTCTTTACTTCCACGTGGGAGAAACGGATCCCCATTCCTCTTCTAAATCTAGAACAAAGGTCAGCTGAAAGCAGCTAGAATACTATGTACTCTCTGCTGGGAATGTGTGTCACCTCAGCCACTTGTGGAGGCACAAAGGTCTGTGAGCAGACCAGGCGCACCTCACCGATAAGCAGGACAATGGTTTCTCCATTGGGCCAGAGTGACCTTGCAATGCCCGCCAGCATGGACACTTGGCTCATTCTTGAAGGAGATGAAGAGGCAGAGAAGACCAGGTAATGAAGAAGAGTTAGGGGTCAGCGCTACAGGGACTTCAGCCATGAATACACTGATCTGGGAGAAAAGCTTTCCAGGGAAAGCATGGCCATTTAAACTTGGATGTGGGTAAAGAAATGGGAAAATGGAGAAGAGGAATGAAAATGGGAAAAAAGGAAATAGAGAAGAGAGGAGAGAAGGGGAAAATGGAAGGCAGGGGAGAGGTTAAAGTGAATGTTGGATAGGGAGCCCACCTGGTTTCGAGGAGTGAAAGGCAGGCAGAGGAGGTGTTCCCCCAGTGCTGAAACAGGTGGAGCAAACAGCTCAGCCTGGAGTGACGGAACGACCGCCCACTTCAGCGCCAGCAGTGCAAGTTCAGAGCGGGTGATGCTTCGAGCTCCACCACTGCCACAGCTGGCCGGACACAGCGAGAGCCCCTGGAGGCCGCCTTTTCTCAGAGACCAGGTGTGACCCATTCCTTCCTCACCCATCTCGTAGGTCTGTTGGGAGGCGCAGAGGAAGATGGACGTGAAGGAACTGTGATCTCGATAAAATATCACCCACATCGAGTGTGGAAGGCGGCGAATTGCTTATGATTCTTTGGCGCAGGTGCCAGCTGGTGGTAAGTCCTCGTGCCCACCAGCGGGGGCACATCATCCACTGACACTGACACAAAACTACCTCGACCCCATCCCTCAAGCTCTGGGAAACCCATCATCCCACCCAGTATCTCCCAGGATTCCTCGGTTCCCTCCTGCTCCACGTGCCTCCTCTCGCTGAAGTCTCAGGCCCTGCTCCAGCTGCTGCTGGCTGCAGGTGCTGGGCTCACCCTGCCCATCACTGGAGCCTGCCCAGGTGCCCGAATTTCTCCATGGACATGAGACTGGACACACAAGACTTCCACTGAGACCGGGAATACAGTGGCAGCCCAGCAAGCGACCTGAACTTCAGTGAGCACCTCCTTTCTGAACAGTCCCTGGCTCCCCACCAGCCATCGGCCTCGGGTCCCTGCCTGCCAGCCCCTGGCCTGGCTCCTTGCGCTCACTCCTCTCCCTCAAGCGCTCAGCTTCCCAATCCCATCCCTGCGCTCCCTGATCCCTTGTTGGGATCTAGTTTACAGGAATCTCAGCCCTGGCCACACCTTAGAATTTCTTGGGAAGTGTTTTGAAAATATCGATGTCAACCCAGGCCAGTTGACATCAGAGGCCCCAGAGGTGGGGCACAGCCTTCTGTAGACCATTCCAAGCTCCCTGAGCTGCTCTGACACAGCCACGATTAAAACCACCCTTCTCTAGCTCATCCCAGCCATGCCCTGGCCGGAACTCTCACCTTTCAGACTCAAAAATGCCATTAAGGTATTTTGCAAAACAAAAGACAATTCTCTCCCTGAGAGAACTGCTTCCAGTTTTTAAACTGAACGCTATTTTTCCTGCCAGTTATGATATTAAGAAATTTGCTGGTGACCCATATTCCAACGGTTGTGATCTGGTCCCAAGACAAGCCTTTCTCGGTGAGCCCCTTGCTCTCTGTTTCCTGGCTCGATTTCCCTTGTCCCAAGGGTAGCAGGATGGAAAAGGAGAAATCCAAGGAATGCGCACAAAGCGGAACTCAGTGGTTTTGGTGAGAGACTTTACGGCAAGTAGATAGTCAAGCCTGAAAATGGGAAGCTGACATGATTTTGGAATACTGTTGACAAATGTTTTGAGCTGTGATGAGAATAAAAGTAGCCCCATGGTTTGTCTGATTTGCTTTTCAGAATAGATGAGGATGTTCTCCTGAATATTTCCTTGAACTTCCAAATACATTTCATTACTTCTACTCTGTTTTGTATCTGTCACTCATCTAACCAGCCTGATGGTATGGGGCTGTGCAAATCTCTTAATTTGGGGGAGGAGGCTTCCTCTTTTTATTAAAATGAAAAGATGGGGCCAGGCGATCTCCAAAGCCCTTGCTGGTTTTTGATGAGTTAATGACCCCGCTTTGTTTATTGATTGATTGATAGTCCATGGAAAAATGTACCATATGGGCACAGCAGAGCCTCTTTCTCCAGACGAGGTGTCCTTTTTACCACTTGGAGCTGCCTCTCCTGTGTCTCCTGGAGACCACTTTGTCTCTGTCACTCACCTGCACACACGCACACACATGCACACAGCCCTGATGCTAGGTGAGGGGCTACAGACCATGCCAAGAGCCCTCCCTGGCAAGGGCTGGTCAAGGAATAGCATCAGAGCCTGCCGTTTCCAGGTGGGGGAAAGGGAAGCAAACCTGGGAGCTGTGACCCCCCAGGGCTCTCCTGCCCCATGTTCTCTTCCCCAGCCCCCACCAGGCCCTCATGCATGTCTCTCTGAGAGTCTGCACAGCTGCTCTCAGTACAGGCACTGCTGCCAGCTCTTCTCCCTGAGAGGAAGCATTTCAGACTCTGTCTGGGAAGTGAAAGGTCCCTCGCAGTCTTCTAGAAGGAGGCCCGCACAGAGCTCTGTGACTGTTTGCTGGCTGGTCAATTCCTGGGCCTCAGCGCTGGAAGGGTTGAGCAGAGGTTCTGCTCATCTCCCCGCAGAGACGGGGGAGACGTGGTACGAGGCAAGCAGCAGAGAGGAGGACAGACGGGATGGCACGTCCCTGCTGGGCGGTCACCCCTTTGCCCCCGTCCAGCAGGGTCTGCCCAAGCTTGCCCAGGAGCAAAGGTATCCATCCTCCACCCACAAAGAAAACCGAGTCCAGCTCCCCTCAGAGCAAGAGGCTGGGGTCCTGACAATGAGTTCTGGGGACTCCGAGCCAAGGAGGCAATCTTGGGGTATCAGTCTTCCAGTATGGGTTATGTCTGTGGTTTTGAATCATTCTGAAAAACACTTTCAAGCTCGAGGTTGTGCAGACAATCCTGGGTGAGAGAGAGCAGGAGGACGGTGGGGAAGGAGGATACTAAATGGCCTCTGAAAAAGAGTGGTGGGAGGGCCTACTCGCCACCTATTGCCAGAAACCCTAACAAAATCTCCCTCCCCCTGCCCTTCCCATCTCCTCCTGGGCTGCTCTTGGAGACCCAGGCTCTGGGGACTGAACACATATGGGTCTAGTTGGGTGATCCTGTGTCCTCCAAGGCCGTAAATTCTGACCGCCACAGACGAGCTTCAGCACAGCTTCGACCCAGGCACACAAGCGCTCGCATTCAAGCTGCAGTGTCCAGGCTGAAATATGGCTGCATGTGCCCCCTTCTGCCCTGCCCTCCTTTCTGGAGATGCCACCTTGTCAGGGATGGATTACGGAGTGGGGCACGGAGGGGAGCTCCCACCCCAGCCAAGGCAGCTCCCGGCACTGATCTCCTGCTGGTCACCCCCGTGTCACCAGGGGCAGCTGCCTTGGTCCCTCCAAAGCCCAAAATACAACTTTCAAAGCACCCCAGGGTCTCCCCATCCCTCCTGGGCCTTGTCAATGCAGACTGCTTTTTTGCCCCCAAGTAACTCCTGGTGACATCTCATTGTCACCAGCTAAGTACAGAACATTCCAGGTCCTTTTATTGTCCTGTGCTGAAGGTGTTCCAGAGCTTTCCCATCTCTCTGCATAAAAATCTCCCTCCTGGGAGCCTTTCTACAAGAACCTGGCAGGGCAATAATGCAAAGCAAGTTTCAAACACTGGGTTTCCTGAGTACTGAGACGGACAAACTTACAAGTATCTCCAAAGTGGGGTGCCTGCCTGGCCCAGGATTTGAAAGCTGAGCCAGTGCAGGTGAGACGCAGGTAAAGCATGTGACAGGAGCCGAGATCCTGAAGGTGGTAGTTCAGCAGAAACTACACCTAGCAGTGGTCTGCAACTTAGATGCATGCTGAAGTCACCCACAGAGTTTCAGAAGATATGGAGTGACCACGGGGCCTGGCCACAGAGACTCGCATTGAATTGGTCTGAGGTGCAGGCATTTTCCAGGCTCCTAGTGATTCTAAGGGTCACCAAGGTTGGGAACAGCTGATGGAAGGTAAGTGTCACCTTTTCCCAGAGTCGCCCTCTAAGGCAGGGGTTCTTAACAAGGGGTCAAGGAACTTGAATTGAAATTCACAAAAACATTATTCTTGTGGGGACGGTTGGTGCAGGTGTGATGTATTTATTAAATAATAGGCGGCGGATTTGGCCCAGTGGTTAGGGCGTCCGTCTACCACATGGGAGGTCCACGGTTCAAGCCCCGGGCCTCCTTGACCCGTGTGCAGCTGGCCCACGTGCAGTGCTGATGCGCGCAAGGAGTGCCGTGCCACACAGGGGTGTCTCCGTGTTGGGGAGCCCCACGCGCAGCGGGTGCACCCTGTAAGGAGAGCCACCCAGCGCGAAAGACGGTGCAGCCTGCCCAGGAATGGTGCCGCACACACGGAGAGCTGATAAAACAAGATGATGCAACAAAAAGAAACACAGATTCCCATGCCGCTGACAACAACAGAAGCAGACAAAGATGACACAGCAAATAGACACAGAGAACAGACAACCAGGGTGGGGGAGGGAGGTGTCCCGAGAACAAAAAAGGTTAAGAACCCCTGCTCTAAGGCATTTCCTGGCAAGCCAGTGAGTCCTTGGAGAAGCATCCCAGCACTCTCATTGCAGGTCAGGCACCAACTCATTCATTTCCTGGCATTTATCGAGAACTCACATAGTACTGGGCACCACTGAGAATATTAAGAAGATTTGGATTCTTGTTTTCAAGGAGCTTCCAGTCTTGGGAGAAGGCAAGACCTACATGAAGAGCTAAAGTCTCCAAGGCCAAGGGCAGCTGCAGAGTCAAGGAGGTGGGAGCTCAGAGAAGAGATGGCTCAGACCTGCAATGGTCAACACAGGCCTCTTGGACTTGATCCCAAGCTGGGGATAAGTCCAAAATGGAGGAGCAGATGGGTGGGAAGCCCAGGAGGCCAAATGTGAAAATGAACATTGCATAGGGATAGCAAGGAACAAGCCAAAGTAGCAACAACTAAGAGTTTCAGAAAAGGAAGGACAGGAAACACAAAGGAGAGTTGCTGCCTACACAGCATTTCCCAGGGTTGCCTTAGCCTGCCTTTTCTCAGGAAAACTTTCCCTCCCCCACATGTCCTCTTCTGGGTGGCCCAGAGACCAGCTGCCTTTCTCTTACTACATCCCTCCTCCAGCGCCTTAGTTGGTGAGGAGTGGACATGCAACTCCAGTGGGATCCAATCTCCCATGCCATCTTCTTGGCCACAGAGATTTGCTCCCAGATGGGCATTTAGCCAAGTCAAGTCCAGTCCTTCCTGGGATATTATTGTTATTATTGAAACAGGAAGAAGAGTCCTCTTCTCTCCGGTCACATGAAAGCAAGAACCTGAAGCTGCCCACAGCCATGTCCCTGTACTGTAAATAAATAAAGAGAAAACAAATGAACTTCATAGTATTAAAGTCCCTGGTTCCAAAACTGAGGTTTCCAGAGCTGCCACCTATTTTTCCTGTACTTCTATCTAACTCTTCCATCAATTCTGTGAGCTACCCCATTAACCTTCACTTCACACATGGACACAAAAATAAATACCATTTTGTTTAAGCTAATTCAAAAGGATTTCTGTCACTTGCTACCAAAGAAGCTGCAACTAGTTCATCATGTGAGAAAGCTCTGTATGCTACAGCGCTTTGGGTAACAGATGCCAGGGTTTAATTTTGGCCAGAGATTTTTAACTGGAATCCAGAGAATATGGTTTTAGGATCCCCCATGAAGTCCCAGAGATTATGGGCAAAATTTCCTGTAACCTGCACTCTTCTGGGAAGGGGCTTCACAGGTGGTATCCTTGACTCCCCCCACAATGAAAAGCAGTGAGGAGCAATTAAAAGCATAAGAAATACAGAAAGTATTTCCTCCACTAAAATGATGAACACCTTCAGGTACACTGTCATTTATTCAACAAACACTTACTGTCGATCCCAGGGTCAAGAGCTGTTGGGGATACAAATTTACACGTGCTGTAATTTTATCCTCAAAGAGCTGCAGTTGGCCTGAGAAGGTGATGGACATACACATAATTTTAAGAGCAAGTGATACCAAGAGAAAGGGGGATAAATAATGCCAGGGCAGCTCAGAGGCCAGTGCCCAGAGCGCCTCCACTAAAGCAGTTAGAGTGCAGTAAATAGAGCCCTGGACCGATTCCTTCCTTACAAGTTGAGCTTAGATAAGTCACTAATCTCTCAGGGTCTCAGTGTCTCCATTTTTAAAAGGGGCGTAATAATCCTGCCCTTGAACTTGACAGGATCGTTCTGTGTTTCTAATGAGAGAGAGAAAATATCTGTTGCCTTGCTTCGAGACTTGAAACACCTAGACAAGCCGGCCTTGGCTGCAGTTTCTTGCTACTAGCGGTATGGCCCTTGGCTTGTAGCATTGACATTGCTGGGGGGTTGGTTTGAAGGACAGACTCTCAGGACCCATCCTCTAATTCCTGAACCCAAAGCTGCAGGAGCTCCAGGTGATAAGAATGCAAAGTAAAGGTTGAGGAGCCCTCATCTAGGTATTTCTCAGCAGAGCATAATTACAATGTGGCTGAGAAGAAGATTGACAAGAGCACAACAATTACAGGGAAGCAAAGGCAGGAACCAGAGTTGCCCAGGTAAGCCACCCTTGCTGCCATGCAAATCAGGTGGGTGTTTCAGAGCAGGGAATGTACACAGGCACACCAGCTGCCTGGAGCACAGGATGCAGAGGCGCAGTCAAGAGGTCCATCCAGAGCCAGTTCTTAGTCTGGACAGATACTGTTGCTGTACTGTGGACATGTGGCCTCCTTATACCTGCAGACAGTGACACCAGCATACTTCACATGCATCAGCACACTCAGAGGGGATTAGCAAACATCTGGGGAGCACAGCCTGCTTGTTTGAGGAGCAAGGGAGCACAGGAGGGCTCTCTAAGCTCCTGGGCACAAGCCCAGCCCACCAAGGTGCCAGCGGCATGGGGCTTCCTAGATGTCAGCAGTCCCATCACAGGACTCCAGGTGAGACAAGCAGACAAATGCTCAACAGAGCAGAGACTAGGTCAGCAAGCTCCAGTGTGTGCCCCACTGAATCCAGGGTCTGTGGTGTAGGAACTGGGGTTAGGGCCAAAGGATTCCACTGGTTCAGTTAGTTCTGAAAATGCCACCTGAAACCAAGTTGAATTTGTTTCTTTACAGAAGCCTCTCTAATCTGCAAATGTGGGTTACGAATCTTCAAGAGGTTCACACAGTAGCCTTCATTTCCCAAACACTGTTGATCACAGAACCCTTCCTATGCTCCTTTAGGTAGGAGGTCTTCAGATCCGACTTAAGGAAATACTAGCAAAAAAATAGGTGAGAGAGCGCTCTTTTGGAGAGGAAGAGAGTCCATGAGTATCTATAGCATGAGTTTGTCAAGTAAAATAAAATGGTCTCTTGCAATGGGTGTTGCTGAGAAAAGATTTTCCAGAAGACAAAACCAATTGACCCAGGAGCTTTCTGAGAAGATGTGACAATGGAAGGCACTCTATGGGACTGCAGATAAGCAATGCCTGGTGATAAACCAGTTTCAGCCCCGTAGAGAAAGCTTGTCAGAACAGAGAAGCATACCATGTTAATCAATGTGTATCTGCTCCCCACTCTGTAAGACCCTCCTAAGTAAAACGGAAACTTAACATCAGCCAATCAGAACATTTCCTCACTGGCTTCCGTGTTTGCTCTATATCAGTTCCTCCTTCCCACCCTGTGACAGAGCTCTTTACCACTCTCGGTTTGGCACTGCCTGATTTGAGAATCATTTGTTGCCCAGATAAACTTTAACAAAAATATTTAAATGCCTTAGCTTCTCTTTGACAAGTTGAAAAGCTTTCTTGGTCAGTGCAATTGGGACAGTAAAAGCTTATAACATTAGTCAATGTTATAAGGAAACAGGGAAACAGACCAACAGGTTATGTGAAATGAAATATATTTATATATATATATAAACACACCTATACAAATTACTTAACATAAATTACCATATATATGAAGAGTTTTACTTTAAGAAATTGGCTCATGCAATTGTGGGGGCTGACACAAATTCCTTAGGTTAGAGAAAATGTGTTGAATTGATACTGAAGTCCTGAGTTCAGAATCCACAGGGAAGATCAACAGGCTGGAAACCCAGAGAGAAGTGTAGTCTGGAGGCAGAATGTCTTCTTCCTAAAGGTTTCCGCTATTTTGCTCTTAAGTTCTCCATCTAATGGGATGAAGCCCACTCACCTTATTGAGGGAAATGTCCTTTATTTAAAGTCAACTAACTATAGATGCTAAGCCCATCTACACAATGTCTCCGCAGCAACATCTAGGCTAGGATTTGACTGAACAACTGGACACCATCACCTGGCTAAGTTGACACATAAAATTAACCGTTACCTAGGTGTTCCCATCTGTTTTTGTTTCCTCGGTTGCTCAAAGCAGGTACCATGAAATGGGTTGGCTTAAACAATGGGAATTTATTAACTTACAGTTTGAGACCAGGAAAATGTCCAAACCAAGGCATCATCAAGATGGTACTTTCTTCCCAAAGATCAGATGCCCGTGAACCTGGACTCCTCTGCCACATGGCAAGGCATGTGTGTGGCTTTCTCCCTCTCTTTCTGTCTTCATTCCACTTACAAAGGACTCCAGTAAGAGGATTAAGACCCATCCTGGTTGAGGTGGGTCACACCTTAACTGAAGGAGCTTCATCGAAAGGTCCTACTTACAATGGGTTCAACCCACAGGATGGATTAACTTTCAGAGCGTGTATTTCTGGGGCATGTACAGCTTCAAACCACCATACTGTCCAACATGCCAAGTGCACCAGGAATTTCACTATACTGATCACCAGCACCATTTACTGAGCACTCAGGAGGTCCTCACTGGGCAGCGTGCTTTCTATATATTGTCTCGTTTCATCATGTGACTCACTTGAGGATGCTACTATAGCCATGTCCATTTTCAGATGGTGAAATTAAGGCTCACAGAAGTCAAACAAGCTGCCTTAATTTTCGCAGTCCGTTAGCGGCAGCCAGTGAGTAGTAAAGTTGAATTCTAACCTAGATCTCCCTAGCTTCATGTGTCAGTCAAAATACTAGAAAACCCCTCACCGTTTGGTGCCCAGAGAAACACTATGCCCCGGGACCTGCTGTCCCTTAGACTTGCAAGGTAACCTTTGGGTAGGAGGTCACCCCTGGTGGCTCTGGAGAGGACAAAGCCCCAGCCACTATGCAGGGTCCATCTCTTCTTGGTTTTATGCATTAGGTTTATCATCTGCATCTTGTCACCATATTTCCATACTCACCATCTGGTGAATGTAAAGACTAGGAAATTCAGGGACAGCAGGCAGAGTGTTCCTGTCGATTTGCTGACATTGATCCCCACCCCCCACCTCTGTAATTAGCTATTATTGGGGAAAATGAATAACTTCTGCGCCTCACACATCCATCTGGCAGGGCAATATTTTTTTATTTACAGATTTCAAGGAGAAACACAACTTGTCAGTCTCAATCAATAACCTGGCTTTTTGCAAGGGAACTACTCAAAAATTTTCCCCTGGGCAAAGCCCTTCCAAGGACTTGCCTCAAGCAAAATAGGCAGGCACACAAGAAACCCAGGATGTCCTTGGGAATTGTTTCCTCTGAGCCTAGACCCACCCTGTCATATACCACATTCATTTCTGCAGGAAGAAGAAAGAATGTAAAACAACCAACCAATGCCGAAGACAGGATTTCTCAGGTACAAGGGAGAAGGGAGTCTGGCATAAAATGAGCTGGACTGAAGGCCAAGGATAGCGTTTCAGGTCCTAGCTCTGTTCAGACAAGCTCAGTGGCCCCTTCTGTCCATTGGCTCCTTCACCTGTAACCTGAGGGCTGGACCCGTAACATCTCCAGCTTCCAGCCCATGAGTTGTGGCTGATGGAACAGATGATGACATTTGGAAACCAGGCCCAGTTTAGATTCCTCGAAAAGGCTGAACCTGCCTAATTCACCCCAGAGGAGCGCTGCAGTTTTGATCAGAAGAATCTCAGAAACAAGAAGCTATAACCTAAACCATTCCAGACAGATGGAAAATCAGCTTCTCTTTCAAGTTCCTCTGAAAGAGTATTCCAAACACTACACAGTAGTCAATTTTAGTGTTTAACAGCCTTCATGGTCTATAACTTCTTCTTTGTCTCTGGCCTAAATTTTTTCTGCTAAAGTGAAAAATTAAGACCAGCTTTCCATTATATTCTGCTTCGTGAAATTATTTACATTTGGTGATAGTAATTAAATTGCTTTCCAATATGTTCCTTTCTTATTTTTCTCATTAATTTAAAAATTGCTATTTTAAACATGTGCACATTTGTTGAAAATAATATACAATAGAGATCTGTACACTCTTTGCCCAGATTTAATGGATGTACATATTTTGCCACTTTAGCCAAAAAAAATTTTTTAATGTTTTTAAAAGATATAAAACACTACAGACATAGTTAGCTGCTTTTCCATTCCCAGTTCACTGCCTTTCCTCCTTCTGCAAAGGTAACTACTAGTAGGAATGGATGCGTATCCCTCTCAGGCATGTTTTTATACTTTTATTACATTTGTATTTGTTCATAGTAATAAAAAAACCATTGCTTTATGAATTTTTATATTTATGTCAATGGTATTATATTGAAGACATCAATTAAAAATTGCTTTTTTCCCCTCAATGAATGTTTTAAAGACTTGTCTATGTATCAATGTGGATTCTGTTCACTTATATGCATGTAACACCCATGGCAATTAAGTTGATCCTTTTTTTTTTTTTTTGCTGTTATAGACAACACGACCATAAACAATGATTAATGTTTCCCTGGATATGACATATAGGAAATTTTCTCTAGGGCATATGCCTAGAAATGCCTGTACCAATTTAATTTTACCAGAACTGTATAATTCCCACATTTCTCACACCTTTACTTGTAACCTTTGGTTGTATCAGACTTTTCAACTTTTGCCAACTAGATGAGTGTGAAATATCATTTATTGTTTGCATTCACATTTCCCCAATTACTAGTGGGTTTGAGCATCTTTTTACAGTTTTATTGAGCATTTATGTTTTCTGTGACTTGCCCAATAAAATTCTTTGCTTTTTCAGCATATTGGGCTACTTCTCTCTCCCTTACTAATTTCAGGGATTCTTTATAGGTTCTTGATCCTAGTCCTTTATGGGTATGTATTTGCTAAAAACAATTCTCTTCTACCCTGTGGCTTGTTCTTTTACTTTGTTTGTGCTTTCTTTTGTCATGCAGAAGTTTTGAATTTTAACGTAAGCAAGTGTATCCATTGTTTGCTTTAAGGTTTGTTCTTTTTGGGTTTTGTTCAAGTAGCCCTTCCCTGTCCTGGGGTCCTAATTCTATTCGTCTAACCAATTTTATATAGACTAAATGGTCTCGGTGTCTGCCATCGTTCCTTCTCAATTCTTTATGGTACATAAAGAATATTTGTTGCTATTCTGAAAGTCATACATGATCATTGCAGAAGATCCGAAAAAAAAGCAGAAAGAAAACAAAGCAGTACTTTGCTAGGTCACACTTAAAATCATTATTATTATCCTCCCAGGAAATCAGCCACCTGATAATGATGTGGGCTATAGGTGGGAGGCTCTTTGTCTCTTCAGAGATAACCTAAGCTGTTTGACTTGTGGGTGTAAAACGGTAAGAGGCTGCAGTCCTGCCCTTAGTGACAATGGCAACGACTCCAGTACCAAGAAACAGTTTAAAAATGCAAGGTCTATAAACTTTAAGTACTTAGGGGAAATGCAAACCAAATATGTTAAAAGCTTATCTAGAATGTCTGGAGTCCATGCTAAAAGCTTACCTAAGATGTGGAAGATATATATGCTAATTCAAGCCTATTGAGAACTGAAACAAAGGGACCATTTGGCCTTTCCTCTCTGTATAAAAGACATTTGAAAATCTTGTTCCGGGCTGGGGATTCAAACACAAAGCTCCTGAGTCCGGCCGGCTGTCAATAAACCATTTTTCCTTCTCAAAATCATTCCTGAGTCCTGGCCTCTTTATACATAAATAATTGAACCTCTCTCAAATTCTACAACAATAACACTAGCCATGGCCCTTTCTGCACTGTTAAATGTAGTACGGTACATGGGGGGACAGGGTGGAGCTTTGAGAACAGATCTGGATTTGAATCGTACCTCTACTTCCTTCTATCTAATTTATCATGCACATGATATTTCCCCAGAGCCTTGGTTTCCTCATCTGTAGGAAAGGGACAAGGACAGCTACCACATTGGGTTTTGTGAGCCCCAAATTATATCAAAATGCACATGGAGCATATTGCAGACCAGGTCTTGCCTTAAAGCATCCTGTGAGTCTACTGTCCCAGTGTGTACCCGGGCACAGAGGTCCCTGGAGAAGAACAGAGCCATGGGGATGCTTAGTGGCTCAAGCCTGAGCGATGGGCAGGATCCCAGCAAAGACACATCATGGGATCAGGAAAGCCACAGCTGAGCTGTAGCATCAGCCCTTCTAGAGTCTGTTCCAATAGCCACTGGCCTCCCTCTTCCACCAAGACAATACAGAAGGTACCTTAGAGGTCACAGAAACTAGCTTGAGAACAAATGCCTGACCTCAGCCTCAGGACTTCTCAGCTTCAAGGAGTTAATCAGGAAAGGAGAAAACAATTGACTTTTTTGGTATTATATAATTCCATTGTATTTTTGCCAGGCATCAGATTCCACCACCCACAGCCATGGTGTCACATCGTGAAAGAACTTATTGTTACACAGGCAAAACAAGGGCAAGTTCATAACTTTGCAAGAAGTGTAATTCCACATTCTTTGTCTCGTTGCATTTGAAATCTTCAGGTCAATGGGCAATTACATTCACGAAACATGCCGTGGTTCCAGCAAACATTGTTCTTGCTGAGATGACCCTTGCCTGGAGAAAGACTATTTTAGGAAGCTTGGCAAAGCAAACCAAAGCTCCCAGCCCAAGCGTGCACTGCCAAGTAACTAACTCCACCACATTCTTTCTTACCAAGAAGAAAAAAAAAAAAGAGAAATCTTTCTTTTCACCATTTTGGGAATTATCTTCCCTTGTCTAACTCCCTTCACCTTTCTGAATCTCCTTCACAGAAGTTTAAGAACAGCTTCCCAGTAGGATGGTAGGATTTGAACATCCACCTGGAGGTCATCTGATTAGAATCTCTTGTCTTTCGCACTTTGGAGGAACCACAGAGCCTTTGGTTTAAAGTAAAAAATCTGAGAAGAGCAGGCCTGAGTTCAGTTTCCAGGATCGCAGAACTGTTGGCTTCAGGTGAAGACTCTCAGACCCTTCTCTGCAACAGTAAAAAAGCCCTTAAAATAAAAATAATAATAATTTCTAAATCCTCACATGTACCCTTCGTAGTTGTATAAAACCAAATTATTTCATTTTCTAATTAAGACCAAGGTTTAAATTTAAAAATTTGCTTGTGGGTCTAGGAATTCCCCATTCTGGGGTGATGGGCTAAGAGTCTGAAGGTTTGGATTCCAGCCTTGGTGGTGTGTGTGTACCCCCTCTGAGTGGACTGTTAGATGAGGGGCTACTTTTTGGTGGATCATTGCCTCCTGGCAGCTGACCCTAGCTCCAGTTTCTTGCCTCTTCTAATCCACACCAGTGGTTCTCAAAGTGTGGTCCCTGGACCAGGAGCACTCTGCCACCTGGGACCGTCTTAGAAATTCAAGTTCTTGGACTCTACCACCCCAGGCCTACTGAATCTTGACCTCTGGGGAGGGGCCCAGCAAGCTGTTTTAGGAAGCTGAGGCTGACACATGCTAATGTTTGAGATGGACGCTGGTTCGTGAAAGAAGGAAGCCAAAGCTCCTGAGCATAGCTCAAAAGGCCCTCCTCGGGCTGTACTTTGGAGTTTGGGCTCCTGAGTGTGATGGAGCTAGACTCAGATATGACCTTTCTACACATGCCTCTTCTGTCACTTTTACTGAACCTGTGGTTGGCGCTAAGGATGGTGTATACTCAGGGTACTTGAATCTCTGGACTGCCCATGTGCCACTTGGGCCCTAAGCCTCAGCAGAGTTGCAACTCCTACTCTCTGGTTCGTTGGACTTAACCGGGTCAGCTAACAGGAAGGTGAAGATGGTCAACCACCACACCAGGAAATCAAGAGTACCAACAACTACAAACAGAGGAATTGCATCCATCATCCATGTGGAATCTAAGCCCTCTCTCAATCTAGAGATGGAGTAGACACAGCCATCCCAAGGTCCACAGGATGGGGGAATAGAGTATGGACTAGAGTGGACTTACTGATATTCTACTATGGAACTATTGTGACTAGTAATGGAAGAAATTGCAGCAATGATGTGGAGAAAGTCACCACAGTAGTTGCTGAGAGCAGGGAGAGGGAAATAGAGATGTGATGTGGGGCATTTTCGGGACTTGAAGTTGTCCTAAATGATATTGCAGGGACAGATGCTGGACATTATATATCCTGCCATAACCCACTGAATGTACTGGGGGAGAGTGGGAACTACAGGGTAAACTATTATCCATGTGGTGCAGCAGTGCTCCAAAATATGTTCACCGAGTGTGATGAGCGTGCCACAATGATGGGGAAGGTTGATGGTGTGGGAGGAGTAGGGTGGGGAGGTGGGGGATTTAGGGCAATCTCTTATGTTTTTTAATGTAACATTTTTTGAGATATATATACCTTCAAAAAATACGATTTACAAAAATGATGGGGGTGGGGAGTGGGTTATATGGGAAACTCTTATGTTTTTTAATATAACATTCTTTGTGATCTATTAGCTTTAATTAAAAAAAAGTGTTAAAAAAAAAAAAAGGCCCTCCATAGGCCTCCTCTTATTCTCCCCAATCGCCCCCCTCCATACTGCAAAGGGCTGCGCCCCAACACTGCCTTATGGAGGGTAGTAGAGCGGGGTCAGGAGGCCCATGTTCTACGCAGGGCACCTCCCCAAGCCTCAGCTTCCGTATTTGTCAAACGTGGGTGATAATAGGACCTACCGCATGGGTGAAGATTAAATTACCTAACTTCAGTAGATTTTTAGAAAATGCCTGGTGGACAGTCATCATTAGATCGATATTCGCTATTATTATTATGACTCATAGCCACATGATTTGCAGATACTACCCCCCACCCCTGAAAAAAACTTTTTTTTTGGCTGATTTATTGATTATCCAGAGAGAAGATCCGGACAACCTCAGTGATGAAGTTTTAGCCATGAACTACAAAGTAGTGAGTCATAAGTCTCTACCCATGAAGCCATCGCACCTGACCCTGCAGGAGAGAATGCCCATCCCCTTCGGGGCAGGGGAGGGCTCAGCCTGAATGAGTCTGCCACCTGTTCTTACCAGCTTAGTTCTACAGACCAGAGAGGAAAGCTGTTTCCAAACTCTGAGAAGGGACAGCAGATTCTAAAGAAGGTTCCCAATGTATGAACAATTGGACTCTTACAACACAGGGCAAATCTTTCTTGCCTCAACTGCCCTGATAACCCCATCCTGGTAGTCTCCTGATCCCTCCACCAAGAAGATGGCCACGAGAGTGAAAATAAACATACAGGGCGGTTCTTGAAGCACCCCTGACTTGCAACTATGAGAAGCAATGCATTCCCTGAAGTTGCAGAATAAGTTCCTTTTATAAGAAAACAAAGCAAACACCCAATAGTCAAACTTAAAACAACAAAAGTGGGTCCTGTCTTTACCCCAATAGGGCACACAAGCAATTAACTTTTAAATATTCCTTCTGTCTTTCATCAGAAAATTAGACATGTAAAAAGCCAGGTTCCAATCGCATGCTTTTAGCTTTTCAAAGCGTTTTTACCTGGATGCTTTTTCAACTCTAGGAAGCAAGGACGACGCCTTACCATTAATATTTTAAGAGTCGTTGACCCCCACGGCGAGATCAGAAAGAAGATGTGGTTTCTAGCAGTGTGGGATGCCAGGCTGCAGGCCTTCTCCTGGCAAGGAGCCGCCTACTCCCAACACAGGACATGTGTCCTGTGCTAGGACTTGGTCCCAGGGTCTAGTTAAGATCCCGGAGAGCCGGAGACAGTGGGAAAAAATGGTTCTGGGCGTGGAGAGGGTGATGAGAAGGGACGGCGGGCATTTGCGCCGGGTTTGTCCAGCCCACGTCTGTTCTCCCAGTGGCTCAGAGGTGCCAGTTGCCGGCTGGGAGGCAGAGAGGGTGCCTTTCTGGCACGCCCTGATTGGAAGCTTGGCGAAGGACGGCCGGCGCTGAGCGCTGCATTCCTCAGGAAGTCCGCCTGGCTGCAGCGCAAGGAATCCGTGTGCCGTCGAGCGTGGCCAAGAGGCCCTGCAGGACCCCACTGGGAAATCAGGAGAGCTTTACGAGGTTCACTGCAGTTTTTGTGTAAACAACATAACATTTTATGATGGGAAACCTAGTTCTTTGCTTTTTAGGTGAAAGCATCGATTAAGGTTTTTTTTAATGTTTGAAATGTAAAGAAGTGTGAAAAACGAACGTTGTTTCAGAAATGGTCCGAGGAAAAAGATAATGCTGTAGCTAGAAGTTTAATGACCTTTCTCATGAAATTATGTGGGGGAATCTGTGATGAGCTGTGTAATAAAATGGTGGTGTTGCCACCAACCCTCCCAACTGCGGATTAATGTTTTCTGACGGGTAATGCCAGGGCGATCTCTGGTACTATTTACTCCGTCGCTGATGGAATACATTTCTAAGAGGGGTATCAACAAATGCACAGAGGAGATTATTTAATTAAAATATTTTAAATTGCAAAATGTCTTCGTTTTGTGGGTGCTTTTAGGGGTGGTTGCTAAAATTACCTTTTGCAAAAGACAAGCTAAGTAAAAATCAAATTCACTAGAGTAGATGAGTGTAAATATTTGGAGTTAATTCCATTTTCTAGATGAAATTCTGCGGTTTAAGCGTAAGCCTCTTCGTGGTTCACCCCTCTATGATGTGTTGGAAATCTTTGTAAAATGCATTGTCTTGACAGGGACTATGGTGCTCCCACACTTGCTCCGGTGCAGGGGGCTCATTTCCCCCAGAGTCCCCTGGACAGGACAAAAGACAAAGAAGGATATTGGTCCGGATGCGAGCGCCCCCCAAGGCATGCTCTGGAAACTGCTTTTGGACCAAGTCTTTGGCAGAAGTGTACTATGTTGCTGTTTGCCTTTTTCTTGTCAAAGCTGAGTTTGGAGCTAAAAAGGAAAAACCCCATCACTGACCTCTCCTGAGTGTTGTTGGTCCTGGAATGCCAGGGAATCAAGGTGTGACCCCACCAAGAGTTTATCTCCATGGGACAAGATATGACCCATTATCAAACTGGCCAATTTTGTCCTCAGGTCTCGTAATAAAGCACAGTATTTGGAAGGCCAAAGCTAGTACAGGGGTTTCCAGAACCTTCCTTATCTAAGGCCAGTGAGCAAGGTAGGGCAGAAAGCAATTTCCTGGTATCCTCTGGGCACCACCGATCAGGGGGAAAGTGACATGCCAAGTCAGGCGGTCCCCAGCGGAGAAGGACACTCCTATGAAGAAAATCGGCAGGGGCACTAGGGTGGCTCTAGGGATGGCAGGTCAGGATGGCTCCTGGAGAGGCGCCAGCCAGGGGAGCACGCGCTCCTCTTGCCGCAGGGACCACGCAGACAGGACTGGAGGGCGCCGGAGGCAGGGAGCTGGCCACAGCGTAATATCCCTGCCTCCGCCGCCCACTCATTCACTTATTCCACGTGCCCAGGCTCCGCGTTAGGCTGGGGCTTCCGATGCCAAGAGACGCCCGAGGTTCAAGGGGCTGGTGGACTGTTTGTTCACTGTCCATCCCGACACAGGCAGAGAGCCAGCAGGCACCGCTCCCTGGCTGCCGGGTGCTTGGCCAGGGGCAGCTCCACGCTCGGCCAGAGCTCACAGCGGCCGGCCCTGCCGCCCTGTCCTCAGGGCTGGCCACGCGGCCCCCTCGCCAGGGAGAAGGGCTGCCACCCGCTTCTCCCACACGCTGGCCAGTGCCGCTTGGCGCGTGGGGCTTTCTGAGGTGAACAGGTGTCAGGAGATGGCACCAAGGCCACCACAGAGGTTCTGACAAGGGCCACGGAGGAGCCACGGAGGAGCTTCTCGATGAGGCCGTGGGGGCCACGGTCCAGGCCACCCTTGTTCGTGGCCAGGCAGAAAAATCATTGCGTTTCCACCTCGGTCTCCCTAGAATTGCACCTCTGCAGGAGAACAACAATTTCTACAGCCTTCTCCTTTTCTTTCTTTTTTTTTTTCCTTCTTTTTTTAAGAAAATAGATTTCCTAGAATATTACCAACTGAAGAATGTAAACTCCATTTTTAAAATGAAAGGGGGTGTATTTTTAAAATGAGAAAGATTCCCCTTTACATCTAAGTGTAAGATCTGGGGCTTCCCAAAAGGGAGGGCTCTTAGAAACTGATTAATTTTTAGATCTTAAAAAAGCCATACGGTCTCTTTAAAGAGCAATGAAAGCCTGATTCAAGCTGTTAAATTTTATGTTGTGTGTAATTTTGTAATTGATGTCAAACCTTTCACATTTTCTTACCCCTGACATTGGACAGTCTCCTCCACTCACGGGTTCAGTTACTGGAGTGGAGATTAAGTAACCTAACCAGGAAATAAGGGCAGAATCACGTTTTATTACATGGAATTGAGAAGTTCAAATGCAAAATAATTAAGTCTGAGCCAAATATAGCCATTCTCCGTCCCATCAGTTTATTTTGGTGGCTAATTGGCTGCATTAGGTATTCCACTGAGCTGCATATAAAACTTTATTGCTCTCGTAAAGTGCATGCTGTGAACTCGGAGGCTTCTGTGGGTTTGGGGAGCAGAATTGTTCTGTTTGCAGAACAGAGTGCTCACCTAGATCCTGAAAGCAAACTGGGTTTCCAGGAGGCCTGCTGTGGGGAGACCCCGCGCTGGGATGTGCCCGAGAGGCGCTCAGGTCCAAGCAGAGGGAGAGAGCCAGGTAGCCATGTGGGCCAAGAGTCCCTCGTACCTGCGGCACCGGAAATACAGAAGTGAAGACACAAATGCCCTGGGCCACGTGGGCTCCGGCAGGGCACTGCGGGCTCGAGGGTTCCGTGTTTGGATGCTCAGCCGTCAATCAGCATGGAGCGCTGCTGGCCAGAGCTCAGTGCTAGTGACAAATGGGCTCCGTCCTTGTGCCTGGAGCCTTTCCCGGGGAGGCCTCGCCATGCCCCTCCAGCCTTTTCCACGACCTGGCCCCTTTGGGCGCCGTCCAGTGCGGGCTTTCCTGCCTGTCCAATACGATAAGGACAATACGGAATCGGCCTAAGCGGGACCCTCTTGGGTACCAACATGTGGCCACGTAGGTTCCAGTTAGGTTCCTAGAGCTTTCCTCTTCCTTTGACACCAAGAATCTGCCTAGACCCCGGCTCGATTGCTTCTACAAGCCTACTTCACGCTCTTGCCCCCAGGTTGCCTCGCTTATCGGCCTTCACCAGGCAGAAACCGTCACTCTCTCCTGAGCCTTTTTTGCTTTTTCTCAGTGCGGTTTGGCCACCCCGGTCCTGAGACGTTAGAACTGCCAGGCCTTGGAGCTGGGAGGCCCAGGGGAGCCCAGGCATCTGGGGAAAAGATTGCAGCCTTTCACATGTGTTCCCCAAGCCTCACTCCACAGAAAACACTTCGCTAGGTGTTGGAGATAGGGTGATAAATCAGATAGGGCTCCCCGACAACATGCACTCCACTGAGGAATTCCACGCCCTGCTTCTACAGGCGCCCCGGAGTCGCTGAACCCTTCCAAACCACACGCAAACTTTGTATTTGTGCACTTTCCTAGCAGAGGGTCTGCCACTCACACCTGACTCAAGAAGGGTTCTGCAGCCCCTGGAAAATTTAGATGCCACTGGCCTGGCAGGAAAATGTGGCCTAGCGAACAAAAACTGATAAAACATAACGCGCTTTCCTAAGAGGAGAGTGTACCCAGCACAGTTCCAAACCCACTCGGTAAACATTGGCTGAATCTGTACAAAGTGCAGTGGGAGCTTGGAAGGGAGAAGGATTTTGTATGCCAGGGGCAGGGTGGGAAGGGAGTGTTAAAAAGCGTTTGAAAAGGAACTCGCACTTGAAGGAGAGCTTGAGAGATGCGTGGGTGTGTGGCAGGAGCGGGCGCGCTTGGCAGAGGCGATACTTCACGAGAAGAGTGGGGACGTGGAGGGGTTTGGGGCTTCCAGGGGTGAAGAGGTCAGAGGTGCAGGGGCCAGAAGGAGGCTGGCAAGTTAAGGGGACCCTGGATTAGGAGAGGACACATCTGCCTCCCACCAGAAGGGTAACCAGAACCAAAGGCGGTTTTTGGCAGGGAAAGGACGTGATCGGATTTCTTCTTTCAGGGGGATAAGCGTTTGCAGCCGGGGAGCTGGATCCAGCCACGGCTGCCAGCACGGCCTGGCATCCAGCAGGAGGTGACTGCCGGGAAGGTACAGACCCTCCAGGTGTACTTGCGACTTGCCCGGTTTTAGCACATCCTGACTCCCAGGAAACCCGTCGGTGCCCGGCAAACCAGGTAACGGCTGGCCACGCTCCCTGCAGGTACCCTGTGCCACCAGCGTCCCGGGCAGCGGGCAGATGGCACCTCCCGGGGCAGGAGACACATTTCCAGCTGTGGAGGAAAGGGTTGGAGGGGGGACTTCTCTGGGGTCCCGGGCTTGGGGCCTGCACTTTGAGAAAGATGAGCGTGAGATGATGCCTCGTGAGAATATCGCAAGCCGCTTCCCACGCATGTGGTCAAGCCTGGAAGGTCAGGGGACTAGAGGACGCCCTTCCATGAGCAGGGGGAGTGGTCAGAGGCTGCTGCGAGGCCCACACAGGGGAGGACGAGGCTGGGAGGTGGGGGCGCAGGCGTCAGCCCTCCACAGGTCCAGGGCACGGTCCCTGGGCCTGGCTCCAGTCAAGGCCCACCTTCTCTTCCGACACCGCCCCCATTTGTTCCTGCATGCTCAGGAGCCCACGTGTTCACACATCCCCACAAACAGCACCCCATGGCCATCCCTTCAGTCTAGGGGTACACCAATCGGCAGTCAGGTCTGCCCTCCCGGGCTGAGGCCACGCAGGCCCTGGGAACGGGTTCCGGGGCATTCTGACATCTTGGGAACCCAAAGCATGGAAGAGTAGAAGGGCCACAGGTTCAGGATAAGCAGATTCTAATGACCCCGCAGAGTCCTTGTCCTGTGGGGAGGCATGTGCCTGCATGAGGCCGGGGTGGGGTCCCCTAAAATGCACTTCCCGGGACAGGGGGTGCTGGCTGGGGCTGCGCTGGTTGGGATCTCCCTGGGCTTCTCCTTGCAGGTGGGATTGGCAGGCCTGGCTTTGAGTCCTGGCTCTGTTCCTCGCTAGCTGGGCAGCCTCAGCTTCAGCATTCAGCCTCTCTGAGCCTCTCCTGCAGTGAGTGTTTGACCGCTTAGCTTGCACAGGTCTCAGAAAGCTCAGAGAAGGCCATGGCAGGCTCATGAAGGGCTTTGCAAACATGTGGAACATGGGATGCTCTCACCCGAGTGGAGAGAAGGCAGGGTCCGGGGCTGAGCAAGGCTGGGGAAAGGGACTTGCGCTTTCTCACCTAAACCCAGGTCACAGTGGGAAGGCAGTGGGCACGGCACTCAGCCTGAGCTCTGGTTGCCAAGGTCCTGTCGCCTCGGGCACTTGGAGACCTCAGCTTGTTGGTGGACGTGCGTCATCCCTCCAGCTTCCGCCCGAGCTGCCCTCTGCCCTGGGCTTGCCTCTCTGGGGCCCAGGAAGGAGCCTCCCGGGATGGCTGCAGGGACCTGTGAGCCTGCACTTGGACTTTCCCTCTGGGAACGGACCAGGCATGTCCCCAAGAGGGGCAGAAGGCGACTCTAGTTGGCCTATCTGCAAACCTCTCCAAAGCAGCAGGGCCAGACCTTGAAATCCACCCTGACTGCATCCTCTGCTCCAGGAAATAAGTTCCAGAGTTACCTGGATGGAGCAGGGGACAGTGGGCCCCGGTGAGACGTGGGCCCTGGGGTGGGGGTCTCCCTGAGGCCGTCAGCCCCCACAGGGCAGGTCCTGGTGCTTGAGAGCATGCGTGCGGCCAAGCACAGCCCAGGGAAAGCTGCATGCGGACCGTCGGGGGGTGTGGGGCCGTTTAGCGGGTCAGAACTCTGGGCTCTGAGTACCCACCCCGGAGGGGCCAAGAGCGGGCAGGGTTCCAGGAAGATGAAAAGCGGGGCATGGTAGGGAGCCCCAAGAGGCAACTCCAGCAAAGCACAGTAAGGCCCACCTCTGGCCAGAAAATCCAGCCCCACAGAGGGCAGGGAGCGGGGGACAGTGGCCCCCGTGCTGCTGACGGAGCCTCCAGGGCTGGCAGAGGCCGTGGAGCTAATGGCACAGAGTGTCGCTGTCCAGCTTGTTCCGCTGGCCCAGGGCACGCTGCCCGAGAAGGGCCTGGCCCGGCGGCCCCTGCTGAGAAGGGCGTCCTAGTGCAGGCACCAGCCTTCTGAAGCTCGGCCTCCCAGGAGGGGGCTCTGAACCCTTCAACAGGCCTCGCCTCGGCACTGTCACCCTGCTGGGCAGGCGAATTCCGAGACATGCTTCCCCGTGCACTGTAGGCCCCCACCCACCAGGTGCCACTAGCACCCCCCAGTTGTGACCACCAAACAATGACCCCAAGATATGGCCAAATGTCCCCTGGCAGGCAAAACGCCCCTGGAGGGAGGAGGTTCTTGTCCCCAGCCTTAGAAACAGGAGACGACACGTGAAGACGGCTTGCCGGAGCCGGGGCGAGGCCGCTGGGGAGCGGTCAATCCAGCAGGGGCCCACGCCATGAGCCCCGGGGCCCAGGCGAGAGGAGGGGAGCAGGGCACCCCAACCCGCTGACAGGTGAGCACTCACCGTGAGGGCCCCACGTGCCAGGCAGGCTGCTGAGCACTTGTGCGGCTCATCTCCCCGACTCTGTAAGAACTAGGAGGTGGGTACATAAAATGAGCCACTGGGCAGGTGGGGAAACTGAGACTTCCAAAGGGCAAAACACTTACTTAAGAGCCAACAGCTGGCAGGTCCTGGAGCCAAGATTGGCTCTCAGCAGCTTGGCTCTGCAGCCTGCCCTCTTAGGCATCAACACGATGGCAATCTTAGTAATTCAAGTACGAGTAACCGCTCCGCAGTGGACAGAGGGAAGACACTTAGAAGGACAAGCGAGGTCAAGAGGGGGATTTCCTTCCATCCCGACAACCCTCTGCAGGGAACCAGGTGGGAGGGAGAATGTAGCCCTAGTGGGAAGAAGCCAGGTATCATGCCGTCACAGGCCAGGGGCCACGCCCCGGCCCCCTCAAAGGCCATGACTTTATCCGACAAAGCAGCCTTTTGGCTGTGTGGGCAGAGATGGCCACTCACCCCAAAAACCTCGGCCTCGCTGTCCAGCCCTGAGGTCCCGGCCGCCAGCCTGGAGGACAGAGGGGGCCTCCAGCTCCACCCCTAACTCCCCAGCCAGCCCTCGGGGGTCTGCAGGTTCCATGCAGGGAAAACAAATAGGGACCAACCCCAGGGGCTTTTCTCTTCTTTTGGAAAACAAAATGTCACCAGCTCAGCCCAAAGCCCGAGGAAAGCTTCTATCACATTCCAGGGCCTCAGGCCTGGAAGTCGTTGAGAAATCTTTTTTGCCCCCTTCCCCTTGCTTAAGGGAGCTAAAGACTTATTAAAAACAAAAGACGGTGAAGGTTGAGGTTCCCAAAGTACCCTGACAGTCCCTTTAAAAACACACCCATGCGGGAACCCAGTATTTTATGCATGATTGTTCTGTAAACACGCAACTTCTCTAATAAAAAAAAAGCGCCCAAGTCCGAGATGAATGCTCGAACGACAAGATACTGTACTGATTAATTATTAAGAACACATTTTGTGCGGTTTGACAGCTATGCCAGAGCAGTCTGCTTCATCGTGATCAAACCTCAATAAATGTGGTTTCAATAATGAGCTGGTATTGAATTATCATACAATGGCAGCTTCAGTAAATCTTAATTACTTTTGCCTTTGGAGACCTTCATTTAAATTCTGAGTAATACAAACACTGCTCCCAGGAGCAAAGCGAGGCAGAGTGTGGCCGCCCTCCTGCCCGGGGGTGCCGCCCTCGGCTCCCTACCCCCAGCCCCCCCCCCCACACTCACAGACATCCAGGCCAGAGGCGCTGGCTGGAGGAAGCTGGAGTTGGGGGGCCTACAGCTCAGCTGGGAAGTTGGGTTCCAGCAGACACAGCCGGCCCTTCCTCAAACTCTTCCAAAGAAAGAAAGCCTCATTTAGTCCAAACGCTGAATTCGAGGGTGAAAACGACAATTTCGAAGTGTGGAGCTCTGTGCGCAAAAAGGGCGTGGGGTGGGGCCCCTGTGAGCTGGAGCCCAGGGGCAGATGGCTGACCACGGCCCCCAGCCAGGCTGGCCCAGGCCTTCAGGGTAAACAAAACCGCCAGCGCCCAGCCCGGCTTCAAAAGGCCCCCAATTGCACGTTTTATGGCTCCGGTGTTGCAAGATGATGATATCTCAAAAGAAAGTGACAGCGAGTGAAGGAGTGAACGGATCTGTCCCTGAGGGTGCCTGGCCAGACTGGAGACTCCCTTCTCCAAACAGAGCCCAGGCACAACTGGTGCTTTCGAACAGAGGCTCGGGGAGCCGGCGGCAGGCCGGGCTGCTGGTGCACATTTGGGTGCTAATTAACTGCTAGTTTGGGAAAGGGGGAAAGGGGTGTCTCTTTCAAGAATTTCTCCCTCCAGAGACAGCGTCTCTAAGCAGCAGCATTTGGCAGTAAAACCCGACAAATGTCAGAGCAGAGCGGCTGCAGGGCGTGGGGAGTTACCGCTCTGTTCCGGAAGGCGATGAGAGCTGAGGCCGGAGACTCTGATTCCAGGTCGAGAAAGGCTTTGGGTAGTTAGGCAAAGCCCGTGAGCCCTGTCCTGGGAGGTAAGAGGCCGGACCCACTCTTTGCCCTTAACTTGCTGTGTGACCTTGGGCAAGTTCAATCCCCTCCCTGGACCTCAACCCACCATCTGTATAAAATCAAGATATGGGACTGATGATTTTTAGGGATACTTCCAGCCCACCAAATTCTACGATTCCAAGATTCTAAAGATGAGCAGACATTTCCCCAACGTTGCACTCACGTGCGCGTCCACACACACCCCTCACTGCCAAATCAATGGAACCCGGGAGTCTGGTAGAGAGGGATGAGCGCCGTAGAGTGGAGCGCCGTAGAATTCGAGGAGCCAGGACAGGAGGTGACAGTGACCCAGCGTGCATCCTCACAGCACCAGCCGCATCAGGAACTCACTCTTTCTCCCTGCAAGCCTCGCTCAGCAGAAAGCCAAGGGCCACACCCACCACGCGCTGCTCGCAGCTCCGCAGCCAATGCCCAGCTCCTTCTGCAGGAGCAGGCTTTTTGAGAAAATGCCCCAGGAGCCCAGTGGCCTGGTCATCGACCCTCGACGGTGATGCTCCGGGGGCAGGAGTGAGCGGCCCGTGTGGCCGGGCCTGGAGAGGCCGTGAGCGGGTCTCACCGCTTGGCCTCAAGTTCATGGCTCAGAGCTGGACCGGCATCCGGCATCTCAGCACCACCGGGCCGGAGTTCCTTTACTTACACCCTTCCAAGTGCATCTGCCTTCGGGAAGTCCAGGCCAGGCCATCTGCTCCAGAGAGCTGCCACCGAGGGAGAAGGAGCCCCACGCTTCCTCTAGGGGCTGACAGCCGTGGTTTTAAAAGTGCTGAACTAAGAAAATGTGGCACTGATGTGGAGAAAGTGGCCATGGTGGCTGCTGGGGGTAGGGAGTGGGAGGAAGAGATGTGATGTGGGGGTGTTTTCGGGACTTGGAGTTGTCCTGGGTGGTGCTGCAGGGACAGTTACTGGACATTGTATGTCCTCCCATGGCCCACTGGGTGGACTGTGGGAGAGAGTGGGCTATGATGTGGACCATTGACCATGAGGTGCAGCGGTGCTCAGAGATGTATTCACCAAGTGCAATCAATGTCTCATGATGATGGAGGAGATTGTTGTTATGGGGGGAGGAGTGGGGTGAGGGGGGTGGGGGGGTATATGGGGACCTCATTTTTTTTAATGTAACATTAAAAAAATAAATAAAGAGAAAAAACAAAATAAAAGTGCTGAACTGATTTGGAAAAAATGGCATTTCTTTCTGAGATGTACAATTTAGGTTTTTTTGTTGTTGTTATTGTTTTTTTTTTAAGATTTATTTATTTCCCCCCCCCACCATTATCTGCTCTCTGTGTCCATTCACTGTGTGTTCTTCTGTGTCTGCTTGCATTCTTGTCAGCGGCACCAGGAATCTGTGTCTCTTTTCATTGCATCATTTTGCTGCATCAGCTCTCTGTGTGTGTGGCACCCCTCCTGGGCAGGCTGCACATTTTTCATGCAGGGTGACTCTCCTTATGGGGCACACTCCTTGTGCGTAGGGCTTCCCTATGTGGGGGCACCCCTGCGTGGCATGGCACTCCTTGCACGCATTGGCACTGTGCATGGGCCAGCTCCACATGGGTCAGGAGGCCCTGGGTTTGAACCCTGCCCCTCCTGTATGGTAGGCAGATGCTCTATCAGTCGAGCCAAATTTGCTTCCCAATTTGTTTTTTTTCTACTCTTTTCCTTTTTTCTTTCTTATAAAGAGTAGCGCTTCTCTTTCCCATAGCGGTCTGTTCCCTGATGGTCAATGCACAAATCCTAGCCTGTCTGTTCCAGGATGCCCAGTGCCAGTCCAGGCCTGGCTAACTTGATGCCATGTTGCAAAAACGAGTGCCTCTTCCAGATACCAGCAAGACACACACTCACAGCTGGAACCTGAGCATGATTTAGGGGGAAAGAACCAGACAACAAGGTTCCCGGGGCCTTCTTTCTCCAAAGAGCAGATGCCCCAGGAGAATGATTTTGGCATCAGCCAGTACATAAGTTCCCATGAAAAACAAGAGGAGCTCCCACTCATCAAGCACATATCTTGGATTTACAATCACCGAGCAGCCGTAATACTCACTAATATTTACCATAATCCTGAAACGTGGGTATTGTCATAGAATACTAAACTCCCCCAGAACAGGTAGATAACTTGCGTGAGGTCACACAACTAGTAAGTAGTAGCACTCGGCTTTAACTTGAACTTGACTCTGTGCTCCTAAGCACTATTCCACCTTCCCAGGCAATCGTCAAAGAGACCTCAGAAGACAAATCACCTGACAATTGGCCTTGACCTTGACCTCAAGTTCAACAAGGGGAAGCTAGCACGGAGTGCCCTGAATGAACACTAAGCCTGCCTCCGT
This sequence comes from Dasypus novemcinctus, assembly GCF_030445035.2. NCBI lineage: Eukaryota > Metazoa > Chordata > Mammalia > Cingulata > Dasypodidae > Dasypus > Dasypus novemcinctus. The sequence continues at coordinate 9,761,782 of NC_080697.1, forward strand.
ACCCCTGGGGTGAGCTGAGAACCCTAGGGAGGGGAGGCCCAAGGCAAGGTGCAGCTGCAGGGAGCCCACAGGGCACCGTCCAAAGGGAAGACAAGTGGCACCGCCAAGGAGTCTTGTCCCAGAGGGGACCCAGGGAGCATTTCCACATCAAGCGTCTCTCCCACCAACCCACGCAGGCAGGATTGGCACAGGCCAAATACCCAGCCTCTGGCTCCCAGCCGGAGCTGCTGCGTGCACACACACACACACACACACACACACAGCACGGAGGACTTCGAGGTGCTCGTCCCAGAAGTTCTGCTGCAAGCCAGGCAGCCAGGAGAGAAAGGCTTCCGGCCCTGCCGCGCGGGGTCCGAGAGATGGCCGTGAGCTGTGCGCACCTGTGGTCGCTATGGCTCTGACCATCTGCGGTGGCCGCAAACCCCACAGGCTCCAGCCCTGGGAGGGGTCCTTGGAGGCCACCACTTCCTTCTAGTTGCAGAACTGGACACGGAGGGGCTGACCACCTCTGTCCTCTCGCTGCCACACACTGACCCCAGGCCCGCGGGGCCAGTTTCGGCTGGCCTCACCGCAGCCGTTCGTCCCCTCTCCGCGGCCGCTTCTCTTTCGTTGGCTATCCCGGGGCCCCCCGGGAGCAGGAAGCGTGGCTGCCGTGGTGACCGCTGCCTCCCGTCCCCAGCGCAGCGCCCGGGACAGGCTGGTGCTTCCAGAATGTCGTCAGCTGCGTCGGCCGCTTGGGGACTGGGGGGGGCTGAAGGAGCTCTGAGGAGATGCAGAGGGGTCAAGGAAAACCTCCCTGAAGAGGCCTGGGGTCGGATTTTTAAAACTGAGCAGAACAGAGGCAGAGGAGGGCATGGGGCTCCCTTCCTGAGGCCTCTCCCCGGGAACGGTGGCCCTGCCCCGGGAGCTGCCAGAGGGAGGGCGCCACCTGCAGGCGGGTGCGGAGAAAGCACCTGACGGGGCAGGTGCAGGAAAAGTTTCATCCTTCCTCTAAGCGAAGCGGCGCTCTCGGAAGGGCCCGCGCAGGGCCCTGGCCCCCGATTTCCACCCCCATCTCCCATGCACACCCTCTCTAATCTCTCCTGGCCACACCAGCTCATTCCTTCCTGAGGTGGTAGTGTTTTTTCCCCCAAACCTCTAAATAAAACCGGCAGTTCTTGCCAAACGTTTTCTCCACCAAGCGGGGTTCCACAACGCGAGCGCTGCAAACGGATCACGAGCAGATCAAACAGCAGACGTTTGCGTTTACGTCCTGGAAATATTTTCCAGGCTCCATCTTTTCTGACCCCCCTGTGCAGACACATCATCAGCCTCCTGACAATTTCGGGAGTGCTGCCAGCAGGCGCCTCGGGCCTGGCAGGGGGTTGGTCATGGGCTGCGGGGGTGGGGAACTGCGGGTGGAGACCCCCTGGGTGTGCGGGGCGGGTCAGAGCCTGGGTTCAGAGTGGCCCACGCAGCACGCCAAGGGAGGGGGTGGCGTGGACCGTCCTGTGCGTGAGGCATGTGCTGAGTGGAATGTGAGTGCCTGAGAAGTGGGAAACCAGTGGTGGTGAGAGGTGTACACAGGGTACCTGGGACAAGGCTGGAGAGCTGTGTGCTCTGTGCGTTGTGCAAGGGTGCACAGCGTGTGCGTACGGGTGTATGGCATGTGTTTACGTATGAGACTGCATGCTGGGGTGCGTGTGTGTGAGATCATGTGGGACATAGGACGCAGGGCGTGTTGGTGAATGAGCTAGTGAGTGACACGCGGCATGGTGTGGGGTGGGCCCTGGGGCAGGTAAGGGAGGGCTACAGCAGGCAACCCCAGCTGGGCCAGGTCCGGCCCTGAGGCCCTCTCCAGGAGGGAATGCGGTCCTCCTGCCATGGCAGGGCGAGCCCAGCCTTGAGCCCCCATAGCTGGAACCCCCACTGGGAAGCTCAGTGTCTGTCACGGACGCCAGGGCCCCATGAGACTGAGTGGCGGCCACTGAGGCAAAATCTTGTCGTTGCTGGTGAACTGCTCCCATTCGGATCAAGGGCCAGGGGGACACAGGAGCCCCTGGCCCAGTGGTGGTGGGATCATGTGTAGCTTCGGTCCCCAGGGCCACCTGGTCATCAGTAAGGACCTCAGCCCAAGGGAGATGGACTCACCTTCCCAACCAACAGACAGCACGTCTCCGAGGCCCGCGGCAGGCTGCGCAGGGCCCCGCGTGCAGCCTGGCACCTCGGCTCTAGGGCCGTCCCAGAGGAGGGGGCCAGGCAGCCAGGCCACTCTGTCATGTCTTCTCCCTCACATATATGGCTCCATCACCGACCAATCTTCAACATTCCATCCCGTGGCTTGGCCTTCCAGGCCTTCGTCAACCTTGACCCACTCTCCCAGCCAACCCCATGACCTTTCCATGTTTCTCCCTGCCCCAGCCCACCCAAGACAAGAAAGAAACCCTCAAGACAAGTTTAGAGGGTCCTTGGCTAAGGGTTGGAGGGGGGAAGAGGTCTCTGAAACTAAGCTCTGAGAAGGAGGGCTAAGGAACATCTCTGAAGGATACTCTTCAAACGAGCTTTTTTGAGTGGTGCTCAATGTCGAAATCCAGAACCAGTATTTTAAAATGCTTAAGGGAAGTGGATTTGGCTCAATGGATAGAGCGTCTGCCTACCACATGGGAGGTCCAGGGTTCAAGCCCAGGACCTCCTGACCCGTGTGGCGAGCCAGCCCACCTACAATGCTGATGAGTATAAGGAGTGCCATGCCACGCAGGGGTGTCCCCCATGTAGAGGAGCCCCATGCACAAGGAGTGTGCCCCATAAGGAATGCTGCCCCATGCAAGAAAAGTGCAGCCTGCCCAGGAGAGGCGCCGCACACATGGAGCACTGACGCAGCAAGATAATGCAACAAAAAGAGACACAGATTCCCAGTGCTGCAGACAAGAATCCAAGTGGACACAGAAGAACTCACAGTGAATGGACACAGAGAGCAGACGACAGGGAGGGGGGAAGGGGAGAGAAATAAATAAAAAATAAATCTCTTTTAATAAATAAATAAAGATAAAATGCTTAAGAAACCTGTCTGTAATTGGCTTTGATAAAGAAGGGACCCCAGTGCCTTCCTTTGGTCCTTTAAAACCCCAACAAGATAGCCTGCTTCCTCCAGCTTCCCAACCAAGCTGTCGCCAGATGTGAAGGAGAAGCCTCTGAAAAATCCCTGCCAAGAGAAAGACACTTTCCACAGGGAACATTGAGGGCACCAGGCAAGGGACAGTGGGTACCAGGGGAAGGTGGTGACACTTTAGGAGCACAACAGCAGACCACAGTTGTGCCTGGGGCAATACTGAAATACACAGGAAAGCCCTTAATGGCAGAACCTAGCCATGCCAGTGTCTGTACCCCGAAAGATGCTCCACTCCCCTCTTCTCTCCCCACCTCAGAGCCATTGTTCTCTCATGCTGTGCTTGTCTTCTAGTGGCCCTAAGTCCCACCCAGTGACTGGAATGAGAAGGAATATCCACTACTGCCCTTTCCTTTCCCTTTTGTATTCTATTTCTGTGAAAGTGGACTCCCATCCCCTTGCCTGAGTCCAAAGAGTTAGCCTACCTCTGAGCAGGCAATTAGAGTTATCCATCCTTCAAATACATGTTGGGGAACTCAGGCTTGGCATTTACCTCATAACCAGCTGAGATGGTCATAGGATGTCAAAATATTCCGATTCAGAGAGATAAGCCCTTCCAGGCATCTTAATGGGCAATTGCCCCAGCCTCCGTACCTCCAGTGTTGTCCCCAACCCCTTCATCCTCCACACTGAAGCCAAAGGGTTCTTTCTAAATCTTGACAAGGGCTCAAGACCCAACTTAATGTGTTGCTCCAGGCCCTCCATGGCTTCAGCCATTCTCACTCTCTATGTCTACCCTGAATCTTCATCCCAAAGAGCTCTCCACCCTTGACCAAGTATGGGGTGCCTTTTCTCGTTTCTGAACAATTTGCACACAGGATGCCTTCAGTATAGCAGGCCCTTCCCCATCCCATCTGCCTACTTATCGTCCACTAGTCCTCCTTGCAGAGTCTGCTCAACCTTCTTCGCCTTTGGGAGCATTCCCACCCCACCTTGTCCTGCCTGTCCCCAAAGACAGGGCTTCCTCTAGAATCCTCTCAGCTACAGGCTGCTTTCTCCCACAGGCCTAAAGCATCTGGAAGAAAGGTAGGTGTTGTCTTTGCTTCCCATTGCTGCTCCCAAGCCACTTCTTCTTTCAAAGCCTTTGCTTCTTTGAAGTGCAAGTCATCAGATTTTACCACCCCCTAGTCCACCTTGTTGCTGTTATTTGCAGACCTCCCTGCCATGCGCCCTCACTCACTGATGACTTTAGCACTCGGTTCACGGTCTTCCTCTCCATCACACTCCTGTTGTTCTTGGTCATTTTAACAACCACATAGATGACCCATCCCCAGTACTCAGGTCTCTCACTTCCTGGACCCATCAGACTCAATGATCTTTTCCTCCAACCCACCTCAGTCACCAGTGCTCATGGTTATACTTTGGATCTTTTCAACCAGTTATTTCATTCAATAACTCCACTGCCTCTGAAAGGTCAAGCATCTTCCCATCCTTTCACTTTGCTTGCTCTAGAGCACTGATTCCAGCAACTCTGACCTCTGATATCTGAAACTTATGATTCCTTCCCCTTTCTCTCCACCATCACCTCCTCCCCTCCACATATGTACACATGTTCTCCCTCCTCGTTGTCTATCTCAGGTTCCTTGATGAGCACTTTATTCATTTCCTCGCAAATGTCCACTGCCATTGCCTTTTTTCTCTCCATATCATTTTCTTTCCATAGCTTGGAAAGACCAGCTCTTTGTTTTCTCTGAGTCTCTATCCAAACAAATGTTGCTGGGAAAAATCACATCATAATTGTGCCGACTGGATTTGTTTTAATTTTATAACCACGAATCTCAAATGGACACTCCACACTGCCAGTAATCCAGCTTTCTTGTCAATGAACTTTCCAAGTCTCCAAGACAATGATTTCAGATCTCTTCTACTCCTCTCAAACATCTAAAACCCCCTCCCTTTTAGCAGATGGCCCTGATTCTTGCCACAAAATCATGGTAAAAGTGTTTCTGTTCCTAGAAAAGCAAAACCATTCACTTTGCTCCAGATTCCATCTCCTCTCAGCTTCTCATAACCTTGATTCTGCAATTATGCTCTTACCTCCTCTTTTCCCTTCATCTCACCCCAGCTGGGCTTGCCTCATTACGACCCACCCAAAATGGATCTTGTCAAGGTTACCAATGACTTATGTTTTTCCATGGCCAATAAGAAATTTCTGTCTTCATCATACTCAACCTCACAGTAGCAGGAAATGGAAATACTTTCTTCTCTAGGTTCTTGTGATACCACACTTGTCTGGTCACCATCTACCTCACTGCCTACCCTTTCACCTCTGCTGCAACCTCCTGTGCCCGAACCACAGTTCTTTCCTCACCTTTCTCTCCTCTCTCCCTACTTTCTCTCTCTAGGTGGTCTCAAGCAGCCTCATGGCTCTAAAGAGCTTATCACACATCTTCCCTGAATTCCGTACAAATATCTCAAATTACCTCTGCATGAATGGTTATAAGCATTTCAAATCTAACATGCCCCCAAAAGATCTACTGATTTCCTTTTCACATTCACATACACACACTCACTGATAAACTTACACTCACCCAATCACACACACACTCACATACACACTCACACTTATCAAACAAGTCCTCATCTTAACCAATGAGCATATAATTCATGCAATTACTGAACCCAATGTTGTTAAAGCCATCCTTGATTATGCTCTTTCTCTGATACTCCCCATTCAATTTATCAGGAAGTTCTGGTGGCATTACTTCCAAATATATCCTGAATTGGGCCACTTCTCATCACCTTTATTATCAAAATCCTAGTCTAAGCCAATAGCATATCTTACCTGGTCTACTGTAAGGTCCCTCTAACTTGTGTCTCTGCCTCCTCTCTTGACCCCGTATAATCTATTCTCTAAACAACTGTCTAGAGTGGTCTTTGTAAGGTCTTAAATATGATTTTTATTCCCCTTTTTAAAGCTTTTCAGTGACTTCTCATTCAACAACAGTAAATTCCAAACTTACTGCATCCCAGAAGTCCCTACCCCCAGCCATTGGTCCTTGCCTGCACTAAGCTGGAGGTTGACTAGCTCATCATCCACTTCTTCAACCTCAACAGGTACCATTCTCTCATAGCCACGTCACTCCAGCCCATCTGGCCCTCCTTCATACTTCAAACATTTCAAACACATTTCTGTCTTGGGACATTACACTTGCCATTCCTTTTGCTTGAGATGCTGTTCCACCAGGTCTGCGCTTGGCTATCTCCTTCTCATCATTCAGGTTTTGGCTTAAATATCAACCTCCAAGAGGGGACATTTCCTGATGCCAGCCACTTCTGGAAGGATAGACAGATGAATGGGTGGATGGGAAGATGGATGAATGTGTGGGCGGATGCAATGTGGAAACTAAAAGCAATGAAATGAAACTTGGTTATGGTAAACTAGAACACAGTGTAGCCATGGAAGGAGCTATTAAAGAGGAAGAGGAGCCAGGCATCAGTGGCAGCAACCATTCCATGTCCCTATCAGAGAAAGAGGGCTAAGGAAGAAGAGCCCAAGGGAGCTGGCAACAGCAAGTGAATTAACACAACTCTTGGAAGAGCTTTGGAGGGTCGGATGTCTATGATCATGCTCCTCAGAACATACAGAGCATCAGACCTTAATTCCAGTCCAGTATCTTGAATGCACACACATCGGTCCCCTCCTAAGGACTTCCAAGGCCCAGAGGCAGCCTGCCCAGGTCAGGGGAGGGTAGGCGCTGGGTCTGCTACCTTGTGACTCCAGCAACCATTCTGGTCCACATCTTTAGCTGTATTCAGCTAGTTCAGGAATATAGGCAGTGAATAAAATCCAGCAACACACAGACCCAGGAGCTTCACAGAGCTGCTGTGGTCTGGAGAGGATCCAAGCCTGTGCTATTTTATTTTTTATTTTTCACTTGTATGCAATTCCTTTTGGATGCTGTGAAATTCAAAGCTTACTATTTTAACATTTGTGACCAAAGATAATTGGCAACTTTACCTCATTCTGTAGTGACGTTTTCCTTAAACCATGTCTGATTAAGACATTGCTCAGGTCATGTGTCTGGAACTGGGGGTCATGAACCATTCATTTGTCATGAAATCAATTTAGATGGTTCACAACTGGCATTTTTTTAAAGCAAAATAGAAGAAAGTAGACAAAAATAGAAAATTTTAAAGCATATCACGCATAGTAAGGATAAGTATTTCAGAAAACATGTTTCAGTTATTTATATAATGTATGTGTTTATAGACATATGTGTATAATGGGACATAATGTAGAATGTAAGGCCATGGTCTCAAAAGCTTCTACTGCTCCAGGTTTCTCTTGACTTTAAAATGAACTCTGTAGGTGCATGCTATGAATAATGTATAAAATATCTTCTAAACTAACTTCAAAATTTGGTAGAATTAATTCATTTCCATGTACAGCTGTCAAAGATAATAACCATCAAAAATAGTACACAACAGGTGTGGCCATCTGGACTATTCCGTTTTAGGGCTGAGTTCCTGATGTCCCACTAGAGCAAAAGTCAGAAGTACTAGGTTCTCCCATCTCTTTTACTCCCTAGAAGGATGGCTTGAAGAGACGCCCCCACACACACACTTTTACTGGGCCTTGGATTCCAATCCATCAAATGAGAGCCTTGAGTTCATTGGCTCCTAAGAACCCCTCCATGGAAATCTTGCATTCCGTACCAATGGAGGGCTTCAGGAAACAATCAAGTACCTTAAAATAAACCTGGCTTCAAATCCTAGCTCTGTCACCCAAGTCTGCCAATTTCCTCAGTCAGAAATGGGGAATCGTAATATATACCCCCCAGGGCAGCAGAGAGGGCTGGAGACGTTAGTGCAGAGCTCCTGGCACAGGACAGGAACGCCATGGTGGAAGGCTCTTATCTCCAAGCCCTGCCCTGCCCCTCTGTCCCCGCGGTTGTCTGGGTCCATGCCTAGTACCCCCTTTTCAATTTTTTTTTTTTTTTTTTTTTTGCCTCATGCTGAAGAATCCTTCTTCTTTTCCCTGGATGGCATTTCTCACAAACCCCTCAGCAGGATCCCAGTGTCCATGGATAAGGTCCCCCCCCAATCCCAGATGTACACCCGCAGTCCTCAGCGTTTACCTCCTACGGCTCAGCCCTTCTCTCTTCACTTCAGTTCCAGTCCACAGGCATTCCAGCCCAGTGGGTGCCAGGGTCAAGGTCAGAGCTCTAAATCAGCTTTAAGGCTGCCAGAGAAAGTCGTTCTTCAGCCCGTCAGGCAAAAGCCACCCCAATGATGTCCTTTTTGTCCATATATACATCTGAAGGCATAGGATAGTATGTTTCCTAGACTTCCCCCACTAATACATAAATATTAGAAACAGAAGTAGCAAATGCACATGAAACCAGCTGCACAAATGGTGAGGCTTTACATTCTGTGATAGCATTTTAAAAAATCACAGTCTTCATCAAAAGAGAAAAAGAGAAATTTCAAGGAAGGAAGGCAGTCTTCCTAACAGTGAAGGACAAGTTCACCCTGTACATATAATTGGGAGCACACAAACATTTTACTTCTTCTCCACTTGTCCTTCTGTTCCAGCCTCATCCCTAAGCCCCTGCACTCCATTCCTCCCTGGCCTGCAGTGTTCATCTCAGGAAGGGAACTCCAGGCAATGGGACCTGTATTAGGGTTTGTTTCCTTCTCTCCCTGAGTCTGCCCCAGCTCCTTGTACTAATCAGCCAAAGGGGTGCTGATACAAAGTACCAGAATTCTGTTGGCCTTTCTCTTTTTCTTTTTCTCTTTTTTTTTTTTTTTTTTTTAGAGTTAGTGAAAGGGCAGAAAAGTAAGCCACATTTTTTATTATAGAAAAAATCACATTTTCAATTTTAATTATTATTACCTCAGTAAACCACAAGATAAGCATTTGTCATTTAATTTCTCTTACCTTAGAAATTAAAAAACAAAAACACCTCAACTTCCAAGACAGATACCACTTGAAATTTTACCATTGTGAAGGCCTTTATAAAGGGTATTTATTTTGGGGTAGAATCTTACAGTAACAAGGCCTTAAAGAGTCCAACTTTAGGTGCCATAAGAGGTACTTGCTCACCCAAAGTCATTGGCCAGGTATTGAAGCAAGATGGCAGGCAATGTCTGCGAGGGTTCAGCCTTCCTCTCTTCCCATCTCAGCTGGGCTGGCACAGGGCTCATCTCTCTTCCCTGGGCTCGTTTCTTTCCAGGCTCAGCTGCTCTGGTCTCTTCACAAGGTCAGCTGTAGACTATCAGGCTCATCTCTCTTCCCAGGGCCTCTGCCATGTCTATGGCGCCATCTCTCTTCCTCTCTCTTCTTTCTGTGTATCTACTTCTGTGTGAGAGTCTGTTTTATCCCCACCAAGGGGGCAAGGACTCAACCCTGCACGCCGTAACATGGTCCGAACCAAAGCCCTAATCTTAACATAATGTAAACAAAGACATCTCAGCTGAATCTAATACGATCAAAGGGTATCACGCCTAGAGGAAAGGACGAGTTTACAAACATAGTCAAATATCTTTTTTGGAATTCATAAATAATATCAAATTGCCATACCCCTGTCCCATCCCAAACTTCTCTAAGTTATCTAAATTCTTCCAGAACCTTCTAAGCCAGCTCTTCCCACTGCAGTGGCAGTCAAGACCATCGGTCTCACTAAAATGAGGCCTCGTAGTCATTCATAATTTGTGCTCCTACCAGGTCCTCCCTCACCACTGAGCTCTCTCAGGTCCATGCAATGTGCACCTGCTGGATTCTGCCTGGAGCCAGGGCCTGCCGGCTTTCCTGCAGTGTGGGGGTTCCTGCAGCCAGAACTTGGTGACTGCAGGCCCATTTCCCAACACAAAGAGTTCTGGATATCTTTCTGGTATGCTAAGGCCATAACTTCTCTTAGCTGCACCCCACTGCTGTCCTCCCTGCTCTGCAAGGGAGAAGGAACCCAACCTGTCATGGCCCTGCCAGAACCTAGAGCCCCCTGAGCCCTGGCCTAGCAAACCCCACTGTGACTCTGAAATGGGCCATAAGGGAAGAGTGGGGGAGAGGCAGGGTAGAGCAGGAAGCGATGGGGAGAAGACCACAGAGCGAGGAGAGTTTGAAAATGAATTTCTGGCTCCCCAGGAAAATACCTAGAATAGCAAGCTGAATCAAAGTTGCACATGAGTAGAAGTTGGGTAGAAAATTCCTTGGGGCTCAGCTTTGGAGGTGCTGATTGAGGTGAGACAGAATCCTGAGGGGATTTTTCGGGCCAAGCATGGCAACGTGCTTCCCAGAACCATCGCTCAGGTGGGAAAAGGGAAGCTGTGAGATGGGGTTTCAACTGCAGAGGGGGCTGCTAGGGGCCAGCGAGGGGCAAGCACTTTGGGCAGAAGGACAGGTACCTGGGAAGCATAATTCCGATCGGAACAGGGAGACGGGTGCAGACATTTGCTCCCGCCAGGGCTGCTGTACCAGCGGCTCTGCTCCGCCAACTCTGAAAGGGGCCTCCACGGCCAGCACGCGGGGGCAGCTGCTGGAGCCAGAGCTGGCACTGCCGGGCCCCTCGCCGGCTCCCAGGTGGGAAGCCAGGGTGCGGAAAGCTGAAGCCAGGCGGGGGCGAGAGGCAGGGGACTGGAGCGAAGGGCTGACCTGAGAACAGCCCGATTCCCAGGCCCGTGTCTGGGAATTTTCTCTTTCCAAATACGAGGGGAGTAAAAATAGGTAGGCAGGAAGGCGAAAATATGTTTTCAAAAGCCCAAGTCTGGTTTTGAAAGGCCTGCTCCCACCCGCTCAAGGCTAAGAATAATGGGGGAAAGCGGGAATTCTGGCACAGCCCCAGGGTGTGAGCGCAGGCCGATGTCCCTGCCCACATCCTTACCACATTCTGGAGCACCTCAAAAGTGTCAGAAGCCTTTAGAGAAATGAATGAGCAGCAGATCGGATGTGGCTGCCGAGAGGCAGGAGTCAGCTCCCAGAAGCCTCTCAAGGTGCCAGCGGAGGGCACTCGCTCCACGGCCACTCAGCGGAGAGGGCAGAGCTCCCACACACCCCGGAGCCCACCCACGGCCCTGACCCGGGTGGGCAGCTCCAGCGGGGCCCTGGGACAGGACCACCGGGCGATTCAGCTCGAGAGCAGGCAGCATGGTTCGCGTGCCGCTCACCTGCTCGGCTGAACTGCAGGAAGCACCTCTGAATCCTGGGCCTCCTGCTCTGCTCTTCAACAGAGGGGAAGTGAGAGCCGCCCTCAAACATCGGAAGTACAGTGTCACCGAAGAGGAGCCGACCTTTCTGTGGCTCGAGGGGAGTGAGGAAATTCCTCGAGGACAGGGCCAGCCACTAGGATAAGGACTTAGCTCCCCACTTCCTTGATGCCCGCGATAACTTTGGGAAGTCCGCAGAAGGGGGGAGAAAACCCAGGTGGTCGCCCCAAAGCTCAAGCTCCTTGTCCCTCCTGCCAGCTAGAGGCCCACTCCAGGGAGGCGGTTTCCCTCCCAGCATGAAGCTGTCCCACGGCAAAACCCGGGGCGTGCGGCAGGGACCCCCAAGCCAGCGGCATCAGGGCAGGGGCAGGAGGGGAGGGAGAGAGCCACGACTGCAACAACCACCGCTCCGCCACAGCCATGGTGTGGGGCACACTCTCGCAGTCACCCCCCAGGACGCAGCACAGTGCTTCCAGAGCATTCCACAGAGCTGAGGTCAGGGCGTCCACGCCTGCTCGTCAGTGAGCTCAACCTCCTTTCGGGCAAACACGGCGGTCTGGCTAAAGAGAGCAGCAGAAGTGCCCGGGAACGGCCACGGCCCTTCAGGGCTGCCCTGAAAGGCCCGCTGTGTTTATTCTCACAGGCTCCAGTCCAGGGCGGCAAGCAGAGCGAGGCTGGCAGGCCAGCAGCCCAGGGCGGACAAGCAGCCCTGCCACCCGGACGCTGCCAGGGAGCTGAGGACAAAGGCCAGGGGACAACCCAGGGCCCTTTGGCCCTGGGGCCCCAGCCGCAGCCGCTCAGGCCGGTCCTCAGCCCTGCCCTGCGGCGAGGACACTGGCAGGAGCTGGCGCTGGGAACTGGACTTAGCCCTTGGTCCAAAACCCCTGCCTTCCACCCTGATTCCTCCGAGCCTGGCCCTTTGTCCTCTGCAGGGAGAGACACTGGACGGGGGCTGGTATCCCTGGTCAGAGGAGCTTGGCCAGTCTCAGTGGTCATTTCCGCCTGGAAGCATTGCCTGCCCCACCAAGGCTGCTTAGAGGCAAGGCTTCTGCGCTGTGGCAGGCTCACCGCAGCCCCTGGGGCCCTGCTTTACGAGGATCTGCTTCCTGCCCCACCGCCCTTGAGCACGTGAGCACCTCCGGGGCAGGTGCGGTGTTTTCTTTACTGTGAACCCTCCTGAAGCCTGGCCTGGGCTGGAAACAAACAGCTGAGTACCTGGATGCTAGGAAGAAACTTGAAGAGGTACGAAAAGTCCCCCCGCCACCAGCCAAACCCACACCTTCATGACGTCCCACCGCAGGGGGTCGCTCCAGAAGGCCTCTGGGAAACTCAGGGAGCCCCACGACACGGACAGGTAACGGGAAGGACCTTGGCGCATGGGTCCACCTGATGTCCCATCATCTAAAAGGGGAGAAGCAGGGACAAGCCAGCAGACAGCAGCTATGAGAGAGAGAGACGACAGGGGAGGAGAGAGGGAGAGACATCCGCCCAGGAAGCTCAGGGCCCGGAGGGAAACTGAGGGCTTCCTCCCACCATCCGTGTACTTCATGGTTCAGTCCAGAGCACGTGTTTGGCCGTGGCTGACCCTACCTCCGTCACAGGGCTTTTTATTTGCTAGGAGCCGTGTGAGGCAATTGCAGACCTTCAAGGCTCCGGGGGTCCTGACCCCCAACTCCGCGGGCACCCAGCCCACTGGCCGCTGCAATCCCTCCCCCAGCCACAGGACCCACACACCGTGACCCAGCCAGCGCGAGGGAGTCAGGCCAGGCACCTTCCCTTCCCACGGTCAGCCCACCCCAACACTCAGCAGCCGGGCAACCCCAAGGGCCACTGCCTCCTGCTGCTGGAGTGGGGCCCCTGGATCGGGAGTAGGCAAGAGGCTCTAAGTCCCTGGCATGTGGTCCCATCAGACTTCACTTACAAAACACAAGCTCAAAGATGAAATAATTACGAATTTCAGGATGGTGAATGCAGAGTATAAAATCCAAGCTTGAGGCCCCTCTGCCACCAGCCAGTAATCCTGGGCTCCAAAATTCACTTTATGGGAAGCGGATCTGGTTCATGTGATAGGGCTTCTGCCTACCATATGGGAGGAACTGGGTTCGATCCCTGGGGCCTCCTAGTGAAAAGGAAGAAGAGAAAGCGTGCCCCATCGATGAGCCACAGTGCCCGCGTGGTGAGAACAAGTGCCAGCACGGCAAGCCAGTACCCGCACAAGTGCCCATGCGGTGAGCCAGTGCCCCCACAGGCGAGTCACACAGCAAGACGATGACACAACGAAAGAGAGACAAGGGGAGAGTCAAGGTGAAGCGCAGCAGAGACCTGGAACCGAGGTGGCGCAATTGACAGGGAACCTCTCTCCACATCAGGAGTCTCCAGGATTGAATCCTAGAGGAGAGAAAACCAGAAGAGAAGACCACACAGGCAGCAAAACAAGCAGGGTGGGAGGAGGGGATGGGGGGGAAATTAAATAAATAAATCTTGTTTTAAAAATTCATTTTTCTTCGACATACATGCTTGTAAATACCCACAAGGTAAAGCATATTTAGATGAGCCTGAAAGAAATTTTTGAAGATGGTAGCCTCAACTGGTGAGGTCCCAGAGCTTTTCTGGAGCTGGAGCCAGTGAGCGCCGCGGCCAGGTCCCTGTGACTCTATCCCAGAAATGCACTTTATTGAATGATTTCAGGGAGGACCCACCAGCAGGTTCTCCAGGAAGGTCTTTCCTCCAAGGTCTAGAGACTTAGACTCCAAAGGCATTGGTCCTTCTTGGCATCGAAGGCTGGTACCCGGGGATTTCAAGGCAGCTGTGGTGGGCTGGGCAAGCCATTTCGTCTCTGAGCCTCGGGCAGCTCAAGCCGTGAAGCAGGTCCGTTTTGGAGCCCTCACGGGGCTGCCGTGGTGTCCGCAAAGCACTGCACGTCATGCCCGCCCAGACGAAGCGTTTGGTGGCTGCCGTCTTGTGGAGCGCTTGACGTGAGGCAAAGGACCCAAGTCCAAGGAAACCAGAGAGCAAGGCGGCTCTTTCTCTAAGCCATGGAAATCGACCGAAGCAAGCCCCTCATGCCAGAGAAGATTCGAAGGGAAAACTGCTTGTGCCATGTCTGTATGTTCAACCAAGGCTGTTTCCAAATAGTCACCTCATACGTGAACTCTGCAAAGGACATCCAATGGAGCCACTTAGGTCCGCAGCTTTCTTTGCCCATAAACCTGGCTGGGTAGAAGCGTGTGGACCTCCAGGACACGGGGCCCTCCGGAGGGCAGATCTTGGGGCTCCGCAGTCCTGGACCACGACACAGTCACACAGCACATGACCGGGCAGTGGCTCAGGCTCAAGAGCCTCCCAGCTTTCCCAGGAGGGACGTCCAGGGCACCTCCCCACGGAGAGGCACAGATTTCCCCACTTTTCCTCCTTCTCCCCTCCATGTGATGGCAGCTCTGGGCCCTGGAAACCACCCTATGGCAGGACTGACGAGGGCCAAGAAGCCCACCGTGGCCTCCTGGGGGTCTTGCCACCCTGGCCCGGCTCGTGGCACCCTCCACGCAGGTGGACCCTGGCTCGGAAGGCAGGTCCACTCAAAGAGACCAGGGATGGCGCTTGCTTCTCCGACTGAGAAACCTCCTTTAGACTCCTGCCCTCCCTTCAGCCACCAAGCTTCGCTGGGTGTCTACCAAGTGCAAGGTCTGAGGCTGGGTGAGGGGTGCTCCAGGGAAGCACCACGTCGGGTGGGTCACGGGTGCAGGGTTTTGTGTAGCAGTGGCTGACAATTTTTTTAGTACTTAATACGTGCGAGAAACCACAGTTAGCACTAAACGTGTATGGTTTCATTTAATCCTTACTGTTTAACTGTAAAACAGTTACTGCTCCTTTACCCATTTTACAGGCAAGGAAACGAGGCATGGGTAGGTGGTTGAAATCACCGAGCATGTCAGTTGGTGCTCTGGGAGGCAGAACCAAGACAAAGTCAGATGTGCGAGAGATTTACCTGGGTAATGCCTGGGCAAGGTAGAGGGGTGACGGGGTGTGAAGAAGGGAGTGGAGCAGGGAGGAAAGGATAGGAAGGCAAGCTGGCTGCAGTGCATAGCTGAGAAAACTCCAGCCAGCCACAGGTAGGTCCAGGGCAAAGCTTGCCCCCAGAGGAGTCCCACATTGACCAGAAATGGCCAGGCCTTAGCCTGCGCTACACTCAGCCACCCACTTGGGGAAGGTCAGGTGAGAGCAGCCTGGCTAAGCACGGCAGTGGATCCCACAACCCCCGCAGCCAGAGGCGGTCAGCTAAGTGTTCTCGCAGCTCTTTCAAGATCTGTCTTGAAGGGAGGTCTGAGCAGCCCACCTCCACAACGAGGCTTCACAGCTCAGAACCGGGTCTTCTACTAGCACCAGGACTCGCGCCTGTGTCCGCGATGCTACACTGAGAGATTCATAGATGATAGGCCTTGAGCACGCTGCAAAAGTTAGCAGCCAGAGAGTCATCAGGCTTCATGTGCTCAGCCCTGCGGGGCACAAGGAGAAAGCCTGGCCCCGGCAGCAGTGGGAAGAGAGGCCAGCCCTGCCCCCCTGAGCACGTGTCAGTGGAGGGAAACGCCTCAGTGAAGAGCTAAGACTGTTGGAGAGACGCTAACGGCAGCCAGAGAGCCCAGTGAGGACAGGGCAATTAGGGGAGGCTAACTGGCTCCAGTTACCAGGACTGCTGGAAGGCCTCATGCCGCTCACGCAGCTCAGACCTCAACTTCATCAGAAAGTGAGAAACTGAGGCCTGGCTGACCTCATCCCACCTCTCCAACCTCCAAAGGAAACTTCCTAATGTTAATAATGATGGTAGACAAGATGCCCCAGCCCCTTCATTCTTTCGCCACTGAAATCCAGCACGTTCTTTCACCCACCTGCCATGAGGCCCACTTAGACTTCCCTAATCCGCCCTGCTCTCAGGACAACCCAAATGGTTCCTCAGCCCAATCCAAGGTCATCCCAAGGTGGTAGACATTGAGATTCCCCTGGGATCTTCAACTGGACTGTTTCCATTATTATAGTTCTCTAACAGACCATTCCAAACCTTGTAGCATAAGATAAGTCATTTATTATTATGCCTTACCATTCGGGGGTTGGCGGGGCTCTTTCAGCATCTCTCATGCAGCTGTGGCCAGACAGGGGCTAGCACTGAGCCCAAAGCCTCCTTGTGCCTATGCCCAGCAACTGAGGCTGAGGTTGTCAGGAAGAAACTTGTGCACGTGGCCCGTCCAATGGCCTCAGTTTCCCCGCAGCAGGTTTCCTAAGAGCAG
Organism: Dasypus novemcinctus; assembly: GCF_030445035.2. NCBI lineage: Eukaryota > Metazoa > Chordata > Mammalia > Cingulata > Dasypodidae > Dasypus > Dasypus novemcinctus. The sequence goes on from NC_080697.1 coordinate 9,778,351, forward strand.
GAGAGCCAGCCTGCAGCTGCATGGAACCCAGGCCCAGCCTGGGAAGGCTGCAGCTTCTACCACCTTCTGTTGGCCAAGGCAGTCACAAGGGTCCACCCAAGCTGAATGGGGCAGGGCACAGGTGCCGCATTTCCAGGGTAGACTGGCAAGGTCACACTGCATGGCAGATACTTACGGGCCCCTGGGGCCGCAGCCTCAGCCCTAGCTATTCACATCCTGCCCCCAAGACCTCCTTGCTTCACCCCATGATGGCGTCAGCCTGACATCTGCATGTCCTTGTCTAAATCGAGCCCAGATGCCAACGAGGCTCCGTGGGTGCAGCTCCTCTCCTACCACACCTGAATCTCGAGACCCGGCGCCTTGGTTTGCCAGGCTGCTGTCATGGACAACACAGGACGAGCTGGCTTAAGCAACCAGCATTTACTAACTCAGGGTTTTGAGGCTAGAAGCAGTTCAAAATCAAGCCGTCGGCAAGGCTCGCCTCCCCCCACGTCGGTGGCACTCGTGCTGGCCGCCAGCCTCCTCGGGATTCTTGGGCGCTCACCCTGCTTCCCGCCACACGGCAACGTCCGCTCCTGTCTGGCATCCGTGACTTCTGGGTTCTCTTTCACAAGCTTCAGTAATGCCCCCTAAGGTCCACCCTGGTTCTACTAGCCACACCTGAACTAAAAGTATCCTCTTCCAAAGGTCCTATTTGCAGTGGGCTCACCCACAAGGACACAAATGAAAATTGAGAATGTGTACAGAATCCAACCCACCGCACCTGTGAACCAAAGCAGCATGTTATCTGCTTCTACCCTCACCGACATACAAGAGTGGGACAGGCGTAAGAACACGGTGACACCCACCCCCATTCAAAGGGGGAAGGGGAAGTACGCAGCATTACCCAGGGCAGAGCGACTTCTCGGCAGCTTCCCAGCATTAGCAACTGATCTGAAATGCAAAAATGTAATAGTAATTGCCTTTATTCCTGCTCATTTTCACCATGCTCCCTCAAACCCGAAGCCCTGGGGAGTGGTCACTGGAAGGACACAGAGCACCGCCGTGGCTCCCGTCGCAGGCGCTCCGTGGTCCCGGGGGTCTGGTGGTCAGGGTATCCTCACCAGCCCTCTCTGCCCCCCACTGGCAGCTGGGATGGGTCTGGCGACAGACCGTGCCCGTCTCTACGGAAGTTGGGACAGAGGAGCCTGTTGATTCAGTGGGGAAGCCGAGGGAAGAGCCTGCGAGTCTAAGGCCGTGGGCAGCCATCTTCTCCAGCCCAGGGGCAGAGGTGGCTGCAGTGCGGCCAGCAGCAGAGAGTGGCAGAGCAGAGGGTCTGAGTGGACGGAGCGCTGATGACATCATTCGAGCCAGGTCTCTACCCCAGGACCGTGAGCCAACGAATCCTCTACTTTGCCTAAACCGTTGGGGGTGGCGTTCTAGCACGGGCATCTGAAGGTAGCCTCCCACGTTCCCGCTTTGCTCCCCAAGCTCTGTTTGCACCACGTTCTGCCTCCTAAAGTACCGTCCGTCCTTCTAGAAGGAGGGCCCCGAAGGAATGCGAAACAGTCCTCGGTCATGGGGCGTTCCTCGTGGACAGGGGAGGCTGCTCCCTCCCTCCGGGTCCTCCCGTCACCCCAAGCCCTGCAGACGTGTGAGAGGAACCATGGCACCCACAGGGCAAGCCGCTCTGCTGGGACCCCAACCCGCCTCCCGCCCGTGGAAGCCGCTCCCAGGGATGGCCGAGGAGAGGACACGCTGCAGAGGGAAGTGCCAGCCCATCCAGCGGGACGACTATGCACCCCATGCAGACCACTGGCCGCAGCCCTGGCCAGACCCCGCCGCTCTTCCAGGACTGCCGGCTCCTCTGGCTGGGACGTGGGAGCCGCTGCTATCAGCATGTCCGCAGAAATGGCTCTCCCAACTGCAGAGATCCAGTCCACCCCGGCCTGCAGGACCCTCTGCCCAGACAACTGGGCCCACGTGTGGGGGCACCGGCAATGCCAAGCAGCACCCACGCACAGCTCAGGCTGACTGCCTGCACTCTGGGCCCGTGGCAATGCCAAGCGGCGCCCACACGCACAGCTCGGGCTGACTGCACGCACTCCGGGCCCGTGGTGGCCCAGGAGGAAAACCGGGATCTGAGAAGGAAGCTTTAGGCAGAGAGCTGGGAGAGAGCAGGGAGGAAGGTCAAAGGGGCAGGGTGCAGAGGGGACGACCCGGTCCCCAAGGGGCTTAAGCAACGCGCGTGGGGGCTTCTGTCCGGTATCCACCCAGCCTATGGCCTCCCATTCTGGACTCTGAACCCATCGCAACCTGCCGGTGAGGCAGGTGAGGGGGTATTTTTTCAGTCCCTAAACATACGTCACTCGTTTGCAGGGCCCCTGCAGGAGGGGACTACAGCAGCCCTGGGATGCGCCGTGGTCGTACTTCACTGTCCCTTCCCCTCCCACCCACGAAGCTACTGTACACCTCGGTTGACCAGCTCTCATATGCATAGGACTCCTGTGGCTCAGCTCACGGCAGATGCAGCGTGAGCTGCTGACCTGGCCAGCAGGCAGCACTGGCTCTGTCACCCCCAGAAACCAAGTGTTGGCACCAGTGCCACCTCCCCCCACCGTCACCTTCCAAACCTCTTAAACATCACTTCCCTCCCCGGCAGCTCTCCAGCGTTTGGGAGTGAAGGGGCAGCTGGTGCTCTGCTACTGGAAAGCCTGTCCCCAGCCATAACCCAGCAGCCCCCCAGCACCCTGCAAGGAGGAGCGTGCTCCCGGCAGCCTGCGCCTGACACATTCAACTACTTTTCCAGCACCCTCTTTGCACCAGGCACTGTTCTGTCCACGCCGGTGCTCGGGAGGCGGGGACAGGCAGGCCCGGGACACGGCGTCCTCACCTTCCACACAGCAAGGCCCCCGGGCCATCTGGCCAAGGTTCCCCAGCCGAGCAGAAGACGGGCAGTCTCCGCACCAGGCATTGCGACCATGCCCCCCAGCTGCCTGGCAGCACCAAAGCCAGCCTTCGCAAAGAGGGAAAAGAGCATTACCAACCCTGAGACCACCGAGTACCCCTTGTCCACGCCTCCTCCCACGCCTGACCCCCGCTGGGCTCAGCACCTTATGTTGAAGGGCTCGGTTTACTGTCCTCCAGCTTTTGGGTTTGCCTGGGCCGGCGGTGGCTGGCCTAAACCAGCAGTGACAGTGGCCAAGCCAGTCTGCAGACACCAAGCTCACTGCCTCTTTCTCTCACACGTGGATGTCTTCAGTGCCCGTCAGAGCCCTGAAGCAACGCAAAGTAGCAAGAGGTCCAGTGCAAGATGCTTAGACCGGTCAGGGTCATGGCAAAAGTCATCTCTTGGGACCTGTGTCCTTCCTATGAAATGATAGGGTTGAAAACTTATCATCTTTGAGGGCCATTGCATCATAATCATTTGAATACAAAGACAATTTGCTCTGCTTTGAGGGCATGGAAGGACCTGGAACTGCAGGGAAGAACCGAAGGGATTCAGAGGCCGAGCTCTGAATTGCTGTGCAGAGGCTGCTGCCAGAAAAGAGAGGGACTGAAAAGGTATGGGCCCTTCCCAGGATCGCCCTTGGACTTACACTTCCACTAGAGGCAGAAGGTGGAACTGAAATAAAGATCTGAGCTTGGGGCTGGGAATGCAGACATGGGGTCTTCTACAAGAATATGATAATACAACAGGACGAGAGGCCAACAACCTGGAGATCCAAGGGTGCCTGCAGATCTGGCACCCAGCATTCTCCAAGGCCAACTTCAGCGGAGTGGCAGGAGGAGCAAGAGTACAACTGAGAGCAGAGTGCGTAAAATCGAGGAGTTGGCTCCATGTGCAAAAGAGTTGATGGGAAAATGGCTGCAGTAGAGGGCCACCAGGCTCTGTTAACTGAAACAGGAAAAATGATGGAAGGAACTGGCTTTGGGTGGGAAGGATAAAGAGCCTGTTTTGGGACATGCCTGAACTTTAGGGGTCCAGTGAAGATCCAGGTGGAACCGTCCAACAGCCTGGTAGAAATGATAGGCCAGAGGTCAAGAAAGAGGTCAGGGTAGAGAAATGTAGTTGGGAGATGTAGAAAAAGAATTGGAAAGATGCTGATAGCAGGGAATGGAGAAGTGGATGGAGAGATGGAAAGACAATCAATCTAGAGGAAACCCCTAAGTTCAGGAGCCCCTAAGCACTGAGAACCACAGACATGGATTCCCACAACTCCAAAATAGGGCTGACCTTGACTGCTGGGGAAAACTGGAGGATGATGCAAGGGCACCAGTGGGTTAAGGTTGCACAGCACCAGGCACAAATAGTGACATCCTGGCTGCTCTCCACCTTTTGGGGCACCTTTACCCAGAGAAGCCATTGCCTCTGGTTGCTGCCAATGAGGCCAAACTCCCTGATGGGCCACCACTGCTCATCCATGGGGCAACCTCAGGTCCATGCAGGCTGCTCATAGAGTGCTTGCCCCCTCCCACGCCAGCAGAGTACGGAGACCCGAGTCCCACTTGCAGCCTCCCTGGGTGATCCTGCATTAGTCACCTCTCCTATCCAGCTCCCAATTTTCTGATGTGTCATATGGAGTAATCTGGGCTAGAAAATCTCAGCGAGACCTCCCAGTTTTGACATTTTAGGATACTGGTTGTCAATCAGCCCTCTAGCTAATCTTTACTTATCTTGTCAATAAAACATAAAACTAAAACCAACCCAAACAGAAACCATTACTATATTACTAAATGGATGAACAGACACCCAAAAAAACTAGCAAAAGAACTAGTAACTGTCAAATGATGGCTTGGACCGCTAATCCCTTTGACTCAGGTCTCAGCCCAGCTACACGCATACTTTGGGCACATAAAAAACCTTTTACATTCAAAGGTCCCAGGATGCCAGTCAGCCAGAGATGTCCCCTTGTGCTGGCCCCCTCCATGCACCTTTCCCTTGTCAGCCTCCAACAGCATGGGCTCCAGCTCTCAGATGCCTTCAAGGGGCCATGCACACATGTCCCCAGCCCTCCTCCACATCGCTGCCCACCCTGTGATGGACAGAGTGTCACTGAAGCAAAACACATAAAATCAGCCCTTGGTTCCATGCTCACCCTAAACTTCATCACTGTTAAGCAAAGACAAACGCAAAGCTCAAAGGAGAGAAGTCCTACTTCTGAGCTGCTGTCGCCCTGCCAGGCAATACTCTCAGTGGAAAGGGAAACTGGAGCTATCCTGGGAAAGTTGATACCCAGGAGAACCTTCCCCAAACCTGATCCACATGTGTGCGGGGCACTCTCTCTCTTTCCCTCCTTCTCCCTCTCTTACTGTCATAAACACATCCACTTACATCAGCCATCGCCACCAGGAGGTGCTGGCCATTGTCCTTGGAGCTGATCCCTGGGCTGGGCTGGGTTTGATTACACCACTTCTCTCAACGGCCTAAATGGGGTCAGACAAGCTTAAAGACTTGGCCATGAATTAACGCATGCCCGTGATAGCGGGGCCAACTTCCACTGAAAGGAGCGCCCACAATCCAGCTCAGCTCTGCAGCTGGGGGAGGCAGACCATGTCTGTTCTCGGACAACTCTGGCTAAGCACCTCATTTCCACACCCAGCTTGAGTTGGTTACAGTCTTCTGGGAAGAGCAAAAGCGCAGCCAAATCCATGCCACCACGCCACATGTCTCGGCAGCCACATATCCCTAGTGGTGTTGATGTGAACTTCGCTGAAGCCCTGGGTGGGCAGAGCAAGGCCTGGGGCAGGGTGGGGTCCACCGAAGTCATGCTCCTAGGAGGCAGCTCTGTCTACCCATGCAGGAATGCTCTTCACAGCTCCCCTGGAAAGCTGGGCCAAACCGCGCCACCTGCAGTGGCCAGAGGCACAGCTGAAGGATGGGACTAGGAGCCTATCCACATCAGTCTGAGAGTTAGCTCTCCACCCTGCGCATTCAACAGCGCGAGCACATTTCCCAGCCAGAACCAAGAAATGCGCCACCATAGCTTCCCCAGAGCAGGCTGCTTTAGCCAGGCTTCCCTCTGCTCCTGTTACAGCGGTGCAGAAAGCACAGACTGGGCGTCGGGAGACCTGGGTTCTCCTCTTAGGTCCTCCTTATCTGGAACAACATTCAGCAAGTCTTTTCAGTTCTCTGAACCTCAGCTTTCCCCTCTTGGTGAGCTGTTTGGACTGGACCATCTAGCATCCTGGCTCCTGCACCAGATACTTCTCTGTATCAACTTATTCCAAGGGCCAAATTTTACAGGCCGAGAGAGAAAAATTGCAAAAAGCAGGGGGACATCAAGAGGGCATGGAAGCTCTTAAGCTTCCCTCATTGCCCTGGCCACCCACTCCGAGGCCTGGAAATCCCACTGCCTCCTCACTCAGAGTCCGCCTTTCAAGGCACTTCCACCCAGAAAGGGAAACCGCTGGGCAGTTGTTATTCATTTAGCTCTTTGTCTCTTCATGGAGAAGGACAAACTCCTTCACCTACAACTCAAGGCCTCCCAAAATCTGGCCTCCATTTACTTTTTCAGCCTTATCTCCTATCCTGCCCTATCTGTGTCATCGGCTTAAGATGCAGGGGCAGATTTCCTCTCCTCTGAACTTATATGATCCCACCTTATCTTTTTACTTAGAGAACGTCAGGATGCCCATTCCAATCCATCTACTTGTTCATTAAAGAACATTCCTAAGGGCTCCCACATGGCATTTTGAAGCCAGTTCCAACTACTCCTAATTCTTGAAATGAATAAAGACGTACTTTGTCACACCAGAGTTTTCACTACTTAACACTGACCCTCCCTTCCCTAATGGCACATTCCTCCACCCAACTTTCCAAATATGTCTCACTTTGCTGAAAGAGCCCCGACTGCCCAGGCCAGTGTCCTGAATTTGGTGAAAGGAAGGGATTGGCCAAAGTTGCACGGGAGGCAGTGTCTGAGCCACCACCCAATGATGACTTGTTCATGAAACACTGAGCCCTAGCAAAAGGGATCTGGTTGCACTCAACAGCCTGAGCCGAGCAAACAAAGACACGATTCCCCCATGGAACTCTGCCCTGTGCACTCCAAGGCTGAACGACTGCCTGGCCCTGTCCAGAGACGACCGCCTCAGTAAACCCTGATGGGGATCCCATAGGCCTGCCTGGGCTGGCACCAGCAGTCAGCTTAGTATAATCTGGAGCCATTTGAGGGAGTATGAAAAGAAGGTAACAGGGGAGGGAGGAGGATTGCTGTGATCTAGACCAGCCCCAAACCCCAAAGACTCATACTGAAAGCCAGGCTGCCTTTGGAAACTCTTGATTCAATTTTTCATCACCATCTCAACATTTACTAAGTGTATTTGTTGAATGAGGGAAGACTAGAAATCCTTTATGAAATCAGTGCTCTGGCAGGTTGAGGAAAGAGGAGATCCCTTTGGACCAGGTAACCAGAGGCAGCTTTCTGGAGAGACTGGAACCTGAGCTAGCCATTGAAGGATGGGTGGGGCATGGAGAAAAATGTTCCTCTGGGCAGGGGCAGGCCCCTGGTAGGATTTCGCATTTCCACCATGGCCTGCACTTACTCCCCGCTCCAGGCTGCTTTGGGATGGTGTCCATAGTATTGAACATGGGGGGAAATGCCTGTGCAGGCGAAGGTGGGGGAAAGAGAACATGCAGTCCTTTTCCACAAGGAGTCTATCATCCAAATGAGAAGATCATCTCCCTTTTCAAAGTCAACCTCACTGGCCAGATTTAGAGCTTCTCAGCAGCGGCCTGGAGTATGCCCTTGATTAACGGGCTTTTTGAAATTCATCTTCCAGAAGCTCTGAAGGTCTAGGGGTGGTGTTTATGAGTGTGTAGGGAACCCCTCCAGGTTCAACTTCTGGGTGAAGGCCAGGCCCCAAGGGTGAACTCCTCCTAGTAAGGCATCCCTGGGACACTCCAGAAACACTAATCAGCTGTCTGAACTTGGCCTTCTTCTTTTGTTTTCTTTGGGTTCCCAGCTATCAGGTCTTCCCATACGAAGGTCAAAATCCCAAGTTCATAAACCCCTCTCCCTTTGCCAGTTCCTGAGTGAAATTTCCATTCCAACCAGCATTTAAAGCCTGACTAGCTCTGCAAGAATCTCACCTCCATCTCTCCAAGTTGAGGAGAGACCAGTACAGGACCATAAATAGTTATTTTGGGGAAGGAGCTTAACTGTAAACCAAAATGGTTTGTCTTTCAAACTCTACTGAGTTGTCCAGATATTCTGAAATACTTGCCTCCTTTGAGTATTAACTTTTTTTAATAACACTTTTTTTTATTAAAGTTAATAGAGCACATAGAATGTTACATTAAAAAAACAGGAGGTCTCTCATATAACCCACTCCCCACCCCCATAATTTTTGTAAATTGTATTTTTTTAAGATACATCACAAAAAAAAGTTACATTATAAAAAACATAAGAGATTCCCGTATATCCCCCACCTCCCCACCCCACTCCTCCCACACCAACAACCTCCCCCATCATTGTGGCACACTCACCGCACTTGGTGAACACATTTTGGAGCCCTGCTGCACCACATGGGTAATAGTTTACCCTGTAGTTCCCACTCTCCCCCAGTACATTCAGTGGGTTATGGCAGGATGTATAAAGTCCAGCATCTAACCCTGCAATATCATTTAGGACAACTCCAAGTCCCCAAAATGCCCCCTCATCACATCTCTTCTTCCCACCACCTGCCCTCAGCAACTACTGTGGCCACTTTTTTATAATGGATTGAGGTTTGAATCAAGGTTTGTTTCCTTGGGGGTGGGCAACAGTTGATTTATAAATAATCAGGGAATGGATGTAGCTCAGTGATTGAGCATCTGCTTCCCATGCCCGAGGTCCTGGGTTCAATCCCCAGTACATCCAATAATAATAATAATTAATTATCATTCTCCTTCCTTGTGGCAGAAATGGCATTCCTGTTAGTGTGTTTACTATGTTGCTAAATGTTAATGGACTCAGACCTGTGCTGGGGAAAAAGCCTCCCAGGGATAGAAGGGGCTGGCCTCACCCACGGGGTGGGGGATGCCTCCCCTATGGGTAGAGGGGCACGTCACCTAAAAGAATAGGGGTGCCCTCACACAGATGCTAGAAAGGAAGGAAGGAGGGACAGGGAGAGGTTCCGAGTGCTTCTGGCACACACGGTCTTGACCAAAAGAATGTCAAAATGTCTAGAAGGGACTTTCAGTATCAAAATGGAATCTTCTAGGTGGAGTCCACCTAGAACTAAAAATGTAAAAAACAGGCAAAGTATCTGAAAATCCGCTATCCCTTTAGGGCCTTTAGGACCAGACGGGGCGGAATCCACGGCTCTTGACCACGGGCCCTGAGAGCAAGGGCTTCCTGCACTCTCGGTGCTGTTTCATCCTGCTCTTCTCCCTCAGCAAGCATCAAGGTCTTTTGAAATGTCTAGTCCACTTCTGATGCTCTAAGGAAAATCAGGGTAAAATTAACTAAGGGCCAGTCCAAGGCCCAGGTGCCAAGGAGGGAGTGCTACTCCATTTACTGGGAACATCTTGATGAAATTGACAATTTTCTAGAAAGATAGATGTTAAGAAATTGACCCAAGAATATAGTTGGAACAGACCATTAGCAATGAAAAAATTGAAAAGAAAAAAAAAAGATTTATCTCTAAAAATGGCTCTGAGCTCAGATGGTTTTACGGATGGGTTCTTTTAGACTGTACTGGAGCAGAGAAAAAGATGGAAGTCTTCCCAATTCCTTTTATAAGGTCAACATAACTTTAAAATGAGGGAAGCAGATGTGGCTCTAGCAGTCGGGTGCCTGCCTACCACACGGGAGGTCCCAGGTTCAGTTCCTGGTACCTCCTAAAGAAGACAAGCATGACAGCAAGCTGATACAATGAGCTGATGCATCGAGAGACACAAGTGGGGAGCGAATGTGCCTCAAGCCTTTTGGGACCTCCCTCCCACATGGGAAATCCCAGGTTCAGTTCCCAGTGCCACCTAAAAAAAAAAAAAAGGAGCCAGATGAGCATACAACGAATGGACACTGACAGCAGACAGCAGAAAGCAAGTGCAAAAAATGAAAGGGGGGAGAAATAAACATAAATATTTTTTAAAAGTCTTTATAAAAAAATGAAACCTGGCAAAGATAATATACAAATATACATATAATTTCATATAAGATACGTAAAATTGTATATATATATACACTGTATATATACGTACACATATACATACAGACCAATAATATGTACAAATAAAGAAATAAAAATCCCAAATAAAATATTAATAAATAAACTCCAAGAGATATTAAAAGAATAATTGAACATGACCAAATGATTTAAAATTTGAAAATATAAAACAGTCCACATCAATATGTCACAGGGAAAAAAGGGACCATAAGAGCATCATAATTTTGTGTGATCTATGTACCTTTTACAAATAAATTAAAAATATATTTTAAGTAAAAGATCCTCGTAATAGATTTCTAAGGAGATACTTGATAAAAATTTAATATTAAATAAGATGAAAAAGAAACTTAGCAAACCAGAAGGCATAAACTTGCAACTGTAATCACATCCTGTTTATGGTAAAACATTAGGTGCATATCTAAAATTTCTAAAATTAGAAACAGGGCAAGTAATACTTCTGGTTATAAGTATATATTTTCTATTTTTTACCCAACAACATGAAACAGAAATAAGATGTTAAAAAAACAACAACACAGGAGCCAAAAATATCACTATTTAGAGAAGATACTATAGTCTACAAATTTTTAAAAAATAAAAAAATCACAAGAGAATCAACTGGAAAATTACCAGAATTATTAAGATTTTAGTAAGGTGACCAGTTACAAGTCAAAAATACACTAATCTATTGGTTACAATATATCAGAAAGAGTTAGATAATACAATGGGGATAAAAGATGCTATTCAAATTAGCAGTGAATTAATGATAACGATAATGCTAATGAAATGCCTAAAAATAATTTTAATGAAAAATTATGCAAACCCTATTTTTAAAAAAAAACAACTTAAAAAATTTACTGTGAGACATAAAAGCAGACCTGAATACAGGAACAACCGTGTTCCTGAGAGGGATATGAATTTCTTCTTTTCAAATTCTTTCCCAAACCTATTTAGAAGAGGAGTCCTACAGACCAGAGGGGAGGAGCTTGAGGAGGCGCCCTAAAAGCAGAGCACGCCCCACCACACCACGGCCACGTGTAAGGACCTAACCTCCCGGGGAGGGCAAAATATGTGATTTTCAGAAACACGATAGAACATGAACCATAAGAACACTTGAAACTGGCTCTGGAAGTTGTGAAAAGTTAGTTCTCTTTGTTCTATGGCTATTCAAAAATCACTAGTTATTCATCAAAGTAGGAAATTCAATAAAGCTGTGAGTGCCATCTCATGGAGAAACCATCACGTTGGCCACGTCATTGTCACAATCGTTCCGGCCACGGAAGGCCCACGGTGCCTGGCGTAGCATAAAGCCCGAAGGGTAAGGACCGGATGGACTGGTGACCAAAGCAAACAGATTAATCACCGAGGCAGAATATTCAGCACCAGGCTGAAGACCAAAACAGCTCATCGTTTGACAAAGGTGCCAAAGGTGTCAAAATACGCCGCCACCAGGTGTTCTTAACTTTTTGTTCCACGAACCCCTTTGCCGGTGAGGTAAAAACCACGGGCCCCTTACTAAGTCCACACCATACTGTGTATTATTTAATAAATACATCACACCCGCACCAACATGTCCCCACAAGAATAATGTTTTTCTGAATTTCAAATCAAGCTCACAGGCCCTTTGTTAAGAACCCCCGATCTAGACTTACTTTTGTAATTAAGGTAACGTAATTTTTAGAAGAAAATAAAAAATAATAATTAGCCAAAAGCAATGACATTGCACGGGGCAGGGATTTTTGTCTGTTTTGTTTACTGCTGGGTCTCCACAATCTAGAATTGGGCCCACCACAGAGGAAGCACTCCATAAATTTATTGAAAGGAGGAGTGAATCAATCAGTGAATGATTGAATCAATGGCTGAGTCATTCTCTTCGCTTTATAAATTTCCTGGTTATGTCCTTTGTCACATTTTCTACTAGACTTTTTTCTTTCCTTAATTACTAAAAATATTTTTAAAATTCCTAACATATTAAGGATAATAACTCTAATTAATATTTCTTGCAAATAATTCCCCAAATGTGTCTTTTGTCCTCTCATCTATTTAAATTTTGAATTTTTTACAAATAAAAATTTTATTTAGATGAGGTCAGTGGATTCTATCAATTCTCTTATAACATCTAGTCATTATCTTCTACAGAAAGTCCTCGCCATCCCAACCACCCTCACCCAACCCCTACCGCTCCCCTCCCAGCCCACTCATCCCCTCTTTTGCATAATCACAAGGCGAGGTCCTGTGTTTAGCACACCATTGTTCCATCTCCATGGAGATGCTAGCAGTCAAAGTACTGGCAAGAGACCTCCAGGGCAGGATGAGGTCAAGGAGAAGATGGAGAGCAGAGAGGAAGGTTCTGCCTCTTCGCCAGAAGACCCAAACCCCACGCCAGGAGCCGCTGAGGTCAGCCCATGCCTGCAGTTTCCCAGTGGCAGTTCTGTTTGGAAAACCCATAACCTTCCCGGCCAGCCCGGCTTGTGGCTCAGCCTAGGCAGAGCCTAGCCTCAACAGATGACTGCCCATCCCTTCCAACCTCCCAGGCTCCTGGCCGGCCCTTCTGGAATTCTCCACCCTGCTTTCCTGTTTCCTCTCAGGATGCAGCTTCGCTGCCTAGACTTCCCCTCTCTGCCCTCCCCAGATTCAACCCCTCCTGGTCCGCTTGCCCCCTGCCTCCACGGCCAGCTCAGGCAAGCACCTTACCCATCTTCTGAAGTGCCTTCAGTGGCCAGCCATTGTCTTAAGGAAACACTCTAGTCCCTTGGGTTGCTGTTTAGACCCTGATGACCTGGCCCCTGCTTCTACGCCATCCTAACCTCCTACCACCCTCTTCCGACTCGGCCACGCTATTGCCTGCCTGGTATTTGAAAATGCCGCGGCAGAATCCTATGAAATTTTAAGTAGCAGAGCTGGAATTCAAACCCAGGTCTTCCGGCCGCCAAGTCCTGGCCCACCCTCTACGTAGGGTGACCAACCAATCTTTGGCCAGAAACTCTCAATTTTTAGCACAGAAAGGGCTCGGACCCTGGACGCCCCCCTGGGGCAGCGGCCCCCCTACTGCTACCCCATGCTGCCGCCTTTTCCTGTAAATGCCTCTTCGTCTTTGACAAATGAGCTCTTTGTCTGCCTCCTCCAGGAGCCCTTCCAAGCCTACCCCGCACCTGTATAACCAGTGGATTTCCTCTGTCCTGGGTCAGCCTCGGTGCAGACAAATCACTTTACTCCAGAGGCCCCGCTGACTTTTAGTCTCTCTTGTTAGACGATGAACTTCTGGTTATTGGGCTCAAAAACCATTCATCTCTGTGGCCCTAGGGCCTGAGCTGGAGTAAGGGCTCAAATAGGAAGGGGTTAATCAGATAAGGCTTTGCTCTGTGGGTAACCTAGAGCCCATTACTGATTCAATGCCAGAAATAACTTTGCTGTTAAATTCAGGAATGGGTCTCAGAAAGTCTATAGGTTTCTAAGCCCCTTGAGATCTCAAATGCCATCCTTGAAAATCTCTGGAGACTTTAGGTTGTGGAATCCTTTTACCAAGGGGTTCTGGGAAAGAGTGATAAAACTGCATGATTCATAACTTTCCAAATAGTTTCTGCTCTGAGGTCTCAGAAATGATGGTGCTTGTACTCAGCACACATAGGAGGGAATGGTCAGCCCAACTCCACACCGGTACAAAACCTTTCCCCTCCAATATGCCCCCCGTGAAGTCCCACTGGTGGCATCCACTGCCCACCTGGTAAGAAAAGTAAGATGGCCTCCCTACAGCTTGGCTGCCCTGACTCTGGTGAACAAACAGATGTGGAATTTAGAAAGAGACAAAAGAAGAGCAAGCTCCATTGTTTGGTGAAGGAAAGGCTGGTTTTGATTTATCCAAACGTGTCCCACTGCTCTGACGTGTGATTCCTGGAATCAAAACCACATGCCATGTGTCAAAACTCGAGCGTCACTGCCCACAGCAGCACCGGAACCCGTCCCTCCACGAGAGAGGCACCGATATCTGCTTCGGCATGGTCTCCTTCCCACCGCTGCCCGTGATGGAAGCAAGGTGTTTGGACTCCCCGTCTTCTCCACAGCGACCCTCTGGAAGGGCTTGGGGAAGTGCTAGGGACTCATTTTAATTATGGCTATTGGGAGAAACACTGAAGAGCAATGACCAGGGATGAGAAAGGACGAGGTGACGGAGGAGGCAGACACCAGCGCCTGGAAGCACTCAGGAGTGAGGCCAACGGCGTGGTGGCCGGTCATACCTGGGTCTCAGCAGTAATCCAGAGATGATTCCTGGCATCCCTCAGCCTGCACAGAGCCCCACAGCAAGTGGTCAAGCGCTGTGCTGAGCTCTGCTTCCAGCTTTTGAGGTAGGGAGGGCTGTGACGATTAGGACCCTTTAGCAGATAGCAAATTTGAGGCCCAGGAGGTCAAGCAACTCACCAAGTCCACAGCTGGTAAGAGATGGAGGTCATGTTTGACCCCATCTACCTGACCCCAGATTTGATCTATTTGACCATCGCTCTTGTGGCATTTACCGTGTACCAGGCATTGCTCTAAGAGCTTTAAAAATACTCTGTCAAAAAGTCTAACAACCGTGGACCTCGCCTCTGCCCACCACCATCTCCTTCAGCTCCTGCCTCCTGCTCCTTCTGCAGGGCCCAGCAGCCTGGGAGCTGTCTCTGTGACAAATGGCTAGCAGCTCATTTCGGGCACAGTCCTCTTAGCAAACCAGGTAGAGGGTGGAGGACGACCCCTGGTCTCCAACCGAGGCACCGGCTGTGGAAATGAGCTCCACGGGAGGGTGGGCGTTGGCAGCTCCTTCGCCAGCTTTAACAAGCTGTAGGAGCACCCGCTGGACCTGCAGCCAGACCTGCAGCCTGCTGGACCTGCAGCCAGAGACCTGGGGGGGCGACCCTCAGCCCCCCAACCCCACCCAAGACCTTGGTCAGGTCCTGCCCACGTGCATCCAAATCCCAGCTACCCAGTGAGCTGGGCCGGAACCTTCCAGGAGTAAAACATGCGTAAGTTCAGGACATAGGGATGCAAGGAGCTGGAGGGAAAGGGAGGGGGTTCACGGGTCAAACGCATGACAGGTCAAAGGATTATTATATCCAAGGCCTTCGTTGGCAGAAAATTGGGGCACTCACTAGCCAAGGAGGTGGTTTGGGCATTTGTGATTGTATTTCTTATTCACACCACACGATGTAAACGTTCATTCAGCAAGACAGACAGCCTCTCAGCTCATTTGGAAGAGCTTCTTTTCACTGAATCCCATTGGTTTTTAAAACTTCTAAAAATGCGTTATCAACTGATAGAGCGTCCGTCTACCATATGGGAGGTCCAGGGTTCAAACCCAGGGCCTCCTGACGCAGGTGGAGAGCTGGCCCAGGCACAGTGCTGCCATGCACTAGGAGTGCCGTGTCATGCAGAGGTGTCCCCCACATAGGGGAGGCCCAAGGGCAAGGCGTGTGCCCCGTAAGGAGAGCTGCCCCACACAAAAAAAGCGCAGCCTGACCAGGAATGGCACCACACACACAGAGAACTGATGCAGCAAGATGACGCAACAAAAAGAGTCACAGATTCCCGGTGCCACTGACAAGAATGCAAGTGGACACAGAAGAACACACAGTGAATCGACACAGAGAGCAGACAACTGGGGGGAGAAGGGAAGGGGAGAGAAATAAATTAAAAATTTTTTTAATTTTAAAATGCATCATGACTGTTCAGCTTCTCTAGGAGTTTCAGGCAGATGGGCCTACAGATGAGACAATGACCTGTCCTCTTGAAGGGAAGCATCTACGGGATCCTCTACCAGCTTTGGGGTCCAAGCATTCTCATTGCCAGGAGTCTGCCAACCACCCTCCCTCACTGAAAGTTGTCCTTAGCACACTCAGCCAGGCGTGGCAATTACAGAGGCAGCTCCTGCCACCAGACTGGGAGCAGCCAACCCATCGCAGGTGCCAGGTCCTCTCTCCTCGGAGGCAACCACCTCCTGTCTCGTCACAGGGCTGGACTCCCCGCGGAAAGAGCACTGAGCCTGGCCCAAAGGCTGTCCCACTCCCTCGGCTCAAAGAAACACAGAGGAACCTCTATGCAAGGGGGGTCTTTGTGGGTGCCAGAAGCCCCCCAGGGCTGAGCCCCATTTCATTTCTTCCCCCGAACCCTCCGCAGAGCTGCCCTTCCCTGAGAAAGCCCAGATGGGGGTGCTGGCCTGTGACGACGCGCGGGCTGGCTGATCACTGGTGTCCCCTGGCCCCATCCCAGCCTTGTTCCACCGTCACCAGCTGCTGGGAATGGGCGTGCAGTGGTGGCCCCGTCCCCCAAGCCACCAGGACACGGGCCTAAGGAGCTCATGGCCCCAGCGGCTCTCCGAGTTTTCCGGCCTTGAGCAGCACGATGTTAAAAAAAAATTGTTTTCATCCACAATTATGATTTTTGCATATAAAGTCCTCGTTTATCAGATAAACAGCCTCCCATTCTGTGAGCATTTCCCTGACGTGTGCGTTAACCACAGGCTGTAAGAGGTCTCCAGGGCCTCTCCTCTCTGACATCACCAAGGAAGGGCAGATGACAAATCCTCGGTCCAGGAAGGCAGCCCTGGCTCATCTATCCCGGTGCCTCCCTCAGGGGTGATTAGAGGGCAAGTTCCTGGAAATAAAGCGCCACACCCTGCAGGAAGAGGCAGCAGAGGTGGGGGGGTGGTCTAGGGCCTGGCGCCCCCTGACCCGGAAGAAGATAGGAGAGCTGTGTCTGCACCAGCACGACCCCGACATGCTGACCACCAGGACACTCTGGACTGACGCGATTTCTGAGGCTAGAGAGGCCCCTCCAAGGGCCCCACCCACCGTCCGCCTGCAGAGAGGACCGCGTTAGCCACCGGCAAAGAGCAGCCTGGCCACTTACACTGTTCCCAAAAGTGAGTGGCTTGGGAAAGCAGGTTTTATTCATTAGATAAAGGAAGACTCCAGGGCAATGGATCTATCAGAGCGAGCAGAGAAGGTACACGCTTTATTCCTGGGCTGCCCAGAATGGCAAGCTGGGGAAGGCAAGCGGGGGGAAAGGGGGGCTTGCAAGGGCTGAGAAGGGGGCAGAGTGGGCCTCTGGGGTCCACTGTCCCCAGAACGGTCTCTGCTATTTGGTGGGCAGTGTGGAGAGGTCCAGCAAATATTGTCTCTAACTGAGAAAAATTAGGATGGTGAGGTTTTTAGGGTGTCTGGAAAACCCTAATTCCTCCCCTAATGGCAGGTGCATGAAGTGCCAGCAATAGAAGCCCAGAAATGTACTCACCAAATGCAATGGATGTGTCATGATGATGGTGGAGAGTGTTGCTGTGGGGGGAGTGGTGAGGTGGGGGCGGTGGGGGTGAATGGGGACCTCATATTTTTTTAATGTAATATATTTTTAAAATGAATTAAAAAAAAGAAAAAAAGAAGTACAGTTCTTTGTGATGTAACAAGACTGGACCCCAGACCCACCAACCCTACCCCACAGTGGCACCCAGTGGCATTGCTTCCAAACTCCCAGCCCATGGAATCAGGGTCCCATGACACGTCGTGCCCCTATGCTGCGCCTTTAGTGAGGAATTTCTTTTAAGTGACTTACAAGCTAACAGAGGGGAAGCAGATGTGGCTCAAACGATTGGGCTCCCATCCACCATACGGGAGATCCCGGGTTTGATATCCAGGGTCTCCTGGTGAAGGCAAGCTGGCCCCCAGCAAGCTGATTCAACAAGATGATGCAACAACAAAAAAAGAGACACAGAGAAAAAGATAATGAGAGACAAAACAAACCAGGAAGCTGAGGTGGCTCAGGCGATTGAGTGCCTCTCTCCCATGTCAGAAGGTCCCGGGATCAGTTCCCGGTGCCCCCTAAAGAGAAGACGAGAAAACAAGAAAATGAGACAAGCAAACAAAAAAGAACACGCAGCAAATGGACACAGAGCAGACAGTGAGCGCAAGCAGCAAATGGGGGGAATTTAAAAAAAGCATATTAAGAAAAAAAGCTAACAGAACTCGACAGAGGCCGTGAAGGCAATGAAAGGAGGACAGAAGAGACCCGGGCTCGCCACCAGCTCTGCCGCCAAGGCCACGTGCCTGCTGGTTCCCTCGCCCTGGAATCTGCTCTTATCAAGACCCTCCTTGCAATGGGAAGCAGATTTATCTCAACTGGTAGAGCATCTGCCTACCACATGGGAGGTACAGGGTTCAAACCCAGGGCCTCATGACCTGTGGTGAGCCGGCCCACGAGCAGGGCTGCTGTGCGCAAGCAGTGCCCTGCCTTGCAGGGGTGTTCTCCACATAGGAGAGTCCCATGTCCCATGCACAAGGAGTGTGCCCTGTAAGGAGAGCCACCCCGCATGGAAAAAAGAGCGCAGCCTGCCCAGAAGTGGCGCCGCACACACGGAGAGCTGATGCAGCAAGATGACACAACAAAAAAGAGACACGGATTCCTGGTGCCGCTGACAAGAATACAAGCAGACACAGAAGAACACACAGTGAAATGGACACAGAGAGCAGACAACTGGGGCAGGGGTGGGGGAAAGGGGAGAGAAATAAGTTAAAAATAATTTTAAAAAGACCCTCCTCGCAAATCCCCACGATGACTCCTTTGTCTTCATTCTACCTGATGTCTCAGCAAGATTTGTCCCCGGTAACTGTTCTTTCTTCTTTTTTTTTTTTTATGTTTATATTGTTTTATTAAATTGTCTTTTTTTAAATGCTTCTTTCTTCTTGGAATGCCCGTTCCTCTAGACCTCCTCGGCAGCGCCCGCTCCTGGTTCTCCTTCCTCCTCAGCTACCCCTCAGCGTCCTAGGTGGTCGCCTCTCATTCCTGCCTCATTTCTGCAGACAGGCGTGTCCTGGGCTCAGCCCCCGACCCTCTTACTTTCTCTCCCTGGGTGATTTCCAACAGCCCCAAGGGGCCTCAGAAGCCGCATTTGTGCCAAAATGTATACAGGGATTGTAATCTCCCTCTTCCCAGCCTCACAGACCCAACAGGCTACTTGGCGTCTCCCCGTGAACGGCTAACAGGTCCTCGAGCATGACACATCCAAATCCTGCCCACGAGGCCCCCGTGTCCCAAGGCCCCGAGGAGCACAGCTCAGGCCAAGTCTGGCCATGAACGGACACGGAGCCCTGGGAGGAAAAGTTCTGGAGTTCCTGGAGCGTTGATTCCGTGGGCCTCGAACCCCAGGATGGGCTGGGTCCCAGAGGCTCCAGAGAGTGACACGGCAGCTGCTCCTGCCTTCTTGGGGCCAACGGTCCCGGCCGTCCCCGAGGCTTTCCCGATGTACCATGGGCACCCCTGGTACAGACGGCTGGCAGGAAGCCCCTCGGCTCATTACGTACGTCTGGGTTTGCCAGCTAAAGGACAGCAGCCCTTTCACATTCCAAAACCAACTAGCCACAGACTTCCAAATTACCAGGTTTGGCAGATTATGCATGGGTAACGGGGCGGGGTGGGGACTGGAGTGGAGCCCCGGGTAACAGCAATTAGCACATTTATGGTTTGTATGCATGTAGAGAGATTCTTCCAAAGTTTATCGGTATGTTTCCAAAGTGAGCTTAATTTTGCACAGTGGACGCAGAAACAACTTGGTATGTTATTTTTTTTTAATGTGCAAATAAGCCAGCAAACAGTATTCACTAACAAAGAAAACCGACATTTCCAGACACTTCAGAGGCTTGCACAGAAAGCACGATCCTTTCCATTCTTTTCATTCCATGAAGGCAGCGCTCGTGCTCCGGCGTCTTCCTGCCACGTTTAGGGGGCGATGCTCGGACCCGCACAAGGGACACAAAGCAGGCGTGCAGGTGGGAGACTTGAGGAAGCTGGCCAAACGCTCTGCTGGGCCGCCCTCCCCAGGGCCCAGGGCGCGGCACCCGGGGATCCGTGGGCGGTGGAGCCTCAGCCCAGCACCCTAATCCCCACGGCGTGTGCCCCAGTGGGCTGTGCGGCAGCCAGGCCAGTGCCATCAGCAGAAGGACAATCCAGCACTCGGGACTCCCCGGAGGCCCCCGCTGGGTCAGGGCCCAGTAGCTGAAGGAGGGCGTGGCTGCACGGGTGAGCGTGGCTCGCGCAGGTGGGCGTGGCTCGCACAGGTGGGCATGGCCGCGCAGGTGGGTTGCTTGGCCTAACTGCTGTGAGCGCCGCCAGAATCCCCAAGGCCCTTGCCAGGGGGAGCCCCACCTGAACCCAAAGTCATCAGTGAGCGGCTGCAGCTTCTCGCTGATTTGGGGCGCGGTGGTGGGGGGAGAGGCTTGCCCACGAGTGCCTTGGGCGCTCTGGCAGCAGGTGAGCCACGGTGCCCGGGCTGAACCCCCAGTGCTGCAGGGCTCCCTCCTCCCTCTCCCTGGTCCCCGCAGGTCCCCT
This sequence comes from Dasypus novemcinctus, assembly GCF_030445035.2. Taxonomy (NCBI): domain Eukaryota; kingdom Metazoa; phylum Chordata; class Mammalia; order Cingulata; family Dasypodidae; genus Dasypus; species Dasypus novemcinctus. The sequence goes on from NC_080697.1 coordinate 9,798,829, forward strand.
AAGCGCGAGGGACTGGGTGCTGAGGAGTGGAAAGAAGGGCCAGGAGAGGACATCAGACCAAGAAGAAGGCCCAAGGACGGCGGCCCCGCACAAGCGTTTCCACCCCAGCCCTCGGGTCATGTTCCCGCTCTAGCCAAGCCCAGTGGGACCCCAGTCTCCTAGCAGCGCTCGAGCCCAGCTCTCCGGCCCGGGAAGCCCTCCAGGCTGCAGTGCTCCCCAGCAACTGGAGCGTGCCTTGACTTCCTGCACAAGGCCACTCCGTGCTCCGGTGGGCAGGAAGCAGGGTGCCCAGAAAATTCCGAGGAGCCTCTGGTCCAGGGCCCATTTGGGGTCTGCTTGGCACCAGTTGGAGGGAAAATCTTGGCACCAAAGTCACTGCCAGCCACACTTGGGATGCATGAATCAGGGCCAGATGGATGAAATTACCCTTAAAATGTGAGCAAGATTGCAGCGCTGCGCCGGGCGGGAGGGCACGGGTATGCGGGGATGAAAATGCCCGGGTGGTGCGGTGCTGGCACCCGGCCCTGGGGCGAGCACTGAACATGGTGACAAAGCTCCCAGCTTTGCCAAGTTGGGAGAATGAGCTCCAGACTGGAGGCTGGCGAGGCAGAGGTGCCGATCACTAGCCAGGGGCAGCACCCGCCACGGGGGTCGCCGCCTCCCAGAGCCCCTGCGACCCAGGCCCTGGCCTCCGCTCTCAGCTCTGCCCACACTGCAGCTCACAAGGCTCCTGGCATGTGCTAGAACCCTCCAAATTGCCTCCAGGCCAGGTCAAGTCCACGCTAAGCCCCTTCACCACCGAAGTCCACAGCGTGGTTGCAGGAGTTCAATCCCTCTGGTGAGCAGGGCAGAGAGGACCCACTGTGTGAATGGAAGAAGGGAATCTGCCCTGGGCCCACAGGAACGGGCTTGGGCAGGACACAGGGCAGCGCAGATGGGTCAAGGAGGAGCAGGGGAGGGAAGAGGACGTGGCTCAACTGACAGGGCATCCACCTACCACATGGGAGGTCCAGGGTTCAAACCCAGGGCCTCCCAATCCATGGGGTGAGCTGGCCCACGTGCAGTGCTGATGCGCACAAGTAGTGCCGTGCCACACAGGAGCGCCCCCACGTAGGGGTGCCCCATGCATAAGGAGTGCACCCCTTAAGGAGAGCCACGCGGCACGAGAAAAGCACAGCCCGCCCAGGAGTGGCACTGCACACAGAGACACAGCAAGATGACACAACAAAAAGAGACGCAGTTTCCCAGCGCTGTCAGATAATGCAAGTGGACACAGAAGAACACACAGCAAATGGACACAGAGAGCAGACAATGGGGGGGGGGGATGGGAGAGAAATAAATAAATAAATGAATCTTTAAAAAAGAATAAAATTTAAAAAAAGGAGAAGCAGGGGGACCGAAGGCCAGAGGTGAGGTGGGCAGCGCCGTCCAGGTGGACACAGAGCCCTCAGCCAGAGACTGGGCGAGCTCGCGGGAAGGGGGCGACAGCAAGGGGCAGCTGGAGAGGGAGGTCGCCTTGACAAGGGCCCAGCGTAGGGAAGGAGCTGGCTCCGAGGCAGAGGCCATCTGCCCACCGCCCTTCCTCTGAGACCCGGCTGCTTGCTCTCCCCGCACGCCTGCGCTCTCATGCCTGCCTCTGGCCCCCTGGCCTCTGCCTGCTTCTGGGTCCGTGTCCCTGGGATCTACGAGCCAGGACCCGAGCTGGTACTCGGCGAGCCTGAGGGACATCTGTGGGGTAGACGAAGAGATGCCACCAAGGGCCACCGCCTCGCCTCGGAGCAGGGCCTGAAACACACCGGGGAAGTGCGGATTAGAGGGGCCCTCCCCGCGCCCCCGCACTTGCTGGGCCGCGCCCGCCTCCACACTCCCGGCCAAGCTCAGCGCAGGGCGCCCAGAGGGCCGAACGGACACCAACGTCTCCTGACCGTGCGGGGGGCTGCCACGCGCCGCTGGTGTCCTGACAAGAAGGCCCACCAGAGCTTTCCTCGTCACTTTCAAGGCCGCCTCCAAGAGAGGATGGCTTCTGCGTGCCCGCCTCGTGCCTGGGCCTCGTCGCCGAAATTCAGACCCCGAAATCCAGCTGCCTCCCTGGCATCTCCTGTGGAGGTGCACGAGGCGAGCGAGACTTGGCGGGACCCAACCAAGCTCCCGGCCAGCCCAGCCCGAGCTGCGTCACCCTCCGCCCTCCCCTGCTCCTGGAACAGCAGCTCTCCGTCCTCCTGGTGGCCAGGCCAGGGGTCCTGGCATCACCCTCGACTCCTCAGTCCCCCATCCCTCCTCTTGCCTGGCTGCAAATGCGGTCAGCTCATCCTTCAAGTGGCACCCGGAATCCGTGGCTACCCACCGCCTCCACTGCTAGCCACCCGGTGAGGGCCCGTCCCCTCTCTCCCCACTTAACCGCAGCACCTCCTGCGGGGATCCCCTGCCAAAGTGCCTCCGTCAGGCCAGGTCACGGCTCCATCAGGTCACGTCACGACTCCGTCAGGTCACACCACGCCTCCATCAGCTCAGGCCATGCCTCTGGTCAAGTCACGTCCCGCCTCCGTCTGCTCAGGTCATGCCTCTGGTCAGGCCAGGTCGCCCCTCTGCTCAGGAGCCTCCAGGGGCTCCCCACCTCATTTTGGAAAGCAGACGTCCCTTCCCAGCCCTAAACGAGCCGCGCCCCAGCCCACCCGGCTCGCACCCCGGGCCTGCTTCTCCCTGAGGCCCTGGCACCTTCTCTTCCAGAAGGCTCTTTCCACAGAGACCTCTGGGGCCTGCTCCCTCTCTTCCTTCAGGTCCGCTTCCCAGTGAGGTTGCCTCCGGCCACCCTCTCTAAAATCAAACCCCGCCAATGCCCCACCACAGCCCAAGCGGACAGGATTTTTCACCGAGCTCTGCCCTCGGTGGCTTCATCTCCGCCAGCTGCTGAAACAGGACCCAGGAGGGCGGGAAGCTTTGTCTTTTGCTTCCTGCTTTAGCCTCAGGGCCCGGGCAGCGTCTGGCAAGGAGGAAGCGTTCAGTAAACAGTGAAGAAGTGACTAGAATCGTCAGCAGACAGGCCCGTGCCTACACAAGCCCCCTTTGCTTCTGCTCCTCAGGCCAAAGTCCAGTTTCCGCATCTGTGTGCCCGGCACGCGTTGTCCCCAAGCCGTGGACCCAGGGGGCGCGTGAAGGCTGGAAGTGAGTTTTGAGCGGCTTGGGCTTGACAGTAAGCTAATTAAAGTCCCGAGTGCCCCAGGCATTATGAATTAGAGTCTTGGAAAACACTCTTCTCCAGGCCCCTTCCCGATCTCTGGGCCTTCCAAATGCGCCGCTGGAACTGTTGATCACTGAAGCGCCTTGCCTGGGGTTTTCAAAGCACGGGAACGATGACAGTGTGTGACCTAAGCCGCCCTCATCAGTTGAACTGCAAGGCCCTCTAATCCCCCTGATTCTAGGATGGCGGCTCTCGCTCAAGGTGTCTTCCGTGTGGGAAAAAGAGATCCCTGTTCTTCTGGAAGTCACAGGCGAGTTTATTTTAAGCCACCTTGGGAAGCGGACTTGGCCCAGTGATTAGGGCATCCGTCTACCACATGGGAGGTCCGCGGTTCAAACCCCAGGCCTCCTTGACCCGTGTGGAGTTGGCCCATGTGCAGTGCTGATGCGCGCAAGGAGTGCCCTGCCACGCAGGGGTGTCCCCCGCCTGGAAGAGCCCCACAGGCAAGGAGTGCGCCCGTAAGGAGAGCCGCCCAGCATGGAAGAAAGTGCAGCCTGCCCAGGAATGGCACCGCACACATGGAGAGCTGATGCAGCAAGATGACACAACAAAAAGGGGCACAGATTCCCGTGCCGCTGACAACAGAAACAGACAAAGAACATGCAGCAAATAGACACAAGAGAACAGACAACTGGGGCTGGGGGCGGGGGGCGGGGTGTGGGAATAAATAAATAAATATTAAAAAAAAAAAAAAAGTCATCTTGTCCTCTGAGGCAGAAGGCACAGGGATACCCCAAGGTTGATGAGAAGAGCTGGGACCTGGGAGAAGCACTAGAGAGAGGAGAGGTTTACTAAATGGTAAAGCTAAGTCCAAATTGTTCCATTTCCTTCTGTGCTGATAATTCACTTTTTCTGCGCCTCCCCCGTTGCCATGATAACCTGTCAACAAACAAGTGCCTAGGAGGAACCGATGAGTGTGAGGGCTGCGGCTGGACCTCCGCCCCTTCCCAGGCAGTCTCTCCGTGGGTCCATCACCGGGACCACCGGAGCCCGGGAGCTGAGGGCTCGGTCCCCTGGGCCTGCCTGTCGGCTCCCAGTGGGCAGCCTGCGTGGGGGGAGCGTGCCGGCAGCTCCCGTGGCCAGCCCAGGTCTGTCCTCATTCCCCAGCTGCTCGCGGGGAGCTCCCAGCAGGGCCGTGCTGGTCCACGGTCCCCGAGGCTGGATGCTTCCTCCAGGGATGGTCTCTCCTGGCTACTGGTCATCTTTGGGGTTCTTTGGCTTTTCGGGGACATCACGAAGAACACGCGGTGTCTCCTCCTTTCTCTTCGGGTTCACGCCCACCAGACCAGGGTTGGGTCCTGAGCACATCTATGGTGCGGAGCAAGATTCAGTCTCCAACAGGTATGAAGAAGTTCATCCTCCCCGAATTCTCCTTTAGGTACCAGTCTCCAGCCCAGAACCACAAGCACCAGGCCTGGCCACCACTCAGAGCATGTTTGGCCCGCAGATAGTGACAGCTGACACTTCCAGAGATGTCACCAGGTGCTTTGCCTGCAGGAGCACGTTCAATCTTCACAACAGTCCTATCGATGTTTATGCATTTTACACATGGGTGCACAGAGGCCCAGAGAGGCTAAGTAACAGTTCAAGGGCACACAGCTTCTTTGGGGATTGGGATTTGGCCATGGGCAGTCCAAACCTGAGGCCTCAGCAAATGAGCACTGTCCCTTCTGCCTCTTGTGGATGGATGGTGGCTGAGGTCCTCAGCTTCCCGTGCAGGTAGACCTTCTGAGAAGCTTCTGGGCTTCATGGGCTCCTACTTTTTAAACATCCCAGGGTCCTCTCTGACTGACAGGCCCACGCCCCCAGAGCAGTCCAGTGACCTGTCCTCAGGACGTCTTCCTGACATACCTAGAAGTTTCCATCCCAGTCACCCACTCACCAGATTGTTCTCTGTGTATTGCCTTTTCTTCACTGCAGTACCAGCTGATAGCACCCTGCTTGTTTGCCGATGTATTGTCAGTCCTCTTCCAGTGCTTCAGTAAACTGAGCTCACGAGGGTAGGGACCTAGGCTCCCTGGCTCCTCTCGCTGCCACATCCTGAATGTACCTGGCTCATAGGTGCGCATGCCTATCACATGGGTGGGTTGATGATCAATCCAAAGAGAATGAAGGCCCAAGCACAGGGCTGTGGCCTCCTACTCCCGGGCAGGAAAGCTGAGCTGGGCATTGCTGCCGCAGCCGCGCCCAACAGGGCGGGGGTCCCTCTTTCCCCCTGTCCGTGACCTGAGCCTCCGGTCCCCAAGGCAATTGTTTCTTTCTTGGAGTCATCTAGATCTAAACTGCCCATTACTGTACCCACAAGCCACATGTGGCTGTCGAATACTTGAAATGTAGCTGATACGACTGATGGAATGGAATTGTTTGTTTTATTTAGTTTGAATGAATTTAAATTTAAAAACCATACCCAGTTCAGCTATTGGAAAACTATGAAGCATGTTTGGAATAATTTGGGTACTTTTCAGCTATCAATTTTTTAAAATCTAAATGCAGATCAAGTATTGCCAATGAAAATTTAGCCTTTGAATTGAGATATGCTCTAAGTATAAAATTCACACTGGGTTTTGATAACTTAGTACAAAAAAGAATGTGTAATGCCTCGTTAACATTTTACAGTGATTTAGCGTGCTGACATGATAATGTTCTAGATAGATTAGTTTAAATAAAACATAAAACTAATTTCTTCTGTTTCTTTTTACTTTCTAAGATGGATACAAGAAAAGTTTAAATTACAGATGTGGCTCAGATTACATTTCTGTGGGTTGTGCCACTCTAAATCAATGAAACGAACTTCCGGAAGAGAGGCAGGCCCACTGTGCGTTTGGTGTGTTTTTTTTTTAAGATTTTATTTTTTATTTATTTCTCTCCCCTCCCCCGCCCCCGTTGTCTGCTCTCTGTGTCCATTCGCTGTGTGTTCTTCTGTGACCGCTTCTATCCTTATCAGCGGCACCGGGAATCTGTGTTTCTCTTTGTTGCGTCATCTTGCTGTGTCAGCTCTCAGTGCATGTGGTGCCATTCCTGGGCAGGCTGCACTCTCTTTTGCACTGGGCAGCTCCCCTTATGGGGCACACTCCTTGCACATGGGGCTCCCCTACACGGGGGACACCCCTGCGTGGCAGGGCACTCCTTACATGCATCAGCACTGCGTATGGGCCAGCTCCACACGGGTCAAGGAGGCCCAGGGTTTGAACCCTGGACCTCCCATGTGGTAGGCAGACGCCCTAACCACTGGGCCAAGTCCGCTTCCCCCACTGTGAGTTTTAGCTTTAGCAAACTATAGAACCATTAGACAGAAGACCACTTGGCATGGCAGTTTGTCCCTGGGATGCCGGGAAGAAGCCAGGGACACTGAGGCTTGAACATCCTCAGCCCAAGAGCCACACCATGAGCTCAACGAGCCAAATGGTCAGAAGAGACAAGCCCAAGGTCCCTTGTGCTTAGGCCAGTGGGTTCCAAGATTTCCTTGATTCTCCTAAAAAGAGATACCCTTCTCCAAGGCAAGATCATATTTTGGTATTTTTTCTTTAGGTTAAAAGGAATTCCAAAATTCATCTGACTGTATGAAAAAAAGGGCTTCCTCCCCCAGCCAGGAGGGGTCTATGGGGGGAGTTTGACAGCGTCCCCAAAAGCAACATCGAAAGTCAGTGGAAAAGCTTCCACGACTTTTGTTGCCGGTGACCACACTCTCCCTGGCCCTGTGGCCACTAACCAGGAGCTAGAGCCCAAGCCTCAGAGGGGTCCCCTGGAACAAGCCTCCCAGGCAGTGGCTGAGGGACGACCCGCCTCCCACTCGCTGGCTCAGGACCTCGGGGACTCCAGAGAATGCAACCATCAACCCACGAGGAATGCCCGATAATTTTATTAGGTGAAGAGGAAACCTAATTACTGTGCAAACTTCAAGGATCCTAAAAATCTAGCCACACATAGGAAAAAAGCAAACAAAGACTGGCCATCGAAGTTCTTTTTGCAAGAACTAGAAAGGAGGTTTGGGAGACAAGAGGGGTGGGTGCAGAGTCTGGAAACCTTTTATGGCATCTCTCCAATGATAAATTTCACTGAGAAAAGTTCCCTGGTAAACATATCATAGCCCCTTGTTTTAGAGCTGTTGACATTTTAAAGGGAGTTAAGCCTCCACGCAGTAGCGAAAGAGTTAACAAGCTTCAATGGGTCTATTATGTGCTGCTCCCTGGGTGGAATGAATGAACTTGGTTCACCTGCAATTTGCATCCCTCCAAGCCCCCACCCCCCAAAAAAGGTAATGGCTGAATTACCCCCCTTCAGCCTGGGGGGTCAATAGCCTTAGGCCTCCGTGGGGTGTTCACCAGTGACACCCCTTCCTGCTGGGAAGCAAGATCCTGGGAAAGGGACCAGGCTACCAGGAAGAGGACAGAGCCCCCCACTCTGCAGCCAGTATCACAGAAGGCTGCCTGGGCAACCACCTCCAGGAGAGGGGGGCAGGCCTGAGCCCCTCTCATTTGGGCCTGGTGCTGTCATTTGCAAATTAGCATCTGAAGCAGGGAGAATAATGGCCACCCAATCATGCCATTTTCCTAATTTCCAGAACCTATGCACATCTAACCTTACCAGGCAAAAAGAAATTAAGGTTGCAGATGAAAATAAAGTTGAAATCAATCAGCTTATTGGCAGAAGGCTCTGGACTCTGGGCTTCTAGGTTCTAGGTTCTCAGCCACGTTGCCTAAAAGATTTTAAGGACAGGGAAACGGATGTGGCTCAACCAACTGGGCTCCCGTCTACCATATAGGAGGTCCAGGGTTCGATGCCCAGGACCTCCTGGTGAGGGCAGCTGGCCCATGTGGTGAGCCGGCCCACGCAGAGTGCCAGCTCATGCAGGAATGCCGCCCTGCGTAGGAGTGCCGCCAGTGCAGGAAAGCCCCCCCGTGCAGGAGTGCCAGCCAACGCTGAAAGCTGGCACAGCAAGATGACACAACAAGAGACACAGAGGAAAGAAAATAAGAAGACATAGCAGAATAGGGATTTGAGGTGTCACAAGAGAGTAATCGCCTTTCTCCTAGGACCTTCTCTGCAGCACTGTTGGCCCTTGGATGGACGCCCCAGTGCTCCACCGGCCTGGTGGATAGCACCCTTTGGTACTATGAAACAGAGCCCATCAGAGGCGATGTCCATTGTAAATCTGGCCATATCAAGCCATTGCCAGCTGCTGCAGGAGTCCAAAATGGCAACATACTCTTCATCCACTTCAGGAGCATGTTCAGAGATGTAGTAGATACTTTTATTATTTTAGGGGTCATAGAGGTCAATCTAGCCAATAACTCAAATGGAGAGGCACAAGGCAGGGCATTAAGGCCTGCTGTGAATGCACAAGAGAGTTTGACAATACTGAGTTCTACCTCTCTTAATTTTTATACACCGACCTCAAATAGAGAAAGTATCTGGCTGGGCCCAATGTAACAGGAAGGGTCCTTCTCAGTGTGGAAGAGGGACGCAATGTGATAAGAGCTTGACCGTCATGGCTGGCCTTGACGCTAGAGGAAGGGGCCACCAGCCAAGGAATGTGGGCAGCCCCCAGAAGCTGCACAAGGCAATGGAGACCCTCTGGAAAGGAACGCAGCCTTGCCAATGCCTTGATTTTAGCCCAGTGAGACCCATTTCAGGAGGCTTCCAACCTCCAGAACCAGAAGATGATAAATCTCCATTGTTCTATGCCCCTCCTTCTAGGGTAATTTGTTACAGCCACAGGAAGCTAATCCATCTTCCCTTCCTAAGCTGTCTCCACATGGCCATCTCCTCCTTTAAAGAACAGGCAAGGAGAGGAAGTCTTTCTCTGCATGAAGCAAAGCCAGCGTAGGGGTTTCGTCAATGTTGAACCTAGTTATCTGTAAGAACCTCTCTCCTTCCTCACCCTGGAGTCTTGTTCCTAGGAAGCCAGGAAACCAGCTGCAATTGCCCACATTCAGCTGTATGCCCCCAACCTCCTCTTCCATCTTTCATTTCAAATTTACTTCCCACCTGTGAGGCCAAGGGGGAGGGGAAGGTTATGATCCAAGGGAAAACTGTGATGGTTATTTATTCTCTGCTGCAGAGAAGAGTCTGAGAGCCGGTCTTTCCATAGGGGTCCTTAAAACAGCCTTTCTCCTTGGTTCTGCAAAGGTAAATGTGAGACTCAGAAATGGCTAATGGCAGGGCTGGGTGAAAACCCAAGGCTCCTGACCCTCAGGCCAGGGCTTTACATGACCATGTACTGTCTTCAAGATTGCCTCAAACCGCCATTCTGGAACCTTCCTAGCTCCAGAGCATAGAGAAATCGGGCCTACAGTGCTCAGTGGTTAATGTTTCCCCTGCATTGCACAACCCACTCATCTTCTCCTTCACCCGCTCACCCATCCCCCAGGTGTTCTTCCACTAAGGGCCAGTCAAGCTCTCAGCCCCTCGCCCCAGCGTTTGAGAAAATGGAGCTGCCTTGGCTCGAAGAGCCAGCACAGAGGCTTTGGGTGCACGAGCTCCTAGCGGGGGAACGCTGCTGGGACCACAGCCTCAAGAGATGGGCTTCCGGCCGCCCGCCTGCACCAGGCTGAGTGGGCCCTAGCCTTGGCATCCTCAGCCAAAACCTGCCCTGGCGCCCTTCCAAATCCTGCTCAATGCCGAGCCAACACTGCCTGGTTTCCCGGGCCAGGGGAGCTCTGTCCACACCCAGGTATTGGGAAATCTCCCTTAAACACCATCCCATCATCAGAGGCTTCAAGAGGCCCAACTCCTCCAGCCGCAGGTGGAAAATTCCTTGTCTGCAGCGTGAGTTCAGGCTGAACCTTGGAGAGCAAAGCTCATTTTTTCCAAAACTAAACCAGTTGGGGGGCAGTTGGGGCAGGAATCCTTTAAAAGGGGTTCTTAACCAGAGGTCTGTGAGCTTGAATTGAAATTCAAAAAAACAGTATTCTTGTGGGGACATATTGGTGTGGGTGTGACGTATTTATTAAATAATATACAGCATAGGGTGACCTTAGTGAGGGGTCCGTGGTTGTCACCTAGCTGGAAAAGGGGTCCGTGGAACCAAAAAAGGCTAAGAACCCACCCAAACTGGCCTACGGCTGGACTCAGTTTCCCTCCTCTTAGGGCCGGCGAAGCAGGGGATGGCTCATCGCGCCCTTCCAGCCATCCCTGCCTGGCCCCCGTGCCTGCACACTTGGCTCCCAAGAGCTGAGCATTTGCCCTCAGCGACTGTTGCCCAGTGTTCCCTAGTCCAAAATATCCAAGCTATTTGCATTTGGCCTTCCCTCCCCGCCCCCCCCAAGGCTGCTCCCCCTTCCTCTTAATTATGCTGTAACGAACAACTGTGCAAACTGAAATTGGGGCAGCTACTTTACCTCTGAAAGTCAGTAATTAGCCCCACGGGAACAACAAATACTTGCAGCCCCCCCCCCAGCCCCCCTTGGCCGCCGCTGGAAGGAGGCCTCGCGCCCAGCGCCCGGCTTCGTCCAATCTGGAAGGCATATGTTTCCCTTCCATCATCTCCCCCCAACCCGGGGACGGCCCGAGGGGGAGGGGAGGCCGGCCCTGCGCCTCCGAAAGCCCCCGTTAGCATGAGCGTCCCCGTGGCACAGGGAGGCTGTGCTCGCAGGTACCCACCAGCCCCTGCGCATCTGGGAACACTTTGAGTGATTGCCGGGGAGAGAAGAAATTTGGGTCGCATCTAATGACCGACATCCTCTTTTAATCAAACGAGGCCGCCCCAATGTGTCCGTCCAGGGACGCGGGGCCCTTGGCCTCCGGGAGGTCTGCAGTAGCCTTAACCTCTTTGGGTAAGCCCTGGGCCCTGCGCTCTGCCCCCAGAGAGCGGGGGGAAAGGGGCAGCTGGCAGGTGTAGAGCACCTACTGTATACCCGTGCCCAGCACCCTCACGGGTTCTCTCTCCTTGAATCCTGGGTGCGTGGGAGCAGCGGTTCTCACACCTGAGCATGGTGGGTGGATCCCGCAGGGCTGGGTGAAGATTTTGGATACAGAAGGTGGGCGGAGAAGCCCGCGTAATCACGGACAACAGGTGCCCAAGGGGCGCTGCCAGTTTAGGGCCTGCATCTTGAGCACCCTCAGAAAGATGAACACGGTCTCCACATATCGTCTACAGGGGTCTCCAGACTCGACAAACGTCATGTCACTCAGTCCCCATTAAAAACCCGATGAGGCACGTGCTGTGGTCCCCACTCTACAGATGAAGAAACTGAGGCTGGAAGAAGGGTGAGTACCTGCCTAACGTCCCACGATAACAGGCTGGCACGGATGCACGGAGCCCACCCAGGCCCCTGCTGAAGCCCTGGGCCCCGCCGCAGGGGGAGGAAAGGCCCAAGCGAGACGCCGGAAGGTTCGAGGTGAGGGGATCCCGGGGGCACAGGGAGGACAGGGCTCTGGCACCCCAACACCAGCCTGGACCTGCAGGCCTTGTGCCCGGCCTGCACCCACCTGCTCTGCCACCGCACGTGGACGCTGCAGCTGGGTCCTTCAGGAGGGACCTCTCCATCCTCCCTCCGGCCCCTGCCTGGCCGGCGTCACCGGTGGGCCTGTCCCCTCCCCCATCACCTCTGCTGACCCCGAGCCTCCTTCTGCTTCCCAGCTCCTCCCAGCCCCCCTCCCTGTCCGATGCAAGACGTGGCTCTTCCAGGACGGCCCCCGAGCCCTCTCATCCCAGCATCTCTGAGAAGTGGCCTTGGGTCCTTCAGGCTCGGCCCTGCCCGCTGCGGGCGTGGGCTCGCGGGTAGGACAGAGCGGCTGTCCTCATGCGTTGTGCGCCAGGGTCCTCTAACCAGGGTACCCCGAAGTACCTCCCTTGTCAATGATCCTTCCCCCAGCAAGAAGGGACAGGAGCGACGGCAGAGGCGAGGGAGGGCAAAGTGAACCGGCCTGCCCACAGCGCTCTGACCACGCGCCAGCCAGTGTCCTCAGCACCTTCCATGTACCAGCTGGTTTCATCCTCACAGCAGCCCTGGGGGGTGTGCCATCATCATCACCACGTTACAAGGGAGCAGCCTGGACGCCAGGCCCCGCATCCGCAGCCCTGCTAGCCAGGCAAATGGGATGTTAAGTCCCCGAAGCTTGTCCTCCGGCCAGGACAAGAAGCTGTCCTAGCCGTGGTGGAGGCAGAGGCCATAGAGAGCAGCTCGCCATCAGCGTCAAAGCCACCCCCCTCACAGCAGGAAAGTAAAATAACCAGCGCTGGGAGCAGCCCTGAGGGAGGCGGGCGGACACCCACGGGTCAGGGCGCCTGGCCTTGAGTGCCAGGCTCAGCGCCGACACGGGCGAGGGGTGGGGAGGACGCCTAGGAGGGCCCCTGGGTGGGGGCTCTGGGGGCTTCAGGAGTGGGTGGCATTTAACGGGGCCTCACAGCAAGGTCTGGGGAGGGGCTGCCCGGCTGGCCAAGGTGTGGAAGACGTCGCGGCCCGGGCCTGCCCTTGCCCTCGTGCACAGCTGCCCGCGGAGCCCCTGCCACCCGTCCTCTCCCCGCTCCGTGCCGTCCCCTGCCTCAGCCCAGCCCTCTCCCCTGGTGCTGAAGTGGCCGTGCCCTCCCCGCCAGGGGCGCGTGACCGTGGGCACGGCCCTCCTCAGCCCTTCCTTTGCAGACCAGCTCAAGCTCCCCCTGCAGCCGCCTGGTGCCCGTGGACGGTCGGGCTGGGAACAGCGGGGGCTGTTAGGCCGGCTGCCTCGGGGGCCTCCGGCCGCGCTCGCCGCTGACCTGGCCCCCGAGCCCCCAGGTCTAGGCCACACTTCGGAGCCAACCTCTTCCCTGGTCCTGGGCCCGTAGGGACGCCGCCGACCAGGAAACAGGCGAAATCGTGCAACTGGCTCTACCCACGCCAGGCCTGGTGGCGCTCTAGGCCGGAGCGTGGCGTGACGGGCTCCGGGGTGCGTCCTCATGAAGGGCGTGCAGCACCCCCGCCACCACATGTTCGTCAACCCAGGGAACGTGCTGAGGGTCTTCACACCACGTGGTGCGCAAGCCACTGTGATGATATGAGCTGTCCCTGCCCTCGAGAGCCTGAAGTCTGTGGACCAGGCGTGACAAGCACTCAACTAATTATCAGAATGCCGAAAGTGCTCCAGGTGGGGGGTCGTAACCTTTCAATACGCCCCCCAAGGCTAGCTGCTGCTCTCTAAATTGTCTCATGAACCCACTCGGTAAACCTGTGAGTGGGGCTGTGCATCTCCTTTTATGAGGAGGAAACTGAGAAAGGCTATGCCAACCACCTGAGGCCACACAGCAGGCAGATAACAGAGCCAGGCTTCCAACCCATGTCTGTTGTCTCTTGCCAGCACCCAGGGTCACTTCTCCGTGACATCGTGGCTGAGTTGGGAATGGAGAAAGCAAGGCACGTGGGACTGAGACAAGCACAGAGGCTGTTAAAAGAAGAGATTCGTGTTCTGGGCTGAGGAGGTGACAGGACGACGAGGAGAAAAGCCAGAAAATGGTAACAGTGTAAGAGCAGTGGGTGCTGAGCTGGAGCAGGTGTGTCGAGGGCCGGAAGACAACGGGACTGGAGGGAAGTCCCCGGGGTGGAAGAGAGAGCGGAAGGGGCTCAGGGGCACTGGCCATGGGGTCTGGCTAATTTGGCTAATTGTGCTTTGTTCCAGCTGCAGCGGGAGCCGGGAAGGCTTTGAGCAGAAGAGCTTGGTGGAAGCAGCCCGTGGCCAGGCTGCGCTGGCTGGGTCGGCGAGGAGCACTGGGGGAAGACGTGCCACTTTAGGAGGCTGTTAAAATCATCCCGAAGTAACAGCAGATTTTTAAAATGGGTTTCAAGGTTACGAACAGTGTTTTTGAAGTGTGAGTGTTTGAATCTCAACTACATTTCTTGAAGGAATGCTTTTCCTAATGTCAGGAAAAACAATCCGCGTTTCCCTCCAACTGCGAAACCATTCTAAAGCAGCAAAGCATCCTTCTCCCGCCCAAATGCAGTCAAACTTAGCTCTTGGTTCAAGAAGCCGGGCAAAAAATGACTTCTGAAACAGCCCTCTACGTAGCAGCGCAACCTTCTGCTCGGGAAATTCACAGCCTCCTTCCCTGTCTCTAGTTGAATAACATAATGAGGGCTGTGCAGCCCCGTCCACCAACCTTCCCGGGAACGCGCCCCTAAGTGTCTCAAGATGTCCAAGGAACATCAAAGGAAGGGAGAATTGTTCTCTGGATATACCATAGGATACAAATCCTGATATCCCACTGCTGGAAACAAAAACTGCTCCCGCAGTGCCAGTAAAAAATATGGACTCAGAAGATTAACTGGCTCCAACGTTACCGCGCTTTAGCCAGCCGTAACCTGGCATTTTACATTGAAGAAAGAGGGAAAGAAAGGATGCCTTTATTATACTGCTTGCCAAATTTCCCGGGAGCCCGAGGAAGGACTCGCTCTGGCCAGCCCCTGCACAAGCCCTTCTGCTCGAAACTGCCGGCTGCTCTTTAAAGTAAGGCCAACCTCAGGTGTCTGAAGAAAATGAAGAGCCTACTTTCTGCCAAAACGCTTAACTCTTGCTGTTCCCCTGCCGTTCCAGGCCGAGCTGAGCTCAGGGCTTCTCAGAGCCCTTCCCTGCCTGGAGCGTGTCGTCCCCGCACTGTCCCCAGGAGGCAGGACAGAGCGGCATCACGGGGCTTGCTTCCTAGTGCCGAATCTCTGCCCTAGAGATGTTCATAGAAACAGCGTGAAGTCGGAGGAAGGCAAGTATCTCGGGCGCCGGGCGTGAGGTGGCTCTTCCAACTGTGCTGTGTCTGGAGGAGACCAAAGAGTCCAAGGAAAGATGAAGGCTCTGGGGCTCCTACTGCTGCTGGCAAAGCTGGCTGAGCTCAGGGCCTTCTGTCCAGCCCTCAGCAGTGCGGTTGCCAGCAGCCTTGGGCGCAACGGATGGCCCTACCCAGACAGCAAATCTTTCTGAGCAGCCACTGGGTACCAAGCTCCCAAGGACCGCATCGTAAGCCAACTGCATATCCCCAATTCAACGAGCAAAATAATTGAGCAAAATAAAAAGAGAAAACATATACTTGGTAAAAAAAAAAAAAAAAAAAAAAGTGAACCAAGCAAATACAGAATCTCCTTTAACATGAACCACTTTTTCAAAATGCCCACCTTCTGAAGTGCTGCCTTTGGGCCCCCCAGCCACGCCACCCCTAAGTGCACACACGCACACCCGAGTGCCTGCCCCTTCCAGCGGGATACAACAATGCCCCACGCCTGACACTGTGATGCTCATGGAAGCGAGGCCAAAGAGGCCCAAGGTACCAAAGTCAAGGGTGACCTTGAACCTAGCCGCCTCTTTCTGGCACGATCTTTCAATCCCACTCCCCCTTCTCCATTCTGTGGCATTTCAGACGCTTTCCCTTTGAAGTTAAGTACGCAGCTTCACGCTGCTCACGTCAGCCTTACTGCCTGGATCGCGTCCTATTGCACATTTTCCTTTAGGTGACCCACTCTAAGTTCTTCAAGAGTAGAGACTGACTTGTCCATCTTTATATCCATTGAGAGAAAGACAGAAGAAGGTGCTTCATAAATGCTTGTTAGATGGGTGGATGGATGGATGGATGGAAGGATGGATGGAAGGAAGGATGGGTGGATGGATGGATGGATGGATGGAAGGATGGATGGATGGATGGATGGATGGATGGATGGATGGATGGATGGATGGAAGAGTGGATGGATGGGTAAATGAATGGATGGATGGATAGATGGATGGATGGATGGATGGATGGAAGGGTGGATGGATGGGTGAATGGATGGATGGATGGATGGAAGGGTGGATGGATGGGTGAATGGATGGATGGATGGATGGAAGGGTGGAAGGGTGGATGGATAGAGGGATGGACAGATGATTGGTAGATGAATGAATACTCTTTACAGCACTGAGGCTGCTAAAAAGTTAATCACACTCAGACTCACTTGGAGCCATGCATCCTGTCCAAGTCAAAAGACCTGCAGGATTTCTCAAGCCCCTCATTACTATGCCATGGCAGCAGCTCAAGGAGGGGAACAGCCAGTACCACCACTGTCGCACCAGCCTGGAAGAGCTCTGACTGCGCTCTCAGACGCCAGTGTGGCCTTTCTTTTTGGGGGTTGCAGTCTCCTCAGGGATCATCCTGAGGCCCTGGTGCCTCTCCCACCGACTTGCATCAGGACCATAGACTCAGCTTCCCACCAGAGGCCAGTGCTCAGCACAGCCCTGGACACCATGTGGGGTATTTAAATAGGCCTGCCCCCCCCCCCACTCTCGACCCCAACATTGCCAAGAATAAGCAACTTTCCTTGTGGAGGTACCCTAAGTCTCCCCAAGTCTGAGAAGGAAGTTTGCAGAGCCACCACCTGACCCAGGGACAGATGTGAATGTGGACGCCTCCCTCCGATTCCCTGCTGAGAAGCCCGGACCTGGTCATCCCCCAGAGGTCAACCCACCAAGCATCAGAGCAGGGGACAGGGGACCTTGGTGCCTGCTAGGATCAGCCTCTCTGAACGTCCCCTACCCTAAGTCAGCAGGAGCCCCTCTCTGAGACCCTCTCCATGGGCACCTAGCAATGCCAAAGACACAGTCCCCAGGCAGGAGCTCCAAATCCAAGAGAACGACTGCACGAGAGCGGCGCCAGAGCCTCCTCCGGGCCACACGCCCATTGCACAGATGGGGAGGCTGAGATGGAGAGAGTGCCACAGTGCCTGCCTCTCGGCCTGAGGCCTCCCCACCCTCACCGGCGCTGCACGCAGAGTGGCTTAGAGTGTGGGAGTGACCCGCGGCCAGGGGGCTGGGCCGGCAGGCTCGGGAACTTCTGGACGCCCTCCTTTAACAAGCGCAGGCTTCCTGCTGAGGCCAGTGAGTGGAGGAAATAATAATGGAGATTGAAAGGCATTCTGCGCTTGACCTTCCGCAACCCCACCGTTTTCCAGTAGAACCCGATAGGGATCAGGCACATCTGCTCTCAATAGCAAATGTAAAAAATGACCTGCAGCTTTAAGGTCTGAAAAACATAAACTTGTGTTAAAAGACTGACAAAAAAATGCATCCACTCAATACCATGATGTCATTCAGCTGCACACACATTGCAATAACAATCGTCCATCAAGGTCCCTGCCCTGGACCTGCGCTCGCCCCTCCTGGGAATGACAAGCTGCTCCGGTCGCCCTGCCGGCCGGCTCCGCGGGCCAGCCACATAGCAATGCAGGGAGCCTCGTGGCCTGTGTAATCAGGGCTGGGATGCCAGGGTTGACTGGGCCCTGAGCTACAGCGGGTATCAACTTACCTCCTCCCCACTTCAAACGCTGGGGCGAGCTGCAAGAAGGCTGATGGGAAGCACATTCTGGGAAGCCCAGAACACACTCAGCTCTGCCAGGGATTAGGGGAGCAGCCCCGAGCTGGCCAGAGGTCAACAGGGCCTTTAGGAATCAGGAAGCTGCAAGTCAGCCACGTGGGCAAGACCCTCCCGGCCACCGCGCTGCCGTGGGCAGTGGCCGGCCAGAGCTCCCGGGCTGGCCGAGGTGTCAGCACAGCGACGCTCTCCTCCCGCCCGCTCTCCCTGCCTCCCATCACCCCCACCACCTCCCTTTCCATCAAGGACCCCTGACTCGATGGAAATGCTGGAGGAAGCATAGGGCCCCCAGATAACTCATGAGATCGGTGCCTGGGATGATCATCTGGTGAAGCCCCACCTTTGTGATCAGCGTGCAATACCCCCTTGGGCCAGACACTGTCTGGAACCCAGGACAAGGCAGTTAGGGTCTCTGGCCTCAGGAGCTCACAGCCTTGATAAGAGGCAAGACTTGCCCCAACAGTGCACCCCCAGGCTCAGGGTGAGAGACAAACACTGGGGACCCCAGGAGGCAGAGGAGGGAGAATGGAGAGCTAACCACGGAGAAGAGTCAAAACTCCAGGTCCTGGCAAACCCTACTGTTGGATCCATTTACTAAGCTCGTCAAGGCTTCGTGCATTCTTCAATTCTAAGCCATGGCCCATAGGGGGCAGTGACGTGCAGGTTCTCACTTGAGTTCCTCAAAATGGAGACAGCCTTCCCCAAGCACCTGTAGGGTCACATACCCGAGGGTCTCACTGATTTCCTACTTTAAAGTTCACAACCCGAGAAGTGAGGTGAGGCATCCGAGGGTAGGAATACTGGCTCCTGCTCTACCTCGAGCTTCCCAGAAGGAGCCGAGCTCAGGCAGACGCTCAGCAGCAGCAGCAGCGCGTGCGGTTCTGCCCAGGATTTTGTTTGGTGGCACTATTGGCTGGGCACCGGCGTGAGACTTGCCCTCCTGGGGAGAACCTCAGCAGCCTGTGGTCTCGCGGCCGGTGGAACATGGCGTGAGCTGTCAGTTCATAAAATCCAGGGTGCCAAGGCGAATGAAACCCAGCCCTGTCCTCCAAGGGCTTACCAGCTGTTGGAAGGAGAAAAGCCTGCAAACAAACATTCATAAATGCCTCGGCCAATGGGTGCTGAGACACCCAGACAGAACGAGACTGCTGGGAACACAAAGGGGAGAGTGGGCAGTTCCACCCGGAGGCCACAGAAACTTGTATGGGAGGGGTGACGCTTGCACTGTCCTTAAGCCCTTGTCGCCACGAGTCCCTCTTCCCTGGAGAGGCGACATTCAGCTGGGGAAACATACGGCATGTGCTGTTGGAGACCGAAGTAGGGAGAAGCCCCAAAACTGCCCATCGTAAGGCTATCCATGTGATTGCTAAGTGGAGCTCAGTTGGGCAGAGCCAGCGGGGAAAACTTTCCAGAAGAGGCGGCTAGGACTCTATGAGTGAGGGGAGAAAGGTTAAGGGAGAGAGCCGCAGTGACACGCCACCGGGCGGAGCGTGGATGCCAACACGAGGATTCAAACAAGCTGCCAGAGGGCAAGGCCTGGAGCCATGCCGGAGACCCAGCTCTGTTCTCAGCTCCCAGGCCCAGCTCCTGCCCTGGGCCCTTCCCAATGGCTAAGGGGCTCAGTTCCTCCCAGGGCCCAAAGAGAGCTCGGGGGCCATGGAAACGTTCCCAAATTTGGATTAAAAAAACAGCTACTCACTGCCTCCTCCACAGGACACATAACTTCTCTGTAAGTCAGCAGGAGCCTTTCTCTGAGACCATGAAAAAATAAACAAAGAGAATTTTCTTTTGAAGGACACTCAGGCTCCAAGGAGAAGAAGAGCAGCTGCCCTCCGGGGCTCGCGCCATCTCACAGCGATGGCGCCAGCAGATCCAGGAGCACTTGCTGCCAACGATGGAACACTAGAGTCATGCGCAAGGCTCCCCAGGGACCCTCCAGTATTAGGGGCCACAGGGTGGAAACCCAAAAGAAGAGTGAGAAGACTCCAGCCTTGCCCGGAGCCAAGGGCTCAAGCCACCGCTGTCCCGTCCCCTCCCTGCCTTGGCCTCCTCAGAGTTGATTGACACCCGGACACCAGCTGCCCTGCTGGTGTAATGTCTGTGCTGTACTTGGACCAACCAGTTTCCCTTAACTAGCTTTTGGTGGTAACTAAACTGTAAGCAGGAATATCCATTGTCCAAGCAGGAAAGAATCAAGTTGGGCCTCAGAGAGGCTCTTCAACAGCAGCACCTGCATCGGTGAAAAAGCACTGGCCTTAGGGTTGGGGGCAGTGGATGGGTTCTTAGAAATAAAAACAAGAAAACAGAAGGCCTATGAGCCACTAGAAAAGCAGAAGTTGCTTAACCTCGGGGGAGAGAAGGCTCTGATGGCTTCACAGCCTCCACCCTATAAAGGGGGATTAGCAAGGGATGATGCCCTGCTGACCCTAAGCCCACAGGGGGCTCACAAATGGCACCAGCATCAAAGAACATTGCAAGAGTGCAGAAGTGCCTAGGAAAGAAGGGGTCCCTGGCTCCCGGAGAG
This sequence comes from Dasypus novemcinctus, assembly GCF_030445035.2. Taxonomy (NCBI): domain Eukaryota; kingdom Metazoa; phylum Chordata; class Mammalia; order Cingulata; family Dasypodidae; genus Dasypus; species Dasypus novemcinctus. The sequence goes on from NC_080697.1 coordinate 9,818,884, forward strand.
CAGGAGGTGATAAAGGGAGCAAGGCTGGTGCCAGATCCAGGGGATGTGAGTTGTGCTCCCAGCTCCTCCAATGCCCTACTACACATCCCAGAGGCAAATGTCCCCCTCTCTGGGCCTCAGGATCCGTGTCTGTGGAAAGAGCAGCAGAGCCTGGGGGGTCTCTGAGGGTCTTCTCAGCACTGATCTGTTGGGTCTACAGCTTAGAAAAAGGGAGTAGGGATGAATCTCCCAGGAGTTTGGGAGAATTCTCCAGTGTCCGGCCCTATTTTGCTAAGTTCTCAGAGCAGGCCATCAGGCTCCATGAAAGCTTGAATCTGTTAGTTACTCCTAAGCCCAGAGAATTCTGGAGCTAGATAGATAGACAGAAATAGATAAATGCAGATACAGATGCTATAGGGATGATTAGATAGATAGATGATAGAGATGACAGGTGCTAGATGATATAGATAAGAAGTAGATAAATGATAGATGGTAGATATAGAGGAGATAGAGATTAAAGATAGATGATACATAGATAGAGACACAGGCTTATAGATATGTGTGTAGATATATGTGTACAGATGTGTGTGTGGCGCTGAGCACCTTTCCCATGGGTCAGGACATAGACACAGTGGGTTTGATTTTGAGTTCATTTCCTACATTCAGGACACCAAAATCCTTTCCATTCTTCAAAGTGCCTCTGAAGAACCTCCTCCTCCAAGGAGCCTTCCCTGACTCTTGCAGGAGGGGAAGATCTCTCCCTCCTCTAAGTTCCTACAAAGAAGCCATTTGGACCATATGTAATCCCATATAACTTAATGAATTATTCAATCCCTGCCTAAGGAAGTGTTCCCACTGGCAGGGAAGTTGTCTCACACCTACAGAGGCTGCCAAGGACACTTGTGGCTTCGGGCTGCCCTCGGGGAAAATGCTGGTGACTCACCTGTTTTCTGTACCAGAAGATGCCCACAGCCTCTCTTCCTTCATCAGAACTTGAGCTTCCACCCACACCTTACGCCATACCTCAAAATTAACTTGACTTTTTTTTCAGAAACCTAAATGTCAAAGCTAAAACTAAAAAGGAAAAACTCCTAGGAGAAAACAGAAGGGGATATATTAGAACCAAAGGTAGGCAAAGATTTTCTAGAGCTAGCACAAAAACACTAACCATGGAAAGGGTTGATAAATCAGACTTCTGCTCGTTAAAAGACACATAAAACATGAAAAGATGAGTCACAGAGTGTGAGAAAAAAACAACACATATATCCAACACAGAACTAGAATCCAGATTATATTTTAAATATCCTATAAATCAAGTTTTACAAGATAGCCTAAAATGGGAAAAGAGTCACTTCACAAGGAGTAAGTCCAAATGACCAATAAACATTCAACATCATTAGAATCAGGGAAAGACTAATTAAAACTACAATGAGCTACATGACACACCCACTAGATTGGCTAAAATTAAAAGGACTATCAATACCAAATGTTGGAGAGGATGCAGAGCAACTGGCTATCTTCCACTTTGCTGGTGAAAGGGTAACACAGTACAACCACTTTGGAAACATATTTGGGAGTGTATCATAAGGTCAAACATGTATCTACTTGGTGACCCAGGAATTACAGTCCTATGTAATTACCCAAGACAAATGAAAACCTATGGTCACCAAAAAGACTTCTGTGTGAATCCTCCCAGCAGCATTATTCAAGAAAGTTCCACATTGGAAACAACTCAAATGGATGAACAAGTTGAGATAGACTCATACAGTGGAATACTACACAGCAATAAAAAGGATAGAGCTCAAACACATTGTGCTCAGCTAAAGAAATGAGGAACAATGTACATACCATTTCATCCAATTTTTTCCAAAGTCATGATAGTATTTCTTGCTCCTGTGGCAAAAGAGTAGAGACAGGAAAGGGGCACAGGAAGCTTTCCCTGATGACAAAAATGTTTTCTATCTGATTGAGGTATTGGTTACATGGACATCATCATTTGCTAAAATTCACTGAAACGTACACTTAAGGTTTATGCATTTCACGGGATGTGTTATACCTCAATTCTAAAAGGGGAATTCATTCCAATTCTTATTTATAAAATGCCTCCTACTTATCAGGCCTTGGGCCAGGGACTGGGGAATATGGCCATATCTAGGACACTGTCCCCTCCTTCAAGTAAGAGTGAACAGGAAAAATGCTCCTCTGATTCTCCCACCTGCCTAGCTACCTCCTGATTATTGCCACTTTGTCAGGCCTAGGCCAGTCACCCGTACACAGAGAGAGAACACAGAGAGAGAGAGAGAGAGGAACAGTAGGGTGTCCTGCGTCCCTGCTCTGTGGCAATGCACAAACATTTGGATCACAAAGAATTCACTTTGAAATACCTGCCCTAAGGGAGCCAGGCAAAGCAGCTTCCAGAGCCACTCTTGAAGATGTGGCCAAGTGCTGGTAGCATCACGCTGAGTCCTCCAACAAGAAGCTCTCCTACTCCTGCCGGCTCCCCCCAGGGAAGGCACAAGCTCTTCTCCTTGGGCTGTGGGCCTGCAGAGCCAGCCAGGCTCCGGCTGGGGAGGAGGGAGGACCTGACCTGCTCGCTGGCTCCCAGGCCGCCCACCTCCCCCTCCCGGGAGAGACGAAACGCAAGCACAAGGCCACTCTCACAGGCCGCCCTTCCAAGAATAACCGAGCTCTAGAGATGCCGAGGCTGGTGTGAATAAGGAAAAAATGCAGAAATCCAAAAGGCAAGGTCCAAAAAACATCTCTCCTGCGGAGTGTGCTAAGAAAAGAAAGGAGACAAGGAGGTGGAAGAAGGAACCCCAGGGCACCAGCCAACGGTGGGGTGGACCTCAGCCACCACCAGCTTTCCTGGACACAATCCAATTTTCAGGGTCCCAGGAGGGGTTCCAGGACTGTCACAATGTTAAATTCTAAATGAAAGAACTGCTTCTTTCTGAGCTTGGATTCTTCATCTATAAAATGGGAATAACAATCCCCACCCTGCCCGCGTCGCAGGGGGGACGTGGGGGTTAATGGGAAACGTGAACATGAACGCCCTCTGTACCCTACGAGCCACGGATCCCATTAGCCATGGTCAGCCTGGATCGCCGTTCACAGCCTTTTAGGATATTGGGATTTTATAAAGAGAAGAACCTGGGTTAGAACTCTGGCTCCATCACAGAACTGTGTGACCTCGGGAAAGGGGCTGTACTCGGAGCCACTTCCGGGTGTCTAGAATGGAAACGCTCAGCTCTACCTCAAGTTTGCCGAGAAGATTGGAAAACTGCCTAGAAAGCCTTTAGGAGTGCAGCCGGGCCGTGACTGGCATTCAGGAGAGGGGCGAAGCTGTCACTCTTACTATGGAAAGAATCTTCGTAGTACCCTTTGTTTCTGCCTCGTTCAGCCTGTAGAAAGTAGCCACATCTGGGGTTAGCCAGATAAAAGCTATGTACATATGGGCTCGAAATGTTCTGGAAAAGAATGAGAGGCATCTTGAGAACATTTAGAACTGCTGCCCTAAGTTGAGCACCCACTCAGGGCCAGGGCCGTGCTGGGAGCTGTGGCCCATGTCCTTGTAGATCGCGGGAGAAAGGATGCCATCTCCAGTTCACAGGGCGAGGCACTGGCGCTGGCTGAGGTCACGAGTCCCCCTTGTGTTCATGGCCAGTGAGGGGCAGAGGCAGCAGTCTGGGCCTGTGGGACTCCAGGGCTCATGCCCGCAGCGCCATGGTGGGCTGGCCTTCTGGCCACATCACTCGGGGAGCATCCACACTAGCCAAACCGCCACGGGAGACACTTCACTCTCAGAAGCTGGGCGGCCCCAGCCTGGAAGCTCTTGCTCCACAGCCCGCCTCTTCCACATTCCCCGTCAACCCTTCAGGAGCATCGTCATCTTCATTTCCACCTGCTGGTCTGCAGGAGGTGTCAGAGAAGTCACAGCCAACGAAGGGAAGCCAAGGTCTGACCCACACCTAGCAAAGGGGCCTTGATGTGTTCCCTGCAGCTTGGTTGACTTACTGAGTCGTGGTGGAAATGGTAACGATGGGTGAGGGAAGGGAAGAGAAGTGGTGCAGTGAGACCAGAGTGACCCCAGACATCAGCCTTTGGGAATTTCAGCCCAGGGTGGCATCCAAGGGCACTGACTGGGGCAACTCTGTCCCCTGGGCAAGGGTGGGGACAGAAGAGGGCAGGAAAAAGAGGAGACAGAGGGCTGTCAAGCAGAAGGCATGGCCTACCCTCTCCCTGCAACATGTGACCATGTGGGGAGGAGACCCTGAGAATTCAGAAGCCCCCTACCCTGTAGCAACCTCAATGTGCTTCTGCAGGCACACGGTGCTAAGAAAGCCACAGCTGGGGCCTGGGCCTCACAGCCTTCTCCCTGATGATTTAGCAAGCACTGGGTACCTGCTGTGTGCAAGGCACTGCGGCAGGTGCAGGGGCCACAGCGAGTGGACGGCATACAGCTCTCACCTCAATCAGCGGTGGTCCAGGAGGGAGCAGAAGATCATGGGGACAGATGGCTGCGAGGCGGCGCGCTACAGCCACAGCAAGCGCTGCAGGAGCACCAGGCTGGGGTCCCCGGCCAGGTGGGGGGAGATGCAGGAGGTTTCTCAGGGCAGGCACCTGCACTGAGAGGGATGGACTGGGTAGAGGGGAGCGTTTTGAGACTGGGACTCCAAGGAGCATGCCAAAGAATGGCCCTCAGGTTCAGGGAACTCCCGGGCACAGGCACGTTGTGAGACACGAGACTGAAGAGATGTGCAGGGCCGCGGAGGTGGTGCCAAGGCATAGATCTTCTTCTAAGCTGGCATGAGGCCAAGGCACGCGATGGCCAGACTCACACTTCAGAGGGTGCTGGCCGATGCAATAGCGGCGAGCGACACAGGGCTATTTTAACTTAAGTTTAAATTAATTGAAATTCAATTAACTTGACAATTCAGTTCCTCAGTCATGCCAGCTGCATTTCAAGTGCCCGGTAGCCACAGGTGGCTAGGGACTACATCGCGGACGGCACAGAGAGAGAACATTTCCATCTGCAGAAAGTTCTACTGGACAGCGAAGCTTTATAACAACCCCTCTGGGTTGGAAAAGAAAACGGGCAGAGGAAACCAAGAAAGAAGGCTGAGACTAAGACAGAGAATTGGAAAAAATCAGGTTTAAGATGCTAAAGGGCTGTACAGACAGGCCCTGGTAACCATTGTCTGGAGGACAGAGGGGCTGAAGGTGCTGGGGAGGTCCCGAGCAAGGGCTGTTTCTGGCTGGTCAGCTTGGAGGCCAACAGTCACTCAGAGAGAGAGGAAACGGGAAGAAGGGGAGGTGTGGGAGACAAGGATCAGGCGGGCTCAACCTAAGGTGCCTGTAGGACTCCATCGATTGATACACAGCAGGGAGACCATTCTGTGGGTCTGGAGCTGTGAGCTGTGGGCGGTGGGCTGGTGGGATATGAGGCTGAGGGGCTGTGGGCCTGAGGGGCTGAGGGGCTGAGGGGCTGAGGGGCTGAGGGGCTGAGGGGCTGAGGGGCTGTGGGGCTATGGAATTGTGGGCCTAAGGGACCGTGGGGACGAAGTGCTGAGGGGCTGCTGGGCTGAGTGGCTGAGGGGCTGAACAGCTGAGGGGCTATGGGGCCAAGTGGCTGTGGGGCCAAGGAGCTGTGGGGATGAAGAGGTGAGGGGCTGAAGGGCTGAGGGGCTGAGGGGCTAAGCAGCTGAGGGGCTGAGGGACCGTGGAGACGAAGTGCTGAGGGGCTGCTGGGCTGAGTGGCTGTGGGGCCAAGGAGCTGTGGGGATGAAGAGCTGAGGGGCTGAGGGGCTGAGGGGCTGAACAGCTGAGGGGCTGAGGGCTGTGGGGCTGAGGGAATGAGGGGCTAAAAGGCTGAGCAGTGAAGGTCGATGGGGCTGTGGGGCTGACGAGCTGAGGGGCTGCTGGGCTGAGGGGCTGAGGGGCTGAGGGCTGAGGGGCTGAGGGAATGAGGGGCTAAAAGGCTGAGCAGTGAAGGTCGATGGGGCTGTGGGGCTGACGAGCTGAGGGGCTGAGGGGCTGGGGGGATGAAGAGCTGAGGGGCTGCTGGGCTGAGGGGCTGACGAGCTGAGGGGCTGAGGGGCTGAGGGGATGAAGAGCTGAGGGGCTGCTGGGCTGAGGGGCTGACGAGCTGAGGGGCTGAGGGGCTGAGGGGCTGAGGAGCTGAACAGCTGAGGGCTGTGGGGCTGAGGGAATGAGGGCTAAAAGGCTGAGCAGTGAAGGTCGATGGGGCTGAGGGGCTGTGGGGCTGACGGGCTGAGGGGCTGAGGGGCTGAGGCGGTGCCGAGCAGCCTTGGGCTAAGGCGCAGTAGGCTGTGGGCTTCGCGCTGTGTAGCTGAGGGTTGCAGGGCAGGGAGAAGAGCTGTAGAAATCCCGCGCCGCTGGCGGAGGGGCCGTGGGCTCTGGGCCTTCGAGCTGCGCGCTGGCACCGGAAGGGGGTGGACCGCGGTGGCCACGGAGCCGCTGGCAGCCCGGGAAGCGCCCCGCTCCCTCCCGCACGCACTCTGTCTCTGTGGGTTGCCGGGATCCCCCCACAAGTGGCCCTCTTACTGGAGGACGCCTGGAGAAGGAGAAGGAGAAGGGGGAAGGCGGAGGGGCGCGGCCCCGGCGGCGCCTCGGAAGGAGGCTGGCTCCGCTTCCACCAGAGGGGGGCGGCCCCCAAGAATGTTATTCTCCGAAGCCGCTGGGACACTTCCTGTCAGTTCACATAATTGAGTATTACAGTATTTAAATTACAAATTGAAGATTATTTTTACAGGTGTCATTTTAAATATAACACGAAATTTCTTGACATGACATCAGCGCTGCCACACAAACAGCTGCCCGGGGCCGCCCGCATGTGGGAGGCACATGGCCCAAACGGGCAGGCGGTGCGCGGCACCCAGGCCAGGGAGAGCGTGCGTGCGCGACTGAGGGAAGGCGCGCGGGAAGCGCATGTGACGAGAGCCGCGTGGGCCTGGGACTCTGGAGTGTGCGCACGTTTGGTGACGAGGGCGTGGACGTACGTGAAGGCACGGTTCGCGCGTTAGGAGTGTGAGCCTGTGAGGGTGAGCGTGTCAGCCTGTGTGTATCGCGTGAGGTGTGGAGTGTGTGAGGGACAGAGTCGAGCACACGCGGGTGCTCGGGCTCCACGGGTGGGCAGCACCCCGGCAGGCCCGAGCTGGCGGCTCTGGCTCCCTCTAGAGCCGACCAGGAGGTGGCCAGAAGTGCAGGAGCTCAAGTCCCTGGGCAGAGGGGCTGCCGGCAGCCCACGGTGGTCCTGCAGTGCCCTCCAGTGGACACCGCTCCCACCCCATGCCCTGCCGGACCACAGGCCCATTGACGAGAAGCTGCCGGGCCCTCACGGTGGCCGGTGGGCCCCAAGCCCCAAGTCTCCTCCCCCACCGCCCAGAGGGGGCCAGGAGGAACCTTCTCTGAGCTTCTGAAGGCCAAGCCTGGTACAAGGCACAGCCTGAGCACACCCCAGTCCTTCCCACCGTGCCAACAGCCCCAGCTTCGAGGACGGTCACCAGGTCTGCCCCTTCCAGAAGTTTCCCTCAGCCCCTGGGCAATGCCAGCTCTCAGAGGTGCTCGTGTCCCTCGAGTTGGTCTAAGCTGGCAGCCCCGGAGGACAAGGCACTTCTGTGCACCCCACTGGGCAGAGCAGAAGGCAGGACAGAGTGAAGATGCTCGAACAGAGCAAGCTGTCCATATGTGCTCCTGCATGAACCTGCAAGGGTCTTTGGAGGGAAAGGGGTGAGCATGGGGGGAATGAGAAACTCCGCCCCCAATTTTCACATCGGAAAGTCCTGCCCTGGATGCTTGGCCACAGAGCCAGGCCACTGGGCTAGAGTAGTTAAGTGTGTGACCCAAATATAGCAACTGGTTCTGAGTGGTTATTTTTAGAGTGGGAAAGAGGGCTATCTCAGGGAGAGACTTAAACCCAACAAAAGAGGAATTCTCCGGGCTGCCACATTAGCCAAATGTTATTCATGGCAGTGCCAAGCCCCCACCAGGCAGTCTGGCGTGGGTGAGGGACTAGCATGGGGCACTGTCCAGCCAGTGGCACGGGCACCGGCCAGGCCTCAGCCGGGTTTCCCAGGCCCAGAAGGAGTTGTCACCAGGCAATGCAGGGACGGGGACGTTGCCGCAGGGAGCAGGGACATCTAGCCGAGGGACCGGGGACCCGCAGGAGGGGCAGCCGTGCCTGGACTCCCCCCCTAAGAATGACTGGCAGCCTCTGGTACAGCAACGAGCTCTGTACCCTCCACGCTCACCCCGAGCTCAGCCTGCCACGCTGGCCCTGGGGGGACCTGCGACAGCCCAGCCCTGGCCTCCTGGACACCCTGCCTGCCGAAGGCCTAGCTCCACCCCAGGCCAGACTCCGCCTGCTCTGCCCTCTTCTCCCAGGCCTCGGCTAGCGTTGCTCCACTCTGACACCAACCTTCCAGGCTCAGTGTAGGGAAAAGAGGGAAGCCAGAAAAAGCTGAGCAATGTGAAACAGAAGGAGGAAAGGGGAAAGGAGCCAGTGGTTTTGACAACCTGCCGAAGCCACAACCCGGGGCTGAGTGTTCGGTCAAAAGGCTCCAGTGTGCAAGGCAAAAGGCTGCCGTTGGCCATGCCCAAAATGAACGTTATCACTCAGCGCCAAGCCAGGTGACCAGCCAGACAGGTCCCTCTCCAAGCATCAGGCAAGTTCACCTCCTTCTCCCAGCAGCTCAGAGTCAGGCTCTCCCGTACCCCGCCACCCCCTCCTGCCTTCTTCTCCCCTTTCATTGGAACCACAGAATGCCAGAGCTGAGGGAGCTGACGGGAGCAGGGCAGGGGAGGACACTCAGAGATCCAGCTCCTCGCTGCCCTCAAGAGCTGAGAAGGAGCAACCGGGTGGTGACCACCCACCCTGCCTTCTGGTCCACCATTGCTTTCCACGCAGCCTTTTCCAGCCTATGACCTCAGCTCTGCCATTTTTGACTACTGTATTTTCAACCCATTTATCCAAGAGGATCCTTCCACGCTACAAACACATCACGCTTGTGGCTAATCCAGGTCCCAAACTAGACTGCAGCCTCCTGGCCAAGCTCTGATGTCTCCCATTCCCCATCTCAACGTGCAGCTCACTTCTTGGAGGTGCTAGAGTCATAGACGACGGCAGGGCGTTCACAATCCAAGAAGACAGAAGTTATCATGGTCATTATCGTTGTCATATTGAATGGTTATCGAATGCTGGCTTGGGTCAAGCCCTGCGTTAAACACTTTACAGAGGTTATCTCCTTCAACTCGCACCATAGACCTAGGAGCAGGGCGTGGTCGTTGGCCCACTTAAGAGATACCGAGAGCAGGGCTGGAGGACACAGGCCTCTCAGTGGCTTGCCCTCCCCTCCAACGCCTCCATGTGCCCGGCGGCATTCTCCTAACTGTGAGCTGCATCACCTTAGGGGTCATAACAAGCAATGTTTCATGAAAGATTAGAAGAGAGTATTCAGGGTGGTAGAGACACGCATTGCTTCGGGATGTCTGGGGTTCGGTCTACACGTACTTAAGATGAGATGAGTCTATTTCTTGCTGTGGGTCACAATCAAAATACTCTAATGTCGTCCCTGTGGGGATGGGAATTCCCATCCTGTTCTCCTCCCTTTTGAGCCATGGGTGTCTCCTCACACCCCTCCCCCCCATTCCCTCCTCCCGGGGGTGCTGTGAAGCCGCGATTGGGCCCCGTGGATGCTGGCGAGTCCGTGGTGGGGGGCCAGGCTGATGGGCAGAGTCCCGCAGATGCCTGCGCCAGGGGCTCTGCCCGCCCTGCAGGACTGATGTTTCCCAAAAGAGGCTTAATGGCTCCTTCCTCCCTGAGCTGTCAGGTTAGTGCCTTTGTCTGCAGAATTAGCACAGGTGCACCTGCAGGCTGGTGTCCTCATTAAGCTATTTTCTGCATCCTGATCCCATAAGGATGGCTCCAGGGGACCTTTCAAATAAGAACTTCATTTGCCACAGCCTCTCCCAATTGGAAGGGGTGGTCCCAGTTAAACCCGCAGAGGCGAAGGGAGCTTTCTGTGCCAACCTATTACAGCTGGACCCAGCTCACACAGACGTGGAGAGGGAGAGCGCCTTTTCCATGCCTTCTCCTAGCCACTCCTGTCCTGTCCCTTCCTCTCTGGCAGACCAGAGTTTCTCCTCACCACTGACAAGCTCCAGAGCAGTAGCATGAACTTCTGGGCCAATCCTCCTTGGTCAGAAAGAGAATGTGCTCACGATTAGTGGAGCTCCTAAGGGGAGGGGACGGGGTGAGCGGAAGCCCCGGAATCACCCCATCCAGCACCCACCTCCTCAGCTTCTGCAAACACCCACCCATCCCTGTCCTTTATGCGACTGCAGGCTCCACTTTCCCAGAGCAGTTTCCAGATCAGTTCAGAGAAGGAAACTTAGGGGAACTTCCCCTAAGTACTTAATAGGGACCAAACTGAGGAGTCGGGGAGACCCTGAAGAGTCAACACCTCACTTACCATTGCTCCAGGGAGCCAGGACTGCAAATGGGACGTTTGTCAATGACAAATTCTAAATGTGAGGGGACAACCTGGGAGGCCCAGCATCAGAACCACCGGAATCCATGGGATGTGGTGACCTGTGGGCAAGGGGCCAGAGGAGGAGGATTCCTAGAAGGAGGGGCTGGAACAAGACTTTAGAAAATGAAATGGTTGATGAAGAGAGTGCACAGAAGACAAGGACAGAAAAGGATATTTCGGCCAGGAAGGATGGCGTGAATCCACAAGAGGTAGGAGATGAAAAAGCTGTGTTTGGGAGAGAGTGAGTAGACTGGCCATGCTACAGCAGCATCTGTTTGTCCAGGAGCAGTGCGACATTTAGAGCTGAGCCTCCCAACAAGTTGTCCAAGGGTACAGGCACCCTGAGATCTGGACACCCAAGCCTGGGGTTGGCCTGGGGGCCTGGGGTAGCTGAGGCCAGATGGTACCTCCAATTGTGAACAGCCTCATCCCTTCTCCTGGTGGGAGATTTGAGTATTAGCACTTTTTTGGTATGTGGCATGAAGATGGTTGGCAAGCAGTGAATTAGAGCCTAACACTGGACTCATGCCCCATTCCAGCAACTGCCCCCAAGCCAATTGATCATCAGTCGATCAGTAGCTCACTCTCTCTCCTCTCTCTCTTTCCCTCTCCCCTATCATATACAAAAAATGTTTACTGAGCACCCACTCTTCTGGGCACTGTGCTGGGTGCCAGGAAGTCAGCAGTGAATCAGACCCCACCCATGCACTCAAGGGTCACATGATCTAGGAAAGAAGAAAAGCAAGTAAAACCTTCATTTTGATGGAATGCAATCAGTGCTAGCACTGAGGGACGTACAGGGAATGATGGGAGCTCAGAGAAGGCATCTCACCCAGCCTGGGAGTCAAGAGAGTTTTCTGGGGAAAGCTGAAAGCTGAGATGGGTCTTAAAGGGAGGTGGGGAGAGAGGGGAGCAAGGGCAGCCAGGCAGAGGACACGGCATGCGCGGAGGTGGCCGGAGGTCACCGGTGTAGAAGGATCTGGAGTTCAGCCTTGCTGAGTTGTGCTCAGCCTTATGAGCAGCAGAGCACAGTCTAGGAAGGAGATGGCTTGGGGGGGCCACGGGAGATGCAGGAAGTCTTCCCAAGCCCAGACCTAGTCCTAAGGCAGAGGACTCGATACCTGAGCCCAAGGGAAGATGGGTGGCCCCCATGGTGGGGGGACAGGAGAGGCATTAGGTGGCTGCTCCTCCCCCTGGCCCCACCTCAACTTTCACGGTGGGTGCAGCCCTCACTGAAAGGCCCATTCCAAAGTGTGCCGAGTCTCCTTCCAGAAAGCTTTCTTAGCTAAGGTTCTCCTGTGACCTTTCTTGGAGAGAAAAAGACAAACACTCTTCACTCTAGCCGTTCCCAGGCCAGTTTTCCAAAGAATCACTCCCACATTGGCCTTCTGGGGGGGTGAAGCCCCCAGGGATCAGGGCTAGGAGAAATACTGAAGGAAGCTTTCCAGGGAACAGGGAAGAGGGATCTGATTAAAGCCTATCGACTACAAGGTTGTCCTCAGGGCAATTAGACTTGGCAGGAACGTTCCAGCATATTCAGGTTGTCCCACTGGCATGCCCTTTTGAAAAACTCAGGGAAAAATAAGCTCTACCGTATGGTAAACAGGAATCTCTTAAGACTATCACCTGGCATTTATTGTTTTGGGGGATGAAGGTGAAGAAAAATTGCATGAATTTCATATATGGAAAGGCAAAGAAGCAGATATCAAGATACTTTCCTAAATGAATCCAAATACTTCCCTAGGAGACATTAGAGAGAGAGAGTCCACTGCACAGACAGGCACTTACCACATACTGCAATCAATACCTCGGTGTAGGAACATATCCAAAGCTATGGGGGCACAAAGGATGGTACCCCTAGACTGAGGAAGTCAGAGGAGCAGCTGACCTGAAAAAAGAAGAGTTAGCCAAGAGGGAAAAGGGGGTCCAGGTGGAGGAAAAGCATATGTGAAGGTTCAGATGCAAAATAGAGTTTAGTTTGTCTGGGGCACTGCAAGAGCTTCAAATGGCTGGAAGGGACATCGCAAGCCAGGTGGTGGCAAAATGAGCGAAAAAGTTGCAGAAGAGGCTGGCTCAGGTCATGGACACCATGAGGTCAGGCGAAGCAGCATGGACTTGACCCAGGAGGCCATGGGGAACCGTGGAAGGGTTCAGGCAGGGGGCCAACTTGGTCAGATTTGTACTTGAGAAGGATGACTCTGGCTGAAGGATGAAAAGCAGATGCTTTGGAGGCCAGAAGTAGAGACCGCTAGGAGGCTACCGCAGCAGGCCAGTATGTAAAGGATGTCGGAGGTGGATGAGGATTGAGGCAATGCAGGAGAGACGGGCACAACTTCAAGAGATGATGAAGAGAACGCTATTTCATGATCTACAAGTGAAAGGGGCGAGTCTTGACAACTCCAAGGTCACTGGGTGGAAGTGGAGCTGCTCGCTGGGATGGAGACTGCAGCGTGAGAAGCAGATGAGTTTGGGGCAGACGCAGCCGGCTCCCCCACTGGCCCGGGAACAGAGGCAAATGCATTCCCATCCCATCCCAGGTCGCCCCTGGTGAGTCCTCCCTACACCCACCCCCACAGAAATCACCCTGGCAGAAGGCGACCCAAAAAGGCTTACACAGGAAAATGTGGCTCCATATTTTTCCCTAACGTGGTGGGAAACCAACAGCGGACTCTGACAGCCACGAGTTAGGCCAACCCAGTTCCAACCCTGCCCAGACTACCCTCTCCTGCCCTCCCCCAGCGGGGAGTTCCCAGTCATTCACGGCCGCCCAGTCTGGCCTCCATCTGGGTGCCCTGAGTTCTAAATCCAAAGTCCCAGCTTTCTCTCAGCCTGAGAGAAGATGCCCTGGTTGTGTTCCCTTCCATGTATGTAGCTATTCATCAAGGCCAAGAGAGCCAAACACGAAGGTACGATCACTTAGCCAGGCTGCAATTAGCAGATTAGCGGCTTGTTGCTCTTGTCCCGTATCCCATCCTATGACCTCACAAAGGCCCCGAGAGCCTCGACACTGGACTGCTCCAGGAAAGGGCCCAGCGACTTCCCTGACACAAAAAACAAAAAACCCGGCCTGTCACCATGAGTTTCCCCGTTGTAGAGCTAAACTGCAATTGATGTTCTGTCTCTATCAATTTCTCAGGAATGCCGGGCCGCGAGCCCAGGATTAATGAAGACAGCAGAAGACGGCATGGGCTTGGCCGTGCTCCAGAGCTGATGGGGAGCACGGATGCTGAGACATTCCCAGAAACCTGGGGAGGCCCAAGCGAGGCAAGACAACCAGGCCCCGGGGTCATGCCCCGCACTCGGTGGGGCAGGCACATGCCGGGAAGGCTTGGGAGAGAATTTCTGCTGGGATCAAGGGCCTCCAGAGCTTCTCCTCCACGCTCAGGTCTCGTGTTCACCATCGGAGAAAGGCAACTTGACTACAGGCTAAAAGAGGGTACCCTTAGGTAGCGTCCCCTTTCTCGGCCCCCCGCCCACACACACACCCATGCTCGCTCGCTCACACCAGAGTTTACAGGACAGACGGGGGACCCTAGCAAAGCCAAAGTGCCTGTCAACCAAGCAGCTGATGCTGTGTCCCCGTGTGCTTCCCCCCAATCCTGCAGCACTTCCGGAAATCCCTCTCAAGTCGGAAGCCCTCCCAGGTCATGAGCAAGAGAGGCCTCTGGGAGGCTGCACTGGTATCGGATTTAAAAAGCCAATAAAATGCTTGTCTTCATCTCAGTTTGAAAAATGAATAGAAACTGACCACTGGCTTCTGTTTCTCATGCAATGCTGCTTGGGGCTTCTGGTTTGGGAAACTTTTTTTAATCACATATAAGTCCTTAATCCTTCCAAACTGACCTGCCCCTTAAAATTGGCTCCTGTTAAGCTGGAATAATTCAGCTAAGCCATCAATCCCATGCAGCCTACTTACTATCCCAAGGGTGCAGGTCGGTGCAGGATTCTTAAACGGGTGCACAAAGCCACCCAAGGGTGACGGTGGGACATTATCGCAACCTCGTAAAGTTTCCATGAGCATTCAGGTAGATTGTGAATGGAGGGTGCTGCTCAGAAAAGAAGAGCTGGTATGATTGGCGAATGGCCGTTTGAACGCTGTCCTGAGGTGGCTGGGGATAGGTATCTCCGCGGACAAACAATTTCCACTAGGAGAAAACACGCCTTGGTCCTTTTATTAGTCAGCCAAAGGAGTGCTGATGCAAAATACCAGAAATCGGTTGGTTTTTATAAGGGGTATTTATTTGGGGTAGAAGCTTACAGATGCCAGGCCATAAAGCATAAGTTACTTCCCTCACCAAAGTCTATTTTCATGTGTTGAAGCAAGATGGCGGCCGACGTCTGTGAGGGTTCAGGCTTCCTGGGTTCCTCCCTTCCAGGGTCTTGCTTCTCTTTGGGTTCAAGGTTCCTTTCTTCCTGGGGCTTGCTTCTCTTTCCTCTGGGAGCTTACTTTCCAGGGTGCCAGCTTAAGACTTCAGCATCAAACTCCAACATCAAAACTTCAACATTAAGAACCCCCAACTCTGTTCTTCACCGTGCCTTCCATCTGTGAGTCCCCACATACCAAGTAGCAGAGACTCAATGCCCTAATGATGTGGCCCAATCAAAGGCCCAATCATAACTCAATCACACGCAGGTACAGATCAGATCACAAACATAATCCAATATCTATTTTTGGAATCCTTAACCATATCAAACTGCTACAGTCCTTCTGAAGCATCTCACCAGAAAATGTGCACCAAGCACTAGATTCCTTGTGATGCAAGGCCTCTTCTACATGCTCTTAAAGGATTTTCATGCAGATTTAGTATATAACAGTTATGATAACTGTGGTGATGGTGTTGGTAGAAGAGGAGGATTTTTAAAAAAAGACAAGAAAACACAAAATGAGAGGAAAGGAGGAGAATGTAGCAAAGGCTGTACCCAAAGCATATTTGAGAAGGCAAGTTGAATAAACACACCCAAAAAGGTACCACCTAAGGGAAACGTACTAGACTTAGATGTGGTTTTTTCTTCCAACGTTGGCCTTCTATTCAACCTGAAACCTTGCAAATCTACCTCTTTAAGCTTCTTTCCTCATTTGCAAACCAAGGCAAATAATAATCCCTGCATTTGTTTAATGTATTTCCTTCTACTTGTATTGATGCCACACATCCTAGGATACTGTTACAATATAATATTTCAAGAGTGCCATCATGACCAGTTTTGAGGCAATGGGGACAAATGGTTAATTTCCCTTCACAGGCCGTTTGCTAAGCCCACACCCCAATCACTTGCCCTATCGGAATCTAACACTCCTGGATTATGACACATACACCCCAGCAGCCAGAGGCTCCCGATGCCAAGCCTCTAGGGATGGCCCCTTTTTCCTTGGGCATATAGTTATTCAAAATACCCAAACCACAGGAAACCTGCCAAAACCTAGCTGAACCACCCTGCTGGCCACACTTAAGCCACTTCCTACCATTCCCTCTGGCCAAAGCCGTCTCCCCAGGAGCACCCTCCTGTGTGGCCCTGAGTGGCAGCCTTCTCTCTTTTGGAGCTGTAAGTAATAAGAAAACCCTGCCTTTCTTCTATCCAAGTGTCTTTTTATTATGTCCCACCACCCAAAGAACCTATCATCATTCCTAACATGACATAATTATAAGGTAGTTGTCAACAACAAATGCTGACACTTCCTGACGGGTAGGTCACATGGAAGCCATGTGTCTTCTCTGCACGAATGTGTTCAGAAGGTGCAGCCCAGCGACCAAGCTGTCGAAACCCTGGTTAAAAGCCATTTGGGGCTCCACTGCTAAAGCAAGGCTATTCAGGGACAAGTGGCATGAATACACTCCTAAAATCTTGTGAGCTTCCAAGCCTCTGTAAAGATTATCTCGAAGAGCAAAAGTGGGAACAACACTCCTGGGAAAATTTAGATCATAGACGTGTCCTCCAGGTTCCAAGAGAAGAGAAAAAGAACCTTCAAGACACTTACGTCTGATCAGCCTAGCGCCACTGGGCACAGAGAGGCCTTGCGGCACAGTGTGGCTCCACAGATGATGCCCCGGTGCTGTCCTGAGCTATAAAGCTCTATAAGGTGGAGCACAGTTCCTGTAGGCACAGAGCATGGGGAATGTTCTGGAGCACCTTAGGTAGCCAGACTGCTGCTCAGAGGTCAAAGTCAAGACAACACGTGCCCCTTCCAAATGGCCATGCACGGGGGAGCTCTGTGGGTGAAGACATCCCACCAGGACAACAGTCCTCTAATATACCCCCACTCTTTCTGTTCACTGGCCCCCCATTATGGGGACATGTCAGGTGGATGAGCTCGCATAAGGCACCTCTTCCAGGGTGCACCTCAGGGAGCCCCTTGGTTCCAGCTACACCTTTCCTTGCCCTTGTCACCTTCTGCAGGGATACTTATGCTACACACCCTAAGGCCCTGAGGGCTCTTTTCCTTTAGCCCCTCACAGAGAGGACAGTGGATGCTGGTATGTCTTAAGTCCTAAAGGAGAAGACCCAGTGTCTTTCAAACTGGGGGGGTGGAACTGCGGATGGGACAGGGGTGCCACCCCAGGCTGCCTCCATTAGCTCTGTGCTGTGATCAGGTTTTTACCAGCCTTTGTCTCCACAAGATGGGGAGCAAGTTCAGGGCAGAGACCAGCTCCTGCCTCTGTAGGAGGGCCCAGTACAGTTCAACATGCATTTTGAGTGTGGTAAAGAGAGTAAAAAGCCATAATAGCCACTGCCTTGGGCACTAGAGACACCAGAATCCACAAGGTCAAGAATTCATCATGTTAAGAAGACAGAATGCGCAAGTACAGGATGGAGGGTTGAACTTGGCCTGTTGTCTCAGAATTGTGGCTATGCCCAAGGTGAGGGACAAAAAGTGCTGAGTATCCCATATTCTAAATTCAGAGTCACCACTCCCTTCACTGTTTGCTACCAGGTACTGGAACCAACTCTACCACCATAACTACCAGCCCCAGTTGATAAAAGAGAATTGGAGATAGCAAAAATTTACATATATGTATGAGAGAATAGGAGAGATGGATAAGAGCTGGTCTGTGTTTTCAGGATTCATTGTTCAGGGAGAACTGCCATGCTCTCCCCCCAAAGCAAGGAATGAAGACTCCAAAGTTACTCGTAAAAATTGGAGGTATTTCTAAGAACCAAAAAAAAACCTTGCATTGCATTCACTCCTTTGGCGTGTTTTGGCATCAGACCTGTAGCCCAGCCTCTTCATTACTTAAACAAGGAGAACGAAAACTGGAGAGAAATTGTATGGTGGGAGAAAAGGGGTCCAGAACAATCTGCCTGAGTTCCCAGGTTTCAGGAGAGACAGAAGATGCCTTCCACACTGGGATTGTCTGCAGAGAGTAGATGAGGTCTAGAACCACCCCAATATGGAGATGGAAAGATGCAGCCAATCAGAGGTACGCTGAATACCACCTGGGGATAAGCCAGAGGGCTGGCCAAATCTCTAGAGAGCTCTGGTACCCAGTGGGAACTCAGGAATACCCCATCTCTAATAAGCTAGAAGAGCAGTTACAGCCAACCAAGAAGAACCTCCCAACCTCAGCCAGGTAAGGAAGGTACTGGCCATTGCCTCTTCTGTTCTCCCTACCCCAAGATACCTGCAGAATTAAATGTCACCCATGCCACACATACAAACACACACACACACACACCACTCAAAACCCTGCTGGAGCCAAGTGGCGAGGCTAGATATTGCTGGTTAGAAGGAGAAGAGCTGGGAGTCAGGATGAAATTGAAAGATTTTTTAATTCCTAAAGATAAGTCTTAACTCACAAAAGAAGATGGTACTATTAACCAAATGCAACTGAAAAGTTTTGGCAGCTGGCCTGGATATTGTTAAGAAAGCCACTACCTGGTGTGAAAAGAAGCTTCCAGATGGTTTAGCTGAAAGTAATGATTGGAAGGAAAGTAAAAACCATCAGATGGGTAAAGCTCAATGAGTGGTGGCTGCAGCAGACCAGTCGTGTGTACATAAAGCCATCAATAGTAGCGTCAGGTGGCCTTGAGCAGAGGCCAAGGGCAGTCAAGATAACCAGGGATGAGAGGAAGGCCTGAAGGTCACCACAGCCTGGAAGTCGGGAAAAGCATCCTCAGATGCAGCTGGAGCTGAGCTGCAAGTGGAAGGAGGGACTTGGGAGAAGGAAGAGGGAAGATTAATTCTCCTCTTTCTTGATGAAGTGGTGTGGAGGCTCAGTCTTGTTAGGCATTTGTGAATCTAAATTCTAGAAAGGGTCAGGGTATGTGCAGAGGCCCAGAGGTGGGCTAGTACCAGGTGTTTGGGGGAAGGGAGCCAACTCTTTTGGATAAGGGGACTATGGGGAAGAGAGTGGAGAGTAGAATGGGCACGCCACCTCCCTCTTCAGGAAATCAACTGCCTGCCCAGACTTCCTGGGGCTGGGGCTTCCCTGAGCCTCCCTCCAACTTGTCCTTCTAGCACAGGTCTGGGCACGGGTGTTGTGGAGCTCCCATAGGCCCTTATGTCCTGGGGAAGGAGTGACGAGAGGACTCTGCTGATCAAGAGGTCTCAGGAGCCTGCCCTCTCGTGGGAAACCAGCCAGAAGTCCCAGCTGGACTTCCCAAAGCCCTGGAACCGCCCGCAGCCCGGGGCAGAGATTCAGAGCAGGCAGGAGGTCCAGGGCCTCCACTCCAGCATGGGAGGCAGAATAGGCCGTTGAAACTTGTGAGGTGGCATGTTGTATCTGGCTTCTAGCCACCAGAGAACAACACAGCAGAGAGGAGAAGACATGGATGACGGACAAGGAAAGCATGATGATGAACACATTTGTACCTCTCTATGTGGAGAGCCTGCCCTCCCTGTGGCCTGATTTAAGTCCTCCTGTCTCCAAAATGGCAAACCCTGGCACTAGGTCCAGTGAGAAAGTCGCTCCTCTCCACAGGGTCATTTGCCTAAATGAAGACTCAGGCCCCAGAGTTTGGGGCACCATCCCCCACACTTGATCAGCCATCTCCCCCATGTGGCGTTTCTGTCTGTGCAAAGATGTGGGCTAGGCATTCCCAGAGAACCATAACCCACCCTGAACGCCGGGGTCCATGGCGCAGCAGGCATCTTACCCTTTCTCGGGCACCAGGTTAAACACTCCACATCCATTGTCTCATTTGACACTCACAGATCACTGCCAAGTCATGCCTCTTGCTCCTGTTGAAGAGATGAGAAGAATGAGGCTTGGAGAACACTCTCTCCGCTTCACCACGCTGCCTCCCCGGAGAGAGAAGAGCTACAAAGATGATCGGCGATCACTCAAGTTAAGAATCAGGGACGGCAGACCTGAAAGAGTCTTGAAAGAACCTCTCTCCCAACCGCCTTACCATGTGGCTGACAGAAGCGAGGTCGAAAGAGTAAAACTGACTTCCCCAGGGTTACAGAGAGCCTGGAAGAGAAAGCTGTCATGTACACTCCCGCCCCCAGCCCCCACAGAATTTATCTGTGTCTTGAACAAAGATTAAGGACGGGGGAGGGGCTGTTTATCAACAAGTGACAGTGTATGGCTAGCCAAGAGACAATCACCCCAATCCCATACGCCCCAGGCCCCTAGGGGGTTTCCACGGACATTGGAAGGGTGCTGTTACTTGTGGGTGAAGAGGCACCCACACCCTTGTCCCATCAAGGCCCCGGGGTTCGTCAGCAGCCCGACATTGGCGGACCTGACCTGAGCTTTCTTCGCTCCGCACAGCCCCATGCCAAGCACGCAGAGCTCACGCTGCCCGCGGTCAGGAAGGGTGAGAACTGGCTGGAGCTGGAATGTACATTACACATCATAAACAGAGTGTCGGCTTGGATAAGTCCTTTAACTTCCCAGCAGACCGTGTCCACAATGTCATAGAGGAGGAAAACAAAAGGGATTCAAGGGAAACAGGGAGAAAATAGGAATTGGGAAGCAGAGGGAGGGAAGAGAGTCATAAAAAAGTGGCTTCAGAGGGAGCCTGTCATGCACAGGGACCGTCCAGTGGCCTGGAGCCTGGCCAGCGGCTCTGTATGGTGCAAATTCCAAATCCATCCCAGTTGGCCCAGTAAACCTGAAGCGAGCACCTGGGGGGGGAAGCCGGCCCTCAGCCAGCAAGGTCGCCCCCGCTGAACCTCCTCTCTCCCCCTCGGCTCTTAGCAGTCCACAGCCACCCGTGCTCTTCAAGCCCATCCAACTTCCGAGTGGCCCTTCTCAGGCCCTGAACCAATGAGAAGAGGCCGGGCTGTGTGGGAGGGCCCTGTGTGCCACCAAGGGGCGAGGTCAGCCTGTCCTGCGCCCTGTATGCAGTGGGTCTCCTGGAGCCCCTGAGTTCAGGGACCCACCAGGACTCAGTGACGCTTGCGCAGAGACTGTGGTGGCACTCGGCTGTGATGACCCCTCCCCCCTTTGTAGAAAGCCCGTTCCTTTTCCTCTTGGCCACACAGACTCTTTTCTCCAGCCCCCTTTGCAGTTGGATGTGGCCACGTTTCTGCGTTTGGCCAGGTGGTGTGGGCAGAAGTGCCAGGTGCCACCTCGAGGCTGGTCCGGCAAGAACTTCCGAGGGTGGTCCTCTCCTCCGTCCCCCCACCTGTCCACCAAACACAGAAACCCAGTGGAGCAATCCACAGCCCAGGGGAGGCAGAGCCACAAGCCAGGAGCCCATGTCCCTACGTAGTCTAGTGCCACCAGCAGGGACATCAGGAACCTCCTGTTGGGCTCTGTGGGAGTGAGAAAGAAGCTTTCTACTGCCTGAAGCCACTGAGAATTGGGGGCTTGTTCGTCAAAGCCACTAACGTTAAATACCCTAACCAGCTGGCCTAGGCCTTAACCCCGGTTTCCTGAGAAGACCCCCGAGGACGGAGCCCTGCTCTGTTCTCACTCCCAATTGTGATGAGGCTTTGCCCTCCTGCCTACCTCCTAGAAGCTTCTCTGTGACACTGACCCCTTTCTCTCTCTAGCCCAGACCACTGTCGGAGGTCCATCTGGCACTCCATCTTTCCTGCCAATCCAAATGCCATCAGCCCAAGGACAGACCGCCACATCCCCCAGCCCCCAACTCCATAAACACTGGGCTTAGCTGGCTCCCAGGAATGCCTCACAGCTGAGGCCAGTGTTAGGAAAACGAGCACCGCCACTCCTAAAAGAGCATGGATCAGAGTGGACTTGCTTGTATTCTACTATAGAATTATTGTGACTCTAGCAATGGAAGAAATTATATCATCGATGTGGAGCCAGTGGCTACAGGAGCTGCTGAGGGCAGGGAGAGGGAAAAGGAGGTGTGATATGGGGGCATTTCTGGGATGTGGAGTTGTCCTGAATGATATTGCAAGAACAGAGACAGGACATTATACATCCTGCCATAACCCACTGAAGGGACTGGGAGAGAGTGTAAAGTACAACGTAAACTATCATCCATGTGGTGCAGCAATGGTCCAAAATGTACTCATCAAATGCCACGAATGTACCACATAATGAAAGAAGTTGTCAATGTGGGAGGATGGTGGGTGGGGGCAGTGGGTATATGGGAACCTCTTATATTTTTTATTGTCACAATTTGTGTGATTTGTGTATTTATTTTTTTAAAGATAATAAAAAATTTTTTTAGAAAAAGGGCAGCAGGAAGTAATGGAAAGAGTGCCAGATCCAGAGAGAGTCAAAAGCAAAGGGGAAGCAGTGCCGAGGCACAGGTGTAATGCGAGGCACACGTTCCGGGTCAGGAGCACATCCACCCATTCCAGCGTGAGTGGAGCAGCCACTCTGGAGGGTCCAAACCAGGGCTAATTAAGCCGTCCTGGCACTATGCTCTCACTTCCTTTTCTCCTCTCCCCAGCGCAGCTCTTCTCAGAGCTCATGGCCATCGCTTCTGATTAGTCTTCGTTACACATATACAGTTCGTCTGTGGACCTCCTCAAATTGGAGAACACAGCAAGTGGGAAATCGTATTGCACATGAATTCTTCCTTAAAATCCTCACTCTCTCCTCTACCACATGCTTCCTGTACCCCCACGACCAGTCCACGGCTGTGACCTCTCCCTGGCCGCGGACGCCGGCCAGTGCTCGCACGGCTGCCGTGTGGGTGCCTCTCTGCAAAGGCTGCTCGACTGGAGCGCGTTTGCCTCCGAGGGTCCTCTGCTTATCCACTGCTCATCAAAGACAGCAGGGTCCTCAGCCCCCCGGGGTGCCGGCAACCGGCTCCCAAGGGCAGACGCGCTTTCACCCCGCGCCTTCTCATGGAACCTGGATGAAATATTCTTTTCCTTCGGGACCCGGAGATGGGTCAGTGCAGAGCAAAGAGCTGCAGGCAGAACACCTGCCTTCTAAAATCAGTTTTAGCTCAGTCCAACTGCCAGCAGCCTCTGCTCCGTGGTAGGAAGTCTCTGTTCTAGCTCGTGTTTAAAGTCCACCACGTACTCGCTGGGTGGCCACAGCTAAGGTGGTGACCTTTCTGAGCCTCCTTTTGCTTTGGTTTTGCATTGGGTTTTCATTTGTAAAATGGGACAAGAAAGTATTCCTGGGAGTGGATGTGGCTCAAGTGGTTGAGCACCTGCTTCCCACATGGGAGGTCCCAGTGCCTCCTAAAAAAGCAAACAACCAAAAAAAAAAAACCAACTCAGGGGAGCCGATGTGACTCAGTGGTTGAGCTTCAGTTTCCCACAAAGGAGGTCCCAGGTTCAATCCACGGCCCCAATACCTCGGAAAAAAAAAAATTAAAAATGCACTCCTGGCACACTTAATATTGTTTTGGGGATCAAAGGAGGTAAAATGAAAGCACTTTGTAAACTATAAAGTAGATATCCTGGGACAGGTTGGGGGCTATTAGGCACACTCCCAAGCCTGGTGTACCCCCCACCCACCTCCTCACTTTTCTTCCCCATAGCTTCTTCAAGGCCCAGACAGACCAGTTTCTCCCTCTTGGGAATAACTATCACTCTAACGGGCTCACCGCCCGCCCGCCCTCGCTGTCGCACTTTCTCTCTAAGGTCTTTTTTTTTTTAAGATTTATTTATTTATTTAATTTGTCTCCCCCCCTACTCCGCCCCAGTTGTCTGTTCTCTGTGTCTATTTGCTGCATCATCTTCTTTGTCCGCTTCTGTTGTTGTCAGCGACATGGGAATCTGTGTTTCTTTTCGTTGCGTCATCTTGCTGTGTCAGCTCTCCGTGTGTGTGGCACCATTCCTGGGCAGGCTGCACTTTCTTTTGCGCTGGGCGGCTCTCCTTACGGGGCACACTCCTTGCGCGTGGGGCTCCCCTACGCGGGGGACACCCCTGCGTGGCACGGCACTCCTTGCGCGCATCAGCACTGCGCATGGGCCAGCTGCACACGGGTCAAGGACACCCGAGGTTTGAACCATGGACCTTCCATGTGGTGGGCAGACGCCCTGACCACTGGGCCAGTCTGCTTCCCTCTAAGGCCGTTTCATGCACTAGCATCTTGCCGGCTAACTGGGGAGGCCTGGGCCTGTGTCTTGCCCTGGCTTGCCTCCCACATCAGATGGGCACGGTCTTTCCCCTGCAGACCGGGACGTAGGCCCATGACAGGGGCCCTTTAGAGCAGGCGAGTCTTGGAGACTTCCTGAAGGGTGTGTTTCCTGAACCTCAGAAGGTGAATCCACGTCAGCCAAATGAGGGAGGACCCTGCAGAGCCGCTCGGGAACCGGGCTGCACAAGGGGGCAGGTGGGTCAGGCCTCGCCAGGGTGCACGGAAGGTGGCAGGAAGGCGGTCACCTGCGCCTGAGCAGGTGCCAAGGACGAGGGGCTGGTGGCTGCCACCGACCAATAATGGGGAGGAGAATCTGGGAGCACCCGACCCACTTTGCCACTTCTAAATTCTATGATTTGGCTTCTCTCCTGCCCCAAAGCAGCGACTGGCACAGGCCCAGGGCAGAGGTGGGCTGCCCAGGCCATCCTCGGGCACCCTCCCCCCTAGTTTGTTCTGTCTCGCTGCCAGCCAGGGACGGCCCCTCCATATTTCAGCCCCTGCCACTTCTGTATTCCAGATTCATATTTTCTTGACACAAACCATACAGAGTTTCAACACTTGGAGACTGCAAAGTAAACCATTTGTACATACCAGGTCTGGTAACACTTTAAATAATAGGCCAGTTAGTTAATGCTGCACTACAATAAAAATTCCCATCCAAGTACACATTACGTCCTCATTAATGCCAAGTGAGTTCAGCGTGATTAATGTTATTACAATAAATAATCGGGAGGCCGTGATGGCCGTCGGCTGCAGCCCCAAGTGGGGTGCGGAGCCAGCCTAGGCTTCTGCTGCCCTCTGCCCTCCACCGGGGGACTCCCAAAGCTCAACTCCAATGAGGACAGAGCTGTGCCAGGCACCCCTGAGCCCACATAACCATTTCCCACACATGGGGCGGGTCCTGAGACAGTTGGAGAGAGGGACCAAGAGCTTCATCAGAACAAGTCTTCTCCAGCATGGGCTGGTGTCCATGGACAGAGAAAGGCCCACGGCCCCCTCCTGGAAGACTCCTGGGCACGGAGGGCTGGGCCGACTTTAGCTCTGGTGGGCACCACCCGGAGGGGCTCGGGGAAGTGGGCAGCTCCCACCCTGGGGACCGTGTAGGATGTGCCCAGGGAAGGAGGGAGTGAATCATCAACACTCAGTGCCCAACGCACCCTGGGAAAGGCAGAAGGCCCTGCCCTCAGGGAGCTTCAGTCGGAGCTGGAGAGAGAGACCTACCCTGTGGCTGGCCAAAGAAAGAGGACGGCTCTGCGCCTTGTCGGCATCTCTGAGCTGTGTGGGGACCCGGCCACGGGAGGTGAGGGGAGACAGGCAGCTCACCCAGTACCCTTCGAAGGAGGAGATGCGAGGCCAGCAAATATGATATGGACAACATGGAACATGAGAACTAGACTAGGGGTCAAGAGAACTTACAAATCATGGAAACACAGTCAACCTCTGGAGTGTGGAGAAGGCTTGGTAACCCAAAGAGCACCATCAGCTCCCTCTCAAGCACAGCGGAGTTGAATCAGCTCACCCCACAAGGCCCAGTTCACACCTGGACACCGATGAGAACTGAGGAAGGCCCCAGGATGCAGGGCCCTGCTACTGCTCCCTTGAGACTTGGTTTCTGCCTTGGACCCTCCTCGGCTTCGTGGGAAGCCCCCCCCCCCGGGCTTTGGGGCTTCAGTGCTCAGCATGGTGCCTGCAATATGGCAGGAGCTTGGCCTATGTTGGTGGAACTAGACTCTGGGTGGGATACCAGACCCTCCAGTCTTCCTTCCTTGGCATGGACCACCACGACCAACGTCACTGGCCCTACAGTCACCCCTGCCCCAGTAGAAGGAGAGTCTGGTTTCCCCAACCCCAGTTCTGCCAACCAAGCTGAAACTGGAGCTCCAGATGGACATGGGAGGGGGAGCTCTGTCCTCCAAGGTGGGAAAGACCCGCTCAGAGTTTCCACTTGGGCATCAGCAGCCAAGCCCCATTGATTAATGGGGAGGCTGGGTGGACCAAGAACCAGGGAGGAAGGGAGTGGCTGGAAATGGGTGTTGACTTTTCAAACAACCATAAATTCCATGCGGGTGACAAAGGAGCCTGCTCTATAATTGCGTTCATTATTTACACTAAAACCTAATTAAAGTCATTATGCTTTTTGTTCATTAAACAAACTTACTGGCACAGACAGCAAGCCAACATAAGGGCTGCCAGGTTCACCGTGAATGGTGAGGGCCACAGGCCCAGGCACCCAACCATCTTCTGAGATGAACTTTCTCCGGAAAGGAGGACTCTGCAGGGAGAAGCAAAGAGGACAGAGAGGACAAGGAATACATCAACGGGCCTCTGCCTCCCTTGCCTCCTCCAACCAAGCAAGAACCAGAATTCCTTTCCCATCTTCTATGTCAGTAGAAGGGAACTGTGCCCAGGCCAATATGGGGGCAAAAACTGGCACTGCTGGGTACAGGGAAGGCCAAGCCCCAGGAACAAGCATGGGAGTCACTTTAACTCACCAAGATTCCCAGATATGTCCTGTGAATAGGGGCCAATGGAGGGCTCAGGAAAAAAATAAAAGAGATCTTTCCCTAAAGCCACTGACATCCTGCTAGGGATAGTAGGGGTGTAATCTATTTACAAAGCAGATTGGAAGCAATTAGAAAAATACAAGCAGAGATCCCAGGAGAGCAGAGAAAAGTTGATATTTTCCCTGTGTGGGTTCCGGTCAACTTCATAGAGAAAGTTGTGTTTGAAATGGACCTTAAGGGATGGATATTATTGCAGAAACATAGATGCTCCAGGTGGAAGAAGCAGCATAGACAAAGATACGGAGGATGGAAAAATGCAAGAGGCAGTCAGAGTGTAGGACGGCTGGAGGTATGGTGTACTGCTGTTCCATCATAACAGCCAACATTCCAAATAAACCCGCCAGCTGGGCGAGGTTAGCGGTGTCATCCTCACCCAAGGAGGCCCTGCCTTACACATACTCCAAGGGGCTGGCTCTGTCCTCGACAAACCCAGAAGTGGGTCTGTTCCCTTTGAACTTGATAAAGCCGCAAAAGAAGATGCAGATCCATATAATGAGTGAACTTCACAGTGGTGCATCTTATAAGGATGGGGGTGGAGAAGAGTGGAGTCTAATCACCATATAATGTGAAGATTAAAAATGATAAATAGTCTAAATCAATTCCATTCAAATTAGCCAGCCCACGAACTGCTTGTTACTGCTGGTTTACAATAAAAGAAGGAGCTTGTGCCAGAAGGTAAATCAGTGTTCTGCTTCCTTCATCGAGAAAGTCTTGCTATGAAAACATTAAAACGTGCTTAGTGACAGTGGGCTGACATTCTGGCACAAGCTCCTTCTCTTGTTGCAGACAAGAAGCAGGTGGTCCTCAGATTAGCCGCAGTCTCTGGACCGCCCTCAGGGTAGTGACCTAATTATCCTTGCAAAGTCCTCAGGGAGCCCATAAATGACCACCTTCCTGGTTTTGTGTATATATGCACATTTAAGTTACAAAGATTGATCTAAACTATTGAAAAGAACAAAAAGAAAGAGATCATAGAGTCCTAGGGTATTTGAAACGTTCTGCCCTTTTGTGAGAGCCAGAAAGTGGAAACCACCCAAATGCCCTCTTCCATGGTAGAATGGATAAATTGTGTTGTGTTCACAGGGCAGAATATTACACCGTGCTGAAAACAAATGACTGTCCATGCAGCAAGATGGATGAGCTTTGCAGACAGAACTGAGCAAAAGGAGGCAGACCCAAAAGAGCACTTACTGCCTGGTTCTATTTATATAAAGTTCAAAACAGGCAAAAACAAATTTATGATATTAAAAATCAGGATAGTCAGGAGAGTGGTTCCATCTGGGGAGATAGCAGCTGGGAGGAGCCCAAGGGGTGGGGTTGCTGAAGGGCGAGCAAGGGTCTTTCCTTGATCTGAGTGCTAGTTAGAGTTCTTCACTTTGTAAAAATCCATCAGGCCACACAATTACTGCCTGTGCACCTTTCTGTATGCATGCTGGACTTCATATAAGATTTAAAGACATTCTATCTTTAAGGAAACTATTACCTTGCAACATATAACGGAAGCTGGAAGCACCTACTTCTCTAAAGGGACCTGCCATTCTATCTGCAAGGTACCTCGAGCCTTGATGCACATCAGAATGTGTCTGTCATGGTGATGGCTGAAGGTGACAATGACATGGCATTTTAAGTAGGGTTTCATTTCTGAAGTCAGCATGTAACATAAATGCACATAAAATGAGAGTCCACAACAGACACCGCAAGACAGTGAACCTGTTCATCTGCACAGACATGTCCAGGCAAAGCATACACTGCAGACTCTGACACTGTGACAATGTTCCTGGAAACCATCATCAGTCCTCAAATACACAAAGGCAGATATGTGCGAACACACCGCTGGCTTTCTCCTGCAGGACATTTCTGCAGAGAGCTCATGTTTCCTATGCTGTCTTCGTCTTCACACCACAGTTCACAGTCTTTTCAGCTTTCACTGCTGTTTTATCACTCACTGGGTGAGAGAGAGGTTTGTACACCAGTTGGAACCTTCTTTGCAAGAACCCAACAAATCCCCTTTCCTCTTCCCCAGATACATATATAAATATGTAACAGACTCTTCCACATCGCAGAGCCATGCCAGAGCTGCGCTCCATAGTCTTTAAAGTTCTCAAATGTTCTATTTTCTGGCTAAGTCAGGCTGGTGTGTATAGTTATGTCACCTGTGCCCTGCACAGTGTCAAGAGAGCAGTCACCATTCACTTAGAACACAAGGTGAGTGGTCCCTCCCCCCACATGATACCCCTTTCTCTCGTCTCTCTCTCCCCCTTTCTCTCTATATGTCTCTCTCTGTATCTGTCTCCCTCTTTCTCTGTATCTGTCACATACACTCACACACACACACACACCCCAATCACACTGTTGTGAGAAGTGGGGTCCCACATGTGCATGGAGAGACTGGCAGGCCGGGTGTCTGTTGGCTTGGTTCCCTGTACCCCCCAGCCTTGCCCAAAACCCCACTCCCATTGCCAGAAACCCCTTCCAGCAGAGTTGTTTTTTTTTTTTTTAATTTCTTTGTCTTTATTTCTTTTTCTTAATGTTATATTAAAAAAATATGAGGTCCCCATATACCCGCCCCCCCTCACCCCACTCCTCCCATAACCACAACCTCCTTCATCATCATGGGACATTCATTGCACTTGGTGAGTACATCTCTGAGCACCGCTGCACCTCATGGTTGATGGTCCACATTATAGTTTACACTCTCCCCCAATCCACCCAGTGGGCCATGGCAGGACATACGATGTCCAGCATCTGTCCCTGCAGCACCACCCAGGACAACTCCAAGTCCTGAAAATGCCCCCACATCACATCTCTTCTTCCCACTCCCCACCCTCAGCAAAGACTTTTTCCAACTCCCCATCCTAAGATGCCCACTTGGGCCAAAAGCTGCCTCGTCTGAGTTTTTCCATGTAGTCATGTCATTTACTCACTTAAAGATGTACCCTTGTAGGAGAGGAGAACTGAGGCAGACTCAAATGCCATCTGCAAAGGTCACTGCCTGTCCCACTCTGAGCAACCCCCCATCTCAGAGCCTGCTGAGAGGGCGTAAGTGGCAGGCTGCCCGGGAGGGCCAGCCCAGGCCACGTGCACGGGGATCAGCTTAAAAGATGCTCTTGACAGAACTTGCCAAGGTACGCGCCTGTGCCCGCAGGCCCTCTTGAGCCACCAACGAGTCACCAACACCCCTCTCCCAGCGGCCCTCCCCTCCCAGGGCACTGGTGGCCCCCATTTTGTAGCCACATTAAATCATGATCAGGAACTTTCAAGACTGGTCTCTCCAGGTCCAAAGCAGAAGAGACAGGCTCTGACCAAGTCTTCACTGAGGAACTGGAGGGCCCCGAGCGGGCCGACACCTGCCTCCACGAGCTGGGATGGGACCTAAGTGTCCTCCAGAGGCCATGAAAAGAGCCAGCTCGGTCCTGCCTCCTGGTGTGGACCTCGGGGGAAACGTCTATGTGCTGTTTCCCCCCCCCCACAAGCCCCGGGGATGGAAGACACGCCTCCCCTGGACCTGTTAGGGAAGACCTGAAGCAGGGTGGAAGATGAGCTGAAAATATCCAATGACTGAGCCCAGGTCATGGAGCCTGAGACTGTGGCCTAACCCTTGGGAAGAAGCCTGGGGATAATGAGCAAAGCATTGGTTCCCAATTCAGGAATGCTGAGCCAAGACCTGCCCTTCACTGACGATCTTGGTCAGACCCTTTTCCCCCCACGACCCCATTTCTTCCATTATAAAAAGAGGGGATGGTCCGCAATGATGATTCCTAAGCACAGCATGCATCCAAATCAACCCAGGAACTTTTAAAAGGGGTCTATGCCTGACCCTTAACTCCAGGAAGAATCAGTCAGTGACTCTTAGGTGGTCTAGCCATGGTAAGTTAGAAAATTTGCCCAGTTCCTTCTGATGTGCCTCAACAGCCTGCAGTTCCATGCACAGAACTTAACACTATACCACAGCAGGATGGACAGCCAGGTGCAGTCTGTGACATCAAGCTGGTTGAGATGCATGGCGATGTCCAAGGCCAACATGCACTCCAGAGATGAAACTGCCCTGAAGGCCACACGTGAAGATCACAGCCCATCCTGCGGGGCCACAGCCGCTTCCACCAGGCTGCCTAATCAGGCTGGAGAGAAAGCTGTCCTTTGCACGGGGTTTTCATAATTACGTTTTTCCAGGTGGCATCACTATTTTCATCAGAATCTCAAAAGGGGTTATGGCCCAACAAAAGTGGACAACACTGTGTACATGCTGTCAGAATGAATTTCTGCACCACTACGCTGTTCTGACCAAGAACATCTTGAGGGCAGGGACTATGTATCCATGACCTCTGTTTCCCCATCATCTTGCTTGGTGCCTGGCACAGACAAGGAAGTTCCATATGTGTTAAATTGAATTACTAGCCACAGCCCAACATGATTTCAGCAGCATGGGAGCAGTGCCTTGAAGAACTTTCCCTCATGGTCTGGGAACCCATAGAAAAAATCTTGGCTCTCTTCTAGCAAGATAACAGATTTTAATTCTGAAGGAAACATTCTGCGTGCATCAGCTCTGCCAATGAAAGTGAGCCAAGCCAAGGTGCCTCCAGCTGGTGGAAGCAGCTTGGGGATATGGCACCAGCTGCAGCAGGTGATTCACCTTTGGGCACGACTGTGTACCATTTCCATGCCAAACCATCTGCCCATTGAACAAGCTACAGAATCTCAGACCCCCTCTGTGACCAGTAGAGCCAGTTCCCAAAATTCCCACCACCCCCAAAGCTTTCTGCCAATGACTGCGCCAGTCTTGGGCTCCCTTGTGGATGCCGAGCTATATGCGTCTTGTTCAGAGATGTTTATAGCTCGAGTTCCAGAGACAGCTTGGAGGGCTCTCAGCTGTAATCTACTTAGGGAAAAAATCCATGACATCTCCTTGGAATCCTAGAGCTTTCGAGGGGGAATTCCAACCTGTAATTGGAATGTTTACTTTTCCTTCATGATGTGTGTCCAGGACAGAAACCCAAAGGTAGACCAGAAGATGACCAGAAAAGCTAAAATACAAAATATCGTTTTGCAATAGGAATGAACAAGGATCATGTGGTCACATTGCTCAGGTTGGTTACAGTGCAGACAAGCCAAATGCAGAGAATTCTACAGAGATGCTGATGGGTGTCTCCCCCGCTCCCTGCCTACACCCAACCAACAGAGAGAAAGCAGCCCTGGCTAGGATAGCCTAGCATGGTTATTGCCTTCTATGTGCCGGGACCCCTAAACTCAGTCCTTCCTGGACCACTGTCATGGATACCATAGGTCCCAGGTCAAGCCTGTGTGGGGACTCAGACATGTCCAGGATGAATTCCCCATATTAAACAGCATAGAGAACCGAATGGCCCTCTGGGAGAGAATTCGTCATAAGGCAAGACTCAACAACAAGGACGCAGGTCTCTGGATCTTAGAAAGGAGACGTCCTGAGTGTACTCTGCTCTGTCCTTCGGAGCCCTCCCCCTTCTAGCCCTATGGATTCTTGTCTAAAGTCCTTAGCTCCTTTAAGACGCTGGGACCCAAGTTGGTAACTGAAAAGGGCACAGACCAGCCCTCAGTTTCAGCGCTGCACATCCCTGCTATGGTGAGCAAGGACATCAGTTCCTGAGGGGAAGGGTGGCCAGCAGGAAGCTGTGGTGGCCCAAAGAAGATGGCAATCATCTCAGTCAGCATGCCCAGGCACCGTGGCAAGAGGGAAACTCACAGAGAGGGCCAGAGTTCCTAGAAGCAGCAGCAGAAGTACAGAGTAACAGTCAAATGTGCTTTTGAGCTCCCACGAGACACCCTGGGGAATCCAGAAAAATTTAGTAAGAGATTTTCAAGGCAATTGAGACCCTATAAACCAATGAGGGGCTGGCAGCAAATCTCAAGATTATTACTGTTGATATGGACTCTTTACCTGCATGCACAGGTTGAGAAGCTGATGGAACCTCAAGTCATAAGAGACAGAAAATGCACAGGGTTTAGCCTCCTCCTTTTGAAGGTCCAGATCAGCTGCCTGACCCAAAGATGGCATTTGCTGTTGAAAGCAAGGTGCGCCCAGGTTGTACCACCTCTCGCCAAGCCACTGGGCATGAGCCGTCAGCCTGAATCACCCGGGCAACTCTGTGGCTGGGCTGCCAATGAGAAGATTTTGGTAAGCATACCTGGATGTCGTTTCCATCGCAAGGTTCCAGAGAGGTCTCCAGGCCTGCGTGGGCTAGAAACTCATGTCCTTACTGCCAAGCAGGGACAAGCCACTTGTGGTCACTGAGGCCCAAATTCCCACCCCACACTAGGCTTCTCCTTTCCCTATCCACAAAATCCTAAGGGATGAGAGGAGGACCTGGCTACAGGAGACAGCAGAGCGCCATTCATTCAATCCACCTTTCAATATTTAGCAGACACTAGCATATGTCAGGCTCTCTGCCAGGTACTGAGTACAAATGGGCAAACCAGGCAGACCTTGTCCTTGTCCTCAGGGAGCTGACAGTTGTGCAGTCGACAGACCTGAAGCAAGCAAGCCATAAAGGAATCACCAAGAGCCCAAAGGAAAAGAGCAGACCTCTCCAGGAGAAGATGACAAGCACGGAGCACCCTGGAAACCCTCCCAGCTATTTAGCTTGGGGCAGGAAGGTAAGTGGGTGGCTGTGGGAGAAACAGTGGCCCAGGCAAAGGCTTGGAAGCCAGAAGGAACCACCAAGAGTAGAAGGACCAACAGCCATGACTAGCCTGCCCGAGAGGCCAGACTGCTCTGGCAGTGGGGGCTGCAGCAGGGCTGGCACATTCCATCCCCACGTAAAGGGAAGCCCCCGAGGGGCTCTACACAAGGAGGTTACACCATTTGATTTATTGTTTAAAGATCTGCCTGGCTGCCTGTAGACAGCCAATTGGCTGGGGCTCTAGAATGGAATCAAGAAGAACAGTAAGTGGCAGCGCAGGTCAAGAGACGGGAGATGGTACTTAAACTATGGTAGTGGTGGAAGGAAGGAAATAGATAAATGTGAAAAATATTTTGAAGATAGAATCAACCAAATCGATAATGGGCGGAGACGAGGGTGCAAGCTAGAGTAACTGGGTGCTAAGATTGAGGGTATGGCAGGTTTGGGGGAGAAAATCATGTGTTCCATCTGGGACGCGCTTAGTTTGAGCCTGGGACTTCCAAGTGAAGATGCTAAGGAGGCGGCCATCTATGAGTTTCAGGTTCAGAAAACAAACATGAATTTGTTGCCCACACAAGGTTGGACCCAGGGCAGGAGCAGCCTGGCCAAACTTGCTCCGTTCACATCCGCTGAGCTTCGCAGCGCCCCCTGGAGGCCAGAAGGCACAAGTGCCATAGTTCTCAGCTGACAACCTTCCACGTCCCCTCATCACCTAGAAAGTCCAGATTCCTGGGCCTGTCATTCAAGGTCCTCCAGGATCCCGCCTCCATCTTCCTGATCTCCCTGTTATCCTACATGTACCTTCTGCACCAGCAAATCAGCCTCCGCTCTTTCTGAGCACACCGGTGCTTTCCAGCTTGTGGTGGAAGTACTACAAAGGGAAAAGAATTGAAGGGCTGATCCCAGATGCAAGACATTCGGTCCAGAGCAGACGGGGGCAGAGGAGAGGGCAGCTGTCATTTGCCACAGCTGTAAAATGCAGCCCAAAGAAACTAGCTGTTCTAGGACAAAAGCAAGTCCCGTTTTAAGAAGTCCCATTTTAAGAATATTCTTAGTTTCTCTTTGCCAAGTTTCCCTTATCTGAGCAAACAGAATTCATTTCCAAAACCAACTCTCATGTTTCAAATTGCATTTGGGAGAAAATTCTCATATAACTTAAGATATGATCAAAGGGGAAAAGAAGAAAGAGCAGGCTAGGAAAAAAGGTATAGACAAGTTGATTCTACCCATACACTGAAAGAAATCTATTCATGAATTAAAAGCTGGGTTTGGACTCATAAAAAAAAAATCTTCCCAGCAGGGTCACTTAAGATGCCCAGAGACGGGGTGGGAGAAAAACCTTCCAGCACTTTCCATTCCAGGCTGTGGTATGGGGATGCCAGCTAGCCCTGGAGATGAAATTACTCTAGGGCTCCAGGCCCAATTTTGGGGGGACCCAAGGCAATGCCCACATCAGCCAAACACCCTGCAGAGAAGGCTGCATCTGGGCAGTAGCTTTTTTGCCCCTTGACCACCGTGCTCACTGCCAACTGGCACTGTGTCCTTGGGCTCCACTTTCTAATGGGGTTAGAGGTGGAGCAGGGAGCTAGCCCACAGGATGTCCTTCTGCCTACTTCTCCAACCTCACCACGTTCCCTGGAGGCTGCAGCTGGATGAACTTCTTTCGCCTTCTTGAACACAGCATGCCTGTTCTTGCCTGAGAAGCCTTGGCCTGTAGCTCCCATCGCTGGGAACTCTTTGGCCTTCCTCATAGCCTGGCTCATTGGAGACATCCTATCCTTTCTTGACCTTGGGGTTAGGTGAGGCATCCTCTTAAGTTCTCCCCTTGCACCCTGCACTCATCAGCCTCTTGTAACAGCTTGTTTAAAAGGCCACCCTCCTTGCTGAACCATGTGCTTCTGGAAAGAAGGCTGTGACTATTTTGCTCCCTGTTGCATCCCAATATCTAGCACATCGTAATGCTTAATGTCTGTTTACTGAATGGAGAAGTGAGGGAGAGAACCAATTGTTCCCAGCTCTTCTCACCTCCTTGGAGCCAGGGAGAAAAGGCCAAGGCTGCTGCCCCTGCTTGGAGACCAACCAGATGGGACTCAGGCATCATCTCATTAATCGAGATTGACTGGTGGAGGATTCCAATGAAGAAATGAGAGTTATGGAAGTTGGTGTCATTTTTCCAACTGTGTGTATTTGCAGATTCTATCTTCCCAACCGGATCGTAAGCCTTTCTTCCTTATCCATTTCCCAGAGTATCTCCAAGATCCAGAGCCACGAAACTTGCAAACTGCAGCACGAGCCGAAGTGCTCCTTTGGGACCGTCACAGGTGAGCTTATCTCTGGGGTAACCTGAAGCCTCTCAAACCTCTTTCAGATATATGTATCCTGAGTTCCCATAAGTGGAGATAAATATGCATGCATGCATAAACACATATCAATATCCTACATCTAAATTTGATATACAATATCTGCTGGATGTGTACATAAGAACCTCGCAAGCTGAAAATGCCTGTGAGGCCATACAGGCACACGGGCAGCCCCGAGCTCTTCATCCAGGAAGAATTTCTTCCATCAGGATGCTTTCCTCCTATCAACTAGCTACGTGAGGGGACAGGCTGATAAGCTGGGTGGAAGTGGAAGATAAAAGGTAAAAAGGTGGACTCATCTGCCCACGTAACATGTCCAGTGCAGGGTCTAGCACGGTGACTCAGGGCACAGGACATACCCAAGTCCAGCCCCCCATCAAGTCCAATCTAGGACATTAGATACGTCCCAAGCACCCCCCACACAAGCCATCAGTGACCAGAGCCCAGGGAGGGGTCCCAGGTGCTGTTACCTATTCCCAGGTGCCTGTTTATAAGCTCCACCGATGTATGCTAAGCCCCAGGACGTGCCCTGCACCACACCGCATGCTGGTGGGATGCCCCAACGTGAAGCTGAGATTCTACCAGGCAGCAGCGGCAGGCGGCAGTACCACAGCACACAGCCTGGGCTGGACCCAGCTCTCGGCCTCGCTGCCTGCTTCTGGAAACCCTGCAAAGAGTTCTCAGCTCCACTCGCCTCACGGTTCTACAGTAAGGCCAGCCTTAGTCCAAAACTGGATGGGAAGAAAGAGCTCAGCAGACCTAAGCATCCTTCTCAGAACTGAGTGCCACGAGCATGTCTGCCGCTCAACCTGCCCTGCAGGTGCCTTCACTCTGGGCCTGTGAGCGCCATACCCAGCCACAGCAGGTGCCTTCGCTCTGGGCCTGTGCACGCCATCTCCAGCAGGTGCCTTCGCTCTGGGCCTGTGCACGCCATCCCCAGCAGGTACCCTGGAGGAAGCCTGTGCCCAAAGGCCTGCTCTAGAGCTGGAAGGCCAGTGACCCACAGGGGCTCAGTGACAGGGCAGCTCACACCCCTGGGCTTGGTCTCCTGGCGGGCACCCTCGGAGGCATCTGGCACCCCTCCCCACCCCCACGCTCCCCCACGCCTTCCACCACCCCCACCCCTGCCCAGATGCTCCGGCTCTGCCCATGGAAATCTGCAGCTCTGGCTACTGCCCTCCTAGGTGGCCTCCAAACACACACGCATCACACCCAGCCACACACAGTCTTCACACTCTACACACACATCACACCCAACCACAACAGTCTCCACATTCTACACACACATCACACCCAGCACACACACTCTTCACATTCTACACACACACCACCACACACCACATGCCCGAGGTAACACACACACAAGCACACAATATACACACCATCCACACACACACCCCTCCCTCCATGCAGCCGACACTGACTCCCCTTTTCCCAGGAACCGTGCAGCGCCCCCTGCCCCTGGCTAAGTGAACTGAGCCCGCGCAGCCCCCAGAGCACAGCAGCCCTTGCCGAGTCCCGGCCAGCACAGAGCCCCGAGTCCAGTGCATTGTCCCCCGTGAACAGCACAGGCCTGCGAGCTGCGGGCAGAGAGCAATCAACAACCCCAGCCTCAGCCATTCGCGTCTGCACTTCGACTCGGGTGGTTGACGGGCAGCACGCAGCCTCCCCGCTCGCCCCTGCCGCCTGCCTCGTGCCTCAGAGCCAGCACAGCCTCAGCTGCTCAACGGTATCTTGTCCAAAAATAAAATAAGACCAAAGCCCTGGACTGGGAGGAGAAGGCGGGTTCTAAACCAGAGCCACCATCAACTCCTTGAATGACCTTGGATGATTCACTTGAGCTCCCCGGGCCTCAGTTGCCCAATCTGTAAAATGGGGAATAGTCATTCCTTCCCAGCCCCCAGCCCCACCCACAGGAAGGCCCAGAACCCAGTGGGACCTTCCAAGTCAGGGCTTGCTGGACGAAGAGAAATATCCCTCCTGAAGAAGCTGCGTGACCCCCAAGCCCCAGGAGGTGGCACTGCAGATGATTGACTTCCCCACCCGATTCCAGGAACATCATTTCCCTGGTGTGATTAGAGAGGCAACGAAATTACTTCTTTCCCGAGGGCTCTCAGCTAGGCATGTAACCAATACTTTTGTATTTAATATCAGAGACAAATCCTTGGGCCTCCACACCCTTCCCGGCAGCATCCAAATGAGCAAACCCCTCTCCTTCCATCCTCCCTGGACATAATGACCCTCGGGCATGAGCATTTGCATGTCCGGTGACAAGAATCACAGGACACCGCCGGTTGGGGCCCTCGTGGTGATCTGGGGTCACTAGGAGCCCCCCACTCGGCCCCAGCTCCAGATCAGGGAAGGAGCACGGCGTCCCCCCTTCGAGGCACTGGCCCGAGTGACGTCCGACGCCCGAGAGCCTGCGATCCCAGCAGCCCCTGAACGCGAGGCTGATTACAGAGGGTTCCGTGAATCGCCGAATTAAGCCGTCCAAAATTGGATAAAGCAATTGTGAAATCTGTTTTGAGTCAATCTATACATGTCTCATTGCAGGAAAATGTCTTGGTAAGAGTTCACGGAGAAAAAACTCCGGCAACGCATTGTTGGCTGACCTTCCTGAGCTCCTAATATTCAGTTCCCCAAAAGGCATCTTAGCCATGTAATTTCCAATATGGGAACAATTTGAGTTGCAATTAGGCAAATCTCAGAAGGTTCTGCCACTGATTTGTTCGTTCTCTCAATATTATTCTATAGGACACACCAAAACACTGCACCAGGTTCATGCAGAGGGCATTTAGGAGAGCTGCAGTTCAGTTCCAGGGGCTAGGTAAACACATCACAGCTTCGGAAGGGTATCAGCAGGCCCCTGGGGGCGGGCACAGGGCCCTTCACCCCCACAGCCATCTCTAATGGCCCTTCCATGGCAGGAGCTGGTAGCATTGCCAAGCTGTGGTGAGAGCAAGTCCAGAGGCTCAGGACAGTGAGCAGAGAAGGGGAGGGGTCAGCGTGGTTACCAGCTGGAAGCCCCAGGGATTGCTGGGAAGGGAACGTTCACGGACAACTCCTGGCAATGGCTTTAGATTTTGTTCAAGGCCACAACTCTTGAGCACCTCCTCTGTATCCAGGCTGAGCCTGGGGACACTGAGATGACAAGACCCAGTTCTTGATCTAAAGGAGCCCAGAGTTTAGAGGGAGGACTCATCAGCAGGTCCAATTGCTGTAAGACAAGATGACAAGTTAGATTAAAGGTATTCTTTGCAGAAGTGCTGGAAAGAAAGAGGTGTGTTCTGCCATCAGGGTAAGAATGAGCTCCACCAGGGACATACTTGAGGGGGCCCCAAAGCATGGATAAAAGTTTGGCAGGTAGGGAAGAGAGAAACGGCATTTGTAAGGGAGCAAGTTGGGATGGCTTGGCTGTCCCCAAGCTGGGAGTGCCTTCAAAGGGCTGAGCCATCTTCATCTTTTTCAGTGAGCAAAAACATCCTGGTCTTCAGTTCTAAATTACCATCCTCTTTCCTCACTCCTGGTCCCTAGGGAAAAGGAGTTGTCCTGCCAGTTCTCTGGGGCCCATCTGGCTTGTGCTGGCCTCTAGTTATGAGCTGCCCTTTAGCTAGGGAGACTGGTTTGTACCAGGGAACAGGGATGTCTGGATTCTCATCAAAGTTTGGGCTATCTCATCCCCTTCCAGAACAGACCAGAGCCCATGCCTAAGTCCAGAACTTTCTGGATGGCCAGTTTAGGTGTGGGAAAAATAGGTCTTGGACGACAAGACCCTGGAAGGCAAGACCGAGTCAAGTTTATTTTGTTTCCCTTTCCCCCAAACCCAGAGGCATCCATCCAGGCCTCTTGCTCAGGGCCAAGCTCCCAAGATTGAGGGGGCGAAGGTAGGGGGCAGGGAGGGAGCTCAAGCCAGCAGCCTGGGGCAGTGCTGGATGTTGACGAGAGCTGAACTCTGAACTCGGGGTCTGCTTAAGCAGCTTGCCCAGAAGCAGGAGAGAGGAAGGCAGGGAGAGATTCACAGGAGAAAGAGGTCATGTGCAGAGTGAGATGTGGGACCTCGTGGGATCTGGCGGTCGGGAACAGGCAGTGGGTCACACCATGGGTCAACCTTGAAGATGAAAGCCAAGCTCTACGAATCACCGCAGCTACGGGGACAACTGTGGCAGCCCCGGGCACCACCTCTGGGTTCTTGCTTACCAGAGAAAAATATTTTGTGAAACCTATGAGCTTTTTTTCCTATGTAGATCCAAACCCTACCCTAACAGATATACCTGGCACTCAGCAGGTACTCAGTAAACACATCTTGGTCCTCCAGTCATCAGAGAGCAGAGGAAACCACGAGTCCCCATGGCAGGAGTGAAGGCTCCTGCTGGTAGGCCCCCTTCTCCTCTCCCTCCTCTTCCTCCTACACACCCCTCAAGTCTCCTCTGAGAGCCAAGGCATCCAGTGCCTTCCACCCCTCTCCCACCCCTCTTTCTGGACCTTGTGGAAGTGACTCTCAGGCCAGGGTCGTCTCTCCTGGTGTGCTAGAAAGGATAGGCAGCAGGAAACTATGATTCCCTGGCCATGACCTTCACACTTCCCAGCCTCAGTCTCCTCATCTGGTAAATGGGGCTAAACCAGCTGTCCCCCTGCCATGGATAGGAAAGACCGTTCCTATGGGAAGTAGGGTTCATTGCCATGCTGTTTTGTTTCTGGCCAAATGCACCTCCTGCTTCTTGTTACAGATACCCCCAGCTCATAATATCATCCTGCTAGGATAGCTGTGGCTTCGCTTTGGGGTTTAACTCCCCCGAGGCAGACAAAGTTGGTCATCTGCTCTCTCCTGGCTCCCAGCCAGCACACAGCCCACCCCCATCCAGGCAGTGACCAGACCTGCACCTTCCTAACCCAACCCCGGACAGGGTGCAGGACATGTCCCGTGTCACCCAGGTGCCACATTTGACGTGGTTGTACCCAGAAAGCCAAAGGATTCCAAGAAATACCACCGGAGGGAATGGCTGTTGGACTTGATTGTCTCACTGCTTTGTTGTCCCTAAGCTGTGTCCAATCTTAGGGACATAGCTGGATTCAGGCTCAGTCCTTCTCCCAAGGGGCTCGCTGTCCAGTGGCTCAGTCAGTCCACAAATGGCTAGAGTACAAGGAAGAGTAAAGAAGAGCCTGGAAGTCAGGCCCCATTTTGCAGGGCAGGGAATGGGCCCCAGAGCAGGGAGGAAGCACTGCTTGCAGGGTATTTGGGAGGGCTTCACCGATGGCAATGGTCGTTCTTTAAGGAGAAACAACATGAGCCAAGGGGTGGAAGGTAGGGGAGCAGGGAGGCGAGGATCCTCTCCAAGGAAGGCCGAGCCCGCTCCCAGAGCATCTGTCCCCAACAGGGACAGCATGCAGGAGGCAGTGATGATGAGCTAGAGACCAAGGTGGGCCAGGAGCTGGTCCTCATAAAGAGGATGTCCACATAGAGTTACTGGTCAGTGAGGGGCATGCTGCTGCAGGACGGTCCTGGGAAGACCAGTCTGGTAGAGGATGGATAGAGCATGTGGAAGCAGGAGAAAGGGAGAAGTCTGTAGTGCCCCCAGTGGGGCAGTGGCCTCAGAAGCAGAGAGGAGAGAGACCTTGAAGTGGTAGGACTGAAATGCCAGAGCTAGATTCTTTAGAAATGGAGCGCCGTGGAGAGAAACCCATGGAAGGCAGCTCCCAGTTTTAGCTGGAGTGCACAGGGGCATAGAGGCCCAATGAACAAAACTCAGGAAGAAGAGGAAACTGAATTGGGAGAAGACAGAAAGAGGGGTGGGAGAGAAGAGCCCCCTTTTCTGGCTCCTTCAGGGACATGATCTCCCTCACAGCACCGGCTGTTTTTCAATATTCAAGTACCAAAACCCATGTCCCATCCACCCCCAGATCACACTGGGAGCTGCCCCATGCCTGGCATGGCCTTTGGCAGGCAGTTGATTCAAGGATGCTTGGTCATGGCCAGGTTGAGTCCCGTGAAGTCACTGTACTGGACAGTACAGAGGAGTGTCCTCCCCAGCAACCAGACCCAGACCCCCTCCACGTGAGACAATGAGACACTCCATCCTTGCTGGGGGCCACTCAGCTCACAGAATCAACCTCTCCTG
The DNA here is from genome assembly GCF_030445035.2 of Dasypus novemcinctus. Lineage (NCBI taxonomy): Eukaryota > Metazoa > Chordata > Mammalia > Cingulata > Dasypodidae > Dasypus > Dasypus novemcinctus. Next base: position 9,860,567 of record NC_080697.1, read on the forward strand.
GCTTCACGGTCTCTACTGGGGAGGAGAGAGGATCCTGAGGGTCTACCTGTCTGTTTACTGACTTTCCAAAGGCATTTGCCACGGGCATTCCCTTCTCCCCAGCTGGGTCAAGAGCCTGGAGCTCCCTGTCACTATGAGCTCCGGCTTCTTACGCATGGTTAACAAGACTTGGGGGTGTTGTGGATGAAAATGAGGGCTGCTTTAGTCATGGCTTCTTTTAAGCCAAATCAGCTGCAGGTAGGGGTACCCAGGACTCCCCAGCTTTAGCCCTCAAGGTCTCATGCTCCAGCACAGCCCCCGTCCTGACAGCTGGTCACCTCACCGCAGAGGGGCTCTCTGATACTCAGATGGGGGCAGCCCTCCAAGCTGCCCCAGACGCTGGCCCCGGGCTGTCCAGCACCACGGCCACAGCACACCCCCAGGCCCGCCGCAGCCACTTTCACAGGCCACGACGCCTTGTCTTCCCCGTGAGACGATGCCTAGACTTCAGTTGCCTCCCACGTAGCTAGACACAGAGCCCCGCTCTGAAGGAGCTGGTGGCTGCCCCATGGAATCTCCCCTTGACTTCTCTATCCTTTGTTCCTCCTGTGTTAGAGAAGGGCTGAAAGCACTCAGGTGGGCACTTGATTTTGATGTAAAGTCAGGACCCAGAATTCCCTGGGACAAACCAGGGTTTCTGTTCCTGACGCATTAACATTCAGCGCATCAAAGGCCAGTTTGGGAAGCCATTTAACCATGAGGTCCATCTGTGAGCCTTTCCAAAGAGGGCATTTTATATTATTTTTCTAAGAAAATGAGATGAGAGCAGATCACTTGGCTCTCTACATCACTGAGCCATGATAAGGAGACTTCTAAAGGAAAGAGAATACTCCTGATCCTGTAAGAGGAAACAGGAAGGCAAGCACAGCAGAGAGCAGGACAGAGCAGGTGTGGAGATACTCAGACCCTCCCCAGAACCCAAAGCAGATTTTTTCAAAAACAGATTTTATTTTGAACTAGTTACAGATGTACAGAAAATCTGCAAAGCTAGTACCAAGTGCACAGAGAGCGCTCGCCAGGCTGCCCACTTGTTCGCCTCTGGCACCAGCAGGGCACCTTTGTCACAACTAGGACACCAGCGTGGGTACACGGCCAATACCGGGCTCAGCCTTTATTGGGGTCTCACGCGTTCTTCTAATATCCTTTTTCTGTCCCAGAATCCAATCCAGGGTATTACACAGCATTTAGTCTCCAAGGCCCCTTAACCTCCTCGGGGCTAGGACAGGTTCTCAGACTTCCCATGACTTCCGTGGCCTCAACAGCTTCAGGGGGTACTGGTCAGGTATTCTGAAGAGCATCCCTCATTTGGGGTTTGTCTGGGGTTTTTCTTGTGAGTGGACTGAGGCTGTGGGTTTGGGGGAAGAACCCCCCAGAAGTGAAGGGCCCTTCTCATTTCAGCGCACCCGGTCTACCTTCCGTCGGCATGACCCTGCACCAGTGGTGAGAACTCGGCCACCTGGCCAAGGTGGTGTTTGCCAGCTTTCTGCTGCAAAGCAGAGCAGGAGTTTTTAATGGCTCCGGGTCCGCCCCTTCCTGGGGGAATCTCCAACAGCAACGCCCCTGTTCACCCAGCTCTAGGCCGGGAAAGCTCCCCGCCGTCAGCTGGAGGTCTGACACATGGCACCTAAAGCGGCTTGCTGCATCAGAGCTGAATACCAAGGGAGGGTAAGACCTGGTCCAAGGGGCAAGGTCGTCCATGGATTGATGTCCCCAAAGAAATCCCTTAACAACAGAATCACACTTGCATTCACCACTTCAACCTTGCTCAGTGAAAGTTTACCCCCAGTAAATAAATATCTGCTGAATTGAACTGGGTGTATCCATTTCCCTTGTAGTCGTTCTCTGTGTCTCTCTTCTTTATCTCCCTCTTGTTTTCTCATTTCTCCCTGTCTTCCTCTTTTAAATGGCTCTTAGAGGATGAGAGTGTGATTTTTACTCATTCACTGTGCTTGCTAAATAGAGTTTTCTCTGACTCCTTCATTTGTAAGAGTCAGAAAATTCTCACTTTCCTCTTGAAAAGAAATGGCTTGTGCAGGTTGCTTTACATACATGTGACTATCAGTTTATTTCTTCTGGAACCAGCAGGGGGGCGTATTTTCTAATGTGCGGTCTGGCTATGTGACAGCACTTGACACCCGGTTGTCTGGTCGCCACATCCAGGAAGGGTGGGTTAAAAATGCCATCCTGCTGTTTCCCTGAGTCCATCTAGGGATAAAACTGTAAGTGCTGTCACACACACGCACAGGTCCAAGGGGACCTCAGAGCTCATCTAGGACGACCATCTGTAAAAGTGTACCTCCTTTATCCCATTCTGCAGAGGGGAAATCCAAAACCTGTTGATAAGCAGGGACTCATCTAAGGTCACTTGGCAAGCGAGTGGCAGCAGGACCGAGCCCAAGAGTTGTGAGCCCACGCCGGTCATCCTTCCACTACATCATGGGTTATTACAGCATGGGGAGAAAGCAGCCTCTCCTGACATTACTCTTGACGATTAGGTTAGAACATAAAAGTCCCACACAGGCACTTTTCTTCTACAAAGACAGTCATGAACAACTTCTGATTTAATAAGAATGCCGCCCTGGCACTGAGTCTGCCAGCTTCATCCACACTGCTCTCTGGTCCCAGCAGGTGGCTCAGTCAGGAACGGTCCCTTAGGGGAATCCAACCCAAGAGATTGTTCTTCTACAGCAGATGCTCTTACAGAAAATGCCGAAAGCTGTGCTTTGCCCTTACAGATTCCTTATGCGTGCGTTTGTAAACCTGTCCACAATCTCACCCTGACCCACAGTTACAGCCCCGTGCCCCACGTGCTCCCTGTCTCACGCTAGTCCACAGTCATACCGGGCATTCGGCCCACTTCCTCTGCCTGGAGGTTTCCTCTTCCAGCAAACACAGCCCCCATGCTGCTGGCTGAAATCTTCCTCCTCCTCCAAACCCACCTCCAGCTTCCTCCAGGAAGCCTTCTTCATCTCCTTTTTTTTCCTTAAAGATTTATTTTTTTATTTATTTCTCTCCCCTTCCCCCCCACCCCAGTTGTCTGCTCTCTGTGTCCATTCACTGTGTGTTCTTCTGTGTCCACTTGTGTTCTTGTCAGTGGCACCAGGAATCTGTGTCTCTCTTTTGTTGCGTCGTCTTGCTGTGTCAGCTCTCCATGTGTGTGCAGTACCACTCCTGGGCAGGCTGCACTTTTTTTCTGCAGGACAGCTCTCCTTGCAGGGTGCACTTCTTGCACATGGGGGTCCCCTACGCAGGGGACACCCCTTTGTGGCATGGCACTCCTTGCGTGCATCAGCACTGCACGTGGACCAGCTCATCACACAGGTCAGGAGGTTTGAACTCTGGACCTTCTATATAGCAGGTGGATGCTCGATCCGTTGAGCCAAATCCACTTCCCCCTTCTTCATCTCCTGACCGGTGGTCGTCTTCTCCTCAAAACTCCCAAAGAACTTCTTCTTCATGCATCTCGTGGCACTGATGCTCGGAACCACCCAGTCCTGTTACCACCAGCAATCACCCTAACTGGGACTGGAGCTCCTGCTCCCAGCCGGTAGGAAGCAGAGCGGAAAGCCCCGGGCCCTGCACGCACTCTTCCGATTCAGCTTCACTTCTGGTCGTGATGAAAAGCGTTTGCTAAGTTGCTAACAGTCCTCTGGGCCTATAAACATTTTACTCCAAACACATCAGCTGCAAAATGCCGGAGCCCTGCTTGGAGAAAGGGCCAGCAGGCCAGATGTGCTGCGAGCAATTGCCAGGGCGCAGGAGCTGAGGCCCCTGCGGCCAGCCATCCAGTGCTGGGTGGGCCGGGGCGATTCACGGGTGGGGGCACCCACGGACCCAGCCGGGAAAACAAGGTGGGGAGGAGGGGATGTTTTCCTTCTTTTGAGAAAGGGTCCCCATGCTGCATCTGCAGCTCCATGAAACATTTCCCAGCTCAGACGGGAAGTGGCAGGCTTGGGGCGTTGGGGGCCTTCACTGCTGCAGTGGCCTGATGAGGTCCCCCGCACTCCGCCAGGCAAAGCAGCTGAGCCCGGATGGAGCCTGCGTGCCTTCACCCCCTCGCAGCTGCCTGTGGGCACGATAACGTCAAAAACGTAGCGGCTTTACAGAAGGAAGTTGATGCCAGCCACATGTGGAAAGCAGAATCCTAAATTTACAATCACACCTCGGTAAGGGTAAGACCAAAGGCCAGCTCCGTGGAAGGCGGAGAAGAGCCATCAGCCAACTCACAAGTGTGAGTTTGTTTCCCAGCAGTCTTTTTGGATTTTAAGAATGCCACCTTTGTCGATGATTTTAGCATCCAAGAACAACCAGGATGTGTTTGAACTTCACACATTGTCACTCGACAGCTGGAGCCCTCTGTAAGTTAGAAGGTTTCCTGAAAGAGGGAGAAGCCCTGGTTTTGACCACAGACTTGTAAACAGAAGGCAGGGGCATCGTGAGTATGCTAAGGGCTCTTCCCTGCCATGGCCTTGTGGGATTGAGGGCTCAGTCCCAACATGTCCATCAGTTGATGCCAAATCAAACCGTCTTGCAATCTTCAGCAGGCGTCCCTGCTTTCCATGAAGCAGGCAGGATGGAGCACAGATGTTACGGGAGGGTCCAGTTTCTCTGAATAAGAAAAGCATCTCCCTGTAGAGTTTTGATTCTTTAGTACTGGGATAAACGTTGTCCTTACAGGAAGAAACAACCTGGTCGTTCAAAGGTGATGAGTGCGATGAAGCTTTAAATGAAGCTTTAAATATTCTCTAAATTAACGTGGCATAAAGCTAAGTCAGCCAGCAGGCGTGCTCGGACCCACAGAGCACACCAAAAGTAAGCCAGCCGAGGGCAGGGCTGGGTTTTGTTCTCCGCTGGACTGCTTGGCTGACAAGTGGCTGGCAGGTGGTATCAACACATATCATACATAAATATAATGAAATGGCATCATAAATAGCATCAATAAAACCCATGTACAAATGTAAATGGATTTATTGTTTCATTAAGCTTTATTCGTGAAGGAGAGTGTCATCTTGGGGAGCCCCCAGCTCTTCTTGGAAATGTCACCAACCAAACACAGAATTCCCTGAGCAGGAAGCCAGCAGGAGCCAGACTGGGGCTGGTCTACCCCAGCCCGGTGACCCTGCTGAAGGAAGCGGCTGTGGGCAGTCAAGCCACCCCATCGTTCATTCTTTCGCCACACCTGCTGAGTACATACTGGGTTCCCAGCCTTGGGAGTATAGATACGGCCAGAGCCCCCCTGAGGGAGCCGGGCCTCTCCAGCCCTCCCCTGCACAGCCCCCTATGGGCTCCCAGGTGCCTGCAGCCTAGAAGGGGACAGGGGGCCCTGGCAGAGCTGCACAGGGCCCAGGCAGCCACCAGAGCTGAGCACCCAGCCAAGGCACGATGTGGGGACACATGTCCCTTCGAGCCAGCTCTTCCTCGTGCGTTTGTCCTAGAGTTGTGCAGACACCTGGAGGGAGGGTCGCAGAGCAGTGCAGGTCCCTTGGGTGTGGGCACAGAAGCGCCAGGGTCCCAGTGTGGCTTCTACTGTGCCCCTGCCTCCAGATCAAGGCCAAGGCCGGCCAGGCCTCAGCGGCGTCGGGCCAAGCACCCAACGGGCCAGCCAGCAGCTCCCACACAGTGCCCGGAGCGCCCAGCCCATGTCCTCCCCGGGGACTGCGCGAGCCCCCCCTCCTCACCGCTTCCCTGCCACAGGCTCCCCAGTGGGGCAGTTTTGAAACACAGACCCAAGCACCCCACTTCCCCGGCACCCAAGCTCCACTCACCCCTCCGAATGAATTCGAGCAGCAGGGGCTCAGGGCCAGGGTCTCCACGTGGGACCCAACAATGCAGTCGGTGCCCAGGAGCCCGGGCCTGCTTGGCCCCCAGCCGGGGCTGTGCTGGAACCTAACCAGGTGCCTGTTTCCCCCGCCCAGCCCCCCAGCTCTCCTCTGATTCTCACCAGAAGCAGAGCAGGGAAATCAGAGGCGACCCTGCTGGAGCTGGCGGCCAGGGAACGCGGGTCCCAGCTGCCCTGCGCTGCCCACGCCCGCCTGCCGCTCAGTCTCTTCCCTTTCCAGCCTGCGGTTTTCACTCTTCTCTCCCTCCCTCTCATTCGCTCCCTCCCTCCCACCTCTCTTTCTCTCTCTCTGCCTCTGCCTCGCTGTCTCTCTGTCTCTGTCTCTCTCTCTCGCACACACACATGCAAGTAGAGCTCTTTCTTCAAACAACCATCGCAGAAGGCCTCAGATTTCAACTACAAACCAGAGTTGCCCTGTCCGAACAGGGGTGTGGGCAGGAGACCACCTCCCTCAGCGCCCTCTCACTCTGAAGGTCTCCAAGGAAAGGACCAGCCAGATTCGGAACCTCTGGGTTCAGGGACCGTGAATGACACGGCTGGGCCCAGCTCAGCTCCACGGAGGACGGAGTTCGGAGCAGGGATGCACGGCTGGGCCTCTCCTAACCCACAGAGCCAGCCCCAGCCCAGGAGGCCTCCTCCACCCTCATGCCATCCCAGGAAATATGTACAAGAAGTGTTTCTGCAACTGATGGGCATGGGGGCATGTGGAGAGGGAGAGGGCCCTGGGGTTCTGCCCGCCCAGGACCCCAGCCGTCAGCTGCCTTCCTCTCCTGACCAGGCCCCAGGGTGGGCGACCCCTCCGGTCCCGAGAGCTCGGCCAGCTGGGCCAGCTGCTCCTGGCCCTTCCTGCAGGCCAGTCCTTGTGTCCCCTGCAGGGCTGGTGGACAGGGAGGAGGGACACCTGTCACTGCCTGGCCAAGGCTGATGGGGATGCGGCTCCGTACTGGGCTGCCAGGGCAGTAGGTGCTGGGCTGGGAGAGATGTAGGGCACCGAGGGAGGACCTCAGGGAGCAGGGCAAGGCTCGGCAGGGAAGCAGGACACAGAAGGGACACGTGGGGAAGGGCTGACCTCAGAGGAGCTCTGGCCAGGAGGGACCTGGGCTGGGCCCCAAATTAGCAAAGTAGCGGCTGCTGTTTCTTGTGCACCTGCTACGGGCTGGCCCGTGCACGCGCCATCACTCATCCTTCCCAAAACCTTATAAGGGAGAAAGTGTGAATCCCATTTTCCAGATGAGGAAACCAAGGTCATGTGAGTCCTCCAGTTTCCCTCCTATGTAAATGTCAGAGATAGGATTTGAGCCAGGTGTGTCACCCTAGGTCTAGGTGGGGGAGGGCACTCCCGAAGGAGGGCCAGGGCAGGGCCATGGCCCACGGCAGGCTGGAGGAGCAGCAGGCAGCCTGCCGAGGCTGGGTGGAGGCACGGCAAGCACGCACCCGCGGGGAGAAGGCGGCGCCCTGCTCGGCCCGGAGAAAGCCCCCTCCTCGGGGCCCTGTCCCCACCCCCCCAGAGGGGCTAGGGAGGACTCAGAGGGTTTGGCCCAACTCCCCAGACACCTCCCCCCAATATCCCTTAACTCTGCAGGGAACCCAGGCAAGGCACACTCCACAAACTCCCTGTCCACCCAGCACCCAGCTCCAGGCTCCAACTGCACCCAGGCTCCAGCAGCACCCAGGCTCCTGCTGCACCCAGGCTCTAGGCTCCAGCAGCACCCAGGCTCCTGCTGCACCCAGGCTCTAGGCTCCAGCAGCACCCAGGCTCTAGCTGCACCCAGGCTCCAGGCTCCAGCAGCACCCAGCACCCAGGCTCCAACAGCACCCAGCACCCACATTCCAGGCTGCACCCAGTACCCAGACTCTACACAGCACCCTATATCCAGGCTCTAGGCCGCACCCAGCACCCTGTCTACAGGTTCCACCCAACACCCAGGCTCTGGGCTCCAGCAGCACCCAGCACCCAGGCTCCACCCAGCACCCAGCACCCAGCACCCAGGCTCCAGCAGCACTCTGCACCCAGGCCCCGGGCTCCAGGACAGCACAGCTGCGGCTCCATGAGGGGGGCCACACCTGGTCCGCGGAGCACCCGGGCCAGCTGCCCGCCCGGCCTTGCGGGCAGCGCTGACTCACAGGGGTCCGGCCAGGGGCCAGGCTGGCCCGGCTCTCAGCACGTCTGACTCACCGTCTCCTGCCCGAGCCACCGTACGACATTCCTTCCTTCTCCCAGAAACAACATCCATCTTCTTTTTTTTGATGCTGGCAGAGGAGCGTTTTCATGTTCTTGGGACTGTAAACTGAGCAGCGAATTTTCCGCAGCTTTTCCTCCTAAGTGGGCCAGGTGGGAAGGTGAAAAACAAGGCCATTTCGCTCCTGAGCAAAGTCAGAGCTCGTGAGCTGCCCTCGTTTCTCCTGAGGTCAGTCACCGGGGTTGGGGGGGAAGCAGAAATGTGCCGGAGACTTGGCACCAGGCTGGGGGACAGATCTGCTCAAAGGAGGGGGGGGGGCGCGACAGTAGCTGCCGCCTCCCATCAGGGGTCAGGAACAAGGTGTTCCTCCGACCCTCTGCAGTAACTAGCAACGTCAGAATTATTAGCCCATTTTGCATTTGTGGAAACGGGGGCTCTGAGAGGTGAAGCAATTTGCCCAAAGTTAAGTGTGAGAGGCAAGATTCAAGGCCAAGTCTGCGTAACCCCAAGGTTTGCACCTGCTCACTACGCCACGCCTCCTCCTGCTTCCGGTCCAGCATGGCCACATGGAAAGTGCCCATTTTCCTGCAAATGATAATGGCACCCACATGCCTGAGGGCCCTGAGAGCCGGCCGAGGTGCCTCACTCACTGGCTAGAACCCCTGACACCCATCTTCTGGCCAAGCTGTCTGCTCCCACCATTCCTACCCCCACCCCAAGGCCAAAGTCCCTGGTTGTATCTACAGGTGAAGGCATAGGGTGGAAAAGAGCAGTTCCAATGGCCACTGCCTGTGCGGCCAGGAGCTTGCTGCTCCACCAACCTGGGCAAGACTCCATTTCTCAGGTCTCTACCTCGGCCCAGCTGGGAACAGAGGCAGGCCCTGCACACACAGGCCCCTGCCGGACATAGGCGGCCCTTGGGAGCAAGCCTACTCACGTGCAGAGAGGCTCGCTGATGCGGGGATTGGGGAAAGGGACACTGCCCAGGTACAGAGAGCTGCACGCCGTGCCGTTGGCCCCCCTGCGCCTGTCCGGCGCCCCGGCTGGCTGACCCGGCACGGCTGCATAAACGGCCAGTGGGAGGCACAAGCAAGCGCCCGGAGGGTGGAGGCGAGCAAGGTCAGGGTTTGCCTCGCCGCCCCTCCCCGCGCCCAGCTAAGGCAGTCTTCTTGCACGGCGGCAGCCAGAGGCACAGCTCCAGGGCCAGCTCTCCCTCCCTCCCTTGCTCCCCGCTGTCGCCTGTCCCCAAAGGCCTCCATCATCCCTTGGTAGTTCCCTTGTCCTTCTCTTGTCCCTCTCGGACCTTTGCAAATCGACCCTTCCTTAACCCTCCCTGGTGACCGCGATTTCGGTCCCTGCAAGCGGAGGTGCTGACTTGAGAACAAAGAAATGGTGAGTAAGTGGGGGCTACTTCTGTGGCTCTCCTCTGGCTTTTATCATCATCAGAGTCTGGAGATTTCACATGCTCCTCTTAGGTGATTTGCTGCTCAGTTAAATTTTTGGAGACAGTCCAGAAGTATCTGCATTCCTCTTAGCTGCAGCTTCGATCCCTGAGGGGTAAATTCCTTGAGGACTAAGGGAGAACCCTTGAGCCCAGAGCCTTCCCCGGTTCCACACATGTGCACGCTCCGTGTACTTGCCAGGCCACTTCATGGCCCGAAGCAACGTGCTGCATTCCAGCCTGCTCTTTTATCGAAGGATAAAAGCTTTACTGCAACCCACGATCTTCTCTGTCCCCAGGAGAATTGCTTGGAGTATGTGAAGTTTATTCTGGATGGGAGACCTCAAGACGAGCAAAGCCCCAATTCCCACCTCCAAGGAGCCCACATATAATGCAGCACTGCAGGCCAGGGGCCTTAGGAACACAAGGGTGATGCTAACGCTGCCTGGAGGTATCAGGGCAGGCTTCCGGGAAGAAGTGGCATTCAAATTGCTTTTCAAAGGGATAAAAAGGAGCCTAGCACATGAGTGAGAAGAGCAAGGTCCTCTCAGAAAGAGGAAACTGCATGTGCAAAGGCCTGAAAGAGCATGCTGCGTTCCAGGGGCCACAGGCAGGGCCCCATGACTGGAGCCAGGAGGGTGCATGGGGACGCGGTAGACAGACGGGAGAGGGAGGCCGAGGGCATGCAGCCGGGCCTGTAATTCAGGAGGAAGAACCAAGCACGTGTGGGCCGAGGGATCAACGACTGTGTCAGCAAAGCAGCTGGTGTGAGTCTCTGCTGAGAGGCAGAACAGCCTTATGTGTGCACAGGAAAATACGGTTCGGAGTTCGAATTTAGGCTCCAGGAAAATGAGATGAACATTCAGGTCACGTAACTTCAAGTTGTCCAAGCAATGGATACTGCAGAGCACACACAGTCTTTGAGCTAGTGCATCCGTGTGCCTGCTGGTCGTGCCTCTTAAAGACGGAGACACAGATGATGGAAGGAAGGGAAAAGAAGGAAGGAAGATTCATGGATGGATGGATGAGACGGTGGATGAGTTTACAGCTAAATGACTAAGAGAAGTGTTTAAAAAGGCAGATAGAAGTTCCCAAAGCATTTGTCTCTTCCTGACGTCAAGCCTCTTTGTAACTCAGCAAATGAGCTCTACCAGCTGCCACAGAAACAAGAAGTTTGAGAATGGCCAACTGGATTGGAAGCCAAGGCCAAAGCTCCCAGAGCTCCTCGCTGTCTGTCGTATGGACCGGTGGGAGGGGGCCTCCGTGCCCGTCGTGCCTCTGGGCCCCTCTCCTGGGCTTACAGGAGGGATCCACACTGCACCGTGCCCTGGGAACAGCCCACACCGGGTAAATTCCCAGCAACATGACAACCAACTGAAGGAAACTCTTGCAATTTTCTGAGCCACAAATGGCTCTAAGGAAAGTCTGGTTCAGCTTTCAGACCTGGCAATAGCTTCCTTCATGGAAGAAGGACGGTGGCCATGAGCAGGCCGGTTTTTCCTTCCCTGTCTTCCCCAAGGAACTGGCCCTGCGCTGGGAAGGTTGAGCTTTCCCCACCTGTGGTTTTATGCTCACGCCAAGTCAATCAACTGAAACATAGCTTCGGTTCAGATGATTCTCAAGGAGGAAAACAGTAATTTTGCCTTCAAAGGAATGGGCCCTGAAGCCAGGAAATAAGAGTTATGTTTCTGGGCTGCCCTGGGGGAAAGCCAGGCTCAGACTTCAAGGGGGCCAAGCTCCCACCTCGGCCCCCCCACGGCTGGCTGGGAATGATCCCCGTCACCCAAAGATGACAACAGCTCATCAGTGGGCAGAGCAGGTGCTGAAGGGAGACCAGGACGTGCTGGAGGAGTCCACTGCACCCTCGGGCCGACAGGAGCACAGAAAAGAGAAAACAGAGTGAAAAACACACAGGAAGGAAGAGCGAGCTACACAGAAAAGAGGCAGAGGAGGAAGGCGGGCGGCGTGGAAAGTACGAGGCCTCCGCTTAAAACGGCCCGGGCGAGCCATTTTGCCACCCCGGGGCTCTGTCTTCTCGGGTACGAGATGGCTATGGTGCCCCTGCCCTGCTTGTCTGTCCCGTTCCAGGAAAGGAAGACGGCAAGGCTGTCGCGAGGTTGCAGTCACAGCCCGGAGCTGGTCAGCAGCACCTCCTGGCCCCCTCGCTGGCTAAGCCAGCAGACCCCGGCCTTCCTGCTCAGAACCCATGGCCCCGTCCAGCCTGCCCCGCTGCCCCTCACCCGCCGCGCCTGGGCCGGGCACGGCAGCGAGCCCTGCGACCCCATCTCCACGCCAGCCCCCCACGCCGCCCTCGCCCTCGCCCCCCAGGCCAACCTGTCTCGTCTTCCTAGGCACGTCGCTGTGTTCTAGAAGGCATGTAACGGCTTTCTATACACACAGGAACCCCCATTCCCCTCCACCCGGGGAAAATCAATGCCAAGAGGCTTGTTTTTCTAGGATTTCTAGGATTACCGCAATGGCAGTGAATCAGCCATATATATTGTTGAACACGACGAGCCAAACATTTTTCTGTAATTTCTACAATAATAGGAGGAAAGCTGAAAGAAGAAGAAAAAAACAAAACAGCTGGTGTTGTTAGGCTGGTCCTTGTAGGAGCCCGTCTCCAAAACTAACAACGGTTCCTATGAATTACCAACAACACTGTTTGCAAGGCAGTTGCTCCGTACAAGAAATGGAACAAGTGCGCAGGAGCTTCCTGAGGCCACGGGGCTTCTGGGGGACAGGCTGACCGAGGGCTGCGGGGGGCCGCCAGCCCTGGGTGCCCTGCCCAAGATCAGGTCACAGCAGCGGGGCCCATTTAGGGCAGGGGCAGTGTGGGAGGGGACGCGGCCAGCCCGGGCGGGGCGGCGGGCACTGGGCCACGCGTGCAGCAGCCCTCTGCACCCGGCGTGTTGCCTTCTGGCCCGTGAACCCCTTGAACTGACCCTGGAGCTTGGTCGAACGTGGTCCGGAAATCTAAAAGAGAGATAGGGTCTGAGGGACGTGGCGGGGAGAGGAGCAGAGGTCCCTGCAGGGGCGAGAACCGGGGACCTCGGGGGTGCAGGACCACGAGGAAGGAGGAGGAACGCTCCGGGCGGGGACCCCAAATGTCAGGTTGGGCCCCAGCTGCCCCGCTCACTGTCCCTGTGAACCGGGACCAGGTCCTGCCCCGGGGGCCGCGGCCTCACGGGCTGTTGTGCACGGAGCAGCAGCACAGGGCCCGTCGCCACGGCCTGTGCAAGGGGCAGGGAGGAGCAACTGGCCAGTCCCCCGGAGACCCCGCCGCTCCCATGGCGGTCTGCCCAGGCCAGGAGGGCCATTCTGGGCTTCAGAGCCCTAAAAGCAAGCGCCGTGTCCCCATCCAGGTCCCTGAGAGACAAGCAAGAGCCCCGGGCCCTCCTCTGGCCCTGGACCCCTGGGTGACAGCCAGCCACTGGGGACGGGGGGACCGTGCTGGCTGGGAGCCTGGAGGGCGGAACCGGAGCCCCCCGGGCCCCACGGCACTGGGGCTGTGCCCAGAAGGCCGAGCTTGCTCCCCGCAAGGCGCCCACGCAGCGGGCGGCTGCTCCTCAAGGCCCGGCCTGCCCCGAGCCCGCCCTGGACACCTGGGCCCTGACTCTGTCTTCACACCTTGGACCTTATTTTAGCAAAATGGACCTGTAAAAAGGATGGGCCTTGAAGGGAAAGGGGCTGGGGGCAGGAAGAGGCTCCAGGCTGTGCCCTGCGCTGCAGGTGGATGGAGAGGTCGAGGTAGCGACACTCAGGCTGGCCAATCCAGGTGCCTGGGGGTTGGGGAGAGGGGCAGTGAGAAAGTCCTTCCAGGGGCTGGGTTCAAGTGAGTGGGGGAGATGAAAAGCCTAGAAAGGAGGCTCCCAGAGGAAGGCAAAGCAGGAAAGGGGTCCCGGCCCCCACCCGCCCCCGCCCCCAAGGCATGTGGACGGGGTGACAGATTGAGTAGAAAAGAAGCAAGCGCTCCAGGGACCAGGGCATCCCAGACCTCCCGCAGCCTCTGTCCCCTCCACCCCACGGCCGCCCCTCGCCCACCTCTCCTGCTCTCCCACGCTGCCCTTCCTTGCCCCATCTTGTCCGGAAGCACCGTCAGCTTTGCCCTTCCCCGGGGTCTGCGTGAAGCCACGAGCAGCTGCTGTGAGTCTCCTCTCCATGTTTCGTGGATTCTGAGAGCGTCCCCTGGGCGCAGGACCCTATCCAGCCCCGGCAGCTCCTGCTCTGCTGGTTCAGGGGGCCCAGAAGAGGGAGGGAGAAGTCCACCCGCCCCTGGCCCCAGGAGGAGAAAGCTCTTCTTCCCTGGGGGAGCCAGGGATTTGAGGGAACCACAAGACAAACACCAAATGTTTTACCACTGGAAAGAACATTGAAAGTGTCCCTGGGACCCACTTTATCCAGAATTTCCAGGGGAGTTTCATTTGCGAGTGAGTCACCAAGAGCACAATGGCTGGTTCCGAGGACGGGGCCAGCTGAACTCTGTTTCAACAGAGTTTGGGGAAAAGATGGTCAAAAACTCGCCCTCTCTGCGCCCGCCCCGAAGCCAAAAGGGTGGCCTCGATCCTTTCCAAAGCCACCAACCACGGGCAGCTCGGCCGAACGCCACGCTCGTCTCCAAGAGGCTGGGTGAGGATGGGGCAGCCCCAAAAAATAGAGAGGGGCGATAAATCTCTGGCTGCCCAAGACAGGACTCTGGCATGTTCCATGTTCTTTCCCTGCCTAAAGGGGGAAAAACTGCATAACGAACAATCCATGCGCTCAGGAGAGCTGTCAGAGGCTTCGAGCTGCTTCCCGCTTTCTTCCTCCCAGACGAAATCTAGGCTTTTCTATGGCATCCAGCCTGGGACCCTCTGGCAAAGCCCCCTTCTCCGACGGGAAGTGAGCACTGGGCACGGGCCAGCAGGCGGAAATCGCCCCGTCCGCGCTGTTTCCCACATCATCCCGTCTGCACACGGGCCATGGCGGGAGAAATCCCAGAACCTGCGTGGGGCATGGTGGATTTCTAAGAGCAACTTCCGCTGAACGGCCCAGGAACTTATTCCAGAAAGCACGGCTAACAAACCACGGAGGTAAGTGTCCCCTGCACATCACCCACGTGTTGTATGAAGCCAGCAACACTCCCTCGAGGAAGAATTCCCATTGAACAGATGAGGACACTGAGGGTCTGAGAGGCTGAGTGCCCAGTCCAAGGCAGCAGTTAGCCAGTGGCGGGTAAAGGTGTACAAATCTGAGCCTAAAGGCCACGTTCCTGCGGTTCTGACGGGCTGTCACATCCTTCTCGGGACCAGTGAACCCCTGGCCCCAGTGGGCCCGGCTTCTCCAGGTGCACGGCTGTGGGAACAGTTCTAACGAGCAGCACGCCGGAAGAGTGTCTGGGCACAAAACCCAGCCCGCGGTCTAAACTCGGGCCCCGCGGCTACCATGAAAGGATCGTTGTCACTGCCATCGTCCTTGCCATCGGGCCTTCCTTGACCAGCGGTGATGCCGGCCTTCCGAGCAGCCCCCCAAGAGCAGCCAGCGCTTGAGGCTGCGAGCCCAGCTCCAGGTGGGGGTGGGAAGGCCACGGCAGCCCCCCACAGCCTCTCAGCGCCCACGGGCCCAGGGCGCAATCCAACCCCCCCAGGCCTGTCCCCAGGAGGTCAGCAGGACAAGAGCCTGCAGCTGCCAGGGCTCTGGGCTCAGCGATGCCACGGGTGCCCCTCAGGCCTCCCCCAAGAGCACCGGGCAGACAGGTGGGGGTCCCGGGCTCGGCTGTGGAACTCAGAGCCTTGGTTTCTTCTTCTGCAAATCAGTAACAAAGGCAAGGGCCTTTGGGAAGATTAAAACACAAAATGCAGTATAATGCACAGGGTCTGGTGCACGGTGCTCAAAAGTATTACTCTGAATATCAAAACCAATTATGAATATCAAAAATTAGTATGAGAGGAGGCGGATGTGGCTCCAGCGATAGGCCTTCTGCCTACCATATGGGAGGACCCGGGTTCCATCCCTGGGGCCTCCTGATGAAAAAGAAGAAGAGAAAGCATGCCTGCGTGGCAAGCCAGTGCCCGTGTGGCAAGCTGAGTGCCCGTGTGGCAAGCAGTGCCCGCGCAAGTGAGTCCCACAGCAAGACGATGACGCAACAGAAGAGATGAAGGGGAGAGTCAAGGTGAAGCGCAGCGGAGACCAGGAACTGAGGTGGCGCAGCTAACAGGAAAACTCTCTCCACATCGGAGGTCCCCAGGATAGTACCCCAGTGAATCCCAGAGGAGAAAAAGTGAGAAGAGAAGACTAAAAAAGAGAAATAGACACAGAAGATTTAAAAAAGAGGAATAGATACAGAAGATCACACAGCGAATGGATACAGACAGCAAAAGCAGCAGGGCAGGGGGAGGGGGAGGGGAAAATTAAGTAAATCTTCTTTAAAAAATTACTGAGTATGATTAAATCACACCCCCCCATTCACGTTTGCGGGGCCCACAGCACCCCTTCTCATCCTGCCCCCAACTCCAGCTCAGCCCGACACCACAGGGACGTGGCCTGAGCCCCTGGACAGCCCCGCGTCCCCAGCCAAGCCCTCCACACACAGCTTCCCCGCAGGATTGTCCCAGCACGAGGTGGGCAGGCCTCGGGACCCTTTGGGTGAAGCATTTCAGCGTCCCTGGTGGGGCACCTGGTGCCAGCTCCAGGGGGCAAGTCACTCCTCTGGGGCTCTGGGGAGGATCATGGGGCTACTGACCTGCAATGTGACCCCACCACCCACTTCCCCTCTGCAGGCCTCAGTTTCCTCATCTACAGATGGGGAGCTAAGCTTGATTCTCCAGGCTCTGCCAATGTGGAGTGCCCAGGACCGAAAAGCTGGCCTCGGGCTGGCTGTCACGTCCCCAGCAGTGTCCCCGCTCAGGGCTCTGCAAGGCACTCAAGAAAGCACCTTCCAGATGAATCTCTTCAGGAGCCCCAGATCCACAAAAGCAAAAATATGTCCAGCAGTTTCAGCCCTTTCCTCACGATCCCAACCAGAGAAAAATCGCCTGGGCCATCTCCCTCCCTGGGACACTCCACTGCCCTACCTGGCCAAAGTCCCACCTGAGCCCAGCTCCAGTCCCAACCCTCTGGGGAAGTTTCTCAGCCTGCCCCGCCCACTGAGAGTCCCTCCTGGTGCCAGACTCCTCCAGCTCTCCCAGCCCACCTCAGTCCGAAGGGACCTGGGGACGGTGACAGTGCCTGCCTCATCTCAGCACAGGTGGCATGGGCTGGGCACACGGGGGACAGAAGGAAACACCAACTGAAAGGAGGAGTATGGTGGCCCCAAAAAGTGCATTTTAAAAAACAAGACAGGCACTTTGTCTGCACCCTCCCTGCCCTGCGAGGCGCAGCCTAACTTGCTCTGTCTCTGAGCCTGTGGCACTTCCAGGGGACTGGACAGAGCGGGTGACAGCCAACCCCTTCAACATCTCCATGGCTTACCTGCCCTGAACCTGCGGCGGCACCGCACCTTGGGCCCTCCGTTGCCCAGACACCTGCAGCCACTTAACGGCAGAGCTGGGGAGACCCATAGAGAGCAACTAGCCTGACCTCACTGCTCTCCAGCCAGGAGAACTGAGGCCCATGTGCTGAATCGAAAACCTCCCCTGCCACCTCCCGCCCCGAGGGGCTCCATCCTGAGCCCTGCTCCCTCCCAGGGCGAGACCCAGACTATCCCCGCAGTTGAGCCACCAAGCATCTGCGAGGGTTACGTCATAAGCCATCTGCAGCTCGGGACAGCGCACAGCCCCTGCCAGCCCGGAGATCAGGCTGCAGCCGGCGGGCCCGTGTCGCACCCAGGGCTGCTGCAGCCTGCCGGTCGCAGCTGGAGAGCTCCCTGGCCCCTCTGGGCCAGCGCCCACTCCTTCCAGGCAGCCCTGGAGCCCACGGCCCATGAGAAAGGGCCCTCAGACCACGCGCCCTTACGCCCAAAAGCTCAGGGGTGACATCGTGAAGAGCGATTCCCCTGAAACAGCATTTAGGAATCCCTGGAAAGGGGAAGGCAAAAAGCCACAAGACCGTTTTTAGCCGAAGATTCCCTTGGCTGGCTGGAGGGGCCTCGGGGCAGGGGGGAGGGGGTGATGACGGGCCTAGCCCCTTCTCCTTCTAGCCACCAGCCCTAGGCTTGCCTCACCCCTTTCCAAACCACCACCACCACCAACCCAGCCTCTGCCAGGGGTTCTTAACCTCTGTCGCTCCACGGACCCCTTTGCAAGTCAGGGGAGGTGAATCCTACTGTAATTAATTGTGTACATTCATAAAGGAGGGAAACGCTAGCTTTGAGTTAGAAGTCAGAGAAAATAAAGATAATAAGTTGGTTTTTTTTTTTCAATTCAAGTTCACAGACCTCCTGAAATCTTTCAGGAGAAATGGGCTTCTTGGAGGTCCATGGACCCCTGGTGAAGAACCCCTGGCCTACCTACACTACCCCCAAAAGTCCATAGCCTTGCTGCACACCGCTCCCCAGGACACACTGTGCTGCCCTGAGAAGTGTATCCTTGCTACTCTGTTCCCTTGTTGGTAGCATGAAGTTAAAGTGTCCACAGGCCCCCCAGGAGGACAATGTCTTAGGTGTCAAGCAGAAGGAAAGAGTAAGGGAGGGTAACCTAGGCAGACAGGCCAGCTGCTCCCCGGTGAAGAGCCTGCCATGACCCAGGGCCACAGAGGGCAGCAGCAGACAGAGTAGCTAGGAGTCAAGTCACCGAGAGTGCCTAATACTAGCCTGAGAACCGCCCCGGCCCTAGTACCCCACCCCAACCCTGGCAAAGCATGGGCTTTGCTGAGAATTCAGGAGATACTCAGAGGAGGATCTGGCATCTCCAGGAGTCCTGGTGGAGTTGCAGGGACTTTGTGGGCCCAAATGGCAAATGGGCTTTCAGCCTTCAGAACTCAGCTCAAGGGCCATCTGTTCTCTGAAGCTTTTCTGACTCCCCAGTTCCTTTGTTGGCCCACCTTACCTGTGGAGAGGCTATGAGTATAGCACCTGTGACGCTTCATTGGTTCGTCTCTCTATCTTTCCCTAAATTTAAGCCTTTCAAGTGAAAAAAAAAACCTGTCTTATTTATCTTATTTATCTCTTGTGATTGGCATGGCATGCTTGCTCAAATTATGGATGGATGGGTGGTGGGAGGATGGATGATGGATGATGGGTGAATGGATGGCAGATGGATGGATAGAGGGAGGAAGGATTAGATGGATGATGGATTGATGGATGGATCAATGGATTGATGGATCAGTGATAGATGATGGATAGATGGATGGATGGATCAGGGGTCAGGGATGGAAGATAGATGATAGATGATGGATGGATGGATAGATGGATGGATGGATGGGTGGATGGGTGGTTGGATGGATGGGAGATGGAAGGTGGATGATGGATGGATGGATGGATGGATGGATGGATGGATGGATGGATGGATGGATGGATGGATGGATGGATGGATGGATGGATCATGGATCATGGATCATGGATCATGGATCATGGATCATGGATCATGGATGGAAGACAGATGATGGATGATGCACAGATGAAAGATGGATGGATGATGGATGATAGATCAAGATTTGAACAGCAAAAATCCTGGGAATCCTCCATTTCATAGCAGTTATAAAGCTGATAAACATATTCTAAAATTACCACTTGCCAAAGACCTAAAATGGATAAAAGTATTTGACCTAATCATCTTGGTTTTCCCAGATCCGCTTCCTTCTGTCATCTGCCCATCCCAATGGTGCCCAAAGTTCTTTGCAGACTCCTTAGCACAGCTAAACTGGGGCATCTGGCCCAACCTCCCAAAGACATCATGGGAGAGGAAGAGCCATGACAGGATCCTGGCACCAGAACAGCCCCTCAGTAATTACTTCTTTCCAGACAGACATAAATATACAGATTAGTCTTTCTGCATTTTTCTCATAAAAATAACAACAGTTCCTCAGTACACTGGCATGAGCACGGACATTAAGCATTGCAACCTGCTGTTCTTGGCAGCTGAGGGCTGGCCTTCCTTGCTCTTTCCCCCCACACCGCCGCCGCCTCGGGCTCTTGGAGGGCTCCTCACGCCTGGCTCTGTCCACCCCTATCACCCCAGAGCAGGTTGGCAGCCAAGCTCCAAGACTGGCTAAGGGCTTTTATGAGCATCATGTCCATGCTTTGCTATGCCCTTGGCTGGCTTTTTATCTGCTTTTAGTCATTATGTAACGAAAACTCTGTGCACACAATGATTATATGCCCCATTCTGCAACGGAGGAAATTTGGAGCAGGTTTGCTCTGTCCCTGTCCTAACCCAGAAGAACAACCCAAAGCTGACCGCCTGGCTTTACACACACACACTCTCTCCCCCCACCACCCTCCCTGCCCCTTCCCTCCTCCTCCTTCTATTTCCTCCCCCTCCCTCTACCCGTCCCCAGGCTCCCCGGCTAGACTTAGGGTCACGACCACACGCCAAGGACGAAGACCCCCACCCTTCCGCTCTCTCTGCCTCCCCCGCTGCTGCACCTGACCTTGCCTCTCCTCACATCTGCGGGCTCCAGCATCGCAAGCAGGCCTGGTCCTGGGGTATTCATCAGCAGACCCTGCACTCGAAAGCCCGCGAAGCCCCCAAGCTGAAAGACGTCCCAGCCTCACCCTCCTGCCAGATCAGGCCTCCAGCCACCGGCCAAGGATCCGGGACCAGCTGTCAGCTGGCCATTGCTCTCTCTCTGGAAGACAAACGAAGGCTGGAACTGCTCCCAGGCCATGGAGGGCTTTGCCGTCTCTTCCATGTGATGCTGTTAGCCCTGGTAGTGTCCCCAAGAAGATCCAAGACAAGGTGCAGAAGCTCGTGTCTGTATCCGACGACTTCCACACACACCGCCAGCTGCGCAGGGCGTCTCGCAAGAGGGCCATGCCTCTGAATGAAAAGAACATGAGTTGTGGAGCCAGAGGCCTTAGGTGCAAGGTCCAGCTCCACCACCTACCAGCTGGGAGGTCTCCGACAAGGTCACTTTCCCTCTCTGAAATACTCAAGTAAAACTCATGGTGTTGGACAAGATCATCTGTGTGTGTGTAAATACATATACCCATGTATATTTCCTTCTATTATGCCATGTTCTGCCCCATGCTATTCTTAAAATACCTCTTAGAGATCATGTTGCATGAGTGCATAAATCTTTCTCATTCTTTCTAGAGCTATGTAGTATTCCATTGTGTGGATGTATCATTTTTAAAGAAAGAATTCTCTATCCATTTCTAGTTAGCTTATTGTCAGTCTTTGGTTATAGCCATCCATGTTGCAAGGAATAATCTTGTAAAAGATCATTTATGACATGTAAAGATATATCTGCAGGAAATTTTATGGAATGCTCTTGCTGGGTCAAAGGGTACATGCATTTTTAATTTGGGTAAACATTTCCAAATCACCTTCCACAGGTGTTGAACCAATTTGTACTTCCACTACAAGGTATGTTTCCCACCTTCTCAAAAACACAGTTTATTATCTAACATTTTGATCATTGCCAATCTGCTGGTGAAAAATAATATCTTGGTATAGTTATCATTTGAATTGTTCTCATTTTTGGTGGGTATGAGGATCTTTTTGTATGTTTGTGTGCCATTTTTATTTCCTTTTCTGTGAACTATTTATAATTTTTGCTCATAGCATTTATTGAGTGGTGGGTTGTCAGCATATACAGAGTTTTTAACCTGGGGCTTCAGAGGGCCCAGAAACTTCCAGAAATTGCATACAAATATTGTGTAAATAAACTTGCATTCATTTTTCGCCAGAATGTGTTCATTGCTTTTGTCAATCTTCAAAGGGTCTGTTGAGGTTAAAAAGTGAACAAGCTGCACCGCTGAGCCTGCCCAGCCCGCGGAAGTGAAGGGAGCGTGGGAGCCGGGACTCAGAGTGGGAACCGCAAAAGTTAGTTAGATCTCTCGGATAGGCTGTGACCCCCGAAATACCTGATCAATGGGGAACAGGAGAGGGACCCGTGAGTTGGGTTTAGGTTATAAACGTCACCCTTTCTTGTTTGGCGCCCCGGTCATCTTATCCAGGTCGTGCACCCGTTCTTGCAAGATCGTTAAAAAAATTCTTTTCTCCTCAAAAAAAAGAAAAAATGAACAAGCTGTGGGACGCGTCTCCAAGAACCTTCCAGAGCTAAGAACAATCTTCTTGGATCCACAAGTTCATCAAGGTTTAAGCCCTGGTCATGCACAGGCACCTATCTGAGCCCAGTGCCGGCTCTGTGGGGTCATGGGACACTCCCCAGCACTGGCTTTGCAAATCCAAGCGAGTTAAGCATGATACTCCTAGGTGGGATGGTAGGTGCCCAAGTTTTCTGATTGCCATTTAGAAAATAATACTTTCCATAGGTCTAGAAATTGGGTGAGAGATTGTGACACTCTGTTTGGGTGCCCTAGGCCAAGTCTTTGTTCATCAGATATAAAATACTTTTCAAGTACACAGATGGAGGAAAGCTCTCCTTGGCTATTCACCCCTAGGGCGCCAGGATAAATTAGACAATAACGAAGATCCTGTGGGGCTCTGAATTTCACTCCAGTTCTGCTGTGCATTTCATTAGCCCCCGTCACCTTGAGTCCAGAGGGCAAGTGCATTTGCCATGCTGGAATGCCATCATTCCCGCTGAAATCAGCAAAGCCTTTTTAGGGCCAGTCTCTGCCCCATCAGCCCTGCCTGCAGAGACCAGCCACCACGCACCTTCTTAGGATACTGGTTCTCCACTCACCGAGGTATTTCCTGATGACTTGGTAAAATGAGGAAGGAACGGCTGGGTGACCCTTCCTCTAAGCGGATTACCGAGTGGACTACAAGTGACAAATCCATTCCAACATCCTTCTCTCTCCAAGCCTTTTGGATTCCTTTCTCTGCTTTATACCAAGGAGGCTCTGACATACCCGTTGAATTCATAATTCACCACTGAGCCCAGGTTTAAGGCAACCAGAAAAGAAAGCGGCTGACATCGCACTGAGCTGCCCAAGCTAACATACGAAATCAAGAACCCGATGCCCCGCAGCACCCACCTTCGTCTCCTCCCTGTACGGCTCTGGCGTGCGCACTTAATTGTTCTGGGTCAGACTTTGTGCTCACCCCTCCCGGTGAGCAGCGATCTGACCTGGTTGTGGATCTGGAGGCAAGGAGGGGCACCGAGGGCTGGTGGGAGTGGGACTTAAGGAGACTTGGCGTCTCCTTACAAGGTCCTCGATCAACGGGAAGGGAGCACCCTCAGATGGGGGAGAAGAGGCTGCTTTTTGTTGGTGGTGGGGTTTTTTGTTTTTGTTTTTTGTTTTGTTTTGTTTTGTTTATTAAATTCTTTTTTTTTTAATATACATAGATCACAAAAAATGTTACATTGAAAAATATAGGAGGTTCCCACATACCCCCACACCAACCCCCCACTCCTCCCACATCAACAACTTCTTTCATCATTGTGGCACAATCACTACATTTAGCAAATACATTTTGGAGCACTGCTGTACCGCATGGATTATAGTTTACATTGTAGTTTACACTCTCCCACAGCACATTCAGTGGATTATGGAAGGATATATAATGTCCAGCATCTGTCCCTGCAATATCCTTTAGGACAACTCCAAGACCCAAAAATGCCCCCACATCTCATCTCCTCTCCCTGCCCTCAGCAAATACCATGGCCACTTTCTCCAAATCAATGCTACAGTTTCTTCCATTACTAGCCACAATAGTTCTATCATAGAATACCAATAAGTTCACTCTAATCCATATTTTATTTCTCCATCCTGTGGACCCTGGGTTGATGATGTCCACTCCACCTCTATATCGAGAGGGGGCTTAGATCCCACACGGTTGATGGATGCGATTCTCTTGCTTGGATTTGTAGGCACTCTCGGGTCCCTGGTGTGGTGGTTGGCCATCTTCACCTCCCTGTTAGCTGACCTGTTTAAATCCAACAAACAGGAGAGTAGGAGTTGCAACTCTGCTGAGGCTCAGGGTCCAGCTGGCACATGGCCAGTTCAGAGATTCAAGTCTCCTGGGTATACACCAACCCCAGTGCCAACCACAGGTTCAGTAAAAGTGATAGAAGAGACATATGTAAAAAGGTCACATCTGAGTCCAACTCCATCACACTCAGGAACACAAATTCCAAAGTAGGGCCCACTGACAAGGCACTAAACTCCAGAGCCATCTGCCATGACCTTAGAACCTGTGTGTCTCCGTAGCCCTCAGGAGCACCAGTACCTGGATTTGTATCTACTTTGGCTGTCTCTGAGATGTGCATAAGCACAACCCTTCTGATGATGCTGCTTTTGATGGCAAAGGAAGCCCAGTGAAATTCAGGAGTAGAGTCAAACCACTCTGATCCAGCCCAATCTACCCGAATGTCCCTACAATTCTCAGGGTCTCATTGTTTCCCGAACAATGCTCTCGAGTTCACACATGCTGTGGATTATTTTGTGGTGTACTTTGCAATCTCCTGATCAAAGCTGATGATAAGTTAACCTTGGAGCTACAAGGCAGCCCAAAGGCAAGTATTTAAGGCAGTTAGAGAAGCATTCTGCTACTGTGACCATAACTTGAGCAGAGAGTGTAAACCCCTGAGATCTTTAACTTCTTGCTCTCCAGGGCAATTAGAAAGAGCCACGTGGGATCTGAGCCCCTCTCAATTTAGAGGTGGAGTGGACATCGCCATCCCAGGGTCCTCAGGATGGAGGAGTCAAATATGGATTAGAGTGGACTTATTGGTAGTCTACTACAGAATTATTGTGACTCTAGCAATGGAAGAAATTATATCATTGATGTGGAGACAGTGGCCATGGGAGTTGCTGAAGGCAGAAAGAGGGAAAAGGAGTGTGATATGGGGGCATTTTCAGGACTTGGAATTGTCCTCAATAATATTGCAGGGATATATGCAGGACATTATACATCCTGCTATAACCCACTGAATGGACTGGGAGAGAGTGTAAACTACAACATAAACTATAATCCATGCTGTGTAGCAGTGCTCCAAAAGGTACTTATCACATGCAATGAATGTGTCACACTAACGAAAGAAGTTGTCGATGTGGGAGGAGTAGGGGGAGAGGGTATATGGGAATCTCTTATATTTATTAATGTAACATTTTGTGAGATCTATGTATCTTTTTTCTTCTTCTTATTTTCTTTAAAATGTTACATTCAAAAAATATGAGGTTTTCATATACCTCCTACCCCCCTCACCCCACTCCTCCCACTCCTTCCATCATCATGGCACATTCACTGCACCTGGTGAATACATTTTGGAGCACTGTTGCACCGCGTGGACAGTTGGTCTACACTGTAGTCTACACTCTTCCCCAGTCCACCCAGTGGGCCATGGCAGGACATACAATGTCCAGCATCTGTCCCTGCAGCACCACCCAGGACAACTCCAAGTCCTGAAAATGCCCCCACATCATATCTCTTCTTCCCTCTCCCCACCCTCAGCAGCTACCATGGCCACTGTCTCCACATCAATGCTACAATTTCTTCCATTACTAATCACAATAGTTTCACAGCAGAACATCAGCAAGTCCACTCTAATCCATATTTTATTCCTCCATCCTGTGGACCCTGGGATGGTTATGTCCAGTCCCCCTCTACATCAAGAGAGGGCTTAGATTCCACATGGATGATGGATGCAATTCAATAGCCACTGAGGTTGACACTGTCTTAGAGAATAACTTTTAATCCGACAGTCACTTTTAATCTTGGGGGGCCCTTTGCTCACCTTTCATAAATCCCAAATTGGGTATTTGAGGCCTGACCCTCAGAGTCCTTTGTTCTTGCACAGCCAGAAGGAGTAACTTGACTCTGACCCCCAGAAGCTCGAGATTACGCCCCAGGAGACCCCCCGGGGTCAAGGTGCTGAGCTGCCCACCCCCCCGGAATGTCCTTCCTCCCCTGCCCCACCAACACACCCTGGGCATCAGGGAGTGGATGGACAGGTGGGGCCTCACCTGCCAAGCTCCGAGCACCTCAAAGGTGGAATCCCTTCCAGTTCCTCTTTGCAGCCCCCCATCCTGCACAAGCTGGCAGAGAAGAAGCTCAGGAGATGCTTGCGGGGTGAAAGAACGCAGGAATGACCACCGCAGGACTTGAGCAGCTTTACAGCCCTGTCACTGACTCTAGCAACTTCTCTTTACAGGTCTTGCTTCTTTCCAGACATTCTGCTTCTCTCAAAACCTCTTTTCAACAGACATTGGAACAGGGCAAAGCAGAGCAAAGACAGGCCTGGGTGGTCCCTTCCTGGGGACACACAGCGTGCGGGACGCCCATCAGGGACTAGAGGCCACCAGCGCAACATCCTAGCAGTTCTGAGGCTCTCTGGCTGGGTAAGCATTGAGGGACGTAGGGCAGGCAGCCTGGCCGAGCACCTGCCAGCTCCTGAGCTCCAGGGAAGGGGTTATCTTGCTGGCCTCCGGGCCAGGATCTGAGGCACAGGCTGACCTCTTCTAGCGGATGAGTTCTGAAAACCTGCACCCTGACTCGCGGAGCTCCCCCACTGCACACGCAGTCAGGCCGGGCCTTGCCGGGAGGCATTCACCGGGGGCCCTGGCCCTTCCTCGGACAGCTTTGAATCTTGCCGGCACGTCCCAGGGCAAGCTGGGTGTCCGCACGTCCCGGATGCTCACACAGACTCGGGGAGGGCAGCGTGAGCGTGAGTCACATGGCGGTGTGGCCACCAGCCGGGATGAAGATGGACCTGGCCTTCATGGGAAGCAGAGGGCCATGGTCCCAGCGAAGCCGGGGCCTCCTGGCTGGGAGCCTTGAGTCCAGGTTCAAGAGCAGTTTAACGGGGGGGGGGGGGGGGGGGGGGGTTGAAGGACAGGGAAGAGAGAAGGAAAGCTTTAGAGCCATCTCCCCCCCCTCCAGGTGGCTGGACTCTTTGATGATGGAAGAAGCCAGCTTTGCCCTCAGTGGTGTCAGAGACCCAATCCCTGGCCCCAGACCCGCTCTTCTCAGTTACGTGAACTTCAACAAGGCCCTTGGACGTGCTGGTCCCTGGCACAACTGGCAGACGGGTGGAGTATGTGCAGTGCCCCGGGGAGCGCATGGTGCCTGCAGTATTTGGGCTCTAACTCTCCTCTGAGAACTGGAGGCAAGAGTCTTTAGTTAGAAAGGTGCTCCTTCTAGCTCCTGACACACATATGCAAACCCCAAAAGCACAAACTGAGCCTAGGGCTGGGCACACAGATTTCTCCATCAAAAGCTTTTGAATTGATTAAGGAAGAAAAGGCTTCTGGAGGAAAAATATACTCATTTCTTTTCTTTTTTCTTTCTTTAAAGAAGTTGTAGGTTTGCAGAAAAATCATGCATAAAATACAGAGCTCCCATCTACCACCCTATTATGAACACCTTGGATGGTTAAACCCTTCTTGGATATGTGGTTTCCAAATATTATCTCCTCTTGTGCAGATTGTCATTGTACTTGCCTGATAAACTTCTCTGATGCACAGAAGTTTTTAATTTCGATGAGGGACCATTTATCTATTTTTCTTTGCTTGCTTGTACTTTGGGTATAAAGTCTAGAAATTGTTGCCCAACATGCGACCCTGTAGATGCTTTCCTATGATTTCTTTAAGGAGTTTTATGGCTCTGCTCCTTACATTTAAGTCTTTGATCCATTTTGAGTTGACTTTTGTGTATAGTACGAGGTCAGGATCTACTTTTATACTTCTGCATATGGAGATCCATTTTTCCAGGCACCATTTGTTGAAGACTATTCTTTTCCCATTGAGTGGACTTGGCACCCTTGTCAAAAATCAGCTGCCCATAAATGTGAGGGTTGAATTCCAAACTCTCAATCTGATTCCATTAGTCTATATGTCTGTCCTTGTGTCAGTACCCTGCTGTTTTGATTTCTGTGGCTTTGTAATAAATTTTAAGATCAGGAAGTGTGAGGCCTCCAACTTCTTTTTTAAAGATGGCTTCGACTATTCACTGCCCCTCTATATAAATTTGATGATTGGCTTTTCCATTTCTGCAAAGAAGGCTGTTGGAATTTTTGTTGGGCTTGCATAGAATCTGTACATCACTTTGGGTCAAACTGACATCTGAACAGCAATCTTCCAATCCATGAACACAGAATGCCCTTTGATTTATTTAGGTCTTCTTTGATTTCTTTTAGCAATGTTATGTAGTTCTCTGTGTACAAGTCCTTTACATCTTGGCTAGATTTACTTCTATATATTTAAATACTTTATTTGCTATTGTAATGGAATTTTTTCTTGATTTTTCTTCAGATTGTTCACTACTAGTGTAAAGAAACACTCCTGAATTTGGGATATTAATCTTGTACCACCACGACTTTGGTGAATTCATTTATTTTCTCTAAGAGCTTTGCTGTAGATTTTTCAGGATTTTCTGTATATAGGATCATGTCATCTGCAAATAGAGAAAGTTTTACTTCTTTCTTTCCAATCTGAGTGTCTTTTATTTCTTTTTCTTGCCTAATTGCTCTGGCTAGAACTTCCAGTACAATGCTGAGTAATAGTGGTGACAGTGGGCATCCTTGTCTTGTTCCAGATCTCAGAGGGAAAGCTTTCAGTCTTTCCCTAAAAAGTGGGATGTTAGCTGTGGGTTTTTTACATATGCTCTTTATCATGTTGAGGATGTTTCCATCTATTCCTAACTTAATAAGTGTTTTTTATCATGAAGGGGTGCTGGATTTTGTCAAATGCCTTTTCTGTGTCAATTGAGATGACTATGTGTGTTTGTTTTATCCTTTGCTGTGCTGATGTGGTGTATTACATTAACTGATTTTCTTATGTCAAATCACCCTTGCATCCTTGGGATACATCCCACTTTATTATGGTGATAGAGGAACCAAGGACCACCAGCAGCCAGTCCCAGAAAGTCATCATCTTTGGACAGAAAACATCACCTGCATGATGTCTTGATTTGGACTTTTCACTAAGCCCCAAAGTTATGAATGAATAAATCCCCATTGTTTAACCTGACTCATTCGTAGTATTTGCTTCAGCAACCTAGGAAACTAAAACAGGTCTGTAATTCTCCTCTCTGTGGTGTCTTTGTCTGACTTTGGTAGAAGGGTGATGTTGGCCTCATAGAACAAATTAGGGAGTGTTCTTTCCTCTTCAATTTTTTAGAAAAGTTTGGGCAGGATTGGTGTTAATTTTTCTTGGAATGTTTGGTTGGCAAGTCCGCAGCACTTTAAGTATTTCAACCCATGTCCTGCTTGCCTCTATGGTTTGTGATGAGAAAGCAGCACTTAACCTAATTTGGATTCCCTTGTATATAACACATTGTTTTTTCTCTTGCAGCTTGCAGAACTGTCTCCTTGTCCTTTGCATTTGGCAGTTTGAACACCATGTATCTGGGTAAATCTCTCTTCAAGGTTATCCTGTTTGGTGATTGATGGACTTCTTGGATGTGCATATTCACATCTTTTGACAAGTTTGGGAAGTTTTCTGCCCTTATTTCTTTGCCTATATCTTCTGCTCCTTTTTCTCCTTCTTCTTTTCCATGACTCCCACAATGTGTATATTGATACATTTGATAGTATCCCACAGGTCTTATAGGCAACTTGCACTTTTTATAATTCTTTTTTCTTTCTGATCATCAACCTGGCTCATTTCAAAGGTCTTTTCTTCAAGTTCACTGACTCTTTCTTCTGCCAGCTTCAATCTGATGTTGAAACCCTCCTGGGACTTTTTTATTTCAGTTATTGCGGTCTTCAACTCAACTGAATCTGTTTAGTTCCTTTTTAAAATTTGCATTTCTTTATTAAGTTTTCATATTGCTCATTCATTGTTTTCCTGATACCTTTAGTTCTCTTTTTTATTTTCCTTCATCTCCTTGAGCATACTGAAGATTATTATCCTAGAGTCTTGTTCCAGTATGCCCACAGCTTGTTTTTCATAATTGATGTTTTCTGGATTTTTATCCTTTTCCTTTGGATGGCCATCATTTCTTATTTCCTTGTATGGCCTCAAATCTTTGTTGCACACTGTACATTTTAATATTTTAAATGTTAGCTCTGGGATTTTGTCCCTGAGCTGTCTGTTTCTTGAGTTTCTGTCTAGATAGTGATATGGCAGAGACGTTCTTGAGTACCAGAAGATAACAAAATCAAACAAACCAATGCAGAAAACCCCTTTCACAGCTGGCTTTACATTGGCAGATGCTCTCTTTCAGAGTTCAGCCCTCCTATTAAGAGGGTCAGCCCAAGGCAAATGAAGTGTAGGGTCAGTCCTCCCTGTATTTTGGGGTCTGTGTCTTGTCCTGGGCTTGTGCTTGCTCTTGACCTTAAGAGCTCCCTTGTCTACAGGAATTTGAATGTCCTCTCTTCTCCTTAGACTTTCTCCCTCTACCAGGTGTTCCATAGCAGGACTTAAAGCAGGTAAGCCTTTGCCCAGGCCACCTGACTCAATTGTTTCTTACCATGCTTTTGCTGTCTCAAGCTGCTTTTTGTCTGGAGGACAAATTCTTGGAGGGGTGGTGAGCAGGATAGGAGTGTCCAGGTCAGTCTTTCCCAGCCAGAACAAGGCCAGGGCCCCACAAAGGGAGTGCCAGCTGGCTCTGAACTGTCCTGGAAAGGAGCTGAAATAGGGGCTTGGAAGGGCTCCAGGACCTTCTCCCCTGGCTCCCCAAATCTGTGCCTTCTTGACTCGGCAGCTGCCCAGAAAACACAGCCCTTCAACTGTCCTCCTCAGCTCTGAGGAAGGGCACCATCATTAAGTCCTCTGCCACTTCTGTCTGGAATTGATTGGAACAATAGCCACCCTCAGAGCCAGGCCCCAAGAATGCAAAATAGCCAATCAAAAGCTGTGATTAGCAATTAGACTACACACCCCCAGTGTTGGGGCACTAGACCTCTAGACCCCACCATGGCACCAGCAATCTGCCTAAGATGTCAGGGTTGACTGCCACAATGCTGGTGCGATTCACTGGTATTTACCATGATTTACCAGCCTCTTCCTCTTACTGTTCCCTGGACATTGCACGGTGTTATTCTAGATTCCAGAGTTTCAAAATAGTTGATTCAGACAGTTCGTACCTGTTTAAGAGTTGTTTTAGTGGAGGGACTGATTCCTGGAGCTTCCAACACCACCATCATCCCACAATCCTCCCAAAAATATTCTATTTAATGGTTAACAAGAGAGGAAATTCTAGGACCCTGAACTCCAAATCATAATGCTTTTGTGATTGTGTTCTACCTGTGGATTTTCTCTGTACAGAGAACAGGGCTAAGAACAAGTGAAACCCAGAGAAAGATGGGCAGGCATAGAGAAACAGATGGATTGAGAAGCTGATGGCCTCTTTGTGAAATGGGACCCTGCCTCTGCAGACCCCGCCTTGCCTTGGACTGGATTTACCTTTCCTATTAAACAAGACCCAGCCTTTGCTTTGCAGGGAAATCTTGTCATGAGCTCAGAGTCCCACATACTTCCCTAGTGAGCTTCAGCTCACTCCTTCACCATTAATCTAGAGGACGTTAGCTCCCCAAGTGGCTCATTGTTTCCGGTTTTATCTGAAACAAAAATAGACTCTTGAAAACCTTCCAGTCTTTGGGTCATCGGTTTACAGGCTTCACTCGGCCTGGCTGCGATTCCTCTCCCAGCTGCCCACCCCCTGAGCTCACTCAGAACACCATGACTGCCTTGGCCACAGCCAGGTTAAATTGATGGTGGGGTTTGGTTCAACACAGCATGTTCTTCCTCCAGGCAGTTCAGATGGTCCTTGGATATGAAGCAGCTATTCATGGACAGCGATGCCAAGCAGCCAGACACTTTAGTCAGCCGCCAAGACATGGACCACTGGTGCCAATCACGTCCCTCTTGGGGAATGACTCAGATATCACTTAGGAGAGCCACCACCCTTCCTCTGGGATCCCAGGGAATACCATGTGTACAGCTCTTTCCACAGTTAACCCGTTCTCTGCTGCGATCGTTTATCTACATCTCTTGCCTCTGTCATTGGAGTGGATGGTTCTGAATGACAGGAGCGATGCCTGATTGTGCTCCAGGACCTTTTTAGAAAATATAACCAACATCACTCCTATTTGATTTTTATTGAAAGAGACTTTGTGAGAAAAATGTATTTATGGAATAATTGACTGGAGGATATGAATTCATATGTAGACTCTATAAAGTCCAGTGTTGAATCAGACCAAGTCACCAAGAGCTACTTGCCCAGGCTGCCTTGCTTGACCATCATCTTTCCCAGTAACTCCCATTAAACCTTCCTGAACTGAACGTTGCCATTGTGTGCTCCACTTGCTCCGAGAACTGGTATAACAAAGGGCCACGTGAAACTTGGACTTATTTATGGAAGGGAAATTCTCCCGTATTTGACTCAGTGCCTCACCTCCCGCTAAGGTTTCTCCTAAGCATCTTGTTTGTTGTCGTCTCATGGGTACTGTGGAACAAGTTGCTATACAGTGCGTCATGGGAACACAGACTCGGGTGCAACTGGGGCTTTCAGGAAGTGACTGCTTTATTACCTACACAGCACAAAGGAGCAGGGGGAGAGAGTCCATCTCGGCCAGCCCCTTGGGGAATCCAGCTGCTCAGGTCAGCATCGGCGGCTGGCAGCTGCACATGCCTCTCTTCTCATCGGAGATAAGGGTCCCCTGTGATGGCTGAGTGCTGAGCTTTTATACCCTCCAGGGAAGGGGGTTATGCCAAAGAACAGCCTCGGTGCCCTGGTTAGATTCCAGGAAGAGTTAAGATGCACCTGGTTGCCTGCAGTCTCTTGCCACATAGAAACATACCAACCAAGAGAGGAAGCATAGCAAACCCCTGCACACAAACAAGCAAGAGGGAAAAGGAGGGGGTTCGGCAAGGGCTAGGAGGGGGTGCTGAGTGTGTCCTTGACTTTTAGGAAGATTTCCCCATGTACCTTGGCTAAACTTGAGCCCACCACACGGACATACACAGGAATGCACTTTGAGGACAACCCTTCCCTCTGACTTTGTTTCTTCTCCTACACCCATCTTCCCAACGACTCAATCCTTGATCTTGTTATTTTATCCTGCTGTTTGTAAATTACCCTGAGTTCTTTTGAAACAAGTTTACATCTGAATTAATTATTCACAGATTAACTAATTGCATAGCTCTATCAATTAGGATAGGCTAGGTTTTGCTACAGTAATAAATAATCCCGAGATCTCCATGGCTTGACGTACAGACATCTAAGTGTTTGTAATTTATTTATTTCTCATACGCCCTCATTTATTAGTATTTCTCACATAGCTCTCGATAGGAGCCGTGCCCTAGGCCATCATCACTCAATCTTGCACTTTAAGCAGAACAGTTTATTACCATTCACATGCTTTAATTAGTTTCTTAGATGTGTTTATCTCTAATATTGCATCACTCAATTTTGCTGAAGAAAGTCATTTTTTCAATACGACATTATCATTTTAGATTGTTTCATAAGCTTGCCTGCAGTTTTCTTCAGAGTTGCATGTTATGGTCAATGAACTTGAAAATGTTAATTAACTCTTTTTATAATTGATCTTTGGACCACAAATTTTTTTTTTCTTTTCTGACATACCAGGGTTGGAGATCGAACCTGGGACCCCGTATATGGGAAGCCAGTGCTCAACCACTGAGCCACATAGGGTGCCCTGAGTTGGTTTTCTCATTTGTTTGTTTTCTTTGTTTGTTTGTTTGTTTTTAGGAGGCACCAGACACTGAACCCAGGACCTCATGTGGGATGCAGACACAATACTCCTTGAGCCACATCCACTGCCCCCCCCCCCAGGATGGCTTCCCTGTCTGTTTGGTTGCTTTGCTTGTTTTCTGCTCATTGTCTGCTCATTGCTTGTTTTGGTTTTTTCCTTAGGAGGCACTGGGAACTGAACCCAGGACCTCCCTCATGGGAGGTAGGCGCTTAACTGCTTGAGCCACACTCTCTCCCCCCACAATTTTTTAATTGAGAAAACATTCTGCCAGATGCTAAGATATC
This sequence comes from Dasypus novemcinctus, assembly GCF_030445035.2. NCBI lineage: Eukaryota > Metazoa > Chordata > Mammalia > Cingulata > Dasypodidae > Dasypus > Dasypus novemcinctus. The sequence goes on from NC_080697.1 coordinate 9,893,999, forward strand.
AGAGGAAGTTTGGTTAAATGGAGGAGGCTGTCATTTTTATTTATTTTTCATGTTGAAATGAGTAAATATTCTACTTTAAATATTTTCAGATTCTTTTGCTTCAGTAGTTTTTCATGACAAAACATGTCAAATAAATCATCTCTATTTAAAATTCTTTTAATTGTTTCACCAGTTTCAGATGCTGCAAAATCATAAGCTCACTCAATTTCTTTCCATTGCAGTATAGAATATAAAATTACCTAATTTACATAAGTGCCTCATCAAAAGATTCTCCTTCTAAATCGAGTTATTCCAAAGCACTCTTATAGAATTTGAAAATTCAATTTTGTTCACCATTTATGCTCTCATTTGATTTGTTCAGCAATTCCCTTGCTTTGGTAGAGATAAATTTCAGTGTCTTCTTACTTGTTGGCTTTGTTTTCAATAATTGCAACTCACTGAAAGATTCAAAAACTGATGTCTTGGTGTGATCCATTCATTTAAATTTGATTAAATATTACCAGCTGGTTTTGGACAAAACTTAGATTTGTTAACACAAAAGCTCAATAACATTTTAGGACACTTAGGTTGATTCACAAAGTAATTATTTAGAAGTGCAAAGATTCTAAAAATCCAATGGATGATATGTAGCAAAGAAAAGGAATTACACACTGCCATGCTGAAATAATTTTTTGTGGTCAAAATCAGTTGTGTCACAAAAATTTTGTAGTTCAGGGTTCTTAATTGAATATATATATAAATCATTTAACTTTTTACAATTACAGCTTCTGATTCAATAGGTAGAATGAAACAGTTTCTCTGGAAGCCAATATTAATTATGTGTTCACCCAACAAATACCAAGAATATTCTGCTCTATAAACATCTCAAATAAGTAAGAAAATTGTTTGTCCTACAATACTAAGCTCCACCAAAATTTGCATTTATCTTATCACCACAAAAAAAAAACACTGCAATGCTAAACTCAATTTTAACATAAATTACAATCACTTCCATTTCAGCTGTTTCACCTTCAACAGAATGAAGTTCTGATTCCACAAACTGGATGAAAAATTGAACCAGTAGAATTTAATGGATATTCTACTTGAAGCATCTGATGACACTGGTACAAAACTGGTCTCAGTAAAAATAAACTGTCTTCACATAACATTTTGGGAAGTTATAGAGCCAACATAGCCACAGCTATCACTTCCATCCATGCCCAAGAAAACTTGGGACTGAAGGTGAGTGAAACTAACTTAAAAGAAGAGTCATTTGGTCTAAAGGAACCATAAAGTGATATGTAAACACAACTTTTGCAACTATTCATCCTGATTTTCTTTGTGCACAGACTTGAAATGACTACAAACCTTTGAAATGCTGCTGCTTCTTCAGCAGATTTGTGTCTCTGGCTGCCAGGGGGTCAGTAGTAGCACTAAACAAATACTCTTTGCAAGTTACACATCAATCATTAACTTTCTTTGAAAGACAAAAAAAAATCAGTACTTGCCCTTTGGATTTTTGAACTTGGTATTTCAGAGAGCATGTTACAAAATTTTAAAAAATAAAAAGCAATACTAAAACAATAGTTAAATAGTTAAAGATTGGCACCAACAATAAATGATTAAACCAGTGTTGAAAGAACTTTCAGAGTTCTTCTTACATGCTGTACAGCTGGACTGCTCAGTTTCCCACACATGTTTCACATATACCTAACATCATAACATATAATCTCCCTCATTTTCCAGTGACCCCACTGATTTGTGGCCTGGCAGACTTTGTGCATGTCGCAGGCTGAAGCACTTGCCATAGCAAAATTGGCTGGTGGACCAAATGAATTCCCCCACCACCACCATCACCCGAGACCAGAAGTCCAAGCACACCCTGTTGTATCAGCAAGCAAGAGTGCTCTTAAAAGGGAGGTATTATTTATGTTCTGTCTGGAAAGGGAGCTGGCTGAATCAAGCTCCACTATAGCCAGGAGCCTACATTTTCTGTGAAGTAACCCTTTATTAACTCTAAGTGTAAAGGAATAAGCTGAAGATGAAGATCCATCCCTAGAGCAACTGCTAAAATAATAATGCAAAAATGTCTAACTAAATATTCAATAGAGGAATCAAAATGGAATACTGAAAAAATCATTCAATTTACCCAAAAGAAAATAGGAAAGGAGGAAATGTGGGACATGAAACAGATGTGACAAACACAAAACAAGAAAAATGGCAGACCTAAATCCAACGATATCAACATATTGAATGTAAATGTACTAAATACTACAATTCAAAGTTCAGGTTGGTCAGAATGGATTTAAATACGCAGCAAGTCCCAACTACATGCTGTCAAAAGGGATACACTTGAAACACAAAGGGACAAATAGGAAAGCTGTTGTTAGTGGGGGAAACAAGGGGGAGGGGGGAGTATATGGGAATCTCCCTATATTTTCAATGTGTCATTTATATAATCTAAAGCTTCTTTAAAATTATTTTTTTATAAAAGGAAAGAAAACTACAAGCTATGTAAACATATATTGTAAGAAATCTAGAGTGGCTATACCAGATAAAATAGATTCAAGACTTTACAAGGAATAGCAGCAGAGAAAATGAGGGAGAGCGTGTAGTGATAAAAGGCTCAGTTCCACATTATAAGCCTAATGTGCTTGCAGTGGATAGCAAAGCTGCAAAGGGCAAAGGACTTGAATGGACATTTCTCCAGAGAAGATGTACAAATGGCCAATTAGCACATGAAAAGTTGTTCAACCTCATTAGCCATCGGGGAAATGCTAATCAAAACCACAAAGAGATACCACCTAACACCCACAAGAATAACTATTTGAAAAGCAGAATATCGAGGATGTGGAGAAATAGAACTCCTCCTACAATGTTGGTGGGACTGTAAAATGTTAATGCCACAAAGGGAAAGAGTTTGGCGATTCCTCAAAAGGTTGAACATGGAGCTGAAATCCCACATCTAGGTATGTATCCAAAAGAATTGAAAGCAGGGATTTGAATAGATATATATACATTGATGTTTGTAGCAGCATTATTCAAAGTTGCCAAAAACTGGAAGCAACGCAAGTGTCCATCAACAAAAGAAAGGATAAACAAAATGTGGTGTATGCCAACAAAGGAAAATTATTCAGCTCTATATGCTACAGCATGGATGAGTCTTGAAGATATTATGTTGAATGAAATAAGCCAGAGTCAAAAGGACAGATACATGAAATATATCTAGATAGATGAAGTAACTATAATATTCAAATTCACAGAGACAGAAAGATTACAGGTTACCAGGGGATGGGAATAGAATGGGGAGCTGATGCATAATGGGAGTTCTGTTTAGGCTGATGGGAAGTCTTGGCAATGAAAGAACAGCCTATGGATGTGATTAATGCCACCAGATTGTATGCTTGGGAGGTTAAGATGGGAAATTTTAAATAGTATTGATGTTAACGCAATTTAAAAAAAAAAAAAAGATTAAAGAGACAATGAAAATTAAAGGTAATCCATGATCCTGGACTGGAATTAATAATGGAGGGAGAAATGCTCCAAAGGACAAGATTGGGATGACTAAAATAACCAGACTATGGACTGTATACTTAATATCAATGCTGATATCTTGAACTTGGTAGCTGTACTTAAGGCGATTACCTAAGTGAGTGTCCTTGTTCTTAGGAAATGTACCTGGAAGTGTTAAGTAGGAGAAGAGCATGATGTATGCAACCTACTCCCAAGGTTTAAGAGAGGGGCTCTTAACCTTTTTGTTCCACAGACCCCTTTGCCAGTCAGGTGAAAACCACGAAATACTATTGCAATTTATTGCATTAATTCATAAGTGAAGGAAAGAATGCTAGATTTCAGTTAGAGGTTGGAGGAAATAAAGATAAGTTGATTTTTTTCAATTCAAGCTAATGGACCCCCTATTTAGGAGAAAGACAGAGAGAGAGAGAATGTTATAACAAATGTGGCAAAATGCTAAAAGCTGATAAAACTGGGTATCTGGGGAAGCGGCTATGGCTCCATCAGTTGGGCTCCCGCCTACCATATGGGAGGCCCTGGGTTCGCGTCCCGGGGCTCCCTGGTGAAGGCAGGCTCACCCGCACGCTGTGGAGAGCCGACTCAGCAAGGTGACGCAACAAAAAAAGGAGACAAAGCAAAAAACACAGAAGAGCACGCAGCAAATGGACACAGGGAGCAGACAACAAGCAAGCCGCAAGCGGGGGGAGGAATAAATTTTAAAAATAATAAAATGGGGTATCTGGGTTTCTGGATGGGTGAGGGATAAGTTGGAGTTTATATATTGTTTTTGCATTATTTTTGTAACTTTCCATTTAGTTTGAAGTTATTTCAAAATTAAAAGTTAAAAAGTCATACACATAAACCATAAATAGAGCTGGAGATTTTAGCATCCCTGTCTCAGTTACTGGCAGAACTACTAAACAAGAAAATCAAGCCAGGTGTGGAGGGCTGAATGTCACTGGCAAACACCTTGACAAAATCGACATAAAGTGCCAGACCCAACAACTGCAGATTGTCACCGTAAGGACGGCTATTCCAATAGACAGTCCCACCCTATCCCACGCTACAGAGGACAAACATGTCTTTTAGTGAGAAAGTGATTTATTGTGAGTGCACAAGTAAGGAACGGGGAGTGTCTTCCCCAAACCAGTGCAAAGTGAAAATGGGACCTAAACTTTTTATAGCGGAAAGAACAAAAAGGGGGGCGGGGGGGGGCAGCACAGTTGAGAAGAAAAACAAGTTAAAAAAAAAAGCAAGTGATGCCAGGGGTCTTGTGAGGAGGGACGTGCAATTCTTGGTCCTTTGTTGACTCAAACACGTTCAAGTTGTCCTTGATTTCAGCAGTTAATAAACCACAGTTTAGATATAGTTGTGCAGGTGCAAAGCCTTCATGGCTCCTTTCTCAGACAACTGCTCAAGGACATCAAACTTTTTGTCTCTGGGAAAAGTTACAGATTTACACCATTCTGTCTGGTTTTGCTTCGAGACATTATCTTACTCCTGTAAGCAAAACTGAGAAGGTCTGGTTAATATCGTTCAGGGAACTAAGTGCACAGAGTAAACTTCTAAAACTAGATTAATAGAAAACCAGTACAATTAGTTTTAGAATTCTCAAGCTGCTTAAGTGAAGATATTTCAATAAGCACATTTTCCAGCTATCAAGACTATAAATTATTTTCACATGTCTATGGAACAGTCACCATAATGCTGTACCATATCAACTCTAAATACATATCTAAATATTGAAATATTATGGAATAGGTTCTTTGTCCATAACGGAATTAAATTAGAAATCAAAAACAATGTGAAAGCTAGAAAGACCTCCAAATATTCGGAAATTAAACAATATACTTCTTAGGAATCCATGGGTCAAATAACTCACAAAGCAAATTAGAAAATACCTTTAACTGGATGAAAATGAAAACATAATGTATCAACATCTGTGTGATGTACTTAAAAGTATGTAGAAGAAATTTTATAACTTTACATGCTTATGTTAGAAAGGAAAAAGATTTAGAACCAATGACATAAGAGTTCACCTTAAGAAGGAGAAGAGCAAATCAAACCTAAAGTAAATAGAAGGGTGGAAATAATAAAGATAAAAACAGAAATCAATCAAATAGAAAAATAGAAAAAACAATCAATAACAAAAATTTGATCTTTGAGAAAAAGTAATAAAATTGATAAACCTCTAGCAAGAAGGATAAAGAAAAAGGGAAGAAATACAAATTACCAGGGTCAGAAATGAAAACGGGGCTATTGCTACAGATCCTACAGACATTAAAAAGACAATAGTGGGATAATACACGCAATTGTATGCTAATAAATTTTACAAATTACAGGAAATGGGCAAATTCCTTGAAAAATATAACTTACCAAAACTGGCATAAGATCAAACAGAAAATTTCATTACCTTATATCCATTAAAGACATTGCATTTATCAAAAATGTTCCAAGAAAGAAAAGCTAAAGCCCAGATGATTTCACCACTGAATTCTATTAAATATTTAAGCAAGAAATAACATCAATCATGTATAAACTCTTTCAGAAAATAGAGACAGGAACACTTACTAGCTCATTTAATGTAGCCACCACTACTGTGGCATCCCAAGCCTGAAAAAAAAAAATTAAAAGAAATAGCCACCATAAACACAAATGCAAAAATCCTTAACAAAGTATTAGCAAGCAGAACCTACCAATACATAAAAAAGATAATTCATCGTGAACGAGCAGATTTATTCTCGGATTGCAAGATAGGTTTGGCATTCCAAAACTGAAGAAATTCACCATATTAACAGAATAAAAGAGAAAATCATGGGATTATCTCAAAAGGTAGGGAAAAGTCATTTGTCAAAATTCAAAACCCATTCACAGTTAAACACACACATACACACACATAGAGAAAATGAGGAATAGAAGGAAACTTTGGTTCTGATAAAGCACCACAATTAAAAAAAAAAAAAAACACTAACCTAGAACTAGCATCATATTTAATGGTGAGGCACTGGACACTTCCCCTGTTTAGGATTAACTTTCAACATTTCTGTTTAATTTCATCCTGGAGGGCCAAGCCATTGCAATAAGAACAAGAAATAAAACACGTGAAGACTCAAAAGGGAGAAGTAGTAAAACAATGGGAACCTCAGATAAATAAACATTTAATTGATAATTATATCAAAAAAACATAAAATACTTAGTAATACATTTGACAACAGTATTGCAAAACCTCAAAAAAAAATAAAAACACCTCTGAGTGAAATTTTTAAAAGCCTAAATAGTTATCCAAAAAAATACTACGCGCTTGTTATGTACTTTCAGAATCTATTCAATAAATTTTAATGAGTGCCTACGCTGTGCCAGGCACTATTCTTGGCACTGGAGATACAAGATTTAAGTGTTGACCTCATGAAATTTGTATCCTAGTCCCAGCAAACAGGCAATAAACAAATAAATTGTTCTATAAGACATCGGGTCCTAATAAGTTTGATGCAGGAAAATGAAACGAGGAGGGGTGGAGAGTAAGGAGGGAGAGCTGTTGTATAGAATCATCAGCGAAAGCCTTTGGGAGAAGATCGAATCTGAGCAGATGCAAGAGTGAGCCACAAGACAAACCAGAGAAGAGTGTTCCAAGCCCAGGGAGGGGAGGGCAGGTGCAAGGTCCCTGCGGCATGAGTGTGCCTGGCAGAAGGGCTGATGGATCTGGAGTGCATTTAGGTGAGCAAGTGGGAGAGTGAACATGAGGCCGGGGAGGGCAGTGCCGGAGGCCCAGGCAGGCCGAGATTCGGGAGTTCACCTTGGGTGCCCTGTGCAAAGCGTTTGGAGGACAGCGTCAGGAGCTGGTGTCTTTTGAAAGCGCGCTCTGCTGACGGGGAGAGCACAGCACAGCGCGCGGAGACAGTACAGGAAGTCAGGAGACGTCACGACCCCCGGTGAGCCAGGTCAGCGATTGCACTAGAGGAGGCTAGAGGTGACAGAGAGGGGCATGGTGTTCTGACCATGCCTCGGAGACCAGGGCATGGGGTTTGCTAAGGGATCGGACGCAAGGTTCAGGGGCCGGAGGAGTCAACGACTCTGGCTAAGCATTTGGAAGCATGAAGTTGTCTTTTTTTTTTTTTTGGAAGATTTATTTATTTCTCTCTCCTCCCCACCGACCCCAGTTGTCTGCTCTCTGTGTCCGTTTGCTGTGTGTTCTTCTGTGACCGCTTCTATCCTTATCAGCGGCACAGGGAATCTGTGTTTCCTTTTGCTGCGTCATCTTGCTGTGTCAGCTCTCCGTGTGTGTGGCGCCATTCCTGGGCAGGCTGCACTTTCTTTTCACGCTGGGCGGCTCTCCTTATGGGCGCACTCCTTGCGCGTGGGGCTCCCCTGCGGGGGACACCCCTGCGTGGCATGGCACTCCTTGCGCACATCAGCAATGCGTGTGGGCCAGTTCCACACAGGTCAAGGAGGCCTGCAGTTTGAACCACAGACCTCCCATGTGGTAGGCGGTCGCCCTAACCACTGGGCCAAGTCCACCGCCTGAAGTTGTCATTTATAAGACAGCAGGACATTCGTATTTGGAACAGAAAGCCAAAAGGTAGGTTTTGGCCGTGTTCGTCTTAAGGTACGGGTTACCGCTTCAAGGGGAGGTACGGAGCAGGCAGCTGCATGGAGACCTGGTGGGGGGCTCAGGCTGGAGCCTCAGCCTGGAGGGGCCACGGCCCACTGGTAGGGTGAGTTACCACTCCAGGCAGGACCTGCAACCGCCCCCGGCAGCCCCAGGTGTGGCTCACCTTCCTCCAGATGGGGGGGGCAGGTGAGACGCCCCAGGGGACAAGTGTGGGCCCCAAGAGGTGCGTCCATGCGTCCATGGCCAAGAAGGCAGGAGAGGAGGGGACCGCGCGGGCATGGTGGGCAGGAGGGGCCGCGGCCCCAGAAGTCGGGGCTGGGGGAGCCTTTTTCGATGGGAAGCAGTGATCAGCGATCAGCGAGATTGCGAGGTGCCGAGATGCTGAGGAAAGGGGTGAGCGAGGCCTGAGCGAGGACGGAGACAACCCTCTGGCCCACAGAAGAACACACTGGCCCAGGACCACGTGTGTTTATTTATTTTGTTTGTTATAATTATTTTTTCTCTTTATTTTTTTTAAATGTTACATTAAATAACATGAGGTCCCCATACACCCCTCACCCCCCTCACCCCACTCCTCCCACATCAACAACCTCTTTCATCATCGTGGCACATTCATTGCATTTGGTGAGTACATTTTGGAGCACTGCTGCACCCCATGGATAGTGGTCTACATTGTAGTCTACGCTCTCCCCCAGTCCACCCAGTGGACCATGGCAGGACACACAATGTCCAGCATCTGTCCCTGCAGTACCACCCAGGACAACTCCAAGTCCTGAAAATGCCCCCACATCCTCTCTCTTCTTCCCTCTCCCTACCCTCAGCAGCTACCATGGCCACTGTCTCCACACAATGCTACAATTTCTTCCATTACTAGTCACAATAGTTCCATAGTAGAATATCAGTAAATCCACTCTAAGCCATACTCTATTCCTCCATCATGTGGACCCTGGGATGGTGATGTCCACTCCACCTCTATATCGAGAAGAGGCTTAGATTCCACCTGGATGCTGGATGCAATTCTCCTGCTTGCAGTTGTAGGTGCTCTTGGCTCCCTGGTGTGGTGGTTGACCTTCTTCACCTCCCTGTTAGCGGGCCGGGGTAAGTCCAATAAACCAGAGGGTAGGAGTTGCAAGTCTGCTGAGGCTCAGGGACAGTCCAGAGATTCAGGTCTCCTGAGTATACACAACCGCAGCACCAACCACAGGTCTGGTAAAAGTGACAGAAGAGGCACGTGTAGAAAGGTCACATCTGAGTCCATCACACTCAGGAACACAATCTCCAAAGTAGGGCCGACTGACATGGCCCTGAACTCCAGAGCCATCTGTCATGACCATAGAACCTGTGGGTCTCTGTAGCCCTCACGAGAACCAGTACCTGGGGTTGTATCTTTAAGCTTCAGGGTTTTAAAGAGAGAGATTCTAAATAACCAGAATCCACTCTAAAGAGAAAAACTTCAGCCTATCCTTTAAAAACACAGTCTCCAAAATGGCAAAGGTTTAGGGTCTGTTAAGGAAAAGCTATTGGGAAACAGCAAAAAGCAATGCCAGAAAGCATTCCCCTAACATATCCGGGGCGCTGGGCCCGCTTTAGGGCTTTCCAGGCACCAGCTCGCTCAGGCCGCGCAGGCTGGGGACTGCTGCTACCCTCCTCCCAATGAGCCGGTGGAGAAGCGGGGCACAGAGGTGAGGTATGTGCCAGGGCCCCACGGGAGTGGGTGGGGAAGCCGGCGTCTACACCGGGTAGTTTGGCACCAGAGCCTGTGCTCTGAGCCCTTTGCTCTGTGCCTCTAAGTCACAGAGGTTCCCTCAGAAGTCTCGGCAGCAAGTGAGCTGAAGGTCTTTTTTTTTTTTTAAAAGATTTATTTTATTTATTTCTCTCCCCTTTCCCAGCATCCGTTTGCATTATCCGGGGGCAGTGGGAAACTGCATCTTTTTTTCTTGTTGTTGTTGCGTCATCTTGCTGCGTCAGCTCTCTGTGTGTGCGGCGCCATTTCTGGGCAGGCTGCACTTTCTTTCGCACTGGGCGGCTCTCCTTACGGGTGCACTCCTTGCGCGTGAGGCTCCCCTACGTGGGGGACACCCCTGCATGGCAGGGCACTCCTTGCGCGCATCAGCATTGCACATGGGCCGGTTCGACAAGGGTCAAGGAGGCCCTGGGTTTGAACCCTGGACCTTCCATATAGTAGGCAGACGCTCTGTCAGTTGAGCCACGTCCACTTCCCCTGCAGATCTTTAAATGGCCGCAGCCCCAGACTGCAGGCCCACTCGAGGCCGGGCGCTTGGTGGGGCAGGCTAAGGGCTGCAGCTTTCCATGCAGCCAGGACGCCACCATCCCCGGGACACCCGTCACCGCCTCGCAGCCTCTGTCTCTCCCTGGCTCTCTGAGAACAAACCCCAGAGGTGCGGCTTCCTAAACAGGCCATGACGCCCAAGTGGCTGCGGGAGCCAGCGGGCAGCGCCCACCTGCGCCAGGGTCCACCCGGGACCCGGGTTACGTCGTCCAGCTCTGCGGGTTTGCGAGGGTTTGTTGGTTTTCATTCAAAAGCGTATCGTGAATTTATTTTCTTGCCAATAGCTTTGAGCAGACTACACCACTTCTTAAGGGCAGCATCGTGTTCCTTTGTCATCTGAGCCGTCATTTACCCAACCAGTCCCCGCAAATGGACATTTGGTAGGGTTTTTCGTTTTCCAGTTTTTCATTAATCTAATGAAATGAATGCCATAATGAATATTCTAGTGCACTCTCATGCAAACATTTCTGCCTACTTGAACAGCTTCCTTCTTTGGGTAAATTCATAAAAGCAGAAGTGCTGGGTCGGAGGACATGGCATTTCGTATTCTGAAATTTGTCAAACTGCCTTATAAACAGGTTGTGCCATTTCACACTTCCATGAACTGTGCGTTTCCTTAGACCATCGCTAACATTGTTACTTTTTTTTTCCAATCTTTTTTATCTTTGCCAACATGGTATCCTAAATTCTAATGAGCATTTTCATCACTAGCAAGGGTCATCTTTTTACGTTTCTGACCACTTGACTTCCTTTTGCAAATGGCCCATTCAATTGATTGCGCGTTTGGCGAAGCAGGTTGGTCTCCTTTCTCCTTTGGCCTCATAAGGGCCTTGAGTAGAAGGGGCTTATGAACCCTTTGTCTGCCCTAAGTGCTGCAAATCTCTTTCCCCATTGGTCACTGGGTTTTAAAACTTGTTAACCGGACTTTTACAGGGTAGAAGCTTTTTAGTTTGGTGAAATAATTCTTGTTCATTAGGAACCTGTAGGGTTTTTTGTTTGTTTGTTTTTTATTATTAAGGTCCTAAATATTTTAATTAAATCTGGACCCCTGGACTCCTAAAGAGCCCACGGCTGATGCAGCCTTTCCCTCCGGGATCAGTGCTCTAAGCCCCGAGAGGAATAAAGACGTCGATTAAATGTCTTGTGCCGACCACGCCTCTCCCCTCCATCCGGGTCCCTTCCCGAACTCCTCCCCCTGACTCCCAGGGCGCTCCTGAGGCCTGACGGAAGCCAGGAGGAGGGCCAGCTCCTTTCCTAGGGTGCAGCAGTTTAAAGGTGATGTACTGGGAGCTGATGTGGCTCAGGGGTCGAGCACTGGGTTCCCACACATGAGGTCCCGGGTTCAATCCCAGCCCCCAGTACCTAAAAAAAACATTTTTTAAGGTGCCATTCATTCCCAAGTTTAGCGGGAACATGTGACATCCCAGTCCGCAGGCCCCCATAAGGACCACCAGCACCCACAATGAGTTTGGCCTGTGGGTTGAAGAGCAAAATCATGGCCGTGTCTCCCTGGTTGAAGGTGGAGCTGCTCTGTCCCATCCAGAAAAGAGAGAATCGCTAGGAAGACACAGAGGCAGACCGACTGCCAGGGGAGGCCAGCCCAGGGCAGGGCTCTGCCGGCTCGGAGTCTTCCGAGGCCCATTCCTGACCGTGGCTGAAGCAGAGCTGTCGTCTGCAAACAGGCCCCGCGCTCGACCGAGAGAGCCCGACCGCTGCCAAGCCCCAGAGGCCTCCGAGTGCTCCGTGGCACGAGCCTCTCGGAGGTGACTTCACCGCAGAGGGCAGAGCCAGGAGCCAGACACTCTGTCTTCTGCTCTTTATTTTTAAATCGTTCCCTTTTCCCTCGGGACGTCAAACATGCAGTAACGTTGTGCAGGGACTTCTGGTGGGCCTGGCTGTTGGCAAGAGCACAGAGGAGACGTCAAGCAGGTGTTGGGAGCAGCGTCTCCTTGGCAGGGGTTCAAGGGGCTGAGCCCACTTGGCGAGACTGGCCATCCAGCAAGTGTGTCTAGCCCCACGGTTGCGTCATGGAGGAGCAATCATGTGGCCCGTGGATTATATTTCCCGTGTCACATTCTGGAGAGGATGCTGCTTATCGCCAAGATCAAGAGGTGGAGTTGGCATCTTCCTCAACCGCTCGTGACTTGGCACACTCCATTTGTGCATCTTCAGATGATACTACCCACTACCGTCCCCTCTGACTGCTGTCTACCAATTCACTGACATTCTCCCTCTTCAAAAAATCAGCACCTGGCTAACAACCAACCGTCTCCCCCAAGGGCCCTGAGTGACCTCGACATCTACAAGGATCACCTAGCCAGCTCTCTAGCTCCCACTTCCTCGACCTTCTAATCAACATGACCTTCACTTCCGCTCTGCCCAAAGCATCATTCCTATAGCCACACCCTAGATCTGGCCTCCACCTCTGAAATCTTAAATTCAGTCGCCCTGGTTTCTGACCACCATCTCGTATCCTTTCAGCTCACTTACTTGCATACACTGTCACTCTACAAATACGACACTTCTACTTATGATTTCTTTTGCCTCGGAGGGACCTTCAGCCTGTGACCCTTGGCTTTCTCCCTCTCTCCCTTCTTTCCTTCCAGGTTTCCCTTCCTTCCTTCCACCCCCCCTGAAATTCCATGGATTAATATCTCAACCATCAAAAACCCTGTCACACTGATATTCCACCACATCCATCCAACAAAACCACAAGCCTGGATCATTCTGAGTGTCCGACTCGCTATGTCCAAGTTTACATGGCCAAACCCTCCTGAAGAATTAAGCAACCGTAGGTTTGGAGTCACTGTGAAAGTACAATCACCAGTGTACTCAACACTGCTCTCCTTTTCCAGGGGAATGGACTCAGTTCTTTTACATGCTCAGACCTCTAACTCTGCCCTCACCCACTTTCACCTCTTACACCTGGGAGATGAAGTAAGATCCCCCTACATCACATTGGACAGGAAATTCACCAACTGCTCTCACCAAGCCTACCAACTCTCCACTCTGCCCATCTTCCATTCTCCCTCCTACTGTAATGAGAGGTTTCCTTCTTTGGCCCAAAGTTAATCCTTCCACTTGTTCTTCCTGCTTTATGCTCCCACTTCCTTAAGGGTCTCATTCCGGGAAATGGATGTGGCTCAACCAATTGGGCTCTCGTCTACCATACAGGAGGTCCAGGGTTCAATACCCAGGACCTCCTGGTGAGGGCAAGCTGGGCCACGTGGCAAGCTGGCCCATGCAGAGTGCCAGCCACCCCACGCAGGAGTGCCACCCTGCATGGGAATGCCACCCAGTACAGGAAAGTCACCCCACACAGGAGTGCCAGCCAACGCAGAGAGCTGGTGCAGCAAGATGATGCTACAAGAGACACAGAGGAGAGAAAATAAGAAGATGAAGCAGAACAGGGAGTTGAGGTGACACAAGAGAGTAATAGCCTGTCTCCCACTTCAGAAGGTCCCAGGATCAGTTCCTAGAGCCATCTAAAGAGAATATAAGCAGATACAGAAGAACACACAGTGAATGGACACAGAGAGCAGACAATGGGGGAGATGGCTTGGGGGGAGAAATAAATAAAATAAATCTTAAAAAAAAAGGAGTCCATTCCATTGATTATCTACTCCCTCTACTGTCTCCAACTTCTCTCTCTTGCTACTGGCTCTTTGCCATCAATATTTAAACATGCTCATATCTGCCCCGACTTCAGACAAACAAACAAAAACAAAACAACCATCCTCAGTCCCAGGTATGACCCCTAACCTCCAAAAATCCTTTTATCCAGTTCACAGTCAGACTTTTTTTTTTTACTTATTTTAAAATAAAACACAGTTAAAAAAACAATGTCAATGTATTGTTTGTAAGGTGAGCAACCTGTCAAGGTATTCCAGAAATGATGTTTTTCCAGCCACTCCCATAGCCCTCCTTCAGGTGATTCATCACATAGTTTCCCCTTCCCCAAAATATCCACTCTTTTGACCTTTATAGCAATCACTTTGTGTTTCTGTCTAGTTCTATTATCCAAAGATGTGTCCCTACGGTGCAGTCTTCGATTTTTCCATTTATCTTTTAAGTCTTTAGTCTACTTCTTTCAGCACTTTCTTTTCCTTACAATGTATTACAATGAATTTGTTAAAGAACCTCAGTCATTTGACCTGTAGAGTTTCTCACAGTCTGCATTTTGCAGATTGCATATTCGTGGAGCAGTTCAACACGACCCTCTGTCCTCTGTTTTCCTGTAAATTGGCTCGATCAGGCTCAGGTTCGATCCATTTGACAAGCATTGGTGGGGATGTTTCTTTCGTCAAGAAGCACTTAATGTCTGGTCGTCTCTCTTTTTTTGTGGTGTGTCACCAGCCACTGATGCCAATGCCTAGATTTTAATTATGTAATTTCCTTTTGATTTTTAGCTGGAATACTTTTATAAAAAGATGTATCCCCACCCCCTCTTTTTTTCTTAACTATTTGGTTACACAGTAGTACAGTTGATATGAAAAAGGCAGGATAAATGTTTGATTCTGTCCTTACATTTACTGGATTCAGGGAAGCGGCTGTGGCTCAAGCAATTGAGCTCCCGTTTACCATATGGAGGTCCTGGCTTCAATTCTCAGGATCTCCTGGTAAAAAAAAAAAAAAGGGAAATAGAAAAAAAGGCATCCCAGCCCTGAGCAGTGAGGACACAGGCGCAGGCCCCCGCGCAGCGAAGCAACACACAAAAAAAGATAATGGATTCATTCCCATTCCAGGCCCAAGGTGACCAAGTAATTTGGGGGGAGAGGTTGACTTTTTTTACAAATCATGATGAATTCCTTGTAGATCCCTACCTGGGCTCAGTGGCAGTCCTTCAGATGGGCTCCTGTGTCTCTTCGGCACAGCTCAAGTAACCTTTGTTGGACAAGATGGTCCAGGTTCACCTTTCACATCTCCTGCTCCAGACCCAGACTAGCCACTGCGCCTAGAGGCCTCGATTTGTTTAACGGGAAGTGTGTTTTAAGACCATAATCTGGGCAGTAGAGATGCTCGTGGCTACTGAGCCAGGCTGCCTGGAAAGGCTGCCTTCCCTCCACTTCCCCTTCCTCCCTAGCACCGTCCAGCCTCTGCAAGCACCACTTCCTTGAAAATACTCTGACCCCCTGCTGAATGAAACTGGCCCCTCTGAGTCTTCACAACTGGCATAAGTGCTCACTCCTTTCTTCCTGGAACTCAGCAAGCTGTTGTCCACGACACCACCCTCTTCTCTTTCCTTCTGCCTTTTCAAGTGCTCCTTCTCCTCCTTTTTCACCTCTTAGGTCTAAGCCCATCTCTTAAATGCTGGTATGCTGAGGCATTCTAAATTTACTAGAACCCTCTCCCTGATCTGTACCACCCTCTACATGGCTGAAATTACATTTGAATGTTGGTGATTCTCAAATCGGTATCTATCAAGATCTCTCTCGGGAATGTAAGCCTCAGCTATCCAACTTTCCACTCATATGTCCCACCTGAGCTGTGCAGATACCCGTCACCTCCCCACTCCCAAGGCAGCCTCTGCTATGACTCATGTCTTGGTGATTGGTGCCTCCATCCATCTAATCACCCGAGTCCAAAACTGGACCGTCATCTTTGAGTCGTTCTTTGCCCCCATCCCCCATTCCATTCAAAAACTTACTCAGCCCATGCTCCCTCCTAAAAATCGAGCCTCCTCTGCGCTCCACCCTCACCACGCTAACCCCAGCTCACGCTAGCTACATCCCGTGCATGCTACATCACGGCCTTATCCAGCTGCATTATCCACCCTCTCCGCTAGCCCCAGCTCACACTAGCTACATCCCATGCGAGCTACATCACAGCAGCATTAGAGCAATCACCCACCTCCTCCCTGGTCCCACCACCTCTGGTGAGGCCCCTCCAATCCACTCCCTACACTGCAGCCAGGGCAACTTCTAAAGCATAACGTGGGCCACGGCACTCCACTCTTTAAAAGCCTTCGCACTGGTCTTGGAATAAAGGCCTAGATGTTTCTTAAGATGGATTTTACTAGATCCCGGTGGTCCTGCTCTCCCTTGCCTCTCCTTTCCTTTTCTCTTAATAATCACTTTTCATATCCACAATCCACCCCAAGCCCCAGCTCTAATGGACCCTGTCACGTTAAAGGCGCCATTATCTTCTGCAGGAAGTCTCCCCTAGCCCCGCGGGTCTGGGTGTGGTGCTTCTGTCAACATTGATGACCTGGCATCCTAAGTTCCAGGTCATTTGTCTTGGATGACTGACTCCTCCACTAACGTGGAGCCCTCCTTACCGACAAGACCCGCGTGAAAGCTGCCTTACCCATCACACCTCGAGGACGCCCTCCTCCCTGCCCACCGGGCGCCCCTCTGACGGCCCACATTTGCTTCTCAGGCAGTTGCCCACCTTCTGCAGGCTCTCCTCGGCAGAGCTTGGCTGCCCGTGGTGCTCTGAACACCTCAAGCCTGACCCTCCCATTTTTGTAAACTTCATTTTCAGAGCACTTTTAGGTTTACAGAAAAATTGCACAGAATGTACAGGAAATTTCCATTTCACACACACACAGTCTCCCCTGTCACTAACACCATGCATTAGTGTAGTGCGTTTGTTAAAGTTGGTGGCGCCATGTTATGACATTGCTAGTACCTAAAGCCCATGCTTGACCTTAGGGCTCACTCTTTGTGTACACAGTTCTCTGGGTCTTGACAAATGTGTAATGTCATTTATCCCCCATTACAGTGTCACACAGAATAGTTTCACCTCCCTAAAAACGTCCTGTGCTCCAACTAGCCATCCTTCCCTCCCACAGTCTGTGGCAACCACTAATCCTTTGACTGTCTCTATAGTTTTTGCCTTTTCCACAATGTCGCTTAGACAGTATGTAGCTTTTTCTCACTGCCTTCTGTCACTTAGCAATATGGAATTAAGACTTTCCATGTTTTACATGGCTTGACAGTTCACTTCTTTTATTACTGAATAATATTCTGTTGTATGGGACGTCCCACAGTTTGTTTACACATCCACTATGGGACGCTCCCATTTTATAGAGAAGGAAACTGAAGAACAAAGAAGAGAAGGGACCTTTCAAAATCCCTCAGAGTAGCATTGATTTGGAGAAAGTGGCCACGGTAGTTGCTGAGGGCAGGGAGAGGGAAGAAGAGATGAGATGTGGGGGCGTTTTGGGGACTTGGAGTTGCCCTAAATGATAGTGCAGGGACAGATGCTGGACATTATATCTCCTGCCATAACCCACTGAATGGACTGGGGGAGAGTGTGAACTACAGGGTAAACTATAATCCAGGCGGTGCAGTAGTGCTCCAAAATGTATTCACCAAATGCAATCAAAGTGCCACAATGATGGGGGAGGTTGTTGATGTGGGAGGAGTGGGGGGTGAGGGGTGGGGTAGTGGGAACCTCTTATATTTTTTAATGTAACATTTTTTGTGCTCTATGTAC
The DNA here is from genome assembly GCF_030445035.2 of Dasypus novemcinctus. Taxonomy (NCBI): domain Eukaryota; kingdom Metazoa; phylum Chordata; class Mammalia; order Cingulata; family Dasypodidae; genus Dasypus; species Dasypus novemcinctus. The sequence goes on from NC_080697.1 coordinate 9,911,830, forward strand.
CTTATAAAAAAGACAATTTAATAAAAAATTTTAGAAAATAAAAATAATATAATAAAAGACAAGAATTGCAGTGCATTCAAGGGACGCGGCCTCTACAACGAAGCCCACGGCAGCTGCTGCAGAAGCCCTGGGTAAAGGGAAGGTCCATCCAGGGTCCTTAGCTCCAACGAGGGTCCAGGGAGGACTGTGAGGAGATGGCGGGGGACCGACAGGCAGAGCCAAGTGCTCCCGCGAAGACGACGGAGAAAGAGCCAACAGCTGCCAGAGGGACCTGCCTGGGGAGGCGGCAGACGAGAAGTGCTACACTACTCCCAGGAGGGCAAGGGACAGAGACGAAGAAGCCGAAACGACAAACGTGGGCTACCAAGTCCCCTCCCACCCCCAAGACGGTAAGCTGGGGTAACTCCCCGGGCTCACTGCAGCCGACCGAGAGGGGAGCAGGCATCTTCCTCCCAGGACTGGTTCAAGGGAAAAGGGAGGGGAGGTCAGGTGCTTTCTTCAGTGAATTCGGCCAGCAGAGCCCACTTGGAATCTGTTCTGGAGACTGGGGTCAGGAACACAGGGACAAGACGGAAACACCTCCTGGGAAGGCGCACTGGCTAGTGCCGCCTGCTGGCCAGTCTAGAAACTGCATGGACGAAAACTGCTCGCTCTCTGTATCCAACCCCTGGGAGAAAATCTGCACCCCATACTTGAGTATGCTGAAAATTTAAGGTGGGCAAATTTAAAGGCAGTATAAGTCAAACCAAATATCAAAGAAGACCTGTGGAAGGAAAAATATATATAATAAGCAAAAGAGAGAAATTAGCCATCAGAGTAAATACGCCAACATATTCAGATGCCTAGACGTCAGCAAAAAATTACAAGCCATCCTAGGAAACAGGAAGAGATGGCCCAGACAGAAGGACAAACCAAATACCCTAAAGAGACACAGTGTTTAATAAAATTAATCACACAACTCTCCTAAATCACTCCAAAGAATTTAAAGAAAATATGACTAAAGAAATAAAGGATATTCAGAAGACAGTGGGAGAGTGCGGCCGTGGCTCCCTGCTGCTCAGATGGGAGGCAAAGCCTTCCTCGCGCTGCCCTCCTGAGCAGCGGGTTGTCGACGCACCTCACCAGCCGTGCGCCGGGGACTGCTGGCTGGGGCTGCTAGTCAGCGAAGGGGGACTGCGCTACAAACTCACGCAAGCCACTGGCCAGGAGAAGTAGACAGCTTTATTGGCAGAAGCGGGGGAGCCAGGGCGCACGGGCTTATGCGCGATCTGCGAGCGAGTCCGGGGAGGGGGCAGTGGATGGGAGTTATATAGGGTGAACGCGGAAACATTATCTGATTGGTTGGGACAGCAATATGTCTATATATGGTAACTATAGATTTACTAGACAAAATGGCAGAAGGAGATGAAACGGCTGCTCGGCACATGCGCACTGTCCAGGGAGGGGGTGGTGAGCAGGGATTATATAGGGCTAACGTGGAAGCATTACTTGATTGGTTGGGACTGCGACATGTCCATATAAGGTGGCCTTTATGATTACTTGGTTAGGTTGGGAGGGGGAGGCACGAAGGCAGCTTGGTGCATGCGTACTATTCTCGGCCAGTGACTCAGCGCTCTCGAGGGCTATCCCTGAGTTTACTCAAGGGCCTGTAGGGTCTAGAGTTTATTCATAGTCCCGTCCCTTCCAAGGCGAGTCTCATGGCTTGAATTTCAGCTGGGCCAGCTTTCCCTTCAGGAGAGCATAAAGAACAATCTGAAAGTCTGCAAAGAAAAGTAACAGACCCTATGGGAATGAAAGACACAGTGGATGAGATTAAAAATACATGAGAGGCACATAAGAGCAGATTTGAATTGCTTGAAGACAAAATTAGTGATTTTGAAGACAGAACATCTGAACTGGAAAAGACAGGAGAAGAGAAAGAGAAGAGAATGGAAAAGATGAAACAGTGTCTCAGGGAATTGAATGACAATGTAAAATGCACAGTCACATTATTGGTGTCCCAGAAGGAGAAGAGAATGGAAAAGGGTCAGAAAGAACAGTTGAGGAAATGATGACTGAAAACTTCCCAACTCTTATGAAGGATATAAATATAAATATCCAAGAAGGACAACACACCCCAAACAGAATAAATCTGAATAGACCTAATATTCGGAATGACAAATATCAGAGATAAAGAGAGGATTCTGAAAACAAAAAGAGAAAAGCTAGGCATCACATACAAGGGAAACTCAATAAGAAGAAGTGCTGACCTCTCATCAGAAACCATGGAGGAGAGAAGGAAATGGTATGATGTACTTAAGGTACTGAAAGAGAAAAGCTGCCAGCCAAGAATTCTGTATCTGGCAAAGCTGTCCTTTCATAAATGAGGATGAGTTCAAAGTCTTCACAAACAAACAAAAACTGATAGAATATGTGATCAAAAGACTAGATTTGCAAGAGATCTGCAGCCTAAAGGAAAAAACAAGGGTGAGAGGTTTGGAGAAGAATTTATCAAAGCCCAGTGAAGGCAAATGCATAGCTTGAATTATTTGAATCTTTTTTGATTATCATTTAAAGTTTCAGACACAGGATCTCTTATTCTGGAGAAACAGGGCAAAACTTCTGTTTGTAAGGTAAGCCTTTCAGGTGAAGCATACGTATGAAGTAAATGGTAGCATTATTGTATAGTTTTTGGGCTATGCTTTAATAAGTTACGGCTTACACTTAAAATCAGAGTTCTGAGCAAAGTGTTTTTGGTGTGTAAATTTAATTTAATCCAAATATATGCATGGATACATTTAAGACACAATTTGAAAAGCAAATTCTTGAATAGAAAATGACTTTGTCAGTATTATTAAAATGTTGATATTGTTTTATGATAAAGGAAATAAGTGATTGCTTTCTCTCCTAGAAATATACTGCTGCTACTATTCACTGTTCTCCTTGCTTCTGTAGAGTAAGTTTGCCACAAAGCTTACATGTTTTTAATATTCATTTTGATTCAAAGTTGTGGTTTTGTTATATGTGGAATCTTTGAAGGTTCAGCCAAAAATGCATGCAAATGTGAACATTCTGAAGTTTCTCTTAATTCTGATTTGTGCTTAAGTTTTTGGCTTTAAAGAAGTTATAACAATGGTAATTGCCTCCTTCAGTATTTGTTAGATGTGTGAAGTACTGGTGAATGTCACAATGATGGTTTTATTTTTTAGATTATCACTGTAGGTAGGTTAGTCCTTACCACAAGTGAGTCATTTTTTTAAATGTGCATTTTTTTAATGGGTGGATTTTACAAATACATCATAAGAAAGTATACTGCTATATTTTTTAAAAATAGGGGATGATGTGGGAGAGGAAGGGGGTACACAGGAATCCCTCATATTTCAATATAACTTTTCTGTAATCTAAAACCTCTGTAAAAATAAAGTTTATTATATGAAGAAGAAAAAAAAAGAAGTTAAAGCCCCATTGTTGCAGAAACCTGGCTGGACTCTAGCTGCAGATGTCTACTGGAGTTGACTCAGGTCAATGTGGGGACTAACTCAAAAGGCATATCCTCGTCCAGGAAAGAGAACAGCCCAGAGAGCTCCAAAGGGACATGGTCATGAAGTAGCTCCTCACATGGTGGCCAAGGAACTCTTCTAGCCTGTCAGATGACATAGACAGAAACAAAGTCATGGCCACAGCAGCCAGATGAATCTCAGCCAAAGAGAAGGTAGAAAAAGAATGGGGCCCTGACATGGCATGATCCAGACCAATTTCTCCAGATGAGTGTTGAGCCTTGACCTTCTCTAGGTCAGGAAGGAAGGGTGTATAGATGGCAAAGAGCAGATTTCAGTTCACCTGTGAATTGTCACAGGCCACACCTGAAGTAGCAAATAGCCTTGTCCATGGAGATGGGGATAGTCCAGGGTCTAAAGAAGAAACCCCAGGACTGACTGGTAAGAACGGCTTTAACCTGGTCCTCCAGGTCGACACTGGAGTACAGGTCATACCTCAGAGTTGTCTAACATGACAAGGCTTTCATAGCCCCTGCCCTGACAGTCACTGGTCAAGGGGGGATGGAGGAAGGTAAATTCCCAGACATTCCCAGCTCCTGAGCAAGGCACAGCAGTCCTAGTAACCCAAAGGCAGTCCTCCAATGGAGAGCTGCTGGCTACAGGCTCTGGGTAGAGAAGCAAGTTCGCCCCAAAATGGTGGCGCACAGAGGGAGCAGAAGCCTGAGGGGATTTGGATGGTGCCCTGGCATTGTGTGCTACTCCAACAACTACTGGAACATCGTAGGGTGTCCTAGCTGAAACCACCCTGGAATTCAGGGTCTGGCCAGTTACATGAGTGGCCTCTTAGAATCCGTCTCGAAAGCTGGTACACACAGATGTGGGATGGAAAGGAGAGAGCTGCGTGTGTGTTGACTCCTGCAGAGACACTTGGAGTGACGAAGGGAATGAGGCCAATGGAGGGAATGGTCTGGTGACTCTCTCCTCATCAAGACTGGGATATGAATTTTGAACCCAAATGGGGAGAGAGATTAAGGCCAGAAGCTGAAAGCTGTTTCCATAAAAGTCTCTAAGAAACCCTGGGTACAGGTAGAGTGAAGGGCGTGCTTGGGGAAGGGAGGTAGCCATTCCCCACCACCATACCAATCCTAGAGCATTCACACGGCACTTCTGGGGCAGACACTGGGCATGGGGGCTGCTTTCTCATAGATGGCATTTAGATTCAGTCATCCAACGTTTATTGAGCAGCAAATATGGGCTATGTGAAACACCTTGACAAAAGGGGTTGTGAAAACACATGACCAGAATTGTTCCTGAACACAGGTGAGACAACCCCTGGGGGACCCTCTCCAGGAAACACCTGAGGGCACTTGGAGGGGGTGCTGAGTCCCTGTGAAGGAGGTGGGAGCTAAAAGCCACCATCGTGCTGTTGTTCAATGTCCCAGATGCCCACCCGTGGGCAGGCGAGGCCTGAAGAGGTACTGAGCTGCAATAGGCTTGCATGCAGTGGACATTTTTTTCTGATTGCCATAATCCAAACTTAAGCAAAAAGGGAACTTAGCAGCTTACTTCCTGGAAAAGAGTAAAGGCCGAGCTGGCTTCAGGCTTGGATTCAGGCAGGGGCCCACCCCATCAGTTTCACCAGGACTCGTCTTCTCTGGCTCCATCTCTCAATCTGCTCCTCTGCCTGACTCCGTTTGGAAGTAGGGCTCCTTCAGAGTCAAGACAAGCAGGAAATAGCCCTTTCCAGAAACTTTAGGCAATGTCTCATTGCCTCTCACTGGTTCCGATTGGGCCACATGCCTGTTCCTTAGCCAATCACTGCAGCCAGAAGACTGTGATGACCTCACTGGCTTAGGCTTAGATTCCACTCCTGGTCCTGAGTGAAGCCCCTTTACCAGTCAGTCTTAGAGCAGGGGAGAGGATACAAGTATCAGCAGGAGGCAAAACCCACAGCTAAAGCACCCAGCAGGTTGACCAGCACCCACCTCCCAGAGCAGTTCTCATGTTTTCTATTCATCACCATGGACACTGTAACTCTTATGAGATTATTGAAAACTTGGTTTCTATGTGAAAAACAAGGACTGCTAAGAAATACCAACAGCCACTGCTGGTGACCAAAGTGAAGAGAAACTGAAGTGGATTAAGAAAATGAGAGTTCTTACAAGTTTTGGACAAATTAAAAGATGGGGTATTGAATTCAGCAGAGCCTTGCACCTAAGCTATAAATGAAATCACTGTGTGTTCTTTATGAAAAAAAGAATGGGCATTCCCTAAAACCATGGTTCACCTCCTGTGAGAAAACTAATGGAAGTTGGAAAAGCAGTTATCCAGGATTCAGGAGAAAGCCATCTGCACACCCTTGACTTGGGTTCACCAATGTCTAAGAATGCATTTATCATGCACGTCAAGGGTCCTGTCTGCAGTGGACTCGGTTACTTTTGCCTGTCCTGCATTCATTCCTCCTAATTCTGGTAGCTTTGCTTTGGGGAAACACCCACCCACACTCAGTCCACGTGGTTCTGGTGGGACTGACAACTGACCCACCTCTACTCCCCACGGGCAGGAGTGCAGGCTGCTTGTTGCATCCCCCTGGTGACAGGAATTGGTTCAAAGATGGGCAAATGATCCAGGTCAGTGAATCAGAATCAATCACGGGTATTTGCTGGAGCTGAGCAAAGAAGCACTGGGGATGCTAAGCTGTGGAATGTTAGCGAAGAGGCCCTGCTTCATTGCCTCATTGCTACTTCTGACAGTGGGCCCGAGAATGAAGACAACACAGAGACAAGCAGAGCCAAGACTCTGGGAGAGAGGGATTCCTGGTGACATCATCTAGTGCCCAAATCCAGTTGTGCCTAGACCTAGACCTACTCCTGGAACTCTCAGTTATAATAAATGTTTCCTGTTTAAATTGGTTTGATTCATTCATCCAACAAACATTTCCTGAGTGCCTACCATGTGTGGTCTTCAGTGTCTTCTCTGGAACATAAAAGGTGACTGGCAAATAAAGTGCTTATTATTTCTTAAGCCCTTTTTCATCCATTCTCTTTTTCTCTCTCTTATTAACCTGATGAAGGAATGCGTTAGCTAGGACTCTGGTTGCAAGTGACAGTATTCTAAAAGGGGGGGTTAATTGACCCATGCATGAAGAAGAAATGGAGCCAATGACTCATCTCTTGCATCTTTGCTACTCTTGGCATATTATTAAAGGTTTTATTCTCTCCTCTTGCAGACCAGCTATCCACACAGTGGATTTCACTGTTAGCAGTTACAGGTCTACATCCTCACAGCCTCACTCTTCCCCACCCTTTCATCCATGCCTCCAACTTTAACAATCCTAGGAGGAATTCGAATTCATCTAGCTTGAGCTGTCACATATCCAGCCAGTGGGTGATGACTGTGGCCAGAGGGGTGAGATAATCGATTGTTCCTATCAGACCACGGGCAGGGGCAAGGGAGGAGAGTGAGTACAGTTGGCAGCCTCCTCTAGGACCACGCAATTAACATGGGAGAGAGGCATCCCCTGCAAGATGGGAGTGCCTCCAATAGAAGAACAAATTAAAAAGTTCTGGAAAGACTAAGCAGTAGGGGTCCCCCATGGGTAGGCAGGCAAGGAGCGTCATCCATAGTGACCGATGGGGACAGGAGAGCCTGGGGAAGGGAAGAGGCATGTCCATGATAAGTGCCAAACTCAAACTTGTGCCCTGGCACCTTGGCTCCCAGCTCAGTGCTCCCCCTACACACCCACTTCATCTGCTGAAGAGCTGAGCACAATTTAGCAAAAGACTGGGTGCTCACCAGGACATACCCCAGTGGGTCAGGTTCGAGCATTCTCCCGAACAGTGGGACAAAGGCATGGTCTGTTTAAGGGCTGCAAATTTCCCCAGGCTTGAGGTCTCCCCATGATGCAGACTCCAGTGGAATGGCAGCCTGGCCGCCTGCAGCCTCTTCCCCTTGGTAACAGCTACTTTATGGCATTAAAATGCAGTCCGTGGGAAGCGGATTTGGCCCAGTGGTTAGGGCGTCCGTCTACCACATGGGAGGTCCACAGTTCAAAGCGCGGGCCTCCTTGACCTGTGTGGAGCTGGCCCATGTACAGTGCTGATGAGTGCAAGGAGTGCCCTGCCACGCAGGGGTGTCCCCCACGTAGGGGAGCCCCACACGCAAGGAGTGCGCCCCGTAAGGAGAGCCTCCCAGCGCGAAAGAAAGTGCAGCCTGCCCAGGAATGGCGCCACACACACGGAGAACTGACACAACAAGATGATGCAACAAAAGAAACACAGATTCCCGTGCTGCTGACAACAACAGAAGCAGACAAAGAACATGCAGCAAATAGACACAGACAGCAGACAACTGGGGTGGGGGAGGAAGGGAAGAGAAATAAATAAATAAATAAATAAATCTTTTTTTTTTTAAATGCAGTCCGTTAGCCCCAGACTCGACACCAATACTCCCTGGCCCACCCCACTTCAGCCATCTCTTGTGGCACTGAGAGTTCACCATGCCCTCAGGTCTTGATAGGCTCATTCCCCTGGCCATTTAGACCTTCTCTCTCTCCCATCATGCCAGAATTCTCTTTCCCGTTTCTATAACCAAAGTACTTTCCTCTCACTTCTCTAAGATTTTTCTTCTTCAAACCAAAGCCCAACCCAGCGTTCAGATCTCAGACTCGTCAAGAGAAAGAACCCCGAGTGAAAGCAGGAGATCAGGGGAGAAGCCCAGCTCGTCCTGCTTCCCTTGGTGACCCTGAGCATTTCCTTGGCCTCTTTGTCCTTTGGTTTGCTCTTCCCAACCCCTTAGCATGCAGATGTCGTGGTTTCCCCCCACCATGAAGCATGAAAGACCCCCCATCCCCCCACCACCCAATCCGCACTAAGCCGACCTCTCCAGCGCCCACACCAGGGCTGCATTCTGCTCCAGGTTAGACCTGAAAGATGGGAAGAGATGTCCTTGACCCTGGAGGCATGGGGGCCCAGGGCTGTGTGTGTTTTAAAAATAAAGCACATGACTCTTTCAGATTTAAGGGTTGATGAGCAAACAGCAAGGGGATGTAAGAGAAGCTTCAGGGCTGATTGCCAAAAATGTTCCCCACCCTCAAATGTCAAACTGTGAGCATCTCAAGGGAGAGCCAGACCACATGGTCTTGATTTATTAAAACTTCACTCATCAGGCTGGTCTCCTTTTAGGCAGATTGGATGGCCAATGGGTGAGAGCCTTTCCAAAGTTCCTTCCCCTCTGTCCTGGTGCTGGCCTGTGGCAGGAGCTGTTCCTGCTGGGTAATATCTCCCCCACTGACCCAGAGGGAAGCTCTGCTGATCCTTTGACACATGTCAGAGATATGGTCAGACAGATGACATCTGGGGTCAAGGTTTGAATGGCAGCCTCAGGACTAGGTCCCAGCTATGATGGACACACACACATGCCCATGGGTAGTACATAGACTTTTGCTACACACACTCTCTCTCTCAAGAAGTCCATCATCATGAAAAGTCATTTTAGTTGTGCCAAGAGTTGATGTCCCTCTTCCCACTCACCAACCTTTAATGAATCCTCTCCCCACAGCTCAGCAGCCTGCAGGAGATGACCTGTGCTCCTTAAGACCCCTGGGCCTTGGTGGGTTCTGCAGAACATGCACCAAAACTCTCAGATGCACGAAAGTAAGAAACTTCCCCTGAGAATGTCAGCAAGTTGTCCTCTGGAGTTGGCTGTTGAAGACCAGGATCCTGGTAAGGAAAGGAGAGGATGGGGTCAAGAGGTCATGTAGGTCCACCCTCAGCTGCTGGCTCTTTTCTAAGCTTTATCCTAAACCCAGCCAGATTCTGGCACCAATGTGCATTTTCCCTCCAAAGGGTCTTCACAGAAATGTCCTCTCCCGAGGAGTCAGAGCCCATCCTTCCTGGCTTCTGAGCTGAACCCTGCTTGAGGTACCTTCTGTCCCCACCGGGAGTGTCCCAAAGTCCAGATGCTTGGACTTGGCATGCTCCCACTCACAGGTTACAAATCAGCTCCTCCATTAGTCCTGGGGACTGGACTGGGACCAACACGGCTAGCCCAAGAGACCCACCCTGAGCGTTGAGGGACGGACCAGCCAGGGCGCTTCCCAGGACCAGGCTCCCCCCTGGCTCAAGGGGAGAGGCACATAGCCAAGAGGGAAGTTGAGGTTCATTTTCTAATTGGCAAACATATGGATGGTGACCCAGGAAAGAGTCTACACAGACACCAGCTGTTTCCCAGACCAGGAAGTTCTAGAATATGCTGCCTACTGCACAGGATCCTGCTGCCTCCCTTCCCAGTGACACACTTTCAGAACAACTCCAGAGTGAGATTCACTGGACATCAGCTCTGGAAGGGGGTGGGGTCCAATACCTCTTTTTCCAAATGGGAAACTGTGGCGCAGAGGGGAGAAGGCAGGCCTGTCCCAAGCAGAGCAGAGCTGGGCCCAGAAGCCCTGCCACTAAGAAGCCAGGTTTTGGAGACCTGGCCAAGAACCATGGTTGTCAAAGGGCAGCACCTACGTCTCTAGGGTTCATACTATTGCTGTGAAATAAGAGCACTCCTAAGCCATGCAGTTATGGGAGGGTTAAATGAGGCACTGCACAAGAGTCCAGCACCCAAGAGAAGCTTAAGAAATGCCAACCTTCTGCCCCTCCTCCCTCTCACTTTCTGCTACCAAGCTGAGCACAAAGCCTTTGCTGCTTCTCTCCTATTTGACTAGATGTTGCTTCAGAACTAGCTGGCACTTCCCATGGAAAGGCTGCTCCAGGGGACGGGAGCACCCTCCAGGGCCAGGGCCAGGTGGCACTCAAGATTCCAGGGACCCCAGGAAGACCCAAGGCCGTCCAGCTAGAGCCCAGAGCCCATTCACCCTCGCCCCTGCATGCTGATGCTGTCACAACAGCAGTACCTGGGGTGGGGCACCTCCTCCCTGGGCGGCCTTGATGGTCCTCCCTGAGAAAGGAAGCAGGCACCTTGATTCGCAGCCTCATGCAGACCCAAGCGTGGCTGGGGCCAGTGGCCCCAGGACTGGCCCCAGGGGCTGGGCAGAGCCCTTGATGTCTGCAGATCCTGAAGCGCTAGACTGGGTTGGATGGAGCAGGTGGCCCTTGAGGCTCCAGGAAACAGCGCCAGGACCCAGGACCCAGGATCCTAGAGGTACCATACCTGCCACATCTATACCTCTTCCTAAGCTATAAGATGCCATCACCATCCATCTTCTCAGCTCAGAGTATAATGGGCCACCTCAAAAGGTGGTGACTCCAAGACAGGTCTTAGAGGAGAAAGACCACCTGCCGAAGACTGTGTTAGGGTTTCCTCTAGTGGGGAGGGGGCAAGCAAGTGCCTTTGGGACCCCTGAAAAATTAAAAATTGGAAAAAATTTTTTAAAAAGGACCCCTGAAGATCCAAGCATCTGTGAGGCCACCAGAGGGTTATAGTCCAGCTCCATTCAAGGTTCAGGGCAAATATCACATTGTAAGAGGGTAGATGCTGTATGGGGTGCATAAAGGACTCCTCTCAGTTCCAAACATTCAGGTCAAGCTAAAATGCCAAGCCTCCCTTCCCAGCCCAGAAATTAGAAACTCACTTGCCACTTGAGCCTCGCAAAGCAAGATCTGCAGCACTGACACGGTGAGGGAACTAGGCCACCCAAATGACAGAGTGGGGGGTGGAGGGTAATCTGTGATTGGTGCCTGCAACGGAATCTTCCAGGCTGAGCCTCCCAGGACGCACACATCTCTATCCGCTCTGTCTCCAGGCCATTAACAAGCAGATTTCCCCAGACTGGCCTTCACCAGGCTAATTGGGCAGGAGGAAGGCCAAAGGAAGTTACTCTTCCCGGGAACACATCAAAGTCAAAGTGGGCCATCTGCCTTCTCCGGATTCTAAGACCTCAGGACCGGGGCTGGGGAGGAGCGTACAAAGAGCGGTAGGGTGAGAAGAGACCCCAAGGGCCATTCCAGTCCAAGCCTCCATCCGGTGCTGCAGTTCTGGAATTCTCGATAACGAGACAATCCTGCCACTGAATACACGTGGCCAGTGATTGGGCTCAGTCACGACTGCAATTCAGAAACTTCCTTCCATGGTGTAGAAATCTGCCTTCCTATTTTCTTCCACCAGGGCCTTTACTTCCTCCACCAATATTTATTGATCATCAACTGTGAACTCAGCAGGTGTGGACCCTGCCCAGTTTGACGCTGCACCCCTGAAGCCCAGTTGCCCACAATCCCCAGCCTGCCACCCTGCCCTGTTGGCTACTCCCGCTGTGGTGTGGTATGGTGTCCTCTGGGGAGAAGGAGGGAAACTTTGATAACAAACAAGGGTTTGCGAGGATTTTGAGGACTGGAGTCCCCCAGGCCACAGAGAACTCAGCCAGCTCCCCAAGGTCAGTAAAGGGGGGACCCGAAGAGGGCAGAGCACCCTGCCCCACCACCAAGGCCTGGACAAACTCCCTGGCTGACGAGGGAATTAGAGGTAGGCGGGCAGCTGACAAATAACGCTTCGAACCCCATGGACAAAGGAAACTCTCACGAAAACGCCAGCCCGTCCTTTTCCCGCACTTAATTCCTGGATTTTCTGGTGCCCGTGGCCATTTCATCTCTGGTTTGGTTTGTTGAGGTAGGGATGGCATAAGAATCAGAACGTCAGCTATTGACCGCTGTGCCCCTACAGAGGACCCACCTGGCGGTCTTCAAACAGCAGAGCCCTGGAGAGTGCCAGAAGGAGTGGGTTACGGGCGTGAGTTCGGGACATGAGGTCCCCCCTGTCCCACCCCCTTCAAAAGGGCAGTTCTGAGGTCATCTAGTCCATTTATAGCTTTTGTTTAAAGAAAGGGCCTCCTGAGTCTTTAAAAAATGTTTGGATCTCCCTCACTTTTCAAAAAGGAAAATAAAGCCAAGGCCAGAAAAGAGAAGTGACCTGGCAAAGGCCACAGAGTAAGCTGGTGGCAGGCTCCTGACTGCCCGTCCAGAGCTCGCTCCGTTCATTTCAGCAGAGCTTTAGGACCACCGCAGTGTAAAAAAAAGTACTACATGGGACCATCGGCAGTGAAAGCTGCGCGGACGGCAGGCCCTGAAAGGCAATTCCTCCTTTACCGGAAAACACACTGATGGACGGAAGCTCGCACAACTTGGGGCTTTCTTAGGGGACCTGGAGCCGCGCAGGCGCCTGGACGAGGCTGATCCCAGGACACACGGATGCCGCGTCGTCCAGGCCCCGGTTCAGAGCCCACGACCAGGCACTGCCAACGCTCCACTGCCCTGAGCCGGCCTGTGGACTGGAGCCTGGGGTTTCTTCTCCGGGGAGTTACCTGGCTCAGGGGTGGAAGGCTGCAAAGTCCCCAGGCCAGGAGGCCCAGCCAGGGTCCCCGGTGGGGGCTGAGGAGCAGCCACATCAGCATCCAGCTAATGCTCAGATAGGTCACGGATAATTGGCTGGAAGCAGGACACACTCCGCAGCCATCCAACGTGGACTGGACATTGTTTTTAAACTTACTCCATTTCCTCTCTTGCCAAAAAGAAAGAAAGAAGCAAGTTTGGGGTCATGAGAACAAGCCCGCTTCCCCTCGCCGGCGCCCCGCGCAGCCCAGGGCCTGGACTTTTACGGGTGTTTTGTCTGTGATGGACTTTGGCCACGTAAATGCGAGGGAAACGAGGTGACTCACGCTGAGGTCCGCTGGCTGCACTGTGGCTAAGGGCGAAGGCCCGAGAGTGGAGCCGGCAGAGACGGGCAGGCAGGCAGCACGACAGCCCGGACCTGGGAGCCAGCCTATGCCACGGCAAGGGGCTTCGCAGCAGGGGTCCAGCAGGGGTGCTCCGGAAAGCAGGACAGGGAGCCCCTTGGCTTAGGGGCAGGGACTTGTTTCCGGGGCACCGAGGCTCTGAGAGCTGTCACTGGTGAGCCACAGCGGGGTCCTCGTTCTGAGGAATTCACCCAGGAACCCCCCACCCCGAATGGCTCACACCGCGCTGGGCGAGAGGTGACGGAAAGGGCCCTGCAGACGAGAGCTGGCTTTCCTGTAGCCCTTTCTTGCTCACTCCTGCAGAGGTGAGGGAAGGGAGAGGGGTGGGCAGGGACTGAGAGTGGACATCCCAGCGGCCAGCTGGGTGGCTGCGGACTGAGCCAGATGTGATTTCGAAAATAAGAAATGTGACATTTCTTATACCCAAATGACAGAGATCAAATTCAAACTGCTGACAAGTGTTTTACCAAACAAAGTTTCCCGGCCGTCCACACCCAGGGGGCTAAGGTCCTCCTTCTACCAGCTCCTCCGCTGCGGCTGCTCACGCCAGCGGGTGCCCTGCACACCCAAGGGGGCCGAGCTCCCTGGGTCTCGGCCCTGCCACAGGGGTGGGCAGAGGCTTTCCTCCCACAAGGGAAGTCTGGGCCTGGCAGGGGGCTTTGCGCTTAGCAGGGCATCAGGGAACACTTGAAAACGCCCACCCAGGTAAGCTTAAACAGGAATCGCCTAGAGGGAGACGTGGCCCTGGCATCTTCCCTTTCCTTCATTCACCCACCATTGGGCAAAAGTGTCTGGGGCCACTAAGGCAGGCACGGCCACCGCTCTCCAGGCCCCACCCTCCTCCTCACCTGCAACACACCATCCCAGCCCCCTTGCAGCTGGGTGGGGCCATGTGTGCTCGCGTCACTTCCCGGCCGGAGCATTAAAGAGGGAGTGGGGGGCGCCCTTCTTTGCTCTCCTCATACCACAGGAATGGAGGACCACGTGCTCAGGATGGTACCCTAGTGTGACGGAGCCTCACCAGCCTAGGCCCTTGAGTGACTGCGTGGAGCAGAGAGCCCACCCCCGAACCTTGACGGACAGGACACAGAGAGCCCGCCCCCGAACCTTGACGGACAGGACACAGAGAGCCCGCCCCCTGAACCTTGACGGACAGGACACAGAGAGCCCGCCCCCGAACCTTGACGGACAGGACACAGAGAGCCCGCCCCCTGAACCTTGACGGACAGGACACAGAGAGCCCGCCCCCGAACCTTGACGGACAGGACACAGAGGGCCCGCCCCCGAACCTTGACGGACAGGACACAGAGAGCCCGCCCCCTGAACCTTGACGGACAGGACACAGAGAGCCCGCCCCCGAACCTTGACGGACAGGACACAGAGGGCCCGCCCCCGAACCTTGACGGACAGGACACAGAGAGCCCGCCCCTGAACCTTGACGGACAGGACACAGAGAGCCCGCCCCCGAACCTTGACGGACAGGACACAGAGAGCCCGCCCCCTGAACCTTGACGGACAGGACACAGAGAGCCCGCCCCCGAACCTTGACGGACAGGACACAGAGGGCCCGCCCCCGAACCTTGACGGACAGGACACAGAGAGCCCGCCCCCGAACCTTGACGGACAGGACACAGAGAGCCCGCCCCCTGAACCTTGACGGACAGGACACAGAGAGCCCGCCCCCGAACCTTGACGGACAGGACACAGAGAGCCCGCCCCCGAACCTTGACGGACAGGACACAGAGAGCCCGCCCCCGAACCTTGACGGACAGGACACAGAGAGCCCGCCCCCGAATCCCTGGACGTACAGGAAGCACGAGCTAGAATCAAACATGGTGTTAAACCGCTGGGATTCTGGAGTCAATTTGCTACCTAACATAACCTAGCCTAACTGCCATAGTAACCAACCCTGTAAAACCTGTCCCAAAGGGAAGAGTTGGGGAAGGGGGTCTGAAATCAGCCGAACGTGGAAAGCCTGAGTGGAGAACACGGGAAGATAAGCTGCCGAACGCAGAGCTTCAGGGCTGCCCAAAGAGGCTTGGCCAAGGTCACGATCTTCGTGGCTCAAGGCCCCCATCCCACCCCAGCCGGGGATTGCCCCCGCCATCTGAACGCCCTCTGCTCTCCTCTCCCCGCCTCTCGGCCGTCATCCACCTGGGCTGCGGGGAAGTGGGGGAGCCTGGAGGGGAGGGGGCAGGACCAGCTGCACCACGCACGGCCCGTTGCAAAATGCAAGTGTAGGGCCCCTTTCTGAAAAGTCATTAAGAGTCTCACGCCAGCAGTAGCGCGGGGAGCGCGTGCTGTTGTGCGAAGGCACGGGCCCCTGCCCGTGGAGTGGGCAGGCGGCCAGACGAGGGCTCGGACCTCCCAGGCCAGGCGCCCCCGTCCTCCCGGGCGGGGGCTGGGGGAGGAGCTGCAGAAAGAAGCAGCTCCTCCGGCGGCCCAGGAGGGCAGGCACACAGCTCAGATCCCAGCACCCCAACTTCCAGCGACCACTGCCACCCCCAGAATGCATGAGGAATGAGTCCTTCCTGCCCATGCAGGCGGAGCAAAGAGCACCTCGAGGCAGCCCCTGGGGCACCCCGGAGCACCTCCGGACTCCAGGCCCAGTGCTGGGACGGGAAGGTGCGCCCCGGCTGGCCCAGGCATGCTTCGCAGGCAGGAGGACCCCTTCCCCACCGGCTCAGGGCCCCCGGAAGCTGCCCTGCTGCCCGCAAACCCATCTCCACCATCCGCTTGGTGCAAAGGTAACAGGAGGTGGGAAAAAGGGGTGTGGGCTCGGCCCTGCCACCCCCTACAGTGTGTCCCTCCCCCAGAAAGGCACCCCACTTCTAGAGCATCAGTGTCTTCCCCCTAAAATGCAGACTTTGGGTTACAGACTCCTGGAGGCACTGCCAGCTCCAGCATCAGCAGACAAACAGTGTTGGCCTCAGGGAACTGAATTTCAAGTACCCCAGAGAAGAGGTGGACTGACAGAGTGCCTGACTTCACTTACCCCTTCCTGGCTTTTCTGGAGCCAGCCTCCCTGTGGGGCCCTGGGGGCCACCCTAAGCGGCCGTGGTGCCTGCCCAGCGCCGGGGGGCTGCCCAGGCTGGGCGAGGCCGAGCAAGCAGCCGCACCCGGAGGCCAGCTGGCACGTGCAGGAGCTCTCCCCCATAAAATCACTCTCCTGCTCCCCACCCAGCTCTAATGGAGCCCACGGGAAAATTTATGAAGCCCAAGGGGGGAGACGTCATCCACCACCCAGAGGCCATAAGGCCAAGGGTCTCCCGGTCATCCCCTGGCGGCCGGGGCCCAGGCCGGGCGGAGGAGCTCCGCGGGGTTCTTCCAGGTGGCAAGGGGAGGGGCAGCTGCACCCCGGGAAAGGCAGACACCGCCCGGGGCCGCTGAAGCCATTTGTCACCAGCACGGCCCCCGGACGTGGCGCTCAGAGGGACGTGCACGCCCGTCCGCAGAGGAGGAGGCCCGGCAGCCGGCCTGGGATGGAGCGGACCCTCGGGCAGCCCGGCCTGGCCGCCCGTCGCTCTGCACGCCAGGGCTGGCAGGGTCCCGGGCGCCCCCTCGATTCCCGAGCCCCACGCAGCCCCGATGCACTGCCCACCCTAAAGAAAGGCGGGAGAGGAGCGGCTGTGCCCGCCGCCCTCGGTCTCGCTGGGCGCGCCCGAGGCTGGGCCGGCCTGCGCACACGGGAGCCTGGCACCCGGCACCGCGGCCACCGACGGGTGGGCTCGGTGACGTTTGCCCCCAGTGCATGGGCCTGCTGAGCCCTCCCCGGGCCCCCCAGAGCGGCTGTAACAGAAGCCCTTCCATCCAGCCCCAGAGCTCCGGAGGGGCAGGCCGCAGGCCTGGACCCTGGAACACAAGGCTGCCACAGGCCTTGAGAGCCCGCTGAGAGGGAGGGGACCAGGGGAAGCTGGGGGAGGACGGAGGGAGTTTCGGGTCTGGCCCCGGGAGATGGGCCCTGCCCCAGCCGACAGGAGCGCACCCGAAGCAGCCCACGCCACGATGTGCAGTGGAGACTGAAGATCGGGGCCGTCAGTGGCAGCGCCCCGGCACGGCACGATCCAGAGCACCCAGCCTGGACACCGACAGGGCCAGACTGCCCAGAGGTGCAGCCCCCACTGGCTGGCGGGTGACAGGCTCACGGAGGCTCATGTTCCAGCTGGAAAGTCGGGCCATCCCATCTGGGTCTGCCCGGACAGAACTGTGTGACCGGGGACAACCTTAAGCAGCCAGGAGTTTAGGGGAACTTGGGAGAGGACATTTTATGGCTTTAAATAGACTCACCAGTAGAGAAGGGGCATCCCTAGGGCCGGGATCCTCTGGCAGCCATCCTCCTCACCTGAAACCTTCCTCAGCGGGCACTGGCTCCCCTGGAAATCAGCTGACTCCTTGGTTGAAATGTGTATATTTTTTAAAGTTTGGGGGCGGTGTTTTTTTGGTCCAGCTAAAATCGTTTTGTCATTTCTGCTCCCTGGCTCACAGGCAACCTTTTAAAACAGTGATTTGTGGGCTACTTTTGAAGCTGAATAGTAAGATAGGGAATCAACAGATAGATCTGGAACCTGGCAAGAAGTCCACGTGGACATCAGCAACCCCAAGATGACTGCTGGAAGATACCCCCTCTCACCCCCTCCACACACACAAGCTCCTGCCATTCAGGACAAGATTTCCCCCGGAAGCCAGGAGAAGCCCAGCATATTCCCCAGGGACTTTATCATTGGGCCCTCCTAGGGGATTGATGGGTGGGGTAATCAATCAAAACAGCAAACAGGTGGGACTCCTCCTCTGCCATTAGCAAAGGGGTGGAATAATCAGCAGCTCAAAAAGCAGGCACAAGGGGAAGCGAACTTGGCCCAGTGGTTAGGGTGTCCGCCTACCACATGGAAGGTCCACGGTTCAAACCCCAGGCCTCCTTGACCCGTGTGGAGCTGGCCCATGTGCAGTGCTGATGCGTGCAGAGAGTGCCGTGCCACGCAGGGGTGTCCCCTGCATAGGGGAGCCCCACGCACAAGGAGTACACCCTGTAAGGAGAGCCGCCCAGCCTGCCCAAGAAAGTGCAGCCTGCCCAGGAATGGTGCCGCACACACGGAGAGCTGACACAGCAAGATGACGCAACAAAAAGAAACACAGATCCCCGGTGCCACTGATGAAGATAGAAGCTGTCACAGAAGAACACACAGCGAATGGACACAGAAAGCAGACAACTTGGGGGGAAGCGGAGAAAGAGAAATAAAAAATAAATAAATAAAAATAAATAAAAATCTTTTTTAAAAAAAGCAGGCACAAGGCCTGAGCACATGCTCTCACCTCTGGACCCCTGTTCCTGCCCTCTGCGCCCTGCTCTCACAGTTTTTCCTCCGCCATGGTCGCCCTGCAAGTAAAACCTGGGCATTTATCATCTATAAAGGGAAATTATAGTCTGTGAATCAGCCTGCTTTATCACTTTTCAGCCCTTTCCTCTCTACCTGGAACACAAGATCTGTTATTTTCTCCCATTTCGCTTCCCTCCCTACCTGAATAAATTGCTGGTCTAACTCACCTGACACGCTCTTGAATTTCATTTCTGCAGCATAGTCAAGAATCTAGACAAAATCCAATAACACTTTCCTCTCCATTAGGTAACCCATGACATCCATAGGCATTTTCATTATTTCATTAAACAAACGTTATTGTGCATCTACCAATTGCTAGGCTCTGGAACAAAACAGAGCGTGCAAGAGACAAAGCTCCCTGCCTCACATTTATTGTTGCTTATAATAATAAGGAAAATATCTAGTATGTCAGGTGGAGATAAGTAGGAAGTGGAGATAAGGGAAGAGAGGTGGGGAGTAGCTGGGTGTGCTTTTTTTTCTTTTTCTTTTTCTTTTTTTTTTAAATGTTACATTAAAAAAATATGAGGTCCCCATATAACCCCCACCCCCTTCACCCGCTCCTCCCAAATCAACAACCTCTTTCATAATCATGGGACATTCATTGCATTTGGTGAATATATTTTGGAGCACTGCTGCACCACATGGATAATGGCTTACATTGTAGTTTACACTCTCTCCCAGTCCACCCAGTGGGCCATGGCAGGACATACAATGTCCAGCAATGGTCCCTGCAGTACCACCAAGACAACTCCAAGTCCTGAAAATGCCCCCCACATCATATCTCTTCTTCCTTCTTCCTACCCTCTGCAGCTACCATGGCCGCTTTCTCCCTATCAATGCTACAATTTCTTCCATTACTAATCACAATAGTTCCACAGTAGAATATCAGTAAGTCCATTCTAATCCATACTCTATTCCTCCATCCTGTGGACCCTGGGATAGTTAGTGATGTCCACTCCACCTCTATATTGAGAGAGGTCTTAGATTCCACATGACAGATGGATGCAATTCTCCTGCTTGCAGTTGTAGGCACTCTTGGCTCCTTAGTGGGGTGGTTGACCTTCTTCACCTCCCTGTTAGCTGGCCAGGGTAAGTCCAATAAATCAGATGGTAGGAGGTGCAAGTCTGCTGAGGCTCAGGGCCTGGCTATCACATAGGCAGTCCAGAGATTCAGGTCTCCTGAGTATACACCAACCCCAGCACCAACCACAGGTCCGGTAAGAGTAACAGAAGAGGCACATGTAGAAAGGTCACATCTGAGTCCAACTCCATAATGCTCAGAAACACAATCTCCAAAGTAGGGCCAACTAACATGGTACCGAACTTCAGAGCCATCTGCCATGACCATAGTACCTATGGGTCTCTGTAGCCCTCAGAAGAACCAATACCTGGGCTTGTATCTACTTTGGCTGTCTCTGGGACCCTGCTGAGGCATGCATAAACACAACCCCTCTGGTGACCTCCCAACTCTTTTGTATATAAACTCATTTGTCCTTTTCCATTTTCCCCTTTTATTCAAGGTCAAAAAGCAGTTTTTAACACCTGATATTACATGTAGGCTGAGATATTCTGCTGGTCTGAGTTGAACCTTTTATTCAAGGTCTTTTTCTAGTTACATCATCAGCTGGTGCTTGGTAGTAATCCCTCAGTGCCAGGGAGGCTCATCCCCAGGAATCATGTCCCACGCTGAGGGAAAGGTAATGCATTTACATGATGAGTTTTTCTTAGAGAGTGGCCACATTTGAGCAACATGGAGGCTCTCAGGAGGTAACTCTTATGCACCCTGCAGCTCTAGGCCTAGTTCATATTTCAGGCACACAGGTTCATAAGCATAGTCATCAGTATCAAGGGCTCATTATTGGACCATCCTTCTTTATTGGTCTTTGCCATTGCATCTGGGTTATTGTTGCTGTTCCCCACAAGATCATGCAATGATGGATATAGGACATGTTAAATTACACCAAAAATGTATAAAAGTCTACAGGCTAAAATGTAAACCATAATGTAAAACATAAGATAACTAAAAATTTAGAAAATTGTATAGTGTAAAATATAAACCATAATGTACACCCAAATGGAACCATGTTTCAAAGCTATTGTTTCAATATCTGTACATCAGCTGCAGCAAATACAATATGAACATGTAAAAAGATCATTGCTGGGGAAGGGACAAAGGGTTTGATGTTGGATATGTGGGAGTAGCATATATTGTATATGTGAAATACTGTGATCTAAAACTTTTGTGAAGACAAACTTAATAATTAGAGAAAAAAAAGAAAAAGGATGTAGACACTGAGGAAGAAATGGAAGAAACTGCCTTGCCACTGTACATACAGGGCAATACTTAGTGCAGTGATGAAAGGCAAAACATCAAAAACAAGCTTTTTCATTTTTTCATTTTTTTATTTAACTTTTTAAAATTAGTATGCATTCTATATCTACCCTTAAACCCATCACTATATTCTATTTTACTATTAATGGAACCTGGCAATATATTAGGCTTCATTTTTGAAGAAGTTTTGGACCACAGAGAGGTTCAGCTGTGGCAGGGGAGGAACACTGGTGTGGGTGCTATGGATGGGGGGCACATGGTCGGGAGGGAGTTCTCCAGGGCATGTAGAGGCTACATAAAAATGTTTAGATATTTTCATAGTAGTTACAGTTAAAAACAACAACTGAGGGAGTGCTGAGTTCCTGGGTAGACTTTTTTTTTTTTGTCTTTATTTGTTTTTTTAATGTTACATTCAAAAATTTATGAGGTCCCCATATGTCCCCCACCCCCCTCACCCCCCTCCTCCCCCCATAACAACAACCTGGGTGTACTTTTACAGAGCAGACAGGGGAGGCCTCGGGGAGCCAAACCCTACAAGAGGGAGGGAGCAAACAAGCCTGCAGGGGCCTGGGAGAAGAGCCGTCCAGGCGGAGCGAGCGGCACGGCAAAGGCCCTGGGTGGCAAAGCCGCGGCGCGGCGGGGTGGGCTCGGGCTGGGCACGATTCAGGGGTGCTCAGCGCTCCATCATGAGCCGAGAACACGCGGCAACAAGAGGGCCGTTTTAGGGATGGGCCTTGAGTCGGCTCTACTCTCTGTGTTGAATACAACAGGACTTTATTATTAGCAGCAGAGTATGCTGGCATCGCACAGCCAAGTCGAGTCCCAGCATCCGCAGCTGAGAGGGGCTGGAGACGCCCTGCCATGCCCGTCTACGGGCGGCCTTTGGAGACGAGAAGGACACGCGCCATCCCGCGCTGTCCTCCTTGCCCTCCCTGGACCCACTCCAGCCTGTCTGGGTCAATCAGTCGTCTCCATCCTTTTCTAAATCCTGATGTGCAGCTCGTCACGTGAAAAGCTCACTGCACGTCCTTTCACACGCAGCTCAGGTTCCCGTAACCCAGACGCCTGACCTCCATGTTGGGGGGGCGGTGTACCCGGCTCGCCCCCCTCTGCGATCCACGTCACCTCCAATACCAGAAACGTGTATCACATATATCTTTTCCTTTTTTTTTTAAAGATGTTCCCAAGAAAATCTGTATTTAATTTATGGGCAATTTATAATGGAAATAGACCATATAAAATGTATACAAATGCAGAGAGCTGTATATAAGTCTTGGAAGGAGACAGTTGAGCTGAGCAATAATTAACGCGCAGGGCCTCTTCCCTGCTGCCAGGTAGATATTTGGATCGCCTGGACTTTCATTACACTGAAACAAGAAAGGGCCAGAGGCCGAGGGCCAAACATTCCTTAAGTCTGTGGAGGACGTCGGGACACGTAGCCGACGATGATACGTTTCGCCAGGATGGCCAAAGACGCGTCGAAGTCTGAGGACTCACCAGCCTGTGCGCCGAAATCAGTTTTCTGGAGAAAGAAAACCACTTCCCATGAACCAGCGGCGTGCTGCGGGGCTTGCAAAGCCATCGGCTGACACTGTGGGCACCTCACTGTCCCCAGCCCTGGCGGCCGCCACCCTCTACCCCGGGCTTGCCTGCACGAGCCAGAGAAGAGTTACAGAGAGCCCCGGAGTTGCCAAAAGCTATTTCCAGGGGACTTTGATCAACTGATGCTGTAATCTCTGAAGGGAAACATACTTCATTTAGAAGGTATTCTTTGGTGTCATTCCCAAGGAGAAGGCATGCTTGTTTTTGGAATAACAGAGCTGGGGCTCGCTCCCTCCCTCTCGCGCTGGCTGGCTCGTCCTCCCCCCTTGCTCTCCCACCACCACGTGTGATGGCGCACAAGCCGTGTTGCTGCACACAGGCGGAGGCCTGGCGGCCAGGGGGCATGCTTGCAGCAACCCCAGCGGGGAGCCAAGATTCTAGCTGGTGGCGAGACCACAGCCAGAGGGTCAAATCCTGGGAGCCCACCTCCCCCCACTTGCCCCCAGGCCCTGCCCACTCTGGGCTCCTGCCCCTGACCTCGGTCAGGCTCAGACCCCGAGGTGGCAGAGGTGGGCTGCCCTGAGAAAGCACGCGGGTCCCTAGAATTTGCTGAACGCCCCGGCGAAGGGCGGTACATTGAAATAAGTTTTTCCTGGCCTATGCTGACATGGCTTGGATCAATTACCTCATTTTTCAACAATGAAAAGATTAAACAGTTGTTAAGAGTTATAAGATGATTTAATATGCTATTAAGCGAAGATGTAAACTATCAGAGTTTGAGTTTCCAGGGGAGACTTAAATATCAGCATCCTCGCCTCCAGTTCGGACGCACATCTGCCCCTGCCCCTTCCCAGAGGCCCACGGGGGCACTCGCCGCTGCCCCGGGGCCCCATGGCGGCTTTGAAAATCCCATTCCTCTACAGTGGTTTCCCGCGAACTTGGCGTGGCCAGGGAAACCAGGTTCACAGTGTTCACAACAATTTTCTTTTTCTTGAAATGGAGAGCAAAACCAAATTTTAGAGAAATGTCAGGGATACGTATTCGTGCTGAATGATGGGAAAGGACCGTTCAGTACCTTGTTTGAAACCAGAGCAGGGCTTTAACTGCTGAACTTTCACTGGCTTCCACTTGCTCAGGGCTGGCAACACTTCAAAGGGCAATTTTTTATTTTTTCAAATTACCTTTTAAGGCAAACGGTGGGGAGAAGCGGCTTCTTTTCTCCGTCTGTCTCCTCTCCCAGGAGTAACTTCTTTTAAAACATGAACTTTTAAAAATATCACTTTACTCCCCAAACAGTTCTGCCTGAAGCCATGCAGACCCCAGAGTGGCATCTTCCTGATCCGCGGACGCCCAGTTTCATAATCAGTGGAACCGAGCAGACCCTGCCACCTGTCTGAGCTCACGCCCAGAACCTGGGCAGGGGCTGACCCCGCAGATGTGCCACAACCCATTTGATGGTTTCCCAAGGCAAGAGGGAAGGTTAGGTGGGCCCTGCTTTGGGTCAGGCTTCATGGCGCACAGATGTGCCCCCGCCTCCCTGCATCTCCCTCCCTGCTCACTCCAAGAGGAAAGAGAAAGGAAGAGCGTCAGGAGGACGGGACGGGCAGCACGGCCAGAGGCCACCCTGGGGTGCCCGCCTCCCACCCTGCACCCGCCAGGACTCAGCCTTCCTCCAGGCCCCAGGAAGTCTTTAAGCACCAGCGAAGAAGGGGGATGTGGGTGGGCAGCAGTGCCACCCTGCTCCAGACAAGAGTCTGCAGTCATCAGCTGAAAGGACACGGGGGAAATGTTTTGCAGCGTGAATGTCACCCGGCCCCAAGCTCCTGCTGCGCCATGTCCAGGGACTCTAAAGGGCCGTATACACCATGGCAAGGTTTGTTTGCAATCACACAAAATGCACATTCCATGCTTTTCGAGGAGAGACCAGGCTCCCCAAATTAACAGAAAATCAGGACAGCCCAAACAGGGACTGATGTCCCATCGGAGAGGACGCTGGGGTTTCTTACGCCACTCAATGGCGCCATGGATTTACCCTCTGATGAGGGGCACGTGTGTGCCCCCGGCTCGGCCTGGCCGCAGCTCACAGCCAAGCAGTTGTCAGGGGGCTGCTGGCACTCACCGGATGTGGGGCTCGTGTCCTCTGAGGATGCCCCTTCCCCTCCACGACGGAGACCACACCGTGCACAGGCCGACAGCGAGCTGCAGGCACGCCGCAGGGGCCAGAGCGTGGGCGCTGGTGCCCGCCACCCCTGAGCCTCCAAGGGCCAGGCAGGAGGGGGCCGCGGGACAGTGGGTGGCCGCTTCCCCAGCTCCAGGCCAGGGCTGCCCGCCCAGGCGAGGGAACTTGAGGCCAGTCCCTCCCGATGCGCTCTGCCCTCAACGTCCCCCGGACAGCCTGGGCCTGGCAGGGAGAGCGGGGACCCCCTCCTTCTCTGCCCCACAAGTGGTGCTCGCTCGGGCTCACGCCCCAGAGGACGCACGTGCCCCTGGGTGCGCTGATGGCACAGCAGGGAGCAGAGGGGCATCAGTCAACGCAGCCGTGCCAGTGCCACGGGCCACGCAGGTGCAGCCACGCGAGCCTTGCCCCAGGCTCTGAGCAGGTGCTTTGCAGCGGGGAGACACTGGATCAGCGGCAGGGCACGGGGAGGACGACAGTCACTGGAAGCACCCAGATTGTTCACAAGCTGCCCTCTGGGAGCCGAGAGGCGGGGCAAAGACCCCACGGAGGACCGCAGACTCGAAAGCGTCCAAGGTTAAGTGAGACCAAAAACTAACTCACGACCTAAACTATGATTTTCAATACTGCAGTTTCTGCCATTTACAAATCTTGTTTGGGGTCTAAAAGGGTGCAGGGGTAGGGGATGGGAGGCAGGAGATAGACGGGCAGGGTCGGGCCGGGGGAGGGCCCCGGGCAGGTGTCCCCCAGCCCCCGCCATGCCCGCCCGGGGCTGGGTCACCGCCGAGCGCAGCGAGCCTCCTGGGGGCTGCAGGAGGGAGCCTTGCACCCCCCTGCCCAGACCGGGGTTTCCTGAGAAGTGGTTTTTGGAGCTGCCAGAAATGATTGTTCTCCTTGCCATGAAGAGCATCGTGCAAAGCTGGCCACTCTAGTGGAAAACTGCATTTTTAATTTCGGAGCAGCCTGTGACAAGATGGGACAAAACTCCCGGTCTGCCGATCAGCAAGGCTACAGAGATGGCCCTGGGTGCTTGCTTCGGCAGCACATACACTGAAATCGGAACGATACGGAGAAGACAAGCACCAGCCCCTGCCCAAAGATGGCACGCAAAGCAAAACAAAACCAAAGCAAGAAAATGGCCCTGGGCTGTCAACAGCCAGCCTCGAGCTGAAGTCACCGCAGCGTGGCCTCCCCTGCCTGGACCCCGGCCCACAGAGCAGCTTTCTGACCGCCTGGCCGAAGGGCAGGGCCGGACAGAAGGGGCACTCGCACCCGAGCAGCCCAGAACCCACAGTGCCATTTAAAGACGCAAGGACACCCCACCCTCGGCTCCACGCAACCATTTTTTTAAAGATTTTTTTTTTATTACCCCCAACCCTCCACCCCCGTTGTTTCGTGCTTACTGTGTCTTTTCGTTGTGTGCTCATCTTCTTTTTAGAGGCACCAGAACTGAACCCAGGACCTCCCATGTGGGAGGGAGGCACCTAACACTTGAGCTACCTCCACTCCCTGCTCCGTTACGTCTCTCATTGTGTTTTCCTCCTTGTGTCTCTTTGTCGCGTCAGCTCGCCACGCCAGCCCTTCGCATCAGCTCACTGTCTTGCTCGTTTTGTTTAGGGGACACTGGCAACCCCCTTAGAGGCACATAGCCTGGAGCCTCCGTGACCCTCCAGCTAGGAGTTAGCACGCCCCCGTGACAGATGGGGGGCCTGGGGACGGGGTGGGATTGGCCGTTTCTGACAGCTCCACGCCTGTGTGCTTTCCCACACTGCACACGCGCCCCCATCGCTCACGCACACGCAGCCCCCACACACACGGGCCCTTTGAGTGACGGCGCCGCACGCCCTGGTGCCAGGTAGCCCTTTCGCGGCTTCCAGCACAGCCACCACGCCCTCGGCGTGTCCTGGGGGAGAGGGAAAGGCAGGATTCGGAACACAGGTGACAGTCACCAGGCTCAGGCGTCCTCCTTCCGTTGTAACCACAGTCCCACGACTCTTAATCACTCTCGCAACCTTTCTCATCATGTATTATGTGAACTACGTATAAACAGTTCTGGGTCACGATGTGTCTCCTACGACTAAGGAGTTCAGCCTTAAAACTGACACTTTATTTCTGGAACTTAAAACCTGGGGACGGTGAAAATAAAGCCCATCTGCCTGTGATCTGCATTTTGGTACCTACTTCAGTTCCCAGCAGTTATGGTGACACAGAAACGAGCGGTCTGCTAGCGCCATCCCCAGTAAGTGGGCGGACTTGCTCGGTTTCCCGCTTCCCATCCGGAAACCACGTTCTCCAAATAAGGGCCTGGCGAACCCCTGGTGGCCTGATGCTTCTCCAGAAAGCGACAGGAATGAGCCCAGGCAGGGTGGGTTGGTCGCCTTCACTGCCCCGGTCGGAGGGGGCGAGGGGCGTGGAGAACACGACGGGACCGCCGGGGCCGCAGCCTGCACCCCCGTTCTCGGGGGCCGGGTAGGCCGCTCGTGGTGAGCCAGCCCCGGCCACGCTGCGCAGCGAGATGGCGCAGGCATCTGTGTGCCCCCAAACCGTGAATTCCTGGAGGCTGGGATGGGAGGCCCCAGCACCCAGAGGCCCGGGGCCCGACCGACAGGGGCTGGTGATGGGGGAGAGAGGCCCTCAGAGGGAGGCAAAGAAGGAACAGGGTCTGGTGCCAACCAGAGAGAGGCTGGGGACAGCGTGGCGGCCACGGTGGCATTCGGACGTGTCCGAAGGATTCCAGCAGGTGTTGCAGGCAACAAGGGGGGGCACGCAGGTGGAGAGGCCCGAGGGGGCAGAACAAGGGTGGGGCGGCACAGCGGGAAGAGACGGAAGGTCAGGCGGGGGGGATCCTGGAGGGAGACGAGGACTCGAGAGGAGGGGGCTCTGCAGCTAGAAACAGAGAGCCCAGCTTGTGGCATTTCGCAGCGGTTGCTCAGCGATGCCGGGAGCTGGGAGGGCTCTGGAAGGGTCCGGGGGGGCAGCTAGAGGCCCGTGCACCCCCCACTCCGTCCTTCTGCGGGGCTTCCTGAGCCAACACAGCATCCCGGCCCTGCCTCCAGGACAGAAGCTGCCCACCCCTCCTCCCGAGCTCCTGTCCCGAGCTCCCCTGGACGGTGGTACCCAGCCTCGTGCCCCGCTCCAGGCGCTCCCGCCCTCAGCCCGCTCTGCCCAAGGAGCCGGGCACCCAGGGCCACGATACGGCCAGTGTATGCAGGCCATGGCTCGCAGGGTCTCCCCGCTGGGCCATGGGCTCTTCAGAAGAAGGGCCACTCCTACCCGGTTAGCTCTCCCCGCCCAGCGTGGCTTAGCCCAGGCCCAGCACACAAGCCCCGCAAGGCCTGCGGGACCCCAGCAGGGGCGCAGGGCCATCCCTACCCTCCGGGCTCAGCCTGCCTGGGCCCTGAGCCCCTGGCCCCTCCTGGACACAACCCTGCCTTTCGCACCTGTTCCCAGAACCCCGCGGGGCCCCCGCCCTGCAGCCTGCCCAGCTGAGACCAGGGGTCACCGCTCGTTAACACCGGCGGCGTGGCCTCCGGGGCACCGGTGCATCCAGCCGGCCCCACTGCGGGGCGGCCAGCAGGCCTGGCTGCCGGCCCGTCCATCCCCGGGGACGGCCCGTCTCGACCGGCGGAGGCGGAGGGCAGCCCTACCCCAGCGATGAACCCCCCTCTTAGGAGGCCCGAGGGGAGCCGTGGGCAGCGGGAGAGCAGGGCGTGGGGAGGGCCGGACAGGGGACTGGCGGGGAGTGGGCGCCCTGCTCGCACCTCCCTGGCTGGGGTAAAGCGCGAGCCTGAATGGTGGGAAGGAGCCAGGGCCAGCGCTGGGCCTCGGGCATCAGCACCCTGAGCCGGGTCCAAGGCAAACCCGCTGGCCCTTTTAAGGGCTCGCTTAGCCAGAAGCCCCTCTTCAGGAATCAGCAATCTTCCCCAGCCAGCTCAGCTAGGCCTTCCTCCAGAGTCACATGCCTAGGGGTTAGTCACTCACCCTGTAGTGAGAATAAGCCTCATCAGGTTGCTTTCCTCCCAGCTTCTGGAATTCAACCTCGTGGAAGAGGGGAGGTGGGAAGGGCGGGTCATTTTGGAGCAGGAGGCAAAATGTGAGGCTGCAAGAAGGGCGGGGCCCGTCTGGGAGAAAGAGTGGTTGATCAGTCCGAGGCCGAATAAGGAGATGAGGAGATGGGCAGAGCGGAGCCAAGCAGGAGGGACGCAGCGGGGATGGAAATCGGCCTCCGGGGGTTGGGTGCCTGGCCTGGGACTGGGCTGCAGCAGGAGCTCTGCCCTGGACAGCCGGGTGCCCGACCAGCCTCTCCCCGGGCCGAGCCTCAGTTTACCCAGCAGAGGTACGGGGACAGTGGCGGTGGCCAGGCCAGGCTTGCCTGCCGCGTGGCACCAGGACGGTGGCCTGTCCAAGGCCTCAGTTACCATGCACACCCGGGGGGAGCAGGGCCTGGGGGCGCAGATGTTCCAGCCGGGCACGGAGGGCCGCGATGACCGCTGCACCGGGCAGCCTCGGAGGCCGGCTTGGGCCCCCCGGGGAAGCCTTCTGTTCCCCAGTCCTCGCAAAGCCCTGCTCTGGCTGCGCTGGGCCCCCGCCTTCAGGACAGGGGCCCCTCCGGGCACGCAGCCGCCACCACCTTGGAGAGGGCTGGGGGACGGCGCCCTCGTGGAGCGAGGGCGCCACCCAGTGGCCGTCGGGGAGCAGCACCCCGGGACCCCGAGGAGGGGACCGGATGACCGGCCAGGCCGGGGTCCCGCCCCCGCGGCCCCGAGGCCCCAGGAGGCTCTCCCCGAGCTTGGCCAGCTGCCCGCGCGGCGGCGGAGGGGCCGAAGCAGGCGGGGTGCAGTGGGCTCGCCCGTCCACGGGGTCCTCAGGGGCTCCGCGCGGGCGGCAGGGAGGTCGGCGCCAGCCAGGACGCCCCGGCCCCCGCGGTGGGGGGACCCGCCGCTAGGTGCCCCTCCGAGCCCGGGCGCCTGGACCCGGACGGCGCTGCGCAGGCGCGGCCCCTGCCCCTGCCCGGGGCAGTCACCCCACCCGAGCCTGCGCCCCGCGGCCGGGCTCCTCCAAGGGCTCCCGGGCGCGCGGGGACGCAGCACCCCCAGCCCCTCTCCAGGCGGACGCCCCCCGGGGGCTTGGCCTCCTTGCAGCTCCATTGGCGCCAGCTCCAGGAGAGCGCGGGCGACACAGCGAGGCCGCCGCGCGGGATGGCGGCTCACGGTGCCCCGCACAGCTGCCCGCGGCCCGCCACGGACCCCCTCGGGGTCACGGCCACGGGGGGGGGGGGGAATGCCCCTCTCCGCCACTGCGCTCGCCCCTCCCGCTGCCTGGACAAGGCTGGAAAATGCTGGAAGCCCAGAGAGGGCCAAGGGCGGGCTAGCTCTGCGCCTGGAGCCCAGGCACGGGGACAGAGGACGGGGACAAGACTGGGTGGGGCAGCCACATCCCCCTCGGGGCCCTCAGGGGAGGAGGAGCGTGGGCTCTCGGGAGGCAGGCGGCTGCTGTGCTAGGGAGGTCTATCTAGTTTCCAAGCCTCAGCCCCCTGCCACACCTCCTGCTAGGTCAGGCTGGGGCTGTGACCAGCCCCCAGCACCAGCCCCTCCCGTGATTTGAGACCCTTCCCCCAAAAGGCCTCGCCCTCAGCCCACCAGCTCAGAGGGGCTCGGCTCAGGTCCTTTGGCCCAGAGGCCGGGAGCGTTTAGGAGCTTTGCGCAGAGCCCCAGAGAGGAAGTGGCAGGAGCAGCTGAAATGAGTCGTAACATTAGCATCTCGGACCCAATAAACCTAAAAATATTTATCATTCTGATACATAATCAATATAAAAGTACTTAAGAGATATTTTACATTCTTTCATTTGTCTAAGTCCTCAGATATGGTGTATTTTGCACTTAGAGCCCAATGCAATTTGGACATTACATTTTCATCAGAAATCCTTGATTTGTAGTTAGATTTCATCAACTTTGCCTTTAAAAATGTAGGTTCATGGGAAGCAGTTATGGCTCGATCAGCTGGGCTCCCGTCTCCAGTCTCCACGGGGGAGGCCCTGGGTTCGCGTCCCGGGGCGTCCTGGTGAAGGCAGGCTCGTCCGCACGCTCCAGAGAGCCACTGGCCTGAAAGCACCACAGAGAGCCAACTCAGCAAGGTGACGCAACAAAAAGTGAGACAAGCAAAAATGCAGAAGAGCGCACAGCAAACGGACACAGAGAGCAGACAGCAAGCAAGCTGCAAGGAGGGAGGGAAAACAAAAAATAAATACAGACACAGAAGAACGCACAGCGAACGGACAGAGAGCACACAAAGAGCCGCAAGGGGGGGATAAAAAAATGTAGGTTCACGTACTTTAAAGTTGCTGTCCAAACATAATTGAAATTTCTCCAATAACTGCATACAGTGCTTTTTAAAATTAAATTAATTCAAATAAAATTAGAAATTCAGGTCCTCAGTAGCCCCAGCTGCCTTCCACATGCTCAAAAGCCATGTGTGGCTAATGTCTACCAAACTGACACTGCAGCTCTAGTCCTGGGCATAACTCCAAATGAGACCCGCACCTGGAAAGCCACGTCTCTTCCTTCTGCCCTGACAAGGACTCAGTGGCTTTGGGGTTCATCCATCATAGGACTGACTGTGCCCCACGTCCTCCAGCCAGCTCACGGGTGTGGGGAGCAGGTGGACACACCCAGGGCGGTCCCGTGGACCAGCTTCCGAGCGAGTCACCTCTACCCCATGGGTCAACCATGGTGACATCTCCATGGGGAAAAGCCCCCGTGTCCATCTCCGCGGCTCCGGGGGCCTTAGACCCTCCACCGAGCAGCTCTGGCGCTGTGCTGTCCAGACCGCCAGGGCCCAAATGCCAATAACTAGCCCAAGACCACAAAATCCACAGTGGCAGAGCCCGCTAGCACTGGGCTGGCATCACTAGCCCCACTTCCCACAACCTCGGCCGAGTCACCCCCCATGCGGGGGACATGCCCACCCAGCCTCCTGGAAGGGGAGACACGGGCCCTGGGGGTGAGTCCTGGCTCCAGACTCGATCTGAAAGCCCTCAGGAAGCCCTGGCTCTTCTCATTTGGAAAATGAGCACCCCGTTCACTAGGGCTGCTGAGATGCAGCGTCACTAACGTGTGGTGGAAACAACAGAAATTTTCTCTGCCCCAGTCCTGGAAGCCAGAAGCCTGGGTTGAGGTGTCGGCAGGGCTGAGCTCCCCCCACGCCTGCACCCCCAGGCTCTAAGATAGGGCCCCTCCTGGCCTCTGCCGGCTCCTGGTGGCTGCTAAGTGCCCACTCTGCCTCGTCGCCCACTGCTTTCTCTTCTCTAGAATTCTCTGCCTTTCTCTTGTAGGACACCGTCCCTGGATTGGGGGTTACCCAGATACCCAGAATGGCCTCGCCCCAGAGCCTTAATTTAGTTCATCTGCAAAGACCCTTTTTCCCAGGAAGGTGCCACGTTGCCAGTCTCCAGAACTCACTACAAGGGGGTTGGGCCAAATGGACTCAGTTCTTATCAGCACAAATATCTCTGCCACACAAATGCCAAGGGCAACTGTCTCTACTACATAAAGAAAGGAGGAGGGAAGTGGACATGGCTCAATGGATAGAGCGCCCGCCTACCACATGGGAGGTCCAGGGATCAAACCAGGGCCTCCTGGCCCGTATGGTGAGCTGGCCCATGTGCAGTGCTGATACACACAAGAAGTGCAATGCCATGTGGGGTGTCCCCTGTGTAGGGGAGCCCCACGCGCAAGGAGTGCGCCCCATAAGGAGATCCGCCTAGCACGAAAAAAGTGCAGCCTGCCCAGGAATGGCGCCACACACACAGAGAGCTGACGCAAGATGACGCAACAAAAAGAGACACAGATTCCCGTGCTGCTGACTACAGAAACGGACAAAGAAACAAGATGCAGCAAACAGACACAGAGAACAGACAACCGGGGGGGAGGGGAGAGAAATAAATAAATAAATCTTTAAAAATAAATAAATTTAAAAAAAAAAAAAAGAAAGGAGGCAAGAGAGCCATCAGGGAAACACGACGTGAGGCGCAATTAGGGCGGAAGATGCCCCACTCAGTGAGCAGGCAGGAAGGGGCCATCAGCCTTCCTGGTGCCAGGGAAATGCAAACTATAGTGAGGCTGGGGTCCGGGCAGCCAAAGGAAACAGCCCTCCTGCTGGCAAGGATGCGATGGAATTGGCATTTTCACATGGGCAGCCTTTTATTCTCTAGGGACAGGCTCACAGTGGGCACTCACTGAATTGAATCGCCGAGAGGTGTGTAAACTGACAAAGCCCCTTGGAGGGAAATGTGGCGATATGGTCCAAGATCTTTGAAAATAAAGATATTTCTTTGACTGAAAAATTCCACTCAGTGGAATCTACCCTAAGGAAATCGTCCTCATAAGCAAACCTTGTCTCAATGTTATTCATAACATCCAAAAACTGTGAACAATCTGTGCTCAAGAGAATGGCAACACTCTGCATGGATATTCTGTGCCACTAAAATACTGTCAACACCAGGAAAACAAACAGGTAAGGCTCCGGGGGGGATCAGGACCCCTGGGGAGGAGGCAGGTGGAGGGAGGCTTCTGGGAAGCAACACCGAGCTCTTGGAGCTCGAGCACACGATGTGCTTGCTTTTCACTTACCACTTAAATGTGCATTTGTCTCATGCACTTATTTACACTTAAGTCACATTTTATGATGGAAGGATGGGCGGGTAGTAGATGAGTGAGGTTGTTTGTTTGTTTTAAAAGGTAGATTCAGGGGAAACGGACTTTGGCCCAGTGGTTAGGGCGTCCGTCTACCACATGGGGGGTCCGCGGTTCAAGCCCCGGGCCTCCTTGACCCGTGTGGAGCTGGCCCATGCGCAGTGCTGATGCGCGCAAGGAGTGCCCTGCCACGCAGGGGTGTCCCCCGCGTAGGGGAGCCCCACGCGCAAGGAGTGCGCCCTGTAAGGAGAGCTGCCCAGCGCGAAAAAAAGTGCAGCCTGCCCAGGAATGGCGCCGCCCACACTTCCCGTGCCGCTGAGGACAACAGAAGCGGACAAAGAAACAAGACGCAGCAAATAGACACAGAGAACAGACAACCGGGGGAGGGGGAGAATTAAATAAATAAATAAATCTTTTTTTAAAAATAAAAAATAAAAAAAATAAAATAAAATAAAAGGTAGATTCAGTTCTTTTAAAAGGTAGATGCAGTTGTAGGCCTACAACTCCAAGCAGGAGAATTGCATATCAACCGTGTGGGATCTAAGCCCCCTCTCAACACAGAGGTGGAGTGGACATCACCATCCCAGGGTCCACAGGATGGAGGAATAAAATATGGACTAGAGTGGACTTACTGATATTCTACTATAGAACCATTGTGACTAGTAATGAAAGAAATTATAGCACTGATGTGGAGGAAGTGGTCACAGTAGTTGCTGAAGGCAAGTAGAGGGGAGAAGTGATGTGATATGGGGGCATTTTCTGGACATGGAGTTGTCCTGAATGATATTGCAAGGACAGATGCTCAACATTATACATCCTGCCATAATGCACTGAATGTATGGGGGGGGAGAGTGTCAACTACAACGTAAACTATAATCCATGCAGTGCGGCAGTGCTCCAAAATGTACTCACCAAATGCACTGAATGTGCCACGATGATGAAAGAGGTTGTTGATGTGGGAGGAGTGGGGGATTAGGGTGTGGCATATGTGGGAACCTCTTAATGTAACATTTTGTATGATCTATTAACTTTAAAAAAAGATAATTAAAAATTAAAATAAATGCTTTTTAACCAGAAAAAAATAAAATAAAAGGTAGATCCAGGACAGTCGGGGCACTCCCTCATGCTGCCTGGGAAAGTGAACGCGGGGTGAAGGGCAGAGCTTGAGGGGCTCCCCAAGGATGTCCCGGCAAGATGGGTTCCGGCACCCGCTTCACCCCGTGTTCCCGTGAAGCCCACGGCCGCTTACCCTCCACCACCCCGAGTGAGCATGATGGGAAGGGAGACCCGGGGCGCCTGATGCCCGCAGGTGAAGATGGTCAGCAGCTCCCCGACGCCTCAGGTGCTGACGGCACCCAGCCGGCCCCAGCGCCCCCCCACGGGGGTCCACGGGCTTTGACAGCCCCTGCGCTGCCCTCTCCAGCCACGCTGGGGCCCGCGGCTGCAGGCGCCCTTCCCTCCACCCCCCTGCCTTCCCCCGTCCCAGCCGCCCCGGCTGCTCCCCCAGGCTCTCCTCGCAGCTCCTGCCCTCCCTCCCAGGCTCTGGCCTGGGGTGCCCAGACCACTCCCTCGCTCCCCCAGGTGGGTGAAGGATCATGGC
Organism: Dasypus novemcinctus; assembly: GCF_030445035.2. NCBI lineage: Eukaryota > Metazoa > Chordata > Mammalia > Cingulata > Dasypodidae > Dasypus > Dasypus novemcinctus. The sequence continues at coordinate 9,946,754 of NC_080697.1, forward strand.
CACGTGCCCACGTTCACCCCAGCCCCGTTCACCCGCATGGAGCTTCCAGAGCGGGGGAGGGAGCCCCCCCTTCTAACTGACCCCCTGAGCAGGTCTACTAGGCTCCGTGGAGAGCGGCTGCTTCTCCAGGATCTCCTGGATAAGAACGTCCTGGAACTTTCTGGAGGGCAAGACCTTCCCCCTGGAACGTGTTGGTGACAGGTAAAGGGATTTTGTGGCATCTTGTGGCCTGCGTCCCCAGAGCAACCCACCCCATCCCTGTGGCTCTCTGTCACGGAGGGTCCTCCCCCGCAGGCCACCTTCCAGGTGCACAGTGTCCACTCGCGCCATCTGCTCGGCCCCTTCTCCCCACAACGAGGCTCTAGTCCTGTCCTGGGATCAGCCTCCAGTGTCACTTTGAGCAGTTCTGGTGCCAGGGACTCTGGCTGGAAGGGGACCTCGCGCTCCCCATTTCAAGCTCCTTTGGGGGCCCCCACCCACCTGTGTGCCCCACTGGCCTCCCGCTGTGGCTTCACCCACCTGAAGATGGCTGGGGAAACCCTGCGTTCCTGGCCTCTGTGCTGGGCTGACGTCATTGGTCAGGTGAGGGCTCTAGGTGCTCCTTCACCTGCCCAAGAAGCAGGAGCCCAACTCCTACAAAAGCCAAGAAAAGTACCATGTGACAACCTGGGGCTAGAGCGGGGTCCATGGGAGGAACCCCAGGCCCTGCCCACAGGACCGAGGGCTCTCCTCACCATATTCTCTGCTATGTTCACCAAGGCAGGGACCTCGAGTCCTAAAAGCAGGGGCCATGGGGCCATGTTTGTCTCGCCAGGGCTGGCCCGCAGAGGGTTAACAGAGCAGTTTTTAGGGTGGGCAGAGAAGAGCTCAGCCCCCTTTCAGGTGGCTGAAGTTACAACACTGGTGGAAATAAAGCCAGAACTGGAGACCTTTACCTCATTCCCACTTCATCCCCGATGACTGGTAGAGACCAAATGCTAGAGGGCTTTAAGAAAAGCCTGGGGAGCCTTGAGCTCAGGTGAGGCCTGGAGCACCACTGCAGAATGTTCCAGGTGAGAGGCATTGGGAAGGAACTGCAGGTGGATGTCAGCATGGTGGCTGGGACCCTGAGGATGCAGAGAGCTCTAGAAGCTCTTGACCAGAACATCAACCTACTAGATCCCACACTTCTGTGCTTCCCTCCCTGCTCTGCTCTACCCCAGGGCTCTCTCCCAGACACCACCACCTGCCCCTTCTAACCTGAGATAAGCCCCTTGGTCCCACCAAGACCGTGAGGCAGGTGGGACTTGAGGTTGGCCAGGCCCTACCAAACCTTCTCTTGGACTTTAGTGGCTCAGGACCACTGACAGCTCTAATGTAAAGCAACAGGGTCTGCTTCCGTCCTGATTAAAGAAGGCCTTGAATGTCTGTCTTGATGGAATTTCTTTCTGTGCTCACTGGTCTTTCCGGAGAAGATGAACTAGATGATCAAGCTCACACATGCCTTTTATCCCTTCCCTACCTTCTATATGAATATTATCCCCACCTCTTCTACGTGAATTCTCAGTCTTCAAAGTCTATTTCAAAGGCTGCCTTTTCTACAAAGTCTCTCTCATTCTTTCTTCTCCCGCAATTCTCTCGTTTGAGCTCTCGGTCTTAACCATGTTCTACTTTAGTGGCTTGTGCTCACTTTCCTTTCTAAACTGAGTTCCTTGAGAACAGAGCCCATGATCTAATCGTTTTGCTTCTGGTAGCATTCAGACCTTGCATTCAATGCATCAGATGTCAAATGAGTAAGGCAAATATTGATTTGCCCATCATCCACTTGAGCTGCCAAAGTACGAAGCCTGAGTAGGAGTGCCTGAAGTCACCTATGATGAGACCTGGGGTAAGAGCCATCCTGTCACATGGAGCAGCAGACAGGCTCAGCTCAAATTGGCCCCAGACTCCTGTATAACGTGGGGAACAGGCTTTGGCCAAAGTATGGTTGGGGAGCAAAGGTGGTTGTGAGAACTGGTTGTGTCCCTAGTGTGTTTCCCCAATGGCACCATGGCTGTCTCCACCATAATGGCTTCTGACCTTTCTATTGACCTGAGCAAGCCAAGCTGAAGGACCACACTTGCAAACTAAGAGAGGCAAGCCTTCTTCCAGTTTAACATCACCAGCTGTGGTACCTCTGTGAAGGTAAGTAAGGCAAAGGGGCCAGCTGCGTCGTCCAGGTCTTAGAAAAGCTTAAATGTTCATCTTGCTCTATCCATGTTCCCAAGCTCTAAAATGTTGGGTTTGGTTTGAAGGGGACTGTTATATATGAAAACGAAGTCCTCTATGAGAAGGAAACCCTTGCTGTGAAGGGCTGGCACACAGTCATGAGAGATCTCAACTATAGGTAATATGGCAGCTCTTACCATGCTCAGTTGTGTCACTGATTAACTACACTGTCATTTCTGCCCACAGGAAATTCCATCTGCCTAGGGAAGGGAACGCTGGAGAAGTTTGTGGGGGGGCCTCAAAAAGAAAGGAAAGTTTCCCACAAATGCTGCAGTTTTCATGTTCTTTACATAGCCACTTTATCTTTTTATCAAATATTTATTCATACTAGAGGTATAAAGTAAACTGGAATAATGTAGACACTCTATTCTTTAGAAGACTAAGTGAGGTTGCTAAAAACAAATTATTACATGATGATCATGGTCCATCAGGGATATAGCCCACCGAGCAGCAGTAGGCTTGTTAGCACAGGGCACAAACCCAACTTTGTCATACGTTGAGACCTTAGTGATGTCCCTTCACTGCCCTGGACCTTAGGTTCCCTTGTCCATGAACCGAAGAACCTTGACACCTTGCTTGTTCTATAGTTACCAACATGGAGAACCTGTTCTTGTTCCACTCTTGCCCTAGGCTAACCTGTTTTGCCACTGTTTGCTTAAAGAAACACTAACCCAAGTGGACAGACATGAGAACAGGCCCTGGGAGAAAGCTCTTCTGTCACCAGAAGATAGCTCAATGGTGTCAAAATCCCAGATCAAGAGGTCATTGAGTAGCTGCAGGAAAGAGGGAGAACATTCTTTGGGAACTTCTACTCAATCTCCATAAAATGGATATGTTATTATTCAGCAATTCAGTTGCCACAAGACTGACATGCTCTCATTCAGCAGGGTCTAGGAGGGGCAGACAGACACCTGAGGTCCAGAAACGATAGCTAAATGTAAGGGTATTCTAGGGGGTGAAGGGACAAGAGAGAGATGGAAGAAAAACCTCCATGAGAATACAAAACACTTCCTTCCTAAGATGACTCATTGACTGAGTTCTACAATGTGGAAGGGGCCACCGTGAGTCCACCATCCAATCTGGTGTTCTTTGAAGTGAAAGTGATGAGCTTTGCAAATACCACAACAGAACTACTCCTGGACAAATGTTGGGCGTCAGTGTCACCAGAATTTGATGGCAGCCCCAGTGTAACATCATCGTAACAAGGCAAGTTCCTTTGACCCAAAGCTGACAGGGTAGAATGAAAGCCCAAATCCTACCCAGATATATCTCAAGGTTCTGTTGGGCACCTCATGTGCCCAGAGCAAGACATCCAGAGCGGGGAGCCCAATCTTAGGATGGTAGGTCTTTGTGGCATTGAGCCTGCCTAAGGATCTTTCCATCCTGCCTGTGTAGTTTCTCAGCTGGAATCTGGAGACCTGGTCCAGCCCCATGCATCTTCCTTGTGTGTAAGGGGCTGGTTCTTGCCAATTCCCGGGAGGGCATAGGCAAGGACCGAACAAAGATGTTTATGGCTTCTTCAGAGCACCTCACACCTTGTTTGTTCCCAAACTCTTCCTTGCAGCTGCAGAACCAAGAGTGCCCTGCTGGAGGTCAACTTTTCATCTGTGTCCCAGGGTGAGAGACCCTGTGTCCCTCCATGGTCAAGAGGCTGGTGGTGAAGCATGTGGCCTTCAGATCCAAAGAGGTGAGCTCTTGGAGCATCAGGGCCAAGCAGGAATCTGGACTCCCAAACAGGAAACTGAGCAAAGTCCCTGGGAGCCCCAGGCTTCAAGTTTTTCCCAGGCTTTTTGGAGATGTCTCACGTGTACTGCCTGGTGACTTGGCACCAACGTCCAGAGATGGAGTCTCCCAAATGGTAACTGATAACTACACTAAGGGCCTTGGGAGGCAGCCTGGTGTCAATCAGACCTCTAGGTGACCTCTGAGCCAGTTATTAGCTCTATAACCTGGACAAGCCATTCATCCTTCTTTTTTTTTTTTAAGATTTATTTATTTATTTATTTCTCTCCCCTTCCCCCCCCCCCCCACCCCGGTTGTCTTCTTTGTCCGCTTCTGTTGTTGTCAGCGGCACAGGAATCTGTGTTTTCTTTTTTGTTGCATCATCTTGTGTCAGCTCTCCGTGTGTGTGGTGCCATTCCTGGGCAGGCTGCACTTTCTCTCACACTGGGCGGCTCTCCTTACAGGGTGCACTCCTTGCACGTGGGGCTACCCTACACGGGGGACACCCCTGTATGGCAGAACACTCCTTGCGCGCATCAGCACTGCGCATGGGCCAGCTGCGCATGGGTCAAGGAGGCCCGGGGTTTGAACTACGGACCTCCCATGTGGTAGACGGACGCCCTAACCACTGGGCCAAGTCCGCCACCCATCCATCCTTCTTGGACCGCACCTTTTCCCCCTTCAAAATGGGAACATTAACCTGATCAAGGTGTTGAGGTCTTTAAAAGTGTCAATAAAGCATCCAATACATGGATTTCCTGTTAAGGAAGGGAATTGTCTTGCTCCCTGTCAACACCCCCAGAATAACCATTTTGTACCTAAATGAAGGACAAAGTTCATTCTCTTCCCCCATCCCAGCTTTTCACACTTCAGCTCCTCTCCTGCCTTTCCTGGTCTCCTTGGAGAAATCCTTCCCTCCTACCAGAGCAGGGATGAGGTCCCATAAGCCTTAGGACAAAGTATGGCTGGGAAGGAATTGGTGCTGGCTCAGTCTTGGCTTCCTGAGGCTCTACAACAATAACGTCTTGCTGAACTAGAATGCTCTCTGCCTCCAGGAGCTCTAGATGATGTATAGGCTCTGGTCATGGCCACTTAAGGCTTCTCTCCTGCCAAACTGCAGAGTCCTCCATGGCTTGCCAACTTCTGTTCTTAGGTCTATCTCCGCTGCCTGATCCAGGCCCCCATGGGCATCGTGGAGGCCAGTGCTCTCCTGAGTAGAGGGGACGAGAGCAAATCCCTGGCCACATGGCAGGCCTCTGGCCTAGACACTCTAGTCGTGACACTGCCCCAACTGTCCCTCCCATCAGCATCTCTGCACTTCTGCCCTCCCCCACCCATATGAAACCAACCCTCTGTGGTCTACCTCAAGAACTGACCAGACCATGACCTGACCTTTTCATAGAATTCTCTGAGCAGCACACTGTGTATCATAGCTACGTCTCGCCTGGGCCCTCTTCGTTTGTTCAGACCAAACAGTTGCTTGCCAAGACCTCGCGTACAGATCTGGGTGAGTTCTAAAGGCCGTTTGGCCAAAACCACCTGGCCCTCAGCCCGCTAGCTTGCCTAGTGTCTGGCTATGTCAATGCCTAGGCATTTTATAAGATGTTTAGCAAGCCTAGTATCCTTCTAGAAGATGGAAGTCCTGGGAAAAGTCCATATGCACGCAAATCTCAGTCTTCAGTCCCAGTGACTCTCCCAGCCCAGGTCCACCTTGAACTCTGGCCAGGGAGGTGTCCCTGGCCACCTGACTCAGGTTTCAGTTACCAGGTAGGTTAGTGTCCTGATGTCAGCCAGCCAGAATGCCAGCCTCTGAGGGGGAGCTTTGTAGAAAGCATGTCCCGGTCACCCCTGAGACCCTGTCTCTCTTATCCTTAGAGAACAGCCCCCAAAGCTCCCAGCCAGGGTCCTGGCTGACTATTGGCTTCTCCCTCATGGTGGCAGCTGCTGTGCCAGCTCTTCCCAAGTTGGCCTGTAAGTCCTTCCGTGGATGACCACTGACTTCCAGTGTGATGAATGTCAGCACCCATGGACTGTGCTATCTATCGTGGTCTCTTGTCAGTGATGGTGCCCCTCGCCCAAACAAGAGACCATTCCCTGAGCTCTACAGCAGAGGCCCTCAAAGTCCATGGACTTAGAATTCATTCTGTAAAATGGGATGGATGACGTAAGCCAAGTACCAGCAGACCACCAAGGAAGAAACCTGGAAACTAAGTCACATCCCAGAATCATTTTGTGGAGGAGAAACTGCCCTGGGTACATCCCAGCCTTGGAGCTGCCCAGAGACTCCATGTTCTCAAACACTTTAAACCACTCTGGTCATCAGTCTATCACTACATTCTCACGAGTTTGCCTAGCTTTTTAGGAATATAGTTGTCTTCTACGTAGTACTCATTAAGCACGGTTTGTCCCACCTCACTGTGTCTTCCAGCGAGGCCTGGGTAGCCACCTTTGCCAGCCAGGGACTGATATTTTCCAGCTGTGGAGTTCAGCCTGCAATCTGGCTTTAGAGATTTTTTTTTTTAGGAGGTACTGGGATTGAACCAGGGACCTCTTATGTGGAAAGCAGGCACTCAACCACTGAGCTACACCCATTCCCCGGATATTTTATTTTATTTTATTATTTTATTTTATTTATTTCTGAGGAAGTACCAGGGATGTAGGCAGTTTCTTTGGCACCATTCATTCTCCCCCCACCTGTGATCCCAGAACCTTAGATGTAGGTGCCTCGCTGTGGGGCCCCTCTCGGACAAGTCTCGAAGGTCTCTGGAGAGGGTGGTGGGTGTGTCCTCAGGGCCCGTTCCCGAGCTTGCTTCTTTCCAGATCATCTTGTAACGGCCTGAGACCTCGACTCAGATCACACCCCCCTTCCTGGTACCCATCTCGGGATGGCAGAGCCTCTTGCCCTGTGAGCGGGTGGGCCTCCTCGTTAGGCAGGTGCCCAGCAGGAGCCGCCGGCTGTGAGGCCGGGGCCAGGCTGGGGCTGTCTCTTGGCCTTGGTGATGAGGAGCCCCAGCCCGGGGACCCCTGCTGGGCCGCCTTCCCACCGGCCCCCTTCATCCTCCAGGTTTGGGAAACCCCATAAAGTAGTCCTGAAAGCTCAAGAGCAGCGAAAAGGCGAAACCGGCTGGTGCGGAGCCCTGGCTTAGAGACAGGAGACCCTGCAGGGCCCCTGGGGTGGGATCTGCATGGAACTATTGACCGAACCTTGGACCTTAAAAACTAAAGGCCAAGCACTCATGAGGCGAGGCCCGGGAGATTCGGTGTTTCCCAGACGATGGCCGGGCGGCTCTGAAGAGGTTGACGTTGGAGGGCAGACCGGCCAGGAGATACCTGGTTTTTTGTTTGTTTGTTTGTTTGTTTGTTTGTTTTTTAAAGATTTAATTGTCTCCCCTTCCCTGACCCTCCCCCCCCAGTTGTCTGCTCTCTGTGTGCATTCACTGTGTGTTCTTCTGTGGGAATCTATGTCTCTTTTTGTTGTGTCATCTTGCTGCATCAGTTCTCTGTGTGTGTGGTGTCACTCCTGGGCAGGCTACGCTTTTTTTTCGCTGGGCAGCTCTTCTTGCAGGGCGCACTCCTTGCACGTGGGGCTCCCCTATGCGGGGACACCCCTGCATGGCATGGCACTCCTTGCATGCATCAGCACTGTGCGTGGGCCAGCTCCACACGAGTCAAGGAGGCCCTGGGTTTGAACCCTGGACCTCCCATGTGGTAGACGGGCGCCCTAACCGTTGGGCCAAATCCGCTTCCCTGATACCTGTTTTTTGAGTCGGGTGTTTTTTCTGCCATCCTGAGTTTTCCACTTGATTACCCACTACATCCCCCAAAGCTGAGCTTTACCTGTGAGATGTTTCATCCCAACATCTCTCCGAGTCTGCATGTCCGTGTCCATCCTGCAGGCCCCCGGCGACGACCCCATGGGCTCCAAGAGCAGCGCCGGGCAGTGGAGCCCAGTGCAGGGCATGGAGAGGACCCTCCTGTGGGTGCTGAGCACGCGGGCAGGGTGCAACCTTGAGAGCGGAGCAAGGATGGTTGCTTCCAAGACGGGGCGGGATGACCTAGGGCCGTTTTATAAAATCGTCGAGCAGGTTGTCCAGAAGTCCCCGGGGCTCTGAGTCCCACGCCTGCAGGTACACGCACGCAGAGCCCCCACCACCCGGCGGCCTCCAGGGCTGCTCCTCGGGAACGACTAGTGACACTGGCACTCTGTGCTAGTACCAAAAAAGGCAGATTTGCAGGACCACAGGCTCTTTTTGCCAACTTCCCTACCCCAAATAGGCTTCTCTGCGATCACGACTGGTGTAGAGTGATGAGAGCCCGCTGCAGTTTCGAAGCCTTCCCGGGAAGGTTCGGGATGATTCCCAGCGCTGCCAGCACTGCCTTTCCCGGCTGGGGGGCCCCGGGCAGCAGGCAGGACCTTCCACAGCATCCTGCGGCTCCCTCCCCTTGCCCACCGCGGGCTGAGTGGCCGCCCCTCCGTGGGCGAGCAGCAGGGCTGCCCTTCAAGGAAATGGGCAGCAGCCGAGGGGCAGGCGCGGCGGGCCCAGTGTAGGCCAGGGCTGTTCCCCTCGCGCCGGGAGGGGACGCGGCGGCTTCTGTGAGCTCATCTGATGAGCAGACCTTTTTCTTAAAATCTCTTTAAATCTTTCTCATTTCTGTATCTTACAAACTAGCACACTTAGACCTATTTTCAGGAAATAAACATTTTTTTAAAACGTGGATTAATGAAAAATGGGTTACATAAAAAGTTTACCGCTGTTTGTAAAGACCAATCGTTCTTTGGTGATCACAATTTTTTAGGATGACGTTTATGTCTTAGCTACTAGTGAGTTTTTAGAGCAGCCATACAAGAGGTGTGACATTTTAGTGAAGATTTCTTCTGGATCTACAGGGGTTTTTGTTTCCCACCCTAAAAACCAGGAAGTCCTAAGCTTTTGCAGTGTGCAGTTTTGCAGTGAGGTTGCGCCGGGAGCTTTAACAGTTGGCAGAACTGTTCACGCCTTCGGGAGGGGAGGGCATCTGTGGTTAGTGCAGTGCTTCCCCACCCTGACCGCTGGCCCTGGAGGTGGCACAGGGTCCCCAGGCCACGTGGGGACCAGCAGAGCCCCTTCCTGTCCTGTGGTTTTGATGCAGTTGGGGCTCTGCAGTGACAGTCACTTACCTGTCTCCAACAGGTCAAGGTTAAGTAGGAGTTTCTATTTCTAAAATGCGGATGGTCTAACAGACCTAGAGTAGACTGCACCTTACCTTTGATCCTTTTCCTGCCCTTTTAATGATGTATGCGGTGGACAAATAGTCTCTCTTGCTGAAACCTCACACAGTTTCATGGTGCTAACAATTGCTGGGTAAAGGGGGCTTCAAATCGGGCCTCAATGGAAACCAGATTTTTCTTTCTCAAAAGGGAATTGTTTAAAGTTTGAAACCCAATACAGTAAGTTGTATTAAGAAGGGATTGGGTTACTTTGTTGTTGTTTTTCTAATTCCGTCAAAAGTGCAGTTAGTTCTTCAATTTTTGCTCTTTCTTCTTTTTGATATGTGAATTTATGGCTATAAATTTCCCTCTCAGTACTGCTTTTGCTGCATCCCATAAATTTTGGTATGTTGTGTTATCATTATCATTTGTTTCAAGGTAGTCATTGATTTCTTTTGAGATTTCCTCTTTGACCCATTGTTTTTCTAAGAGTGTGCTGTTTAATTTCCAAATTGTGGTGTGAAGTCTGGGCCTCCGTCCCTTGCAAATTTCCAGCTTCACTCCACTGTGGTCAGAGATATTGTTTGGTATGATTTTGATCTTTCTGAATTCATTAAGCCTTTCTTTGTGGCCTAGCATATGGTCTATCTTGGAGAATGGTCCATGTGCGCTTGAGAAAAATGTATATCCTGCTGTGTTTGGGTGTAATGATCTATATATGTCTATTAGATCCAGCTCTTCTAATATACTGTTCAAATGTTTTGTTTCTTTAGTGATTTTCTTTTGAGATGTTCTGTCCAGAGTTGATAGTGGTGTATTAAAATCCCCCACTATAATTGTAGATGAATCTATTTTTTCACTTAGTTTTTCCAGAGTTTGTCTCACGTATTTAGAGGCACCCTTGTTAGGAGCATAAATATTTATGATCGTTCGATCTTCTTGACAGATAGTCCCTTTCACTAAAATGTAGTATCCTTCTTTGTCTCTCACAATTGTTTCACATTTAAAGTCTATTTTGTCTGATATTAATATAGCTACTCCTGCCTTTTTTTGGTTGTTGTTTGCTTGTATGATTGTTTTCCAGCCATTCACTTTCAACCTCCATGAGTCTCTGGGTCTAAGATGTGTCCCTTGTAGACAGCATATAGATGGGTCATACTTCCTTATCCAGTGTCCCAGTCTGAATCTTTTGATAGGTGAGTTTAATCCGTTGACATTCAGTGTTATTACATTCAGAGAATTATTTGTGGTAGCCATATTTTGGTTGGATTTGTGTTTGTTATATTTTGTTTGTATTATTTTATTTTCCCCTTCTATTTTTGTCTTTTTTGTTGCTCTTACACTCTCCTCCATCTCTGACTGTCTCGTTTTTTCCTTTCCTCCTGCAGAACTCCCTTAAGAATTTCTTGAAGGGGAGGTTTCTTGTTGATATACTGTCAGCAGGAATGCCCTTATGCACAACTGAGCAGAGTCTAAGAGACAGATAAAGTAGATACAACCCCAGGTATTGGTTCTTTTGAGGGATAAAGAGACCCACGGGTTCTATGGTCATGGCAGATGGGGTTCACTGCCATGGCAGATGGCCCTTCTTTGGAGCTGGTGTTTCTGCGTGATGGAATTGGACTCAGAGGGGGTCTCTTTTCACAAGACTTGCATGCTACTTTATTGGAATTGTAGTTGGTGCTGGGGTTTAAGATATATTTAGGGGATTTGAATCTCTGGACTGATAATATGACATCCAGGCCCAGAGCCTCAACAGACTTCAGCTCCTACACTTTGATTTACTGGACTTACCCCACTCAGCTAACATGGAGTTGAAGAAGGTCAACCACCACACCATGGAGCCTAGAGTGTCTACAACTGAAAGCAGGAGGAGTGCATCCAGTATCCATGTGGAATCTAAGCCCCCACTTGATATAGATGTGCAATGGACACAACCAATCCAGTGTCCACAGAGAAAATGTGGAATGGGTGTGGGAAGGGTAGCCATGGTGGCTGCTGGGTTTGGGGAATGGGAGGAAGAGATGAGATGTGGAGGCGTTTTCGGGACGTGGAGTTGTCCTGGGTGGTGCTTCACGGACAATTATGGGACATTGTAGATCCCCCCAGGGCCCACTGGATGGAACGTGGGAGAGTGTGGGCTATGATGTGGACCATTGACTATGGGGTGCAGTGATGCTCAGAGATGTACTTACCAGGTGCAATGGATATGTCACGATGATGGGAGAGAGTGTTGCTGTGGGGGGGAGTGGGGGGTGGGGGCGGTGGGGTTGAATGGGACCTCATATTTTTTTAATGTAATTTTTTAAAATAAATAAATAATTAAAAATAAATAAATAAATAAATTCTTGTGATTTAAAAAAAAAAAAAAAAGAAGGGATTGGGGAAAGACGAGGTGGTGTGCCTAAATGGCGTTTACAGGTATATTAACATGATGTAGCCCTTTCTATAAGGACTGTAGGAGTGGGGTGGGCAGGTGGGCAGGTGGGCAGGTGGGCAGGTGGGGTGGGGGTGTCCCAGCTGGCCAGCAGGGTCCCTCACGGGGCATTTGCCACCAGGCTTCTGTAAAATTTGGGAAAGGAACAGCAGCAGTCTCTTTTCAAAACCAAGTATTTTTATTCATTCATATTTATTAAACGGAAGGGAAAAAAGCATCCCATGATGCCCTTGTTCTGTGGTGGAATTTAATTACATTGTTTAAAGTATAGTTATATATTTTCTCCCTAAAAAAAAAAAAACTAAAGGCCGTCTGTGGGGGCTGTAATTTGGGGGTATAAGTACTCGGAGAACTGAGAGCCAGGCAGGCTCCCGCAAGGAGAGCAACCCTGCGCCTCTTGGGAAGGTGGTAAGCCGCAGGAACCAGGGTGGGCATGAAGCAAGGTTCTTCCGGCTGTCGGCCAGGGGCCCGGACAGCAAGAGGGAGAAGAGAGCCCCCCCAGGCCCCTGCCCGTGGGCAGCCCTAGCAGATGCCACCTCCCGACTGCTGCCCCGCCTCCCCTGCCCCGATAGTGGCTTCCCAGGAGTGGGCAACAAGACCCGAGCTGCGCAGTTGACCCTTCCTCGCTTCCCTTTCTCTTTGGGTGACCCTGCTTGGAGTCGATGCTTCTCTTGTTTTCTCCTTGCCGGAAGTCTTCCTTTGGGAGCAGCAGTGGTTCCCCCCCGCCCAATGCCAGCCACTGTCAGGATCACCTGTCCTGGGTAGGTGAACGGTCTGAATTCTGGGGTTCTCTTCTTGAGCATCCTGCTCGAAGCTGTATCTTCCAACCAGCCCTTCCCTACCCCCAAAAAAAACCATGAAACTTCCCCTCTAGCTCTGCATGACCAGTTGGTTCAAAAGCCAGCCGTGGGAAACAGATGTGGCTCAAGCAGTTGGGCTCCCGTCTACCATATAGGAGGCCCAGGGTTCAATGCCAGGGCCTCCTGGTGAGGGCGAGCTGGCCTGTGCGCTGAGCTGGTCCACGTGGAGTGCCGGCCCATGCAGGAGTGCCGCCCCGTGCAGGAGTGCCGCCCCGTGCAGGACTGCCGGTCAACACGGGGAGCTGGCACAGCAAGATGACGCAACGAGAGACACAGAGGAGAGACAATAAGAAGACGTAGCAGACCAGGGAGCTGAGGTGGCGCAAGAGAATGATCGCCTCTCTCCCATTCCGGAAGGTTCCAGGTTCAGTTCCCAGAGTTGCCTAATGAGAATACAACAGACACAGAAGAACGCACAGCAAATGGACACAGAAAGCAGACAATGGGGGAGCCAGGGGGAAGAAATAAATAATCTTAAAAAAAAAAAAAGCCAGCGGCATCTCAGAACCTAAAGGCTGGGTGTGGCAGGTGGCAGACGAGCTACCCCTTCCCAAGCTCCCCCCTTCCCAGGCCTGCTCTGGCACCTCACTCCTGGCCTCTGAGACCTGTATTCTTTACTTCTGTCTGGGCTTGAGCTCATTCCTAAGAGGTTTTTGATCCAGGCACCTAAGGTTGGCTCGAGGTGGACACGGAGCAGGGCTGGCTTTCCCGATGCTGAGCCGCTCGTCTTCCTGTCGGTCTCCCCTCGTCAACCTGGTTGGTGGGGGTTACAGTGGACCTAGCAGCAGACAGCCCCAGTGGCATCCGGCGTCCCACAGTAAAACGGAGCGTGACAGCAGCTGGAACCAAGCAAGGAACCAGGCAGCCTGCGCGGACACCAGCCGCCAGCTGCGGAGCAAAGCTCGCCGACGCGGGTCTTGTCGGGGCCGCGCTGGCTCCTGTCCAGAACTCCTGCTTCTGGGGCAAAAAGAAGAAGCAACTAGGTTTGCCCTGGACCAAGTGGGCTCCAGCAAACCAGGCTGAGCTGGTTTCCCTAGAGGGAGCAGAGGTGCAAGGGATAGAAGAATCTGGAAATCTTGACTATCTTTGTATTTTTTCATTTTTGTTTTAATTTTTTTTTTATTTATTTTTTATTTATTTCTCCCCCTCCCCACCATTGTCTGCTTTCTGTGTCCATTCGCTGCGTGTTCTTCTGTGTTTGTTTGCATTCTTGTCAGTGACACTGGGAATCTGTGTCTCTTTTTCTTGCACCATCTTGCTGTGTCAGCTCTCCAGGTGTGCAGTGCCACTCCTGGGCAGGCTGCACTATTTTTGCACAGGGCGGCTCTCCTCGTGGGGTGCACTCCATGCACTTGGGGCTCCCCTATGCAGGGGACACCCCTGCATGGCACGGCACTCCTTGTGCACATCAGCACTGTGCATAGGCCAGCTCGTCACATGGGTCAGGAGGCCCTGGGTTTGAACCCTGTACCTCCCATGTGGTAGGCGGACGCTCTATCAGTTGAGCCAAATCCACTTCCCAATCTTGGTATCTTTGACACCAATCTAATGGAACTCCTTGACTCATCCCTTTTGGTAAAATAGAAATAGTGCCAACCTGAGGGGGCATCGTGAAGCTGAAGCGAGAACTCCTAAGATGACAAGCATTTGCCTCCTGGAAAGGGTTCTCTAGTCCCCCCACCCCCTTTATCCCCTTCTCCCCAGCCCTACTCCAATAGGGTCCCTTCCTTTGTACCTTGACCATCATGTGAAATTCCCATCATCTATCCCATACTCCTAAATCAAATTATAACCAGTATGGAGCTGGACGGGAACCAGCTTGCCTTCACACAGCCCCGTCTTGGGACGTGGGCCCCGCGGCCAAACTGTGTCTGGGTGTTCTGACTCAGGGCTGGGGTTTGGGTGCCCTTACCTGTATCTCTACCTTAGGTTTCTGGGCCTTTGTACAATGCATCCCAGGGCTAGCCCGAGGGGTCTCCAATCCTGGGCAAAGAACTAGGTCTTGAGATAGCTCAAAGCTTTGGTGTGGCGTCAGGATTAATGGGAAACATGTCAATTGAGGTGTCTCATTCACTGGAAGTTGTTTTAAACTGGGAATCAGGAGGCCTGGATCTGGCCATAGTTCTGTTAACCAACTGCCTTACCCTTTAAACCAGAACCTTCTCCCCTATCCACCTGTGAGAGGATTCGATGGCCTCTCCAGGTCCTTCCAGCTCCAATGTCCCATGACTGGTTCGAGTTGCAAGCCTGCTAAGTAGTTCAAACGGAAGGACGTCCAGAGCTCTCCAAGCAGCTGGCCTGAGGAGCAGGGCACTGAGAGAAGGACGCGCTGCCTCCCTGCCAGGACTGTTGGCTACGGTGTTGACTGAAGATGGTGGAACGTGGGGCTTTATGGGAGCTCGCGGGCAGGAAGCCTGAGGGCGTCACCTAGTCATGTCTGGAAATCCGTTGGGCCCATATTGCAGACCAGAAAAGCTAGCCACTGCTACTTGCCCGGATGAAGGATTCCTTGCTCCAGGAAGCCAGCATGGTTTCATGTGCTCACGGCACTGACTTTCCAGGGAGAAAACACATAGAAAACTCTGGGAGCCAGAACTTGGAATCAAGTCCGGCCCCGGGGTGGTAACTCACACTTAGGGAAGCGGACTTGGCCCAGTGGTTAGGTTGTCCATTTACCACATGGGAGGTCCACGGTTCAAACCCCGGGCCTCCTTGACCCATGTGGAGCTGGCCCATGCACAGTGCTGATGTGCGCAAGGAGTGTCCTGCCACGCAGGGGTGTCCCCCACGTAGGGGAGCCCCACGCGTAAGGAGTGCGCCCCATAAGGAGAGCCGCCCAGCACGAAAGAAAGTGCAGCCTGCCCAGGAATGGTACTGCACACACGGAGAGCTGACACAACAAGATGACGCAACAAAAAGAAACACAGATTCCTATGCCGCTGACAACAGAAGTGGACAAAGAAGAACACGCACGCAGCAAATCGACACAGAGAGCAGACAACGGGGGGACTGGGGGGGGGAAGGGGAGAGAAATTTTTTAAAAAAACACGCTTTCCCAGGGGTCTCCGATGTCAGGGGTGGGGGCAGCAAAACTCCTTCCCAATGACCCAAACCCAAGAGACTGTGGAACAAGGGAGGCCTGCCTTCCCTGTCCTGCCCCCTCCCCAAATGCCTCTATAGGACAGGCAGGTAGGACCAGCCAGGGACCACCCTGTGCTGGGAGGGGCCCACATCCCACTTCCTGCCCTCGGGGCCTTCCTCCTGCATACATGGATGCGACCCAGCAGAACTGGATGCTGGGCGGCTGGTCCAGGCCAGCGGTTCTCCACCGAGCACGCGGCAAAATCTGCTGGAGGGCTGGCCCACCCGGGGAGGTGGACATTGCAGCTTGGGTGTGGCCCTGGTCTTGCAGCAGGTTCCTAGGGGGGCCTGGCCCTACTGCTCTAGAGACCACACTTTGGGAACGTGCTGCAGACCAGGGCTCCCCATGCCCTCCCTGCGGGGAACCATCTGGGGTGCCTGATAATGCATCGGTTCTGATTCCATCAGGCTGGCGTAGTCCGTCGGGCACCCAGGTGATGCCAGTGGACCACATTCAAAGCAACGGACTCTGCTTAGGCCATTAGTCCAATGGAAAACTGGTGTAACGCATGTCGGGACCTCAGCTGTCCTTAAAGGAGAAAGACATAAATAAATGAGGGCAAGAGGGTGTTCTAGGAGAGAGGACAAAGGCAGGGGTGGGTGTGACCATAGCAAGAGCAGGGAGGTGGGCACTGGCCATCACCATGTGCTGGCTTAAATGACAGAGGCTTGCCCACCTTGTGGGCACCTCGCTCCACCTGCCCTCCCCATTCAGGAGGCTGGTCCAATTCCACTCAGGCTCCTGGCAGCTGTTCTCCCTGATGGAGATGGTTACTGTCCTGTGGATCGTGACTGGCACTCCCAATCCTTCTTCCTTGCCAACTTGGCTATTTTTTCACTGGGCTCGCTCGTAATGGTTTGTCGTTGGGGCAGTCTGTGGCAATTCCCACTTTCCTTTGCCAGTCTCAAGTCAGACGAGCCTTGGTTCTCCAAGAGTTGAGTGTCTCAAGGGCACGTGGGTGGTGTGAATCTCTCAGCCGGCAGCCAGAGCAAACCTGCAGGCTCTGTGTGGTGCTCGGTCATGCTGCAAACCTCCAGGTCAGTCAGGGTCATGAAATAACAGCCCCCACCCTCCTCTCGCCTCTCTTAGAAATCTGTAGTTTATAGCTTGTTCTAACAAAAGGTTCACCCTTTAATCCGGAGAGCTGCACATGTGGGTACCAGAACAGGGAGGCCTAGAATTATACTATACATATTATTTAGTAACCTACACTTTTTATTGTCTTGGACATTGTTCTATATAAGAGTATAGAAACCAAGCTCATTCTGCTCAGACCATACAATTTTAAACCATATATGTGCCGATTTATAAAGCCCTATTAAAATATAAAATCCCTGCTGCATTTGACCCTGTCTTTTAGAGGGCTTTCTGCCTCTAAATTAAACAGAATAATGAGATGTTTTAAATGAGAACTCAACCTTAGATTTGGCACTGTTCTCAAAGTCAGCTGAGAAATGAGGGGCCAGACATCTGTCCATCCCATACCTCCAAGCCAGTGGTGACCTGCAAGATCTAAATAACAAGGCAACGGGCAGAGGATGATAATTCATTGAGTCATTCGGCACTCTGGGGTCCTCTGCCTACCAGGCATGGTTCTAGGTGCTAATGACACAGCAGTGGACAAAACAGACAAAAATCCCTGGCCTTGTGTAGCCTACTTTCTAATGGGGACAAGACAGGCAGACGAAATTAACAAAAACACGGCATGGGTAGACAGTAAAACAAAGGCAATGGGAAGTACGATAGGGCTTACGATGTTCAACAAGCTTGTCAGAGAAGGGCCACAAGAAGCCAACAGGCAAGTAAAGGCCCACAGGAGGGACATGCATGTTCAGAATTGCTCAGGTGCTTCCTGGGTGCCCCGAGAAGCCAGCCCTCATGCTGCTGGCTGTGCTGGAACAGACTGGGAGTGAGGGCAAAAGCTGGGGCACTGGTTGGGAGACTTGCAGTAATCTAGGTGAGAAGGGTGGTGTCAAGGCTCGGGTGATTGTAGATACAGAAGTGAAAACCACTGGAATCCAAATATGTATTAAATTCAAATATGTATTGAAGCTTGAATTTTTGAATAAAATTGCTAGATTAGATATAAAACTGGTTAAAGTCCTACAGGGCAATAAAACTATAACTTTGCAGTTATCTTTTCTAGCAGACAAAAATCATATGCATCCCTCTGGACAAAAATCTACAAGTTATATGTAGTCTCACAAAGTCAAGACCCAGACTAATCAAGCTAAATAAAAATCACAGAAAGGCACACCTGAGAAAATGAAATAGTCCTCGGTTGGATCTGTTAGATGAGGTTCTAGTATGACACTGAAAGGACAATCTTCCTTTTACCTTATTTCTCAATTTTAGATAATTTCTCATAACATATAGATTTACATATTGGCAGCTATGGCTTTCAATTTTCCAAATGAAGAGTTTTCTCTTAATATTTAATCTGCTTTTCATCATCTTTTGCATCTGATTTCAGTCAGGCAGGAGCATGACTAACAAGCAATTCTAGAGTTGCATTGATGCTCCATTATAAAAACAAAATATATTTTAACATTGCTTTGATACTCACACTTGCTGCACACTAAAACATTTTGTTTTTATGAGCAATTTATGAGTAATTTAAATTATGTATCAGGACAAAAAACAGAAATCCACATATCAACTCCGCTTTGAGATGATGCTAGCAACAAAAAAAATTTGATGCTAATTGCAGTTTTGAACATTTATGTAGATTTTGGTCAAGTTACTGATTTTCTGAGTTTCAACTTCCTCCTTTGTAAAAAAAAAAAATAAGACTTTCCTCACTGCACAGTTGTTGGCATTATTTTATGCTGAGATTATAATATTGTGCTCCTATTTTGTTACTTGCATATTCATAGGCCATAATTTGTACTTTTGGACTTTTGTCACATCTGCGGTTACTTCCTCCATTGACGTCTTGAACCCCTCAGAGTCATCCATAAGGGTTGGAATCAACTACTTCTAAACCCCTGTTAATAGATTTTGACTCCTCCCATGAATCACAAATGGCATCTGGAATGGCGAATCCTCTCCAGAAGGTTTTCAATTGCTCTGCCCAGATCCTTAAGAGGAATCGCTATCCACGGCAGCTATAGCCTTAGGAAATGTATTTTTTAAGTAATAAGATTTGAAAGTTCAAATTACTCCTTAATCCATGGACTTCAGAATGGATGTTGTTAGGCATGCAGACATGAATCTCGTTGTACATCTCTGTCAGAGCTCTGGATGACCAGATGCATTGTCAATGAGCAGTAATATTTTTAATTTTTTTTTTCTGAGCAGTAATTCTCAACAGTGGGTTTACAATATTCAGTTAACCATGTTGTAAACAGATGTCCTGTCATCCCAGTTTTGTTCCGTTTGTAGAGTACAGGCAGAGTAGATTTAGCATAATTCCTAAGGGCCCTAGGATTTTTTGAATGGGGTAGCTGTTTGATATGGTTATTAATCCCAAAAATAGATATTGGATTATGTTTGTAATCTGGTCTGTACCTGGCATGATTGAGTTATTATTGGGTCTTTGTTTGGGCCACATCATAAAAGGCATGGCAAAGGACAGCGTTGAGGCTTTTAATGTTGGAGTTTTGATGTTAGAGTTTGGTGCTGAAGCTGGAGCCCCAGAAAGACACAGAGCCATTTGCCTGATAGTCTACAGCTGATCTTGTGGAGCGAGGCAAAGCCTAGAGCACCTCATAGTCTACAGCTGACCTTGTGGAGAAAACAGGGGAGCTAAGCCGAGAGGAACCCAGGAAGCCTGAACCCTCACAGGCGTCAGCAGCCATCTTGCTCCAACATGTGAAAATAGACTTTGGTGAGGGAAGTAACTTAGGCTTATGGCCTGGCATCTGTAAGCTCCTACCCCAAATAAATACCCTTTATAAAAACCAACCAATTTCTGGTATTTTGCATCAGCACCCCTTTAGCTGACTAATACAAATGGTGAATAGCACTGGTTTCCACTTCAAGTCACAAGTGACATTAGCCCCTAAAAAGAAAGCAGGGTTGTCCTTTGAAGCTTCAAAGCCAGACACTGACTTCTCCTCTCTAGCTATGAAAGAACTAGATGATATCTTCTTCCAATGGAAGGGTGTTGCATCTACATTAAAAATCGGTTTAGCCAGGGGAGCTCTGTTACATTCCCCAGTGGAATAGCAATAATCCACCAAGAGCAACGGCAAAGACCAACAAGGAAGGATGGTCCAATAATGAGCCCTTAATACTGATGACTATGCTTATGAGCCTGTATGCCTGAAATATGCACTAGGCCTAGAGCTGCAGGGTGCCTAAGAGTTACCTCCTGAGAGCCTCCATGTTGCTCAAATGTGGCCACTCTCTAAGCCAAACTCAGCATGTAAATGCATTACCTTTCCCCCATTGTGGGCCTTGACTCCCAGGGATGAGCCTCCCTGGTGCTGAGGGATTACTACCAATCACTAGCTGGTGATGCAACTAGAAAGAGACCTTGAATATAAGGGTCAACTCTGAGCAGCAGAATATCTCAGCCTACATGTAGGATCATGTGTTAAAACTGCTTTTTGACCTTGAATAAAAGGGGAAAATGGCAAAGACAAATGAGATTATATGGCTAAGAGGCTTCAAAAAAGAGTCAGGAGGTCATCAGAGGGGTTGTGCTTATGCACGCACCAGCAGGACCCCAGAAAAAGCCAAAAATAGATACAAGCCTAGGTACAGGTTCTCCTGAAGGCTACAGAGACCCACAGGGTATATGGTCATGGCAGATGGATTTGGAGTTCTGTGCCATGTCAGAGGGCCCTACTTTGAAATTTGGGCTCCTGAGTGTGATGGAGCTAGAGTCAATGTGACCTTTCTACACATGCCTCTTCTGTCACTTTTACTGAAACTGTGGTTGACACTGGGGATAGTGTATACTCAGGGGACTTGAATCTCTGGACTGCCCATGTGCTAGCTGGGCCCTGAGCCTCAGCAGAGCTGCAACTCCTATGCTCTAGCTCATTGGACTTACCCAGGTCAGCTAAAAGGGAGGTGAAGATGGTCAACCACCACACGAGGGAACCAAGAGTGCCTACAACTGCAAGCAGAAGGGCATTCATCAACCAAGTGAAATCTCAGCCCCCTCTTGATCTAGAGGTGGAGTGGACATCACATCCCAGGGTCCACAGAATTGAGGAATATGGATTAGAGTGGACTTACTGATATTCTACTATAAAACTATTGTGACTAGTAATAGAAGAAACTATAGCATTGAGGTGGAGAAAGTGGCCACAGTAGTTGCTGAGGGCAGGGAGAGGTAAAAAGAGATATGATGTGGGGGCACTTTGGAGACTTTGAGTTGTACTAAATGATATTTTAGGGTCAGATGCTAGACTTTATATATCCTGCCATAACCCCCTGAATGTACTGGGGGAGAGTGTGAACTACAGGGTAAATTATATCCATGTGGTGCAGCAGTGCTCCAAAATATGTTCGCTGAGTGCAATGAGTGTGCCACAATGATGGGGGAGGTTGTTGGTGTGAGAGTAGTGGGGTCAGGAGGTGGGGGGGGGTAATATGGGAACCTCTTATGTTTTTTAATGTAACATTTTTTTAGAAGTATATATCTTCAAAAAAATACAATTTACAAAAATGATGGAGGTGGAAGAGTGTGGAGTGGGTTACATGAGAACCTCTTATGTTTTGCTTTTTTTGTTTTTTTTAAAGATTTATTTTTCTCCCCCCCCCCCCCCCAGTTGTCTGTTCTGTGTGTCCATTCACTGTGCGTTCTTCTGTGTCCACCTGTATTCTTTTCAGAGGCACTGGGACTCTGAGACTGTTTTTGTTGCATCATCTTGTTGCATCAGCTCTCCGTGTGTGTGGCGCCATTCCTGGGCAGGCTGTACTTCCCTTTGTGCAGGGCACCTCTCCTTACGGGGTGTACTTCTTGTGTGTGGGGCTCCCCTATGCAGGGGACACGCCTGCATGGCACGGCACTCCTTGCGCGCATCAGCACTGCACGTGGGCCAGCTCACCACACGGGTCAGGAGGCCCTGGGCTTGAACCCTGGACCTCCCATGTGGTAGGCAGATGCTCTATCCACTGAGCCAAGTCCACTTCCCTTATATTTTTTAATGTAACATTCTTTGTGACCTATTAACTTTAATTTTTAAAAAGTGTAAAAAGAAATTGGTTTAGTGTAGCCACCTTCATCAATGATCTTAGCTAGATCTTCTGGATAACTTGCTGTAGCTTCTACATCAGCTCTTGCTGCTTCACCTTGCACTTTGATGTTATGGAGTCAGTCTTTCCTCAAACCTCATGAACCTACTCTGTTAGCATCCTCACCCACGAAGAATTGAGGAGAGTTGGGGCTAGGCTTTGGCATATGGGAATGTCGTGGCTGGTTTATCTCCATATCAGCAATGAGGCTGTTTCCCTTAGTCATGTGTACACTGGAGAGGCACTTTTCATTCCTTTGAATAACTTTTTCTTTGCAGTCACAACTTGGCTCATTTTGGCACAAGAGGCCTAGCTTTTGGCCTCTCTCAGCCTTTGACATGCCTTCCTCACTAAGCTTAGGCATTTCTAGCTTTTGATTTAAAGTGAGAGACATGCAACTCTCTTTCACTTGCACATATAGAAGCCATTGTAAGTTATTAATTGTCCTAATTTCAATATTGTTGTGTCTCAGGGAGTAGGGAGGCCTGAGAAGAGGGAGAGAGACGGAAGAGCGGGTTGGTAGGGCAGTCAGAACACAAACATTTATCGGGTGTTTGCCTTCTTATGCGGGTGCAGTTTGTGGTGCTCCAAAACACTGTTAGGAACATCAAAGGTCACAGATCGCCATAACAGATGCAATATTGACAAAGTTAGAAATTTTGCAAGAATTAACAAAATGTGACACAGAGACACAAAGTGAGCCCATGCTTTTGGAAAAATGGCACCAACAGACTTGCTCAATGTGGGGTGGTCACAAACCTTCAATTTGTAAAAAGAACACAGTATCTGAAAGTGTAATAAAAGCAAAGTGCAATAAAAGATATGCCTGTACCACATAGAAGAGGTGGCATTGGATTGGGAAAAGTGGACATAATGGACAAAGGGTATGGGGAAAGGCAGGAAGAGATGAGAGGTGGAGGCGTCTTAGGGACATGGAGCTGCCCTGGATGGTGCTTCAGAGGTAATCACCGGACATTGTAAATCCTCACAGGGCCTACATGATGGAATAGAGGAGAGTATGGGCCATGATGTGAACCAATGTATATGAGGTGCAGAGGTGCCCAAAGATGTACTTACCAAATCCAATGGATGTGTCATGATGATGGGAAAGAGTGTTGTTGGGGGGGGGGGGAGAGGGGGGGGTGGGGGGTGGGGTTGAATGGGACCTCACATATATATTTTTAATGTAATATTATTACAAATTCAATAAAAAATAAAAAAATTAAAAAAAAAAAAAAAAAAAAAAAAGATATGCCTGTAAACCTATACATTACATAATTTGATAGTTGGAAGTGCTTTCTAGATTCTGGTAATAGATTGATAGTAAGCCTTAGTTTTGGGCAATTTTGTTTTACGTCAGCAGGAGTGTCTATTAGGACACTAGAAGAGACAACAAAAATGCCATTTAAAATCATTTCCTATAATTTATTGTCATGTTTTTGAGAAACCTAGAAGCACACTCAAAATTGCACATTTAGCTCACATAGTAACTATTCACTAAACTTTTTTTTTTAAGATTTATTTATTTCTCTCCCCTTCACTCCCACCCCACCCCGGTTGTCTGTTCTGTGTCTATTGGCTTCGTCTTCTTTGTCCGCTTCTGTTGTTGTCAGCGGCATGGGAATCTATGTTTCTTTTTATTGCGTCATCTTGCTGCGTCAGCTCTCCGTGTGTGCAGCACCATTCCTGGGCAGGCTGCACTTTCTTTCGCGCTGGGCAGCTCTCCTTACGGGGCGCACTCCTTGGGTGTGGGGCTCCCTTACGTTGGGGACACCCCTGCGTGGCAGGGCACTCCTTGCGTGCATCAGCACTGCACATGGGCCAGCTCCACACAGGTCAAAGAGACCCGGGATTTGAACCGCAGACCTCCCATGTGGTAGACGGACGCCCTATCCACTGGGCCAAGTCCGCCGCCCTCACTAAACTCTTGAAAGGCTTGTTTCTAAAACAAAGTGAACTCCGCTGTTAACCCAAAAGCACACTAATGAACATCCTATAAGAAGAGGTATTTCAGCGGCATTGCTTCAAGCAGAGACATACCCTGTGGTTAACTCAACACAAGTTTCCAGCCTGAGAAGATCCCATGAATCAAATCTGAATAGTGTTCCATATTTGGATGAACCCAGAAGATATCACTTACAACTCTTCAGTCTGTTTTGTGAGTGTGCTATTATCATGTATTTCAAAGTATTCTCATGCTTAGCCTTTAATTTGCCAAGGTTTTTTCTGTGTTTTAACATAATTAAGTGCAGTTTGCATGCAAGCCCATATACCCAAAAAGCTTGAAAAATTGGTTTTAAAATGTAGTGCAGAAACTGTGAATTTTTTAAAAACATTGAATTTTATACTTTAAATAAGTGAATTGTATGTGAATATCTCAAAAGGTTTTTTTAATAAAACGGTGAAGAAAATGTAAATTTTCATGTTATTATAGTTAATGTACTTTCAAATTATTTATTACTAATATAAGTGTATTTTCATTGTTCAATTGGTATATTTTCCTATCTTGAAAATTATTTCGGGAACTTGGTGTATAGTCAGCCAAAGGGGTGCTGATGCAAAATACCAGAAATCTGTTGGATTTTATATAAAGGGTATTTATTTGGGGTAGAAACTTAGTTACCAGGCCATGAAACATAAGTTACTTCCCTCACCAAAGTCTGTTGCCCCGTATTGGAGGAAGATGGCTGCGACTTCTGCCAGGGTTCAGGCTTCCTCTTCCTCTTAAGGCTCATGATCTCAGCTTCTTCCAGTATCAGCTGTAGGTTGGGAGAAGTGGTCGCTCTCCTGGGACTCATTTCTCTCTGGGCTCAGCTGCTCTCCTCCCTCCACAAGGTCAGCTGTAAAAACTCAGGTGAGCGGCTAGTCTCTCTTCCCGGGGCCTCTGCCTTGTCTAATGGAGGCTTCTCTCTCTCCTCACGTATCTGCTTCTCTGTATTTACTTCCCCGGGAGCCCCAATTTCAAAACTCTGACTCCTCTGCCTTGTGAGTCCAGGGGGGGTGGGGACTCGATGTCCTACTGACGTGGCCCAATCAAAGCCCTAGTCATAATTTAATCAAGTAAAAGTGAAACCGCTGAGTTCAACACCACCTGAGGGTATCACTAGCCCGGAGGAACAGACCAGTTTACACACATAACCAGTATTTCTTTTTGGAACTCATCAATAATCTCAAACTGCCACACTTGGTTAGAATGGAATTCATAACTTTCTCAAGTAAAATTATGGCTTTTCACTTAGCAGAAAGGTTGTCAGGAATAAACTAAAGGTGTTAAGCAAGGGGTAGTTTTCACGATTTGGTGAGTTACCTTTTTAAGGAGGCTAGACCTGGCAGCGTGGAGATATGGAAGACAGTACCAGCGGGAATCCTGACTTGATTTGCACTGAGTGGCCGGTTTGAAATGCACCGTCCGCACTGAGGAAGATTTAAGATGTGCGAAATGGCAGGCAGGTAGAGAGGCCAGTGAAAGGGAGAGAAACAAGAGAGTTATGGTAAATGACTAATAATTGACTTGGAAATGTAGTTTGCAATTTCACCAGCTGGAGCAGTTGCTATCATAAACTAAGTCCATAGGTTTCATTCAGTTCTAGGTTTCGGAAAACACAAATAGCTCCATGCTTTTCAGCTGGTACTGAAAGAGCAATTCGATAATTTCAAAAGCAACTTAAATCCATTTTTCTATCTTACTTTTGTGAGAAGCAAACTTTGTAACAAACCACAATTCTTTTCTGCTTTGTTTTTGTAAAGAAAAAACTCAATATAGTTTTGTATAAATAGAAAAAATGGCTCAACAAACATTGAAATGTGGGAAATATGAATATAATGAACATAAAAGAATATCTTTAAAGCATACGGTTAGGCTATCATTTAGTCCATCAAAAATTTACAATCTCAATGCATAGTGCCTAAAGTTTGGAAGAAAATAAATGAGGAAAATGTAATTTTGTTGTTGCTATTTCCAGTAACTTAAGAAAGAGAAAAATAAGTAGCTGAGTCCCCAGTCAGCACGTGAGGGTTCTGAACTTTAGTCTTTTGTTATTTGGGGGTGGGGTGGGGATGGGAGTAGGATGGGGAGGGGGTAAAGAATGAAAAAACTTTGAATAATAAAATCCAATAAATGACTTTTTTTCCAACTGAAATTTTTTAAGTTTTTTTTTTTCCCTGTTACATCTGACTCCAGTCAAGAGTAAGGAAAAGAGATGTGTGCCACAAGAAAATAAAGTTAAATATTTGATTTTCTGGGTGGAATGGCCTTATATTATGCTCTCCCAAGGTCTATGGATTTAGAGAAAATTTTTTTTTTATTTTTAGTTTTCTTAAGGACTTTTCTACATTTTAATGTAACTTTATAAGTTCCTTTGAAGACAATTCCAACAAATGGAAAGATAAGTCATCTTGGAAAATGTGAATAGTTCTAGAAATATACTTTTTAAAAAAAGATTTTTTATTTATTTCTCCCCACCCCCTTGCTGTTTGCACTTGCTGTGTCTGTTGTGTGCTGGTCTTTTTTTGAGGAGGATCCAGGACCTCCCATGTGGGAGGGAGGCACCCAATTGCTTGAACTACCTCCACTCCCCACTCTGTTGGATCTCTCATTATGTTTTCCTCCGTGTGTCTCTTGTTGTGTCATCTTGTTGCTTCAGCTTGCAGGGCTAGCCCGTCATGTCAGCTTGCTGTCTTGCTCATCTTCTTTAGGAGGCACTGGGAGCTGAACCCAGACCTCCCATGTGGTAGGCGGAAGCCAAATCGCCTGAGCCACATCCGCTTTCCAGAAATAGACTTTTAGTTTTCAGGCATTCAAATCTAATTTCCTCTTAATATTCCTACACTTGCAGCCCAAATTCTTTGTGTATTATACCAGACACTACTTATGAACTACAAACAGGGCAATTACTTTTTTGCTTTATGACACCACTTATATTCAAAACAAAACTTAAGGCTAATGATGGTATCAGAGAAGGCAAGAGAATTTCCTCTGTGCCTTCCTTTGGAGACACCACACAAACCAACTTGCCTTTCTCTTGATTAGGGTCATTTCCACACCAAAACAGTTTTCCACAGCAGTAATAAACTACTTTGAAAGATACTGTGATACAGGTTTCATGTTTGAAAGCCAAATTCCAACGAAAAAAATGTGGATGGGATATGGTTGATGTGGTGGTTTTAAGCTGTATGTACCCCAAAAAGTTACGTTCTTAAAGCTAATCCATTCCTCTGGCTGTAAACCTGTTGTAAGTAGCTTTTGATCAGGTTACTTCAGGTTAAGCCATGGCCTACGGTGGGTCTTACTCCTCTTACTGGAGTCCTTTATGAACAGGGTGACTAGAGAGAAAGAGGGAGAAAGCCATGGAAGCAAGAAGCTGGAAGCAACAAAACCTGGAAGAGTGACCAGTTTGCCATGTGACAGGAGTCCAGGATCACAGCAGTGGTCCACAGGAAGGAGGTATGGTCTTGATGATGTCTTGATGTGGACATTTCCATGGCCACAGAACCGTAAGCTTGTAGGCTAATAAATTCCCATTGCTAAAACCAACCTACTTTACGGTATCTGCTTTCAGCAGCCGAACGAAGTAAAACAGATTTTGGTATCAGAAGAGTGGGGTGCTGTTATTACAAATACCAAAAATGTTTAAAAGGCTTTTTGAATGGGTAATGAGTAGAGGCAGGAAGAACTATGAAGTGCTTGACAGAAAAGGCCTAGATTGCGTAGAAGATACATATGGACACTAAAGGTACTTATGAGGTCTTAGAAGTGATGAATGTGTCACTGCAAACTCAAAGAAAGGTCATCCTTGTTTTGGCAAAATTGAGCCCTGATGTCGGATGGAAGGCAGAATTTCAAAGTGACGAGCTTGGATATTTAGCTGAGATTTCCAAACTAAATGTGGAAAGTGTGGCCTGGTTTCTGCTTGCAGCTTATAATTAAATGAGAGGAAAGGGATAAGCTGAGAACTGAAATCTTGGGTACAAAGAAACCAGAAATTGATGGTTTAGAAAATTCTGAGTTTCCAGAAAGCAGTCCCCAGAGAATAGTGCTCCATATGAGGGTTTAACTGAACATGGAACCAGTCAGACATTTCAATGTAAATCAAGATTGGAAATTCAGTTATCCAGAAAGGATCTGTGGAAAACTCTTGTCTTATTGCTTGGACCCCAGTGTACTACATGTAAAGGTGACAAGTGTTTTATGAGACATATATGAATGGAACCACAGTCTGGACTAAAAGGGACTTAAAAGGGACAGACTGAAGGAAAAATCACTTCAAAGACAGAATCACAGAAGCTGAGGTCTGAAGACATCTTCTCAGGCCAAGAGAGCGACACATCCAGGTACGGGAAAGGGTGAGCGTGCCCTGGAGCTTGGAGGGTGGGCCTGCTGCCCGTCTTCAGGAGGTGTTACTGCCCCGTTTCCTCAGACGCCTGGGGGGTTGCAGTGGGCTTGGCCACCACCCCAGGGGTTGACGAGGGTGGAGTCTAGAGTCTGGCCACCACCCTGATGCTGGACAAGGGTGGAGCAGAGCCTGGCCATCACTCTGAGGTCCGAGGCTTGGAGAGGTTGGAGCCTTCACCCCAGGACTTGAGGATGGCTGCTGCACAAGCACTTGCAAAGGGTGGGGCTGCTGGTCCATTAAGTCCGGAGAAGAAAACATCATTCCACAGATGACTCTCAGACCTTGAAATCTAATGGCGTATGCCCTGCAGAGTTTCAGAACTGTTTGGGACCTGTGACCCGTTTCCCTTCCAATTTCTCCTAATGGGAATGGGAGCGTTTATCCTACGGCCATTCCTCCTTTCTATATTGGGAGCAGACAACTTGTTCTCTAGGTTTTGCAGATCCACAGCCAGAGGGTAACTGTGTCCCAGGACAGACCACACCTATAACCAAGTTTGATGAGACTCTTAATACTGTTAACAAAATGATTTAAGGCTTTTGTGACATTGTGATGGAATGAATGTATTTTGCATATGAAAAGAACAGGTAATTTCAGGGGCCAAATGGTGGAGTGTGGTGATATGTAACTGTATATACCCCAGAATATCATATTCTTAAAGCTAATCCAGGGAAGCAGATTTGGCCCAACGGATGGAGTGTCCGCCGGCCACGTGGGAGGTCCAGGGTTTGGACCCAGGGCCTCCTGGCCCGTGTGGTGGGCTGGCCCACGTGTAGTGCTGATGCACGCCGGGGGTGCCGTGCTGCATGGGGGTGTCCCCCGCATGGGGGAGCCCTGCGCACAAGGGGTGCGCCCTGTGGGAGGGCCACCCCGTGTGAAGAAAGTGCTAAGAAACGGCGCCGCACACACGAAGAGCTGGCACAGCGGGATGGCGCGGCAGGATGAGGCACGGATTCCCAGTGCCGCTGACAAGAATGTAAGCGGACACAGAAGAACACACAGAGAATGGACACAGAGAGTGGACAACTGGGGGGGGGAGAAATTTTTTAAAAAAGGCTAATCCATTCTTGTGTATGTAAACCTATTTTAAGTAGGAGCTTTTCATTAGGTTACTTCAAATAAAGCTCCGCCCAAGGTTGGTCTTAATCCTTACTGGAGTCCTTTATAAACAGGATGAATACAGGAAGGGAAAAAGCCACCAAAGCAAGGTGCTAGAAGCAGCAAAACCTGGAAGAGAACAAAGAGACCAAAGAGACCAGCAGATGCCACCACGTGCCTTGCCATGTGACAGAGGAGTCCAGGATCACTGGCAGCCTGTCTTCAGGAAGACGATATCATCTTGACGATGCCTTGCTTTGGACATTTTCATGGCTTCAGAACTGTAAGCCTGTAAACTAATAAATTTCCATTGCTAAAAGCCAACTTATTTTACAGTATCTGCTTTTGGCAGCCTAGCAAACTAAAACAGCCAGCCTTGGCATTTTTCCCTTCAAATTCTTCCCAATTTGTGATAGTCTAATCATGAAGTTTGTTGGCAGCATCCAAATAAACTAGACTTTGTTAAAGCCTTATATTTACTAAATGTTTTTCATCAGTGCACTTCTCCTTCCACTCCCACCTCACCCCCAATTTTTATTATATAAACTGTTTGGCTTCACCTACGTATTCAGAAAACGTCAAAGATAATTCTTATTATCCAGAGACAGAGAAAACTATGTTCAGTATTTAAATCTTAACCCATCTGATCAATGATTTCTAGAGAAAATCAATTGTAAATGGAATGTTTCAAATTGTTCTCGTGTAGGACATGAAATTATTCTTAAGCCCAAATGTTATGTCTCTCTAGACTGGCTATACAAAATGTCATGCTCTCAAAGCAAATGTCGTAAGGGAAAAATGGCAGAGGAAGTATTTTAGATCAAAAGAACTGAGAGACATAACAAAATGCAATGAAATGTGTTTGGCTGTAGATCCAGTAATGAAAACCTACACAAAACATTTTGGGAACAACTGGGGAAAGTTGAATATGGGTTGGATTATTCCTCTCATTAGATTTCATAATGGTATTGCGGTTAAAAAGGAGAATGTCTTTATTCTGAGGAGATGCAGGCTGAAATATTTAGAGGTAAAGTATTATGATTATCTACAACTTATTTTCAAATGGCTAAGAAAAAAGTTACATATTTAAATATACAGAAGAAGCAAATGTGGCACAAGGTTAACAACTAGGGAATCTAAGCGAAGAGTTTCACAGTATTTATTACTCTTTCAACTCTTCTGAAGATATAACATTTTTATAATAAAAAGCTAGGAATAAAAAATAGCAAAAGAATTGTTTTAATGAAGAAAATACCTTATATTTCTTTAGGTATTATACTGTGATACTTTGATATTACATAGTTACACTTTATAGAAGCATACCTTTTCAACATATTTTCTCAATCTGAAATTAACTACATTATACATATTATTTAACTTTCAGTACTAATGCATAAATCTCTTTTTCTTAACTATAAACCAAAATAGTTCAATACCTATTTTAAATTAGAGACAATTAAATGCCAGGTATAAGGATTATGAATCAATAATTCAATTAAATTAAAATGTTCAATAATTTCTTCTTTGTTTTTCTTCTTTGTCTAGAATAGTCTGTTTTAAGCTCAATGTAGCATCTTGAAATCCAGGATTTAAATCTAATACTTTCTTGAAATCTTCCAAAGCCTCATCAAAATATCCTGTATCAGAACCAAAATAAAAGGAAAGAGAAAATAATTGAGTATTTCTATATATTCACAGCAAAGTTTGGATATACATACTTTTGCATTTATATTTACTAAGCTTTCAACTACTGCTAGTAAAGGAGTTTTTTTCTCAGTAATGATACAGGGATGTGTATAACAAAAGTAATTTAGTGTGCCCTTATAGAACAATACACCTGAAATCAGCTATGGGTTAACTGAGATTTAAGACATTAGTAGTATAAGTCATCATAAAATGTGAAGAAAATTATCTCACCCATTTTACATAATTGTAGCAAAATTAAGAAATAGAAAGCTAGTTTTTTTCTTAACACTGTAAGTTAGAAATTGTACCTAAAATATTAAGTTAGAAATAGTCCCTTTAATTCAAGGATCTAAAATGCCTTCACTGTATAGTCTCAAGTGTCTTCAAAGACTCTAACTTACCACGTTCCCAGGTGGCAGCAGCATTACCCTCGTTTCGCAGTCGGGCCTGCACAGGCTCTAGGTAATGGGGTCACCCTCGCCCTGCGCTCAGCTGTGCGCTATAATGCCTACTGAAACCCTAAAATAGACTCAGGGAGCTTCCTTTGTTCCCAGCTTTAGGCCAAAATCTCACGTAACTTCAAGGCTTGATGATTAGCATATTATTATAGCATTTGAGAAAGCTCTGAAATAATATAGTCAATGAAAAAGCAAACAAGCAAAAAAGTCTTACCCAGCCTATACAGTATCAAGCCCCTGTTGTAATACGGAACTTCAAAATTGGGTTGGACTTCGATGGCAGATGTGTAGTCATCCATGGCTTCGTAAAAATCAACCCTGAAGTACTTGATTTGCCCCCTGTTGTTATAGGCAGTAGCCAAATCCTCAGGGCTGCATTTGCTTTAAACAAAAAGTTCACATTAAAAACACTGTATTACCAAACTCCTCTTGTTTCCACTTTCATTCTCCTTCAGGAATTAACAAACTTCATAGCCTATAATATGTAGCTACACTGAAACAGCAAGCTGAAGAAACAAAGCGCAGAGGTGGAACCAAATCTTGTTTAACCACGCGATATACTGCCGTGGGGTTATAGCACTACAGTGTCCATCTGTAATGTAAAGCTT
This sequence comes from Dasypus novemcinctus, assembly GCF_030445035.2. Taxonomy (NCBI): domain Eukaryota; kingdom Metazoa; phylum Chordata; class Mammalia; order Cingulata; family Dasypodidae; genus Dasypus; species Dasypus novemcinctus. The sequence goes on from NC_080697.1 coordinate 9,978,784, forward strand.
GTGATTTTTACAGTGTGTTCATAGCCTTGATTGTGGCTGAGTATATAATATTAGAATGACTGTTCATTTTCTAGGCATGCACCAGCAGGGCAAAGAAGACAGATCAGATATGTGACGAGCAAGGAGGAAAAAGCAGCCAAAGTTCAAGTTTGCTATGGACATGCTACAAAGTGAGCCATCACTTTTATCTCAAAGTTTTAAGTGATGTTAGAACACGGAGATGCCTTCCTGCTAGGAGAGCAGGACCCTTTAGCCCTGGGGCCACTGCAGAGCTCCTGTGGGCAGAATCAGCTCTTCCTGAGAAGCTCCAGGCTGCCCGAGGAGCTCCAAGTGGCACTCTGCCAGGAGAGGGCGAAACCCAGGCAGCACTGGCCAGGCACCGGTTCAACAGGCCGCAGCCCCCAGGCTGCCCCTCACCTTTCTCTGCCCAGGACAAACCGTCTGCACAGAACATCCAAAGTTCCGCTCTGCACCAGAGCCGATTCTCTTGCTCCTTTTTTCACAGAGCCTCAAGTATAAATCAAGCCACAGGAGGTGCCCGATAAAAGCTCATCTGTCCTTCCTTTGTTACACTCCATACTGAAAGGACGGTCCTCAGAAAATATTTGTCATTGGTCAATGTTATTAAAGGTTACTTCAGCGACTTCCGAGGAAGATGACAAGAGTAGGGAGCTACAGGACACACTGCTCCTCCAAAACCAGCTGCTGGATAGTCAGAAACATCTGAAACTGCTGTTCTGGGACTCTGGAGGCCAGAGGAACACTGCACAGCATCCAGGGAAGAGCAGGATGAAGACAGGCACTGTGGTAAAAAGCTGTGAGCAAATCGTTCTGCGGCAGAGGCCGTGCCCAACCCCCACCTTTGAGGCAAACCGCCTGGGGTCTGCCCCTGGCTGGCTGCAGTGGTCAGAGAGGAACCTAGAGGCCCTCCTTCCCAGAACGGGAGGGGGGTCACGGTTAATTACTGATCATGGCTTTCGATCAGCAAACTCAGACTGCTGGCTCCCAGCTCGAAACCACAGTTTTAGCCTGCCTCAGACAGGGGCCTCCCTGGCCAGTTTCAACCCTGGTCCGGGCTGGAGGTTCAAAGTCACACTGCCTACTGACGGCTGTGGAAGAGTTTGCCAAAGAGCGCCACGTGCTGGGAAGGCCAGGAAAGTGCAGCTTTGGAGAGCCAACAAAAAGGGTTTTTGGCATCTTTCCTGACCCTCTCCCCAGGGTCCTGTGGAACTGGTACACCCCTTCGTGGGTACCTGGCCCTGTTTGGACTGGAAAATACTGACTTGGAAAACTCCTCTCCAAGGTGACCCTCCTCCCAGAATTTGCCTTTCAGGCCATAGCAGATAGAGACAAAGAAAGGAGAGTACAAGGAAAAAAAAACTGTAGAGGCAAAACAAACAGAACAGATCAAGATTCCAGGAGACAGAACAGAGGAAAACCTTTCTCCCGTGAGTGAGACAGCTGCAGAAAACAATCTTTAAAACTGTACTGCACACCCAAGGCCAGAACCAGATGTAGAAGAGTTGAATAAATCGGATCAGCTGAACACAGGCAATTCTAAAGGTCTAGAATAAGCTGAACCCAGTTCAAAGAAGACCATTAACACAAAGTCAATAACAAAACTCTAGACAAGAGAAATAAACTGTCATAGTAAACTCATCAAGATAATCAGATGCCAAGACATCAGCAAAAAACTACAAGCTATACTAAGAAACAGGAAAACCTGGCCCAGTCAAAGGACAAAGAAAATGTTGAAGGCGACACAGATTTTGGAAGATTTAATCAAAAATGTTCAAGCAATTCTCCTAAATTAATTCAAGGAAATAAAGGAAAATATAGCTAAAGCTATACAGGATATTAAGATGACACTGGGAGAGTAGATGTAGCTCAAGCAGTTGGGCGCCCACCTATCACATGGGAGGTCCTGGGTTCAGTTCCCAGTGCCTCCTAAAGAAGATGAGCAAGACAGGGAGCTGATGCAACAGGTTGGCACAGCAAGCTGATGCAAAGAGATGATGCAACTAGGAGACATAATAAGCAAGGAGCAGATGTGGATCAAGCGACTGAGCACCTCCCACACACATGGGTGGTCGCAGGTTCAGTTTCCAGTGCTTCCTAATAGACCTACTGTGTGATGTGTACTAATCAGATCAAATGCCAAAGATAAAGAGAAACTCCTGAAAGCAGCAAGAGAAAAAAAGATACACCACAACAAGGGAACAGCGATGAGATTAAGTGCCAATTTCTAATCAGAAACCATAGAGGTGAAAAGTCAGCAATATGCAAAATTTAATGTACTGAAAGAGAAAAACAACCAGTCAAGAATTCCTTATCTGGCAAAACTGTCCTTCAAAAATGAGGGAGGAAAACAAAAATGAAGGAGAATTACAATATTCACAGAAACTCAGATAGTTTGTCAATGAAAGACCTGCCCTACAAGAAATACTATGAGGAGTTCTGTAGGTTGAAAGGAAAAGACAGGAGAGACTGAGAGGTGAGTGTAGAAACGAAGATTATCAGTAAGGGTAACTAAAATAGTAAAAAGACAAAAAATAAAATGACATATAAAAAACAAAAGATGAAATGGTTGAAATAAGTACTGCCTTTACAGTAATTACATTGAATGTTAATAGAGTAAACTCCCCAATCAAAAGACAGAGATTAGCAAAACAGACAAAAAAGTATGATCCAACTATATGCTGTCTACAAGAGGCTCACTTTAGACTCAAGGACATAAATAGGTTGGAAAAGATATTCCATGCAAACAATAACCACACACAAAGAGAAAGCCAGGGGATCAACCAGAAGCTGAACATCAACGGAACCCAGAAGAGAGAAACCCAGAGAGGTCACCATGTGCGTTGCCAAGTGACAGAAAAGCCAAGGTCCAAGGATCACCAGCAGCCAGCCCCAGAACGCTAGTCTTCTGGGAGAACATATCACCTTGAGGACGCCTTGATTTTGGATTTCTCCTAACCTCAAAATTTAAGCCAATAAATTCCCATTGTTTAAGCCAACCTACTGCATGGCATTTGCTTTAGCAGCCAGGAAACTAATGTTATCATATGACCCAACAATCCCACTTCTTGGTATATACCCAAAAGAAATCAAAGTTGGAATCTAAACAGATATTTGTACGCCACTGTATACAGCAGCATTATTCACAATAACCAAAAGGTAGAAGCAAGTCCATCAATAAAAATGATTGCAAAAAGAAAATGTAAATACAAACAACAGAATATTATTCAGCTGTAAAAAAGGAATGAAATTCTGATGGATACTACAACATGCATGAACCCTGAAGAGATCATGTTGAATGAAATAAGCCAGACATGGACATCAAATATTGTGTAATATCACTTATATGAAATATCTAAAAGTAAACGTCATACTTCACAGAAACAGATGATGGTTTAAAAGTTATGGGGGGAGAGAAGGCAGAATGAGTTTTAGCTTAATGGATGAATGGTTTCCATTTGAGATGATAAAAAAGGAGGGGTAATGGATGTTGGTGATGAAAGCACAAGATTGTGAATATAATTAACACTGGATTGTACAGAACTGCACATTTGAGTGTGGCTAAAAGGGGAAATTTTGTGCTCTAAATTGGTTACCACATTAAAGTTTAATAAAAAATAAATAAAAGCTATTTCCACTAAAACTGTAATCCTTGGGAAGTACAAAAGACACTCTACTGCTCCACCAGGAAGATACTCAAAGTCCAGGGGTCTCCTTCAGCCCACCTTTCCTAACTCTGGAGAAGACTCACTGCAACTTTAGAAACTTTCTGCTCTGTGAGGTATGGAGACTTCTAGGTGCCGGTGGCAGCACTGTTAAGAATGAGAGTGCGCACTCCATCCATGTCTATTATAATACTGAGTGAATTGAATGCAGCCACAGGATTCAAGTACGGTTTTAATCTCTAAATCTCTAAGTTTCTAAGCTGCCTTATAAATTCTTACATTCAGATAATAATAGAATGTTAGATTTATAATTCTATCTCATTGTAACAAATTATAAAAGCCTTCTTTTCATGCTGCCATTCTGTTTCATATTTAAAAGACATGGGCTAACAGATGAAGCTGGAATTTGTCTTGCAATATTGAGATTTCTGTAATGATGGCACTTATTATAATGGAATTTCAATCAGTTACCTAATCCAAACGTTGGTTTTTCACATTTAGTAACTTTAGCAAAATAAAAAAACTATTTGGAAATTAGGTTTATGGCTAAGGCTTCACTTTTGAGTATTATAAGAAAATTCAGGGTGAAAGGCATTCAAAGATTATAAATAATGTCAAAATTGATTCAATAACCCAACATTTCAAAATAAATTTAAACTCTAAAAGATACATTTAAGGAAAAAAGTCAAAATTACAGAATTCAGTTTCACCCCATGAGTTCCCAGAACTTTTGAACTGTAAGGAAACTGAGGGATCAATTTACAGATAAGATACTGAGGCTGAGGAAAGGTGGTGGCTATGTGGCAGAACCAGCATTAGAATTCAGGCATTTTACTAAACCATGGAAGATTTTCTTTCCTTTGCTGATAAGGGACAGAATTAACATTTGCTACAGACACACCTGAGTTCTCAGGCTGGGCTATGCCATGAAGGAAGAGTAACAAGGCTGAAATTATTAATATACTTGTTGCTGATAAATACTTTTTAAAGCCTACTATATAAGTCTATTCTTAGTGCCCGAAAGAAGGATAGAAAACTAAGTTTTCTAGGTTTACTAATATTTATTGGGGGGAGAGGGGAAGACCTGTTCAGAAATTTCTATTGACCTCTTAACTATTATTCTCATGTATTACTGAAATAAGAAAGCAATTTTATTTTTCCTGTTTAATTCCACACAAACAAGATAAGAATCAAGTCCCTTATGTTTCTGTTTACATAAGCCTCATACAAAAGACAAGCTGAGGGAAGCGGCTGTGGCTCAATCATTTGGGCTCCCGTCTACCATATGGGAGGCCATGACCCCGCCCTCAGGTGCTGCAGAGTGCCGACTCAGCAAGGTGAAGCCACAAAAAAAAAGGGGGGGAGACAAGCAAAAACACAGAAGAGCACGAAGCAAATGGACACAGAGAGCAGACAACAAGCAAGCCGCAAGGAGGGAGAGGAAATAAATACAGTCAGAAGAACACACAGGGAATGGACAGAGAGCAGACAGCACACAAAAAGCCACGGAGGGGGGGCGTAAAAAATTTAAATTAAATTAAATTTTAAAAAGAGAAGCTGACATCCGGTCTGAAAAAAAAATCAAATCCTTGAGGAGAGAGGAGGGTGACAATGGAGGCAACTCACAACCGTCAAGAAGGCTATTCATCCAGACTCTCTCGAGTCTTTCTTTTCTCATCCTGGACCACTTCACACCCTTCAACAAGCACAACAAAGGGAAAACTTAAAATATGAACAAATGCTCCAACTTCACACATAAACTCAAGATGCTTCAGGCAAGCAGGTGTTAGCAGGTGAGACACACAGACATGGAGTTGGGGCTTTCTGGTAAAGTACACAACACAACCTATAAAACACGCTTGCCAGGAGGCTGGATTTGCATCTGATCAACCTCAAGATTTAACTACTAACTGACAACAATATAAGTGACAGAGAACCATATGAAATGACATCAGGGAATGCAATCAGCAAATCCCAAATTTAAGAAACTCTCAGGACACAGGACTTGGTTTCTTCAACAAACTGCAAGGAAAAAAAAAGAGTCTTATATATTAAGAAACTGACATGCATTCTGTCCGTTTAGTAGCCGTGACATGCATCCGGCTACTAAAAACACGCCAAAAAAATACGAAATAAAAATTTAAACTTTCCTGAGTGGTCAATCAGGAAAGTTCCGACACTGACTGGATATTTGGTATTAAGGAATGGCAGCGCTAACACTGGGGCTATTTCTTTCGAGGAGTCCGTACTATTTAGAAACGCACTCTGAAACACCGCGGACGCCGAGTCTGCGCAAACTGATAACGCCCGAACCGGCGGTGGACACCTGGAAGTTTACTATTCTCCAGACATTTATATATTTTTTAGAACAAACAAGGCTGGCTCGGAGGCGCCGGGCGCACACCGGACCCCGGGCCCCGGGCCCCGTCCCCGCGGGCTGCCTGACGCGGAACGCCCTGCCGGCGCCCCAGCCTCCGGGCCCGGGCGGGGACGGTCAAGGGCCCCGGGAAGGCGGCGGCGCCCCGCACCACCCACGCGCCACCCACGCGCCGGGCCCGCGCCCCTGGGCTCTCGGGGTGGCCCCGCTCCCGGGCTCGCCGCCCGCCTCGCCTCGGCCTCCCGCGGCCGCGCAGCCCAGCCCGGCGGCGCTGCTCGCGCGGGTTACCTGCCGGGCCCGGCGCCGAGGTACGCGGAGTACAGCGCCTCGGCCTCGGCGTAGGCTCCCTTGTGGAAGCGAGCGTGGGCGAGGGCCAGGGTGGCCCGGCTGTCGCGCTCCGGCGGCCGCTCCATGGCGGCGCGAGCCCGCGGCGGGGGGCGGGGGGCGGGGGGCGGGCGCCGGAGCGGCGGGAGGCGGCGCCCCGAGGGCACGTCCCCGCCTCGCGGTGGGGCTCGGGCGCGGCCGCGGCGCTCGGCACGGGGAGGTTTGGACTTCCCGAGTACCCGTCGCCCCGCGGGGCCGCTCAGAATGGGGTCCGTGTTAGTGTTCGCGCCCGCTTGAGTCCCCGAGAAGCGGCGACCGAAGGTCCCCAGCGCCCTTCCGAGGCCCTTGCGTGGCGCTCGCCCTTCGTGACAGCGGAGGGCCCGGGGTGTTCCCTGCCCTCCCCGGGACCCCGTCAGCCGCACGCCGGGGCCCCCCTTCCGAGGAGACCGCACTCCCCCTGGAGCTGCCTCGCAGGCAGTGCCCTTTGTTGTCCCGGGGCGCTGCGTCGAACCCAAACTCGGCTACTACTGAGCTCCAGAACCCTGGGGGTCAAAGTCCTCAGCCTTTTTGAACTTCTAGAATTGTTGTAAGGATCAGTGAAGGAGTTTATTGGGTCGACAGTCTATGAATGTCAGTTTTCCTTGGCTTTTTATGACAAATTCAGTGACTTACCAAGTACAATGTATTTAACTTAAAGATTCTGTCGAAGGCTTTTGTTAATACTGTGTGCCACCGCCTGCGGCTCGACCTCCCAAGATCTCAGTTCCTGCTTTACTTCCCAATGGACTTGCGTGCTTGAACAAAACATGAAGATGAAAGATATTTTAAGTACTATATTGGCATGAAAAAGCCACTACAGGGCATAAATTAGGTGCTTTTCTGGGGCTTTTATTAGCTTTTAATTTTCTTTTTCATGTATACATCCACCTAAAAATCCAGTACACAGTGCATTACTGTTAATTAAAAGCATATCACTAGAAGTTAAAACGTCTATAAGGAGGGGAACTGGAGGGGGCTTAAGCAATGAAGCACCTCCCTCCCTCAGGGAGGTCCCAGGTGCAGTTCCTCCTGTCGCCTGAAGAAACAAGACAACAGACCCAGCCAGTGCAAACAGCGAGGGGTGGGGAGAAATAATTAAATAAATCTTTTTTTGAAAAAGGATTACAAGGTGATGTAGATATGATCCCTGGCTTCCCACATACGAGGTCCGGGGTTCAATCTCTAGCTCCAGTACCTCAAAACCTGAAAAAATAGTTTTTAAAAAAAATGATTTGAGGAAGCCACAGTCTGGGGCTCAGTTCCAAAGACAGCAAGTTGTGACGGGCAGGCGCCGCAAGCTGACCCAAGACGATGATGCAGCAGAAGACATAAGAAGAAAAACAAATAAGAGACATAACTAAGCAGGGAGCAGAGGTTTCTGGTGCCTCCTAAAGAAAATGAGCAAGACAGCTAATGGGACAGGCAGATGCGGCAAGATGACGCAACAAGAAACACAACAAAGCTGGGAATGGAGGTGGCTCAAGTGATGAGGTGCCTCTTTCCCACATCAGAGGTCCCAGGTTCAAGCGCACAGCAAGTTCAAACAATGAGAGGGCAGGTGAAATAAATAATTCTTAAAAATAAAAAACATTTTAAGACTACAGAAAATTAACTGGTATTTTCTGGTGTAAGAAATTGGATGGCCAGAAACAGACCCCAAATAGGCTTCATTTTTTAAAAGGTCTTTGACGTGGGGAAAGACATAACTGAGAAAAGAGTAATGTTGGGAGAATTAACCATTTGGGGAAAAATAAGCTCCTAGGAGACACAATACCCTATTCCAGGAGAAATAAAAGTTAAATATAAGGAAAAAAAGAAAACAGCAATAATCTCAAAGTAAGGCAGACCTACTGAGGCAGGTTAGTACAGGGAAGCAAGGAGAAGACTAGCCAGAGCATGACCAACAAACAACATGGCGGGGAGATCCTGCAGAGACTTTGATTTTGATCTCCCAGTTGGGAGTCTTTCTTGGCAGAGCAGAGGCCCTGGATATTCCAAACAGCCCTCACCATTGGCCTCCACCCTTGCTGGGGTAACCAGTAACAGCTGGGGCCCCTTCACTTAGCATGAGCAAGGGGAGGAATAATTAATAGTTTAAAAGGTGACCACACAAGTCGAATCTCACTCTCTGTCTGCCCAGAGGAGCCCACACCAAATCTCAATCCATATTTCCATCCTTCTCTCCCCTTTCTCAACAAGCTCTGTTCTCCATTTCCCAATAAATTCTTTTTACTGGCCTAACTTAACTGGCTTGTTCTTAAATTCTTTTATGTGACATAGCCAAGAACGTAGAAGAATCCAAAGCTTCCCAGCTTTACTACATAAGCATAAAAAAAGTGGAGAAAAAAAAGTTTAAAGCATCTGATGGAATTGACCATAAAATAAAGGCAGAAAGAGAAATTTGCTACATGCAAAACAGTGGCCATACTTAAACATACACAGAACTTTCTGCTCAGCATTTACTGAGCACCACCTATGCACCAGACACAATTTTAAAAACTGGGAGTAGAGCAATGAAAAAATCCAAGTTTTCTCATTGCCCGCACTGAACTTACAGCCAGTAGAAGGACAAAGACGACAAAATATCAGGTGGAGATTGGTGCCATGGAGAAAAAGCAGAGTAAAGGGGTGGGGAGGAGAAAGTTTTTATTTCCTATAAGATGCAGGGGGAAGGACTTGCAGAAAAAATGGCATCTGAGTAAAAACCTAGATCCAAGTAAGGGACAAGCCATGCTCATATCTAGAAGAAGAGTATTTGGGCAAGGAAACAGCAAGTGTACGTCGGAGTCTCAGACCCGAAGGGTATCGGGAATGAAAGAGAAAGAGAGATTGGGATCAGGGGATCTGCGAGCATTGAAGCATCAAGCTCATCAGACAAATTTATTAATATCAGGGGCTTCTTTATATACCCCCAAGCAATCGTGAGAACCAGCAACTATCCTAGCTATTCCCATAACTTCATTAATGAAAACACAGTGCACAGTGGATAAGATAGTAACTAAAGTCCAAGATGTTCTATTATGTTATTGAAACAAGTATACTCATAAATCTTGTTGCCCAGGTTACTTGAGATACCAAGTCTGGGTTCTGCTGGAGTGTTATGTTTCCCAGAGAGATTAGCCACCTGCACATATATCTCTAGGGACAGCATTACCCAGTGGTCAGAAAGTAACTTGCTACCATGGAAACAGCATGCCTTTGTTTCCCACAAGTGTAAAAACCATGAGGTAGAAGAGGATTGCTTTGTTCCAAGAATAACGAGTGATCATGGTTAGCACCGAGTGATGTTTGGGGAAAATAGCAGGAAATGAGAGGTAATGGAGGCTGTGGAATGGGGGAGGAGGATGAGGGGGCAGGGAGGCAGAGGAGGATTGGGTAGGAGTAAAGTTCTTAATGTTTTATGTGCCATGGCCCCCTCTGTCTGATGAAACCTAGGCATCTTATCAATGTTTTTAAGTGCACTAAAAATGTAGGATTACAAAGGAAACCAACTATATTAAAACACAGAGAGATTAAACGGATTTATGAAGTAGTAATCTATGCACTTTTTATTAACATATAAAATGTCAAGATCAAGTGGCAGGTGGTGGACTTGACCCAGTGGTTAGGGCATCCGTCTACCACATGGGAGGTCCGCGGTTCAAACCCCGGGCCTCCTTGACCCGTGTGGAGCTGGCCATGCGCAGTGCTGATGAGCAAGGAGTGCCGTGCCACGCAGGGGTGTCCCCGCATAGGGGAGCCCCACGCGCAAGGAGTGCGCCCCGTAAGGAGAGCCGCCCAGCGCGAAAGAAAGTGCAGCCTGCCCAGGAATGGTGCCCCACACGGAGAGCTGACACAACAAGATGACGCAACGAAAAAGAAACACAGATTCCCGTGCCGCTGATGACAACAGAAGCGGACAAAGAAGACACAGCAAATAGACACAGAGAACAGACAACTGGGGGGGGGGAACAACTGGGGTGGGGCGGGGAAGGGGAGAGAAATCAATCAATAAATAAATCTTAAAAAAAAAAGATCAAATGGCAAATGTAATAACTGCTATAATTTTAAGATATTTGTAACAAGGTGTTGAAGTCACTATTACTGTGTTTACAAATTAAGTTCACAGATATTCTTAAGTATATTTATATATTATATTTGTATTGTGAATTGTGGCTTTTACTATTCATTATAAAGTGTTCTAGGTCATGTTTAATGCTTTTGGTCTGGATTCTATTTTATCTAATATCAAGATCTCTGCTTTCTTATTCTTTCCATTTGTCTGGCATATATTCACTCATCTCTATATTTTGACCTTTCTGAATCACTATTTTTTGTGGGTCTCATATACAAAATAGAATTTGGTTTTGCCTTATAAATCAATTTAATCTATGCTCCCCATAGGCACATTAAGCTCTTCATATTGATATGATCAATATGTGTAGTCTAAAAGCTTATCATAAGATTTTTAAAATATTTATTGAGTATGTTATATTTCATGTATTTTCTTTATGTGGTTTTTTTTCCTTGTTCCTTTTTTATATTTCTTTTGGTAAATGTGGATAAATTCAAATGATCATAAATTGTATAAAAGAGTTATAAATATTTTTACTGTGGAGTTTTTTAAAAACATAAGGAGGCAAAGTATTCTGAGGTAATTTTAACAGGAGGCTTATAGTATTCATTAAACCTAGACTTTGCTAAATTAAATATGAATATGGCAATTTTTATGTAGTAGCTATTAACAGACACAGAGGCACAAGTAGATAAAAGGTAGGGGAGGGATCAATGTTTTAAAAATAACCTAAAATAAGACAAAGTGAGGAAAAGAAAAAACTGGTGGACAAATACACAACAGTTAAGATGGTAGATTTAAACCCAGCTCTGTCAATAACTGCAATAAATATCAAGGGACTAAATAATCCAGTTAAAAGACAATTTTTAAACTAGACTAAACATAGCCGCCTTTGTATGTTTACAACAGAAACATCTAAAAGAAAAGGAGGCAAGAAATTAAAAAGAAAATGGATGGAAAAAGACATACGATACAAATGCTAACAAAAACAAATATGGTGTAGCTATATAATCAGACAGTACAAAGGAAAAATGCATTATCTGAAGTAAAGATGGTCATTTCATAACAGCAGAATTTTCAATTCCTCAGGAAGACATCATAATTTTAAGTTTCTAAATATCTCATAACCTACTCTCAAAGACATTTACAGCCCAAAACTAAAAGTACTACAAAAAGAAACGAACATCCCCAATCATGGTGAGATTTTAATATGTAACTGTCAATTGATAAAAGAAGCAGACAAAAATATAAGTAATGCTCTAGAATGTTTCTATCTCTTGACTTAAATTACATATAAACCACTTTTCACAAGTACACAATATGCAATCTATCCAAGTACATGCATAACACTTAAAAAATTGACCCTATACTGAACAATAAAGAAAGTTTCAACAATTTTTAAAGGGCAAAAATAATATAGACCATGTTCTCCCACTAGGATAGAATTATGCTAGAAGTCAATAACAAAAGGTAAATAAATAGAAATTGCCCATGTGTTTGGGAATTAAGAAACTCACTTCAAATTATGTCAAAGAAGAAACCAAAATTCAAACTAGGAAGTATTTTGAACTAAACAGTAATGAGAATCTATTAAAACTGGTGGGCTGTAGCTCAAGCATTCTTAGTACTGAATGGATAGCTTTAAAAGAATCTTAGAGGAGCAGTGGGAGAAAGAGGCAAGAACGACCCCCAGATGGACCAAATCCTGCACACCACCGCATCCGCGCCTCCAGCACCTACATCCCACCACCATCGCCACCATGTCCACGAGAATGGCTGAAGGGGATGCTAAAGGAGGTAAAGTCAAGCTAAATGAGGAACTACAGAGATTTGCAAGGTTACCTTCTAACCCTGCATCTCCAAGCCAGAACCCAAGTCTAAAAATGTCCCTGCAAAGAAGGAAGAAAAGGTGCCTGTATTATCCAAATGGGTGCTGATGCAAAATACCAGGAATTGGTTGGGTTTTTATAAAGGGTACTTATTTGTGGTAGGACCTTACAGATACCAGGCCATAAGCATAAGTTACTTTCCTCAGCAAAGCCTATTTTCACATGTTGGAGGGAACAAGATGGCTGCCGACATCTGCAAGGGTTCAGACTTCCTGGGTTCCTCTCTTCCAGGGTCTTACTTCTCTCTGGGTTCAGGGTTCCTCTCTTCCCAGGGTCTTGCTTCTTCCTGGGCTCAGAGTTCCTCTCTTTCTGGGGCTGGCTTCTCTTTCCTCTGAGAGTTTACTTCCTGGGACTCCAGCTTAAGGCTTCAGCATCAAACTCCAACATCAAAAACCCTACACTTTGTCCTTTGCCATCCATGCCTTTTCTCTGTGAGTTCCCACCCACCAAGGGTGGCCCAATCAAAGCCCTAATCATAACTTAATCATGCCCAGGTACAGACCAGATTACAAACATAACCCAATATCTATTTTTGGAATTCATAACCATATCAAAGTGCTACAGTACCCAATGGGAAAAAGGAAGAAGCTGATGCTGGCAAGGATGGGAATAACTCTGCAGAGAACAGAGATGCCAAAACAGACCAGGCAGGGAAAACTGAAGGTGCTGGAGATGGCCAGTCAAGTGTGTGGATTTATGATAACTGCACTTGTGGTGACTGCATAGTTTGAAATGCTTTTTTTTTTATCAAGTTTTTTAAAAATGCAGAATTTTATTTTACTTTTTTTAAGCTATATTGTTATCACACAGGACACTTCATTGTTTTTCGGGGCAGGGGCAAATGTCAATAATAGAATGTCTGTGCATCTGGATCAACATGGGAAAAACACCTGTCCCTTCTAGTTTAAACAGACTTCCTCTTTATTCTCAGGAGAAGGGATTCTTTAATACTGACACAAATTAGCCATGTTGGCACAAATGCCTTGTGGTGTGGAAAAACTAAAATTCATTTTTATGCCTTCATGTGCTCTTCTACCCCTCTGCCTTCAGCATAGACTTGACTCCCTTAAACCTAGAAACCTACTAGGGCCTGACCCAAAATAATCAGTTACCAGGATGTCAGACAATCTGGACCTTCCAGTGATGCCATGGAGATGGCATCCCCCAAAATGGCAGCAATTCCTTTTTTTGGGTCTTCAAAATTTTCATTTCATTTCCTCAAAGTCAGGGTTGGCTGGTGAAAAGTTATTAAACAACATGCTAATGTGAAACATCAACCCTCACTCTAAACTTTTTCCCCCCTTTTCAGAGTATCAGATGAAGACCTCATTGGGTTTTATAGTGGCTTTCTGGTTTTGATAGTCCATTGAAGAAGGGAGTTTGAAGTTGTTATATTCTATTAATGGTTGTTTGCCCACATCCTGCCTGAAATACCATCATTTTTATGAAAAGTATCTTTAGTAAAGCTGGATACAGTTTGGCTTGGAAAAAAAAGAATATATTAGAAAACAAGAATGACTATAAAATTACTGAGCAAAGCATATATCTCAAAAGTTGAGAAAAGAACAGTACCTGGAAGTAAGTCTAACAAATTATGGCCAAAGCAAAAAACCTCTCCAGAGGAAAGTATAAAACTTTGAGAGTCCTTAAAGATCTAAATAAACAGAAAGAAATTTGATGTTCATGGCTCAGACAACTCAATATTAAGATAGGATTCACGCAAATTGATTTATAGGTCATTACAATCCAAATAGAAATCTCAAGTTTTTAAAAAATCTTTACAAACTGATTGCAAAGGACCAACAGTACACAAGCCATTTTTAAATGAGAAATATAAAGTAGAAGGACTTGCCCTACCACATAGCAAGATGTGTGTGATGGTTAGGCTAATGTGTCAACTTAGTCAATTGTGCCCAGTTGTTTGGTCAAGCAAGCACTGGGCTGTCACACAAGGGCATTCATGGACTTTAGTCACCATTGACTTTACTGCAGTGGTAAATCATAGATAGCTGGTTATAATTACATCAGTCAAGGAGATTGCCATCAGCAGTGAGTGACGCTTTATCTAACCAGCTGAATGTTTTACAAGGGGAAATGATTCCAGCATTGAGTGAGATTTTCCCAGCTTGTCTTTGGACAGCCAACTTCTCCCAGGACTCCTCAAGAACCTTCATTGTACTTTCACTGCAGCCCCTGGTTGCAGCCTGCCTGAGGAACCTGGACTTGTGCTTCCCCACGGTCACGTGAGAGACTTATAAAATCGTATACTATTGACAGATATCTCTTGTTGATTCTGCTTCCCTAGAGAACCCTAATACAAAATGTTATAAAACTATAGTAACTGAGACATTATACTATTGGCACAGGGAAAGATAAACAGACAAATGGAACAAAAAGAGACCAGAAACTCATTCATATATATTGACCTGATTTTTTAATATAAATAAAATTCCAGGTCAGTGGGAAATTGACTTCAACTGGATAGTTAAATGGAAAACAATTAGTTTCTTATCTAACACAATTGACAAAAATCAGTTCCAAGTGAATTAGAAATTAAAGTATTAAAGGCAAAACAATAAAGCTTTTAGAAGGTAATATACTACCTTCATGACCTTAAATAACCACTCTTATCTTTACCAACTTTTTGTCCTATTCAATCAATTACAGGGAGAATATGAAAATCTCCAAGTATGATATGGATTTTGTCTACTTCTCCTCCTAAGTTGCACCAGTTTTTGTTTCATGTATTTTTATTAGGTGTATTCACACTTAAAATGTCTTCCTGTCAAATTTTTAAAAATCATTATGAAATGTTTCTCCATCTCTAGTAATTGTCTTCAAGTCTACTTTAGTATTAATAGAGGCACACAAGCCTTCTTGAGCCTACCGTTTCCATGGTATATGTATTTATCTTTTCCTATCTGTGGTGATTTGAAGCTGTATGTACCCCCAGAAACACATGTTATTAAATCTAATCCATTCCTATGGATATAAACCCACTGTAGGTAGGACCTTTTGATGAGGCTACTTCAGTTAAGGTATGACCCACCTCATTCAGGATGGGTCTTAATTCTCTTACTGTAGTCCTTTATAAGAATGAAATTCAGACAGAGGAAGAAGTCATGCAATCAAGAAGCTGAAAGCATGATCTGGAAGAAAAGGGAGAGACCAGCAGATGCAGCCATGTGCCTTGCCAAGTGTCAGAGGAGCCCAGGATCACCAACAGTGGTCTGAAGCAAGGAAGCATCACCTTGACTGGACATTTTCCTGCACTCTAACTGTATGCTAATAAATTCCCATTGTTTAAAACCAACCCATTTCATGGTATCTGCTTTGAGCAGCCTAGGAAACTAAAATACTATTCTTTTACTTTCAACTTAAATTTGTTTTTAAAGGGCCTCTCTTGTAAGCAGGGTCTTATTTATCCAGTCTGAAAATCTCTTTTAACTAAGAGTATTTAGTCCATTTATATTTAATTACTGATATGGCTGAGTTTGTCTGCCATCTCGCTGTTTGTTTTCTGTTTGTCTCATCTGTTTTGTTTTTCTTTTCCTGTCATCTTTTAAGTTAGCCAAATGGTGATTATTCTACGCCTCCTATTAGCTACATTTACTTTTGTGTTGTTTCTTTAATCTGTTTTATTGAGGTATAATTTATATCAACATACTTTTTTTTAACTTTAGAGAGATCTTTTAGGAACTAATATTTCATTATAAAAACACAGAGTAATTTCTTCAGGTTCACTTCAGGTTTATTTTCTGCTGCTAAATTCAACTAAATTAGAAATTAATGCCTTATTTTAAAAATCAAAGTCACCAATGTTAAGTGTACAACTCAATGGGTTTTGGAAAATATATAGACAACATTTCTATCATACCTAGAAGTTCCTTTGTACATATCCTTTGAAGTCAATCCCCCACTCCTCTCCCTGACCTCAGGTAACCACTGATCTACTTTCTACCACTATAATTTTACCTTTTCTCTCTAGAATTTCAGATAAATAACTGTTGGGGACAATGTTCAGTTTTAATTTGAGTTCTTGTAAGTGTGAACCCATTTGTAAATAGTACCTTTGAAGCTGCTATTATTAGTTAAGGTATGGCCAAACTGAATAAGGGTGGGTCTTAATCCATATGGCTAAAGGCCTTATAAAGAGAGGAAATTTGGCAGCAGTCAGCCCAGAGAAATCAGAAGCCAGAATGAGTAGAAGCCGGAAGTCAGAAGAAGCCAAAGAGGAGAGAATATCATGTGATGAGCAAAGAAGAGATAAAAGGGGGGCAAGGGGTTGCCTTTGGTTGGGGCTTTGCGGGTTTGAGGGTGGCTGGGGAGGGATGGATGGGTAACGTTGCCCAAAAGTGGGGGGAGGGAGGGGTAGCATACGAACACAGGAGAGGGTCAGGAGTTGGTGGAGAGTAAAATGCCGAGAAAATCATATCAAAATATAATAAAGAGGGTTACCTGTTTAGAATGCTCGGAGGGGAGGGTCTGATGCAGGACGGGCTCCTGGGGAATGTCTAAATGCTCATTCTGCCAGAGTGGGTGACACCATGGGGTAGAATCCCAAGTAGTGAGAGTGGGGGTGGACCCACATCCTGGGGAGGACTAATGCCATCAAATAGAGGGAACTGTATCCCGCGAGAGAAAGGGTGGCTCCCAGGGCATTGGGGCAGTTGAGCAAGTTAGGCCCTGAACACTATTCCATCTATCTCTGGAAGTGGCTCCTCAGGAAACGGAGGTTGGCTGTCCTGTGGGCACCAAGGTGGAAGGGAAAATGGACGTTAAATGTGTGGAACCAAAGTAAATGGGGGGTAAGAGAGGAGTTTCGTGAGAGTACACAAGGATGGATATAAAACATGTAATATTACACCATAACATATAGGAGATGACAGACTGATAATGTAAACCATAATGTAAAACATAGGATAACTAAAAATGTAAAGAACTATGTATCCTAAAGTATGCACCATAATGTAAGCACAGATGTTACCTTGTTAGAAAGCTAATGTCTCAGACTCTGTACATCACTTTAAGTAAATATGATATGAATAGGGCGTAAGAGTATCACTGTGGAAGGGAAAAGGTTTTCTGGTGGATGTGTGGGAGTGCTGTATATTATATATATGCATTGCTGTGGTCTAGGACTCCTGTGAAGAAAAGCTGAATAATTAGGGGGAAAAAAAAAAGAAAAAAAAAGATAGGATGTGGAATTTTTTCAAGTCAACATTCTTTATCTAAGTTCTTTATCTAACTTTATCCAAGTTCTTTATCTATCCTTTAAACCCATCGCTATATGCCATTCCCTAGTAAGGGACCATGACATTATATTGGGCTTCAAATTTCGGGGAGTTCTGGATCACAGAGTGTTTCAACAATGGCAATGGAGGGATACTGGTATGGGATACCAATGACAGGTGATATATGGCTGACAGGGAGCTGTACAGAACATATGTCCAGGGTGCATGGTAATGTTTGGATATACTCATAGTGGCAACAATTAAAAACCACAGCAGGGGGGGTACTGGGTTCCTGGCCAGTGGTGCTCTGTCGTGGTCCCTAGGGGAGCAGCGACAGTCTCCCAGGTACAGCGGCGGGGACCGGGAGGGAGTGAGCGTTCAACAGTGAGCCCCTGATGCTAATGACTATGCTTGTGAGCTGATAAACCTAAAATAAGAACAAGGCCTAGAGCAACATTGTGCCTGGGAATTTCCTCCTGTCAGCCTTCATGTTACTCAAATGTGGCCAGTCTCGAAGCCAAACTCAGCATGTAAATGCAATGCCTTCCCCCCAGCGTGGGACATGACACCCGGGGATGAGCCTCCCTGGCAACGAGGGACCACTATCAACTACCAACTGATGATGCAACTGGAAAAGGACCTTATACAGAAGGTTCATTGCAGATCAGCAGAATATCCATGTCTACATAAAATAACATGACTTTAAAATGCTGTTTGACCTAAAGTAAGGGGGAAATGGAAAGGAGAAATGAGTTTATATGGCTACGAGTTTCTAAAAAAGAGTATGGAGGCTGGCAGAAGGATTGCCCTCATGCACAACTGAGCAGAGTCAGAGAGACAGATAAAGCAGATACAACCCCCAGATATTGGTTCCTTTGAGGGCTAAAGAGACCCATGGGAGTTATGGTCATGGCCGATGGGGTTAACTACCAGGGCAGATGGCCCCTCTTTGGAAATGGTGTTTATGTGTGATGAATCTGGACTCAGATGGGATCTCCCTTCATAAGACTTTCATGCTAATGTGCTGGAGGTGCAGTTAATGTTGGGGTTTAAGATATATTTAGGGGATTTGAATCTCTGGACTGACAATGTGATAGCCAGGTCCTGAGCCTCAACAGACTCCAGCACCTACAATCTGATTTATTGGACTTACCACACTCAGCTAAGATGGAGTTGAAGAAGGACAACCACCACACTATGGAGCCTAGAGTGATTACAACTGAAAATGGGAGGATTGCATCCAGCATCCATGTGGAATCTGAGCCTCCTCTTGACATAGAGGTGCAATGGACACAACCAATCCAATGTCCACATAGAAGAGGTGGCATTGGATTGGGAAAAGTGGACATGGTGGACGATGGGTATGGGGAAAGGCAGGAAGAGATGAGAGGTGGAGGCGTCTTTGGGACATGGAGCTGCCCTGGATGGTGCTTCAGAGGTAATCACCGGACATTGTAAATCCTCACAGGGCCCACTGGATGGAATGGAGGAGAGTATGGGCCATGATGTGGACCATTGTCTATGAGGTGCAGAGGTGCCCAAAGATGTACTTACCAAATCCAATGGATGTGTCATGATGATGGGAACGAGTGTTGTTGGGGGGGGGAGAGGGGGGTGGGGGGGTGGGGTTGAATGGGACCTCACATATATATTTTTAATGTAATATTATTACAAAGTCAATAAAAAAAAAAAAATCATGTGATGAGGATAGCTATCACCAGAATGCTAGATTCCCAGAGAAAGCGTGGCAAAAAAAAATGTATTTTTAAAATTTTCTACCATGAGATGCTATTATACTTTTATACTCAGAAAACAATAAATGTTAATTTCTTAAAGAAAAAAATGAGTTGAGAAAATCATAAAAATAGACAGCAGGGGGCAATGCAATATTACTATTTTCATATTGGAGACTCAGCAATACCTTTGAGGTTATAATACCATCAAATTCAGTACTCTTGATTTTGTCTTAAAATTTTGTTAATATAGTTTTTACCCTCATTTACTCAGTAAATGAGTACTCTGCATGACCTCTAAGGTGTAATTCTTTGCAACCACTAGTCATTTGACATTTGCCTAGCACCTCTGTAACTTTGTTTAGTAGCAAAAGTGGACACGTCCAGTGTACCATTCTCCCCTCATCTTCTGGAGAGTGCAATACCCTCCCATCCAACCCAAACCAAAATATTTAAATCCAGACAAAACAAATACCATGTTATCCATAAATTACAAAGGAAATCAAGGAAAAATACAAGTTTTTACTTCAGTATTTATTATTTTCATACTTTTTTCACTTAATGCCATACAAAACCTAAGATATCAACTCTTGGAATCCAGAAAGATAATGGCTAAATATATTTTATTACCACAACAACTTATAATGAAATTGGCATTTGTGATTGATAGCTGGTCAACAATGGCGCATTGCTTGGTAGGCACATTACTTATTTGTATAGCTTTATCAGTGGGTTCCATCATTTCAGTACTTTGATTTACCAGACTACTTTGAAACATGAGATAATTCAGGGCTAGTTTTATGATAAACAACAACTCAGCATTACGCAAAGGGAGTCAGTAAAAGTTTAATGCAAGAAGAGAACATTTTAACTGTTACATTATACTGTCTTCAATATCCTGCCTAATTCTGTCTATCCAATTTCTCTCATGTATTTGTTTTACCTAGGTAATTCTGCTGTGCTTTGCCCCTTTCAAAAGGGGAGAGTTTGTTGGTGTTTCCTTCAGGTCGAATAAAATCTTCTGTATCAACTCATACTTTGTTTGGTTCTCCATCTAGTACCATTTTCAAGCAAGACAAAGGTTGCCAAAACATCTCTAAAACTTTCACAATTATATACAAATAGAGATAAGCTTTTTTAGTAGTAGAAAAGGATGTATCTGCTGTTTTTAGGGATTTGGGTTTCTGAGTCAAAACTAAACAAAGAGTAGGGACAGCAACTCAAGATCTAACTGAAATTATAGGAGGCAGATTTGGCCCAACAGATAGGGCGTCCGCCTACCACATGGGACGTCCAAGTTTCAAACCCAGGGCCTCCTGACCCGTGTGATGAGCTGGCCCACACGCAGTGCTGCCGCAAGCAAGGAGTGCTGTGCCAGGCAGGGGTGTCCCCCACGTAGAGGAGCCCCATGGGCAAGGAGTGTGTCCCATAAGGAGAGCTGCCTAGAGTGAAAAAAGTGCAGTCTGCCCAGGAGGGGGGCCGCACACACGGAGGGCTGGCACGGCAAGATAACACAACAAAGAGATACACAGATTGCAGGTGCCGCTGACAAGAATACAGGGGAAACAAAACACACAGTGAATGGACACAGAGAGCAGACAACTGGGGGGGAGGGTAGGGAAGGGGAGAGAAATAAATAAAAAATAAATCTTTAAAAAAAAGATCTACCTGAAATTATTAATTGGAGGAAAAATTCTCAGGCTCAGGCAGCATGGAATTAGTGGCAAATGAGAAGGTTCCCAGAAGAAAGTTCTCAAAAGGTAAGCTTGGAAGGATTTGAGGAGTCAACAGCTGATTTGGGAATTGAAGCCAACAGGAACGTAATCAACAGATCACATAGGAAGGGCTAGAGGCATGAGGGTCTACCTTTGAGTTCTCAAGTGATTTCTGGGACAGCAAAGGGAAGGGGAAAGAAGAGCTATTCAGGCACTTGACCAGGGAGCAAGAACCACAACTCAGAACACTGAGTTCTGCAGACACCGTTCATGCTGGCGGAGCTAATGACAAATGTGCTATCCCTGTAATTCTGAAAATCTTTCTTTCTTTGATGAAGCAGAGAATAGTTTTGTCCCTGAAAAGAGAAAGTCCTCTACAGAGATGAAATTTAAGTTCAACAGAAGATATAGTCCCTTGGGTGCTCACCTTTTTCAGGATGTGATTTTCTAATTTGGGGGAATAATCCATCCTGAGATAAAAAGAAAACAAATGAGCTAGACAAAACTCATTGTGTTAACCATAGGTAAGTAACTTGTGAGACATGTTAGACATAGTAAATAGTGCATAGACGTGTGACGATAAGTGGGAAGGGATGGATGGAAGGACCAAGAGATACCTTAAATTTGTGAGGCACCAAAAATACAAAAGTCACCCAAGGCACTAAACCATCAGGACATGCTAAGAATGCATGACACCTATGAGGCCTGCACTATTTGTAACATCTTAATTCAGTTACCCATTGATGACACTTATTCTGTCCAAGAAATACAAATCAAATCCATGGCTACTCAGCAGGAAAACTGGCAAGCTACCGCTGTGGCCAGGTATGCTTGCCCCTGAGCCTCTTCCATGGAGCAAGGGTGTACCACTGGCTCTGGCATATTGTGTCCAATGGGGTCCCCTGGCTCAAACTCCAGCTCTGGCCTTCTTTATAACCACACTACCAGGAGGAGGCTGCTGAGGCAGGGTCAGGATCGGGACATTATACAACCCAGAACTCAGGGGCTCTGGTCTGCCTGCCCCACTGGCACCCCACTGTAATAGTGGTACTCCACCCCACCACCTTCTTGCTCCTCGAGGTGTGTTTTCAATTGACTCCATAAACCATGTGATTCAAGCATTCTGATTTGACTTGTGAGCCTTTCTGTTCCATGGCCTCTGGTACAGCTTGCTCGGTAGCATATGTGGAGGCTACCATTGTACTGTGGTAATTTCCCACAAAACACATGTATACAGAGACTGCCGAGACTTCTGGTCTCCTCATTTTGTTTAGGCATTGTAGCTGAGCGTGAGGGTCTCGTCCTCGCTCAGGCCCAAGAGTCGGGGGGGCTTGCTCCTGCCAAACCACCGGCGGGGGGTGCCCCAAGAGGGAGCACCGGTTCTCCAGGCGTGGGGGACGCGCGGTTGGGGAAAAACCACGGAGACCGCTTGAGCGCAAGAACAGGTCTGCTTTATTACGGAAGTATACTTGGTTATATAGGGTTGGGTAGAGGGAGGAGTAAGATATAGGGAGGGCTAGCTACGGGGCAGTAGTGGACAGGCTGAGGCTGATGGACAGCCCCGAGGTAAGCAGTCACCGGGGAAGAGGGCAGACTGTACGCCGGCAACATGGGCGGGACTGGCGGAAAAGATAGGGAGGGCTGGCTGAGAGGTTTGGAATAGGGGAGGGGAAAGGGGGAGTGAGAGCTGGCCGGATGTTGGGCTAGGCGGGAGATAGAAAGGGGGAGGGCAGCGCCGGCCAGCCGCTAGCAGCAAAGGCCTAGTCAGGTGTGGTCACCTTATCTAGGCCCAGTGGGCAGAGGCGGTATCACTTCTTGCCGCACCGTTTGCTACTGTGGCAAGCCGGGCGCCCTTCCTCCCACAAGGCATATGAGCCCACTATCTAGCCCAGGCTCACCTGAGCTCTAAACCTCTTCTCATAGCTCACTATTCCCAATCTGCAACAAACTTAACTCTAAAGAACCAAAACATTTCCCATTCAGTCAGTGAACGAACCTCAGTATTGTAGTTGCAATAAAGCTGTGGTATAGTTCTCTAAATCTATTGCCTCTATTAAACATCAGCCAAACCTCAGCAGTCTTGAAGAAATTGTGCTAAGGTCTGGTCTTCAATCACAAAATGAAAGGACATTAAGTTCATGAGAATTAAATGGAGAATATTAGCAATGGAAAATGGGTAAGAATTACCCATTGATGATTATAATTTTTTTCTCTTTTAAATTAATGATAATGAGTTAAAACAGACTCATGTTTACAATCACTCCCCACAGGATAAGAGTTGACTAAAAGAAGGGTTAAACTTGGTGGCAATGTTTCAGCTGAAACTATAAATGAATATTTAAGTATAAATATATATCATTATATATATAGCCAAGTTTTCTTCACGATAATATGAAGAATAAATGCCATGTCTTAGAAGAGACTAAAAGGGTAGATTTTTAAAAGGATAGAATAAGGATATTAGAAACAATTCAAACTTTAAAAACTGTCTTATAAAATGCTTTTTCCTCACTTTTAAAAATAAAATATAGAAAACATTCACTACTTATTTAATTTAAGTAAATACCATTAAAGATAAAGTTCATTTCAGTACTACAACTGTTCAACCTTCTCCTAATACAGGTTATATCAATTCCCTAAACTCTAGTTTGCCCCACTCCCAAGCTTCGCTCATCCCATTCCCCTGGTTTTTTAAGGAATTAGTAACATTGACACTGTGAGAAAAACATTTATTTCTTTTTTGGAATATTTTCATAGAACCATGTAACCAACCACAAGATAAATTAGACAGATGACAGATAGATAGATAGATAGATAGATAGAGATAAAATGAGGCTCATTTTCATAATTTGCATATGAAAACCAACTTCATTATTTCATAGTTGTATTATTGTACAAAAGTTATATATATAGTATTTTATTATATTAATATATAATTTTTATATAAACCATCATGAAACAAGATTGCTTTTCATATAAAACATATAGAAATCAAACTTATTATATACACAGTTAGATCTATATCTATGTGCTACATATAGTTTACAATTATATGCAATTTGGCATTTCTTTATCCCACTGAACTATGGCACAAAGGACAGAAATTGTAGTTACTGATTTCCTGGGCTAGAACACAGTGCTTGCATACACTGCACATCCAGAATTGATATTCAGTGATCGGGCTTCCTGTGGCAACACATATTGGCAGCTTTCCCTCCCCACTGTAAAAACAAAAGGAAAAACATTAATTATACTTCAAAACTCTAATTAGTATAATTTATTTTTTACACATAAAAAACTGAATGAAAAAAATTACAAAGTAAACTTCAAATAAAAACTTTTCTTACAATGAGAAAATAAAGCACTTATGCACTTGTAAGACAGAATATGGTATAATGTTAGGGTAAATAATTTTAAAATGTAGTACTTTATTATTTCTCACTGCTATACATGTAGATGCCCAAGCTTCTAATAAGGTAGAATGATACACACTAATTACAATCAGCCTACCCTTCAAGAAGGCTGTCCAATTCAGACTTTCTGTTATCTTTTGGACTATGTTTGGTAAAGATTTCTAGAGCAAGATCTTCATATTGCTGTTTCTGTTCAGAACTGAGGGTCTCTAAAGATTCCAGTTTAATAAAAGCTTTTGAACAGGTACCAAAAGCTCGACTGGCACATGCACAGAGTGCTAGCAGGGAGTAGATCTCAACGGCAGGGATGATGTCTTCATAGTCTCTCAAGTGAAGAGCTAGGAGAGAGGGGAAAATTTGGATGTTACAAATAATCTTGATTCATGAACATGCATGGGAAAAAAAATCTATGTTAAACTTTAGTATTTTACTTTAACCTACAAAAGTAAAGAAAACAATGATGGGAGATGGGGCACTGGGAGGTGGAAGGAGGCTGTATCATCTCCAAGGTTTTGTAAAGCCAGCTCACAGCTAAGGTTTTATGAAAACAATCATCACGAAATGACACACATGGCTGTGCTGCTTAGGAATATACATGTAGACATAAAATTTCTGATGTTGAAACATGTATTTTTTCTTCCATTTAAGATATAAATCTCTGAGGCATTCCAGAAAAGTAAATTAATAGTATACGACATGTGATGGGTTGAACTGTACTTCCCAATTTGGACATGTTCTTGGTCTTGGTCTGCCTTCTGGTGGGTATGGACCCACTAAGATCCAGATGCAGGACATTACACATCCTGCCATAACCCACTGAGTGGACTGGGAGAGTGTAAGCTACAGCGTAAACTATAATCCATGCTGTGTAGCAGTGCTCCAAAATGTACTCACCAAATGCAATGAATGCACCACACTAATGAAAGCTGTTGATGTGGGAGGAGCAGGGGGTGTGGGGAGTGGGGTATATGGGAATCTCTTATATTTTTTAATGTAACATTTTGTGTGATCTATGTAGCTTAAAAAAAAAAAGAAAAAAAAGATCTCTTCAAGACGTTCCTTCAGTTAAGGTGTGACCCCATTGAATCAGGCTGCACTTTAATTTGATCCCTGGAGTCCTTTATAAGAAGAATGAAAGTCAGACAGAGAGAGAAGCCACTGGGAGCACCCAGAGGCTGGACGTCGACAGAACCCAGAAGAAAAAGACGCCGCCGTGTGCACTGTTAAGTGATAGAAAAGACAAGGTCCAGGATCCCTGGCAGCCAGCGCCAGAATGCCACATCACCCGGCTGACACCTTGATTTTGAACTTCACCTAGACTCAAAACTGTGAGTTAGTAAATTCCCAGTTGCTCAAACCAACCTATTATACGATATTAGTTTTAGCAGCTTAAAACTAAAAACTATGTTAGCATAATGTTCAAAGGTTTAGAGTTACAAGGCTGTGAAAAGTCTAAATCAGGGTACTTCAGGAGGTGCTTTCTTATGAAAGTCAGTACTGTTGATTCTTTTATCCTGGCACGTAGCAAAGCAAGATGGCTGCCGATCTCTGCTGAGGTCTCAGCCTTTCCCTCCAGCTCACCATCTCCTCTTGAGCTGCTCTGTGGACCCAGCCTTTTTGAGCCTCTTGGAGTCTTGTTTTTAGTTCTCTCTCTCACATTGCAGAATCAAACATGCTGGCTCCCTTTTTCCTCTGTCTATGTTTCCATTTATATTGGACCCAGCAAGGGGGCGCCTCACTGACATTTTATACATTAAGAAAAATAACGGAACTTCAAAAGGAGTACCAAACAAATTATACAGTGTAATCTCAAATATATTGATATAAACTCATAGGAAAGATGTTATTGAAGTAAAAACAAAGACAAATAGAAGGGGTGGCCCTTGATACTCAAGTGAAAGTGTCTGAGCCACCCATGGGCCCTGTGTGGCATGCCCACCTGTCTTCAGTGCGGTGTCGACGTACCCCTCGTAGAGCTGCCTCTGTGCAAGGATAAAGAAGTGGTATGCCTCAGCACCTCGCCAAGCGTTGTCTGTGAAGCGATTAGCTGTCGACAGAACTTCCTCTTCCAGCAAACCAGCCAGAGCAGAAGTGGCCTACAAGTAAAGCAGACCCACATTTACTGTCAACACGAACAAAAATCTTGTACCAACTACCATATAGCAGTCGTAACAATGAAGATAATTTCTAGAATTATTACACACTAAAATATCTAAATAAGCAGATTTTTATTATTCAAAGAACTGTCATCAAAGACAATTTTTCCATTAAAATTCATTTTTGTTAAACTAGTATGATCAAATTTTAAAATATAATTTTTGATTAAACTTTATTTTTTTTATTTTTAAAGATTTATTTATTTTAATTCCCGCCCCCGCCCCCCAGTCCCCCGGATGTCTGTTCTCTGTGTCTATTTGCTGCATCTTGTTTCTTTGTCCGCTTCTGTTGTCGTCAGCAGCACGGGAAGTGTGGGTGGCGCCATTCCTGGGCAGGCTGCACTTTCTTTCGCGCTGGGCGGCTCTCTTTACGGGGTGCATTCTTTGCGCGTGGGGCTCCCCTACGTGGGGGACACCCCTGCGTGGCAGGGCACTCCTTGCGCGCATCAGCACTGCGCATGGGCCAGCTCCACACGGGTCAAGGAGGCCCGGGGTTTGAACCGCGGACCTCCCATGTGGTAGACGAACGCCCTAACCACTGGGCCAAGTCCGTTTCCCTCGATTAAACTTTAATAAGAGGTTCATTT
Source organism: Dasypus novemcinctus (assembly GCF_030445035.2). Taxonomy (NCBI): domain Eukaryota; kingdom Metazoa; phylum Chordata; class Mammalia; order Cingulata; family Dasypodidae; genus Dasypus; species Dasypus novemcinctus. Next base: position 10,005,988 of record NC_080697.1, read on the forward strand.
ACACATTAAAATAATATGCATACTCTACAAAAGACTACAGATCAGTCTCATAGAAAAAATAATTTACAATATTTCTAAGTATAAATTTCTAAATAGGTGCACTATATCTAAATATCATTCCTTCTCCTCAAATCATTTAAGAAAATAAATGTAAATCTGCAAATTAAATGACTCATTTCTAAAGAGAATTTTGATGGTTTTTTTCCTCAGACACTTCAGATGATTCAATGTTATTTAACATTATATTTTACCTCTGAACTCTTTCCTTTAACTTTTCCTCGTTGGGCATTTTTCATTTGTTCATGGTATTGCTCTATAAGTAAAGCTGACAGTACGTAGAGTTTCTTGACACGTAAAGGTTTAGATCTTTTCTTTGCCTCTTCATCTGCAATCTTTAAAAATTTAAAGAATTTGGAGACGATACCTGTTATACATATTTTAACAAATATAAGCAAGTCCAAAATTAACTAAATTGATTCTCCAGAAAAAAGAAGGAAAATCAGTAGGATGGAATAATCATATACCACTTATTTATAATAAATATTAAAAAACCCATTTTCTTTAGTATTATTAATTCTTTGTCCTTAGTATTTATTCCTTAGAGTTAGAACTCATATTAGAAAATAACAGTTGCTGCTAAAATCTAAGTCAGAATGAAGAAAGCTTTCATGGAAAGGGAGAATTTTTCATAGCACAGCGTTTTTAAAGTAATGCTCCAAGGAAACATAAATACGATAGAGTTAGTTAACATGGAGCATCCTTTAAAAGTTTAAAATGATTTTAAGAATTTTGAGGGAAAAGTTTCCTTTTTCATTAAATCAAATGGGAATAGACTGGAACTGTAGAATTTGCATACATTAATATACTAGTCATCCTCCTTCCAAATGTATGTTATGAAAAAGTGTAATGTCTTTAAAACCTGTAAATTTAAAAGGAATTAAAATTCATTTGATTATCAACAGGATTTAATTTCCAATTAAGGGCACTAGTACTTTGTAGACTCCACAAATTCTATAATTCTTTAACTTCAGGACTAAGTAAACATAGAATTATATTATGCAATAAGGGGCTAGTACTAATAAATAGCTTTGTTAGTCAAAGGTAATAATTCTAAGATAATGCAGAGTTACAGTAATAAAACCAGAGGAATTTTGTTGTAATATCTGGTTCTAGACAAAATGGAAAATATATTCTTTAATATATAAGAAAACATTTGAAACCAAAATAAATAGTCACAAGATTATTACATTACCTTAAACATTAGTTTAGCAGCATCAAAAAAATAGTTGGCTTTCCGATAGAGCTCTATGGCATCAAGTATTTTGTTCTTTTCCAATAAATGAGATGCATACCTAGCTAGCAGGGATCCAATTTCTTTCATACTATGATTTTTAGCCAATTCAACAGCTTTGTTCCACTAAGGGAAAAAAACCCAACATAGCATTCAGTTACCCAGGTATTTTAGTCACATGTCATAAAATTCAGACAATAAAGCTTGAAGTAATAATAATACTATCTCAAAATAAAAAACTGTGCTTTTCAAAAATCACTTAAAATCAGGGCAATTATAAGTGTAATAAGCTAGATATGTCGAAATAATGACATAACCTAAGACTTCGATTTGCTTAAGAAATGACCTGAGAAGGAAACCTTCTAAGTTTATATCACATTGGTCTCATCAGTCAATTTTGCAGAAACTACAAGCACGAAAAAGATACAATTGTTTATATTTGCTTATAATAAAACAAAATATGCAATTTCATTTAAAAAATGTCCTATCAGATTTAACATTTAAAATTTACTTCTAACTTAAAAGCAAATGGAGCTTTATAAAATACTTCAAGAAAAATACTTAAAAGAAAACTGATACTTTGTGGATTAATAGTGTACAATTTTTACTATAATTCTGTACTCTGATTTCAATTCAATTTCAGTCCTTAAAATTATCAACTGTATGTTTTATATAGAGGTGAAGGAAAAAAGATTTGCCGAAATTAATATTGACAAAGTAACTTATTCCTTCCTCTGGCAGTGTCTATTAACCAGGCCTTCTCTAGTAACAAAATCCAACCCTGATTAGATGCAGAAAATTACGAAATTACTCCCAGACAAAAACATGCCAGACTAAAAGCACAGGGTTTGTTCATGTTCCCATAAAGCATCGGTTAAGAGGAGGTCACCTCTAATGGTCACACTTCAAGAGTCAAGTGCAAACTCCATTCTGAGTCCTCCAGTCAGAGAACACCTAGTTCCTTTCACAAGATTCACCTCAATTGCGCTAACCCTCACATGGGCAAAAGTCTTTAAGTGATGGCAATGGTGAGTTTGGTTTGCTTTGAGTGCGAGCTTCCTAAGAGAACAAACTGTTCCTTACCTGGTTGAGATGTACACAGGTATCTACTGCTGCCTTTGGTTGATTACATTTCAAAAATGCAGTCACAGCTTGTTCACACATGCCAACTCTTACAAACATCTGTGCTATTTCCTAGAAGACCAAAATAACACTATCAGATTTCACAGACCGAGAAAATCACTAACATTTTAATTTAGCATAAGCTCACAGGGATTTAGCAATATTAAATTGACTGGTAGCCACAGTGATTTTTCTTTTAGACAGACGTAGAGACTACAGCTCAGGAAGGATGCTAAGGCCTCAACTATAAAAACAGTGCGTCATTGGCTCACTCTATGAATCTGATTTTATTCAGTTCCTGAAGAAATATATCCCTTCTTCTCTCAGTTCAGTAGCCAGTTTACAAAGATATCAAGCTCCAAAACAAAACAAACCCCACCAGTAGGTTTAAAAACAAAACAAAACAAAACAAAACAAAACAAAAAACCTTTAACACTTTAGATGGTACATATACTCAGTGTTAATCGTTAATTACAGGCTTAAAGAAATTCACAGAGGCCTCAAACACCTCTATAAAGAAATATCCTAGGAGAAGCTCCCCATTCATCACTTCTGGCTGTGAATCAATCAGGAAGCGAAACCCAAAACAGAGCTCCTGTGGAGGGTGGTGGCTAGGCTGGAGAACCACAACAAAAGCCAAGCATACCTGTTTGGCTGCATTCTCCATTTTCAGAAAATCTATTTTTTTCTTTCTGAATATTTCATCCACCAGAATTCTTCTCTCCCCACCCCTCAACAAAAATATTTTGGGAAATATCATACAAGTACATATTGTATCCAACTATCCAACTATTCTTAATAGTAATGCTTACAGTTTCCTGATTATAAAATAATACTTTCTTATGGTAAAAATATTAGAAAGTATGGAAAAATAAAGTTACTCATAATCTTACTATTAATAAATAACTTGTCAATATTCTGGTATAATTTCCTAACATCTTCATACTATAAATATATATATATACATGTGTTTGTGTATGTGCTGTGATCATTATATATATAGACATAGGTATCATGCATTTCTCACTTAAATATTATAAGCAGTTCCCCATATTATTAATTTCTCCAAAACTGCATTTAAAATTTGCAGTACCACTTTAAAATTATTTAATAATTTAAGTTATTAAATAATTATTTAATGGCTATAAATTAGTCTTTACTCAATAATATCACTACTCGAGATACTCTACAGCAAAAATTTTTCTGCTTCATCAGAGAACTTAACAGATGACACTGACATAGGATACACTATCCCCACTCCCAGGCTTCTAAGTAACGTTGGTTTCCCATTCAGAAAAACACATAGGATTGAGAATAAGTGTGAGCCAAAGTGGCATTATTGCAGGGATAATTACTCTACTTCACAATACAGAAAACAGAATTTTCAGAATTCCATACTTACCTATTAATTAATAAACAAAATTTTGTTGCAGAACTCAGAGCTGATAAATGTCCAGGCCCTACATTTGAGAGCTGCTAGTATAGTTATTGTACAGCTCAGAGATTTAGGTTTTATATTCAAAAAATAAAATACAAACCCATTTTCATTATTTGGCCATTAATTAAAAGAGGATTTAAAAGAACATTCAGCTATAGAGATGTGAAAATGGTCAACCACACCAGGGAACCCAGAGTACCTACAACTGCAAGCAGGAGAATTACAACCATCATCCATGTGGAATCTAAGCCCCCTCTTGATCTAGAGGTAGAATGGACATCACCATCCCAGGGTCCACAGGATGGAGGAATAAAATATGGATTAGAGTGGACTTACTGATATTCTACTATAACACTACTGTGACTAGTAATAGAAGAAATTGTAGCACTGAGGTGGAGAAAGTAGACACAGAAGTTGCTGAGGGCAGGGAGAGGGAAGAAGAGATGTGATGTGGGGTATTTTGGGGACTTGGAGTTGTCCTAAATGATATTGCAGGGACAGATGCTGGACTTCATACATCCTGCCATAACCCACTGAATGTACTGGGGTAGAGTGTGAACTACAGGGTAAACTATTATCCACGTGGCGCAGCAGTGCCCCAAAATGTGTTCACAAAGTGTGATGAGTGTGCCACAATGATGGGGGAGGTTGTTGGTATGGGAGGAGTGGTGTGGGGAGGTGGGGGGTTTATGGGAACCTCTTATGTTTTTTAATGTAACATTTTTTGAGATGTATATATCTTCAAAAAAATACAATTTACAAAAATGATGGGAATGTGGGGGTGGGAAGTGGGTTATATAGGAAGCTCTTATGTTTTTTAATGTAACGTTCTATGTGATCTATTAACTTTAATTTTTAAAATGTGTTAAAAAAATAAAAACTAAAAAAATGAGTCCAACCACATAATGACTATTAAAAAAAAAAGAACATTCAAAAGAAAGTTACAGTATAGGTTACTAGGAGATAGAATGAAGGTTGAGAAGGGGGGCCGGTGCTTAATGTATGTAGAACTTTTAATAAAGTTGACTGAAAATGTGTGGAAATGGACAGAGTTGATAGCAACACATTAAAGTGAGTTAGGGCATCCGTCTACCACATGGGAGGTCCGCGGTTCAAATCCTGGGCCTCCTTGACCCGTGTGGAGCGGGCCCACACGCAGTGCTGATGCGCGCAAGGAGTGCCCTGCCATTCAGGGGTGTCCCCGCATAGGGGAGCCCCACGCACAAGAAGTGCGTCCCGTAAGGAGAGCCGCCCGGTGTGAGAGACAGTGCAGCCTGCCCAGGAATGGCACTGCACACACAGAGAGCTGACACAACAAGATGACGCAACAAAAAGAAACACAGATTCCCAGTGCCGTTGATAAGGATAGAAGCGGTCACAGAAGAGCACACAGCAAATGGACACAGAGAGCAGACAATGGGGGGGGGGAATAGAAAAATAAATAAATCTTTAAAAAAAATAAAAAAAATAAAGTGAATAAAACTAACACTGCTGATTTATACATGTAATTGTAGTTGAAAGGAGTAGTCTAGGGATGTAAATGTCAATAGAAAGAAAGCTAGAGGATAATCTAGGAACTGAATAGCACAGTGAATTCTGTGGTGGAAGAGGACTGTGGAAAATAGTACAAACACAATGTTCTTCTATAAATTAGAAGAAATGCACTGTTACTATTACATGGTGTTAAGAAACTGCGATACATGGGAAATGTACAACTAAATAAGTTATGAAATATAGTTAACAGTAATATTTTTGTATCAGTAGCAAAGAAGGTATTATATCAATGCTAAGGATCCCCAATGTGGGGTAGAAGGGGGTAGAGGATGTTTTCTTCTGGAGTAATGAAAACATTCTAAAACAGACCAAGGTGATGACAACACAACTCGGTGATGAAACTGAGAGCCACTGAGCTGACACTCTGGATGGACTGTACAAGGAGGGGGATTGTATATCACAGAGAACCTCTGGTGGATGATGGACTGTGGTTCAGTACAAAAATGAAAATGCTCTTTCATGAACTAAAACAAATGTACCATACTAATTTTGGTGTTAACAATAGGGTAGTTTATGGGAAAAATATACCAAATGTAATCATAGACTAGAGTTAGCAGTAACATTTTTATGTTCTTTCATTATTTGTAACAAATGTTCCACAACAATGCAAGGTGTTGGTGCTGGGGTGATGTATGGGACTCCTGTATGTTATGCATGATTGTTTTGTAAGCCCACAACTTCTCTAACAATTTTTTTTTTTAAGTTACAGAGAATTCTGCTTTTAGTTTCTCTTTTCTATCATTAAACACTTTGTTAATATAACCTAAGTTGACCTGCTTTTTAAACTTTTGTCATAGCAAATTTCAAACATGTACATATATACACCCCTCTCTTCACATACCTCAGATTATCTTGAAGCAAATCCCTAACAACGTATCATTTCATGTGTAAACATTTCATGTATTAAACTGGCTTTTAAAAGCAATTTATATAACTGAAGGAACTACACAAGTATATGGTCATATTAGGGTTGTAGAAATACACCTTATTTTTTTGCTCCATTTTTCGAGTATTCCATCCTATAATATGGTTTTAATAATTAAAATGAAAGCTTCATTCCATGTCTAAGAAACTATAAAATAGTAGATTATTAACTTTCTTTATTGCAGAGGATATTTTCCATGGCATAAAAACCATATATTATAACCTAATACCTCGAAAAACAAAAATTAGCAATACCCACTGGAAGCAACTTGTTGTTTTCTGGAAGTGAACTGGCAAGGTTCTCTAATCCCTCATAATCTTCTAACATATAATAGCATTCTGCTAAGCGTTCCTGGTTCCGGCCTTGTACATAATATTGCACAGCATTCAACCTTTGGAAAGGAAAAAAAAACCTTTTAAAATTCACGTGAATCTCCTGATAAATAAGCACTTTAACCAAAAACACTCCTTCATTAGAATTACTAGTACTAACAGTACTCTCGTCATCATCTCAGTTACAGTATGCCTTTAAAACATATAAACTGTGGGGGAAACCTAAGCACCTGTAGCATATGTTCATTCCAATATTCTTTGGATATTTTTAAAAAATAATGCTTTCATTTGATATTCAGCCATAGGACTCCCAAACCCTGATGCAAATAGGTAACAAGACTGATAAAAAACAATGATTTCTGGAAACAACCAATAACAACAACAAATAAAAAACACCTTCTTTCACTTTTCTCAGCAATAAATGACTCAGCGTCTTAAAATTGCACACTCTGGTTCCCAGCAGGAGAAAGCTGCCTGCAGCTCGCTCAAGCTCCAGATTTGTGAGTTTGGAAAGGACACACTTTTACAGTGTTGACCTCACAACTTTAAGGAACTCTGGCTCCTCAGTGTGACTCTAGAGCAATCTGAATTTGAGGATCAAGGAGAACGTTCTTCACTTCTCTGGCATTACTTCACAAGAAGGCGCGGCAGCCTCAGTTTTAGGTGCTGCGCTAACGGAGGAGGCATACCACTTCTGACGATCTGCAAAGTAGTCTCCAATGGCATTGTGGGCTTGCTCAAGAAGACTGTCGTCTGAGGATCCGGACCCGGTTTTCAGGAGCTGGAGGACTCTAAACCAATCTCCCAATTTCAGCCGCAGGCCGATGGCCAGATCTCTACAAACAACAGCATTCACTCATTCCTTCAATATTTACCGAGTGCCAAAATGTGGTAAGGTACCGGTCTAGACCTGTGTCCGTGAACACACAGCACTGCGTCAGGCAGTCAAGGGAACCCTCTGAACGTCTTAGAACGTTAAAATGGTCTTTCAAACACGATCATAAAATGTTGCTGGACCCAGTAAAGGGGCAATGGAGAGAGCATGAAATAGGAAGAAGGAGACAATTTCCTGCCTTTTATTCCTCCTGGGTTTTATTTCAAAAATAATGATGTATATAGTAATAATGATGTAAATAACAATCACTTCTTTTTATCAATGTCTTAAGCATGCTCAAGTTCACTGCAAAATAAAACATTACACAAACACATGTTTGGATTTATATTTCCAGTCAGGTCTAAAGTGTTGTATTAGGGAGCACCTGAAAGCATAAATAATACTAGTGAAAACCAGACACACAATGTGTACAGCTGTAATGATGTTCATACATCATCGTATGTAAATTAAAAAATGAAGTATAAAGAATAAAACACAATACCTATACTTTTATTTTATGCTCCTTGACAACAGAAAATTAAGTAATGGCCTGATCCAAACATGAGAATCAAAAAACGAGCTTCATCATAAATAATTTTAAAAACCCAGTCTCTGTAGTCCTATTGTATTTTTCCCCCTACCAAATGAAAAATCTCCCATGGTCAGTCATTAATAGATATAAAAACAGAGAAAAAAGTTGCACCCAATTTACAAAACATAAAATTAATGCGGGGTATGTGGAATATCTAGGCTGTAATCCAAACTGAAGATTATTTTCTAAGTAAAATATGAGACACATTCAGTCTATTTTGCAATCCCAGGTGCAAAAGAAAACTCCTAAATTCTAGAAGTGCTCTGGGATGGCTGCACACTGACAGCTCACCTTCTGTCCATATCAAGGTACATTCTTTCAGCCTCTTCAAACCTGCCAAAGTAGGCGACAACTTCAGCCTGCTTCATTGCCTCACTCTGCAGATTGCCCAGGCGCTTCACAAAGTTAATGCCCTGATAATCTTTGCAGCGCACAAACGCTTGCTCTGCAGTTTGCAAATCCAGCTTCTGAAGAGCTGCTTCAGCCAACAGGCGCCTTTACAAGACAAAGACACAAAAAAGCCTTTTGCAAATTACTGATAATCAAGTCTTGAATCAGAATTCAACTGTTTTACTTCTCATTTTCTAGTGAGACAAAGTTGAAGTGAAAGTGATTTCACCCCATTTAAACATGCTTATGTTGAGCCCTCCAAATCTAAGATAATTTTCTCTATTTTAAAAAGAGGAGCAACACTGATATCTACTATAGACTTATTGTGATTCTAGCAATGGAAGAAATTATATCATTGATGTGGAGACAGTGACCACTGGAGGCGCTAAAGTCAGGAAGAGGGAAAAAGAGGTATAACATGGGGGCATTTCCAGAACTTGGAATTGTCCGGAATGACACTGCAATGTCAGATACTGACCATTAATATCCTGCCATAACCTACAGAATTGAGTGGGAGAGAGTGTAAACTACAATGTAATGATAAACCATGCTTAGTGGATTATCCACTAAGCTCCAAAATGTGTTCATCAATTGCAGTAAATGTCCCACACTAATGACAGACATTGTTAACGTGGGGAAAAGTGGGAGGTGTGGAGATTGGGGCATATGGGAATCCCTTATATTTTTTAATGTAACATTTATGTAATCTATCTTTTTAAAATAAATTAAAAAATACATTTAAAAAAAAAAAAAAAAAAGAAGAGCAAGAACATAAGCCTATTCCCCTCTGAAGCTGGCATGAGATACAAGAAGGCTGGAACTGAGGCTCTGAAAGGCATACACCTGACATCGTGGGAGGGGGTTTCGATTTTGTTTTTGCTTTAATACCAAAGTCGGGGATGTGGATTGTCCTCGATGAACTGAGATGCATCTTCAATTCCAACCTTCTCAATCAATGCTCGACTATCTCGCAGGGAACGAATTTCAAAATTAATTACATAATCCTTGTTTGGATGGTCTGGATTCTGAAAATAAAGAGGAAAGGAAAGGAAAGGAATTTCAAATAGTTGCCTTAAGAGTATGTGTTTTTGTTTTTTGGATTTTTTGGTTTAACAATAAAAGCCACGAAAATGCACCATATTGTGAGCAAAACTGGGAAGGAAAAAAAAAATGCCCAAATATGAGGACTCTGAGTTTTCTGGAAAACACCAAAAACCCACAAGTGAAGTCCTCCCTGCGGCCTTGAGGCTGCCTGTGGGGAGAGCGGCGACGGTGGAGGGAAGGCGACGTGGAGGGAAGGCTCCCTTTCAGCCATGCCTCTTTCGTTCCCTGGCTCCAGGGCCTTTCCCCACTACTGCTCAAAGGTGCTGCCCCCCTCGGGTGACGCAGAAGCCACCGTGGGCAGCAGCCTCCCCACACCCCTTTCATCTACTACCTCCCCGCCAGGAGCAATAAAACTGCTCAAAGTCCTGGAGGCAGCAGGCGAAGAGATGAAAGGAAAGTAGAAGGACCAATTCTCATCACTCCTTTCCTTTTGCATTTTAGCGGAATAACCAAAATTTTTAAAAATGAAGGTTAGTCTTGCAGGAAGGAGCTAGCTAAGAGCCAAAGAAAGAAAATAAGCTTTTATAAACAACTCACCGATATTCTATATATTCCAAGTAATGAAAAAAACAAAGCATAAGAGACGATGAGTGTCCCATGTGTAAACAGCAATGGCTCCCAAAGTTCTACAAAAAGGTAAACTGGGTCATCCGGATTTCCTACCCTCCCTGCCCCACCCCCACTCACAACAAACCAATGTAGGTAGAAACTGACAAGTCCTTAAATTAGGAGGGTATACAGAAAGAGAATGAGGTTTGGATTCAAAAAGACCTGGGCTCCAATCCCAATTCTCTCACTAGCTAGGTGACTACTCTTCCCCTACCCTACCCCCTTCCCGGCGCACCCGGGAAGTAGGGCCATCTTCACAAAGTAGAAACCCAGTCAGGTCCTCTCCTACTTTCCTCCCCCAGAGACTCCCGGATAAAGTCCAAACACCACAGCAAGGCACTCAAGGCCCTTCAGAGCTGGTCCCCAACGGCCTCTCCTGCCACGTTTATGCCACCTAACATGCCTTTGCTACTGCTCGCAGGGTGACACTGGCAGATTAGCTCACCTCCTCAGGCCTCAGCTTCCTCATCTGAAAAAATGGAGACAGTGGTCAAGCCTATCATTCCCAGTCCCAGAACTGACAGCTCGTGCTTGAATCCCTCTCCTTCCAACCTTTGAACAGATCCACCTGCTACTGACTGAATTACAGCACCTGCAACCTCTTGTCCAGTCAATCCAGCAACAGAAATTTGTTTTTTAAAAATTACCTTCAATATCTCATCCAAAAGAACAGATTTAATTTCTAAATCCTCAAAATGACAAATATATCCAGAAGTCTGAATGGGTTCCTTTAAAGGCAAAAACAAATATTAGATTTAATTATGTAAATTTTCCCTCTAATATAATGACTTTCAATTTTATCACAATTTTCAAACCAAGAGGAAAATAAAGAGAATATCATTAAAACCCACATACCCTAAATAATGACCATTTGCTAAATATGCTTCATTTAATATTTTGGCTAAAGTACTTTAAAGTAACTAAAGTAAGTTATAGGCATCATGACATTTCACCACTAAATGCTTCAGTACATATTTCTAAAAAAACAGGGACATTCTTGTACATGACTATATTACTAATGTTATACCAAACATAATTAATATTAATTCCTCAATAGTATCTAATTCATAGTCCAAATTTTCCCAATTAATCCAAAAATATCTTGTACAGCTTGATCTTTTTAAATTATGGGATTCAACATTAAATCTAATTCTTAATAAAACTGACAAACCCTATATTTGAATCTCAGTATGTGTATCAAATAGTCCCATATCATACTGAAAAGTTCATTGTCTGTAACATTAGAGTTTCCTGATATATTTCCCACAAAAGATTTTATTTGCCAATATGTAAATACATAAGTCTTCTAAATATCTATCTCTGTTCCTAGTGTTATAAAACTAAAACCTAAAAACTAAAAAGATAAATAAAAGCAAGGCTTATAGAAATAAATTATAGTAAATGAATACTATAAAGTAATATAATTGTTCTAAATTCTTCGTTGAAAGAATAGGTGTAAATATATAAATAAAAATAAACAAATCCCCAATGTACTCAATACTTCCAAGAATACTATAAAAGAAATATGATTATGCTGCTTGGTAATGAAAGTAATATCAGACTGTAATCTTTTAAAATGTTTGCATATATATCATAATGCAATAGGAAGTAACCAAAATCAAAACAAAATAATATATCAGAGTTATAGCTCTAAAAAATAGTAATACTTCACATAGAAATATGATAAAGCTACAAAAGTTGCTATAAAAAGAACTCTCCAAGAAATACTAAAATAAAAGGTAAAAATTCAATTATCTAGTTTGAGTTAGTACAAGAACAAGGCTCTTGTATGCATCCTTGGGTTTTAAAATGTATATTTTGTTTTTTTAATTATTGTTATTGGAATAATGAAATGCTCTAATAATGATTGAAGTGATGAACGTACAACTATGAAATTAGACTAAATACCATTGATTGTACACTTTGGATGGATTGTTTGCTTTATTAATATGTACCAATAAAATTAATTTGCTTTAAAAAGGAAGTTAAAAATGTATATTTTCTTTCAAAAAGTACAAACTCTTGCTTAAAATAGTCAAATTATATGAAACAATTTTATAAAATCACTTTATTTCCTCAAAAAAGATTGAATTGCATAAAGGCAAATAATATACTTTTATTTGCAATGAACTCATAAAAGAATCAGAACAAAATTTAATTAAAAAAGAAAGCATATATAATAAGATATTCCTTACAAATTACAGGGACCCTTCATGTATATTATTTTTTATACTATCTGTAAATGAAATATACATGTAGAAAAAGTGTATCATTAGAAAAAAATTAATTTATTCTAGATAATGCAAGCAAAACAAGACATTCAAAGGAAAAACAGTCATATAAGATGATCTGTGGATCAAAAACAATACGAAAGTACAACAGAAAGGAAGAGAGAAAGATGTGCTGCAAGAAAGAGATCAAAACCTAAAAGCCTCCAAAATAATCTATCATTAATAGCACCTACGTAAATATGTAAAAATATCTAGGTAATTCAGATATTTTAAAATTCCATTTCTGCTTGAATGACCTCAACCAATTTTCTTTATTTTCCAAAAATCCATTAGACATCCACCCACATTTCACTTGAACATGAAATCTTAGACCAGTGGTCTCTGACACAGGGTGTGCTCACTCAGTTTATATTTTTATCAAACACTATTTAAAGCTGTACTAATACATACTATACCAGGAAACCCTGGTCCCCTAGCAGTACAGAAGGTCTGACAACTTGTACAATATATTTGGTATCTTGAAGTGTCCCTACCTGCCCATTTACTTTTAGCATATTAAGACACACTCATGTATTGTGACACACTGAACTTTGTATGTGCCTAATTAGATGGATTTAGAGATTGTGGTGGTTTGAAACTGCATGTACCCCAGAAAAACATGTTTTTAAATGTAATCCATTCCTGAGGGAGTGAGCCCACTGTAAGTAGGTCCTTTCGATGAGGGGGGTGGAGCCCACTTCAGCCAGGATGGGCATTGATCTTATTACTGAATCCTATTACTGGAGTCCCTTATAAGAGAAGGAAATCCAGAAAAGTGAGAGAAGGCCACAGAGTAGCCACCAGAGGCTGAAGCCCAACGGAACCCAGAAGAGACCAGGAAATGCCACCACGAACTTTGCCATGTGACAAACTAAGGACCAAAGACAGCCTGCAGCCAGCCCCAGAATGCCACAGCCTTTGGGGAGAAAACATTGCCTTGATGACACCTTCATTTGGATTTCCTTTTGGCCTCAATCTTGTAAGATAATAAATTCCCATTGTTTAAACTGGCCCATTTCATGGTATTTGCTTGAGCAGCCTAGGAAACTAAAACAAGGATTATATTAACTCATTTTAGCTAACTTTCACCAAATGGACAAGTTGCTTAAAGCTTCCTGCAAAGAATCTGTGATTTAAAGGTAGCATTACTGAGAAGAAGACTTGGCTCAATGGACAGAGCATCCGCCTATTAAAAGGGAGGTCCAGGGTTCAAACCCAGGGCCTCCTGATCTGTGTGGTGAGCTGGCCCATGCATGGTGCTAATGTGCGCAAGGAGTGCCCTGCCACACAGAGGTGTCCCTCGCGTAGGGGAGCCCCACATGCAAGGAGTGTGCCCCATAAAGAGAGCCGCCCTGCATGAAAGGAAGTCCAGCCTCCCAGGAGTGGCACCGCACACATGGAGAGCTGATGCAGCAAGATGACACAACAAAAAGAAACACAGATTCCCAGTGCCGCTGACAAGGATACAAGTGGACATAAAAAAACACACACAGCAAATGGACACAGAGAGTAGACAACTGGCGGGGGGGGGGGGGGTTGTGCAGGGAAGGGGAGAGAAATAAATAAAAATAAATCTTAAAAAAAAAAAAAGGCATATTACTCAAGCAAACTTAAACAAATAAACAGCAGAACTGACATCTCTCTTACTCCTAGTACAAACTCTTGGGTCAGTCACCTTAGAAAGTAAAAACAATGACAATCTAATCATGTCAGGAAAAAAAGCCACCTAGAAATGAAAATATCAAGTAGACTATTTAAAACAACGGAAATTGTATCTACTAAGTTGCAAAACCTCACTCTAAAGTGTTTATTATGCTTGAGACACTAGCTAATGATAGTATATAATCCTAACAATTAGCATGACATTTTAAAGTAAAGTTTATATCATTTTTTTAAAACTGACCTTTTAAAAACAAACTGACTTTTTTCTCTTTCTTTTTAAATTTCTATTTTGGGGATATGAATCATAAGATATTTAAATGAACTCAGCAGGTCATATTCATAAATAAATAAGTATGCATGTATTGGGGTTTATGTTCAAAAGTTTGGAAACTATTGGTTTGGAAAAGAAGTAACCACACAAAATGAGAGCCTGGGTGATGAAAATATGAAATATGAAAGGAATATAAATGTGAAAATAGTACCAGTGAGAGGGAAGACCCAAAGAAGAGCAAAAAGAGCAAGAAGAGTTGAATCAGTATCACGAAAAGGTCACTGAGGGAGAAAATAACCAAACAAGGAATTTCAACAATAAATACTCTTTTTCTGATTCTCAAAGGAAATGACAAATTAGAATTTTGCTCACAGATGGAAGTCATTTCTTGCAAATAATCAGAAGAAAGGTTTATAAAACTCAAAGAAAGGTATGAATCTAGAATTCATAGTAAACAAACATTCTGATGGATGACAATGCATCCATTTATCAACTATCAAACAACTGCTTATCTCCTGGAGGACAGACTATTTTGTAGAATATGTCCTTCCATGATCAATAAGCAGCTAGAGGAATGAAGAGCACAGTAAGTAACCAAGCAGTGGCCACAGCAAGCCAGTGTCCTAGAAGAGTGAAAAGAACAGCACAGCACGGTTTATAAAGAAATCCAGTCACTGGTAAAGTTGTAAGAAATCCATCTAAAAGAAATGGACCTGCTTTCCAAACCAGGAAATAAACTCAAATTTAAAAAGAAGGCTCTTCTGTGAAAATTACTCAAGAAACACTTTCCACCAGGCACAGATTTCAGTTGGTGCCAGATCCACCATGTGTGCTCCACACATATTACGAGCAGCCAGGTATAACAAACATTCACTTCTCCAGGCAAACTAGTAAAAGTGGGCCCAAGCACAGAAAGAGAACCCTAACATTCAAAAAGTGTTCTGTCCCATCCTCAAGGTTATCCACAAATTTCCACATTTGTTTTGTGACAAAGGGTGAATTTCCCTTTGGCCCTAGACAGAAATCCACGCTTAGAGGTCAAATGGAGCAGCCCTGAACGCCTCTCATTTGGACCACTTCTCTAAGAATTACAAAATGCTTAAGACTACTAAATGTTTTAACAAAGTCTTTAAGAACAAATCTGCATCAAGTCATTTGCCAACCCAAAGATTATAAGTAGGACCCAAATGGGAACATGGGAAAGTAATGGAAAAGTAAATGGGACATCAAAGGAGCAAATAGTTTGCCAGTAAATAAATTACTACATAACATCTCTGTCAGTCAGGGGTCAAAGCATTCTGTTTCTTCCCAAGAAGTAAGCTAAAGGTCCAAGCAAACAGAAATTGATGACATAGGGTACTAATTAACTCATCTATTACTATTGATACTAATGGAAGAGAGCAGATGTGACGGTTGATATGTGTCAAACTGGCTAGGCTATGGGGCCTGGACGTTTGGTCAAACACTAATCTAGATGTTGCCTGAAGTTATTTTGTAGATGTGATTGACATCTACAATCAGCTGACTTTAAAGACGATCCTCGATAATGTGGCAGGAGGAGGGGCGTCTCATCCAATCAGTTGAAGATCTTTAGAGCAAAAATTGAGGTTTCCTGGAGAAGTTCTGCCTAAAAACTATAGTATACAAATCATGCCTAAACTTCCAGTCTGCCAACTTGCCCAACAGCTTTGGACTCAAAAGCTGCAACATCAACTCTTGCCTGAGGGTTCATCCTACAGGCCTGCCCTACAGATTTTGGACTTCCCAGCTCCCAAAATTGTGTGAGCCAGTTCCTTAAAATAAATCACACACACGCACACGCGTATCCCGTCTTCCAGAAAACCCTAAATGATACAATGCAGCAGGAGTACAGAAAATTCCACTAATAATTCAAAAATTGTTTAAAAGATTTATCTTCTTAATGATTAGATAAGTTTTGATTAGGTTACCACTAAAATTATTTTGTATTTCCTAAACACCATTGCTAACAGTTGGTCCTGAAGCATACCAAGTGACAGGAAAAATCCTGAGCCTAAAAATTAGGTGATAGGAGCTGTAAGTAGAAAATCAAAATATAACTGGAAAAATTACTGAGAAAGGGAATTCCTGATATCTGTGTGTAAGCAGATTATCCACAGTCCACACTTGAAAATTCATAACAATATCTTGGTGAGAAAGAACATGGATTAGCAGGTAATAGCATGCATGTAAAGATAAATAAGATGAGACTAGAATAAATTGGCCTGGTAGGCAGAAGAGGATAAAAGGTGAAGGCAATTTCAAAACTACAATTTTTGGTTAGATTGTTTCAAGAAATTCTGATAAATAAGTCTACTGATGTTCTTTGTTATAAACCAGCCTTGACAAAGAAAACAAAACAAACTAATAGCAACCTGGCTCCATCTTTTTTTTCTTCCTTTTTTTTCTTAGGAGGTACTGGGGATTGAGCCCAAGACCTCATATTTGGGAAGCAGGTGCTCAACCACTGAGCCACATCCAATGTTAGAGTTGGTTTTCTCGTTCGTTTGTTTTTTGTTTTTAGGAGGTACCAGGGATCCAACCCAAGATCTCGTACATGGGAAGCAGGCACTCAAGCACTTGAGCTATATCCGCTCCCATGGTTCCATCTTTTAAAAAGAGCAGATAAATGCTTAAGAGGTGCCTTTTAGAGAATATAAAGAAAATTTAGAAGATTAGTATCATTTCTACTTAAGACCAAATATTTTTTAATTCCACAGAAATATTTGTTTATTTTTGGAAATTCATACAGCCAGGACCAACAAACCTCTTGAAAAAGAAACAATAAATATCCAGGTTTTGACATTTGGGCTCATTAGTTATGTATTGCTAATACTTATTTCTTGTTTTTACCTCAGGATCCAAGTTTCTGAAAACATACATTCTTGTCTTCTCCATCATTGCAAACAAATCAGGATTATCTTTGGCCCACTTCATATCCCAGACATCTTTTCTCTCCAATTTTAACAACTCGCCAATTATTTGCTGTCCTGTACTGTCTGTTACCCGAGCATCCAAGTCAAAGAAAGTTAGAATTCCTGAAATGTCTATGATAGCAAGACGGCTAAAAATAATAAAATTGGAGAGGGGAGAAAATTGTAAAATTACTATCAGCAAAGATGAATACAATTACTTACAACCATTCTTTTTCAGATGAATTCATCAGAAACCTGGGAATAAGGTTTAAATGGCTTTAAAATAAATAAATGGCTTTAAAATTTTTTTTTTTTTTTTACAAATGTGATCGAAGTCATGGACTACTCTCTCTTTTGATTCCTTGTAAAGAAAATGTATCCAAAGTGATTAAACCAACTGGTATACAAATATAAAATAGTCTCAATACTCTTAAATATCAAGAGTAAAATATTACACTGTTATTTCTATATTTCCAACCAAAGAAAGGCAGTAAGCCAAACACAGGAAAATAAAACCACACTGAACTATAAGACAAGATTAACCAAATAAACATATCTTTACATTTATTACATAAATCAAACAACCCCAATCAATAACTTCTAAGGCAAACATCTATGTGAGGAGAGTTTTCAGGCTTACCTAGAGTTGCAGTTCAAAGATAACTGGTAGGCTCGACAATTAAGGGAATATTTTTGAATCAGACCAACATTAGGAAGACTGTATCTCTGAATGGTGCCAGATTCACGACCCTATGGAAATTACTTGTGATTACTAAAGCACATTTACCAACATATTAAATGACAACTATAGGTCTTTCTATATGTTCACACATTTTTTTCAAAACCAAAGTGACAGTATCTAGAAATCAAGAAAATTCCCAATTCTGATAATGAATCATGCTACTAAGCACAGATTAATCCCTAATTTAATTAAAATCTTTTTACAGCTGCTGAAGGAAGTCTAATTTTTTTCATGTACTGTTCGAGAAAGCAGAAACCTCACTCTTTGGTAATCCACAAATTCTTATAGCATGGGAAGATATATCTAGGGTTATTTATAGTTGTTGTCTAGGTTAATATTCAGAGTACATGAAAAGCTAAACCATAAAGCACTTGCTGAATTGACCTCCATATATATGAAAAGTCAGCTGGACAAAGTCAAAGCCCCCCCAGCCAGTCTTCACCTCTTCTTCCTTCTAATCAGACCAGCACTGCTTCTGGAGCCTGAGCTCGAGGGGCCTATCAGAAAGGGGAGGAGGACTTGTATTTTTTCATGTATAAATAAGGAGGTGTGGGCTTTAAACAATTTAATACATTGGGGTAATAAAGATTTTGTTTGGGAAAAAGGGAAATCTGTGGCCTTAAAAAATTCAAAAAAAGTATTGATTCTAAAAACTGTTTACATTTCAACAGTGGAAAGCAGTTTTAAATGCAGAAGATATTTTTCCCATTAAGTCTTCTGAGTGGTATGCATTGCTTACAGGTAGACGCTGTCAGTTAGAAATTAAACTGATTTTTGTAATTAATCTGAGTTGCACATTATTTCTTTCTACAAACATCAGAATAAACAACTAACATAATAAAACCCCTGCCATATATCAAAGAATCAAAAAAGGAAACAAAAGATCCATGGACGTGAGTATAAGATAAACTACTTAAAATATATACCAAAGTAAGGAAGAATGAACACATACTCTTAAGAATTGTTCCCCCATAAAGTTAGTTAATGTAACTAGAACTGGAAATATACACTATTAGGGTTGGGTTTACAGAATTCAAATTCAAAAACTCTACCCACAGTAGTGTACTAATGTAAAACTTACTTCTAAAATTAATATTTTCAAATGCCAGAGTTCAAGAAAAGACACTATAACATTGATTCTATTTGAAAAATTTCAACAAAAATTTGTCATAGACTTCTCTATGTTACTGGCTGACAAATATGCCACCTCATCATTCTGTCTTATGAAAGTAGCTGAGCTGAAGGATTTTACCCAGGATAAAAGAACAGACCACATGGAGGAGCAAACTTTCTAAGGTCTATTACCACCATCCAATCCACTTCACATGCACCAGGTCATTATAGGGCTCATTCAGCCTGATATTAAAAATTCTACATGCACTTCATCTTCTCAGCTGGCCACCATCCTAATTCTTCTATCACAGCTATTTTTCCAAATGCTAATTTATATTCTGTAAAATTTTGCTCATTTCTTATGTTCTTATGATTCTTAGTGAAACTTGCAGTGCCCACAAGATGATATTCAAATCCAAAACACAACACTTCATGCTATTTTTGTAACTTAAACAATTGTTTTTCATGCAGTACATTTTTTATAACTTACCACAATCAATGTCTTATCAAATGCAGTTATGGCACAAATTGGATCCCTTGTTCCCTAAAAAAAAATAAGCAATTATAAATCATCAACAAATAATTATTGAATTACTATTCCTATGCAAGAAATGTGCTATTCACTAAAAAGAATACTTTGACAATATATTAACAACAAATATTTATTTAATGAGTACCTACTAAGTGCCAGATACTGAACTAAACCCTGGAAATACAGGGATGAAATCTTTGCCCTTAGATATTATTCAAAAGCCTACTGGGAAGATGATAAATTGAATACCTATTTACAATACAGTAATAATAAAGGTAGAAATTCACACACGGGGTTATGAGATTACATAAGGAAGGATCATCTGTCAAGACGAAAAGGGGCAAAAACCAGAGGTTAGTCTTAAGTGATGAACAGAATGCAGAAGGACCAGCATATGCAAAAATGAGGAAAGGTAAAACAGCATGACACTGCAAGACCTAACTGCATCATAATTAGTGAAAAAAAGTCAATTTCAAAAGGTTACACACTGTATGATTCCATTCATAAAGCATTCTCAAAGTGACAAAACTACAGAGAGAGAGAGAGAACAGATTAGTGATTGCCAGGGACAGGACAGGGTGGAGAGCAGATGTAGGGAGTGGATATGAACATAAAGGAGCAGCTCAGGATAAATTTACATAGGACTACACACACACACACAAAAGTGCATGTCAAAACTGGTGAAAACTGAATAAGGTCTGTAGTCTACTAAACAGAATCGTACCAAAGTCAGTTTCCTGGTTTTGATACATGACAGTTACGTAAGATGTCACCACAGGGAAAAGGTGGGCGGAGGCCAGGCTGGACTCTGTGCTATTTTGCAACTTCCTGAGCCTATAATTATGTCAAAATAAGATGGGGGGAAAAAACAGCATGAAACATTAGGACATCCTAAGATGTTAATTAGCACAACTGGTATCTGGAAATCTGCTAGAGAAAAGGCTTGGACCAGGAAGGGAGGAAGTCGTGGGTATGTATACATTATTCTGAAAAACACGGACTCTTACTAAAATTTACATGAGGGTGGAAGGGAGGAATCTATGTGTAATATGACCAGATTAACATTTTAGAAAGACTATTCTGGCCATCAGTATGATACAGGGATTAGCACAGTAGGTGGGTGGGGAGAGGAATAATGAAAATACAGAGATTAATCTGTGCTATACAATACAGTAGCCACTAGCTCTACATTGCTCTTTAAATTTCAATTAATTATAATGAAATAAAATTTAAAATTCAGTTCCTAAGACACTAATCATATTTCAAGTGTTCAACAGCCACGTGCGTCAAGTGACCACCCTATTGCACAACAGAGAAAACATTGCCATCATTGCAGAAAGTTCTATTGGGCAACACTGGATGGAAAGCTATTGCAGTGAGCTAGATAGGAAGTAAAGAAGGACTGAATTTATATAGAGATGGAGAAGTCACCAATGTGAGGAAAATTTAGGAGAGAGAATCAATAGGGCTTGGTGATTGACAGATGTGGAGAGCAGGAGAAAAGGAGAAGTTCTTAGGACTCTTGGGTAGATGGCTGAGCCAGTCACTGAGATATAGAACATAAATGGAAAACTGGGTTTGGAGGGAAGATAAGTTCAGCCTCAGACAAGTTAAATTTTGGGGTGTTTGGAAATGTAGCCAGCAAGAAATCTATTATCTGGAAATTGGAAAAG
This sequence comes from Dasypus novemcinctus, assembly GCF_030445035.2. Lineage (NCBI taxonomy): Eukaryota > Metazoa > Chordata > Mammalia > Cingulata > Dasypodidae > Dasypus > Dasypus novemcinctus. The sequence continues at coordinate 10,027,415 of NC_080697.1, forward strand.
CTCAAGATTGGAAACACAGATATTGGAGTCAGTATAGAGTCAAAGGGGTGGGCTGCAAGAAGAACAGTAAGGAGGGTTTATTAGTAAGTGAGAAAAGCAGGCAGCCTAGGAGCGTACATGAAGAAATACCATAATAAGAGAAGGGTAGATGGACCTCAACGAAGAGGACAAAAAGGAAAGGCCAGCTAGGCGTAAAGCCAGGAGGGAGGACTCATGAAAAGAGGAAGAAAAGAGTAATCAAAAATATTAAATGTGATTTGGATCACACAAGATAAAGACAGAAAAATTCCTATTGGACGTGGCAATTCAAAGGCCTTTGGAAACCACAGTACAATGGAGTGAAGCTGGAATGCAATATATAGATATAGATGACTAAAGATTATTCTTTCAAGAAGCTTAGCTATGAAAGGATTGATGGTTAGAAGGATGGAGGATTGGATGGATGGATGGACAGATGGACAGACAGACAGAGTGGACAGAAGGGGAGAGAAAAAGGAATTTATGTTTTCCAAAATTCTTATATGCTTTTTAAAGTAGCATCATATTAACTACTTACCACCATTTTTTTTTTCAATCTAAAAGTTTTTAAGATCTAGAAAATGTTTTTAAGAACAGGAAGTTCTTCAAATAATTACTAGAATAATATGCTATTCAATGGAAAATTATTTTTCATGTATCAAAACCACAGTATTTCAAAGTCTATGGGTTTTAAGATTTGCTGGCAAAAATAAATTCACCTACTTGAATGGCTTTACTATAATCAAGCACCCCATCCACTGATCCAGAAGGAGTATCATCAACATGATAAATTCTATTAAAAAAAAACAACATATCAGAAATCTAAGAAAGTATATGTAAGGGTTATACTATTATAACATCTAAAATAAATAAAGGTTTGGATGACATCAATCAATAACGTTAACATAAATATCCTGATTATTTTAAAGATTTCTTGGCACAGCTAAATCTTATAAAGGGAGATGCAATCCACCAAGTGTTTGCTGGTTAATGCAAGTGGTATATTCCTGAAAGTTGTGCCAAAATATATTTAAAATATTGAATCATATTTTCCCAATGAATTTCATTAAAATCTGAAAGATAATTTACATTAATCGCCAGCTGAACATCAGCCAGGAGTAACTTCTAAGTTCCTCTGCTGTTTCTCTATAATTTCCTATCAATGTGTTTAATAAAAAGCAAAAGTTAAAACATTAGGGAAGCACCAGTTAGTGGAATTTTTGTCTTGAAATAAAGAATCCTTTGCTTCCATCTCCTGTGTCATAAAGATGCACACCCGTGGACTTCCACCCTCTCTCTGACACCATATTATAAAACTTATTCACACCGCACTGTCACTGACAGTTTACCTGCCCACTAGCTAGTGAGCTTCCCCAAGGCAGAGCCCAGGGCCTTGCACATGCCACACAGTCAAGTGCTCGCTAATGTCTGCTCGATGGTTACTAAAGCGAATGGAGATTTATAGGGAAGACATTGTAGAGGAGAAAAACCATGGGCTTCAACAATGGACAGATTAGAAGTTACTAGCTGTGAGGCTCTGGACAAGTGGCTTAACTTCTCTAAGCCTTCATTTCTCCATTTGTAAAATAAGTGTAACAATTTCTACTTTGCAGTGGTTTTTTTGAGAGGCATAAATAAAATATTTGTAAATTATATTAAGTGCAAAACCTAACACATCAGAGGAGTTTAAGAGATGGTAGCTGTACCATAATCACAGGAATATCATGTTATTTTCTATCTTTAAAATTCTATAAATAATTGTTAATTTAAAATAAGTATGTTTCTATCAATGTAATAAGATTACATTTTTAAATAAATTTAATAGAAATGTATTAAAATGCAGGTTTATGTGGTACCCCTAATTATTAATAGGTATAGATTAAACTGCTATCCAATAACTATTTCCATTTACTTTCAAAGAATAAAAATGGTACAAAAGGTCATTTAGTCCAGCCTCCTCTTTTAAACAACTAAGGTACTCCAGGAAAGGTGGATCCAAGTACATTGGTTCTGAGTCAGCTAAATCTAGGTTCATGTTCTCTCTCTCCTTATCGACTGGTGGCCTTTGGCAAATAATATAAGCCCATGTGTCTCAATTTCCCCTCTGTTAAACAGAATAACGAGTAAAGACTAAATAAGTAGAGTGTCTGGTATATAAGAAGTACTAAATAACTCCTATGTTCGTATGTTCCCCCACTCTCCCCCCAATTTCTTGGGCAATATTACCATCCTCCCATCCCTAGCCCCCATCAACCCTACAAAGCCCCACCCAAAAGTAACCCTATTCCATTTTATCCCTTCCTTGTACAAATACCTCCAGCTTATCATAGATTTCACCCATGTAGGTGTCAACTTACATCCTTCCTCTACCCCCCAATTTCCTTTAAGCTTACTGATATTCTATTCATGAACTATTGTGATTAGTAATGGAAGAAAATGTGGCATTGGTGTGGAGAAAGTGGCCATGGTGCCAGCTGGGGGTAGGCAGTGGGAGGAAGAGATGTGATGTGGGGGCATTTTCGGGGATTGGAGTTGTCCTGGGTGATGCTGCAGGGACAGTTACCGGACATTGTATGTCTTCCCATGGCCCACTGGGTGGACTGTGGGAGAGTGTGGGCTATGGTGTGGACGATTGACCATGAGGTGCAGCGGTGGTCAGAAATGTATTCACCAAATGCAATGAATATCTCATGATGATGAAGGAGGTTGTTGTTATGGGGGAAGAGGGGGGGAAGAGTGGGGGAAGGGGGGTAGGGAGTATATGGGGACCTCATATTTTTTTAATGTAACATTGAAAAAATAAAGACAAAAAAAAAGTTCTAAATAAATGTTGACTGTTAGCACTATCATCAACCATACTTTGCAGATGAGGAAACTGAGGTACAGGGAGAACCTGCCCAATGTCACTGAAACTAGTAAATTTAAAAATTGCTGCTTTCTTAGTTTAAACAAAGGCCAGAATCTCTAGCTGACTAAGGAAACACACTCACTCTATGGAGAAGCTAGACTTTTCTTCCCCAACTTAATCCTAAGATCCATCTTCTCCCAGCAGATCACAGGTCTATTGTTTATTATTGCTACCACAAACTGTCATATGCTATCTTCAAAGCAGTCAAAGATTTGTTCCTTTTAGTTTTCTAGCACTATTGACAAGGCAAGTGACAGCATTTACCCAAATACCCAAAACGGTTTCACTGGGGACAAATCTCCTATCTTAGCACATGAGTGAGTCTTAAAGGAAAGGGAAGGTTATTGTAAGATCCCAAGTATGTATGAGGAAAGAAGGTGATTGGAAAAATAAAATCTAAGATTTCTAACATGACATCATCCTCTTCAAGTCTATTCCCTCATTAAGAATTATAAGCCATATAAACTCATTTGTTTTACTTTTTCCCCTTTTAGCTCAAGGTCTTTTTCCAGTTGCATTGCTAGCTGGTGCTTGGTAGTAATCCCTCTGTGCCAGTGAGGCTCATCCCTGGAAGTCATGCCCCATGCCAGAAACACAATGCATTTATATGCTGAGTTTGGCTTAGAGGCCACATTTGAGCCACAAGGAAGCTCTCAGAAGGCAACACTTAGGCAACCTATAATACTAGGCTAAGTTCAATTTCAAAAGAAAAGATTTATAAAGTACAGTCATCAACATCAAGAGTCTGTCAATGGTCCATTCTCCTTCATTAGTCACTGCCCCTGTACTCAGGGGATTCTTGCTATTACATTAGAGAATGTGGCAGAACTCCCCAGGAAAGGAACTGGATATTCTTTTATGACTTTATATGGCTAAGAGACTTCAAACTAAGTCAGGAGGTCATTCCAGAGGTTACACTAATGCACATCTCAGGAGAATCTCATTGACTGCCACAATAAATACTGCTTGAAAGAGTAGGCTCCTGAGGGCTCTGGAGATATCCAGACACTACAGGCAGGGCTAACAGCTCAGGAGTTTGGTGCCTGCTAGTAGGCCCTACTTTCGAATTTATGCTCCCCAGTGTGTCAGAGTTGGACTCACTCTTCTGCCCCTTATATTTGAACTTACAGTTAGTACTAGCACTGATAGATTTATGTCTAAGAGACTTAAATCTTTGGGCTTTACATGTGCCAGTTGGGTCCTGAATCTCAACAGAGTTGCAACACACTCTCCAGTTCATCAGACTCGCCCAGGAAAACTAACAAGGAGATGATGATGGACAATGACCATCCCAAGGAACAGAGAGAATCTACAACTGCAAGCAAGAAAGTCCCATCCATCTGCCCCATAGGACCTAAGTCCCCTCTCAATTAGAGGCGCAGTGGCATCACCATCCAAGAATCCTCAGGATTGGGGAATAAATGATGGACTAGAGTAGACTTACTATTATTCTACTATAGACTTTCTGTTATTCTAGCAATGGAAGAACTTTTATTATTGATGTGGAGGCAGTGGCCACCAGAGGTTCTGAGGGGTTGGAATGACATTGCAATGACAGATATAGGCCATTATATATCTTGCCATAACTTATAAAATTGTGTAGGAGAGGTTTAAACTATAATGTAAACTATAATCCACACTTAGTGGCAATGCTCCAATATGTGTTCATCAATTGTAGTAGATGTACCACACTAATGAAGGATGATGTTAATGTGGGAAAGTATGGGAGGGGTGTGGAATCAGGCACATGGGAATCCCCTACATTTTTATGTAACATTTTTATGTATCTTTAAAAAAATAAAGTAAAAAGAAAAGGAATCATTAGGTTAAAACAATTGAAAAATACTTTCCTTAAAGGCTTAGAGTCTCCTCTATCCTGGGTCCTAAGCTCTCTCTGTAGCAGACAGTACCAGAAGTAACTCTATCCCCAGAAATAACATTAACCCCAGACTCCCTGGAATCCAGTGCAAGAGAAAAAAGCCAAATCCCCAGTTCACCTGAAGACCTTTCCCATAGCTGTGTCCCAGGACCTGACTCGCCTACCGGTGACTTATAACAGAATGACCCACCTTCCTGCAAAGATTTGAAACCCTAATCCATGGGAATGAAGCTTTAGCTGGACATTCAAACCTTCAATGAATAATCATATTTCAGTATAGAATATTATTATAAGATGGCAGGGGCGGGTGAATGAGGATTGCCATTTCCTATAAAAACACAAATTTCCAAGTTTTCTCTTTTATTTTGATAAATTTAAATATATAAATTTGAAAGACACTCAAATTAATGGAAAAATATTCCTAGTTATCAAAGCAATTTACAGTTCTCAAGTATGACAATTTATAATTAATTATATCTGATCTAAATGTGATATGGTTCCAATATTAAAAATACATGTATTAAGAGATATACCTTTCTCTCCCTTCTTTTCGAGACCGTGTGATCTGATTTATTTCCAGCGCTGTGAGCTTCTTTGCCACACGGTATTGCCAGGTATAAAATGCTTCTTTTGAAGCTGCTATCACATGGGTTTTAGTCATTGCAACAAATAATGGAACTATTAAAAAGAGCATTAAGACAATGAAGTTACAATTACACAGAATCACAGAATGTTTGTTGCAAAGAACACCGGTGATCACAGGGTCCAATCCCCCATTTTACAGAAAATACCCACACACAAGTCTCCAAACTCAGAATCAAAATTTCATAGGACCATGCCAGAAAATTAACTCAAAATGGACCATGGACCTAAATACAAGAATTAAACAAGAGAACTCTTAGAAGAAAACTGAGGAGTAACTCTTTATAGCCCTGGGTGAGGCAATGGTTTCTTAGACATGAAACCAAAAGTACAAGTGAAAAAAAGGGGAAAAAAAAATAGATAAATTGAATTTCATAGAATTTTTTAAAAAATTATACTTCAAAGGACACCATCAAAAAAGTGAAAAGACAACTCACAGAATGGGAGAAAATATTTGCATATCATAAATTTCATAAGGGATCATATCTAGAACATATAAAGAACCTCAATAATAAAAAGACAATCCAATTAAAAAATGGGCAAAGCATCTAAATTGATATTTCTCCAAAGATACACGAATGGCCACTTAAACAAATGAAAAGGTGTCATTATTAGCCATCAAGGAAACTCAAATCAAACCACAATTGAGATACTACCTCACATCTATCAAAATGGCAAAAATTAAAAAGGAAGACAATAACAAGGGTTGGCAAGAATGTGCAAAAAGTCAGAACCTTCTACACTGCTGGTAGGAATGTAAAATACTGCATCCACTTAGAAAAGTTTGGCAATTCCTTGAAATGTAAAATACATAGTTAACATATGATCCAGCAATTCCACTCCTCAGTATATACCCAAGAGAAATGAAAACATATATCCACAAAAAAATGCATTCACAAATGTTGACAGCAGCATTATTCATAGTAACCAAATGGTAGAAACAAATGTCCATCAACTGATGAATGGATAAATAAAATCTGGAATATTTATACAATGGAATAGTATTCAGCAATGAAAAGAAATGCTGATATATGCTGCAACAGGGATGAGGAATGACCCTTGAAAATGTTATGCTAAGTGAAAGAAACCAGACAGAAAAGATCACACGGTGTTAATAAAACCATTTACATAAAAGAATTTGTAGGATAGCATTTGTATTAAATATCCACATAGGCAAATGTAGAGATACAGAGGGATTAGTGGTTTCCTACAGGTAGAGGAAGGGGAAAGGGTGTGACTGCTAATGGGTATAGGATTCTCTCAGAGGAACAAAAATGTTCTAAAATTAGATTGTGGTGATTGTTGCACAACACAATAAGCATACTAAAAATCACTGAATTTTACACCTAAAATTGTGAGTTGTATGCTCCGTGAATTATTTCTCAATAAAGCTGCTGAAAAAAGCTCGTAGGTTTTTATCTGAATTCCAAACTTATGAGAACCCTAATGTCAAAATTAAGATATCCAAAATATAACAAAATGTTGTTTAATCATTAAAAATGTTAAAATGCATGGTTTTGCCCAAAGAAGGTATACGACTAAAGAAAATGAGGTGTGAGTTATCCCATTTGCTTTTCTTCAAAAACAGGATTTGTGATCGCTTTCAAACTTTACAGTCCCTCTTTCTAGAAAAGATTTGACGTCTCTCTTGAATATAAATTTTTTTCTTGTTTATCCTTTGTTTTCTCAATAATTGAAGAGTGGCATAAAAATAGGTTATAAGTATTGTCTCCTTAGCAGGACTTTAAAAATAAAAGATTCAATATTTACTAATTCTCATTCTAGTCTTAATAAATTTTGAAGTGTTTTTAGTTCTACATTTTAGTATTTTCAAGATTCTGTACAAAGTGCACACTCTGAAAATGTAAAAGTATTTCATCTTTACAGACCATAAGTAGTAATTTACAGAACATACTGCCCTAACTAGTTACTATTTTCTCCTACTAACAATGCAAATTGTTATTACCAAGCTGAACAATATTTTTAATATGAATATTTAAGATCAGGAGCAAGGATATACTAAGAAAGAAAATGGAACTTCCCTAGTAACAAGCAACAGCAATTAGAAATCTTCCTGTGATTATAAATAATAATAATCTCTCTTTGTGTAGTCACAGATTTTAAATACTCTCACATGTTAACTTATTTGGACTTCATAAAGCTTGCACTTCAGAGGGGACAAGTACTATTGCCCTCTCTTACAGACGAAAAAAATGAGGTCAAAGCCATTGAGGATCATATTAAATGTTGTACCATTAGTTAAGAAAGAGCTGAGTTAGCATATACTCTCCTTTTTAGGAAGAAGCTTTGGTTAGGATCCCAAGAGAAATTAATAGCATAAAATTATTTGAAGAGGGTTTATTTTCCAAAGGCACTATATACAAAGATGTGGGCAAGGTGTAAAGGAACTACCAGAGACAGTGCCCCTCCTGGGGTGGGCAGCGGCAGAGAGGTTACCACTCTGCCTAAAGGGGTGGGGAGAACCAGAACGGGAGCCAGGTAGAAGAGGCTCCCTTGCACGGAGCCGTGACTTTCGGTTACAAAAGATCACAGCCACAAGGAAGCAACTCCCCAGGGAAGGAGTAAGAGGAGTCAATAGCCCGCCCTCCTCTCCTCCCTTTGGACCTCCCGCCAGGCTTCCTTCCGCACTAGCCAAACCCAACCAGAAGCAGTGGGAACGAAGAAGCGCGAAGAAGCGGGGTGGGCTTTGGAGGGGCAAACATAAAATATCTGTGATAAGATAAGATGAAATAAGATATAAAATTCTCTTAAGTCAGTTAGTGCTTGTGGGCCCCTACAATGAGGTGCCTCTTCAGTAAGATAAATATGATGATAAACACTTCACAGAGTAATTAGGAGGTTTAAATAACACAACGAATGGGTAAATCTTTGATATGCTTTAAGTACAAAACTTTAGAAGTCAGCACTTGTTTTTTAAAACATGTAAAAGAAAACAATTTCAAATAAAAAATAAAAAGTAAACTATAACTGGAGATTTGAGTTTGCTCTAATAAGAAAAACGTTAGTAATTTATTGATGACAAATGAAATTTAACCAATAGTATTTTAGCACAATTTTTAAAAAACTAAAGGCAATGCCACAGAAAAAAATGGAATGAAATGTGAAAACCTATAGTTTAATTGACCAAAGCACTCAAAATTTATCAGAGGAAGTACAACAATAACAAAGCTTCGAAACGGGAGCTAGGTCTGGGCCAGCGTGTGGAAGACTCTGGCCTACCAGCTGGGGCACCGTCTCTGAACCTATCAGCGTATCTGCTGCCCTAAGGGCCAGGTCCCCTTCCCAAGTCCTACTGAGCGCCTGCAGCCCGCAAGAACCTAAGCTCAACATTTCTATGACCACCTCCCCTTCTGGAACACATTCACCCCACTAACCTCTCCTCCTCCCAAAATGTTCCTTCTCCTATATCCCTACCCAAGAAAATGTACTACCGTTTCTCATCACCCAAATGGAAAGTCTGGTTTTTTCCAGATGCCGCCCTAAAAGCTTGTCCCCACACTCAATAAAGTCACAGAGCCTGTTATTTCTGCTTTCTTTCTACCCCCTATCTACCCCACCCTGTCCTCCCACCCCCACTCCCATTCCAGGGTTGCTCACTTCAGGCCTTCGTCGTTTCTCCCTGACTGGTCTCCTTTCCTCTGGTATCAGACGCCTTATAGTCCCATCTTTAGGCAAGAAAACTCTGCCAAGTTCCTTCCTAATTTAGGAATTTATTTTCTTTAAAAATAACTTTTTCACCTGTTCCATTTGTCTTTTCATCTGTTCCATTGCTTAGAGAATGTTTAATTGAGCTCTTACTGGGTGCTTGTCACCGTGCAAATTACTTCACATGTATTCATCCAAACACTCTTTTTACAAGTCTCATTAAATTCATCTTACAGATCAAGAAATGGAGGATTAAAGAAGTAAAATAACTGCCCAGGGTCACAAAACACAGGAAGAGCAATACAAAATTAAGCTCATACCTTCATACAAAATATTTTTAAAACTCCTTCACAAAGGATCATCTTAGTACCTGACTTCTAACTTAATAAATATTTATAACATTGAAAAGCAACTTTCTACTCATAAATACTATGCAAAGTAATCACTAATATGGCTTGAATAAAGGAAGAGCTACCACTTATGGAGTCTGTACAAAAGTTTAAATAAGGGACATTTAAAGCCGTAAGAGACTTAAAAACTAAATAATTAGAAATTAGTCTATCCATCATCCATGTGGAATCTAAGCCCCCTCCTGATACAGAGGAGGACAGGATATAACCATCCCAGGGTCCACAGGATGGAGGAATAGAGTATGGATTAGAGTGGACTTACTGATATTCTGCTGGGGAACTACTGTGATTAGAAATGGAAGAAATTGTAGCATTGATGAGAAAGTGGCCACGGTAGCTGCTGGTTGTAGGGAGAGAGAAGAAGAGATATGATGTGGGGGCATTTTCAGGACTTGTCCTGGGTGGTGCTGCAGGGACAGATGCTGGACATTGTGTGTCCTGCCATGGCCCACTGGGTGGACTGGGGAAGAGTGTAGACTACAATGTGGACCACTGTCCATGGGGTGCAGCAGTGCTCCAAAATGTATTCACCAGGTGCAGTGAATGTGCCACGATGATGGAAGAGGTTGTGGATGTGGGAGGAGTGGGGTGAGGGGGTGGGGGGTATATGGGGACCTCATATTTTTTTAATGTAACATTAAGAGAAAATGAAAAAAATAAATAGAGGAAAGGGGGGAAAAAAAGGAAAAACAAACCAAAATTTATTCACCAGGTACAGTGAATGTGCCACAATGTTGGAAGAGGTTGTTGATGTGGGAGGAGTGGGATAGGGGGATGGGGGGTATGGGGACCTCATATTTTTTAATTTTTTAATGTAACATTTAAATGAAAATAAAGAAAAAAAGAAATTAGTCTAATTACATGAGGTTAATTGAGTAGATTAACAACTCAGGAATCTGAATTCAAGTTTTTATATGCCAGATAATTCGGTATAGCTGAATCATTTTTAAAAAGAATTTTTTACTACAGTCAAGATTTTCCTCTTCAAAATGTGCACCATGAATGAACTCTGGAGGGAGCTAGAAGCCTTTCCTGCAGGGAGCAGTTCTCTAAAACCTATCTGGACACTCGCAGCAAAGCCTCAAGGGAGACTGGATATATTTCTCAGACCCTGTCTTCACTAAATCATAAAACAGTTGCTAGAGAAGCAGCTGTGGGTCAAGCAATTGAGCTCCCGTTTACCATATGGAGGACCCAGGTTTGATCCCCAGCATCTCCTGGCAAAAAAAAAAAAAAAAAAGAAAAAGGCGTCCCAGACCAGCGTGGAGAGGTGCAGACCCCCTGTGTGGCAAAGAGACGCACCGAAAAGACAATGACACAGCCAGGTAGAAAAAAATTAAAATTAAAAAAAAATAAGACAGTTGCTAAATATTTAGTAAATACCGCCACTGATACTCTGATGGTAGTGACTATTATGCCCTTAGCATGATTTGAAGTATGTTCATAACACTTAAATGCTCTCTAATAAAATACGAATGTTTCTTAAGCATCTGAAAGAATTTCTAATCAATGTTTACCTATAATTATAAATTATATTCATATTCCTTTCGAGTACATCCTAAATAATAAGAGCTTATCAATAATCTTATTAAATCAAAATGAAAATATTAGTGGTTCAAGGTAAAAATCTGGGCGGCAGACTTGGCCCAGTGGTTAGGGCGTCCGTCTACCACATGGGAGGTCCGCGGTTCAAACCCTGGGCCTCCTTGACCCATGTGGAGCTGGCCCATGCGCAGTGCTGATGCGCGCAAGGAGTGCCCTGCCACGTAGGGGTGTCCCCGCGTAGGGGAGCCCCGCGCAAGGAGTGCGCCCCGTAAGGAGAGCCTGCTCAGGAGTGGCGCCGCACACAGAGAGCTGACACAACAAGATGACGCAACAAAACAACAGAAGCCACTGACAACAACAGAAGCAGACAAAGAAGACGCAGCAAATAGACACAGAGAACAGACAACTGGGGTGGAGGAGGGGGAAGGGGAGAGATAGAAATAAATAAATAAATCTTAAAAAAAAAAAGGTAAAAATCTGAATCCCAGCTATTTCCTAATTCTGTGATCTCTGCTAGATTACTTATTCTTTCTGAACCTCATTTTGCTTACTGGTGTTTAAAGATAATAATACTTTACTATAGAGCTGTTGTGAGAACTAAGAGAGATAAATATAAAGCTGAGCCTGGTACCCAGCATAAAGTTAAGTGCTTAATAGTAACAATAATAGCCAGGTTTATTAACTTTTAAAAAATATATGCCAGGTACTGTTCTAAAAACATTACATATTCCAGCCTATTAGTTAGGCACCTTTATTACCCCTATTTAGCAGATTAAGAAACTGAGGGGAAGCGGACTTGGCCCAATGGATAGGGCGTCCGCCTACCACATGGGAGGTCTGCGGTTCAAACCCTGGGCCTCCTTGACCCGTGTGGAGCTGGCCCATGCACAGTGTTGATGCGCGCAAGGAGTGCCATGCCACGCAGGGGTGTCCCCAGCATAGGGGAACACCACGTGCAAGGAGTGCGCCCTGTAAGGAGAGCCGCCCCATGCAAAAAAAGTACAGCCTGCCCAAGAATGGCGTCGCACACATGGAGGGCTGACACAACAAGATGACGCAACAAAAAGAAACACAGACTCCTAGTGCCACTGATAAGGACAGAAGTGGTCACAGAAGAACACACGGTGCATGGACACAGAGAGCAGACAACTGGGGGGGAAGAAGAGAGAAATAAATAAACAAATCTTTAAAAAAAAAAAGAAACTGAGGCACAGAAAGGTTGCCCAAGTTACCCTGTTAGACTCAAACCCAGAATCTGTGCTCTCAACTAACATGTATATTATCTCTCATTAAGGATTAACCAGCATTAAGTTAAATTGGTAATGTTTTTACTTTTATCACCCACATGGATTTTTATAATAAAACCATATGCAAATCCTCTAATCACTACTGAAAACAAAACAATCTTAATTTTTCGTTTCTGATACAAATTTATCTGAAACATATGTTCTTTCAAAACCTATGGCAGTAATTTCAGCAAATTCAAAAGAACATATAATACTATCTACAGAAATTATGCCAGATCTTTATTAAAATATTCATACACCTAGATTAAGTACCTAGGAAAAAGTCAGAAGACCACAGCAAAAATTGATGTTTTTTTCTAAAAGAGTAGTACAAATATGTAAATGTTTTAACTCTTTTTTTTTTTTCAGAGAAAATAAAGACAAAAATGGTACCTCAAATAAACTTAACAGGTATAATGTTTTAGGAAAAGAGCACAACCAGGATAAAAGCAACCTAAGCCCTTCTTAATTACTCAGTTCCTGGAAAGAAAATTTTCTAAATCTCTAGAAAGATAGAAAGATTATTAGAAAAAAATTAAAAAGAAAATAATTATGGTTCCATTGAATGAACATTTGCAACACTAACAAGGAGCACTTACTGGCCAAACAAGGATGTAAAATAATTTTAAACCATCTAGGAATCCATATGTAAGTAAAGCCAGCTATTTTAAGGCCAATGCCCAAAATAAACACCCACATCTGGAATGCTCCCCTACTTTCCTACTTATTCATCTCTCAGCCCTTTAAAGAACTGGTCAGCTGAAACTGCATGGAAATGTTTCATCAAAATAACTCTCTCCAGGGAAGCGGATGTGGTTCAACTGATAGAGCTTCCGCCTATCATGTGGGAGGACCTGGGTTTGATCCCTGGGGCCTCCTGGTGGAAAAGAAGAGGAAGCGTGCCCATGTGGCAAGCCAGTGCCTGAGCAAGTGCCTGTGGTGAGCCAGTGCCAACATGAGTGCCCGCGCAAATGCCTGAGTGATGAGCAAGTGCCCCACACAAGTAAGTCACGCAGCAAGATGATGATGCATCAAAAGAGAGACAAGGGGGGAGTCAAGGTGAAGCACAGCAGAAACCAGGAACCAAAGTGGAACAATTGTCAGGGAACCTCTCTCCCCATCAGAGGTCTCCAGGATCAAATCTCGGTGAATCCTAGAGAAGAGAAAATGAGAAGAGAAGACAACACAGACAGCAAAAACAGCAGGGCAGGGGAAGGGGGGAAAAGTAATCTTTTTAAAAAATAAATAAATAACTCTCTCCGGAATATATGGAAAACTTAGTGCACCATCAGTGGAAAGCTGATGACATGCTAGAGCCAAAATGGCTACAACACGGGCAACCTGGTACTTTCCAGCCCCTTTTCACATCTTCATTCCTCTGAAATGCTGTTTTCTCTCCATAAACTGCTACCTAAGAAATACTTATCCTTCAAAACTCAACTCAAATATTAATAAAACTTTCTCTAAGTAGAAAAAATGTCCCTGACATCCTTGTGCACCAATATCTGTTTGTCCAGCACCTAGCACTCCATCCTGCACACAGCAGGTGAGCAATAAGCCATTGTGTAATGGATTGACTGTTTTAATTATTGATTTAGACACCCTGCAGCAATTGCTAATTTTTTTTAACACTCTTAATGCCAAAGTATAGTACCTGAAATAATAGGTACTCACTGATGGTTTGCTAAATAAATGAATTAGCATTTTCTCATTCCATGATAGAAAATAAATATTTTCCATGCATCAAATAAACATTTATTATGGGCCAAGCACAACAGTAGGAAGTGGGAATACAGAAATGAATGTCATAGATCTTGTTTTAAGAAACTCAGGTCTAGTGGGAAGAGAGGTAAGAAAATCAATAATTCAGTGCAGAGTAAGAAGTGCCCTAAGCTAAAATACCGCAGGGCTTTGGGGGGCTTCGAGGAAGAGCCCCAAAGTGGTGCCAGCGCCTGGGCAGGCAGTGCACTTGAGGGACCACGCTGCTCACGCTAACGTGGGAGTTCCCTTACACGGTCCCTACAGAGATGGTCAGGAGGCATGATAGGAGGCAAAGCAAAAATAGTACTTTCTGGAATAATATCAGACACATGCTTTTTTTGTTTGAGCCTTCAACCCTCAAGAAAATTTGGCATAGAAACCTTAAAAAGGAATTTTACAGGGTATGAATGAAACAAAAATGTGGAGGCTTTGGGTGTGTTTACTGCAGATCAGTGAAAGAACTTTTTGTTAGAATTTCAGGCAGTGAGACTGCAAAAAACGTTTCAAGACTCAAGAAAGCAAATAATCATGCCCTTGAGAATTTACCATTTTATGAAGGTAAAGGATTTACATCTAGCTTGATTAAAAAATAGACTATCTATGATAAAAATTAATTTGAGCCTGAACCTATCATTATTATGGTTGTGTGTTGAACACTTGATATTAAAAGAAAAAGCACATAACCTAAGGATTAAAAAAATTTAATTATGAGAACAAAGACTTATGTTTCTAATAAATAAAGTCATGGGACATTAAGATAAAAATAAAATGTAATATAAACCACAAGGGTTGACTTATTTCAATTATTTATAAGTCTGTAATAATTTTAAGCCATGTCATTTACCGAGGAACACTAACATGTATACATGTATGTAAATTATGTACATATGTAAATATATACTTATGTGCATATAAATATATACATATATGTATATAACTATAGAGAGAAGCATATAAGCTATCTAACAATGAACACAAGACATGAAGTTGAAGAGTTTCAAAATACAATAGTTAGTGTGTTATCAAGATCCTAGACAGAGTATAAAATCTTTGAGGCCAGTTATTTCTCACATTTGCTTGTACCACCCAAAAGGTGCAGCAAAATGCAAACACTTAGAAAACAGACAATAAAATTTGAGTAAGAATGAATGTCGAGTCTGGATTTAAAAAAAAAACTGGTTCTCAGGTTCAAAGAATTCAAAGGCTCTTCAATTTTTTTAATCTGATCATTTTTCTAATACCATATCCATTGAACTACCACCATATGCTTTAAGAGAAAACCATTATTATTCTCAGAAGTTATAGTGAAATGGCAACAAAACATTTGTTAATGATTTTTAACAAAAGACTCAGAAAAGATTTGGAAATTTTTTCATGGTTACCCTCATTGACGTTGAATAGAGGGAATGATAAATCTAAAGTAGCAAATGTCTTCTGAAAACAGAAAGTCAGGAATTTTTTAAAGCTGTCCTCTTAATAGACAAATTCATTCTTTATTACAAAAATCTGGAAAGTCAAACTCCCTTTTTCAAGCAGCTAAATGTTTTTATGGAAGAGAGGTATTTACAAGCATTTTATTCAAAATAAAAGTGGTTTTATGGCAAAATTCTTTCTAAAATCCTCAGTTAATTGAATACTAATCATTATATGGCAAACCAATTTCTTTACAATTATATTTCCCATTTAAAGCAAAAGATAGTGGTAGAATAGCTGAGAAAGTATTATGGATTTTAGGTAGAGTAACCGTACCACTCACTGTCTAAAACAGGGACTCTGAGAGCAACAGGGGCATCATCAGAAATGGCCTATGACAACAGGCATTAACTGGGACTGGAGCTGGCCAGCTAGAAGCGAGGCTGGGCCATCCCAGTTTCAGCAGATACCATTCTAATTAATAATTCCATTGTTAGGTTTTTAAAGTAAAGTTACAAGTGAAATCTGTTTAGAGAGTGAATACATACAAACATTTCCTTACCAATATCAATGTACTTGGGATCCAAAGGTGTGCCAATAGAATTACAAAGAACAAGCACAAACTGAAAACAAAACAAAAGAGTGTCAGAATTGCTGCTTATGGGCAATAAAGGAAGTAATACTTAACATATATCATGCTTATATTTTTTTCAAGTATCAATTAAATGGGAAATAATTGGTAAAATTAAGTGCAAAGAATAGCAGACAAAAATAAAAATAATCTACAGCATGAAAAATGAAATATGAATTAAAATTAAACCAAGGTGATTTCTCAAGATAATGGAACACTGTGATTTTTTAGAGTACACTTTGCCCTGGCTATATTTCATTATTTACTCATCTAAAATTTATGAACAGCTATAATCTCAAAATTCATTTCTACTTATAATCAGTTATATGAGAGCTAATTTGTTACCGTTGCACCAAATGTTTCCATCTCGCTCTCCTCCTTTGAAGCAATATATAAATGACATGAGAAATTCAGATAAATTCAGTCAATTCGAAAAAAGACAAAATATAACCTAGTGAAAATGACTTAAAATGCTAAAATTTTAACAAATTTAAAATTTGTTAATAAATACATAAAAATTTACCAACAATTATAATCAGGAAAAATAATCAAGCATAATACAAACTTTACAAAATATTATTTTGATATGATAATCCCATCTTTCTTACTGTTAATCATCCTTTCTGTAGTCTGTACTAAGAATACTATTGTACTTAGAGGTTTCCTTATTAGCATAACAATTTCAAATAAACCAGCTCTGTATATATATTATTTACATGTAAATATAGATTCTATCTTTTTCAGCATCTCACATGTAAAATGTATTCACTTCACAAGTATAAACTAAATGATTAAAGTTATACTAAAAATCATAACTTACCCATTCACTACTTAAAATAAGCTTATTTATAGCCACAAAATACCATTTTTAAATTTACTTTTCACCTTTATCAAAGTTATACATGCCCATAGTTGAATGAATCAAAGTTTTATAAAACTTCTTACTGAAAACAACAGATTCTCCCCAACTTCCCATTTGCTGCTCCTCAGAGAAAATTACTTTTAGCTCCTTTAACTCTTTTTTTTTATGAGTTTCCACAAATCTAAATAACATATTTGTAGTACTCCTTTTGTTTTTTTGGTTTTTTAAATTGGGGGTATTTTCTGCTGACCTGCCATTCTGAAAGCTCTCTTTCACCCTGCTTTTCCCAGCACCCACCATACAGGAACACACTTTCAGCCCTCCATCTTTTAATGGAATTTTATTAGATCAATATTTAGAGTTTCATATGAACAGACATACCTCATTTTATTCTTTTTTTTTTTTTTTTACAAATTGAAGGTATGTGGCAACCCTGCATCAGGCAAGTCTATCAGCACCATTTTTCAAACTGCACGTGCTCACTTCTTGTCTTTGTGTCTTTTTAATTAAGGTATGTACTGTGTGGTTTTTTTTAAGACATAATTCTATTGCACAGACTACAGTATAATGTAAACATAACTTTTATATGTACTAGGAAACCAAAGAATTTGTGTGACTCGCTTGATTGCAATGCTTGCTTTATTGCAGTGGTCTGGAATGGAACCCACAATATCGCTGAAGCATGCCTGTATATTATACATCAATTAAAAGTTTTTTTGAAAATTAAAAATTCAGTGCTTACATCATGACTATGTAAGAGTTATTCGTAGCCATCAAGTCTATCATGCCTTCCTTTCAAGAATAGTTTGTTTTCCCTGTAGATGATAATTGTCTTTATTTTTTTCTCTTTGCTTATTTAGTTTTCTATGCAAGAGTACTAACTCAACCCCCCAATCTCCCCTACTTTGTGCATTTCTCCACTCAATGAGTTCCCACACAGGACCTGTCTCTTGGAGCCTTCTGCCCTGCTCTCACTATCTGATGACCCTCTGCATACTGCACAACTGTCAGCTGGAATTGCCTCAACATTGTTGAGGGGAGTCTCTTCACCTCTCTCCTGGGGTGCCTGGAGCCTGTTTCTTTCTGTTTATTGGTTTTTTCCTCATTTTGGTAACTTCCTAAAAAAAGAAGCTTGAAAGAAAAATTTGGGGGCACATCTAAAAATATTTTACTCATACTTAATTTATAGTTGGCTTAAGCTATGTGATTCCAGATGGGAAATCATTTTCCCTCAGAATTTTAAAGGCAATCCTCCAAAGCATTGCTGTCAACAAGTCGAATGCCATTATGACTTTCCTGATGCTATGAAAACTGGTTTTCCTCTCTGAAAGCCTGCAGGATCTTCTTTTACCCCTAGTCACCTACAGTTCATAATGACATGTCTTGGAGTGGACTGCTTTTATTTACTGTGCTAGGAACTCAGTGAGCTCCTTCAACCTAGAAAGTCAAGGGGAGTGGGCGTAGTGCAGCGGTTTGAGCGCCTGCTTTCCATGTTTGAGGGCTCGGGTTCAAGTACCGGTACCTCCTAAAAAAACAAAAACAAAAACAAAAAAAAACCAGAAAGTCAAGAGAAATATTCTTGAAGTTTGTTTTTCAGATTTACTCCCCCCCATTTTCCTGCTCATTCTTCTTAGAACTATTATTTAGCTGCTGAACTTCCAAGTCTGGTCCACTGTTCTATCTTTTCAGTCTTATTTTCCATTTCCTTGTCTTTTTATTTCACTTAGTAGGAGTTTTCCTTCGTTTTATCTTCTAACCCTTCTACCACATTTTTCACTGTTGCTGTAAGATTTGTAATTACCAAAAGCTTCCTTTTCTATAGCACCTTCTTCTCATTTCATGGACAAAATTCTCTCTAACTCTCTGAAGATAATAATGATTTTTTTTTTAAAGTGTCCTTCTTCTTACATAGTCTCTCCTTCCTCCAAATTCTTTTCTTTCAATGTTTATCTTAAATTTCTATCTGCTAATTAGCTACTTTCCTCAAAATCTGACAATTCTTGTTATCTGTTTACATCTATCAATATCTTTGGAGGCTTCTTCTCTTGAACTGGTCAGATTCTCCAGAGAGGACTCTTCCATTGTACTACCTGAAAGTTGTATGCTTGGCTGCTATTATTCTGGGAGCCAAGTGGGAAAAGAAGGCTGGGGAAACAACAATGAGTACTGAAATCTTAAGTTAATTGCTCTGTTTTCATCCGAGTTCACCCACTGTTAGCTGTGACTGATACCTCTCAGCACAGTCTCTTTCTTAGTCCTCTGGGAGAGAAAACCGTAGTCTTCAAGGGGGGTGGGGGAATGGCTGCCTACGTGCTCAGGACAGGGAAGAGGGTCTGGGAACCTTCTTCTTTATATGCTCTCCCCCTCCCCACCCTTTTTTTTTTTTCAGGAGTTCTCCTTCCTGCATAATCTCTGGTACTCACAGACTACTTTTTTGTTCGTTTTTCTCCCACTAATTACACCAAGTCCCATGTCTCTTGGGATTGTATGATGTAAATGGATTGCTCCTTGCTTTCTCTAGCTTTCTTCAGTCTGCTAAGGTAATTACCACTAATCCATTGACTGTCTAACCTCCAAACTTTTGTTACCATTTTCATTCCCTTTTCAGTCCCTATGGGCTTATGACTTTTATTTTTTTTAAAGATTTATTTTATTTATTTCTCCCCCACCGCCAGCTGTCTGTTCTCTGCGTCCATTTGGTGTGCGTTCCTCTTTGTCCGCTTCTGTTGTTGTCAGCGGCACCAGGAATCTGTGTTTCTTTTTGTTGCGTCATCTTGTTCTGTCAGCTCTCCGTGTATGCAGCGCCATTCCTGGGCAGGCTGTACTGTCTTTTGCACTGTGCAGCTCTCCTTATGGGGCACACTCCTTGCGCGTGGGGCTCCCCTATGCGGGGACACCCCTGCGTGGCATGGCACTCCCTGCGTGCATCAGCACTGTGCTGCGCATGGTCCAGCTTCACACGGGTCAAGGAGGCCCAGGGTTTGAACCGCGGACCTCCCATGTGGTAGGCAGACGCCCTAACCACTGGGCCAAGTTTGCTTCCTCTTATAACTTTTGAAAAATACTTTTGTTGTTGTTCTATAGAGTTTGAGGAGAGAATAGAGCCAAATGTAGCCGGTCACACTGCCACCTTTAACGAAAACTGCTATACTTTTTAATAAGACAATAAAATTTGTAACATAACCAAAAATATTAGTTCTTTCATTAAAAATTTACTTCTGAAATATCTAAATTGTTAGTGTGCTTTTTAGAAAGACATTATAAATATTATTTTAAACTATGACATGGATTATTATTTTTTTTTTTTTAAGATTTTATTTCTTTCTCTCCCTTTCCCCTATTGTCTGCTCTCTGTTTCCATGTGCTGTGCTCTTCTGCGACCACTTGCATTATCCGGCAGCACTGGGTAACTACATCTCTTTTTTGGTGTGCCATCTTGCCGCATCAGCTCCCTGTGTGTGTGGCGCCACTCCTGGGTGGACTGCACTTTTTTTCACGTGGGGCAGCTCTCCTTGCAGGGCACACACACAGGGTCAGGAGGCCCTGGGGCTTGAACCCTGGACCCTCCATATGGTAGATGGATGCTCTATCATTTGAGCCACATCTGCTTCCCTGACATGGACTTTTAAAGCAACATAACATAAAAGTTTATTTCTCATTGTCAAAAGCTACTCAAACTGTAAGAAGAGCTTACTATTACATAAATTCTTGAGCATTTACACCAGACATCTGGATATTCATTTTTGTTTATGGGATTTTAACTTGGAAAATGATTCTGGAATTTAAATATATTTCAGAGACAGAAAGCTTCAGTACTAAACTGGTCCACACGAACTGCCAATGGATTAGCTGACTGGAGAAAAAAAAAGTCAAGAGCACACAGAACCAGTGGAGTGGCAGTTTTCCAGAACAGACTTCTAGACGAAGATGGCCCATAAACCCAAGGCTGCCCTGTTCTTGCTGTGCAAGCCATGTTAGAGAAGGGAAGATAACTACAGACCAGCTCTGCCAAGGAGCTAAAGCACCTGTGTTCAGAATCCAGGAGCACCTACCTGAGGATGGCTCTCATCAGCTTTCGTGGCCAAAATGCAGAAATCGCCACAGGTGGTAATCGAGATGAGACTCTTCACATATTTAACATATTTCTCATTGTTTTTTGTATCCCAGAAGACAACACAGTACTCTGGACGGTCAGGTCTGGTATACGCATAAACTACGGTGTTCGAGCAGTAACCCCACTAGGAAGAAAGGAAGGAGGAAAAGGAAAGACGGGAGGCAGAAAGAATACTTACCACTGGGAAAGAAAAAGCATGTGTTTTATATTTTTGCTGTAGAAATACTGCAGACAAGTAGTTTATTAGCCCTAACAAAATATATTCTTCAGAAATGGAAGACAGAGGACTGACCATCCAGCTTAATACCTTTTCTCACTAAAATAAGGTGAATCTAAAAATAGTAAAGAAGTTTATAAGCAAAGTGCTATTCAACTAAGGTTAGCCTCTTTAACTTTCCTTACTATCAGTCATATTTAGGCTTTGGTGTTAAAATCTTCACATCTTTCAATAGTCAGTGACAGCTGGTTGAGGGGACAATAGGAAGAGTGACTCCTGTCAGAAAGTTTAAAGTCTAGGTCCCCAAGCCAAATTTCAAAAAGAGTTGCTTTGCCTTTTCTCCCATCTACCTATTTTATATTTGTTTCCATTAGAGCAACATATGCCTATATTTTATAGTCAAATAATTCCACATGGCTTATTTAAAACAAAAAAACAAAAACAAAAACAAAATGCAGACGCCTGCCCCAACTTCTCCTCCGGGGTAACCATTTACAACTCTTTCAGCTCTATTTTTTGTGCATTTATCTGCATATCCCATTATCAATTGATTAGAGTTACAGATGAGAAGTTAGCTCTCATTTACCACCCTTCCCCCATCACACATTTTTGCTGTCCCTTCAGTCTAAATTCCCCAATACATTTATATTGTAATTTTGAATAAATCAATATTCAATGTTAACATTTTTGTGCCTACGAATGCTACTCAAAGCTAAGCCAAGTTTAGCTTTTCATACCATGACTCCTTTTTAAAATACTTTTTTACATTAAAAGCTATAGATTTATAGACAAGTTGCAAAGATAGTACAAAGTTCCTATATACCCCTCACCCAATTTCCCCTATCGTTAGCATCTTACATTTCCATGGTACATTTGTCATAACCAAGCAGTCAATGTTGACACTTCACTATTAAGTAAAGCCCAGTTCATTTGGATCTCACTTGTTTTTCTCTAAGGTCCCTCTTCTATTCCAGAATCCCATCAGGATACATTACACTTAGACTCCATGTCTCCTCCGCACTGTGATGGATTCTCAGTCTTCCCTTGTTTTTCATGACCTTGACATTTTGACTAGTACTGGTCAGGTAGTCTGAAGAAGGTCCCTTGGTTTGGGTTTGTCTGATGTTTTTCTCACGGTGAGACTGAGATGGTGGATTTTGAGGAAGAACATCACAGAAGTGAGTCCTCTTCTCTTCCTGTCATGACTATGTTATGAACAGGACTCACATTTATGGCATTGACGTTGAGCACCTGGCCAAGGCAGTATTTGCCAGGTTCCGCCACTGTAACGTTGGCTTCTTTGTTTTCCCATTTTCATACTCTACTCTTTGGAAGTGAGCCATGAAGCACAGGAGGGGGTGAGGGAGGGGAGCGATTAAGCACTACCTCTTGGAGAGATCTAAGTAAATTATTCGGAATACCTCCTTAAGAAAGATTTGTTTCTTCTCCCCAATTATTTATTTAATGGTTATTTAAATCAGTATGTCACATAGTTATTTACTTTATCCTTTGGGCTATAATCTAATGCTGTGACAATTATTTTGCTGTTTAAATTGTTACAGGTTTGGCCACTGGGAGCTCTTCCAGGTTGGCTCCTAACCCTTTTGTTTTATTTT
Source organism: Dasypus novemcinctus (assembly GCF_030445035.2). Lineage (NCBI taxonomy): Eukaryota > Metazoa > Chordata > Mammalia > Cingulata > Dasypodidae > Dasypus > Dasypus novemcinctus. The sequence continues at coordinate 10,050,383 of NC_080697.1, forward strand.
CTTATGTTATGCTGTGTTGTCTAGCACTTCCTTACCTTCCAGCATTCTGTGTTGCTCCAAGCTCACCTTGTAATTTCCTGTCCCAGTGATAAATCAGCCATTTCTCCAAGGTGTCTGCCTTTTATATATGTTTTTTCATACCAGATGTTTAGATCAATTTCATACTTCATAGCTTGTTTTGGATCAAATATTAAATTTAGGAGAAAATACTAATTGGTTACTGTGCTGCTCACTCTCATTTGCTCTTCCTGATCCATTCTCTGCCCACTCAACAGCTGTATATGGCCTGGAAGCTGACCTCTAGGAACTCCAGCACCGGGGCTACCTTGCCTTCTGGCCTCCTGTGGGGTTTGGCCAAGAGACAGTGCCATCCTGAGATGGGAGGAGGCGAGATGGTTGGGGTATTTATTCCCCCAATTCCTCTCTGCCAGACCAGCTGCTAGAGGCTGTGCTCCTGCAGGGCAGCCAGCCCCTCTCACACGGCCTCAGCTCTCAAGGGTTCCAGTAACAAGACTCCCTCACCTTGCCCCTTCCCCGGCTGCTAGTGCTGGGTGCTTGCTGTATCACCCCTTGTTGGTCCCCTTCACCCCTTGGTACCTCTCTAAAGAAGCCCTTCCTACATCTCTCCTCAATTACTCCTGTGAGGGTGCCATCTGTTTCCTACTGAGCCTCTGACTGATGGAATAATTTTACTCATTATAATTAGTATCCCGGAAGAGTTTACTGGTTCTGAGGCCTTCATATGAAAAAAGTCTCCTTTCTGCTAGTTTTCACAACAAAGTAGTTATAAAGAGATGTGAGATACAGATATTATACTTTGAGCTGAAATTATTTATTAAAAAGCACTTTTATTTTACAACTGTTCTTAATACTCACTTTATAATCAGGTCGGATATTTGCAAAATATATAAAGGAATCAACAGCTAGCGCAATTTTCAGGCCACCTCCTTCCCAAGATAATGCAGACATCTGCTTTCCAGGAACTTTCAAAGTACCCAGATGCTGAAAAAAATAATGTATTTAACCTAATGTATCACAATTAACTCAAATACAAATTACCACCCAGTTTACCAACTTCACTAGGTTAGAAATGGTTGGAAATTATTTTGTGCAGATTACTTACTTTGAAATAATTTTCCTTGAATTTTTATCATGAAAAACATGTATATGATAGGAGAAATTTGCAAACAATATCCAAGAACTCAATACCAATGTCATCAAGTCTAAGATGCCACAGATTGAAATATGCATCTTTACTTTTATGTATAACGAAGGAAAGAAATTAATTAAAATAACTGATTATAAGATGCATCTCAATTTTAGAGATAATAAAAATGTAAAACAAAAATGTGGTTATTAGAATCAATGAACTATTGTTTCAGTAAATACAATCCTGCAATCTCCCCTTTCTTTCACCCCCACAATCAGCTGCCACCAAGCCCTCCTGCTTTTACTCCTTTCCAGTCTCCACGAAAGGGCCTCATTTCTTGACTCATCTCTCAGAACAGCAACCTACCTGCAGTTCTGACCTCTCATTCTTCCCTCATTCCCACCTTCTACCCCCCACATTCAATCTCCACTCTCCATCACGATTACCTTTCTAGAGGCTGGTCATATCCCATCCTGCTTGAACACTTAATAGTTTTCAAAAACACAATAGCTCCCCACCATCCCATCACATTCTCTAGCATGACAGACAACACCTTTTCTCATCTGGCCCTAATGACATTCTTTGGCTTAGTACCCCACTATTTAGCCAGAATCACTGCATACTCACTTAGGAGAATCTACTGCACCTCCAAGCCTTTGGCCCCATAAACTATTCCTTCTGCCTGATGTCCTCCTGTCCTCTCCCCCATATCTCCTCTATTCCTTCTGTTCCTATCCTCCCAGAGTACTCCTATCCATCCTTCAAGACACAATTCAAATATTGCTTCCTCAGTGAGTCCTGCCTTCCGCCCTCCTTCTATGGTTCCAAAGAAATTAGACAGGGAACCCCTTGGCAGCATGGACTTTGTCATATTCACATCAATTTCCCTATCCTTTAAGAGGTTCTTGGTAAACAAGTATTCATTAAATATCGAAGTAAATAAATGTATCATGCATTCAAAGTAATTTATTCATATACTAACATAGTATGTTTCATGACTGAATTAATGCATGAATAAAAGAATGCCAAGACTTTTTTAACGTGGCCATAAAAAGATAACATTTTTCATCCATACCTCTTATCTGACAGAACAGTAGAATCCCAGGAAGGTCAATACTTTGTACTGATATTCCTTGTTCCTAAGCAGATATTGTGGAAAGTCAAAATTAACATACCAAACCCCATTTTCCAGGGAAGCCCATAGGGGAAAAAAGAGTTTTAACCAAGGGGCTTCCTATCTAGGTGTCTTGCTACCAGTATGGAGCCAAAGAGGCACAAGCAAGCTGCCAGTGTCCTCTGGGAAGACATGACTACATGGAGAAGAGGGCCACCTCCCAAAGTGCAGCCTAGCCAGCGGGGGCAGCACGGAAAGGACAAGGACGCCTAAGCTTTCACAAAGGGCCAGACTCTGTGGAGGGCACGTTCTCACTGTTAATCTCATTCCATCTTCACGACTGCAGTGATCTTTATTTCCGAAGAAAAGGAAACTGACTTTCAGAGGTTAAGTAACTTCTCTTAAACATCAAACTACACTGAGGAAATGGAATACAAAGCCAGGTCACTCCAATTTCTGTAAACCCCATGCTGTCTTGTCTCCCACCATGCCAAGAGCACAGGGTAAAACACCAGGAGCCCAGCCCTTAGAGCCAAATGCAAGTTCTTCCCTGAAGTTTTCCTTAAGTTTAAATATTTAGATAACCTCCTTACAAGTTAGCTTCCCTATCTTAACAGTAGCAAAGATTCAAAAATAAATTCCACATATAGCCACTCATTCAAAAAACACCGAGTGACTATTACTATAGCTATGCCAAAAACCACTTGGAGCAGGGGTCCTTCACCTTTTTTATTCCATGGACCCCTGTGCCAGTCAGGTGAAAACCACATTACTAAGTCCACATTATACTGTGTATTATTTAACAAATAAATCACACCAGAACCAACACATCCCCCAAGAATAAAGTGTTTTTAAAATTTCAATTCAAGCTCACAGACCCCTTGTTAAGAACTCCTGATGTAGAGTCATCCATGTAACATGTAATACATTGTTTGATAGGGGAAAGCAAATGTACCTTATAACCTATGTTTTTCTACTTGGGGAAGGATGAACAAATAAAAACAAGCAGATCAAACAACCTAATAATAAATAAGCTAATGGTGAGCAGCAAAAATAATATGCCCATGAATTAAGAAGGGGTTGTGAGCATAGAAGTAACTAGAAATCAAAACTTAAACTACTCAGAAACCTTGAAAACTGCTCCTGCTTTTCTTTAGCTTTTCAATCTACCAAAAATATTATTAGTTGACAATGTATAGAGAGCATCTACTCTCTACTGCACATTCTGCTGGGTACCTTTGAGAAACTGGCTCAAAAGCATCAAGATGACACCATTATCCTCCAATAGGGGAAGTAAACAATATAATAAAAACACAGCTAGTGAAAGATTTTGCACAGCCAAAACACCTATTAATTGTAATCTATAGTGAATTTATAAAAACTGAAAATGTCTGCACATAGTCTAAGTTCAGAAAATAAGACGGGTAGAAATACATTAGGTTTAGTTATTAATAAGGTCTCATGTACTAAATTTTTAAAATTCACAATCTATTAATTCTCCTCGATATTTTCTAATGCTACTTCGAGAAAATTCTCTTTAAAAATTAAATTAATAATACCATTGAGAAACACAATATATGCATTTATGAAAACAACACATATTTTAACATAGCAATAACTAAGATTAACTATTAAGATAGGTTATATTAAAATAATTGATTACAACAAATTAAAACTTAGAAATTTGGGGAGAGGGACAAAAAGATATGTAAGTTTAATATTGAAGCATATTTAAAATATATAAAATCAGAAAAATTGGTCTGAAACTACTAAATTATACTGAAAACCACTCAAAAGCAAGCTGTGAAAAGAGATACATATTCAGAACACAAGGAACATATTCCAAATAACTATTCCATGGTGATTTCTTGTGCCAGAGATCTGGTTTTCTAAATTTACAGATTATTAAAAAAAAATTCTAAGATAAAATACAATTGTGAAGCCTTGTATTATGAAGGTCTCATTCAAATACATACACCTATCCCATCTTTTTTTTTTCTCTCTCCTTTTCCCTCCCTCCCCCCAGTTGTCTGCTCTCTGTGTCTTTGCTGTGTGTCCTTCTGTGACCACTTCTATCCTTATCAGAGGCACCAGGAATCTGTGTTTCTTTTTGTTGTGTCATCTTGCTGCGTCAGCTGTGTGTGCGGCGCCACTCCTGGGCAGGCTGCACTTTCTTTCGTGCTGGGCGGTTCTCCTTATGGGGCGCACTCCTTGCATATGGGGCTCCCCTACACGTGGGACATCCCTGTGGGGCACGGCACTCCTTGTGTGCATCAGCACTGCACTTGGGCCAGCTCCACATGGGTCAAGGAGGCCCGGGGTTTGAACCGTGGACCTCCCATGTGTAGGCAGATGCCCTGTCCATTGGGCCAAGTCCGCTTCTCTATCCCATCATTTTTACTCAAACTATCCCCACAAGAACAATATGACATGTTTATACCTTTTCCTCCTGCTTTGTTCCCCTGCTTTATTTACTGACTGTTTAAATGGAAAGATGCTAAAATCTCATGACCTTACCTCCCCAAACGGAGTGTAAAACTGCACAGTGTTCACATCCTTATCTTGGGTGACCGCCTTCTGCGATCCCGCCACAGCCAACACACTGCCGATGTGGTTCCACTGGATACTTACCGCATACATGCCAGTATCAATTAAAACAGGATCTGGTCAAAAAGAGAAAATTAGGCAACTGCTGGTAAAATACTCAGCCTAGAGGACTTTATAATCTTAGGATTTTTTTCAATTCTCCACATTAAAAAAGAAAGAAAGAAAAAGTACTTACTCTGGTCATTCTCATGTCTCATTATTTGGCATCTGCCATTGTCGAAACAAATAGCCAGGCAAGGGCAGTCTGGCTCCACGTAGCCTTCTGTGCCGTGGTACCAATGTATTCCAGCAATACTGATCGCTCCAGTGACATTCACCAAGCAATTCAGCTTCATTTTCATCTAAATGAAATTGGTTAAGTCAGTATTCTACATTTTAAAACAGGTATGTTTGGAGTGTTTAACTTGGATTTCTGTGGTTTGTAATCAGAAATTTTTAACTATTGTAAAGTCTCTTCCATGTCTAGCTTCAGTGAAGAGAGGCATACAACTAGATGCTGACATTAATGATATATATGAAATAAGGTGTAAGACTCTTGCCACCTGGACCCTGAAGTGCATCAGAGCATTGATGATTAAATAATTCTCCTCTCTTGTGCACAGAAGGGTGGCATCTTTGATAATGACATGGTGTTTTTATCATAGACTCGTGGCAGGTAGGTGAAATGGTAAGACTGGAAAAGAAAGAATGTGAGCAGGACATTTTTTGAGCCAATATGATTTAACCTGCTTGCCTAATTCCCCTTGTATTCTTTATCTTGTGCATCAACTCCTCCTGGAATGTTTAAAAGCCTAAATAGGTGCCATCTCTCATCCCATTAGAATTAAATATCATAAGCACATTCCAAATAGATAAAATATAAATTATAAAAATCTCTCCCTTATCTCTGCTTTACTCTTCACAGCTCCTTTTATACTGTTTTCCATATGGTTTCTTGTTCTTTATTATTTAAAGCAAAGACATCTATCATATCATTTATTCTATTTATAAATTTATTTTCATAATTTTAGCAGCAATTCCATCCTTTTTTTTTTTTTTTTAGGTACGGGGCCAGGGTTTGAACCCAGGACCTGATATGTTAGAAACCGGTGCTCAACCACTAAGACAGTCAGCTCTCCTGAGTTGATTTCTTCATTTGTTTGCTTGTTGTTTGCTTTTGTTTTTAGGAGACCCTAGGTATCGAACCCAGGCCCTCCCATGTGGGAAGCAGGCACTCAACCGCTTGAGCCACATCTGCTCACGTGTCGTGTTCTTTTATGCTGCATTATTCTGTTAATAGTCTAAATTTTCCTTTTGGGCAATTACAATTTTTAAAATTTTAATATTCATATAAATGGAATTTTTCATTGCTATTAATGTCTATTTTATTGAATTAAAATCCAACATAAAAACCCATAACAATCATAGCTTATGATTGCTATGCAGCCCAATATAATTTATATCTTTGTAAACATTCCATGAATTTATTTTGTCTATGATTTGATACATCTATTGAATTAATCTTACTAATTAAAATATTTCTAAATTTTAAAAAAATTACTATGTATAGAGTATTACAAAAAGAACACTGAAAACAGAATATAAAAATCTGGTTTCAAATGAAAGTTCCATCACATGCTGGCTTACAGACCCTGGACAAATCACTTCAACTGAGTCTCAGTTTTCCCTATTTATTAAGTGAGAATGAGGGAGCAGATGTGGCTCAAGCAGTTGAGCACCTGCCTCCCATAGGGAGGTCCTGGGTTCAGTTTCTGATGCCTCCTAAAGGAAAAAAAACAGAAAACAAGCAGACAATGAGCAGAAAACAATGAACAAAAAACAATGAAGAGACAACAAGCAAAAATAACAAAGCAGAAAAACTGCAAACAGATAAGGGAGCCATCAGTGGGGGGAGGGAGAATATTATAAAAAAATAAAATAAAATAAGGATAAAAAATTCCTTCGAGTTTTTATGAGACTCTTATGAAGAAAGGTATATGAAATACTTGGAAAATAGCAAAGTATCATACAAAAGTTAGCTATTATTACTTCTACCAATAAGTGGATTGATGTCATGTCCTAACCCTCATTAAAAACAAAAACAAAGCTTGCTGAAACATCAAGAGGGCCAGGGACCAAGCATAGTGAAATCTTACAAAGCCAGAATTTTTATTGAGATCATGCTACCCAAGCTTATTTTATTTTGGCTTCTTTATAAGACTTAATTTTCCTCCCTTGCTATTTAAGTCTCCCACTCTTTAAATAAACATTTAGTAGCATGTTACAATTTGTCTTTGGTATCTGCCCGTATACTATACTCATTACCCCTCTGCTTCAATACATTGACACCATATCCTTTCCAGATACCAGAAAATAAGAACTAAAAGCTGTACTAAAACATGTTGCTTTAGTTTACCTTGAAGCAACCAAGAAGTTTTTGTAATAAAAAAAAATTTTTAGACCATTGGAATAAAAATCCTGAATTAAAGACTTTCTTAATCACATACCATCATAAAAATTATTCTGTACAAAATATACTTACTATAAAATTCCCTTGATTATCATAAATGTGTATTTCCCCATTTGCCATTCCAAAAAGTAAGATTTTACTGTCTGCAGACCATGCTACATGGCAGAGCTGTATGCCCTTCAGATCTTTTCCCCAAATACGATTCCCTGAAACAAAACATAAAACACAATTATTTAATTAAAGTTAAAGGTCATGACCCTTCATCAATTGCTCTCAAAATCTTTGTTTCCCCAAATAGCTCTCACAATATTTGCAGTATTCACACAGTCATTCAATTTATTCAGGCCATATATATTTATTGAGTACCTACTATGCACCAAATCCCTATTGGACATATGAAACTATTTCAAACTTTCAAACTTTCCTCCCCTCTCTTCTATAGTCTGACCCCCAAGATTTCCCTTCCCATCAGCAGATGAGCCATCTTGTACTTCAGAAAGACAATAAAAGTGCCAAAAAAGAAATTCCTTGCTCCCATCTTCAAATATTCAGAACACAACTGAATCCACACTAACCCCTTCTTCTTTGCTTCCTGATACAAAGGAACTGGTAGCCTTCCTGCCTCAACTCCCATCTAAGGCTAACCTCCCCCACCCATCTATTCTCTGGATCTGATCCTTTTCCAGCTTTGCAAAGATCTCACTCTATCGATCATTCCCTTTCTCTCTTTCTCTTTAAGCTCTTCCTTCCTGGCCCCTCGTTCTTTTTAATCAGCATTTAAACACACTCATGTCTATTTCTCTTCAAAACCACCACCTCAAGTGAAAACAAATAACAATAATAATAATAAAAAACAAATTAAGGAGCAGATGTGGCTCATTCAGTTGGGCACCTGCCTCCCACAAAGGAGGTGTCGGGTTCAGTTCCCAGGGCCTCCTAAAGAAGACAAACAATGAGCAGATAAGAGCAAAAAAAAATGAGCAAGACAATAAAAAAAAACAATGAGCAGACAACTAGCAAAAACAAAAAAAATGAGCAGGGAGCAGATGTGGCTCAAGGAGTTAAGTACTTACCTTCTAAAGAAAAAATGAACAGACAATAAGCAAAAAACAACAAGCAATGACCTAAATATAAATAAAACAACAAGCAAAAACAATGAGCAAAAATAATGAGCAAACAAAGGAGGGAGCCATCTCAGGGGAGGGGAAATCAATTAACTGCATTTCTATAAAGAGTAAGAATAATAAAATTATTTTTTTTAAATAAAATAATAAATACTTCCATCAATCCTGAATTTCCCCTCTAGCTACCACATCTTTACCATTCCTCTCCCAACTAAACTTCTTGAAAGAATTACCTACTACACCAGCAAGCCCCGCTTCCTCACCTTCCATTCAACCCTCAGCCCATCCCAATCTGACTTCTTCCCCACAACTCCAATGAATCTGCTTTCCTCCGGGTCCCTAATGGCCTGTTGCTAACTCCAATGGATACTTCCTTTGATCATGCCCTTTTTCTTGACATTAATGCATTACTTTTTCATCCCTAAGAATTCTAATTTTCAGTATCTTTGATGAAATTCTCTTCTTCTGTCCATTCTGTAAACATTGCTTTTTTTTCTTATTCCACAGATGGCCCCTGGGTTTTTCCATCTATTCCAATGGTTTCAATGACCATCCATATGCTGGTGATTCCCAAAATTATGCTTTCAGCCTAGATATTTCTGAGACATATGTATCTAATTAGCATTTGGGCATGTTTACTTTGATGTTCTATAGCATGACCAAATTAACATGTCCAGAACTGAATTCTCTCAAAACCACTCTGTCCTATATCCTACTTCAGTGAAAGGCCCCACCATTTACCCAGCTGCCAAGCTATAAACCTGGATTCATCCACAGCTCCTCCATCCTCTCACCGTCAATCCAACCAGTAATAAGGCCTATGCAGTACCTTCCTAACTATCTGTGGAATCCATCCACCATCATCTCTCACTTAAACTACCACTGCCATTTTCTAACTGGTACACCTGCCCCATCTTTCTTTTCTCCATTCTCTCTATTGTAGCTACAGAGATATTTTTTACATATAAAGAACAAAGCTGATCACATTGCTCCCACTCTTAGAACCCTTCATTCATTTACCAGTGCTCTTAGCATTAAGGCCAACTTCTTTAATATAATGTATGATTTACATGATCTGGGCTCTTTTTACCTCTAGTTTTATGACATCCTACTCTTCTCCCTTTAGTATTATTCTTCACTGACATTCAACTTTTTTCAAAACTCCAAACATGACCATCTAGGTTCAACTTACCTGGACCTCCTGACATGTTATTCCTAGGCCTGAAACATTCTACACCCTAATGCTCATGGTGGCCAATGTCTTAGCACAGACATCACTTCCCCCAGGAAGTGACCCCCCAAGGCTGGGTTAGGTACTTCTCACACATGATCCTGTATTTGTCCTGTCTTAACACTTATTGTGTGGTATTTTTTTTAAGTATTTTTTACTGTCTTTTTTTTTTTAAAGATACATGGATCACACAAAGTATCATGTGGTATTTTAACTGCTTAGTTACTTACCCACCTCTCCTAATCTAGGTCTGGAAAACTGTTCATTTGTTGGCACCTCAGTGCCTAAAATAACAGCTGATGCCCTGTAGGTTCTCATAAATATTTACTGAATACATGACATTACACACACACACCAAAAAAAACCAGGAAAATGAAAATGATTTTAAAATAAAATATTTCTATATAGAGAGAGTTTAATGAAGACGTAGACTCTCAGAAGACCCACGGTGATCTATGTACTATAATTTGAAAATGTAGATTTTAAGGCTTCAAAACACAACAATGACATGCTCAGATTTATTAAAAAACCAACCAAGGATTAACAGAACTCTATGTTCTTTCTGAAACCAAAATCTAAATCTACATCTTTATATACTTTAAAGAGAAATTATAGAATTGGGCAGACATATTTAAAATAATCCTGAAAAAATAATGCATACTCCTCAGTAGCATTATAGGAAATAAAAAAGAATAGATAATTCTTTTCTGGAATACACTATAAAATAAATGGTTAGAACCAAAAGACAGTTCTTGAATGTCATCATATTGGATACTGACTGTTTTCTCTTTTATGTTTATTTTTTATAAGAATGTTAACATATGATAATTAACTAAATCTCTGAATATTAAAAATGTCAGCTAAATCTGATCTTAGTTTTATATCCAAGAGATGCATTACCATCCACGGAACCAACAATCACAGCCCCATCTTCATATACAATGCAGATCTTCTGTCCATCAGCATTCCAGCTCATACTTCGAACCACTGATTTATTCCGATTGTTGATCATCTCCTCATACCAAGACCCTGTTTTCACAAACAAAAAAAATTACAAGTCAAAACTTTCACATAAATTAATTTGTACTTGAGATTGAAACCCTTCCATAAAATACACTACAGGATAAATAATTGTAAAGTTTTCTACCACCTGGGACAAACTATAAAACCTTCAAATCCCACATAAACAAAATGAAAGAATAATTAAATCTTGACCAATAACTACTTTAAGATGTTCACAGAAAACACAATAAATGCTTTTTTCCTTTTTTTCTTCCTTCCTTTCTTCCTTTCACCAAGTAAAAAATAAACTTCATTTGCTTTTGTATGGCCAAAACAACTGCCTTTGTTCAAAGGCTAACTATTCTCATTTGAACAACCTACTTCACATAATACAGAAAAAATGGAATAACCACAACAATTTCATACATATGCATAAACTCTCCAGTGATTAATTATAAAGATATTAAATATAAACATATTAGGTAAAACTCTAAGCCTGCTTGAAAAAAAAAATCCTTAAATAGTTCACATCGCATTAGTGCTATCCCATCACTAATGATGGACAAAAATAGTCAAGTGAGTATCATAGTATAACCAAATTTGAGGAAAACAGCAAGTTTGTTTTGTTTTGTTTTTTATTTTGTTTTTTAGCGTTACTACAATCTGGTGTAGAGAACCGTGGCCTGCAGCCAAGCAGATAATCATGTAAGGGAATAATGAAGTCAGAGCAGGGCATTATCAAGACTGAGGCCTAGAGAGTCTCATCTTTGGTAAAAGACAAAGTTTACTCCAAGCCCTGTGCTCTCATACTCTACCACCTACACATTCACAACTATACACATAAACACACATGAGCTTCTTAAGAAATAAATTTAACTGTTCAAGCACTACAGTGCATTTTCTTAATATTAAGAATTTTTAAATGGTATATGTTGAGCCTTTTCAAATGAGCACACATGAACTGAGGCACCTTGCACATTTGAAGAAGACAGCTATAAGCCTCAGCGGAACACTGTATTATGAGCTGTTTTTCTGGTAATGATGATACATCTAAGTTACTCCTTCTCTAACTCTTGCTCTTTATCTTGTAGACAAAAGAACAAATTGTGAGCCAGTAGCAAGAACTGAGGTCAACTCTGTAACCATGAAAGAGAAGGGGCCCAATAAAAGAAATGAATTCTTGCTTTGACTTTTTAATAGATGTGTCTTCACCAACTGAGATAACTCCAGCCAACCAACCACATAGAAATTAATTCTTATCGGAGACCTAGAAAATAAGGAGCGATCTCAAGCAGAAACTATTCTTCTGCTAAGAGTCTAAGTTCATTGAGAGCTGGCCCATAGCCATATAATTCATTTTCTTAATATAGGGTCACAGTCCAAAGGAAATAAAGTCAAGGGAAAAGTGGACAGCAATAAATCCAAAAATCTCACAACTGAACACTTAGAATGAATACCTACTGCTGATTAAAAGACAGGGGTCAGGACAACCAGCAGGATGATGGCAGGGTAAGGAGCTCCTAGACTCAGCTCATGCGATCGAACAGTTAGTAATCACCCAGAGCTATCTACAGCACCTGTATGGGGCTCTAGGAGACCAGAAGAGCATCCTGCAACATCCCTGAAAGAATGGAAGGAGGAGATTGCCCATCTGCAGAGAATATTCATAAGTAGAGGCTCCACGCCCCAGAGGTTGGTACACATCCTCCACTGGAGGCACAAGCCACTCAGGAGCTATTCTGTGGCTGGAATTGGAAGCTCCACTTCCCAAGAACGGGGAGGAAGAGACAGTTGGGCACCAACTTCAACTATTGATTAGTAAATTTGATGGGCTAAAGTGTAATCCTAAGAACAGCTAAAGTTTGAAACTATCCAAGTCAGAAAGAGGCTGGCAGCCACCATTTTAACTCCATCCCTGGCACAGGGGGAAGCAAGGCAGACTGAAAATCATAGTGCTGGTAGTCCAGCCTCTTTCCATCCAGATTGGACTGCAGCTCTAGCATAAGCCCCGGCCCCACCTTTAGCAGAGAAGAAACTGGCAAACTCTGCACCAGCCTCTCTAGGTAACTGCAGGTACATTTGGCTGACACAGACTGAATAGGTGAAAGTCTACTGGGGCAACCATGGTCATTTTGGACCTACACAGCATAGATTGCTGGCCACACCTGCAGCTCCATCTCTACCCCAGGCAGGGGAGGAAGGAGTATGAAGCATCACCAGTCTCTCTGGGCACCTATAGTCTAGTCCTGCATGACGTGGGTTATTACACACAGCTGTGGCTCTGTCCTGATCCCTGGCAAAGGAGAAAGTTGGGAGATGCTTCACTGGTCCCTGGGGCAATGAGGGCAGCTTGAGCCTCCACAGTTTACAGCACCAACTATATCCTTGGCTCCTACTACAAACCAGCAAAGGAGAAAGGGCAAGAAAGCTCTAAACTAAAGAGAGAAACTGCACCCAGAATAAATACTCTAGTAAGCCAGATGCCAACACACACAAAAAAATTACAATCTACACTGAGAAACAAGAAGATATGGCCCAGTTAAAGGAACAAGATAAGCCTCCAGATGACATAAAGGAGTTGAGACAACTAATCATAGATGTTCAAACAAATCTTAATAAATTCAGTGATATGGCTAAAGAAATTAAGGATATTATTAATAAAAAGACATTGGATGAGCACAAAGAAGAATTTGAAAGCATACATAGAAAAATAGATCTTATGAGCATGAAAGACACAATAAATGAAATAAAAAAACATGCTGGAACCATACAATAGCAGATTTGAGGAGGCAGAAGGATTGGTGAGCTTGAAGAAATGGCTTTTAAAAGCAAATATACAAAAGAACAGATGAAGAAAAGAATGGAAAAAATCGAACAAGGTCTCAGGGAACTAAATGACAGCAACAACAGATGTGCAAACCTATGTGTCATGGGTGTCCCAAAAGGAGAAGAGAAGGGAAAGGAGCAGAAGGAATATCTGAAGAAACAATGGTAGAAAATTTCCCAATCCTATTGAAGGACATAGATATCCATGTCCAAGAAGCACAACATACTCCCATCTAAATAAATGCAAACAGACCAACTCTGACACACATACTAATCAGAATGTCAAATGCCAAAGACAGAGAATTCTGAGAGCAGCAAAGGAAAAGCAATGCATCACATATAAGGGATACCCCATAAGATTAAGTGCTGATTTCTCATCAGAAACCATGGAGGCAGGAAGACAGTGTTATGATATATTTAAGATACTGCAAGAGAAAAACTTCCAGCCAAGAATCTTATATCTGGCAAGATTAGAATATTCATAGATAAACAGAAAATGAAAAAGTATGTAACCCAGAGACTGGCTTTGCAGGAAATACTAAAGGGTGTATACAGCCTGAAAAGAAAAGACAGAAGAGAGGCCTGAAAAAGAGTCTAGAAACGAACATTATATCAATAAAAGTAACTAAAAGTGTCAAAAGAGTGGTGAAAATAAAATGACAGATAAAACCGAAATATTCAAGAATAAACTTAACCAATAATGTAAAGCACTTTTATTCAGAAAACTACAACTCATTGTTAAAAGAAATCAAAAAATATCTAAATAATTGGAAAAACATCCCATGCTCACAGATTGGAAGACTAAGTATCATTAAGATGTCAATTTGGGAAGTGGCTATGGCTCAAGCAGTTGAGCTCCCATTCGCCATACGGAGGACCAGGGTTCTATCTCCATGAACTCCCGGTAAAAATAAGAAAAAAGGCGCCCCAGACCCCTATCTCACACCTTATCCAAAATTTAACTCAAATGGATCAAAAACTTAAATATAAAAGCAAGAACCATAAAGCTTCTAGAAGAAAATGTAGGAAAATATCTTCAAGACCTGGTGGTTGGTGGTGGATTCTTAAAGGAGATAAGAGGAGGGTTGAGATGGACTACTGATGATTAATGTATGTAGAAGTTTTAATTAACTTTACTGTAAAAGTATAGAAATGTAGAGCTGATGGTAACACATTACAGTGAGTAGCAGCTGGTTTATAAATGGGGTTTATAAATGGAAATGTAGTGGAAATGGTAGTCTAGGGATATAAATGCCAACTGACAGAAAGCTAGAGAATAATCTAGGGACTGAATAGCACAGTAAACCCAGAGGTGAATGACAATTGTGGTTGATGGTACAGATGCAAAAGTGTCCTTTGTGAGCTAGAGCAACAGAGTATCACTATTGCAGGGTGGTAGGAATGTGGGGAAGCATGGGAAAAATACAACTGGAGTGACCTACGGACTATGGTTAATGGTAACAAAGTAATACTCATGCATCTATGCCAAAGAGGTACCGTGTTGATAATGGGGGAGTACGGAAGTGTGCCAAATGTACACTCTGGACCTGGTAATAATCTGATATTATCTCATAATCTGTAACAAATGTTCCACCACAGTGTGGTGTGTTGATTGAGGGGTGATGCATAGGAATTCTGCACATGAGCATGAATTTTTTATAAGTTTACAACTTCTGTCATAAAAAAATATTTTAAAAATAATAATAGAGTGGGTTGGAGGAAAAATACACCAAATGTAAGATAAGGACTATAATTAGTAGTAAGATTTTGACAATATTCTTTCATAATTTGTAACAAATGTCTCACAACAATGCAAGGTGTTGGTGGAAGGTTGATGGATGGGAATCCTCTATGCTGTTATGCATGTTTGCTTCGTAAGCTCACAACTTTTACTATACATTTATTGTTTATGTATGTACATGTATAAATGATACAAAAATAGTAATAATAATAATAGGGTAGGTTGGGGGAAAAATACTTTGGTTAGTAGTAATATTTTGAGGATGCTCTTTAATCATTAGTTGAAAATGTTTCACAACAATACAAGGTATTGGTGGTAGGGTGAGGTATGAGAGCCCTGTATGAGGTTATGTATGTTTGTTTTTGTAAGTTCACAACTATTACTATACATTTGATATATGTTTATGTATGACTGATATATCTCAATAAATTTTTTTTTAAAAAGCCAGGTATCTGTTTAGGAGATATCATTCCCCCATTCAAACAGTGTGACTTATACTTCAATTTCTGAAAGCTTAAATAAGCTCTCCTAATATACCTTTATATAACATCCACACGATGATTAGCCCATTTTGATCACTGGTTGTCAACTTCTGATATTGTTCATTCCATGTTACAACTTGAACAGAACCTAGAAAATTATAAAACAACTTAGAAACCAAAAAGACTCCAGTTAATTTCAAATTTATATTTTTATATAAACCAATGTCAAAGCTTACTAAAATCATTAGGATTCCTGTGCGACTTAAGCAGTCTTTAATATTGCTCTTAAAATACTGACAGAAGGCATTACTGATATCACAAAATTTCTACAACATCACAATGCACAGGTCTATGCTCGGGTTTGCCCCTACTGCATGCCAACAAATGCACCTACTGTATGTAGCCAGCGGCAAGAGCTGCCATCCAGCTTGTGACAGAAACAAATGTGAGCATGGGTTACCCAATTGTCCTGGCCCCCAAGAACTATAATGTGTAAAGGACACCAGACTAAGTGCTTTTTTGTTTCATTTTGGTTGCTATTTCTCACAATCTTTCTTTTTCTAACATTTTTCCATTCTATTAGTAATACACTCTTGAACTTATTTTAAACCTCTGGCTTATATGGACAATTGACTTCTTTCAACTTTATCTATTAATACATTGGTGTGTATTTTCTAAGAATAAGGAAAGTCTCATAACTACAGTACAAATTAGGAATTTAAGATTGATACAGTATTTTCTAACCTACAATCCATATTCAAATTTTATCAATTGTGCCAATAAGTCCCTCACAGCTATTTATTTTTCTCAATCCAAGATCATTCAGTGTGTTCAGCTGTTATGTCTCTTTAGTCCCCTTTAATCTGTAATCATAGCACATATTTTAAAGAAAGGATTATACGACCATAGACAGATAACATTATCTCTGAATATATAAAATAGCCACATTTTTCAGATTTATTGAAGATATTGTTTAATCATTTAAAAAAAGCTGAGTGAATCTAGGCTATATTAATTATAGCTCAATAGATATGATTACTTTTAATGTTACCATTAATTAAAATGTTGACATTTCTGCATTAAGTAGACAGTTTCTAAATGCCTAAAGAAATTACTCTTCAAGCATGATTTTAAAAAAAAGGATGACTTACCACTATGACCTTCAAGAGTCTGATTCATAGAAAGGTTACTAGGGGCTGCAAGACCCCTCAATTTTGCATCATCTATAAAAAAAAAAACTTTTGATAAATATATAAAAGTTATATCATATAATTTTGACATTTTCTTTCTTTTCTTTTGAAATGAGTCCCAATTCCTAGGAGATATTAAAATGAATGTTTTTTTTTTAATGCTTCCTTGTGACCTAATTTTCTCATGTGCAAACACAGACAATAATATATACCCCCTGCAAATATATTATTCTAGTAAAATAAAGCAAAATGTATAAAAGAACACTGCTTACTTAGTATACTAAATATATTGATTACTATTGCTACTTATTCCTTCCCTAAAGATCACAAATAGAAATATTTATGACTTATGGATTGAAAACTCTAAAAGCATAATGGGATTTCACAAAATCTCATATTCATTCATTTATTTATTCATTCATTCAACAAAAATTTATTGTGTGTCTGTCTACACTGTGCTCCGCACTGTGGAAGGTTCGGAGCATAAAAAGATGAACAAAATGGCAGAGAGCTTTTAGTCTACTGATGGAACAGAATTAAATGTACACTCAGGCACACCCCTTTGTTTTTGCACATATGAACAGCAGAGGGGGGAGCCTAATAAGAGATGGTAACAGAAGACTTAATTTAGAATGGAGAGAGGGAGAAGCAGGGAAGACTTTTTGAAAAGATGATACTTAAGCTGAACCTGAGGATTAACTGGACATAGCCAGACAATGTGGGGAAAGAGGGAAGAGTATTCTGGAATGGGAAACAAATGATACAAAGGCTCTACGGTAGAAGTTCGGAGCCTCTGACAAACTGAAAGAAGGCGACGTGGGTGTTCAAGGGAGAACGTAGCAGATGAGGCTGGACTGATAAACACAGGAACCTCCCAGAAGTGCAAATAATCCACAGCAGGATTTTAAAAGATTAAGCTGTAATAAAGTTGTTGAGAATGACAGGAGTAATACAAGAGCACAGAAGACACTGCCAAGAATACCAGTCACAAAGCACACAGAATCTTGGAACACCTTCTCCTCGGAAAAACCTGGTTGACAATGTTTTTGTTTGCATATATAAAAGATGTTAGCAGTCAAATTCCAAGAAACTCCTATTATATGCTGTGCAAAGATTGACACCCAGAATCAAAATACATGGAAGACATTTTTACAATTATTTGAGGAGAGAGGGGAATTCTGAGCTGCTACCATGCTCTCCTGGCTTCTCTGTGTAAAGGACTCCACTAGCAACTGTGGGCACACCCATGGGGACAGTAATGGACACCTGACCTAATCTTTCTGGGGCTTGGTGTGATAGTTAGGCTCATGTGTCAGGTAGGTGCCCAAGTGTTCAATCAAGCAAGCACTGGCCTAACTGTTACTGTGAGGACATTTTGTGGACTTAAAGCATTAGTATGTTGACTGCATCTATGGCTGATCACACCTATAATCAACTGAGGAGACTGTCTTTAGCAATGAGAGATGTTTCATCCAATCAGTTGAAGATCTTAAAGGAGAAGTGATGACTTCAGCAGTCAGGAAGGGTAATTCCAGGAAGACAGCATTGGAGTAGGTCAGCAGAGGTCAATTCTCTCACAGAAACAACAGAGGAAGGGCAAAAAGTTGTCCAAGGGAGCTCCTTTGGGGATTTGGAGACCAGGAGAATACTGCACATTCTACAGGAGGGTAAGGGACAAAGAGACAAAGAAGCAAAAATAAAAACCATAAGTTGCTAATACCCATGGCCGGGAACAGTACCCATCCCCCATCCTCAAGGTGAACAACCTGGATAAAACCTATGGCTCACTGCAGCCAACTGAGGGGAAGAGACATCTTCCTCCCTGGGAAGAGCGACAATGTGGTGGAAGGTGGAGAGTGGTTTCTCTTCAGGGAATTTGGCCAGCACACCCTACTTTGAATCTCAGCTCTGGCAAGACTAGAATCACCTGTGTAGAGGTTGAAAGAGACATCTCCATGGAAAGACTGGCTCACAAGCACCATCTGCTGGCCGGGTGGGAAACTGCAATAAGAAAAGCCACTTTTAGACGTGGCTCATCCCAGAGCCCTTGGGATAGTTTATTACTCCATTAATGAGTCCCTGGCCCTATTTTGATAACTTAAGTGGGGCAATTTTAAAGATTTAAAAGAAGTTGAACCAAAGATCAAAGAAGAGTCATGAAACAAAACCACTAGGCAAGAGAAACTGACCATCCAAGTAAATTCACCAACATATTCAGATACCTAGACATCAGCTAAAAATTACAAGCCATACTAGCAAACAGAAAGATGACCCAGCCAGCCAAAGGAACCAAAAATCCAGATAAGACACAGGATTTAAGACAACTAATCAATGGTAATCACACAAATTTCCTAGATCCAAGGAGTTGAAGGAAAATATGACTGAGATGAAGGATATTAAGACGACAGGGGGCAAGCATAAAGAGCAATTTGAAAGCCTGCAAAGAAAAGTAGCAGAGCTTTGGGAATGAAAGACACAATGGATGAGATTAAAAATACATTAGAGATGTGCTGGAGGTGCAGTTAATGTTGGGGTTTAAGATATATTTAGGGGATTTGAATCTCTGGACTGACAATGTGATAGCCAGATCCTGAGCCTCAACAGACTCCAGCACCTACAATCTGATTTATTGGACTTACCACACTCAGCTAAGATGGAGGTGAAGAAGGACAACCACCACACCATGGAGCCTAGAGTGATTACAACTGAAAATGGGAGGATTGCATCCAGCATCCAGGTGGAATCTGAGCCTCCTCTTGACATAAAGGTGCAATGGACACAACCAAACCAGTGTCCACATAGAAGAGGTGGCATTGGATTGGGAAAAGTGGACATAATGGACAAAGGGTATGGGGAAAGGCAGGAAGAGATGAGAGGTGGAGGCGTCTTCGGGACATGGAGCTGCCCTGGATGGTGCTTCAGAGGTAATCACCGGACATTGTAAATCCTCACAGGGCCTACATGATGGAATAGAGGAGAGTATGGGCCATGATGTGAACCAATGTATATGAGGTGCAGAGGTGCCCAAAGATGTACTTACCAAATCCAATGGATGTGTCAGGATGATGGGAACGAGTGTTGTTGGGGGGGGGGGAGAGGGGGGGTGGGGGGGTGGGGTTAAATGGGACCTCACATATATATTTTTAATGTAATATTATTACAAAGTCAATAAAAAATAAAAAAATTAAAAAAAAAAAAAAAAAAACATTAGAGAGAACATTATGTTGCACAAAGCAAGCCAGACACAAAAGAACAAATACTGTATGATTACATTACTATGAACCAAATATATTGTGTAACATATTGTATGATTTTTTTAAAAATTACATGTATCCAGTACATTTAATTGATAAATGTATGTTTTCATTCAGGAAAAAACAACAAAAAATATATAATGTAAGGCTTTTCTTCCACATCAATAAACACATGGGCCAATTTTTGTACATAAAGTTCTATTGACACAGCCTACATATATATATATATATGTATGTATGTATGTAAATTAGAAGCATATAAGAGCAGATTTGAATTGATGGAAGACGGAATTAGTGAACTGGAGGACCAAGCATCTGAACTTGAAAAGACAGGAGAATAGAAATAGAAAAGAATGAAGAACAGGGTTTTAGGGAATTGAATGAAAATGGGAAACACTTAAATATACACATTATTGGTATCCTAGAAGGAGAAGAAAATGGAAAAGCAGAAAGAATATTTGAGGAAATAACGATGGAAAACTTCCCAACCCTTGTGAAGACATAAATAACAATACCCAAGAAGAACAGATGGTGGCACTGATCTCTGCAATCTCTCCAAGAACCCGTTATTGCTTTTGATATACTATTTGCTAGTAGGGGCAGTTATAGTGGCTTTGACTCAGCCTTTCTTACCATAACAGTCCTCACTCCACAAGTCAGGGAACCAATGTGGGGATTCTGCTGAATATGTCTATTCCAATTATGCATTCCTGAACTGGGGAAATAACCAAAGAATGGGTCCAAGGACTCAGTGGACCCACTGTGAGATGGACCTGAGTTAGAACTCCAGCAATTTACCTCACTGTCCTACCTCGGGGTATATCAACTCTCCAGCCCTATGTCATAAAATTGTCCACAGGAATCTTGATCATTGCTCCCTCCCAGAAGACATCACACTAGTCCATTATATTTATGAAATGTTGATTGGACCTAGTGAGCAAGAAGTAGCAACCACTCTAGACTTACTGGTAAGGCATTTGTATGTAAGAGGATGGGAGAGAGACCCAACAAAAATATTGCAGTAACCTCAGTGAAATTTCTAGGCGTCCAGTGGTGTGGAGCATGTCAAGACATCCCTTCTAAAGTAAAGGATAAGCTGTTTCATCTGGCCCTTCCTACAACCAAGAAAGAGGCACAATGCCTGGTTGGTCTCTTTGGAATTTGGAGACAACATATCCATCATTGGGATGTGCTACTCTGGCCCATTTACATAGTGACCAGAAAAGCTGCTAGTTTTCAGTGGGGACAGGAACAAGAGGAAGCTCTAAGACAGGTCCAGGCTGCTGTGCAAGCTGCTCTGCCACTTGGGCCATATGATTCAGCAGACTGGCTGGCCCCTATAGAATCACAAACCATACTCTTAGGATTTTGGAGTAAAGCCTTGCCATTCTTGCAGATAACTTCTCTCCTTTTGAGAAGCAGCTTTTGGCCTACTACTGGGTCTCAGGAGAGACTGAATGCTTAACCATGGGCTCATCACGTTATCATGAGAGCTGAGTTGCCTATCATGACCTGGGTGTTGTCCAATTCACCAAACCACAAAGTTGGGCATGGACAGCAGCAGTCCATCATAAAATGGCAATGGTACAAACAGAGCCTGGGCAGGTCCTGAAATCACAAGTAAGTTACATGAAGACGTAGCCCAAATGCCTACTGCTGCCACTCCTGCCACATTACCTTCTCTTTCCCAGCCCACAGTTATGGCCTCTTGTGAAGTTCCTTATAATCAGTTGACTGAAGAAGTGAAAACTCAGGACTAGTCTACAGACGGTTCTGCACAATATGCATGTACCACCCAAAAGTGGACAGCTGTAGCACTGCAGCCCCTTTCTGGCATGTCACTGAACGACAGTGGTGTGGGGAAGTCCTCCCAGTGATTAGAACTTCAAGCAGTGCATTTTGCTTGGAAGGAGAAATGGCTGAAGTACATTGTATACTGATTCCTTAGAGATTTGGAAGGAACATGATTGGAAAACTGGTGACAAAGAGGTCTGGGGAAGAGGTATGTGGATAGACATTTCAGAATGGGCAAAAAAACATTAAGATATTTGTGTCCCATATGAATGTTCACCAGAGGATGACTTCAGCAGGGGATGATTTCAATAATCAAGTGAGTTAAGATGACCCGTTCTGTGGATACCATTCAGTCTCTTTCACTAGCAACTCCTGTCAATGCCCAATGAGCTCATGAACAAAGTGATCACAGTGGTAGGGATGGAGGTTTTGCATGGGTTCAACAAAACCTCTGTCCTCTCACCAACGCTGACCTGGCTACAGTCACTGAGTACTCATCTGCCATCAGTAGAGACCCCCACTCAGTCCCCAATATGTCACCATTTCCCAAGGTGATCAGCCTACTACCTGATGACAAATTGATTACATTGGACCACTTTCACCATGAAGTGGCAGCAATTTGTTCTAACTGGAGTAGACACATATTCCAGATACAAATTTGCCTTCCCTGCATGCAATGCTTCTGCCAAATGACTACCACGGACATTACAAAATGTCTTATTGGTGGCGGACTTGGCCCAGTGGTTAGGGCATCCGTCTACAACATGGGAGGTCAGCGGTTCAAATCCCGGGCCTCCTTGACCCATGTGGAGCTGGCCCATGTGCAGTGCTGATGTGCACAAGGAGTGCCATGCTATGCCGGGGTGTCCCCCGCATAGAGGAGCCCCACGCGCAAGGAGAGCGCCCCATAAGGAGAGCCGCCCAGCGATAAAGAAAGTGCAGCCTGCCCAGGAATGGTGCCGCACACATGGAGAGCTGACACAACAAGATGATGCAACAAAAAGAAACACAGATTCCCGTGCTGCTGACAACAACAGAAGTGGACAAAGACGACGCAGCAAATAGACACAGAGAACAGACAACTGGGGTGGGGGAGGAAGGGGAGATAAATAAATAATCTTTAAAAAAAAGAATGTCTTATCCACCACTGTGGCAAGGAACCCACTTCACAGCAAATGATGTGCAGGAATGGGCACATGCTCATGGAAGTCACTGGTCTTACCATGCTCCCCATCATCCTGAAGCAGATGGATTGACAGAAGAATGGAATACCCTTTTGAAGACTCAATTATGGTGTGAACTAGGTGGAAATACATTACTGGGTTGAGGCAATGTTCTACAGGAGGCTGTGTATGCCCTAAATCAGTGTCCACTCTATGGTGGTGTTCCTCCCATAGCCAGGATTCACAGATCCAGGAATCAAGAGGTGGAAATGGGAGTAGTACCATTTACTATTACCCCTAGTGATCTACTAGAAAAATCTTTGCTTCCTGTCACTGCAACCTTAAGCTCTGCTGTTCTACAGGTCTTAATTCCAAAAGGATGAATACTTACACCAGGAGACACAGCAATTCCATTGAACTGGCAAATTAAGACTGTCACCTGGCCACTTCGGGCTCCTCATGTCACTGAATCAACAGACAATGAAGGATATTCCTCTATTGGCTGGGATGATTGACCCTGAGTCTCAAGGGGAAAGAGAACTGTATCTACAAAATGGAGGTAAAGAAGTGCCTGGAATACAGGAGATTCCCTAGGGTGTCTCTTAGTACTACCATGCCCTGTGATTAAAGTCAATGGGAAACTACAACAACCCAATCCAGGTAATGGACCAGAAACTTCAGGAATGAAGGTTTGGTTCACCTTACCAGGCAAAGAACCACGGCAAGCTGAGGAGCTTGCTGAGGGTAAAGGGACTATGGAAGGGATAATGGAAGAAGGTAGTGATAAATATGATCTTTGACCATAAGACCAGTTGCAGAAACAAGAATTGTAAAGGTCATGTACATTTCTTCCTTGTTTTGTTATGTGTGTTTGTATATGTACATAAATATATTTGTTTTCATCCCATCTTATTCCCTTATTATATGACATAAGTTGTATTAGTTTCATGTCATAGTATTTAAGTTACAGGACATCAGGTTTAAGAGTGAATATGATCCAAGGATTTGCAACCTATTCTGGAGAGATTTAGGCATTTCTGGTTGTACACAGAACAGGTAAGTACTGTTAGGCAAAAAATATATCTGTTTTGTTTTTATTTAGAGATGAAGTATGGTTTAAGGTGATGTATATGGCTGCCAAGTTAACAAGGGTAGATTGTGATGATTAGGTTCATGTGCCAACTTGGCCAGGTAATGGTGCCCAGTTGTTTGGTCAAGCAAGCACTGGCCTAATTGTAAATTTGAGGACAATTTGTGGGCTTATATCATCATTAAGTTCATTGCATCTATGACTGATCACACCTACAATCAACTAAGGAGACTGTCTTCAGCAATAAGAGTTATTCTCATTCAATAAGGTGAAGGCTTTAAAAGGAAAAGTGATGATTTCAGCAATCAAAAGAGAGAATTTCCATCTCTACTTCAGTCAATCAGCTTCTCCTGGGAAATTTACTGAGGACCTTTAATGGAGTCCTGGCTTGCAGCCTGCCCTACTGAATGTGGACTTGTACATCCCTACAGTTGCTTAAGATAATTTTATAAAAATCTTATAATATTTACAGATATATCCTGTGGGTTCTGTTTCCCTAGAGAACCCTGAGTAATATGCTTGGGTTTTCAGCACATTTTTAGATACATATTTTATCTAGATATGAACATTGCCAGAAGGCAGACAAGAACCTTCTCCTATCAATTGCATGGACACATTGGGAGATGGAGGCTTTCTTACTGCCTGCAGTTCCCAGGGTACTCTGCAGAGGCCACAGTCAGCTTACAGGGCCCTCAGATATTTTTTCTCTGATCCAGATTTTGCTTCAGGTCTTCTCTCATAATGATAAGAGGCCTTGGCAGCTGTGGCAGGAGAAGGGCGAGACACTACCTCAACCCCAGTTGGAGCCATCACCCTTAAACCCTACCACAAGCAACTCCTACCCAGGTCCTTTTTTTTAAAAAAGGCCACACTGGTTGGGTATAAGGAATGGATTAGAAGGAGGCAAGGGACAGTGCAAGTCTAGGTAAGGGATGATAGTGGCTGGGACTAGAGAGGTAGCAGAGGAGACCAAGGGAAAGGATGGGTTGATGTATGCTTTGGAGATAGAAGCAACAGGATAATTGATGGACGGGATGTTCAGTGGGAGAAAGGCAGGGTTTCTAGCCTGAGTAAATGGGTGAAATTAGATATTTACTGAAATGGAGAGAACTGAATGAAGAGATTTGGGAGAAGCTCAAGAGTTCAGTTGTGGACATATTAAACATAAGATCCCTGTGAAAGATTCCAGTGGAGATGCCCAAATCTGAAAAATGAGAAGGACTGGGCTGGAGAAATAATTTAGAAATCACCACCTCATAGAAAGCATTTAAAGCCATGGAATGAATAAACAGGTCTAGAGAGCAAGTAAATAAATTCCAAGTTAGAAGAAAAGCAGAATCTAGTAAAGAGACTAAGGACTGACCAGTGGCTGGGGGGTGGGGGGGGCCAAGAAGGGGGCAATATGTTTAACAATAATTTTAAACATTTGACCCCTCCTTCTGTTTGAAACATTGTTTTTCAAGATAGGAAAGGATAGATTTGGAACATAAAAGTCACAATGAGGGAAAGAAGAGGGGGAGGGAGAAAACTCTTCCCTCCCAATTATAAGTGAATATAAAGATGGAGGTAAATGCTTGTTCTAGTGCCTTCCTTCTCAAGAAAAGGAGTGAAAATTGGCAATGCTAACACAGGGAAGCAAATTGGTACAAACTTTCTTAAGATAATTTGGCTATCCATAATAAAAACCTTTATAAATGTGCATATCTCTTGATTCAGGGAATTCCTCTTCTAAAAATTTATCCTAGGGGTAATTAAAGGATTATGCAAAGATTTGGATACAAAGATAATGTTTTAAGAGCAAAAATATGGAGACATCTAAATGTCCAAAACTAACTGGTTAATATAACAGAATTCTAATACGGTGGAATAGTAAATACCACTAAAAATGATGATGTTGGGAAGAAGATGTGACTCAACTGATAGAGCATGTCTACCATACAGAGAGTCCAGGGTTCAATTCCCAGGGCCTCCTGACCCATGTGGTAAGCTGGCCCATGTGCAGTGCTATTGCACACAAGGAATACCGTGCCATGCAGGGACACCCCTGTGTAGGGGTGCCCCATGCGCAAGGTGTGTGCCCCACAAGGAGAGCCGCCCCGCATGAAGAAAACACAGTCCACCCAGGAGTGGCACCACACACACAGAGAGTTGACGCAGCAAAAAAATAGACACAGATTCCCAGTGCCACCTGTAATGCAAGTGGATGCAGAAGAACACACAGTGAATGGACACAGAGAGCAGACAATGGGGGGAAGGGCAGAGAAATAAATAAAATAAACCTAAAAAGAAAAAATTACTTAAAAAAAAAATGATGTCGAAGATGATTTAGAATATGCTACAGAAGGGGATTTTTGGGAAACGGACTTTGGCCCAGTGGTTAGGGCGTCCGTCTACCATATGGGAGGTCCGCGGTTCAAACCCCGGGCCTCCTTGACCCGTGTGGAGCTGGCCATGCGCAGTGCTGATGCGCGCAAGGAGTGCCGTGCCACGCAAGGGTGTCCCCCGGAGCCCCACGCGCAAGGAGTGCGCCCGTGAGGAAAGCCGCCCAGCGTGAAAAGAAAGTGCAGCCTGCCCAGGAATGGCGCTGCCCACACTTCCCGTGCCGCTGATGACAACAGAAGCGGGTGCCTCTGACGACAACAGAAGCGGACAAAGAAACAAGACGCAGCAAACAGACACCAAGAACAGACAACCAGGGGAGGGGGGGGAAATTAAATAAAAATAAATAAATCTTTAAAAAAAAAAAAATTATTTTCTTCCAACACATGTCAGGAAACTAAAGCACTGAGAGATTAAATGACAAAACTTCAGAAGGGAAACGGACTTGGCCCAGTAGTTAGGGCGTCTGTCTACCACATGGGCTTGGCCCAGTGGTTAGGGCGTCTGTCTACCACATGGGAGGTCCGCGGTTCAAACCCCAGGCCTCCTTGCTCCGTGTGGAGCTGGCCCATGCGCAGCGGTGATGCGCGCAAGGAGTGCCCCCCCACGCAGGGGAGCCCCACGCGCAAGGAATGCACCCATAAGGAGGAGAGCCGCTCAGCTCAGCACGAAGGAATGTGCAGCCTGCCCAGGAATGGCGTCGCCCACACTTCCCGTGCTGATGAGGACAACAGAAGCGGACAAAGAAACAAGACACAGCAAACAGACAGAGAGGACAACTGGGGAGGGGGGAGGGGATTAAATAAAATAAATAAATCTTTAAAAACAAAACAAAACAAAACTTCAGAAGCCAGCCTCTGATTGGTACATAATATCTACCTTCCAAACCTGTCCCTTTTTTTTTTTTTGGCACATTAAAACAATTATTCTAGTCATTACTATAGTTGACCATGAGTCCTTTGGCTAATGGCAAAAAGCAACTTGAAAGTGAGATGAACTTAACTTCAAATCCCAGCTCTGCCTCTTAACAGCTGTGTTAACATGGGTAAATTATAAACCTCTCAAAGCCTCAGTTTTCTTATCTAGAATGCCTATCTCTCAAGATTATTGTGAGATTAAATGAGATAATGGATGTTAAACACCCAGTACGTAAAAAATGCTCAATAAATATTTATGATTCACATCACTTTATGTAGTAGTGCTACTCAGTGTGGTGGAAAACTTAACAACACTGGTGTCAATAGAAATGCGAATTCTCAAATCTCCTCTGGGGGTAGAGCCCAGAAATCCATTTTAAAAACCTTTTCTGGTGATTCTAATGCCTGAAAAAGCTTGAGAGCAATGCTTTAAGGGATCCAACAGATAATTTATTTCAATTCTCTCATTTTACAGAAGAGTGAACTTGCTGAAAGTTACTCAGTAGTCTTGGGGCAGAGCTAAGATTCCAACTCCAATCACCTTATAATGAGTCTAAAGCAACACAAGAAATGGTAACGAAATGTGAAACTGCCAAGAGAATTAGAAAGAAATCAAGCTGCAAAAACAAAAGACATTCATTAAAATGTAAAATATATCCCACTTTCCGTCCATGGGCCCTAAAGTACATAATCATTAACACAACTGATAAGCAGATAGAATGGTATAAGCCTGTAAATCTGCCAAAATGTGAGATTTTGTGACCTTGCTGAAATGTTGAGCCACATGATTTTTGTTATACCCCTAAAAATATGAAACAATAAATAAATATAGCACAAGACAACATAGTGACTAAGCTTTCATTCTTCATTACTTTTCATTGTCAATAACTTCATCAAAGCCATGATGTTTACATTCGATAGTTCTACAAAAATCCTCTAGAAAAACACCATAAAATGTTTGCTCTTTCCTTTTAAAATAATTAGAATTACATTCTGACATATACAATGAGCAAACAGTATTGAACAAATGATACTCGACAATTTTCCACCAATTTCAAACATGTGGGCTTACATTCATTTACCTGTCTGTGTCTCTAATTTCAGAACTTTCAGTAATCCATCTTCACCACCACATGCTATGAATCCTTGATCCTTATTCCAAGATATACATTTCAGCTTCACGTTATTGGGAATGGCAATCTGAAAAGCAATCACAGCCATTCTGGCAACTTTTCACCGAAGAGAGTAGGAAATGTGTCTATAGGAGACGAAGGCTGAAGAAAATCCCCCCAGAAGGAAGAGCCGATGGACTTGCAGAAGTGTGAGCTATGAAACTGAACATAGTCCCCTAAGCTGGTCCGGGCCCTACCGTTTGGGAAAGGGGAGAAAAGGTGCACACGAGAAGACAGTGACTATGAAGGAACCCTGCGGGGGAGGGACCGGATGGGAAAACGGGGGGAAGGGCTATAAATCCACATCACTAGTCCATATTCCTTTCCGCACACAACATGCAGGCTACCCTTTTGTTATTACTTCCTTCTTGCCCCCTGGTGATCCAAAGAATTTAAGTCACCTGGATCAGCAACAGGTGGAGGACGAGAGAGAAAAATGGCGTGATCTCTTCTGTTGACCCTAAAGTACCCAGCGAGGGGCAGGAATGGGAGGCAGTCGTGGGAGAAGGCCGCTAATTCCGCCAAGGGCCGCGTGCGGCTCGGGCAGGAGGAGGTCTGGGGCTGGCCCAGGCAGGAAGGATGGACCTGGGATGGCGAACCCGCCGTCCCGCGGATGGAGACGCCCATTCGCCGACGGGCGAGAGCATCGCCCGCAGGATGCAGAAATGGAGGCGGCCTGAAAACTCACTTTCTTGCTCAAGTAAAAGAACATCCTCGGAACCGGAGAGGACGACCCCAGTCGTCAAGGCCCGCCACGGGTAACTTAGTCTAAGTCTCCAAGCCAGAGTACAAGCGGCTCTAGGCAGCGCCCGTCTCCCTGGCAACCGCCGACCGGTCGTATCCGGGGCGCCGAGAGACACTTCCGGTGTCGCCCTCGGGGGTCGTGCGCCTGCGCGGACGGGCGTGCTTGGCCGGCGTGGTCGTGGGTGGGAGTTGCTCCTCGGCTGGGTGCCCTGCTACCTGGCGGGGCGGATCGGTGGAGACGCCTCGCCTTTGACGATCACGGTCGAATTATGTAAACTGGGGCGCAGAAGCTTCCGTTCGAAGGGGGTCTCGGTGATTCGGTGTTTTGAGAGTCCCGTAGCCCCACTTTGTTGTAAGGGAAAAGCCAAGGACTGCATGTGGTATGCTGGCGACTTAGGGCGAGTGGAAGAGCACATGGGCGTTTCCAGTTCTTGCATACCTCACCTTGCGTCTTTTGGAACTTGAGAGCCCTCTGAAGCAACCAGGGGATAGGCAGAGGCTTTTATTCTGCTTGTCTTAGAATGCTGTAGGAGTTTATTTAAGTTGTTACTGCAGCTCCACGGTCTTTTTTTTTTTTCTTTTTTCATGTATGTGTTTTGACCCATTACAACATATAAACTTTGGGGCATAAACTCCCATTTTAAAATACTTGAGCTATGTGCTTGGTATTTCCTCTCCTGGAAAGGACTGTTCTATATTCCTTTCTTTTTCTATCATTTCTCTCCCCGCCCCCCCCCCCCCATTCTTTATCCTTTTTCAATGGCTGGAATAGTTACAGAACAACACAATCCAAGCAAAGCCACTCCAGTGAAATTTCGTTTTACCCATCTTTTGTGTATCTCTAGTTTTCCCCTTTAACAATATCCTGCAGCTACCAATATTGATTTGTATCATCTAATGCGTATTTTAGTCAGCAGGAACTAATTTCCCACGTGGAGTGTTTCCCTGTCTCTGGCAAATCTTCAAAGCCTCCTCTATGGCTCGCCAGCACTCTGAAGAGTTGACAGTTGATAGGGCCTTTCCTATCAAATCTAAACTCCATCTAAAATCCCTCAAACCAAAAACTCTTCACTGTGGTCCCCCTACTCTAAGCAAACCGGTATGTCTGCTGCATGTGATGGTTAAGTTCTTGTATCAACATGGCTAGGTTATGGCATCTAGTTGTTTAGTCAGGCAAGCACTGCCTGATTGTTACTTTGAGGATATTATGTAGATAGATTTATATCATTGGTTGGTTTGTCGCATCCATGGCTGATCATATCTACAATCAATAAAGAAGATTATCTTCGGCAAATGAGAGGAGTTTCCTCATATATATATATATTATATATTTTTATATGTATTTATATATGTATAAATCCCATTGGTTCTATTTCTCTGGAGAACCCTAATACACTCCCATCTGGCTCTGCTTCCAAGGCTTTTTTATATATCCTAAATTATTCCTACCTTCTTGGCCCATTGTGTCTCTAACCTGGCACTAATCAGATCTCCCTGAAGAATTTATTCCAAACTTAAACCCCAATCCATTCAGATATTATTTTTACCTATTTTCAATTATATTGGAATACTTCTTCAGCACCAAACTAAATTCCTTTTATTTTGTTTTATATATTCCACCCCCTCCTCCTTTTTGCTCATTGTCTACTCTGTGTCCATTCACTGTGCTCTCTGTCTGCTCATGTTCTCTTTAGGAGGCACCAGGAACCGAAGCTGGGAACTCCCATGTGGGAGAGAGTCGCTCAATCACCTAAGCCACCTCCACTCCCTGCATTGTTGTGTCTCTCATTGTCTTCCCTCTGTGTCTCCTTGCTTGTCTTCTCTAGGAAGCACCAGGAACCAAACTTGGGACCTCCCATGTGGTAGGCAGGCACCCAAATGCTTGAACCACATCCACTTCCCAATCCTTTTTTTATTATTATATTTTTAAAGATTTCTCCGCCTCACCCCGTTGTTTGCACCCACTGTCTGCTCCTTCTGTCGGTTCATTGTGTGCTGTCTGCTCATCTTCTTTTTAGGAGACACTGGGAACCAAACCCAGGACCTCTCATTGGGAGGGAGGCACCCAACCACCTGAGCCACATCTGCTCCCATCTTGTTGTGTCTTTCATTATGTTTCCTCATTGTGTCTCCTTGTTGCATCAGCTCACCATGCCAGCCCATCCTGTCAGCTCACTGTCTTGCTCATCTTCTTTAAGAGGCACCAGGAACCAAACTCAGGACTTCCTATGTGGTAGGCGGGCTACCAAACTGCTTGAGCCACATCTGCTTCCCAAGCTAAATTCTCAAGCAGGATAAATTGGCACCTGCTCATGTCGTTCCTATACTCAAATCATAAAACAAATCAGGATTATCTACCTGCTCAAGTTTAAAACATGATTGGTTTAGTTGAAGCTAGTTACTGATAGTCACAGTCTTTAAATACCTTTCCCTAGTTCTCATTCACTTATTCCCTTTATAGCACTATTTCTCTGTGATATATTAATAGATAATTCTATGGTGAAATAAGATGGGGTAAAAAATGGAACCATCATGACCTTTCAAAAATGTTAAGTGGGAAGCAGAAGTGACTCAAGCAATTGGGCTCCCATATAGGGAGCTGCCATATATTGGACTACCATATAGGAGGTCCAGGGTTTGATGCCCAGGGTCTCCTAGTGAAGGCAAGCTGGCCCTTGTGGGAGGCTGGCCCACACATAGTGCTGGCCTGCACAGAGTATTGCCCCACGCAGGAGTGGTGACCCACGTGGAGAACTGGCATAGCAAGATGACGCAACAAAAAGAGACTGTGGCAGAGCGGGGGGATTCCAACCTCGCTCAGGCCCAGGAGTCGGGGGGCTGCTCCAGTCGAACTGCTGGCGGGGGGTGCTCCGGGCGGGAGCACCGGTTCTCCAGGCGTGGGGGACGCGCGGTTGGGGAAAAACCACGGAGACCGCTTGAGCGCAAGAACAGGTCTGCTTTATTACGGAAGTACACTTAGCTATATAGGGTTGGGTAGAGGGAGGGGCGTGATGAAGGGAGGGTTGGCTAAGGGGCGGCTGTGGACAGGCTGAAGCTGATGGATAGACCTGAGGTAAGCAGTTACTGGGGAAGAGGGCAGATTGTGGGTTGGCAATATGGGCGGGACTGGCGGGAAGGACGGCGGGGGGCTGGAAGGGGAGGAGGGGTGGAGAAAGGCGGCAACAAGAGACAGAGAAGAGATAAGAGACACTGCAGAAAAGGGAGCTGAGGTGGTGCAAGAAAATGATTGCTACTCTCCCACTCTGGAAGGTCCCAGGATCAGTTCCTGGAGCCACCTAATGAGAATACAAGCAGATACAGAAGAACACACAGTGAATGGACACAGAGGGCAGACAATGGAGGGAGGGGGGAGAAATAAACCTTTTTAAAAAAATTTTTTTTTAGAAGTGACAATATGTTCCATATAATGTATACAAGTCTTTGATACATTAAAAATATTTATTTTGCATTCCTTTAAAGTTTATATTTTTAGTAGATTTTTGGTTTTTCTGAGTTTACAGGTGTAGGTTATATTTGCTTTTCAGAAGCTTATAAAATAAGCTCTTGGTTATTTTGTATGTGTAGATTATTCTGTGTTTTTCCCTCTCCCACAGCATACTTAGTCAAAGCCTTTCTGTTTAACCTAAACTTACAGTTTTAGACTCAAAAGCATGAAATTAAGAGTCTCAAATCTCATTCCGTCCTTTGACAAGAAACTTATATATTCAAAATAATTGGTAATTCAATCAGTTTAAGGAAATAAGTTTAATAGACAAAATTGATGAGTCATACAAAAAGACATGACAGTAACATAAAACGATAACTTGTTTATTGTACTAAAGATAATACAAACCAAAAGAGGAATTGAGTAATACACAATTTAATGGGTGGTTTTATTAGTTCTAAAAGTTATGTTTTAAGGCTGAAAAAAAGATGTGTATCAAATATATAAATGAAAAAAGTTAGGCTTATTATTAACATTAAAAAGACAACATACAGCTCTATGACTTGTTATAGCAATATTTATAAACGTAATTTTATCAATTGTTTCCTAAAGCAAAACCATAAACTAATGCATGATCGTCCTTGGTAAAAAGTTACAACACGTGTAAGTCACAACTAAACTAGTGCTATTTCCTTATACATTTCTTTCTAATTTCAGAATGAATTAAAAGTGACTGTAACGTTCAATTGATCAGTGTTAACTGTTTTTAGATTGTCTGTATTACAATACCCTGATCACAGCTTCAATAGTACTCCAGCTAAAACAAGCAAAAAACAAAGTGTTAAAAATTTTTTTCTAAATTTTATTTACTTCAATTATGTAAACTTTTTTGTATGTACTTTGTACAGTTTACACTCTCAGTAATAAGACTGGTTTATATTATAAATACTCTCAAGAGAAAATAGATCAACAGTTTCCACTGTGTATATATGGTTATCTTCCTAATATAAACATTTGAAAAGTAAATGGTGCAATTAGTAGATAAAGAAAGAAACATTAAAATTTTCATTCTATTTCCTGCCAACCATTTCACAGTCACAGTCTAAAGACACTACAGTTTGCTTTCAGTAAGAATCTGTGCATTTATTTCCTTGGGAAAATGTTGCTGATTCTCCTGAAAATCCTCATACTATTTATCCAGTAATATTCAAGAATTTGTAATGACAAATTATTAGCTGGTACACTGGAGATACTTAGTAAGTACCCGGAAGGATGAATAAGCTTGAAATACACCAAACTCGCCACATTTCCAGGTGAAAAGTCTAAGCAACTTAACGATGTATTTGTCCATATTCATTTACTTGCAACTTCTCCAAAATGCCATCCAGTGAGCGTTGTTAAGGCCAGTACCATTTATGTTTACACATCAGTAAGGTAAACTGTCAAACTTATCTCAACACAAAATGAAAGAAAACATTTAGTTCTATTTTAAGGGAAAGAAGCACTAAATTGTTCTCTTAGCAAAAGTCTAATTTAATCTAAAACTCAAATTCCATTCTTCAGAGACCATGATATAAAGCAGTACACTTCAAATGTTTTTGCTTATATATCCCCCAAAATAATTTTGGCAAATAAGTGCTCTTATACTTATTTAAGTTATATGAAAATCATTGCTATAAGCTTAAGTAGTAAAAAGAATATAATTTCTGATACAGTATAAATATGGACACTTCTAATTAAATTTAAATCTGTCTTTAAAATGTGTTCAATGTGTTTTTTTTTTTTTCTTTTTTGAGGTACTGGGGGCCAGGGATTGAACCCAGGACCTCATATGTGGGAAGCCGGCACTCAACCGCTGAGCCACATCATTTTCCCTGAGTTGGTTTTATCATTTGTTTTGCTTGTTGTTTGGTGCTTTTGTTTTATTTTTTGTTTTTTTCAGGTGGCACTGGGAACTGAACCCAGGACCTCCCAGTTAGGAGGCAGGCGCTCAATTGCGTGAGCCACATCCACTCCCTCCACTGTGACACTAATGCCATCCTGAACTGATTCCTACTATCATCATTATCTAACATAAAATTCTTAAAGTAAAAATGCTTGTATTTCCTTTCTACCTTCCCCACAGAATTTTATTCTTAGAGTCTTGGAAATCTTGATCACTGTTTTCTGCTCTTCTGGAATAAACTTATACAAACAACAATATATAATGGGTATATATGTATATATATTAAACAGTATATTTAGTTAAATAAATTGTAAGTTAATATTTGAGACCATAAGGCCTTGAATTTTAAAAAATCATCTGGGGAAGTGGACTTGGCCCAGTGGTTAGGGCATCTGCCTACCACATGGGAGGTCCAGGGTTCAAACCCCGGGCCTCCTTGACCCGTGTGGAGCTAGCCCATGGGCAGTGCTGATGCGCGCAAGGAGTGCCGTGCCATGCAGGGTGTCCCCCACGTAGAGGAGTCCCATGTCCCATGCACAAGGAGTGTCCCCGTGTGAAAAAAAAGTGCAGCCTGCCCAGGGTGGCACCACACACACGGAGAGCTGACACAAGATGATGCAACAAAACACAGATTCCTGGTGCCACTGATAAGGATAGAAGTGGTAACAGAAGAACACACAGCGAATGGACACGGAGAGCAGACAACAGGGGGCGGGAGGGGGGAAGGGGAGAGAAATTTTTAAAAAAATCATCTGGACTGAGTTATCATTTCCACTATTATTGTGAGCACATAATTGATCTAAGCAACAAATAAATTACTAATTTTGACCAAGAAATCATTAAAAATAAAAGGTAAAATTTAATTGGAAAGACATCTCTTCATTGGCTGGATTGGGGAAGCAGTGTTTATGAAGCCTTGATGAAAGGAATTGTTCATTTGTCCCTTTGACAATCTGGAGATTTTACTGTTCCAGGAATTGCATCTTCTATAAGACTCAGAGTAAGTGAGAAATATATGTCTATCTTGCGTAAAATTAGAAGAATGGTGATACTGAAACAGGAGATGGGATAAAGGAATGCCAACTGACTCCAAGTACTGTTTTAGATAAATTTAAGGACGTGAAAGATCTGGAAAGGGATTCCTTTAAAGCCTTCTGTGCCCCTCTCTCTGCATCCTCGTAAGGTAGACCTACTGTGGACTGAATTGGGCACCCCAGTCTGGACTTGGTCTTGGTGTGCGCCCTGGTGGGTGTGGACCCGATAGGACCTCTCCAAGGTGTTCCTTCAGGTAAAGGCCTGGCCCCCAGCATCTGGTTGGGCTCCCATCTAATTGCTGGAGCCCTTTGTAAGAGAGTGAAAGGCAGGTGGAGAGAGAAGCAGAAGCTAAAATCCAGAAGAGAAGGAGGGGACCTCCCCATGTGACAGAAAAGCAAGGAACCCCAAGGACTGCTGGCAGTCAGCCCTCAAATGCCACAGGCTTTGGGGAGAAAGCAGCCTTGTGCTGACCCCTTGATTTTGGACTTCTCCAGAACCGTGAGCCAATAAATTCCCATTGTTTAGGCCAACCCACTGCATGGTGTTTGCTTTAGCAGCCAGGACACTAAAACACCTACCCCAATTCGCATACCCCTCCTATACAGGCCCTCAGAACAGTTCTTTAACTTGAGCTGTGCAGAGAAAAAGTACTTTTCCTAAGCAACTCCTTTGGCTAAAAAACTGGTTTTGAAAGTTTATGAGACATAACTACGTTAAATAATGCAATCTGCTTTTGGAACACGTGGACAGCTAAAATGTACAACTGTGTAATCTGAGATATGACCCCCTATTACTCAGCTGATCGTTTTGTACATGTACAGATTCTGAACTAAGAAAGCCACAGGAAGGCATCAGCATGACAGCGCCATCTGTTACATACCTGCTCATCTAGGAGCATAGAGAGTGGAAAAGCACTGGGAAAGAAATCGGAAACTTACATTAGCTATTCAATGAGTGAAATGGTCTATTAAATCATTTAAAAAGCACTCTGATTTATGGATTTTTTAATTATGTATTTCTACTCCTCATCTTAAAACTTAAAAAGAGGTAAGGCACTCGTCCTGTGGAATGTCCTAAAATGTTTGGTTCAACGTTAGTACCTACGTGGGCTTCAAGCAGAAGTAGAAAAGCTTCCAGAAAGGATATGTTTGCTGTTCAGTCTCTGGAGAGAGGAGCTGACCTTTTCCTGGAACGCCAGTGTGGCTGCACATCCACAAGCATCTTCAGTGGAAATGAGTCTTCGTGCCTCTTCCACGGCTGGAGATATTGACAGTACAAAAGGTACCTTATTAAGAATTATGACAAAGCAGGAAATCTATGACTCAATATTCCCCATTTTTGAAACTTACATGAAAGAATTTGTCAACAGGTATAGTTATAAGAGAAAACAGAAAGAGGAGGAAATACTTTGGAATTTTTTTCTTTATGGTTTTTTTTTCTTATTTTTTTGTTTTTTATTTTTTTTACTTTAGAATTTTAATATCACAGAAAAATGTATATTAAGAGACATTGGGGTAGCTGATGTGACTTGGTGGCTGAGCACCAGCTTCCCACATACAAGGTCCCGGGTTCAATCCCCGGCCCCAAAACCTCAAAAAAAAACTTAAAAAAAAAAAGAAGAGACTTTGGGAGAAAGTTTACAATTGTCAGAGCCTGATGGGTATGTCAGTGTTCATCATATTATTCTCTATAGTTTTGTATTGTCTTGAAATTTTCTATGATAAAAAGTAAATAATGAAAAAAATTAAAAAGAAGGCATAGGGAAGAGCCAAGTACACAGCGATAACACAATGAATCTTGTCATTCGGTGTCCTCAATAAGAAAAGGAAACAAGGAAAACAGTCCTTTATTTGTGTGGCCAAAGTGTTTCAAAGACTAAAATTAGATAATTCCCAATTTCCTATACAAGACTGTTGCTATTCTATCAAATGGCTTGAATTAAGAATTCTACATCTTACCCATAAATATGCTGGAACTAAAAATCCAGGTCTGTGTTGACAGTTAAGCAAAACACCTGGGAGAGTGACTAAGCCAACTCCTATTTCTTTCCGTAATTCAGTGAAGCAGCTTTTCCTATTCAATACTATAGCCCCTAAAGCTGCCCACTAAGAATAAGACTAATTTCCCAGATCTGAAGGCTGATATAAAATATTCCAATCAAATAATACTATTGCCTGAAGATAGGAAATGGTCATTTGCTCCAACATTTCCCCCCACATTCTACAAAGGTATGACATAGGGCTGAGGACTATATATTGACTTGGTGAAATATCACCTATCTATCTACCCAAATGTTACTGACTGATTTTGGGACAGCCAGCTCAAAGCCCATCTCTATCAGTAGATTAATTAACCAGTAAACCAGGAAATATCAAATATCAACTGCATACCCATCATTCCTGTATAGAATATAAGAGCAATATTCGGAATGCTTCCCTAGTGTCTGTCTTGCCTGATGCATCTATAAGCCCTAAGAGGGCAGAGGTTATGATAGAATTGGGCAAGTCAGTCATTTTGTAAGAGATTATTTTTAGTTTCATTTGGAACCAATTTGAGTTGACCCAGAGGGATATCTTAATTAAAATACCTCATAGAAAGATAGAAAACTGGGATGGAATACAGTTCAAAGATGGTGATGGATCCACTCACAATAGCATCAAAAAGAAGAAGATACTTAGGACTAAACTTAAGAAAAATGCAAGACTCACACATTGAAAGTCTGAATTCCAGCAATAGACATTAAAAATTTCAAAATAGTCAGGTTTCAACAAAAGTTAACAGAAAGAAACAGGAAGCAATGAACCAGCAAAAGAGAAGATTAAAGGATTAGAAGCCATCAGTGTTGACGACCAGTCCTGGAACATACCAGACAAAAGCGCTTCAAAAATAGGCCTAAATATACTCAATGAGCTAAAGGAAAACATGGACAAAGAACCTAAAGGAAATTAGGAAAATGACAGATAAACACAGAAAAAAAAATCAATAGAGAGACAGAAATTATGAAAAGGAACAAACTACAGCTGAAGAACACAATATCAGAAATTAAAAATCCCCTAGAGGGGTTCAAGATTGGAGCTGGCAGAAGAAAGAATCAGAGAACTTGAAGACAAGAGAACTGAACTCAGTCTAAGGAACAGAAAGAAGAATGAAGAAAAGCGAGCAGAGCCTAAGGAACCTGTGGGACACCATCAAGTATATCAACATACATTTTGTGGGAATCCCAGAAGGAGAAGAAAGAGAGAAAGAAGCAGAGAGAATATTCAAAGAAATAATGGCTGGAAACTCCTCAAATTTAACAAAAGACATGAATATTCAAATCCATAGAGGCAGAAGTAGATGAGAGGTTGCCAAGGCCTGGGAGGAGGGAGAATGAGGAGGGACTGTTGATGGGTTTGAGTTTCTTTCTCTGGGGGCAATGAAAATGTTCTGAAATAAGATAGTGATGATGGTTGCACAACTCTGTGAATATACTAAAAACCATTACATTATACACTTTTTAAAAGGGTAAATTGTGTGATATGGAAATTTTATCTCAATAAAGCTATTATAAAAAACTTTAAAAAAAAGAAAGCTGAAAAATGGAGCTGCAGACTTAGGTCTTACGCCTGGAAGGGAGGCGCCTCTCCCTACACAATTTCTCAGGCCTTCAGTGGGGTCCTCTCTTTCCCTGAATATCCACCGCCTTTAACATCCCCCACTCAGGTAGCATCAATTTTATGTTTCCCGATAATAATAATAATATTTCCCTCTGGGGCTATTTGTCTCCATTCCTTCCTTGGGTCATAGGGTACTAGATAAATAACAGTAGCTCCAAAAATATTTGCTGAGCAAATAAGTGAATGGCTAAACAAATAAAACAAGCCAGTCGTCTAAACCATTATTCGCCATGCTAGATTTCTCACCTTCTAGGAAGAAAAAAAATAGTCCAGCACAGATTTAGGTAGGGTGATAGGACCCTCACCTTCTCAAATTCTACAAGTAAGCGGCTCCTCATTGCCCTCGACCTCCCCAGGAAACTGATCCACACTTTTGTTCAAATAAAAAAATATTTACCAAGAACCTAGGATGTGTCAGCTGCTCTGATAGATGCTGGGGATACAGACAAGATCCCCGCCCTCTGGAGTTGGGATTTACAACCTGCTGGAGTATGAAATCACACGTCCAAGGCTCACCTCTTGACTTTTCTCCCCCCAGATCTGCTCCACACTCAGCCTTCCCATCGCAGTAAAAGCATCCCACCCCCCCATTTTCTCAGGTCAGAAATTGCAAAGGCATCCTTGGTCCTCCCCGCCCCATCCCACCCATCCCACCCTGTTCATTCTACCCCCAAAGCAGACCTTGAATCTGTTTGCTTCTATCCTATCACGACTGTCACCATCCCAACCCAAGCCTGGACCCCGGCAGGAGCCTCCTGACTGCTCTCCCACTTCTGTTCTCCGCACTTTGGAGGGACTTTGAAATATATAACTAACCACTTTACACCTACGACAACGGCTATGATAATAATCCTTTTAAAAAACAGAAAATAAGTACTGATGAGGATGTGGACAAGTTGGAGCCCTATGCACTCCCGCCCGCACCCTCCTAAGGGAGGGTACGATGGTGCAGCTGCGGGGGAAAGCGTGGCAGTTCCTCCAAAAGCCAAACACCGGAAGGCCATGTAGCACCACTTCCACTCCTAGGTGTATTCCCCAAAGAAGAGAAAGCTGGTACCCAAACAAACACCTGCGCACGCAGTCACAGCAGCACCCTTTACAAAGCCCAGATGCCCATTAATGAATGACTGAAAAACCGTGCCTTGTGCAGACAACGGAATATTACTCAGCCATTAAAAAGAATGAAGTATTGAGGCATGCTACACCATGGGTGAACCTTGAGGACATCATGCTAAATGAAAAAAAAAGACACAAAAATCACACACACTGTATGTTCCCATTTATATGAAACATCCGGACTATGGAAACCTACAGGACAACACAGAATGGTGGTTGCCGGGGGACGGGAGGGAAGGAGGATGGGACTTTGCACAACACAACCTTTGTACGACTAAATGCCCCTGAGTGTTCACATTAAAATGGTTAATTTTACGTTATGTGAATTTCACCTCAATTAAAAAAAAATGTTCCACTGCTTAAAACCTTTCAATGGCTTCCCATTGCACTTAGAATACAACGTAAACTCCTTTTTCTCAACCCAGGCTTGGCCCCTGCCTCCTCTCCACACTCTCTTGGGCCACTTCCCCCGGCCCGCCAGGCTTCCCTGCACCGGCTGCCTTTCATGTCCTCTCACCGTTTAAGCCGCTACACCGTCCTTTGCATTGCTCGGGCTCATTCTCTCCCCACCATTGCAGACTCAACCTAAATACTGCTTATCCTCTGGAGCTCAAACGTCACTTCCTCAAAGAGGCCCCCCAACCTGCGGGAGACACCCCTGACCCCCATTCTCCCAGCACCCTATTCTCTCCCATGTTGCTCTTATTTGATTTGTAAATGTGTTTTTACTTGCCTTTTCCCCCATACTCTTATCAAAACCGCATGCATTTTGTTCGTGCCTGTATACCTGGTGCTTAAATTACAGCACTATATTTATCGAAAGGATGAAGGAACGATTGAAGGAACACACACGAGTAACTACAACACAAGGTGACCTATGCGAAAAGTGAGGTCACAGTTCAATGGATGAATAAAGGGAATTCTGGCAGAAGAAGTAGCCACAGAAGTTAAAAAAAAAACAAAGCAAAACATTATTTTGTAATATCAGATTTAAATAAAGTAATTTATGTAGCACATATGTAAGTTATGAAGCCTAATAAAAATAAACACCAAAAAACCTACTTTCTAATTTAAGAAAGCATTACTGCTACTGATAAGAAGACATCATTTAAAAAGGGAGAAGATGAACCACAACCTCGGAAGATATTCGCAACAGATAAAATCAACAAAGATTTCGTATCCAGAAATGTGAAGAGTTCCTATGAATCGATGAGAATAAAACAAATAACCCAACAGAAAAATAGGGAAAGGTCATAAAGAGCATTTCCAAAATAGGAAACACAAATGACCAATAACCATAGGAAGAGATGCTTAGCCTCAGTAACCAGGAAATGGGAAAACAAAGACCACAGTGAAATACTTTACATCTGCAAGGCTGGCAAAAAATTTAATGCAGCAATACCAAATGTTGGCAAGATTTCTATTCTTGAATTTCTTTTATTTTTTAAGGAGGTACCAGGGATTGAACCCGGGCCCTTGCACACAGGAAGCAGGAGCTCAACCACCGAGCTACACAGTTCTTGAATTCTGACCATCAAAAATAGTGAGGGGAATGGACTGCAGCAAGGGATGCACACTAGAGCGTGCCGGGCACATTCTTGGAATAGCAAATAGTCCACTGTGGCTGGACCACAGGACTGAGGAAGAAGGAGCGAATCTGAAGACAAATACAATGGAAAAGAAGTCTCAAAAGACAGGATGGGAATAGATGGTGGAGTGTGGAACGCCTGGCTGAGGAGTGAAATCATTTTATTCTGTAGACAACTGGGCACCACTGGAGGAGCCCAACGAGGGGAAAGCCACAGAGTGAAGAGAGGAGAGCATTCTCCTCCCTAACGGAACAGGCATAAAGGGCAGCCTTTACCTGAGCACGTTTTCTTATCTTCATTCAAGGTGTAGCCAGGGAAGCAGTCGCAGGAGTAGGAGGTGGGCCCTTCATTCACGCAGACCTGCTGGCACCCATGGGTGCCCAGAGCACACTTGTCACGCACTGACCATTGAGTGGTGCCGGAAAGAAAATATGGACACGTTGAAATAGACAACAAAACAGACAGAAAACAAGCTTCAGGTGGAGGGTGGGGAGCGGGGGCGGTGGGGAAAGCCTCAGTGTGGTGGCAACAAAGGCTGAGAACAAACTCTCCAGTAATCGGGAACGAATCCCCCGTGTTTCAGAAGGAGCAAGCCTTTCCTTCCCATGTCTCCCCTCTTTTCAGCCTCGGCTTTTATTGCCTACACCCCTTTCCTTTTTATTTCTTGTAGACATCTTGTAAATGACATGTAGACATCTTCTCTTTGTTTATACCAACAGCACTGGGGCTGCACGGACTCTTGATTATATTCCAGAAC
Source organism: Dasypus novemcinctus (assembly GCF_030445035.2). Classification (NCBI taxonomy): domain Eukaryota; kingdom Metazoa; phylum Chordata; class Mammalia; order Cingulata; family Dasypodidae; genus Dasypus; species Dasypus novemcinctus. The sequence continues at coordinate 10,093,355 of NC_080697.1, forward strand.
TTACTTCAGCCTCTCCTGACACCCGTCAACACCTCCAGCTATCCACGGACCACCGCCAGCACCGTCAGCACCAAAAATAATTCATTAGGGCCCTATCTGCAAGTGAACTGAGTTTGGAGCTGCACAAAAAGGACTCCATTGGTCAAGGGCCCACTCCCAGTAGCTTACAAGGTGGACTGGGGACACGCGCACACACACATCAGCAGTTAGAAAAATAATAATCAGAAAGCACATGTTTGGGCATTGAAACACTCATTATTTACCCCAAGTACACACTTCGGGGATGAGGACAGTTTGCCCAAATTTGGGGGAGAGTAGAGACAAGTATTGCACTTTGGCCCAGGATGAAAGAAAACAGCCACCCCCCTTTTAAATGAGAAGGGCTTCCGGGGAGACACAGATGCCCCTTCTTCTGCCACTCAGGAGCCAAACCACTCTGTGCCCCTCTAACTCTCCTCTCTAATGTTCTCCCAACCTTCCGTGGCTCACGAATGCCTACGGAATAGCTTGACTTGAAAAGCAAGACCCTATTCAATGTCTGCATCAATTGCTTTTCCAACCTTGACAATAACATCCCCCTTCATGCTACAGTTCTGATATTTCCAACAAAAGGCCTAATAAAAGGCAGTTTCTTTTTTCAAACGTGCCCCCACTCACTCGCTCTGGAGGTCACTGGGCGTGCCAGTATCCCTCAGCCCCTTACCTGGGGCTCCCCATTTGCTGCTGCACCAGGGAAAAGCAAGGCCTAAAAGTGGCCTGCCCATGCTACACGCCCCTGCTCAGAAAAGCACTCGTCATCACTTTAGAGAAACACGGACTTTCCCACCCTCTCGTCTCTCTCTTCCAGCGCTCTTTTCCACCCTGTTCTTTGGGCAGTAGACAGTATAGCTTCCTGGGTATAGGCATAGCCTGGGTTCAAATCCTGACTGTGCTACTTACTGATGGAGTGTCCATGGGCAGGCTACTTAACGTCTGTGCCTCAGTTTCCTTATAAAGCCGCTATGAGGATGAAGTGAGTTACCATGTGTGTAACCCAGGAGGCAGTGAGGAACATTAACGATCTTTATCTTGGACCCTGGCCTGGAGCGGTCAGCTTTAAATGAAAATTTATTTTTTTTAAATAAAATGTTTGATTTTATTTCACAAATTCTGTTTAAATGTTTTTAAATGTTGTTCTCTGTTGTTCTCCCAGCCCTTCAGTGGCCCTGGCAGCCCAAAGCACACCCCGGAGGTGCGTAACCGTCGGAGAAGGGCTGCGGGGGTGAGACCCCTGGCTCAGTCCTACTTCCCTGAACAAGCCACCGAGAGCCTCTCCTGTCCTCCGGCTCGCGGACGCCTTTCGGAGACCCTGGCAGTGCCCTCTGCTTCCTCTCTGCACCCAGGCCTTACGCTGCCCAGAGCAGACGCTTTTGCTCACTTATCTCCCCGCAGGGCCGACCACAGTCGCTCCTCTTTTACTACCTTCGAGCTTCAAAGCAGGGAATTGCTGATCCGCCTTTCCCTTCACCTGTCATGACCAGAGCACGTAATAAATCTCTTCAGGGGAGAGGAAAATGTACATAAAATCTAAACCGGATTGAATGTGCCAAAACTAAGCACCAGTTGAGAGGCGGGCATTTCTGTGAGGAGTGTTTTTGCATTATAAAGCCCACTCTGTTCTGGCCATGGGTTTAAATCAAATTAATGGGGATTCGCAGTGCTTGACCAGGCGCATCGGCCAAGGCCCTCATAAAACGCAGCTTCATGGACCATAGATCTAGAAACTGTCAAAGAACTACCCGCTTCAGGCTTACTGGAAGGTCTGTGTGGGTCTAATTCAGGCGCTTACAAAGTCCCCTTGACAAAAAACCATCCAGCGTTAAGATGAATGCTACAGAAAAGTCCCAGGCCAAGTTTTAACTGGAAAAAGATCAGTCCAACCTATCACACCGAAGTCACTGTCCAACTAACTTCCTTGAAAGTTTCCTATTTGCTTTAAAAGTCCCCAGCGTATGCATTAGAACATTTTCCTGGAGAGAGACCTGACATTCACCTCGCTTTCTCAGATCCCCCACTCCCCGCCCAATGCCCAGCCACTCTCTGAAGTGACTTGTGTTGGCAAAACCCGGTGAGGCCACTGCTGTCTGCGCAACCAGGGCCGAGGGCACGAGCCCGGCCGCACGTCTGAACCCTGATTCTTTGGGTTACCTTGGAGAAGCTCTCGTTGGGTGAAGGGACAGCGGATTTCACTGCAATGCAAGGAGCCAAGCCAGACAGAGTGTTGCGCGAAGCCTACCTGAGCATGTTTTTTTATCTTCATTCAGAGTGTAGCCCTCGAAGCATTCACAGTGGTGAGAGCCCGCTCTGTCACGCACACAAATGTGCTGACACCCATGGGTGCCAGGAGCACATGGATCCTGAGCTGTCAAAACGAAGTCCAGGAGAAAAGAGATAAGAGGAAAAGTCCTTTTTCACCCATTGCTATAAACTGAATTGTCCCCCACACGCACCCCTGTCTATAGACCTCTGATACCTCGGAATGTAGCCTATTTGGAAATAGGTTCGTTTGAAGATGTGTTAGTTAAATTAAGGTGTAATTAGTTAAGTTAATCCAATACGACTTTTTTTGTTGCAAGAAGGGGAGAAGAGACAGACAACAGAGAGAAGATGGCCATGGGACAATGGTGGCAGAGATTGTGCCAAGGACACCCGGCAACCAGCAGATGCTGAGAAGAGGCAGGAGGGACCCGCCCCTCCGGGCTTGAGGGCGAGCAGGCACCGCCGACACCTTGATTTCAGATTTCCAGCCCCCAGACCAGCAAGAGAATCAGTTCCTGTTGTTCTATGCCACCAAGTTTGTGGTAATTTGTTACGGCAGATAAATATAGAAACCTTCTTCTTTACGGCTGGAAATACCTAAGAGGAAAACCTACCTGAAGCGGTTCAAACCCATTCATAATATTTGCTCTAACTACAGGGTGGCTGAGTTAAAGAAAATTTTACACAGGTAATAGCTGTTCGGCTGCTTTCTCCACTTCTTTTCAAAATATTGAGTGTTGAGTTTTAACAATCTATCTCATAAGCATTTTCTAAAACATTCCTTTTAAGTTTTTGGTATGTATCCTAAATTAGATGAAATTGACAGTTGTGTGGCTAATTAAACTAAATTCAGAAAACATAGATTTGCAGAGTTTGAAGAAACAGTTCAACCCTCTCTTATGATAAAGGAGGAAATTGAGCCCAAAGGAGACTACATGAGTCAGCCAAAGAGGTGCTGATGCAAAGTACCAGAAATCTCCTGGTTTTTATAAAAGGCTGCGAGGGTTCAGCCTTCCTTCTTTCTCTTAAGGCTCTGTGGTCCCAGCTTCTTCCAGGGCGTGTTTCTCTCTGGGCTCAGCTGCTCTGCTCTCTTCACGAGGTCCGCTGTAGACTATCAGGCGAATGGCTCAGCTCTCTTCCTGGGGCTCTCCCCTTTTTCTCACGTATCTGCTTCTGTGTATCTACTTTTGTCTTCTTGATTGAGCATCCGTTTATATGCCCACCAAAAGGGTGGGGACTCAAACTGAGTCACCCTAATGACATGGTCAAACAAAGCCCTAATCTTAACGTAATTTAATCAAAGATATCTCAGCTGAATCTAAGACAATCAAAGGGTATCATGCCCATAGGAACAGACTTATGTTTACAAAAACAATCAATATCTCTTTTTGGAGTTTATAACTATCAAATTGTCACACTCCACCCTCTGATTCCAAAGAAAGAAATTACAATATTTTTTTAAAAAACACCTTAAATCCTTTCAGTTAGCAATGCTAAGTACAAACTTACATCACAGGGGTGGGGGGGTGGGGTTGAATGGGACCTCACATATATATTTTTAATGTAATATTATTACAAAGTCAATAAAATAAAAAAAATTAAAAACAAAAACAAAAACAAAAAAAAAACTTACATCACAGTTATTTATAGAAATGAAGTTTGTCTTGGGGCAAAGTCCCCTCTGGTGTAGGCTTCTGAAACTTAACAAAACAATTTATCTGCTTCCAATATACAAATGCACAGACAAAGGATAAGCATTTGCATAACCACAAGGAGAATTTTGGAGGGAAACATGAGTCACTGGACCCCTAAATTTCCGAAAACCTGCAGGGTTAGATTTCAAAGTCTGAGAGTATTTCTCAGGATGGTGGTTTCTTCTCATCCTTGTGGCCTCATGGGGCCCACTCTTTCCACAGGATTGCCCAATGGCCATTTCTTGGTTCCATCCTCATTAAACATCTGGGTGGCAACTGAGCACCAGACCTCACCCTCCAAGAACGTTGGGGTGATGGCCACACTTTACCCATTCCCTGGGGTAGAGTCTCATTCCCCTCAGGAGAGTGAGGTGGAGGCAACATTCTCCCTAATCTCTGGCCTACAGGCCCAACTCTCTCAGAACAATGAGTTGGCGACCTGCCCTTTCCTAATCTATGAGGGACAGGCCCACCTCTCTCATACCCACGGGATGTTGACCTCACTCTCCTCAACCCTTGGGGAATGTGCTCCACCCTCTCTGTAGCCTGGGCCAGCAAAACTCTCCCTGAACAGCGGGCTGGAACATCTACCCTCTTCAACTGCCAGGGCAAACTCACCTTCTCTGTACACATGGGTGGGGTCCCTCTCTTGGACCAAGGAGATGTCTTAATTCCAGATCTCCACTTCCATGGTTTTCCTTTTAGAGCCATTTTCCCTTCTCCTTCTCCCTGCCATGTCCCTCTTAGTCCAGGCTGACAGTAGTTTTGTTCATACAGCTCTCTCAAAAAGCTTGTTGGTTTAGGATGCAGGAAGCAGGGGTCCAAGCCATCATACAATAGGACTTTCCACAAGTCTTTCCTGGATAACTACATTTTCAATCCTGGCTTACAAATTCCAAGTTTAGTTAATTCCTCAAATGGGGCACTATCATCTGGAGCTCAATTTCTAGAGGCTTGGAATTTCCAGAATCCGTTTCTGGTTTCTTTGTGTCCAAAAATTCAGTTCTTAGCTTATCTCATCTAGCATTTTACTATTAGCTAGCTACAAGGAGAAGTCAGTCTGCATTTTCCACATTTACCTTGGAAATCTCCTTGACTAAATGTCCAAGTCCATAATTTTCAAATTCTACCTTCCATATAACACCAGGAGTCAATCTTGCTAGTTCTCTGTGACTTTAAAACACGGATCACCTTTCCTCCAGTTTCCAATAATGGTTTCATCATTTACTTCTAAGGCCTCATAAAAAGTCCCTTTAGAATTCATATTCCTTCCAATAGTCTCTTCAAAGCAATCTAGGCCTTTTCTATCAAGCATCTCACAATTCCTCCAAAAAATGCCCCTTACCCATTTATAAAACCACACTAGCACTTTGGTATTTGCAAAAGCACCACCACACTCTTGGTTCCAAATTCTGTATTAGTCACCAAAAGTGGTGCTGGTGCAAAGTACCAGAAATCTGTTAGTTTTTAAAAAACCCTTTTTATGTGGGATAGAAACTCACAATCACAAGGCCCTAAAGGGTCCAACTCAAGTCACCATAAGAGGTACTTCCTCACCAAAGATGGCTGCCGCTGCTGCGAGGGTTCAGCCTTCCTTCTTCCTCTTAAGGCTCCATGGTCCTTCTTCCAGGGCTTGTCTCTCTCGGGGCTCAGCTGCTCTGCTCTCTTCACAAGGTCTGCTGTAGACTATCAGGCAAATGGCTCATCTCTCTTCCTGGGGCCTCTGGACCTCTTCCGTGTCTGGGCTCTCCCTCTTTTCTCACGTATCTGCTTCTGTGTATCTACTTCTGTCTTCTTGATTGAGCATTAGTTTATATGCCCACCAAGAGGGCAGGGACTCAAACTGAGTCACCCTAATGACGTGGTCAAACAAAGCCTTAATCTTAAAATAATTTAATCAAAGGCATCTTAGCTGAATCTAAGACAATCAAAGGGTGTCATGCCCATAGGAACAGACCAGTTTACAAACATAATATCTCTTTTTGGAATTCATCAATAATGTCAAACTGCCACAGAGACGTACAGACCAGAGCCAGCCTGAAAACTCAAGATCCAAATTTTCACTCTGTGCACTTTCCTCTGTACCAATAGGATATTTTTAAACTACGTTTTTAGTTTTAAACTTCTCATTTTGAAATAATTTCAGACTTACAAAAAGTTGCAAAACTAGTACGCTCTAAAATTAACATATATTGTAAAACCAATATGCTTGTATAACATAGATAGTTTAATTATTAAAACCAAGAAGCTAACATTGACATAATACGATCAACTAATCTACAGACTTTATTCCAATTGTGCCAATTGTCCCACTCGTGTCCTTTTGTGGGTCCAGGAGCACATGATGCATTACACTGTCATGTCTGCTCCGTTCCCTTCAACCTAAGACATTTCCTCAGTCTTTCTACATCTTTCATGATTTCGACACTTTTGAAAAGTAATGGAAAATTATTTTGTAGACTGTCTCAATTGGGTTTCTCTGATATGTCTTTACCATGGTTCAACTCAGGTTATGTACTTTTAACAAGAATACCCTGGAAGAGCTATTGTGTCCTCAGTATATCAAGTACAGAGATACATGATGTTCACAAACATCTTATCACCGGTGCTGACGGTGCTTTGATCACTTGGTTTAGGGGTTCTGCCAGGTCTCACCCCTATAACGTCACTATCTTTCCCTTTGTAAGGAGTAAGTGTCTTGTAGAGTGTTATTTGATTTTTTTTTTAAGATTTATTTTTATTTCTCTCCCCTTCCTCCAACCCCCATTGTCTGCTCTCTGTGTCCATTTGCTGTGTGTTCTTCTGTTGTCCACTTGCATTCTTGTCATGCAGCACTGGGAATCTGTGTCTCTTTGTTAGGTCATCTTGCTGCATCAGCTCTCTGTGTGTGTGGTGCCACTCCTGGGCAGGTTGCACTTCTTTTGCATGGGCGACTCTCCTTACAGGGTGCACTCTTTGTGCATGGGGCTCCCCTATGCAGGGGACATCCCTGCGTGGCACAGCACTCCTTGCGCACATCAGCACTGCACGTGGGCCAGCTCACCACATGGGCCAGGAGGCCCTGGGTTTGAACCCTGGACCTCCCATGTGGTAGGCAGATGCTCTATCCATTGAGCCAATTCCGCTTCCCTATTTGATTTTAAACTTACTAACTTGCCCTTAGCATTTGGAAAGGACTGCTGGGACTGGGTACATAGAAGAAAATGAGTGACACATATACACATGTGCATGTGACACAACTATGTTACCATTTCTAACTTTTATAATAAGACTGAGAAAAAAGAAAAGCCCAAGGATGACGAGAGGAAAAGAGGCCATGTGGTCTGTCCATCCGACACTGGGTGGGGAGGTGGGGAGGGAGGGAGCACCCAAGACTCCTCCCCCACTTACCTGAGCAAGTTTTCCTGTCTTCATTCAAGGTATAACCTTCGTAGCACTCGCAATGGTAAGAGCCAGTCCTGTCGTTCACGCAGATGTGTTCACACCCGTGAGCGTTAAGAGCACACTTATCATTAGCTATCAAAAGATGATCAGGACAAATGGGGACACAGGGAAAGCAAATGAAACATAGTTTAATTATAGGCTCACACCCACACCCTCACAAGCACACACACGCAGAGTGGTGAAACATGGGGCAGCTGAGCCTGGGAGCAAGGGGCCGGGACAGGAGCTGGGAACCGACAGTCTACACTCGGCTCTTTCACCACCAGCAGCCCCAGCAGGTCTCTTCCTCTCTCTGGGCCTTAATTTCATTAGCTATAAATCAAGTTAGCTCGGTTAAATAATTGCTAAATTCTCTTCCTCTCAAAACATGCTTTCTAGGATTTGAAAAAAATGGGCCTGCTTCCCTTCCTTCATGAACTTTCTGCGAATATTCAGATGCCAGATGAGTGTGGCCCCCTCTAAAGTTCCTTCTACTTCTGGATTCCATGGGCAGGTCTGGTCACAGTGAGGCAGGATAGCTTGTATTTACGAAACAAAACCCAGCAAGGTGAGCGGAGGGAGCTCGGTGGTGAGCACCTGCTTCCCACATTCAAGGTCCCGGGTTCGATCCCCAGTACCTCCTAAAAGCAAACAACAACTAAACGAAGGAAGAAACCAACTCGGGGAAACCAATAGAGCTCGGTGGTTGAGCGCCTGCTTCCCACATACGAGACCTTGGGTTCAATCTCCAGCCCCAGGACCTCAAAAAACAAACAAGCAAACAAAAAAAAAAGGGAAAATTCCAAATCCTCAAAAGGACCAAGAGTTTCCTACCAGCCCTTTCTCCTCTTAACTCTCTTCTAAGGACTAGTAATAAGTAGCCTACTAAGGCAGATCTATGTATTTCCCTACTTTCCTCCATGTGTTCCTTTTCTAAACAAATTGTTCCTGAACAGCAGGAAACCAGCCAAAAGGCAGGTGGTTGCAGAGGGTTTAGAAGTCAAAGCCAGTCCAAAACCCGGAGAGAAGGTCCCCGGATACCTTCCAATCAGCCACCGCCCAGGCAGGCCTCACCTGAGCACGTCTTCTTATCGGCATTCAAGCTGTACCCTTGGCTGCACTCGCAGTGGTGCTTGCCTTCCCCGTCGCTGACACACACGTGCTGGCACTGGTGCGTGCCCAGCACACACGCGTCAAGAGCTGTGCAAAGAAGGTTTAGAACAGTCAGTCTGGACGCCCAAGCAAAATTTCAGATACGTCCCCCCATTTCCAAAAGACCTTGCTACTCCACAAACACAGAGACAAGAAGAAAGAAAAACAAGGAAAAAAAAAAAAGACATTGCTCTCCAGGCTCATTTCGATTCGATCTTTAGTTCACTGTAAAAATCGGCTATTTGTTTTCTGCCTCTGGCTTACTAGAAATACACCCCCCCCTTTCAGCTAGAAATGCTCCTCATTTGAAACTGCAGATTTTGCTGTAGACATTCTCAGAGGAGAAACAGCACTTTGAATTTGAAGCTGAAGCCAAACATTCTGACGGGTCAGACACCGTGATGTTTTATTCAGCTTACCCACCTGCGCAAGGAAAGGATTTTTGTTCCCCAGCCGCCAGAGACGCGGAGCACAGTGATGTGCTTTCTGAAGCTCTCTGGGCTAGTCATCCGCAATCTGGTTGCCAGGAGTCCTGCAGTTTGTGCCTAAACGGAATGCACAGGCATTCCCCTGAGCCCGGCGCTCGCCGGCACTTGGGCAGTGACACGTTCGGACATTCAAATCATGGAGGACAATGCCGGTCACTGCCTCAGGAATATATGGCAGGGTCTCTTGAGTTCAAATGCAGACATATACAACGGCCTCTACTCTACAAGGAGGACGAATGCATACGCTAAACCCAGACAGGCCAGAGGAACAGGGGGGAAGGGAAAAGAAATGAGATTCCATTAGCTAAAGTGCATCTCCAGCTCTTTGCTCCTGGAGCCATTTATCCCTCATTGGAGTTTTTTTCTTTCTCTAATCGCCTGTTTTGAAAGAGGAATCAATGCATTGAGTCATTTCTGAGACACCGAGGAGGCCTGTGGGGGGAGGCTGGCACTCGTGTGGCAGGTAAGCCGGCCTCCACCGTCCTTGGCATCAGGACAAGGCTAATATTTTCCCAAGAAGGGCCTTTTCATGGAATGCTCTTTCCAACCCGTTGACTACAGCAAGCTGCCCCTCAGTCTTCCTGCCATAGAGAGGACGTTTATCCCGCAGAACAAGGAGGCCTTTTGTACCAGAAGGAAAAGATTGCCACTCACCTCTCGTTACTGCACGGGCTTCGGGCCCTACCCCGGGAGTTGGCCTTGAGACCCAACTCTGCCACACAACAGCGTCCTGACGGAAAAGTTCTCGCCCATCGCCCACAAGCAAAGGGCGTTTTCCTGGGAGACAGTAGGCCCTTTTTTGGGGGGGAAACCAGTGGATGCCAAATAGATGTTCCAAGAGCCCAAGGTGGCTTGTGAAGACCCAGTGAACTGGGACAGGAAAGAGAGGGGGGATCTAGGCCACGGCGGGCTGAGACGAGGCCAGCCCTGCCTCAGACCACGACTGCACATCCCGTTTCCTAAAACACTGGTGAATTTAGCTATAAAGAATCATTTTTTTTTAAATTCTTAACTTAGATATAAAGTTGCTTTGTCACTTACCGTTGTAATTATCAGCTCCCTTATCTGCCTCAGCCCGCCCCCCACCCAGCCTGTTACCTGATGGCAGGGAGGGACTACCTTTACCTTTGCATCATCAGTGATCAATAAATGCACGTGGAATAAACGGCGCAGCACAAAAGCCTCTCTGCTTTCAAATTCACCTGCCCTAGAAACTAGTCCACACTTGCTTGGGTAATTTGAAGGAGCGCTTCGGAAGTATGTTCCCGAATGAGAAAAAGTAAAGTTTGAGTCCCATCAATTGACAGTTCTGACCCTTGACTAAAAAATTAACCCTAACCTTGAACGGATTCGTCTTCAAGGATTTGGCTAATTCCTGCTAAAAATCCTAATTAGATGAGCGTGTTCATATTCAAACCCCATCCGAAAGGAAAGAGGCGTAGAAGGAGAGTAACAGAATAAAAAACTCAGTTTCCTGCTAGCTCACAAGCGAGCTGGAACCCTGATCTCTCTGCCTCCTTCTCTGCCCGTCCCCACGGAATCATCAGAGGAAGAGCCACATCTGAGGACGGGAGCTTGTCTAGCGCACTGGCGACCCTTCCGAGGACAGCCCCCGGGCCTGTGTCCTGCGGGAGAACAAGCAGAGCTCTGTTCAATCCAGCGATGCTAACGCTACAGCAAAAACCTGGGGAAAAAATGTCGCGGTGAGGCAGAGGGGAGAAGAGAGGTGTCTCGAGTGTGTTTGTTTGTTTCTGACTGTCAGCGAACAGCAGGATCATTGATCCTGGATATTTTCAGACCTTCACATCTCTAATGCAAACACGAAGATTTTATGAGCACACCAAGTTATATATAATGCAGCTCTATATTCCTCGACCAGCCAAGTATGTTTGCGTTGGGAGGAAGCACCAAGAGAGCCTTGCTTATATTTAAGTTTCCCGTAAAAAATTTCCACCAAAAAAAAAAAAAAAGACCCGATCTCTTTTTCTATGGATACCCAATGTCTAGCTTTCAAGTTGGAAGCGCAGACTTACCGCAAAAAGTTTGCTGGAACCTGGAGGAGAGTTTCTCAATGACCCCGTAGGTCTCCACGTAGAAGACGTGGTCGTCCAGGGGCTCGCTGGCGATCACCTTGAGGGACTCCATGTCGGCCCGGTCCACGCCCACCGCGAAAAGCTCGATCCCGGCCGCCCGAGCCCGCGCCGCCACCTCGGTCACCTGGTCCTGGGGCCTCCCGTCCGTCACGATGATGGCCACTTTGGGGATGTTGGAGGCAGACCCGCGGGCCCCCGCCTCCACGGCGAAGGCCTCGTCCATGGCCGTCTGGATGGCCAGGCCTGACATGGTGCCCGTCGACAAGGGAGCGATGCGCGCCACGGCCTGCTTCAGGGACCGCCTATCCGAGTAGGTCTGGAGGCTGAACTCGATCTTCACGGTGCTGGCGTAGTTCACCACCGCCACCCGCGTGTCCGCCGCCCCGATGTCCAGGGTGTCGATGATGCGGGAGACGAAGGTCTTCACTTTGGTGAATTCCAGCGGCCGCACGCTCCGGGAACTGTCGATGATAAACACCAAGTCCAGGGGCCGGCTCTTGCACACACCTGCAACGAGAGCGGTGGAGAGCAGAAGGGATGAGGCAGCGATGAGACCACCACCGAGAGGGGACAAGCCTCACACCCGGAGAGCCCTGGAATTCGAGATGCCAGGTGAGGCGGCGGACTTGGCCCAGTGGATAGGGCGTCCGTTTACCACACGGGAGGTCCATGGTTCAAGCCCCGGGCCTCCTTGACCCGTGTGGAACTGGCCCATGCGCAGTGCTGATGTGTGCAAGGAGTGCCCTGCCACACAGGGGTGTCCCCCGCGTAAGGGAGCCCCACGTGCAAGGAGTGCGCCCCGTAAGGAGAGCCGCCCAGCGCGAAAGAAAGTGCAGCCTGCCCAGGAATGGCACCACACACGGAGAGCTGACACAAGATGACACAACAAAAACAAACACAGATTCCCGTGCCGCTGACAACAACAGAAGTGGACAAAGAAGAACACAGAGCAAATAGACACAGAGAACAGGCAACCGGGGTGGGGGGTGAAGGGGAGAGTAATAAAAAAATAATCTTTAAAAAAAAAAAGATGCCAGGTGAGGCCACGTGGCCCAAGCCCAACAAGCCCCCTTCCTGCCGCCTTCCCCAAAACCATCCTGCCCGAACCTTCAGGATTCCTTAGTGGGAACCCAAAGAGAGGGTGAAACTCCCCCCAAATCCTTCATCTGTGGACTGGCTGAACCCTGAGATTTCACTGAGAACCTCATTGCTCTCCGTAAAGCTTGGCCCCCACATCCTCAATTCCTAAGGACGATTACAGCGCTCTCTCGGGCACCGCGGCATCTGAAGCAATGGGGCAAAGTGGCCCTGGACTCTCAGGCCAGGGCCACCTCGCCACAGACCACCCTGCCCAGGCTCTCAGCCCCTCAGCAGCGGCGGAGTTTGAGGTGGGGCACCCTGATGCTTTTACGGTGATGTCTTCTTTTATCCACTTGCAAGGGGATGAGCACTGCTCCCGAGGAGCCCTCAGTTCTCCAACCATCTGGCCATTCATTCGTGTTTAGTGAACTCGGGGGCCCAAATGGTCCTGAGCTAGGTTCTCGGGAAAGAGGGATGACAAGTGAGTCCTTGTAAGCACATCTCATTTTAAGAAGCAGAGACTGTGAGCAGTTGTCTAGCCTACAAGCACCCATCTTGGTCACCTCTCCTTCATTTATTCACCCCACAGATAGTTTTTGATGGCTACCTCATGTGAAACCCTGTGCTACAAAGCCAAATAAACCAGATCCCCCCCGCCCTAATATCTTTATTGCACGGAAGCACCTGGCACACTGCAGTAACATGACAGATTTTAGTTTTCATCTCTTCTTTCTAATCCTGTTTGCCCCAACTCTGTTCGGCACAGTCATTAAAACCAAGCCATTAAAACCAAGTCCAAAAGTCAGGACTGGCTAAGAGAGAAGCCACTTACTCACTCAAACCTCGTTCTCAAGCCACTTCTTCTCTCTCAACACACACACACGAACAGCACATGTATAATGACAACAAAACCACACACACACACACACACACAGTCCTAAGTGGAAATGAGATCCCTGGGTGTGAGGCATCAAGCAGGGCTCCTTCCTTATAGGGGGCTAAGAGCTGATGATACTCTGAGAAGGCAATTTACTGGGTGAATAGAGAAGAGAAAAAGAGTGCGGATAAATTCCTAGGCTCTGAAATTTATGACAGAAAAAGCCCTAGCCTGGACCTGGGGCAATGCCTCCATGTAGCTTTCTTTTCCAAACTCAGAATGCCTCTCCTGGTTTTATCCTGCGGCCTGGAGTATTCAATTAAGAAAATAACATTTCCCTCCTAATAGCATTCTAGAGATTGCAGGGCCACGCTGCGAAGCGGGGCGTGCAGAGGTTGTCTTTATACCCTCTTTACAGATGAGAAACCCGAGGTTTGGGAGATGGAGAGGCTGGAAAGGGCTGGAGCATGAACCGGCCTCTAGGTTTCCTGACGGCCCGGCTGGGGGCTTCCCACTGCACCATGATCTCCCACTCGGAGGCAACATTTTCCACCTCGAAAATCAACATTATTGTCCTATGTACCTAGTGAATACCCTGCTTGTTGACTTTGGAGCCACCACCCTGAAATACGCGGTGTGCCGTGTTGTTAGTTAAATCAAAAGGAATTAAAAGTCCCTTTTTTGGGTGGTGGACTTGGCCCAGTGGTTAGGGCATCTGTCTACCACATGGGAGGTCCGCGGTTCAAACCCCGGGCCTCCTTGACCCGTGTGCAGTGGGCCCACGTGCAGTGCTGATGCGTGCAAGGAGTGCCCTGCCACGCAGGGGTGTCCCCCGCATAGGGGAGCCCCACGCGCAAGGAGTGTGCCCCGTAAGGAGAGCTGCCCAGCGCGAAAGAAAGTGCAGCCTGCCCAGGAATGGCGCTGCACACACGGAGAGCTGACGCAGCAAGATGACGCAACAAAAAGAAACACAGATTCCCATTCCACTGACAACAACAGAAGCGGACAAAGACGACACAGCAAATAGACACAGAGAACGGACAACGGGAGGGGGGGAAGGGGGGGAAGGGGGGGAAGGGGGGGAAGGGGGAAGGGGGGAAGGGGGGGAGGGGAGAGAAATAAATAAATAAAAATCTTTAAAAAAAATAAAAGTCCCTTTTTCTTAACAACTCCAGAGTTTCACATCATCCCTGTGATTACCATGGAATCAAGAGCAAGGCAGAAGAACTGTGTGGAAAATCCTCCCTGGAGATGGCTCTGGGAGTAAAAGGCGTAAAAGTTGAAATGCAGGATGATACGAGCCCTCCTTACACTCAGCCATGCTTTCCAGAACTCCCCAGGGCTGCCCTAGTCGATTCCCAGGGCTCCGTCCTGACCACGAAATATGCGTGGCTCTTTCTTCTCCTGCTATGGGGGTGTGGCAGGCACAACAATCACCCCCCAAGATGCCCAGGGTCTAACCCCTGGCTACCTGCGTATATGTTGCTTCACCTGGCAAGTGAGGTTTTGCAAGGTGTACCTAAGTGGAAGACCTCGAGAGGGGGAGGCCGTGCTGGATAATTCTAAAGGCCCCTGGCATGGAAGAAGGGACCAGAAGGGGAGGTCTGAGTCTGAGAAGGCAGGACTCACCCCAGGGCAGCCTCTAGCACCAGGAAAGGGCAGGGAAGTGGATTCAAGCCACTAAGTTCATGGTAATCAGCTACAGCAGCAAAAGAAAACTAAGAGCGGGGCAGGCCAGGATGGTAGGGTGTTCTGAGAGCTTCTTGTTCCTTCCTGGTTTGGGACCTCTTGTCACCAGCATTCATTCCTTTTGCACCTCACTCCCATTTGCTAGGGAGCAGCCATTTAACTCTCAGGCACAAAGAAAGAATCTAAATCTCCTAAAATGTTCCCATACTCACAATATCACCAATTTCAGCAAGTCCTGGAGAAATAAAAGCCCACCAGCAAAGCCTAGCCATTTCCGCTTGTGAAAAGGAGAGCATTTGGAAGAGGATTCTCTTTCAAGATCAGGTTTGGGTGACAGGCAACGAAGGACCAGTGAAGTTTAAGGGGACACGGCCACCCACCGAATCCTCCTCCCTCTCCCAGCCCCATTCCCAAGGGAGGCGGGTCAGGTTAACACACCCCAGGCCTGGCCCCGAACAACCAGCTGGCTACTAGCTGGACTTAGCCCTGGTGAACCGCAGCGCGCCCTGCCTCATGGCAAAGCTGTCGCCATTTCAAGCCTGGCCCTCCGGGACGGGAGTGGAAGGGTGCTGCGCTCCTTCTCTCCATCCTCCTTCCTGGTGCAGCTGGGACGGACCGTGCACAGCCGTCTAAGGCCTGGATGAGACAGAAGCCCTCAGCATGCCTGGCCCGGGGCTTGTGCGTGAGGACGATGAGATTTGATTGATGCACACCACACCAAGAGTGTGGGAGCTGGCACAGAGAGCCTTGGCTTGGGATTTTGGAGCCCTGGGTTTGACTCGCCTCCCCTTTGATAAGCCTCAGTTTCCCCAACTGTGCCGTGAAGGGTAGAGTCAGATGCTCTCCCCCCTCTGCTGCTCCCAGAGCTCGGCTCTGCCTCAGTAACCCACCAAACAGGGAAATGGATTTATTCCCTCAAAGAGCCAAAATGCCTTGGGTCCTTGAGGCACTGAGCTAGCAGGGTGGCTGTGGGGCCCAGTGGGGCCCAGCTGAATTCCGCAGGGGCAGGAGAGCAGGGCTTGAGACCAGCAGGGCTCCCCGAGGGGCCAGGGGACCCAGGGAGCTCCTCGGAGGTCCTTCCTGGCCTCGCCCCCAGGGCAGGGCCAGCCCCCCGGGCTCCCCAGAGGCAGCGCGCGCCGACCTGGGGAACGAAGGTGTTGGGATTTCCAGCGCAGTCCCCGTGCCGCTGCCCCGGTGTCTGCCCACAACGCAGGGGGACGCGGCTGGCGTGTGGGTGCCAGGAGCCCCAGTCCGAGTCTCGGCGCCGGGGTGGCCCTGGGCGCCCCCTGCCTTCCCCGCGGGACCCTCGGGTGGCGCCGGCGACCGCGCCACGGCCTGGCTCCGGCGTGGGGCGCCGCGGCCGCGTGCGGTGGCCGAGGTCCTGGCCGGGACCCTCGCGCCCAGCCTCTCCCTGCCCCTCCCGGGCCCGGCCTCCCCGCGTTGGCGCCCCTGGGTGCGCCCCGGGCCGGGGCCCTCCTGCCCGCGCCCCCGCCGTACCTGCGCCGCGGGCCCCGCCGGGCGCCGAGGAGGGCGCGCGGGTGGCGGCGGCGGGGCCGGGCGCGGCGGCGGGCGCGCGGCGGGCCGGGGAGCCCAGGGCGCCGGGGCGCGGCCGCAGCAGCAGCGGCAGGAGCAGCAGCAGCCCCGCGAGCGGGCGCGCGGCGGGCGGGCGCGGCATGGTGCGCGGGCGGCGGGCTGTCGGGCGGGCGGCCGGGCTGTCTGTCCGGTGGCCGGGTGCAGGCGGCCCGCGCCGAGGCGGCCGATTTAAAGGTCCCGCGGCCTGGGCCCCGCCCCGCCCCGCCCCGCCGGCCACCCACCCCCCCGCCGGGGCACCCCGCCCGAACCCCGCGGAGCCCGCCGCCAGCGTCCCAGGGGCGGCCGCGGAATGTCTGCGGCGCACGGGCCAGCGCGGGGCTCAGCGGCGCGCCCCTGCCCCGGCCCGAGTCGGGGCGCCGGGCTGGGGGGCCCCTGCCCTCGCCCGCCAGGCCGCACGCCCCTCGGCGGTCTCCCTCCTGGCCGGGGCGGCCCGGCCCCCGCGCCTCCGGCCAGCTCCCCGCCGCCCCGGCCTCGGGGCTCGGTCTCCCCTCTCCCTCTCCTGCTTGGCCCGGGCTCAGAGCCAGCAGAGGAGATCCAGCTCCTCACCCCACATTCTCCTCCCCAGCCAAGAAACCAAAGATTCGCTGAGGGCTCTCGGGTTAGTAACCATTTTTAAAAAGGGTCTCAGGGACCCCCAAATTCCAATACCCATAACTATGTCAACTTGTGCTCCTGGAAAGAGAAAGTCAGCGGCCAGGCCCCCGGGAGCCGCCTGTTGGCTGCGAGGACAGCCTGTACCCCAGAGCCTCAAGAGCGCCCCGCTACAGTCATGCCCGCTCTGGAAGGGGGGCCACAGCAGCACAGGGCTGGAGGCTGCTGGGAGGCCTCGAGGACGCCCCCGTCGGCTGGAGAGAGGCGTGCTGAAAGGGCAAACGCGCAAGGGCCCAGGATGAGTTAGAAGAGGGAGACAGGGAAGGCTGCCCCCCAAAGCGGAGGACCTTCGAGCTGGGCCTAAAACCTGACGGTGAGCACGCGTGCCAGCACCCCTCCTCTGCTCCTCCTGTTTCCTCTATTGCCCCCCTACAGTCCACCCTCCACCGAGCACCCTAAATCACTTCTCTGCTTACACCTTCCAGCTTCACTTCCTGCAGGAGCCAAACTGCTTTCCATAGGTGCCGACCCCCTCACCTACCTCCTGACCCCACCTGTAGCCTCGCCTCTGGCATTACTTTATGAATAAATTAACTTTCCTGTTAAGACTCTGCCTCTGTTTGCCTGTGGGAAAAAGAGTTTCACCTGGTCTATTGCAGCTGTTGCCTTATTGTAAATGTTGCAAGTCCCTGTTATTGTAGATGATGTTACAGTTCTGATAGCAGACAGCTGCTCAGCAGGTTCCAAAAAACGAGGTGGAAACTAGGGTTGAGGCTCTCAGTTCCAGAAGCTTTGAGTTCCTAGTCCATCTTTATCTCCTCTCTTGTGTGTGTGTCTCTCTCTGTCCCTTTATTTCATAAAGTTTTGCGCTGCCTTCCCTTTGAGGCAACCTATCGCTGAGCTGATTGCAGCACTCGCCACCTTTCCAGCCCAAAAGTATACTGTACGCTGCATGGGAACAGGGATCTTTCCTGTGCACTTGTCTATCCCCAGGGCCCGTTTCAGCTGCCTGGCAGGTAAGATGACTCCAACACTTGCTGAATAAGAGAAGGAACAAGAGAAGAAATAAACCAGCTTTGCAGCTGCGGAGTCAAGGAGGCATGAGGTGTTTCCAGGGATGGCCGCGGGGTCCAGGGTGGCTGGAAGGTGGAGTGGGTGTGTGTGGTGGGAAGTGGCAGGAGACGAGGTGGAGCCAGACCCTGGAGAGCCCCGAAGGGGGTTAAGGAATTGATACCCCTCTCTCAAGCTGGTGGGGAGGCCTGAGCATTTCCAGTCCAGGAGTTGCCCTGACACTTTATTGTGGCTGCAGTTTGGAGAATTGGGAGGAGTATAACTGGAGTCGGGGGAACCCAGTGAGGGGGCTGAGGCGTTCATGCGGGCAAGATGATGAGGCCCAGACTGCAGCAGAGGGTTTGGGTTAGAAGCTATTGGCCTGTGAATGTCCCCGCCACAGGAGAGGGGCCCTTTGCTTAGCCCGAGCCTGGGGTCTAGCCAACATCTCACTGCGCCTTCAGTTCTTTAGAGGCGGGCACAGCATCTAGAACCCCTGTAGAGTGGATACCTCTGGGAGGGGCAGGCTCTAAACACTCACCACCTCGGAGCAGTGGTTCTCAAACGGGTTCTCGTTGCATCAAACCCGACCAACTCGACATGCTTGGAGCAGCATCCACGGGGGGGCCTGGTGAGGGCAGTAACTCACAGCAGGGCCATGGCTCTCAACCTGCAGTGAGAAGTCGCCAACTCGGAAGGCTCTTGAATGAGGCTAGAACTTTATAACAGGAAGGAGACACTGAGAAGTTTGAAAGCTACGCCGAGGAGAGATTTGCCAACCGCAGTAGACACTTGTCATGATTTTTGGATGATCCCAGAACCTCAAACACTCTTACTAAATTTGTGAATTTTCTGCTTTGAGTTGGTACTTCTCCAAGAGAGAATCCAGGAGCTGGCTTCTCCAGCATCTCTTGCAGCTAGAGGTACTTGAGTGACCCAGACTCGTCCATCAGGTGGAATTAGGTGATTCTGCTTCAGCAGGTACTGGGGTGAAGCAGCAGGCACTTTGGTGCACCCCACTCTGATGAGGGTAGGGAGACACCCAGCTTCCAGAGCAGCCGTGGCCGGCCGTGGTGAGCTGTGCCTTCTGTGCCCAGCAGCAGTGGCTGTAGGGCTCCTAAAGCAGACCTGCAAAATAATCTGGGAGTGGGGCCGCCACTTGACCGTGGGGGCACCAAACTTGACCCTCACGCCCTTCCAGAATTGACATGGGCAGCTCGGTAGTGGTAGTGGCGAGGGTAGTGCAAGTTGTACACTGCACAACTTCAGAGGGACGTCATTGAAATCGTCACCACGTTTATTGTAACAACTGGTAATCCTTTTTAGAAAATAGCAGCAAAGCGTCTTTCATTTGCCCTTTGGGCTAGCAGAGGGGTTGATAATATTTTTCATAGGTCCTCTCTCGGTTTATTCCAGATGGAGTGGGTTCTGTTGTTTACAATCAAGAATATAGATACCCTAATTTTGTAAAACTTCCCCCTGAATACCATTAGAGCAGGGATTCTTAACCATTTTTGTATCATGGACCCCTTTGCCAGTCAGGTGAAAACCACAAACCCCTTACTAAGCCCACACTATACTGTGTATTATTTAATATATCATTCCCGCACCAACACGTCCCCACTTAAATTCAAGTTCATCAGTCCCTTGTTAAGAATCCCTGCGTTAGAGGGCATTGCATGATAGAGCTCAAAAAAATCAAGAGCCTTTTAGGGGGAGTGGTGTGGCTCAGTGGTTGAGTGCCTATTTCCCATGTATGATCCCCCATACCTCCTTTTAAAAAAGAAAGAAAAAAGAACCTCTTAGCTCCTTGGTCAATGTCAGGACACTTGAATAAAATGAAACTTGCCTGATGTGTCAGTGTCTCCCTAGCTCTTCCCCTCAGAGTTGTCTTATATCTGACATCAAAAGACTATAGAATAAGACATAAGTGGCTCTTCTGGCAGAAGGACCAGTGTTTCTGTATGGCCACTGATGTATTGGCTACCAGCCCAGCTTGTAGCTGTACTTCTAAGTGTTTACATGAGAATATTGCAAAAGTCACATTTCCCCACCACTTTGGATTTTCTTCAAGTCCTTTGTCAAGGAAAAGACTGGAATAATTTTTGATAATGCAAAGATCTGGCCAGAGAAAAAGTCAAATGGGAATTTCTTGAACTGTTAAAAAAATTTTTTTTTTAAAGGAAAAGAAAATTTGCACATACTTTGCTTTGACATAAACATTTTTCTGGTTTTTTGAATAGGTAATACATGCACTTGGTACAAAATCTGAAAGCTAAATAAATGTGCCCAATGTTAGGATCCTTGTCAGCTTTGAGTCACTTCTGATAAGCAAAGCGCTCAGCATGCCGGGACGCTATTTTCCTCACGTGGTAAGGACTGCAGGGGGAGGTATTGGGGACTGGCGCAGCTGCTCAGGGAACAGTCATCTCCTGCCCTGCCCCCCTCAGTGTGTGGGCTTCGTCCCACACTGTGTGAGAGCCCAGGGCGAAGGGTGAGGCAGCTCCCAGGGCTTTCTGCCTCCATCCCATCGGCTAGAGATAGGCCCCGTGCCCACCAAGGCTGCAAAGGGGTCTTGGACGGTGAGTTTTGGGCTAATTTGCTCTACAGTGAAAAAGGGAACAAGGAAAAAAATGGACTGGAATGGGCGCTGAGAGCAAACCTATAGTATCTGCTACCAGTACAGAGTAAAAGATGATTAGCCCTACTTCCCCACTGTGCTCACCCCGCTGTCACCAATATCTTACCTATACTTCCAGGCTGATTCTAAATATTTTTAAATATTTGCATGGATGTGCTCTGAATGTTCTGTTGAAAGTAGACATATGTTTCTAACGTTAGACCAGGAGGCAGAAGGGCGACCCCTGAAGAAGCTGGTAAGAGCTTGGGTTCTGTGGATAAAAGACGCACCAACTCTGCTTCAAAGTGGGAAACAAAATGCAAAGCCAGGAGTTTGGAGAAGAAAGAAATTTTTCTTTTCAAAAACACCCCAAGCCCAAAGTTGGTAGTCTTTTTTGAATGCTTTTTTTTTTTTTTTTTGGCAACTGAGTAAAACCCAAGTAAATACGCAAAAATCACTGCATTCAATGGTTTGCCTCCATTTTTCAATGGCTGCAGGGGTTGTGATTCTGTTAAAGCTTGGAGAACAAGCAGACGCTGTGGGGACCTCATCTGAACTGCGTTCCGGTGCCTCGGCCTGTTTTGAATCCCACCTTCCTAGCTGCGTGAGCTGCTTAAGAACGAGACAAGGCTGAGGTTCAGCGCTTCTCGAAGAGAAGAGGACGTTTTGGAAACACAGGTGGCACAATTTCATTACTGCCAATTCATTTCAAAGAGATCTGTCAATGACTATTCAAAAATATTTAGAATGGGAGATGTAGTTCCATCCAAAATAATGGAATTAATATTTGGAAGGAACAATTCATAGGGATTTTGTTTCATTCAATAACAGGTTGGTTGTAAATTTTGTTTGTTTTACTGCTTCATTTTACATGCACAGGCATGAGCATTAAGCTGCACTAGTCAATAAAAATAAAATATCCAGTCACCAATTCCTTCATATTGGATATAATAGCGTCCCCAGGGCAGCCTTCCCTGTGACCACACCTTCAAGTCATTCATTTCAAACTTACTTTTACCACCATCCACTGGAACCACTGGATATTCCATTATGATCCAGTAGGTAAATGCATCATTCAAACCTACAACAGAAATGATAGACTCAAGAAACAATATTTACACTCAGCACCTGTGATATACTCTGATATTTTCTTTTATTCAACTCCATTTGGTTCTATTTCTTTCTAATCTGATTGTGAACCTCTAAATAGAGTTCTTGATTCTCTAATGTTTCACAATCACCAGTTCAGAAAACTTTGTCTTCAAGAGATTCTTTCCTGCTGCAGCTGCCCTCCAATCTCTTACAGCACCCAGTTTTGTTTTGTTTTGTTTTTTCTTTGTGGGACTCACCAAACTTGCAATTATTTAATATACATATAAAGATTTATTTATTTACTCCCCCTGCCCCCGCAGCTTGTTCCTTTCTTTTGCTGTCTCTTCTCTGTGTTCATTTGCTGCATGTTTTTTCTGTATCTGTTTTGTCTCCCTTTGTTACGTCATCTTGCTGCACCAGCTCTCTGCGACGCACGGGCCATCAGCTCTCCACAGCACGTAGGCCAGCTTGCCTTCACCAGGAGGCCCCGGAACGCGAACTCAGGACTCCCATATGGTAGGCGGGAGCCCAGCTGATTGAGCCACAGCCACTTCCCCATTTAATATATTTTTAAATGCATTTCTCTCTCTCTGACTCCACTAGATGACAAGCTCCCGGAGGCCGGGTATGATGTCTGCACTGTTCACTGTTGAACCTTACACCCACGGGCTCATAGGGGATGAGGAAGCCGAGACTTCAGGAACAAGATCGTGGGACAAGGCTGATGTTTAGCCCTGCCTTGGCAGGACAGTAAACAGGCACCTTAGATTGTTCATAGAAGAAATAGCCTGGCATGGCTTTTTCCAAGAATCAAGTGATGCTGAGGAAATGGCCCAGTTTAGCTTCACTGGCCAGCAACAGGCCGCTCTGTGCTGGGCATTCGCCCTGGGCCCAGCCTTGCCTCTGGCCAGCTCCGGCAGGGGGCTTGGGCCCTCCTGCCCAGTGGGCACCTGCTGGTGAAGCAGGTCAGGGGAGAATTAGCATAAAATGCCAGGGTTTCTTTCAGCATGTTTGCACATGAGCATGTGTAAAAATTAAAATTATGTGGCTAGGGAATACATTGTGTAGTTTTTTAAAAAAATTCTCTTTAATACTGCTGTTTTCATTTGCTAAAGGCTGCTGGGAGCAACAGACCAGAAATGGGTTGGTTTTTACGATGGGAATTTATCAGGTTAAAAGCTTACAGTTCCGAGGCTGAGAAAAATGTCCAACTCACAGCGTCGTCAGATGCTCTCTCCCTGGAGGTCAGCTGCTGGCAGCCCCGGGGTCCTTCCACATGGCAAGGCGCAGTGGTGGCTCTCTGCTCTCTGCCTTCTCCTCCAGCCTCACTTTCCCGGGAGCTCGGCTGTGGGCAGGGAGGCACATGGCAGGGTCCACTCTCTCCCCTCTCTTCTGGGCCTCGTTGCTCTGCAGCTGCTCCACCGCTCTCTCCCAGGCTCGTCAATACCTGGAAACTTCTGTCACTGTGGCTTTTTTCCCGTGTCTGCAGCTTTTTAGTTTGACATTTATAAAGGACTCCAGCGAGAGGATTAAGACTTACCCTGGGTCCTGCAGTCCAGTCCAAGGTCCTTCACTGAAGCGATCTAATCAAAAGTGACCTAATCAAAAGTCACAGGACAGTGGGTTTGCAAGCACAGGGATGGGTTAGCTCTATGGACGTGATCTTCTCGGACCCACCCAGCTTCAGACTGTCACAAATGCTCTATTGCTTGCTGTATGGAAATGACTCTGAAAAGCTATTTCCTTGTTGGTCAGCTCTGGCCGTGATATGCTGACTCAGGGCCCCAGATGCCAAGGTCTTATAACAACAAAGATTTACTTCTTGCTCTGTGTCCTTCACAAGCTGGCTGCAGCTCTTCTCCACGGCCTCTCCACTCTGGGACCAGATTTCAAGAAAAGTCCCATTCTGGGACAGACTGATCTTGTGGCAAAGGAGAAAAAAAAGAGGGATGGTGGGACCAGACGATGGCACTCACCTTTTTGTAACTGGCATAAATCAATTTCACTCACATGTTATTAGCCAAAGCAAGTCACATGGCAACGTCTAACGTCAGGGGGTGGGGACGACAATCCTTTCACGGGAGGGATGGCAAATCATCGGAAACCATAATACAGTATATTTATGTGGCTTTTATGATGGGGATGGGATGGGCACTGTCTCCTCTCTTGGAAGACTCAGTAAGAACCTTTCAGAAAAGTCTGACTTTGTGAAACCACATCAGCCTCTCATTGAGACCCTTGCTTTGGCTGGGCTCATTTAACAGCTTTCTTTTTGTTATTGTTCTTTATTATTTTTACTCTACCCACCCCTCCCCCACACACACTGTGGCTCCCTCACCTGTCTGCTTATTGTCTACTCATCTTCTTTAGGAGTCACTGGGAACCTAACCCGGGACCTCCTATGTGGGAGGCGAGTGCCCAACTGCTTGAGCCATCTCCACTCCCTGCTGGTTGTGGCGTCTGCTGGTGGTGTCGTCTGCACGTTGTGCCATCTGCTCATTGCAGCATCTGTGGCATCTGCTCATTGCGTCTGCTTGTCTTCTTTAGGAGGCACCGGTAACCGAACCCGGGACTTCCCACGTGGGAGGCGGGTGCCCATTTGCTCCCTAACAGCTTTCGAGCAGTGTTTCGGCTTCCCAGCCTGGCTCCCTTGGGCCTTTTGTCACTTGGTGTCCTGTGAATAGAGGAGCTGCACCAGCTCCAGTTGGGCCGAATGGGAACCATGACTGATGCCCTCTTCCAAGTTCTCCAGCCCAAGAGCAATGGCCCTTCCTGCCTTCAGGTTGTGCACTACCGCCCACCTGCAAAAGCACCCAGGACACATGCAAGGCCATGGGGTCAAATGATCCCAAGAGAGATTTTCTCCACATGCTGCAACTACCAATGCATGACAAAAACACCCACTTGGTGCTCATTACAGAAATTTCCAATCGAAGCCTGTGCTATCCCTCCCTGACTTGATCTTACATTCTGAGTCTGTGTGGAAAAGAAACCAAAGAGAAAGGAGGCCTGCTTTGCACACGCCCTAACAGAAGGGTCCTGAAACTTTCCTGTGCGTAAGAATCACCTGGAAGGTTTTAATAGGCAGAATGTCAGGCCCCTAGCCCAGAGCTTCTGATTCCGATGGCTGGGGCTGGACCCAGGAACCTGGGTTTAAGTCTCTGAAGGCAGCTGCCCCATTGAGGGAGTTTGCAGTTTCCCTGGATTTCCGGATCTGGCTCTAACGGGCTTGGCAGCAGGCCTGGGTGGGGGCTCGAGAGAGAAAGAGGGAGTGCAAGGAAATGGCTGCCAGCACCAAGAGCTGCAGCCTCGGGACAAAGCCAGCCTCACTGAGAGACTGCGTGGGTGAGCGTGAGCCATTGGGGGCCCAGAGTGCCCGCAGCCCCTCCCGCTCGCCAACCCCAGACTTCTCAAGAGGAGTCACTTCTTAGCCCACGCCCCTCCCCGCCCCAGCCCCTACCTTCTGGGGTTCCCATCACCTAACCCAAAGGTCTCTTCCGAGAGTTCAGGGAGCTCAACTTCCGGCAGGTGCCCAGTGTTAGCCCCTCCTTCTGCGGATGTTGCGGGGTCCTGATTCTCTTCTAAGTTTCTATCTCCTCTGCCACTTCCTTTTCTTCTTCCCACACTCTACCTCAGAGCAAGGCCACAGGCTTTCTGCCAGGTCAATAATAGATTTTTGTCCTTACCGTAAAAGTAACACATCTTAACTGTAGAGAATTTGGAAAGCGTAGCTGAGCAAAACTAAGAAAATGAAAACCACCTATCACCCAAAGGGAATCTTTTCTCTCTGCATAAACATTCATCTATTTTTATTAAAAGTGAGATTGCACTGTATTTAGGATCTTTTAACTTGCTTTCTGTACTTAATGTGTAATGAACATATTTCTTTTACTATGTATTCTTCTAATACATTACTTTTTTAATTTATTGAAGTATATAACTCATACATAAACATACATAAACAACAAGTGTACAGTAATAGATGTGAACTTACATAACAAACGTGTATAACATACAGGGCTCTCGCACCTTACCTACCACTAATACTTCGCATTGTTGTTAAACTTTTTAAACTAATCATTAAAGAACATTGTCAAAATATTACTACTAACCAAAGCATTTTCCCCCAACCCTATCATTATCTTTATATCATTTATATGTGCACATACATAAACAACAAGTGTGTAGTAAAAGTTGTGAACTTATAAAGCAAACACGCATAACATCATACAGGGGTCCCCTACATCCACCCTCCACCAACATCTTGCATTGCCATGAGATGTTACAAATTATGAAAGAATATTGTCAAAATCTTACTACTAATTATAGTCCTTATCTTATATTTGGCGTACTTTCCCCCAACCCACCCTATTATTATTTTTTAAACATATTTTTTTATGACAGACATTGTAAACTTATAAAACATTCATGCACATGTGCAGAATTCCCAAACAACACCCCTCTATCAACACATCACACTGTGGTGGAACATTTGTTACAAATAATATCATCTGATTGTTACCATGTCCATAGTGTACATTTGGCACACATTTTCCATCCTGCCTCATTATCAACACAGTACATCTTTGGCATAGATGCAAGAATATTATATTATTACTGCTAACCACAGTCCATAGGTCATTCCAGTTGTATCTTTCCCATGCTTCTCCATATTCCCAGCACCCTGCCACAGTGATGTTCATTTGCTCTAGCTCACAAAGGACACTCTTGCATCTGTACCATCAACCACAGTTCTCATCCACCTCTTGGTGTACTGTGCTATTCTGTTCCTAGAATATTCTCTTGCATTCTGTCAATGGGCACTTACATAACCAGACTACGATTTTCAGCCACACCCCCATTTATAAACTAGCTGTTACTGTGTTTTACTATCCACTCTATACATTTCCATACTTTTACAGTAAAACTAATTAAAACTTCTACATACATTAAACATCAGTAGTCCATCTCAGGCCTCCTCTTACCTCCTTTAAGAATCCACTACTACCACCAGGTCTTGAAACTATTTTCTCACAATTTATTCTAGAAGATTTATGATTATTGCTTATATTTTTATGTTTTTTATCCATTTTGAGTTAATTTTTGGATAAGGTTGAGATAGGGGTCCTCTTTCCATCTTTTGGCACCATTTGTTGAATGGACTGTTCTGCACGAGCTATGTGGGTTTGACAGGCTACTGAAAAATCACTTGACCATACCTGTGAGGGTCTGTTTCTGAACCATCAATTCAGTTCCATTGGTCTAAGTGTCTGTCTTTATGCCAGTACCATGCTGTTTTTACCACTATAGCAAGGTAATATAATTTAAAGTCTAGAGAGGAGAGTTCGCTTTTCCTTTTTAAGATATTTCTGGCTATTCAGAACCACTTACCCTTCAAAATAAATTTGATAATTGTGTTTTAAATTTTTAAAAAATGCTGGTAGACTTTTTATTGGGATTGCTTTGAATCTGTATATCAATTTGAGTAGAATTGACATCTTAATGATATTTACTCTTCCAATCTGTGAGCATGGAATGTTCTTCCCGTTATTTAGGCCTTTTTAAATTTCTTTTAACATTGAGTTGCAGTTTTCTGAATACAAGTGCTTTACATCATTGGTTAAGTTTATTCCTATTTGAGTTCTATCTGTGATATTTTATCTTCACCACTCTTTTGACACTTTTAGTTACTTTTATGGATATAATCTTCATTTCTAGACTCTCTTCTAGTCCTCTCTCCCCTTTCTTTTCTTTCCAGGTTCTGGCACACCCTTTAGTATTTCCTGAAAAATCTGGTTTCTTGGTTAGAAATTCTCACAGTTTCTGTTTATCTGTGAATACCCTAAACTCACCCTCATTTTTGAAAGACAATCTTGCCAGATATAAGATTCTTGGCAGGAAGTTTTTCCCTTGTAGTATCTTAAATATATCACACCACTGTCTTCTTGCATTCACGGTTTTTGGTGAGAAATCATAAGTACTTAATCTTACTGGGCATCCCTTGTATATTATGCATTGCTTTTCCCTTGCTGTTCTCAGAATTCTCTTTGTTGTCGGCATCTGACATTCTGATTAGTATATGTCTCAGAGTTGGTCTATTCAGATTTTTTTGGATGGGAATACATTGTGCTCCTTGGACATGGATGTCTATGTCCTTTAGTAGGTTTGGGAAATTTTCTACCATTGCTTCTTCAAATATTCCTTCTCCCCCTTTTCACTTCTCCTCTCCTTCTGGGACACCCATGACACATATGTTTGCACGCCTTTTGCTGTCATTTAGTTCCCTGAGACCTTGTTCAATTTTTTCCGTTCTTTTCTTCATCTGTTCTTTTGTAGGTTCACTTTCAGAGGCCATTTCTTCAAGCTCACCAGTTCTTTTTCCTGCCACTTCAAACTTGCTATTATATGATTCCTATGGTTTTAAAATTTCATTTATTGCACCTTTCATTCCCATAAGATCTATTTTTCTATGTATGCTTTCAAATTCCTCTTTGTGCTCATCCAATGTCTTCTTAATATCCTTAATCTCTTTAGCCATCTCATTGAATTTATTTTTTTAAGATTTATTTTTGTATTTATTTCTCTCCCCTTCCCCCTCCATCCCCCCTCCCCCACCCTGTGGTCTGCTCTCTGTGTCCATTCACTGTGTGTTCTTCTGTGACCGCTTCTATCCTTATCAGTGGCACTGGGAATCTGTTTCTTTTGGTTGTGTAATCTTGTTGTGTCAGCTCTTCGTGTGTGCGGCACCATTCTTGGATAGGCTGCACTTTCTCTCGCACTGGGTGGCTCTCCTTACAGGGCGCACTCCTTGCGTGTGGGGCTCCCCCATGCGGGGGACACCCCTATGTGGCATGGCACTCTCTGCGCACATCAGCACTGAGCGTGGGCCAGTTCCACACGGGTCATGGAGGCCCGGGGTTTGAACTGTGGACCTCCCATGTAGTAGGCAGATGCCCTATCCATTGGGCCAAGTCTGCTTCTCATCATTGAATTTATTAAGGAGATTTGTTTGAACATCTATGATTCATTGTCTCAGTGGTGTGGATTGTAATTTTTTGTTGGTGTCTTGGCACCTGGCTTACTAGAATATTTATTCTGGGTGCAGTTTTTCTTTTTAGTTTAGGGCTTCCTACCATTTTCCCCTTGCTCGTTGTGCAGTAGGAACCAAGGATGTAGTTGATGCTATAGGCTGTGAAGGCTCAAGCTGCCCTCATTACCCCAGGGACTGATGAAGCTCTCCCAACTTTCTCCTTTGCCAGTGGTAGGGACAGAGTCACAGCTGTGTGGAATAATCCAAGTCATGCAGGCCTGGAC
This sequence comes from Dasypus novemcinctus, assembly GCF_030445035.2. Taxonomy (NCBI): domain Eukaryota; kingdom Metazoa; phylum Chordata; class Mammalia; order Cingulata; family Dasypodidae; genus Dasypus; species Dasypus novemcinctus. Next base: position 10,122,409 of record NC_080697.1, read on the forward strand.
TGTAGCTGCCCAGAGACTGATGAAGCTTCCCACCCCTTTCTCCCCTGCCTGGGATGGGGCCGGAGCTGCAGGTGCGGGCAGCAATCTATGCAGCGCAGGTCCAAGATAACCGCGGTTGCCCCAATAGACTTCTGATTTTCAGTCTGTGCCAGCCAAAGGTACCTGCAGTTATCTGAATAGGCTGGTGCAGCACTCCGCTCGATAGCCTCCTCCCTGCCAGAGGTGGGGCTGACACCTAGGCTGGGACTGTGGGCCAATCTGTGTGAAAGAAATAGGTTCCTAATATCACTGTGATTTTTGGTCAGCCCGGCTTCCCCTCAGGCTGGGGGCAGAGTCGAAATGGTGGCCTCCAGCCTCTTTCCAACCTGGACAAGTTCAAACTTTAGCTGTTCTTAGGATTATACTCTAGCCAGCTGAACCCACCAATCAGTAGCTGAAATCGGTGGCCAAATGTGTCCTCCTCCACTTTTTTTGGGAAATGGAGCTTCCAATTCCAACCACAGAAGAGCTCCTGGGGCAGCTCGTGCCTCCAGAGTAGGATAATCACTGGCCTCCACGGCTTGGCTGGTAATTTCCCGGAGAGGCTGGCGCAGGTTCCCGCAGCTTCCTCCCTGCTGGAGGTGGCACTGGGGCCTAGGCTGGAGCTGCAATCTGACCTGGATGGAAAGAAGCCAGTCCCCACCAGCACTGGGATTTTCAGGCCAACCTGCTTCCCCTGTGCCAGGTGCAGAGTTAAGATGGCGGCTCCCAGCCTCTTTCTGACGTGGAGAGGTTTAAACCTTAGCTCTTCTCAGGATTATACTGTAGCCCACCAAATTTACTCATCAGTAGCTGAAGTTGGTGCCCAACCATCTCTTCCTCCCCCATTTTTGGGAAGTGGAGCTTTGAATTCCAGCGGCAGAACAGCTCCGGAGGTGGCTTGTGCCTCCAGTGGAGGATGGGCACCGGCCTTCAGGGCAAGGAGCCTTTACTTACGGGTCTTCTCTGCAGACGGGCATCTCCTCCTTCCATTCCTTCCAGGATGTGGCAGGACGCTCTTCTGGTCTCCTGGAGCCCCCAAACAGGTGCTTCAGCTAGCTCCAGAGAGCTCTGGGTGTTTGCTAACTGCCCTGTGGCAGGAGCTGACTCTAGGAGCTCCTTACTCCACCACCATCTTGTTGGTTGTCCCTAATACGTAATTTTTAATGGCTATACTATATTCCACTGTAACAGATATTATTTATTTAACCAATTCCTTTATTGGGGGACATTCCTCTACTGGATATTGAGTTTCTTCTTGTTTATAATAATAAGTGTGCCTCAATGAATCTCCTTCTGTGAATTTTTATGAACTTTATTTCCATAGAATAAATTGCTAGAAGTGGAATGTCTGAATATTTAGGTCTTCTTTGGTCCTCTCTGTGCCACCCGCATCAGGAATTTCATCTACTGGTGTGGTTTCAGCTACCACCTCTCTTTTGCTAATTCCCCAAACTGCACCTCTCGTCCCAGCCCTGCTCCTGGACAGCAGGTGTAACTCATGAAGCTGCCCGTTGCGCTCTCTATTCGAAGCACTTCAAGCCCAATCCTATCCAAGAATGGACTCTTCGATGAACTCCCTCTCCTTTATTTCCCATTTCTGCTAATGGTACCACTATTCTCCCAGCCATTCAGGCATAAAATCTTGGTGTCCTCTCTTCTTCTCTCGATCCTCTTATATCACTTAAGATGCCAGATCTACCTGCAACCCCACAAATTCAAATGCTATCCAACTCTCAAGGCCTATCTCAAATTCCACCTCATTTACTGAAGTTTACCCTTATCCTACAGCCAAACATAATCCCCAAAGGAGGATGAGAGCGAGACAAATAATATTTGAAGAAATAATACTGACATATTTCCAAACTTGATTAAATCTATGAACACACAATCTAAGAAATTCAGTGAACCCCAAGCACAAGAAATATGAAAAAAAAAAAAACAAAAAAACTACACACAGGTATATCATATTACCATATGACCCTGCAATATCACTACTGGGTATAAACCTAAAAGAATTGAGAGCAGTGACATGGACATCTGCACATGGATGTTCGTAGCAGCATTATTCACGAATGCCAAAAGTTTGGAACAACCCAGGTGTCCATCAACAGATGAATTGATAAACAAACTGTAATATGTTCACATGATGGAATATTGTGCAGCTGTAAGACGTGAAGTCATAAAGCATATGACAACATGGATGAACCTGGAGGACATTATGTTTAGTGAAGCAGGCCAGATACAAAAGGACAAATACTGTATGATTGTGTTACTATGCACCAAATATATTGTGTGACATATTGTACTATTCAAAAAAATTTTTTTATGTATCCAGTACATTTAATTGAGAAATGTATGTTTTTATTCAACAGTTTTCTTTTTATTTTCTAATTATTTTTTTTTTAAAAAGAAAGTATATCATAAGCAAATTGTTCAAAATCAGTGATAGAGAAAACAATAAAATCAACCAGGAAAAAAAAAAAAAGACACGTTAAATACAGAGAAATAAAGTTAAGGATGACAGCAGGCGGGCTGCCCGCCCACCCGGGCTCACGTGAGCCGCCGAGATGGCGGCACCTGGGCAGAAGGCTGGCGCTGACTTGAGGGATACAGGTGTGTGCACGATATCAAGATGGCAGCATATATGCAAGGTCAGCCCAGGCCTCCTCTTGAAGATGCAAAACTCAGAAGACCAACAGTCATTGAAGTGATAGGAAAAAAAATGGAATATCTTAGTAAAGCCCTTAAATATATATGGGTCAGTGTTCCTTGGAACAACAGCTGGTTTCTCTGGAATATTGGCAAACTTCATTTTCAAACACTGCTTCAAGGTTAACCATGATGCTTTGAAGACGTACACATCATTGACTACACTTCCATTTTTGTCTACTATAGTTAGTTATAAGCTCTTTGTAACGGATGCTTTGTGTTCAGGTATCATACTGTTCCACTGCCACCAAAAGGGAGAGTTTTACTATCTTGGCTGTTGCTTTGCCAAACAGAGTTGAAAGCAATGATGATTACTCTAGTCTTTCAGACGTTTCCTGGAATACTTCATGGTCTGCATCATTATGCAGTATTTCAAAGTACACTTGAGAAAACTGAACATGAAGATTAACCAAAGAATGAATGAATGGATACTAAAGCAGGCAAATAGATTTTTTATGGTGAGGAGTCGGATATTGCTGGAAGAGTTACAAGTAACTGGAGAGACAACTTGTGTTTGTCCCTCTGCCTGGCATATAGCAGGCACACAATAAATATTAGGTAATTCAATTTAAAAAAAAAAAAAAAAGGATGACAGCAGGTTTTTCATTAGAAACTCCGCCTGGGAGACAGCAGAGTCACCTCTTCTATGTACTGAAAGAAAAAGCAAAAACTGGCAACCTAGAATTCTATACCCAGCAATAATATCTTTCAAAACCAAAGGCAAAATAAATACATTTTCGGCTGAAAGAATTCATCACCAGCAAGCAGACTTGCAGTATAAGAATTTTTAAAGGATACCAGATGTAGATTTATACAAAGGAACGAAGAGGACTGGAAATGGCCATCAAATGGGGGTACACATGGAGACTTTTTCCTTATTATTATTTTTCACTTTAAAAGATAATCCACTGCTTAAACAAAAATAAAAGCCACTGAATATCAGAGCAAGAAGGAACTTGTCAGCCTCTCCTTTGTCAGCTGAGTCACTGACTTAGTTTCCTAGGCTGCCATAACAATGACCACAAAGAGGTACTTGAGAGTCTCCTACACATCTGGAGGCAAAAATCACCAAAACTAGTGTGTCATCAGGGCCAGGCTGTCTCTTCAACGTGTAGGAGAATCCTTCCTGGCCTCTTGCTGGCCATCCTGGGGTCCTTCTTGGCTGCAGCTGCAGCACTTCAACCTCTGCCTCTGTTGTCCCATGGCCATTTCTCTTTCTTTCTTTCTCTCTCTCTTCTCCTTCTTATAAGGACTTCAGTCATTTTAGATTAAGGGCCCCCCTTACTCCAATATGACCTCATCTTAACTAAATATATATGCAATAACTGTATTTCCAAACAAGGTTATATCCTAAGGTACCGGGGGAGGGGGTAAGGACTTCAACCTATCTTTTGGGGGAACACAATTCAACCCGTAACACTAAGGTCATAAACTGACGGGATGGCCAGGAATATAAATCAGGTTTCCTGATGCCTGGCCCAGATTTCAAGCTACCTAACTGAATGATGACGGCTACAAAATTCCTTTCTAACAGATGAGAAACAAAGTTACTCTTTTTCTGGTTTCCAGGTCAAATATGTTCGCTTGTCCCTCTCCAGCCATTCCTTGCTCACAAACATCCTCATGATAATATTTGCACAGTGCTCTATAGTTGGCCAAAGCTCCCATGTCTGTTACCTCACTTGATCCTTAGAACAACTCCAACAGGCACGCAGGTCAGGGATTTGCATCTCCCTGATTGTACCGATGCTGAATCTGAAGCTCAGATCCCACTTAAATTCCCCAGGATTTGAGACTATGAATTTAGGAAATTAGGAATTGAATGTCAGTCATCCGACTCCAGACCTTGTGTTCATTCCAGTCTCCTCATGCTGCCTCTTTCACGTACCTGGAATCTCACCTTACGTGGCAACATTCATCTTGCTTTTAATTCGTTTTCTCATAACTGAAGTTCACATGAAAAAACAAAGCAACCTCAGTAAAGCAAAGGTACAACTTTTTTCTTTCCATCAACTATTGTGCTTATTTATAACACATTCCTTTTTCTAAAAGCAAAAGGAGGCCTAGAATAGTACGTTTATCTTATCTCTCACCTGCAAGCAGTGTTGAAACAATTAGATTTAGAAAAAAGTAAGTGGCACAATTACTGTGAACTAATTAGTCACAGAGTGAAAATCATGAGGGATTAATACATCACCAGATGCAAGGAAGAAAAAGTATAATTTATCAAGGAAAGTTCTCTTGATTTCACATAACAAGAACCTTTAAATGCAGGTGTGAAGGGGAACAGATCGTAGCTCAGTGATTGAGTGCCTGCTTCCCATGTACGAGGTCCTGGGTTCAATCCCTAGTACCTCCTTAAAAAATAGTAAAAATAAAAATAAATAAATGCAGGTGTGGGTATATTCACATTTATATTGAAAATAATTAGTGGAAAATTTGTAGAGTGGAGGCAAATGATTTCATTCAGTTAACATTTACCAATCTGCTCCACTTTGGGCCATTCAGCTAAGTGCTGTAGGTAGAAGAGAGTAAGAAGCCCCCATCTTCAAGTTGCTTGCTCCAGGGAAACGGAAACAATGTATTATGGGCTGTAAAGCAGGCTCATCCTAGGTACTGGAGGAACCCAGAAGAGAGGAAGCCAATTCACCAAAACAGTGTTCTCTAAAAGCTAACCCATTTGCCAAAGGGTAAGTGAGAGAATGGTAAATTTACCTCACTTACTAAACACATCTTCTAAGTGATATTTTCTTAACTATTCGAACATGTTTGCATTCTTTTGAGTACTTAATTATGTGTCACTGTGCTACAGACTTTACAGATCTGCACCTTATGAAGTGATCGTGTAAACTAAAGCTCACAAAGGTTAAGTATCGCGACCAGGCTCACAAGGTAGGTCAGCGGTGGCACCAGGAGTTAGTCTGTCTGAATCCAATGCCTGACCCTCAACAACTAACTATGCCTCCTGCCTTATGTCATTCGTTGATTCATGTGCCAGGCGTTGTACTAGGGACTTTTTGTACATGAATCGCATCATTCAGTAGTTACAATTCTTTGAGGTATTACAGCCCATTCCAGAAGAGAAAAGACACAGACTGTACCACAGGTCACTCCACATCACTCATCTACAAGACCAGCAGTCGCCTTCCATGGCCAGCCGGACAGCTCCCTGGGCCGCCCCTCCACCTCCCCACCTTCCCCCACCCCCTCCCCCTCCACGCCATCTCCTGACTCAAGCTGGCTCTTCCCCGCATGGTCTTGCAGGCCCCCTGCCTGGGATATTCTTCCTGCCTCACATGTCACCTTCTAAGTGAGGCCATCCTGACAACGTTTACAATTGCAATCTCCCCACCCAGCGCCCATCCCTCTTTTCCTCCACAGTTATATCACTAATTTGCTCTATACTTCAAGTGTCTTGCCTCAGACTTTTTTTTTTTTTTACTGTTTTGCCCTTCCGTCCTTCTCCTGCACTGAGAACAATGTCTGGAACAAAGGATACACACACTCAAAAATACTGGCTGAATTAAAATTTCTGCTCAGTTACACTAAAGTGTGAACTGGTACTGAGTCAGCCCCGAAGGCAGCAAATGCGCCGGGGTCTTGTGCAGCTCCCAGGTGGGGTTGCTTCCCGGGTCCTCGAAGCCCCACTCCGTGGGGAGAAGCTGAGAAAATGAAGTGGCAAGACCAGGGCACATGAGAGTATGGACAAAAGTAGGCAGGTGAATGAAAAAGAGCTTTCTTTAGAAGGAAAATGATTAGGTGAAAATAAAAGGCAAGCCTACAAAATGTTTTCCAAGTCAGAAGGAAAGTGATTTCCCAAATCAAATACTAAAAGCCAAAGTGGAAGTTAGAGAGGCTCCAACAGGGCTCTGGGAGCATCCATATTCCACAAGACACTTTTGTGGGAATGCGGCGGTACTGTCATAATTTAGGAGTCAAAGAATGGTGAAATCGATAGGATACTTTAAGGCGAAGGTTGCTTTGCATTTTAAAATGCAAGAACATTTAAACGGTATATCTCCCAATGCTCTATCTGAACTTTAGAATTTCATACACTAAGTAACTTTGTTAAAATCTTTTCTCTAGCGCTAGCAGAGGTAAAAACACTAACCTTCAAAGTAGCCTGGGCATATTTACTAGGGTATTAGTTCCTCCACTGGAATAGCAAGCTGCTTGGCAGTCACGGTTTCTCCCCCATCCTTAGGGGAATAATGGAATCGCCACATTTCGACTGTTCTCTTTCACACGGTCTAAGGTGCAGGCTGTCTTCGAGAAGATAAAACTTCACCGAATGAAACAGTGGTGGGGCCCTTACGGCCATCACTCCCACCCCGGGGAAGGATGCCCAGCAGGGCCCCTGCACGCGGCACGGGGCTGCGGGAAGGCTCCTGTGTGCCTACCCCCGACACTGAGCGAGCCCCACCTGATGTCCAAATGCTCGAGGGATTCCCACCCACGGCAAAGGGCTAACAAGTCTGGTTAATATCTAAACACTGCTTGGCATGTGCTTGGAGGGAGAACAATGGAAATAAATGACTAGCCCCTAAGAAAGCCAAGATGGGCCTCTCATGAGACTCGCAGGTCAGTTTTGTTCAGAAACACAGACCTCCTGGCCCAGAGAAACTATCCCTGATTTTAAAATGGTCTAAAACCATAAAAAAATCAATAAAACATTTTCCATTACTGGGAATTGGGCATAATCACACTTTTCTAAATATAATGTTTTTGTTTTCGGTGGCCGTGGTGGTGAGGCATCCATTAAAATGAGACTGCAGTCAAACTGCTCTCCCTGCGAAAGTGTAGCAATGACACCTGGCTTAGAAGGTGTGCCAAACACTACAGCCGCACACTCAGCAAGACGCAAGGTGGAGTACCTTCAGGAGAAATTCCAGCTGTCGTGGTGATAAGCTGGTTTGCTTCTGCTTTCTGTTTTGGTTCCCCTCGAGGTCATCTGAAGCATTTTAACTTGAGTGTTCGCATGAGCCCATTACCTACCACAACATGAAAAGACAGCCTGTTCCACAAATTAAGTGCCTTTTCTATCAAACTACCAATATAAATTTCTGGCTTGTATTCAAGAATTATCCTCAATGGATCGTGAAATTATAGTTTTAAGTTACTGGACTTAAGTATTAAAAGACCCTGGCGAATTTATTGTAATGGAAAATATTAGGTTTTATCTATACAGAAAAGGGAGATAAAAAAAGTGACACAGTAAATATTTAAGAGATTTATTAAAGCATCTTATTACAAAGATGGAAACATACAAATTGGAAACATGCATCCATCATCTTCCATAGTCAAGTAAAAATGTTATGCATTTTTCCTGTTTTTGTAGCTGAAAACTTCAGATCTTATACCTAACTCACTCAGTCCTGAATTTAATTCATTCTTCCTGAAAGTATCCAGGGTAGCTAAAAACCAAAATGCAAACTATTATATAATGAAAGTGCAAAGTTAAAAAAAGAAAATACGTGGAGATAACCCTTTCCCACCCAACCCCCCAGTAAAGGCAAACAATGGCACTTTGTTCTTGGTTAACCTAGATTGTCTTCAAAACTATCCAAATTTAATACGCTTAACAAAAAAAAAATTACTTTTAATACATATCCCAAAAGCTCCATAGTGTTTTAAAAATAAATGCTTAAACAAATGAAAATGTATTTTATATCAAACAAGTTTGAAGAGCCCTGTATTGCAGCATTCTGTAAAATAAACAAGACCAAAAGTCGGTATAAGGTTTATTGACAAAGGCAGAATTTCTTCAGGCAGGTATATAAGGAGGCGGTGGTTCTTTTTCAGGCATTTTCACTGCCATTTCATAGGTTGGCAAAACATACTAGAGAGAGAAAAAAAATTATATCAGACTAAATGGCACAAGTAAATCCTTCCTTTCAATTATTACCTTAAAGATGCGATGGAGTAAACTCTCATTAAAAGGCTAAGATGTCAGTCTACACTAAACAAACTCAATGCAACTCCAACGAAAATTCTCATAACCTTCTTTGCAGAAATGGAAAACTCAATCATCAAATTTATATGGAAAAGTAGGAGGCCCCAGATAGTCAAACTGCTCTTCACATCAGTAAGGAAACAGGACTTGAACAGCACTATTAGCCAATTAGATCTAATGGCCATCTACAGAACATTCTACTCAACAGCAGAAGACACACTCTTCTCAAGTATACACGGAACATTTTCCAGGACAGTCCATGTATTAGGCCAAAAAGGAACTGGGGAATGAACCCAGGACCTCGTACATAGGAAGCAGGTGCCCAACCACTTGAGCTACAGCCACTCCCTTCAAATCTTAATGTATTTTAAAACCCCTACATCATACTAAGTTTCTTCTCAGTCCACAATGGAATAAAGTTAGATATCAATAACTAAAGGAAAACTGGAAAATTTATAAATATGTAGAAATTAAAACAACTCATTATCAAATAACCAATGAGTCAAAGTCACAAGGGAAATTAGGAAATATTTTCAGATGAGTGAAAATGAACACAACATACCAAAACTCACTGGGATGCAGAGAAGGCAATGCTCAGTGGAAATTTATAGCTCTAAATGCCTACATTAAAAAAAGACCTTTTATATGATCTATGTATCTTTAAAAAAGAAAAAAAAAGACATTAAAAAAAAGATCACAGATCAGCGACTAACTTCACACCTAAAGAAACTAGCACAAGGGAAAACTAAACCCAAAATTAGTAAAAGGTAGGAAGTAATAAAAAAGATTACAGCAGAGATAACTGAAATAGAAAACAGAAAAACAAAACAATCAATAAAACCAGAAGTTGTTCTGAAAAGATCAGTACAATCAACAAACCTTTAGCCAGAATGACCACCACCACGACCAGCAGCAGCAAGAAGTGGAGAGATTACTTCCTAACTCATTCTACAAGGCCATTACCCTGAAACCAAAGCCAGATAAAGGCAGCACAAGAAAATTACAGGCCAATATCCTTCATGAGTACAGATGCAAAAATCCTCAAGAAAATATTGGCAAACCGAATCCAACAGTGTATTAAAGGAACTATATACTACGACCAAGTGGGATTTATTCCAGGAATACAAGCATGCTTCAGGATAAGAAAATCAAGGTAATATAGAAAAGGCACTGGACAAAATCCAACAACCTTCCAGGATAAAACAACTCAGAAAAGCAGAAATAGAAGGGAACTTTCTCAACATGATAATGAACATGAACAACAAAGATCATACTCAATGGTCAAAGACTGAAAGTTTTCTCCCTAAGAACAGGAACAAGACAAGGATGCCCACTGTCACCACAGTCATTCAACCTTGTACTAGCCAGAGTAATCAGGCAACAAAAAAAGGAATAAGAGACATTCAAATTGGAAAGAAAATAGTAAAATTATCCCTATTTGCAGATGACATGATCTTATAGAGAATCCAAAAGCCTCCACAAGAAAGCTACTAGAATAAATAAACAAACTTGGCCAAGTTGCAGGGTAAGAGATAAACACATAGGAGTCAGTTGGGTTTCTATACACCAGTAATAATCTGAAAAGGAAATCAAGGACACAATTTCATTTAAAATAGCATCTAAAAGAATTAAAATTCAATGTAATTCCTGTCAAAATTCCAGTTTTTTCTACTGAAATGGAAAAGCAGATTCTCAAATTTATATGGAATTACAAGGGCCCTCAATATAGAGCCAAAACAATCTTGAAAAAGAACAAAGTTGGAATACTCACACTTCTTGATTTCAAAACTTACTCCAAAGCAACAATAATTTAACAAGTGTGGTACTGGCATAAGGAGAGACATTTAGTCCGATGGAATAGAATTGAGAATCTAGAGATCAACATGACTTTAGCCAATGGTATCCCACATCCTAGGAAGCACAATGGCCGAAAGACTGGCTCACACTGTTGTTTCCTGTCTGCTCACTCCCCACAAATGCAACACTCTTGGAAATCAAGAGTCAAGCAACAAGCAGCAACAGCCAACCTAGCTGAGATGAGCAGTGCAGGGTTTCACTAGACTCAGGCACCCAGGATTCCAATGGGGAAACGCTGGCTCTTGTTATAAGCACAGAAAAGAACGTGGAGATCCAGGTTCCTCTCCAGAGAGCAATCAGCAGTGGTTAGTGATCGTTCACATAGTAGACAGTAATTACCTGGGGAGGTGCTTCAAAGGCAGGATACACAGCAATCTCCGGCACATTTCTGTTGTTAATATATTTATAGCAGTTCCAAACACAGTTTATTAGGTAAGCCTGAAAGAATGAAAACAAAATTTGTATATGTTAGAAACAAATAAGTGCTCCACAGGACTCTAAAAAATTAAAGTGACATAATGCTTTCCCTCATTTTCTCAATGGAGAAGGGAACTGACATCCATTTGGAACGAGCACAGGCCTGATCTCATTTAAATGTCTCAAGTTCTATCATTACTGTTTTATAGAGAAACCAGTTAGGGTTTCAATTCAGCTTGGTCAAACATTGTGCTGTAAATCAGTATTTCTGAACTTTGGGAATAACAACGAATTTTCCATCCAAATCATGAAACACTTCCAAAAATAAAATGATGCTCCCTCACTTAGGAAGGGTCTCACACTGCCAACCACTCCCTGGAAGCAAGGAAATTCCTTAGAAGCTATCTCTATTATTGTGCCAGAATAAATCCTGTCACAATAAGTCATCACTCTACTGTTATCTATCAGGAAAAAAGAACCCAAAGGCTCAGACGGGTAGGGACAGTCTGGCCCTCAAAAGTCATCAACTTACCTTAAACACGATGAATAAGGCAAAGAACACAAGAACAATGAAGAGGAGGCAGCTGGAGTCCAATGCCAGGAGGTCATCTTTGTAGGGAAAATCAGGCTATTAAAAAACACACACATTTACAATTCAGTCAGGGCATTTAAACTTTGTGGTAGCATTTAAGAATACAAACAAAAGGTCCCAAAGTCACAGCTGATATTCAAATAAAATTTATAAACAGAACTGAACTCCAAGTGCTTTTTTTAAAAAAAAAAAAAAAAAAAGCTTCCTGTTACCAAGCACTTGTTTGAATGTGGAGAATATTTCTAAGAGTCTAAACTAAGCTCATTTTCTGCTTTTCATTATTTTACATCTTTCTAGCCTTTACAAAACCAATCTACTGTATTGGGACCACAGATTTGTCCCTGGATCTTTGAGTCACACAGTCAGGAAATCCTGAGATTTATGTAAGTTCCATGAGCCAGTTAGTCCTATACCAAGAAAAAATAACAAGTCAATACGCCCATCTCAAATCTGCAACAGGTCTAACAGGACGGCACACCACCTGGTATAAAGCCAGGTAAGATTTCATATTTACTACAGATATACTATGTTCTATTGGGAGGGATCAGCTGAGTTTACTCGAGTATTCACTGAGCATTTACTGTGTGCCAGGCCACACGACAAGTCCTCAAGAAGGGCATTACAAAGGAGGAGGGCCTTCCGGTCTAGGGTCCAGGTGACTAAAACAGGGGAGGAAGCACTGGGTTCTGTAAAAGGAATAGTAAACCATTTAGTTCCATGTTCTTTTCTATAAGGCTCATTTAATGTTTTCTGTTTAGCTTTTATTGTTTTTAATGGAACTGTTAACAAATGTCCAAATTTTATTTTCATATTTAAAAAAGCAACTCAATTCCAAAGGAAACTTCCTATCCACCCATACACCAAAGCAGAAAATCCTAGCTAAGTGTTTCCTTGGGGTGAGATTCTTCTTTGAGCCTTCACCTGTAAAGAAAAGGCTGAAAACAGGATGGGACCAGCTCCGGGAGGACCGCTACAGCAAGGATTTTAGATTTTGCTCAGAAGCAGGCAGGCATTACTCATGGCTTTCCACCAGAGATGAGAGAGGGCGCCGTGCTCCAGAAGCTGCTGACCAGCTGACCAGGCCTGCAGACCCTGCCCGGCGACCTCTCTCTATCCCCCTGCTGCTTGGCTAGAGTTCCTTGCACACAGGAGGCAAACTAACAAATGTTTTTTTAAATGACTGAAAAATACACATAATGGTGTACCTAATGGACTAGGAAGCAAATCTGGAAGTGGGGAGAAAAGTTCTAAGACAGCATTCAGGAAATGAAGCAGGATGCCCTTCCCACGGTTCATCTATATGATCCCTCACTTCCTTCCAGGCTGCCTCTGTGAAGCCATCTTTGGCTGCTCCAGAATGTTCCCTATCCCCCCCTATTAGTGCTGTACCTTGTGACAGCTCAAGCTCATTATCACAGCTAACTTCTCTATGTGCCCTGACTCCCCCAATGAATGGTCTCTTGAAGAAAGGGATATTATCTTTTTATTCATAGCACTGACCAACAGTACCCAGAACAGAGCAAAGGATATAGCAGATACTGAAATATTAACATTTGTTCTTTGCAGGCATTCATAGCAAATAAATTAATGAGTACCAAGTACAGTCCGATTATTGCAGTTAGTACACTCAAAAACATACTCCGTAATTCCACCACAGCCACCCTTAGGGATTTTCAATATTGGATTATCTTAATGGTGTATAACGAGGCATTCTATTCCCAACTTACTGGTTTCAACATGGTAGTTATCAGTAATCATTTCTTTAAAATACTATAAAAAGCAAATGGTATAGTTAAAATTGAAGTAGTATCTCAAGCAAACTCAGAATTTCAATTTAAATATTTTAATGTTAAAAGTTTAATAGTAAACACACTTACTAATTGATCCAGATATTCCTTGATTCTTGGCAAGTAAGTGAGAGAACTGATAGCAACCAGGCAACTGAGAACAAAGTCAAAAAGCCGGTAACAAAAGAATGGAATCAGCCAACCCACTTGATACTAGAGAAGAAAAGACCACAACATCATATCACATCCATAATTAGCATTCAGTAAAGGTTAAACTCTTGAAGTTGAAAATATAAGATACTTACAGAAATTGCTCCATATACCAGCATTGAACTGATTATAAACATAAGAACAGAGACGGCAAAAAGAACACAGGCATTATCTAAGAAACAAAAACAAAAACCTAAGTAAGCCACTTATACAACAAAAAGAACAAAACTCTTCATGACAAAATAATATTTTACAGTTAGTGTAAAAACTTTTAAAAATATTGTCCAGACAGGCTATGAAAAGATGTAAGGCCAAGAAGGTTAACGGGGGGAAAAAGTCTCAGCATTTTAAGTAATAAAACCGGAGGAAACTCTTGTTTGTTAAATTGCTATGATGATTTACTGACACTTCTTTGAGATGACAAGTGAGCAGGTACTCTGCTAGGAAGAGAGGTTCCTGCCCTTAGTAGTCCAAGAGCCTGAAAAAGTGTGAACAGATGATTACAATCCAATGGGGCTAGTGCTGCAACAGAGGCAGAAGCAACTGGCTTTGCTTAGGAACATCAGGAAAAAATACAAAAGATACACTTGAGGTGGGTCTTGCTAGATGAGTAAAGTTCAAGTGAAGGGAAAGGCTGGTATTTGCTTAAAAGACAGATGTATTAAATACAAAATGCTATACAAGTGACCTCTTGCCTTAGAGAAAACATAACCTGAAATTCGAGGTCCCACATTGATCTCATCTCACAGCCCCAAACCCAAACTCCTTTGCCTGTGCTCCTTCACCTTGGCTTCTCTACTATATATATTTTCTTCCTTGTTCCTCGACTTTTTCTCAGGTTGTACCATTGTTCTCTCTTAATGCATACCAATTTTCCCATAAAACATCTAAGAAATCTCAAATACTAAACCACACTTGGCTTGTTGAGTTTCTTAGCACAAATCTATAGGAGATTTTGTGGCTGTGGGTAGGTATTAAGAACCTAAAGGACAGAGATAATGATGGATAGCTAGAACACTTGCTTCAAATATTCATACTATTTGAGAAACAGAAGTATAAACTTAATACTGGGCAGTACTAACATCATTATTAAGTAAGAATAGCTCTAGGATTTCTAAGAGGAGATAGGATACCTAAATTTTAAAGATTCAAAGGACTTCTCCACTGCAGTATATAAAATACCACTGAGATGGAAGAATTCATATAACAAAATAGGAAATAATCATGACAGGTACTGTCAAACTTGAAAGCAAAATTTATAACTCAAATAATTAGCTCCTAAAAATGTGTTATGGAAGACTTTATTTCTATTAAAGTACTGAAACAATAATGAAAGTGACGTTCAAAGATATTCCATTGGAGCAACAAGTAATGAAACAGAGGGAAAATTTTGTGAATCAATAAAGCAAACAAAACATGAGGGCTACCATGGGACCTAAGCCTCCTCAATCAGAGACAGGGTGGGCATCCCAAATCCTTAAGACTGAGGAATGAACACACATAGGGTGGAAAGCAACAATGGACTAAAGAAGACCAACAACAAAGTTTTTCGTATTTGTTAGAATAAAGGCTTTGGCACACTTACAATCAACAAAAATATGAAAATGAATCTATTTCTCCTGACAGCAGTTACTATAGTCTTGCAATATGCAAAAAACTCATGACTTCATCCCGACAGCTCTAGCCAAGGGAGCCAGCTGTATAGACCCACGAGAATCTCAGTAACCATAAATCTTCTCCTTGCATCTTAATTTTAGATTACACATGCATGACAAGAAAAATGCTAACATTAGCAGGTTAACGAAAATCTCACAACTTAAAGTAAGTTTTTGAAAATAGGAAAAAGTGACTAACCATTAAGAAGTAAAATTATACTCTTCTTTTTTGGTTTTTAAATTTAAAAGACTACCAGAAAAAACAAATAAATGCCAGAAGGGCTGCTTCTAATATCACACTTAGCAACAAAATTTTAAAAACACATTGTGAACAATTTTTAGCATTTTCAAGCAATGTATTATGTATGACAGAGGGCCATAAAGCTGAACTTGCTCCTAGAAACAAAAAAGTGAGCTCTGAGGACAATAAATTTTTTTTAAATAAGCCAAATTTTTTAAAAAAGAAAAACTACTTACTAATCAGAAGGCCACAAATGTAATAAAGTTCAGAACTTTATTATAAATCTAATAAACCTATAGATACAAAAGCGAAGATCCTTTAGTAGGATATACACAGGAGAACTAGGAACACTATTCTCAAGCAAAATTTAAAAGTCAACATGCAGAAATTGCTTGTACTGAAAAGGTTAAGACATGAATTTCTGTTCAGATACCAAATTTCTAACATAATTTATAGTACAAAATTTCAACCAAAAATTTTTTGCACCTGTGTTTTAGACTAAGAAATGACAATAAAAACACTACCAGGAAAGAGGTTTAAAAGGGCAATTGCCTGGGGAACATCCTAGGGTTACTCTAAATTTAACCCCATTGTTCAGTCTTTCCTCATCTGTTCAGCAGGAATATGTTTACAACTGTGACTCTGAACAAAAGACAGCATCAACCATTGAACAGTTTATATTTTATATTTTACTGCAATACCTGTATGACCCCCGAGAAAATCTCCATCCTCAACTACACCTGTCAGCTGATCATCAAAGATTTATGGTTCTTCTGTAATTCCCTCTTCCAGGTGCCATCTGATAGTATCAAGCAAGATACATTTCTCAAAGCATCTCTAGCAATCAAGCGCCTGTTCTGGCTAGAAATACTCCATTGTAATCCTCACTGAACACCTTTGAAAAACTGACAAAACGCTTTCCTGCCTCAGCAAGTACAGCAACTGAAACAATTAGTCAATTGTCTTCTAAGAAGCCCGTATGTATGTGTATGTTATTAGCAGGAGATATTTTCTTTCCAATTGAAAACATACCAGCCATTCTCTCAGAGGAATAGTAATTTCCGATGACTTCATACTGAATGTTGACGGCTGGCAATGAGTTTGGATGAGTCACCTCCACAGTCAGCAAAATTGCCATCAACAGGTTTACCACCTGTAAAAGATTAACTTTTCAATTATATTTGTAATTTATAAATCAGGAAACAGTGCTCAGCACAATCTTTAGATGTCTTCCCATATTTAAAATTATTTTATTTGAAGTATCAGAGGTAAAACAATATGAGCCTACCTGTAAGAACAAATCTGCAACTCTCACTATAACACCTTAAAAATAAGTATTTCATAAAGTATAAATGTAATAATTAACACTTTCGGAGATAAGATGCTTGACTTTGTTAATACCAATACAAGAGAATAAAATGGCACAAAACTAAAATAAGGGAGCATTACAAATTGTTTATGTTCAGGTTGCATATTTATTTGTGTACCAAAATTAGCATTTCAGGGTTGAAAAAAAGGATAGTTCATCCAATTTAATATCCATCAGATCCCTGAAGCCCACCCCGCCACCATATCCCCTTATCCAGTGATAGAGAACACACTATTTTACTCTTGAGCTAGATTCAAATGTTTTAAAACTTAACAAGGTCTTGACTACGACCCTTCATTTTCACCACCTAGCCTTAATTCACCTGTTTAAAATTTATTTTCATTTTTTTAAAGATTTATTATTTTTATTTTATTAATTCCCTCCCCCTTCCTGCCCACCCCCGTTCCCAGCCGTACTCGCTGTCTGCTCTGTGTCCATTTCTGTGTCTGCTTTCCTCTCTTCTCATCTTCTCTTTAGTGGGCACCAGGAACTGATCCTGGGACCCCCAACATGGGAGAGAGGCACTCAATCACTTGAGATGCCTCAGTTCCCTGGTTGTGTCCAATTGTCTTTCCTTTTTTTTTTCCATCAGTTCACAGCACAGGCCAGCTTCACCTTAACAGGAGGCCCCAGGAACCTAACCCAGGACCCCCCAAATGGTAGATTGGAACCCAATCGCTTGAGCCACATTCGCTTTCCCTTAATTCACCTTTGAAATAATCCGCAACCCCTTCCAAATCAGGGCTACTCCAATATTGAGGGCAGCTGCCATGGCCTCTTAAGGTCTTCTTTTCTAAAATAAATGTTCAGGTCTTTAAACTACTCTACTAATTAGCATGTTTTCTATCTACCAGCATGTTTCCCATCTACTTCCCTATTTCCTTTTTGCTATCTTGTATATGCATGGTCCAGTTTGATCAACATTATTAAAATGAGGACCAGAATTTATCACAATGCCAAATACTATTACAAGTAGGCAAGATCACCCAGGTCAGAACACAAAGGGATCTTTCTCCGTTCCCATATCCTAGCTAACAAATCTCAGTTTAATGAAGCCTGAAATTGCACTGGCATTATACTATTTATGGATGTCCTAAGAGTAACTCCCTAAAATCCCTAATTATTTTTTATACTTGATTCTGCTAAGTTGCTGCCTGTACATGCACCGTCTGATTCAGAACTTGTACCTAAACACAAGCCCTTATATATTTACAATCGAATTTCATCTTATTTTTTTTCCTGTCAACATTTTCTGGATCTTGATACCGATACCCTACAGATTTACTGCCTCTGTCAACCTCTTACATTTGAAAATATAATCAGCATGTAATCAGTGTCTCCATTTAAGTTGCTGGCAAAAGGGAACAAGGCTAAGGACAAAGTGGTCACAGGCTGCCCCCTCCACATGAATCAGGAGCCTTTGAATATGATTCTTTGAGACTTTCTCAAACACAGTACTGAAATCGCATCTTAGTATCTGCTGAATTTCCCTAGTTTTCCAGGGTTATAAATCTTCTGTATTTGAGCATCAACGGCCCTTGTGAACATTCAGTGTAAAGGGTTTCAGATGGTCAGCTTTGTTCAATGTCATCAGTTATTTTATTCATTGTTAATCTTTGATGAAAAGGCTTTAAATGCAGATCTACAGAAATATTGATCAGAATTAAATTTGTATAAAGCAGTTTAAAATGGATGCAAATAGCACTAAACATTTTCTTTCTGCAACTTGTACTTAATAGAATATTTCCATAAATTAAAATTTTTAAAGTGCGGTTTAAAAAAAAAAGGACATTTTCAAGGAATGTTAGAGCCCTATCAGCAATACCTTAAAAAATACACACATGAAATGCATTTTCAAAATCAGATAATCAGTTTTTTAAAGTCATTTCATGGACATTGCAAACAGAACAAGTCTCATCTTTAGGGTAGATAATCTAAACCATGTCATAACAACGAATTCAGACTCATCCAGTATTTACGGAGGCTATACCATATACCAGATATATTTATATATTACGTAAGGTACTTCACAATGACTTCGTGAAGTAAATATTGCCAAATCCTTTTTACAGATGGGGAAACTAAGGTTCAGGAAAGCTAAATAATCCAAGTCAATTGAGATGATAAAGGACAAAGCTAAGATCTAAGTCTGGTTTTCTAAAAACACCCTGATTCTTAGCATTACATGATTACTTATAATGGAATTATATACTTAAAATTCCTAGATGACTCCTGTTTTAAGGCCTTTCCAAAAAAAAATAACTCAGGTTATGAAATGCTTATACTTCACTCTCCAAAAAAGTATATTCAGTAGAGTGCCCTTTTCCTATCATTACTCAAAGGCAACTATTAACAGGACTTACAAGGAACAATTATATTTGCAAGAGGGATCCCCAGTTGAAGGCTGAATTTTTCTTGCTGCCCATTTTTGTTGTAATGAGTTTTGGTCACTGTGTGGTGGGTGAGTATGAGCTGATACACCTAAGGTGGATGAATGAATTAAATGAATGAATTAAAAATCAGTGGCATTCCTATACATTAGTATCAAAAACCTGAAGAGGAAATCAAGAAAAAATTGTATTTATAACAGCAATTAAACAAATAAAATATCTAGGAATAGTACAAACTAGGACGTAAAGGACCTATACATGGAAAACTACAAAACACTGCTGACTAAACTCAAAGATGGCCTAAATAAATGGAACATCCTTCCATGTTCACAGATTGGAAGACTAGATATTGTTAAGATGCCAATTCTACCCAAAGGGATTTAAAGATTCAATACAACCCCAAACAGCCTTCTGTGCAGAACTGGAAAAGTCAATCATCAAATTTATATGGAAGGATAAAAGGCTCCAAATAGCCAAAAACATCTTGAAAAAGACAAAGTAGGAAGACTTTACAGTAAACAAAACTGTGTGGTACTGTCACGGGGGCAGATATAGACCAAGGAATTAAACGGAGAGTTCCAAAAAAGCCCTCACACATATGGCCAAAAGACTTTTAATAAGAGTGCCAAGTCTCTCAATGGGAAAAGAATAGACTTTCCAACAAATGGTGCTGGGAAAGCTGCAAAAGGAAGGTGGACCCCTACCTCACACAATATGCAAAACATAAGTCAAAATATCCAAATCAAAGACCTATATATAAGAACAAAAACTTTAAAACTAGAAGGAAACATAGGAAAGTATCTTCAAGACCTTGTATTAGTCAACAGTTTCTTAGACCTTACACCAAAAGCATGAGCAACAAAAGAAAAAATGGACTTCATCAAAATTAAAAACTTTTGTCTTGATTTTCATTTTCTACCCAAATTCACTTTTTTAATAAATCAGTTTTATTGATACATATTAATAAAACAGGACAATCTTTCATTTCCCCAAGTAACTGAGTTTCTTCAACTTCTACAAGGAATGTATGCTTACTTTAAGTATTTTGGAAACTAGAGAAAACCACACACACACAAAATAAAAATCACCTGCAATCCTACCACCTCAAAATCATCACTATCCCCTCTCTAACATTCTCTAACCCCTCACATCCTGCTTTATTTTTGTTTGTAGACCTATTATATTATCTATTCATTTACTTGTTGTCCAACTGCCTCAGTAGAATATAAAGTCTTGAAAGGCTTAGAATTTGTGTTCCAATGCCTGGCTCGAAAAAGTATTTCTTAAATGGAGAAAAAAAATTAAAGACTTTTGTGCATCAGATAGATATTACCAAGACAGTGAAGACAACCAATTGAATAGGGAAACTATTTGGAAATCAAATATTTGTTAAGGCTTTAACATTTAGAATACATAGAGAAATGCTACAACTCAACAAAAAGACAAACAATTCAATTAAAAATGGGCAAAGGATTTGAATAGACATTTCTAGAAAGATATACAAATAGTAAAAAACCACATGAAAATATGCTCAACATCAGCAGCCATTAGGGAAACACAAAGTAAAAATGGAAAATCACAAGTGTTGGAGAGGATGGAGAGACAGGAACAGTCACATTCTTTGTTGGTGGGAATGTAAAATGGTCTGTGGCTACGGAAAACAGCTGGGAGGTTCCTCAGAAAGTTAAGTATAGAATGACCGTATGACTCAGCAATCCCACTACTGGGTATAAACCCAAGAGAATTGAAAGCAGGGACTGAAAACATATTCGCACACCAATGTTCACAGTGTTATTCACAATTACCAAAAGGTAGAAGCAACCCAAGTGTCCATCAACAAATTGGCTAAATAAAATGTGGTATACACATACAATGGAATAATATTCAGCCATAAAAAGGAATGATGTTTTGATACACATGACAGCATGGATGAACCTTGAAGACATCGTGTTGAGTAAAATAAGCCAGATGCAAAAGGACAAACATTGTATGAGCTCATTTATATGTAATAATTAGAATATGAAAATTCAGAGACAGAAACTAGAATACACGTTACAAGGGGCTAAGGTTGGGGTGGGGAATGGGGAGTCAATGCTTAATTTTTTCAGAGTTTCTGTGTCTGGGATGATGGAACAGTTTTGGTAATGGATGCCGGTGATTGTAGTACATCATTGTGAATGTGATTAACACCACTGAATTGTATAGTTGAAAGTAATGTGAGAAATTTAGTTGTATATATCAGGAATAAAAAAAAAACACCCACCATAGAACTGTACAACACAAAGAATTAACCCTAATGTAAACTATGTACCTAGGTAACAGTATACTTATGCTACTGTTAAATCAATTGTGACAGTTACCACACTAACACAAAATGTTAACAGGGAAAACTGAGTGGAGAGGGGACACACATGGGTACTCTGTACTTTCTGCATGATTATAAACCTACAAATGCTCTCATTTAAAAAGTATATTAATTTCTAAAACTAGTAATAGTGAAAGGCAGAGCATGTAGCAATTTGTAAAATCATGGGCAATGAACACAGCACTCAAAGTAGGGGGTACTATAAAGATGGTGGGCCAAATGGTGTGGTCTGCACTGTTTTTGAAAGCCTTCTGCACATCTTATAAAAGTTAAAGATGATAACTAAAACATCTCTGAACCCCAATTTGTGCATTTAAAAAAATCATTTCAAATTTAGAACTAAAACCTCACTAACTCATTCAAAGATAAGATTTTTTTATTTAAAAAAAAAAAAAGGGTGGGGGGGCCTGCAATGCTGACAACTGTTTCAACAACTGTTTTAAATCAATGTGTAGGAAAATTATTGAAAATATCAAGTTGTAGATAAACATTCTGGTATAAAGACTAGTTTCTTCTAAAAAACATACACGCACTAGATACATTAGTTTCTACTTGTTGGAAAGGAACAATATCAAAACCATGGAAGTACTTAGGAGACTACTGGGAGTTAATTCCTCCTTGCTCCATCATTTTCATTGCCATACCATTCCAGAAATCTCCTGGTGGGGTGGATTTTACATCATTCTTCAGTAGTTTTCCCATGGAATATTTGACACAACCCAGGATGTGTTAAGACTATAATTAAAACTGTGTGCTCCACAGCACCCTGAGAGCAGGCAGAGAGAACAAATCTACACAGTCACCAGAGAATTGCCACCAGATAAAGATCAATTTTGATGTGAATATCTTTAATATGTTTTCACGAGTATTAGTTATAGCTGACTTATTCAACAAATGTCTAACAAACACCTTAAATGTTCTATTTTAATTAGTAAACTAGTTACTATACATATTTTACAAAGTTAAGACATATCACTCTCCCAAGGAGGGTATCCTGTGGGGGAGAAAAATAAGATAATCATACTACTGTTTAACAAGTACTATATGAGAGGCATGCAGCAACTCTTTCAGGTACACAGTGGGGAATCAAATCCCTCTGCCTTAGTGAAGGGAAGCTTCACTAAGAAAACATTTGACCTAAGCATTAAAAAAAAAGACCTTGGAATTGGCAAAATGTTAGTTGTTGAAGCCTGGTGATGAGTAAGTGGGGTTTTTATTACTGTTTCTCTACTTTCTTATACAATTCCCTTAATAAAAAGGCTTTTAAAAAGTATTTTGGAACAGAAAGCTGAGGGTTCATCTGTGCAGAATTGGTAAAAAGGTTGTAATCTTGGGAAATGAATAGAAATGGGGAAAGCACGTGACAGTGTTTGTAACTAGCTGAGCTATTTTATAGGTATGACTGGCTGAAAGGGTTAAGTCTAACGACACTTATAAGAAGGAAAGCTAAAAAATGTTAACGTGGGACTTATAGCACAGTGAAACCTCATGTAAAAATATGAATATGGGTGATATTGCAAATATAAGACTGTTTTCACAAGATATAGATACAAATAAACTAGAGAGATGGAAACAGAAGAGCAGCTATGTATGGCAGGGAAAGCATAGAGAAATTGCAAAGTGATGAGTTTTTGTTTTAACTATTATTGGAATAGTGAAAATACTCTAAAGATGACTGAAGTGATGAATGGACAACTGTGATTATATGAATACCACTGATTATACCCCTTGGATGGATTTATGCTTTATTAATATGAATCAATAAAATTTATTTGTTTAAAAAAAAAAAAAGTATCCTGAGCGGCACAGATGTAACTCAGTGGCTGAGCACCTGCTTCACATGTACAAGGTCCTGGGCTCAATCCACAGCGCCTCCTTTAAAAAAAAGAATCTTGGGAGGAGAAGGGGATTTCAGAGAGAAGGAATAGCCTATGCAAAAGCAAAGAGAACAAAACAATTTGTCTGGGGAAAGATACAAACTCTAAAATATAAACAGCGTGTAGTTATTTAAGAGGGGTGAGGGCTGGAAAGTGACACAGCTTGAGGAAACCTTTTTTCACTTTCTTCTTTCCAGTTACCTAACTTTGGATTGTTTTATGATTGAGACACTGGAAAAATTAGCTACATATTGTGTCCAAGACATGAAATTATTACAAAAACTTGAAATGTATTCTTGTTGCATACCATTAGCCATGAAGGGCACCTATTTCTGTAGTTTTTGCTATCCATTGTTATTTTTTTAAAGTTTCCTGTGTGAAAGGCAATGAACGTAGTTTCCGTGATGACTTCTACAGAAGCAACAGACTTGTAAGCTCATTTTCAATCCTACACTAAGCATGTGGGTTTATACCAAATAAACTGTTTTACCCTCCTTTGCCTTCAAATTTTTCAATAAATGACAAACAAAAAATTTTTAGGAATGTCAGAATTTACACTTGTGCTCATTTTGAAATTTCATGTTACTTAAACATCTATTAAACCAGGCATAGGTCTTTCAACTCTAAAGGGCCGAGGCACACACTTCAGGGCTGGCACCTCTAGTACACGTTCCGGTTTCTCCACTGCCTACAGCACTATTAGGACAGCACTTCAACATAAGCATCACAATCCCCTGAACACTAGACCAGTAGAAGCTGTTGCTAGGAAGCAATGACACTGTATCAAGAGTCCCTGACAGTCACTGTATCAGAAAGCCTGAGTCCAGCCGGAGGGAGGGAAGTTGCCCCTGCTCCAAATAGAAGAGGGAAGAATTTTGGAAGCCTTGGCCCATGCAATCTATTGACAATAGGAAATATTCTACTAGGGAGTTAAGAAGTATTGCCTCACCTGGCACAGAGGAAGAGTATGCTGTCAAGGCATGATGGAGAACATGCTAGTCTACCTCGCTGACCCCGCTATTACTTCTGCCATAGTAAAGAGACTTCTGGCAACAAAAGGCACTGTTTGGGTAAGTCCTCTTTGGTCAGAGGCATTACACTACTCTTTGGCCTAGATCTTGTTTCCTACTTACTACGTCTCCCCAGCTGATCAAAGGCTGAGCCTTTATGTGGCGACTGTACTGACGCTGCATCTCTGGAAGCTACCGATGATCTTGTAATCAACAAAACCCAGGCCCTTTTTCCAGTCCTTAATAGAATCTGATGTTACTGATCATCTTCCCTTTCTCCCTTGTCACTGTTTCTTTTTTTAACCTACTTCAAAGTTCTTTAAATACCACAAAGATTTTAACAGATGGCCTGGTCAAAGAGAAGTGTGAGGGCCTACAGTGTGGCACAACAGATAACAAGAACACAAACGACAAATGAAACATGGACTCAGTGACTTTTTCTTTTTGTATATCCGCCAAAGAAGCCTTTTACCTGTGGAAACAATCAATAAACCTCTTAATTCATTTAGGCAGCTTACAATGTTCTACTAAGCCCGGAGGTTCTTAACAAGGGATCTGTGAGCTTGAATTGAAATTAAAAAAAAAAAAAAAAAAAATTCTTGTGGGGACATGTTGGTTGAGTGTGATATATTTATTAAATAACAGTATAGTGTGAACTTAGTAAGGGGTCTGTGGTTTTCACCTGATAGGCAAAGGTGTCCATGGAACAAAAAGGTTAAGAACTCCTGTACTAAGCCGAAAGATCCATGCAAAAACAACAGCAAAGGCATCTTAAAATTTGTGAAACTAAAGCATAGAAAAAGGGAGATGTGTGAGACATTTTCACATCCAGTGATTCCAGTGGGACAGATGTAAACTCCTCTCTCCCTATTTATTGTGGAAGAAAAATAGCTTGTACTACTAAAGTTTTTCTCCCTGCATTTTCAGATTTCCTGTTTATAGTTCCCACCTTGCACAACTACTTTAATTTTTACAAGCTGAACCTAGAGCATCAAAAATTCTGTCTAGGAAAGACTAGAAAGAAATATGGCCAATTATGTCTGGGTGGGTGGGTGGTCATTTTCTTGAATGGGAGTCAGAAATCCTTTGTTCTGTGAATGGAGGGAAGGACCTGAGAAAAAACACAAAGATTTAAGTTTGCAGTGAGCTTCCCAGGCTGAAAGACTCCATTTTCTCATCTCAGTGGGAGGGAAGATCATCTTCTGGGGTAAGGAAGGCAGGTTTGATTAAGAAATCGGAGGACCCTAAACATTGGAATTAATCACTTATGAGAGTGAACGACCAGAGCTAAGGATAAACAAAAGAAACTGATGACCAGCTCCTTTGCAAAATGAAGACATAAGAGAAAGTAAGAAATATAATGTTGTCATTAACCGATCCGTGCCCAAAATATTCCAGATCAGTTGAAATAGTACAGAACAAAAGGACACCTCTAAGAGGAATTACACCAATGAACGGACATTTCTAAATATAAAAGTACAGGGAAAAAACGGAAATGAAATTAAGAAACAAGGCAAATAAACCTGTTGTTTGTGTTTTTTAAGTATGTTTATGAAACAAAATTGTAAAAAACAAACAAACACAACACAACAAGAGGGCATCAGCACTGAGGAATAAAGTGGAGGCCAGGAAGTCCCCGGGGGTGGGCCCTGCAGCACCAGCTGCCTGACTGAAGCGGATTTTCCTCTGGTCCGTAGGGCTACTAATGACGTCAAGACACTGGGTGGGGAAGCAAGGCGCTCAAAGAAAGGCAAAAAGAGAATTTATCTGTATAAAGTTCTCCCTTCTTTTGCAATACACGGAAGTATCAAAACCCACACGGCCTCACTAAAGCCACCCCACCCCAACAACAGAAACAACACGAAATCACATCACGGGCTCAAGCGGCCGAGTCCACAACGGGTGAAGTGTGCCCAATTCAGGAAAGTCATCATACCCACAACTAGCTTCAACATGCACCGGATGCCGGAGACGGCGGGAAGAGATTACCTAAGTAGCAGCAGCGACCCACCACGCCATAGCCGTGCTCATCTCTGGCTGTGGCATGCAGCTCTGGCACCCCGAAGGGCTGGCACAGGTGGTCAGAATGGAGCAGCCTCCGGAAAGGCCCCTAAAAAGCCGGGCGGGTCTGACAGGACGACCCTCGAACGGGCAGGGAGGGGCTGCAGCAGGGAGGAGCTGACCCGGCGTCCCAGACGCGGGCGGGCGGCGCCTGCTGAACGCGCGGCCTCGGGCGGCCTCTCCGCCGACCTCGCAACGCCGAGACAGACAAGGCCCGGCCCAGACGCCCGGCCGCGGGCTCGGGGGCTCGCCCGGGGCGCAGCCGGAAGGTCGACGGCGCGCTGCGCGGCCCCCCGTCCCCCCCGAGCGTCTCGTCGGGGAGGGGGCTGCGGGGGACAGAGCGCCTCCATTTCACGACGCCGAGGAGTCCAAGGCGGGCGCTCCCCGCACCGCCCACCAGGCCCAGGCCCGCTCTCCCCCTCCGGCTCTGGCCAGTTCCCTCCTTCCCACCCGCCCCCACGGCCCACGGGCTCAGCCCTCCCTCGGGATCCCCGGCTCTCCCGGGACAGGGCACCCCGAAGAGGCGCGCCCCCGGCCCCCTCCCGCCCCCGGCACATGCGCAGTGCGCCGCCGCCCTCACCATGTACCAGGTCCCCAGGATGATGGTCCCGGTGCGGACATGGCAGCAGCCGCAGCACCGGGTGCTGTAGAACCGCTCGCTGCGGCTCCGCTTGAAAGTCATGGACACCATCGGGAGTCTCGCGCTCCTCGCTCCTGGCCGAGCCCCTGTGAAACAGCTCTGGGCCCAGCGGCTGAACCCGAAGTGGACAGTCTCCGCCTCCGAAAACCTACGACGCGTCTACTGGCCTGAACCCGCCAGCTCCTCCGCACTTGCGCACTGAGTGCCGACTGCGACTCTCGCGAGACGTCGGCTCCCCCTTCCTCCGCCCCCTGCCGCACGCAGGCCAATGGTAGAGCAGTTTAGGAGGAAACTCGGCTTCTGATTGGATGAAGTTAGAGATTGACAAGTCCTCAGGCCCAATTAGAAGTGCAACTCGCCAGAGCCCTAATCCACTCCCGCATGTTAGGCGGTGGGAGAGGGCAGGGTTCGGGCTTAGGGAGGTTGGCGTTGGGGGTAGCCCAGTACCTCACCATCCCTGGGGAGAGCTCCGCAAGAACAGAGGCATCCAGCGGGGAAAGGGAGGAACGAGATAAGGGGGCGTGGCAGTCAGCGGGCGCGAGGGCGTTTCTTGAGTGACATCTTTGCCACGTACTGCCTCGCAGGCGTCACGGGACTGCGTTGTTCACGTGACAGGAGCGCCCTGCTCAATTATTGGGCTGGTCGGGGGCGGTGCCTGAGGTGGGCGGTGCCTGGGGGGCGGTGCCTGAGGGGGCAGAGCTGGTGGGGGGGCCGAGCCTGAGGGCGAGGGGTTATTGCTAGGGTTTTTAAAGCAATTTTTATTGTCTTTTTAAAAAGATAAATAGATCACACAAAATGTTAAATTAAAAAACGTAAGACGTTCCTATATACCACACTCCCCATCCATACTTACCCCCTCCTCAGCTCCTCCCACATCAACATCTCATTTCCTTAGGTACAGTTCCTACTAGGGAAAAGAAAAGTCTTACTTCTGCTTAGTATATTCTTAGCTACAGACCGGAGTGAACTCAGAGCAGAGGTTACTGCAAGGACATATTTAAAAGAGCACCAATTTTTTTTAAAGAAGGTACGGGAAGGGCCTGGAATTCAACCCAGGACCTCATATATGGGAAGCAAGTGCTCAACCACTGAGCTACATCCCCTCCCCACTATCTGAAATTATATACTGATCTGTTACTTGTCTCCTCCACTAGAATGCAAATTCTGGGAGAGCAAGGACTTTGTTTCCTTCATCTCTGCAGTATTCTGGGTCCTGGCACACACTATGTATAGACTAATGAAGTAAATGTCTAAATGTCACCAGATTTTCTCTAGGTTCTTGGCTAGCCTATATAAAATGAATTTCAAGAGCAAGCCAGGTTAGTTAGACCAGTAATTTATTAAGGAAGCGAGGGAAGAGAAATGGGAGAAAATAACAGATTAAGGGTGTCCCAGGTAGAGGGCAAAGGGCTGAAAAGTGCTGAAGAGAGCTGATTTACAGACTACAGTTCCCCATTATAGATTACAAATGCCCAAGCTGACTTGTGTGCTGATCCAGGCAGGGGAGAAAGGCAAGAAACGGGGCATGTTTGACTTTGGCACTTGCCTTTTAAATCTGCCCCTTTGCTAATGACAGGGCAGGAGTCCCAGTTGTTTGCTGTTTTGATTGATTATCCCGCCCCTCAATCCCCCGGGAGGGCCCAATGATAAGGCCCCTGGAGAACATCCCGGGCTTCTCCTTGATTCCAGAGGAAATCTCGTTCCAAATGGGAGTTCTCGCAAGGATGCTTCCAGCAGTCATCTTGTGGGATATTCGGGGCCGTGTGGACCTCCTGCTAGGTTCCAAATGCATCTATTGATTCTCTACTTTACTAACCTGCCTCATAAAAACTAAAATGTAGTACAACCAATCTATGGAAGGCCATAGTTAAGCCAGGCTAGACTGAAGGATGGAGTGGGCTGGTGGGACTATAACTCAAATTATGACATATCCCCACTTGTAATAAATACCTCCCCCCAACAACCACCTATCCCTTAATGTCTAAGCACTGTTTATTTTGAATAATTTCATCCTTAAAACAACTCTATGAAGTAAGTACTTTTATATTTTTCAGGTTCACAGAAAATTGAAATAACCTGCCCAAGATTACACAGCCAGTAAGGGTCAGAACTAATTTTGACGGTGGTTCCCAAACTTTTTTACATGTTGGAATTGCCTGGGGCCCTTTAAAAAAAACACTGATTCCTGCCTACCACTCTCAGATTTTGTGATTTAATTGATGAGGCATGAGACCTAGGCCCTGGAATTTTTTAAAAGCTGTCTAGGTGATTCGAATGTGCAGCACTGCAGTATTCTGTCTTGACATAGATGTGACTGGAACCTCAAGGTCAAGGTCAAGGTCTTGGTGGGGTCCTGCAGCTGTGTTGTCTGTCCGCCACATTGTGGCTGGTCTTATTTCCCTGTACTAACCTGCCTTATAACTAAGGTAATTTATAGACTATAGTCAATGACAACATTGTAATGTGTTTGCAGCAAAAGAAAAGTTAGTACTATATTAATGCTAAAGGTAAAAAAAAAAAAAGAATATGGGGTTTGGTTTTGAGATATGACTATGATTAAGCATTTCTGTTTTTTTCATTAGTAAGGAGAATTTGACTTATGTCATTTAACTAGTCTGTATTCATCCGTGTATCTTTCTGAACACTAAAGAAACAACTGAGTTAGCGGTTGGAATTTGAGGAGATAAAGTGCCTGAACGGAACTTTTTAGGAGTAAGGCTCCCATAATTTGCTGAGCTGCTTTTTCCTGTTTGTTTTTTAAATTGGAAATAAAGTTATTTTTTAAAAAAATAATAAACATAGACTAGGAAGACAAGAAAGTGGTTTATCTAAAAATCATTTCCTATTCTAAATCAGGTACACTCCACACTGGGTCAGATCAGCGGTCAGGCCTGTGTTCCCTTCACAGGGTCTACACCGGTGAGGGGCCCCGGGGAAGGTGGCTCCTAGAGCTGTAGAGCGAACATACATAGCTGGGCGCCAGAGGGGAACTAGGAATACGGAGTTCTGTTGGGATAAGCCTTCTTTTCTATTACACAGACCTTTTTTGGAGAAAATAACTGAAGTACTATTAGCCAACAGTGTGTCCTCTGGGGCCAGCAAAGAGGGGGACACCTAGCCGCCTCTCCCAGCCCTCCCCTACTCCTGCCTCCCTTTCGCTTTTGGGCACATGTTTCCAGATGTTTCCATTCCACAGGCCGGGGGAGAGATTAGGTCTAACGGGTGACCTGACCCTGCCTTAAATGCAGGGGAACAGAGCAGGAAACTCAGTGGCAGGGCCCACTTCCCCTGGGGTTGTCTAAATACCCCACCCTGGGGCAGCACAGATGGGTCTCGCCACCTCGAAGTGGGGGATGGGGCACAAGTGAAGCAGGCAAATAAGGTAGAGAATTAATAGACGGGGATCTGGAACCTGGCAGGGAGTCGACGTGGACATCAGAAACCCCCAAGACGGCTGCTGGAGGATCCCCACCCCCAGGATGCTGCTGAACAGAGCAAAGGCTTCTTCCTGAGAACAATGAAAAGCCAGACGTTCCCTAGAAACGATATCACTGGATCCTCACTAAGGGGTTGATGGGCGGGGTAATCAACCCAAAGCGCAAACAGCTGGAGCCCCTTCCCTGCCAGGAGCAAAGGAGGGGAATAATTAACACTTTAAAAGCCAGGCACAAACTGCAGCACAGGCTCTTGCCCTGCTTTTTTTTTTTTTGCCTATGGACCCATCCTGCCCTCTGCATATCATTTTCACCATTTTTCCTCTGCCACGTGGCCATGCAAGTAAACCTGGGAATTTATAATCTATAATGGGGAATTGTAGGGTGTAAATCAGCCCTCTTCATCCCTTTTCACCCCCTTCCTCTCTACCTGGGACCCCTGCTCTGTTATTTTCTCCCATTTCTCTTCTCTCCCTACCTGAATAAATTACTCACCTTACTCACCTGGCATGCTCTTGAAATTCATTTCTGCAGCATAGCCAAGAACCTAGATAGAATCCGTAACACAAGGAGCGGCTATCCATGGACCCTGGCCAGAGCAGGTGGCCTCTCCAGGAGACCTGCTATGATGGGATCGCTTTCCTGCTCTTTTGGACTCTTTGTGCTGTGTGAGTAATAAAGCAATTATTTGCTAAAAGTTTCTAAGGGGAAATAACTTATAAAAATCCACAACTAAAGAAATTAGGGTGAGTGTGAAGCTCTTTAACTAGCATAGTGTCAGCGGTGGACTTGGCCCAGTGGTTAGGGCGTCCGTCTACCACATGGAAGGTCCGCAGTTCAAACCCTGGGCCTCCTTGGCCCATGTGGAGCTGGCCCATGCGCAGTGCTGATGCACGCAGGGAGTGCCCTGCCACGCAGGGGTGTCCCCCGCATGGGGGAGCCCCACGCGCAAGGAGTGCGCCCCATAAGGAGAGCCGCCCAGCGCGAAGGAAAGTACAGCCTGCCCAGGAAAGGTGCCATGCACATGGAGATCTGACACAGCAAGATGACGCAACAAAAGGAAACACAGATTCCCATGCTGCTGACAACAACAGAAACGGACAAAGAAGAACACGCAATGAGTGGACACAGAGAACAGACAACTGGGGGGGGGGGGAGGAAAGAGAAATAAATAAATAAATCTTTTAAAAAAAACTAGCACAGTGTCATTGACCCCTTTTTTTCTTTTAAATGGTGTGTTAATCCATTCTACATTACCTCAGCACATTTTTATTGTGGAACTATTATATACCCTGCCATGGAGATGCAAGAATGCTCGAGACAGATATTACACCTTCCCTTGGGGCAGTTTCAGTCCAGAGGGCAAAAGATCATCAAGCCATATGGTAAAGATGATAGCTGCTATCATAGGGAAGAGAGGGCATTATAGGAGCAGAGCCAAGGCTAGGTTTCCTGGAGGAAGTGACACCTCAGCTGACGGCAGAAGGAAACAAGGCTGGGAGCAGAGAAAGTGAGCCAAGGCAGGGGATAGGATGGGTCACATGTAGAGAGAGAGAAGCAAAGGGGAGTGATTATGGGCAGCCTGCCATGCTAGAGACTATGTTTCTTAGCCACCCCCTCCCTCCCCTCATCAGGTGCTACTCTATAAGAATTATCACCAATGAATGTGAGTAGAAGTGGCATGTATTGCCCCTGGGCCAGGGTTTTTATTTTTTTAGTAGGTACCGGGGATTGAACCCAGGACTTTGTACATGGGAAGCAGGCACTCAACCACTGAGAATTGGTTTTTCGTTACAATGAGAGCTGGTTTTTTGTTTGCTTTTTTTTTTTTAAGATTTATTTATTTGTTTGTTTGTTTATTTCTCTCCCTTCCCCCCCTCCCAGCCCCAGTTGTCTGTTCTCTCTGTCTTTTGCTGCGTGTTCTTTGTCCGCTTCTGTTGTTGTCAGCGGCATGGGAGTCTGTGTTTCTTTTTGTTGCAACATCTTGTTGCGTCAGCTCTCCGTGTGGGCAGCAGCATTCCTGGGCAGGCTGCACTTTCTTTTGCGCTGGGCGGCTCTCCTTACAGGGCGCACTCCTTGCGCGTGGGGCTCCCCTACGCGGGGACACCCCTGCATGGCACGGCACTCCTTACGCGCATCAGCACTGTGCATGGGCCAGCTCCACACGGGTCAAGGAGGCCCGGGGTTTGAACCGCAGGCCTCCCATGTGGTAGACAGATGCCCTAACCACTGGGCAAGTCCGCGTCCCTTCGTTTGCTTTTGTTTTCAGGAGGTACCAGGGATTAAACCCAAGACCTGGTACCTGGGAAGCAGGCACTCAACCACTTGTGCTACATCCACACCCAAGGGCTTTTAAGAAGGTGCGGAGGGAAACGGACTTTGGCCCAGTGGTTAGGGCGTCCGTCTACCACATGGGAGGTCCGCGGTTCATACCCCGGGCCTCCTTGACCCGTGTGGAGCTGGCCATGTGCAGCGCTGATGCGCGCAGGGAGTGCCGTGCCACGCAGGGGTGTCCCCCGCGTGGGGGAGCCCCACGCGCAAGGAGTGCGCCCGTGAGGAAAGCCGCCCAGCGTGAAAAGAAAGAGCAGCCTGCCCAGGAATGGCGCCGCCCACACTTCCCGTGCCGCTGACGACAACAGAAGCGGACAAAGAAACAAGACGCAGCAAACAGACACCAAGAACAGACAACCAGGGGAGGGGGGGGGGAATTAAATAAATAAATAAATCTTTAAAAAAAAAAAAAAGAAGGTGCGGGACAGGGATGGAGAAACTTCTTGGCTCTCATTTTCCCCAACTGCAGAAAACAGAGAAGCATGGAGGAATGACAGAGCCACAGATGGGAGCCTGGGTCCTTGGAGCACCAGATGGAGAAAGCCACACGTTAATGACAGTTACACAAGAAACAAACTTGCACTGTGTTAAACCAAGGACAGTCGAGGGTTTCTTTTTTACAGCAGTGTATTAGTCAGCCAAAGGGGTGCTGATGGGAAATACCAGAAATCTGTTGGTTTTTATAAAGGGTATTTATTTGGTGGAGAAGCTTATAGTTACCAGCCCATAAAGTGTAAGTTACTTCCCTCACCAAGATGGAAGGGAAGTATTGATGCATTCCACATTACCTCAGCACATTTTTATTGCAGAGCTATTATCTACCTGGCAAAGGGGATGGAAGGTCTTGCCACGTGTTGGAGCAGGCTGGCTGCTGACATCTGCCAGGGACCAGGCTTCCTGGGTTCCTTTCTTCCCAGGGCTTGTTTCTCTCTCATCTCTCCTCCTGGGCCCTCTGCTGTGTCTGAGTGAGCCTTCTCTCTTCTCCTCTGTGTGCTTACTTCCTGGGCACCAGCATTAGAACCCCCAGCTCTGTCCTTTGCCGTATCTTTTCTCTGTGTGTCCCCACCTACCAAGGAGTGGGGACTCAACACCCGACTGATGTGGCCCAATCAAAGCCCTAATCATAATTTAATCAAGTAAAAGTGAAACTCTGAATCCAATATGATCTGATATGCCTGGAGGGACAGACCAGTTTACAAACATAATCCAATCTCTATTTTTGGAATTCATAAACAATATCAAACTGCCACAAGCAGCAAGCATAGTTCTGATCTGAAAGAGGTTTAGCATAGCTGAGGAGGAGTGGGGATGCAAAGAGAACTGGAAGAGACAGAGCTGAGCTCAGGAATGAAAGTGTAGGCCAGATCCATAAAAGGTGGTGTAGGGAAAGGGAAGTGTTGGGAAAAATTGGAAAAGACTTTGGAATGGACCAAAAACCTTCCCGGGTGTTTTGTCTAAAAGGGATAGCTGAGTATCTGATTCCCTGGAGTCTCCATGCTTGCCTTTATCTTTGGAGCTATTTACAATACAGTTGTAGCTACCTGGTAGCAAAATTTCTGTCCATACACCTGTACATGAGTTCTGACCTGTGTGGGTCCTTCAATTTTCCTACCAACTACGGAAAAAAGCCAATTTTGCATCTATTTGTAAGTTCATTTCAGCTTTCCTGATTGAAATAAATAGGCATGGTACATTGAATTCTTTTTTGAACTTGTAACATCATCTTACTGGTTCCCTCATTAATTAATAAAGCAAATAAAATATCTGACACTTGTTAAGTTTCTATTTGTATGAGTCATACCTTTCAGTTTTTTAAATAATATTATTTCTTAACATAAACTATGTTGGACTTTATCCTATGTATAAAGAAGGATTATTAAAGGGTTTTAAGCAAGAGAGCTGTATAATCAGATTTACACTTTGGGAAGATTATTCTGGATGTAGTATGTGGAGTGGATTAGAGGGGGCATATTGGAGGCAGGAGCCTGTCACTGAAATCTGTGTATGGCAGTGGCAGCACAGATGGAAAGGATACTTGGACTTGAGATGTATTTATTCAGTAGGTGTGATTGCCAGGGTTGGTGACACAAGGGATGGGGTAGCAAAACAGGAAGGAGTCATGGATGACTCCCAGATTTCCAGCTTAAGCAACTCATTGTATGGTATTACCTGGGGTAGGAACACCAAAGAAGGAGAGGGAGACAAAAAGTCATTAAGTTCTGGGCATGCTGATTTGATATGATTGAATTGCTTAAGAGATCTCCAGGTGGCTTGCAGCCTTGAAGCTGGGCTGGAATGGCTGGGCTGGAGAAACAGAACACTCATTCATTGCTGGTGGGAATTAAAATGGCACAGCCGCTGTAGAAGGCAGGTTCCTCAGAAACTTAACTATAGAACTACCAACTGACTGGCAATCCCACTGCTTGGTATATATCCAAAAGATTTGAAAGTAGGGACCTGAACAGGTATTTGCACACTGATGTTCTTAGAAGCATTATTCACAATTGCCAAAAGATGGAAGCAACCCAAATGTCCATTAACCAATGAATGGGTAAATAAACTGTGGTTTATACACACAATGGAATGTTATTCAGCTGTAAAAAGGAATGAAGACCTGAAACATGCAACAACATGGATTAACCTTGGAAACCTTGTGTTGGATGAAATAAGCCAGACCCGAAAGGACAAATATTGTATAATCACACTGATTTGAAACACCTAGAATAAGCAAACTCTAAGTCAGAATCTAGAAGGGCGAGGATAGGGAGTTGGAAGTTAAGGCTTAAAATGTACAGGGTTTCCATTTGGAATGATGGAAATGTTTAGGTCATGATGGTGCTGATGGTAGTACAACACTGAATGCAATTAGCAGCACTGAAATATATATCTGAATATATATATATATAAGGGGAGATGTTAGACTGTGGTAACAATAAAAATTTTAAATATTCGTGGAACTACACAGTGAACCTGAGTTAAACCGTGGACTCTAATTAATAATGCAATTATAAAAATGTGTTATCATCAATTGTAACAGATGTTCCACACCAAAGCGTGATTGTCCTGTAAATCCACAACTTCTCTAATGAAGAATAAAAAAAAAAAAAAAGAAGACCCATCTCAATTAATGTGGGGCACACCTTGCAATGAGTTAACACTTACAGGAATGGGTTAAGTTTAAGACATGTTTTTCTGGAGAACATAGCTCCAAGCCACCACAATGGCCAGTCTATTTTCTACAAGAGTGCCAAGGCCCGTATGGAGAGAGAGTAATCTTCAACAAATGGTGCTGGGACAATTGTATATCCACATGGAAAAAAATGAAGTTGGACCCCTATCTTACACCATAAACAAAAACAAACTTAAAATGATCAAAGACCTAAATTTAAGAGTTGGGAAGCGGATGTGGCTCAACCAATTGGGCTCCCATCTACCATTTAGGAGGTCCAGCGTTCGATCCCCAGGGCCTCCTAGTGAGGGCAAGCTGGCCCACACGGAGTGCTGGCCCATGCTAGAATGCCGCCCCGTGCAGGAGTGCCCACCTGCGTGAGAACGCTGCCCAGCATGGGAAAGCTGTCCCGTGCAGGAGTGCCGGCCAAGACTGAGAGCTGGCACAGCAAGATGACACAACAAGAGACACAGAGGAGAGAAAATAAGAGACGTAGCAGAACAGGGAACTGAGGTGGCATAAGAGAGTAATTTCCTCTCTCCTATTCTGGAAGGTTCCAGGATTGGTTCCTGGAGCCGCCTAATGAGAATACAAGCAGACACAGAACACACAGCAAATGGACACAGAGAGCAGACAACAGGTGCAATGGGGGGGGGGGGGGGAGGGCAGGGAGGGAGAATAAATAAAATGATTAAAAAAAAAAAAAGAGCCAATGCTACAAATACAGGTCATTAGATATTTTGTCAAAACCTATAAAATTGTATGGTGCAAAGTGTAAACCATAATGTAAACTATAGACCATGGTTAGTAGCAAAGCTTCAATATGTGTCCATCAATTGTAACAAATGTATCACACTAATGAAAAATGTTGTTAATGGGGAAAGGTGTGGGAGGGGGAGGGGGTGAAGTATATGGGAATGCCCTATTTTTTTTTAGATTTATTTATTCCCCCCCACCTCATTGTTTGTACTGTCTGTCTGTTCTCTGTGTCTGTTTGTTGTGTGCTATCTGTATGTGCTCTTTTTTTTTTTTTTTTTTTTAGGAGTTACTGGGAACTGAATCCAGGACCTCCCATGTGGGAGGGAGGCGCCCAATTGCTTGAGCTACATCTGCTCCCTCTTTTTATGTCTCTTATTGTGTCTCCTCGTTGCATCATCACACTGCAACATCTTGCTGTGTCAGTTTGCCATGCCAGCCCTTTGTGTCACCGTCTTGCTCATCTTTTTTAGGAGGCACCAGGAACCAACTCCAGGACTGTTGGAAACTGAGACACAGTGGCCTCTCAAGGAGAGACGTGCTGTCTCCATGCTAGTGCTGTCTCCATGGCTACGCATGCAACCTAAGGAATGCGATAATTAAAAGTTCCCAGCAAATGAAATGAAGCTGTTAAAGGCTGAAAGAAAAGATGAGCACATACCTTTTGTAGTGAATAGAACACTTAGACTTTGTACCTTGAGATAAGATTTTTTAAATTCCTTAGACTATGGGTAATGCTGATAGTTAATACATGTTGCAGCTTGATGTCACGAACACTATGTGTTTATGCTTATTGGCATGTAGGCTACGTATTCCTGCTTATTCTCACCTACACTGGGGTATATAGAGAGCCCCTTGTAAACAATAAAATTGTCTGAGGAGTTATTACTCGCAGACCCCCTGATTCCAGCTTTCTCTTTGTTTCCTTCTCCTTTTTCTCTTTCTTTCATTCCCGGTATCCTTCGGGTCCAAATCTCCAACATCAGGACCTCTCGTGTAGGAGGTGTGTGCTCAACTACTTGAGCCACATCCATTCCCTCCCTATAATTTTTATGTAAGATTTATGTAATCTAAAATTTCTTTAAAAATAGTAGGGAGCAGATGTGGCTCAAGCAGTTGAGCGCCCACCTCCTATATGAGAGGTCCTGGGTTTGGTTCCTGGTGCATCCTAAAGAAAACAAACAATGAGCAAAAAAACAACAATAAGCAGATGAGCAAACACAATAAGCATTTGAGCAAAAACAATGAGCAAAAAAACATAAACGAGCGGACAAGGCGCAAAACAATGAGCAAACAGGCAGGGGCGCCAACTCAAGAGAGGCGATACGGCTCAGTGGTTGAGAACCAGCCTCTGCATTCAAGGTCCTGGGTTCAATCCCAGATCCTGGTACCTGAAAAAAAAAATTTTTTTAAAGAAATAAGCTTGAATACACTCTAAAATCTTGAAAAAAGAGCTAATGCTATAAAATTCTTAGAAGGAAACATAGGTATAAATCTTCATGACTTTAGGTTAAGCAAAACTTTCTAAGATAGGACACTAGCACCAATAACCAAAGAAAAAAATACATAAATTGGACTTCATCAAAATTAAAACTTCTGTGCAACAAAGGAAATTATCAAGAACAGAAAATACAACCCAGAGATTGGGAGAGAATATTTGCAAATTATGCATCTGATGAGGGACTTGTATCTGGAACACATAAATAAATCTTAGCCACTCAATAATAAAGACAAATACCCCAATTAAAAAAGGGTCTGGGGGAGTGGCTGTAGCTGAAGTGGTTGACTATCTGTTTCCTTGTACAAGGTTTCAGGTTTAATCCCCAGTACTTCTAAAAGCAAACAAATGAAGAAAACTCATTGGGGAGTGGATGTAGCTCAGTGGTTGAGTACCTGCTTCCCATGCATGAGGTCCAGGGTTGACTCCCTTAAAAAAAAAAAAGATCTGATTAGACATTTCTCCAATGAAGATATATAAATGTTTAGTAAACCCATGAAAAGATGCTCAACATCATTAGCCATTAGGAAAATGCAAATCAAAACCATAATGAGATACCTCTTTACACCCATTAAGATGGCTATCATCATTAAAATGGCAAATAAAAAGCAATGGTGAAGGTGTTGCTTTAATTTCCCAGGCAGTTCAAAGAAAATATAATGGAATGGGTTGACTTAAGCAATAAGAATTTATTACTTTAGTTTTGAGACTGAAAGAAAGCCCAAATTAAGGCATCATCAAGGTGACGCTCTCTTTGCACAGACTGACTGCTGACTGCCAGCAATCCTTGGCTGCCCTGTCACATGGCAAGGTGCTGCTGTGCTTTCCTTCTTTTCAGCTCTTCAGGATTTCTCTGATTTCAGCTTCTGGCTTCTCTCTCTCTCTCTCTCTCTCTCTCTCCCTCTCTGGCTTTTCCTGGTTTTCAGCTTCTGGCTCTATGTCCGAGATCCTTGGTCTCTAAAGACTTCAGCCTCTGGCTGAGGAGGAGGAGGATGAAGAGGAGGGAGAGGTGCTCAAGCCGTTGGACAGGAATGAGATCGAGGTGGAGGTGGAGATGCTTGACTCCGTGGACTGAAGGCTGGGGCTGCCGCCACCAGCAGAAGCTTGTGCCCAGGTCGAATGAAGAGCTCAGGACAAGCCCTGCCCCCTGCTGTCAGCGCAGTAGCCAGAAAAGCCCTGGCAGGGCCCTCTCGGAGAGCTGGGATCTCAACGCTGGGAGCAACTGGGTCTGGCCCTGATTGTGACGTGATGCTTGATGCCGTCCTTCAAGCCCTGGGTGGAGGGGACATTCCTTGAAGGAAGGATGCCCTGGTTCGGTGCATCCACGAACCAGGCCGCTGTCCAGCAGGCAGAGCCAGTTGTCACCATCGCTCTCTGGCTGAGACAGGAAGAGCCCAAGTTGCAGACGCTGCAGCTAGGACAGGGGCTGCTCTTGGTTTGCATCTCCTTACACATGGGGCAGGGACACCCTGAGTGGCCTGGCCCATGACAATTGATGGTCAAAGACTGATCTTTGTTTGAATAACGTTTCTTTGGGCTTGCTTTGGCAAAGACCGGTGCTCAGCTGGAACTGTCCTTCTTCAGTCCCTTTTGCCAAAAGAGTCTTGAGGTCTCGGTGGGGGACTTGGAGCCAGGGGAGAGTGTCCTGTTGCCTTGGGGTCAAGGGATCTTGTGGCACCGTCATTTGACTGTCCGCTCATTCATTCTGTGCCACTCACTGGAAATGCTGGCGTGGTTGTGAGCAGCCTGACGCACTCGCCTTCTGTCGAGTGGGTGAGAGCACCGATTGGCCCAAAGCAGTGATCCCAAGGAAATGGCAGCCCTGGAGTTCATCCTTCTCTTTTCAAATAGAGAAGTGCCTGAAGGTCCCTTGGGACCTGGAGCAGGAAGGGGAGGAACAGAAGCTCCTGCTTCTAGGAGAAGCCCTGGCCCAGGAATCTTCCCAGACTGCACTCCACCGGGGAAGTGGTCCGAAGCTGCCCTTGGCTCCTGGCCCTGGGACAAGCCCTGGAGGTTTCTGCCTGGGTAGGAAACCCTGTGGGGCTGGGGGGTGTGGAGCCCTGGCTTGGAGGCTGCAACCCCTCCTTACACTCGGGACTCTGCCCAGCGCTGTGCCCCAGGCCAATCGCTCCCTCTCTCTCTAGACATCAAGTGTGTGAGCGTGCGCTCAGAGAGCACGGGCCAGCTCGCCTCGTGTGGATGGGGTGTCATCATATGGCTGGCACGCCTACCACCCACACCCCAGGAGAGGACAGGACAGGGCTCTCATCAGGGAAACTGCCCTCAGCCTCGGGCTTGGCCACTCCTCGCCTGCGGCTCCCGACTGCTGGCCTGCTCCTGGGCTCCAGACAGGGACGTCCTCCCCTAGCCGCCCCGGGGTCGGGACTCATCGCACCAGCCGCTGCCTGGCAGCCTCCCCGCGTGACGTGGCTCCCGTCAGCAGGGCAGCACCACGCTGCTGAATGTTCCCTCCTTGCTGCCCGGTTCCACTTCTGTTCTGGTGCTCAGGTAGGAATGGGCGGGGAGGGTCTCTGGCAAGACCAAGCTCCACCCAGGGACCCACAGGTGTGAGCAGCCGGCTCCAGGGCTCTGCTCCCGCCACAGGATCGGGGAGCGCATGCGCCCGCAGTCCCTGGACGACTAGGTCGACCAGGGGGACTCCGTGCGCAGGGCAGGGATGCCTGCTGGTCGCTGCAGGGCACACGTGGGTGATGCATCCACGGCTCTGCTCGCAGGCACCGGCCAACACAGTGCCACCAGCCCTCGTAGTGCTTCCCTGGTCCTGTGGACCTTGGGGGCACCTGGAACACTGCCGGGTGGGGGGGCCATGCTGCTGATGGGCTTGGCAGGCTTGGAGAGCCTGGAGAAGCTGGGGGTGAAGAGGGCGGGGGTTGGGGGGCTACCTGATATCTGGCCACCTCCCCACGGTCAAGGGGCCCAGGTGCCGCCCACAGAGGACAGCCAGGAGCAGGGCACCTGGAGGCAGGCAGGGGAGTGTGGCTGACGACAAGGCCAGGCGGCCCCCTCCTCTTCCTCTTTGGCCTCCCGGCCCCTGTGTTTGCAGATGGGACCCCTGAACTGGATGTCCAGCCTGTCCCCAGGTGGGGTAGGAGAGGATGTGAGGGAGCCAGGGAACCAGCCCCACTACCAGGGCGGAACGAGAGTTGGGGGACAATGACTGGTATCACAGCAGCCCTCTGGCAATCAGTGACTCTTTCCCTTTTAGAGGTGAGCATCCAGCACCAGCAGCTCACGGTGACCGCTGGAGCTCGAGACTCTCTTATTGACAGAGAAAGTGCATTCGAGACCAATATTTCCTGATGAACGTGGATGATGAGAGTGTTGGGCTTTCCTGATCACTGAGAGGGAAGGGGCCTCTCGGCCCTCACCTGGGGCAGGCGGGAGGCTGGTGCAGGCTCCAGGGCTCTGTGCTGAGCCAGGGCGTCACCCTTTAGCTAGCAGTCATGGGGAAGCCAGGCTAGAGCCCACGGGGAGCTCAGGACGGGGCCTGTCACCACCTGGACAGGGAGCCGCTCAGCGACCGAACATGCCATGAGGGAAATCGGGGCAAGACTGTGGTCGTTGGTCCCAGCAGGCCGTGACTTGCACCCCCTCCCGACAGGACCTGTCCACACCCCCATGACATCAGCAATGTCCGAGTTGTGGACCGATGGACGCAGCCCTCCCAGGGTCCCGCCAGCTCGAAGCGCTCAGAGCCAAACTCCTCCTGAGGCCAGGCAGTGGCCACACGGCGGGGAGTGTGGACCTCAGACCGCTCGGCCCACCTTCCCCTCGACCCGCAGGAAAGGGCACGCTGGGTCTCTGGCCACCAGGAAGGAGCGCTCTTGTCTTGGCATCGAGAGCTCCTGCATGCTGCCGCAGGCCCTGGCCAGCAAGGTGAGCCCCCAGGGAGCCCGCACAGAGGCGGGGCCTGTGGGGATTTTCCGGGGGAAGGAATGGCACGGCAGGGGGAAGCACTTGTTCACAGGAAGCGGTGGTGTGGACACCAAGGAGGCCCAGCTGGAGCCCAGGACGCTGCAGCTCAGACCCCCGTCCCCGCCTAGGAAAAAGGAATTCTGGTGCCCGGGATGAGGATCGCAAAGCAGGCACTCCAAGGTCAAGCGTGGACCGTGAGGCCTGAGGGGCACTAAGGAGGCCGGGTCTGCCTGCCCTTGCACTGGGGCCAAGAATCCTCCTCGTTTGCTCCTCTGTCCCTTTCCATTCCACATTCTCAGCTGTGTTCTCCTTCTTGTCCTACCTACTGCTGCTGTCACCCTATCATTTGCCCTCGAAAAGGACAAGTTCCTATTTGGTGTGCAAGCAAAGCCTCAGGCAAGAAGTGGGAAAGGTTCCTTCTTCCTCCAAAGTGGTGGAAAGGCGGCCGCTGCCCTGCCCGGGCTCGGGAAATGGGCTTTGAGAATGGTCTAAGCCCGACGGTCCTCCTGGTGCTCTCGGCTCCCGTGGGGTGGAACACCGAAACGCTCTCTGCTGTGGATGCCCATGTTGGCGTCAGGAACCCGGGGAGGGGCAGCTGGCTCTTGTCGCTTCTCCCTTCTAAAATCCATGGATGGCTCTGCAGGATTTCTCCTTTGATTGAGCACTGCGAGAGCCTGTATCTCATTTCGATTAACAACGGAAATGCAAGAACCAAACTCAACTCCCAGGCTATAATGGAAACAAGAATTTAATAATAAAACCTTCACATTGAACATCTACTAAGGACAAAGGTAGGTATTGCCCCTCCCCTTTAGATAGATAGTCTTTGTTGCTGTTGATTCTCAGTTGAGTTCTTTGACAATCTCTCAAGATCCTCCCTATGACTAGCCGTGTTTCGAGGGGAGGGACAGGCCCAGGGGTGTGAGTGGAGTCTGGGGGTGGCCCAGACTGGTTGCTGGGGAGGGAAGCGCCTGCCCTGCCTGGCCCATGGTGGTTGGGGTCAGCAGAACGACTTGGCCAGGTGGACCCGGAAGGGAAGGGGGCCCTGAGGCTGGGGGGCTGCTGGGGCCAGTTACAGTTTCCCCTTTCGGAACCTGGGGAAGCGCCTGCCCTGCCTGGCCCACGGTGGTTGGGGTCAGCAGAACGACTTGGCCAGGTGGACCCGGAAGGGAAGGGGGCCCTGAGGCTGGGGGGCTGCTGGGGCCAGTTACAGTTTCCCCTTTCGGAACCTGGGTCCCTTCTGCTGACTCCCGCGAAGGGCTGAGAGAGCCCTCTCCTTGACCTCGGCATCCAGGGGCGTCGTCTTCCTCAGGAGAAGAAACCGATAATCAGGCGAGGGCGCCATAGCGTAATACACGTTGGCGCCGTCCGGGATCTGCAGCGCTGGCAGGGGAGGGGCAGTGGGGGGTCAGCCGTGCTCCGGGGCAACGGACGAACCTCACCCTCTGTGTCCCCACGAGAGCCGGCCTCGCCCGGGCACCCGACTTCCCCAGTCCAACTCCAGGACCACAGAGGAGCCGCCTGCACGACACCCTGAACGACCAGGGAAGACTCTGCAGAGGCACAGCTGAACGCGGGGGACCCTTGTTCCAAAAGCGACTCTGACTCCCACCTGCCAGCCTCAGAGGGGAGCTGCCATGAAGTCGCCTCGTCCCCCAAGCGCCCCTGCTGCCTCCCTGCTGGGAATGGCGGTGCTGAAACTGGCCTTCTCC
Organism: Dasypus novemcinctus; assembly: GCF_030445035.2. Classification (NCBI taxonomy): domain Eukaryota; kingdom Metazoa; phylum Chordata; class Mammalia; order Cingulata; family Dasypodidae; genus Dasypus; species Dasypus novemcinctus. The sequence goes on from NC_080697.1 coordinate 10,166,399, forward strand.
AGCCCAGCGCATGCCCCTGAGCCCAGCGCTCCCGGGACCAGCCTGCCGAGCCCCCCGAGGGCACCCCCACACCGGGCCTCCTGAGCAGGGCCTCATGCCTTCGGCCCAGGGCCGTGCTGTCCCCGCCCACCCCTGCGCCCCCGCCCTCCCCACTTGCCCCGACTCACTGCCATCTCCTGAGAGGATCTGCACCAGCTGGTAGTCCGCGGCCTGCTCCCCAGCCAGCTCGTGCTCTTCCAGGGCCTTGCAGATCACGGCTGGAGCCCTGTCTTGGTTGGTCACCTGCGGTGGGTCAATGACAGGCCTCAGGGCATGGGTCCTGGAGCCGGCTCCCCACGGCGCAGCTGCCAGAGACCCCGAGGAGGCCCCTCTGCTCGGGGTTGGGTCGACAGGGCCCTCCCTGTCTTCTCTTGCTCCCCCGGGGACACTCCACAGAGTGAGGGCTCTTTTCCAGTCATTCCTCACCCCATCTCCTACCAGAACCTGCACCTCTGTCTGGAGGGTGTTTCCAAGGGAGGGTCCAAATCCCCTGCCCTGCAGGCTGAAACCCGTCCCCTGGCTCCTCGGCCTGCACAACTGCTAGGGTCTCCCAGAGCCCTGGGACAAAGGGTGGCCTCTCAGCAGAGGGTGGGACTGTGGAGTGACCCCGGGGCCTCTCTCTGTCCCTCCTCCCTCCCCATCACAGGAGACGGCTCGCCCTCGGGGAGGGCCCCTGCCCTGCCCCTGCCCCTCTAGGAGGCCTCCGCGAGCACTGAACCCCAGGCAGAACACACACATCCAGTCCAAGCTCAGATGTTTGTCCGAGAGCAGGCTGGAAGACACCCTACAGCCCCGCAGGAGGCCCTGGGCTCCAGGAGGCAGCTGTGCTTAGCAAAGTCTAGACCACAGCTGCCTTGAGCACGAGGGCCCGGGTGCAGGCAGGACTCAGGCCAAGGGCCACTCCGTGACAGCTTAGAACAAGCACGTCAGCTCCTGGCCACAAGAGAAGTGCAGCCCGTTTGTCTGGGCACTGCCGCAGGGCTGCAGCCTCTGGGCCGAGGAGCAGGGGTGGCTCCATCTGCCCGTCCATCCGGGATCTGGGCCCTGCTCACACATTCACGGCCACCGCTCTGCGGCAGACCCCGTCCTCCCCTCTGGGTCACGGCAGCAGCCCCTCACTGGCCGGTGCCTCCACCCACCGCCTCACCGTCCACTCTGGGGCCAAAGCTCTCCTGCTGTCCCTGCTCTGCTCTGACCCTTCAGGGGCTCCTGAGAAAGTCACACTCTGTCCGGCAGCTCCAGGGCCTGATGGGACCTGGCTCCCAAGGCCTCTCTGACCCCAGCCCTTCTCCCGACCCCTGCTCCTTCAGCCGTGGCCTTGCGGCTGCTCCTTGGCCTGCCAAGCTCACGCCTCCTCGGACCTGCCTATGTCCACCGTCCTGAGCCCTGGCTGCCGTCTCACACACGCTCTTCTTGCCCCTGGACGTGGCCGTCTGTCCTTCCCCAGCCACTGGCAAGTCTGCTCCAGGGCGGCAGGCAGGGACCACGGCACCGCTCAGGTGCCTACTGCCTGAGCCACCGTGGCCCGGGGGGCGGCCACTCGTCCGGCTTACCAAGATGCTCTGGAACTTGTGGCCGCTGTCCTCGGCCAGGGTGACACAGACAAAGCAGCAGTCGCCCACGTGCCGTTTGTAGCGCGGCCGTGGGTCATGGCGCTTTCGGCTGGTCCGGGTGGCCCTGGCTTGGATAGAGGAGGAAGAGGACGTTCCTCCCGACGCTGACGTGATGGTGGAGCCGATCCGAGACGATGCGCAGGTCGGCTGCCCCGGCTGTGGGGGACAGGAGGTCAGCTGAAGGCCGGGAGCCTCGGGGCAGCCCAGGCTGCTCGAGAAGCTCCGGGAGGCTCTAGAAGGACTGGACGAGTCAACGAGACTCCACCCCTGGTGGACACGGGGAGGGCCCAGCAGCACAGGAGGGGCAGCGGGAGCTCGAGGGCCCTAAGGAGCAGGGCTGGGCAGTCACCTTTGCGTCCTGGCTGTCCTGGGCCTCCGGGACGTGGTCCAGGTGGATTTCCACCGCAGAGCCGGAGGAGCCAGCCACGTGAGGGTGAGGAGAATCCGTGGCATCCCCACCGCCCAGGTCACGGCCACCCTGGAGCTGGACGCTGGAGTGGGCGGTGCTGCTGCTGCCGCTGGACTCAGCGTCGGGGCCCTGGCAGCTGGATGGAGGCTTGGCTTACCTTGGGGGCCTCCCCTGGCATGCCTGCCCACCTCTGCCCTGCTAAATCTGCACACGGTTAAGCCCTAGGTCCATCAAGAGGAGCCAGGGGGTTCCGACTGCCCCAGAGCTCATGCAGCACCACCCCATTGCCCAGAGGAGGAAACAGGCCCAGGGAGGGGGCGACTCTCCCAGCCCCAGGGCTGGTCGGGAGTGGAGCTGGGATCCCGGTGCTCAGTGGCAGGCAGCCCCCCTCAGCCCACGCTCAGCCTGGAGCTCCCCTGAGCCCACCCTCGCCTGCCCTGCAGGGGGAACTCACTCTCCGCTCCAAGGCTCGCTGCCTTCTGGGGGCTGTTGGGCCTGGAAGCTCTCACTAGCCGCCTTGGGTGGTGGCTCCCTCTCACGAGACAGGAGGAGGCTACAGGACAGGTGGCGGCTGTCAGGCTCCTGGGGTCCGCACAGCAGTTGGTGTCCGCGTGCCCCAGCCTCCTCGGGCAGCAGGGCCTACGCGGGCCCAGGAGCCACCAGGGTGCTCCCGCCCCCACTGGGACCTGATGCCCCCCTGGCCTCACCTGTCCTCCTGGCCGAGCTGCTCCACGGCCTCAAACCAGGCCCTGAAGCGCCCGTCGGGCACAAGGCGGTCGCAGCGCGCCTGCAGCTTCTGCAGCTCGGCCACCAGCTGCTCTTCCTAGGGTCAGACGGAGGAGGAGGCACTGCCGAGGCCTGGGTGGGCTTGCCCGGTGAGCCGGGGCCAGGGGCCCCTGGGTTCCCCAGCCCTCCCCTGCCTCCCGGGCTCTACCTGCCCTCAGGGCTCAGTTCACACAGGGCCTCCTCCAGGAAGTCGACCTTCCACCAGGTGAACCCCTACCCCCCCGAGGGAGGGGTCGGCTCTGTCTTTTCTCCTCCAACTCCCCAGCAGTCTTCCAGGAAGCTGCTTGCAGCCCGGGGGTGCCCTGCCTGGAGGCTCTCATTGTCCAGCCCCCACCCCCATTCCCACCCCCGCACTGCTGGCTGCAGCTGCTCACCTTCCTCCTCTTCTCAAAATTCACCATGGTCCCCTGGAAGGCAGAGAGGTCACATCCGTCACCAGGGGGCCCCCAGCCATTGCCGTGCCCATCACCCCTGAGCCCTTGTCACGCGGCACAACTGCGGGTTCCACGGGCACAGGGTAGCCCAGACCAGGCAAGGACCCAGGCAGGCTTGTGGGCGCAGGAGTGGGGCCCACCAGGGGAGCCCCAGGGCCCGCCCAGCCCAGCCTCTGACCACAGTGGAGAGATGCCCCGGGACCAGCCTGCGCTCACTCTGCTGCGCCAAGTCCACGGCACCCAGTTCCAGGGCGCCCGGGAGGCTCTCGGGAGACGCAGTGTGCCCACTGCTCAGGGCTCGGGGCTCGGGCCGGCCTCTCCTCCCAAGCCTCAGGGACCCTTTCCCATGTGGCCCAGGCCCCCCGGCTCACTCACATCCGGAAACTTGTGCAGGACAGAGTCTATTATCAAAAACCGAGTGAGGAATGTCTCCAGCCATGGGACAGTGCCCTGGATGGCACCCTGTGGTGTGGAGTGGGTGGGGATGAGTGCAGGTGCTCGGGGGCCCCCGACACCCCGCCCTGACCACCCCACAGCCTCAGACTCCTAGGACCACCCAGCATCACCCCAGCACGCGCTCGGGCACTCAGTTGTCACCCCGAAGACCTCCGCCCGGCCTCCAAGGACCCCAAACTCCCCTGCAGTCCCCTCCCAGCACCGGCGTTTCTTCCATCCCAAGCCCACACCCCGCCCTACCCAGTCCCCCAGCCTCGGCTCTTCCAGGCTCTTGCTCTGACTTGCTGCCACTAGTCCCCGAGGATTCCCTCGGCTCCCGGCCCTCAAGCTTCCAGGGGAACAGACATGGAAGGGAGGCTGCTCGGGCTCAGAGGCCCAGGAGGGATGGCTGGGAGGAGGGCCCCACCCTGACTTGGAGGCCACCCGCCCTGGGCCCCTGGCAGGAGCCACCCCCAACCCCTCCTGCTGCTGCTCCTGCTGCTTCCGGGCTCTCTTGGGGTTCATGTCCAGGGTGGCAAACTCGGGGTTCCCGTCCTGTCAGGATCGAGCGGCTCAGGGTCAGTGTCCCTGGGGCCTTGGACCCCTGGACCAAGTGGGCAGGTGGAAATCTGCTGCCACCACGTGCCTGAGGTGCCCTGGGGGCCCGGTGCAAGCGGCCTGGCCTCCCTGGGCCTGGGTGGACATCTGCGACGTGACCACAAATACCTGACCCCTTCTCGGGAGTCCAGAGGCCTCGAGGGTGCACATCAGCGGCACAGACGCTCTGGCCATCCCGCCCTCCCACTCGGAGTCCCGGGAACGCTCGGCCACGTTCCTTTTCTCCCGTCAACCCCGCCAGCTGGCCGTGAGGGCGGCGCCGCTGGATGCTCATGCTTCCATTCAGCCGGAGGCCCAAGGAAGGATGCGCTCGAGGAGCCGAGGACGGGCGGCTCCCTCTGGCCGGAGGCTTCGTCTGCTCTGACATCGCCCCACAGCCCACCACTGCCAACAGCTGTCCGCTTCTCCCGGCCTCTGAGCGTGGATGTGCGAGGGGCCTCGTGTCGTCCCAGCCGTGGAGCTGGAGGATGGCTGTCCCGGGAAGCCTAGTTGAGCAGATCCTGCCTGCCCCAGCCCACAGGACCGAAAACCCAAAGGCCGCCTGAGGCCCGCACACAGGCGCCTCCTCCCGGGGGTCCACTCGGCATGTTCTGCCTGCAGGGGCACCCCGTCCTCCAGCTGCACGGCTGGGACCACATGTCCTTGCAGTACTGGACGCCGAAGTTGTGCTGCGTCTTCTAGGTGGAAGCTTCTAGTTTCAGTCAGAAAGGACCCGCCGTGGTTTCCCGTCTCCCAAAGACTTCTCCTAGCTCTCTGACACAAGCCATTCGAAACGAGGCGCAGTTCTGAGACCCCCACGTGGATGGAGACTTCTCATCCTGCCGGTTCATCATCTCCTGGAACATGCCAGCCCCCCCGACCGCGTCCGAGCACTAACCCTGGCCTATGGCCCGGCAGCCCCCCACCTGCCCACGAACCAGGCAGAGCCCTCTTCATCTTCCTCCAGAAGAGGCCAGAGAGGATGTTTGCAAAGAAACACCCAGGGAAACACTCACAAGCCCCCCTCCTGAGCCCTGGCCCCCCTGCCTGCTCTTCACCTGGGAGATCAGCTCGCTGCCCAGGGAGGCGTTGATCTCAGTGGAGACAATCCCAGACAGTGTCTGAAAGAGGCGGAAGCTGTCCCTGGGGGAGGGCAAGAAGGAAGGAGAAAGGTGGGAGTGGGTGGGAGCGTCCAGGGCACAACCCACTTGGTCGTAGCCGGGTCCTGGGACCCGGACTGCCTGGGTGGGTGGTGCTGAAACTGGGCAGCTCTGAGCACTGCAGGACAGCATGGGCTTGGGAGCTGAGCTCTCAGGTGGGCGCCGCGGGGACCCCCACTCCTAGTTGACGAGCAGCTGCTGTTGACATGGGAGCTGTCCCCTGGACAGAGCGGGCTGCTGACCAGCACACCCTGGACGTGCTCATCTGGCTTGACTCCGTGCCTGACCGCGGCTGGCACCAGTGGTGACGCCCAACAGCTGACCTCAGGTCCTGGCGAGACCTGGCGCCCCAGCCCACCCGGCCCCTGCCCGGATCCCGCTGCCTCCAGACACCCTGCAGGGCGATGCCCAGCCTCCCGCGGGGCCCCTGGTCCCCCCCCAGCGTCCCCTGGAGAGAAGCCTGCCCACCTGGAAACTTCCCCCCATGTCTTCCTCTGATGGCCAGTCATGTGACTTTCGAGAGCAGAGAGGATGGCGTGGCCTGAGGAGAAGTTGCGGAGGGTTCGGCACTCCTGGGGAGGGAGAAAGAATGGGCCGTGAGGGGTGGTCTGAGCGTGCCCTGCTCCTGTGCCAGCCCTCTCGGCTGACCTCCCCCTCTGGATGAGAGACCCCCACGGAGCCCCTGAGGGCGAGCCGGGGCCCCAGAGCGGGACCCCCACGCTCCATCTGAGGGAAGAGCCTGGGGAAGACGTGAGGAGGGAGGAGGGCTGTGCTCCAGGCAGGGCAGGGCCTGGAGGCCGAGAGCCCACCAGAGCGCAGGGGGCTCCAGGAGTCCAGAGAGGGCCCCGGCACGCACCCTGGCACCTCAATCCAGTGCTCCACCACCCTGGCCTTGTCTGCGGCCTTCATGCTGGGGTCCCCGAGGCAGGTGGCCATGACACAGTTGGCCACGCGGTTGACCTGGCTGATGATGGCGCGCACGGTCGGCGCCACGTGCTCCTTGCCCTTCTGGTGGCGCTGGGACCAGATGGAGCCCAGGCAGTGGTGGGGCACCACCTTCTTGAACAGCTCCTGGGGAGGAGGGCAAGTCAGCCAACCACACCCGCCCCCAGCTCAGATCCCGCAGGCCCTCAGGACCCTGGCTGGGGTCATCGTCACAGCAGTGCATGTGCAAGGGACAGCTAGTGTCCTAGGTCTCCTCTCCAGAGACCCAAGTGTGGACTTGGACTCAAGAAACTTGCCCAGGGAACAAGGCCAGCAGGGGAGCAGGGTTTGGACCCAGATCCCAGAATTCGAGATCAAGGTGGGGAAGGCTGGGGTGGCAGGTCCTGGGAGGAAGGTCCCCCCCAGCTCCACCCTGCCGAGCCCAGCTGCTCACCGCATCCATGAGCGACAGCTGCTCTGCCACCAGCTCGGGAGGGAAAGACAGGAGCTCAGGCTTCTGCTCACGCAGACCGTCCCCGCAGGGCCCGGGCCAGGGGCAGGAAGGCTGTGGGGGGGCAGCCCGCCCTGCTGCTGAGCTGAGCTCTGGCTGTGGCTCAGGTGCTGCTGCCAGACAAACCTCCCCCTCGAAAGCCGCTGCTCCTGAAGGTGCCTGAACCGGCTGGAGCTCCAGAGTGGGCACTGGAGCGACCTGTGCAGGCAGCACCAGAGGTGGCGGTGGGACCGCCTCCCCCTTGCCAGCTGGTGGTGCGGATGGGGCTGCCCCTGCAGATGGGGCCGGCTCTGCCTGCGCAGGGGGCACTGGCGCTCCCTCCACAGGTGGCAGTGGAGGTGGCCCCGAGGCACCTTCCAGCTCGCAAGCCAGCGCTTCTGCTGCTGGAGGAGCAGGCTCTCCCTCGAGAGCGGGCAGTGCCGATCCGTGGTGCGGCGGCGAGGCAGGTGGAGCTGGATGTGCCTCCGGCTCTGCAGGTCCTGCTCCTGATGGTGCTGCAGCTGCCCGCGGCTCCTCAGCAGGTGCTCCGGCTGACCGGGTCAGATGGTCGAGCTCCAGGGAGGGCACAGGCCCCATCTCTGCAGGGGGCAGCGGTGGTGGTGCTGGAGCCACCTGCAGCTCAGGAGCTGGCGCCATGGCGCGGAATGCATCAGGCTTTATTTGCACGGCAGGTGCTGGCGCCATCTCGCCAGCTGGCAGTCTGGGTGGTAATGGAGCCGACTCTGGCTCCGGACCTGTGTCAACTGCAGGGGATGGAACTGGCACTGGTGGTCGCACTGGAGGCATCGGTGGCTCTGGAGCTGACACAGGAGCTGAACAAGAGGCAGTTTCCCCACCATGAATGGCTCCAAGTGTCATTCCAAAACAGAAGATCCCACTCCCTCGAGGGGAAGATCCTGCCCAGGAAAGTGCTCCCTGCTGCAGGCTCCCAGGAGACATGTCTGGGGCTCCGTCTTGCTCGCAGCCCGAGGGCAGCCTCTGCTGGCTCCTGCCTCTGCGGTGCAATCCCTGCCCCCGGCCCACAAGCTCACGTGTCCCCACCCCGAGGCCCCCTCACCCTCCAGCTCTGCTTCTGTGGGCTCCGGGTGTCTCATCTGCGCAAGCAGAAGCGTGACACGGCACTGCGGGCCAGAGCTCGGCGGGTGCTCCTGGGCGTGGGCCGCCAGCAGCTGGAGGCAGGGAGAGTCCGGAGGCTGCAGGAAGTCCTCCCAGTACTGGCCCATCCAGGTGCCCAGCAGGGCGCAGAGGGTGCTGAGGGCAGGGGGGGGCCAGCACGGTCAAACGCCGGCCTTGCCTTCCACGCTGCCCCCAGGGACCCTCCCGCTCCACACAAAGTCCATGAGGACAGCAAGGGCTCTGGCCTGGCCACAGCGCAGTGCTGACACACAGTAGGAGCTTCAGCACCGGGTGAGTGCGGAGGGGCCAGGGCCTGTCCTCCTGCCCCAGGCCCTCATGGCCCCACCCAGGAGCGTCTGCCCGAGGAGCTGCCTCATCTTCCGCCTGGTGTCGTGTGTGTCTCCCCCTCCCATGGACACTGCCCACCCCCTCCCCCCGCCACCCCTGCAGGAGGCAGACAGGACTGAGGCCCCCAGCAGATTGGCAGCAGGCCGCTCACCACCTTCCGTCGGGGGTCTGTGTGAGGTGGTATTAGGGGTCTGGGGGCTGGGAGAGGGCGGAGGACAGGTGGGCTTCTCTGGGGAATGAGCCCCCAGGCCACCTGTGCAGACAGTGCCCCAGGACCCCACCTCTGCTTCCTTACTCCTTGGCAAGGGGAGGGGGAAGCCCTCTGGACTCAGCCTTCCAGGAGACGGAGGACACGTGGCCCCAGGCCCCGCCCAGTCCTAACCGGTCACCCACCACCCGACTCCCCACGATGGGGTCTGGGCACGAGAGCCCCTCGCCCTCACCCAAGGTGCACCTATGTTTTCACGTCAAGGCGTCCTCGAGGCTCGCCCCTCCCACCGAGGTCACCTCCATACCTAGGGGAGACCATGAGCCTGTCACAGCTGCTGGCTGAGTGTCCCCCCTGCTGAAGATGGGTCGGTCTATTGCCGGCGGCCCCCCCTCCAAAGGCACCCAGAAGGCAGCAGCTTTGGTCTGCCGTGTCCGCTGCATGGAGCCAGGTGCCGAAGGGAGCGCGTGCACCGAGTAGACACATGCCGGCTACCAGGGGAAGGGGGAGCCCCCAGTGGCACCTCCTCAGACCCGGGGTGGGCCTGGAGCCCTCTGGCAGCCCACAGGGATCCCTGCTCTGACCACACCGAGGTCGGAGGCCCGAAAGGGCTCGCAGACCTCCCTGAGAAATGAGAAAACTGGATGCGAAGGGGGCGAGGCCGAGAGCCTCTCCCCTGGGCAGAGGGAAGTCCTGCCCGGGAGCAGCCCGGCACCTCCAGCCGCCCTGTCCAGGAGTCAGACTCGGGCAGCCCTTCCCACGGACCCTCCCAGTCTGTCCTACAACCAGCCCTGGGGGCTGGTCCTCAGGGCGCCCCCTTCCCAAGGAGGAAACTGAGGCCAGCGGGGGCAGTGGTGTTTCTGAGACGCCCAGCGCGTGGGGGCGCAACAGCCCAGGGGGTTGGTGGGGCGGGTGCTCACCGGTGGAACAGCCGGTCCAGGACCTGCTTGGTGGAGGCGAACACGCGGTAGGTCCCCAGGAAGGTGTGGATGTAGTCGAGGTCGCCCTCCTGCCAGGCGGGCACCAGGTGCTCCGCCAGGGCCTCCCAGCGGCCTGCCTGGACCGTGCGGACGGCGCGGCTCTCCCCCCTCGCGGGGGCCCCCTCGTTCTTCCTCTGGGGTGGGACAGAGGGGGCAGTGTGGTCAGACGCAGCGCCTGGACCCAGCCGGGCATGGCCAGGGCCACCTGCTGCCCCGAGCCCTGAGTGACGTCCTGTGAGGGGCCGTGCAGGCCCTAGTGGAGAAAGGTCCTCGGCCTTCCCACTGACCGCAGGGGAGCCGACACCTGCAAGGCGAGGCCCCTGGCCTGAAAGGATGGGTGCCTGGAGGGTCCTTGGGGGAGAAAGGCCCCTGCAGGGCCGAGGGGCTGAGCAGACCCTGGGGAACTGCAGACCCTCCTGGCCAGGAGACCACCTTCAGGACTGCACTGTCCCGGGGCCAGAGGAACAAGGGGGTGCCGTTGGCCACCCTCCAGCCGGCCCTGACGGGAATCCTGCGCTAAAGACCCTGTCCCCGCCTCTGCACGTGTGCAGTGACCTTCTCCCGTCTGTGCAGTGGCAGTGTGCTGGGGGGCTGGGGGGGGTCCCAGGTTCCTTGGGAAGCAGGATATGGGGCCACTAGGGTGGGAAAGCCCTGAAGAGCGTGCAGGGGGGTTCAAGGTGGAACACAGCCCCGGGGTGCTCCCTGGCTGCCTCGGGCCCCCCATTGGCGCCTGCTCTCACCTGGACCCAGCGCCGGCCCTGGCCGGGGCCCAGATGGGCCAGCACCTTCCTCAGAGAGCCGGTGTAGACCAGCCCCTCATCCAGCTCCTCGCCGACCACCTGCGTGGAGCTCTGCTAACACAGTGCCCGGCGGCCGGGCCGAGGGGCGTCAGCAAGGGGCCTGTCCTCCCCCGCAGGGGAAGCTGGCCCTCCATCAGGCCAGGGCCCAGGGCAGGCTCAGGTGGGCTCTGCCTTCCTCCGAGCCCGGTGGAGAGTACAGGGGAGCTCGAGGCTCAGGATAGACATGGTCCACATGGATGTCCCCAAGCTGCCTCTTCCCACCCCTGCCCGTGACCTGGCAGGGGACAGGGAAGGCCCTCTGGGTCCCCAACCCTGACAGCCGCTCCTGCCCGCAGTGGTCCCCCTGTCCACACCCCCACAGCCTGGGAAGAGGATGGATGTGGGGCTGCCCAGGAGGAGCACAGCAGTGGCCTGTACTCAACCAGCTCCCCTGGACCACCCCGTGTCACCTCTGGGTGCCTCCTGGGTGCCGATGGCCAGCGGCTCCATGACTGAGGCCTGAGCCAATGTCGGAAGCGATGGCAAGGGGATGCATTTCCAGTTTGGTTGAGGCTGGAGCCTCGGGGTCGCACAACGCAGCAGGGGAACATGTTGCTCTCTCGAGCGTCTCCTACCAAGTGAGCTGGGAAGGGGCTGCCTGTGGAATCTGGGTGCCTGGTTACCAGGATTCCAAGTTCTGTCACCGAGGAAGTGAGGTCACCTCCTGAGGTCATTTCCTCTGGGCCCTTCAACTGTCAGAACCCCGCCGAAGTCCCTCTGCACGGCTGTCTGTCCATCCCCTCCTGGATCGCCTTGTTCCCTGGATGGCGTTCTGCCAAGACGTCTCCCCCACAGCTCCCTGGGAAGGCCGCGGGTGGCTCGGGCCCCCGCTTTGGGTTCAGAGCCTGCTGCTCCATCCTTTCCATTCTGGGGAGCCCAGGCTAGTCACTGGGGCCCACCCCCAGTCTCCTCACCACACAGTGGGATCCATTCTAGCATCGGCTTCCCGGGACAGCATCACGTCTGTGAGTCCCGGAGTCTGGTTTCACACCGAGCGAATGCCCACACTCAGACACAGGAGAAGCAGGAAGGGGACGGACGGAGCCCCGAGTCCACTCCACACAGGGCTGGGGGGCCGTGTGGTCTGAGGAGACCCACTTGCGCTCCTGGGCTGCTGTCTCCGTCTGGCCAGTGATGAGGTGGAAAGGAGACCAAAGTCAGACATGGCGGCTGTGCCACCAATCCTGCCAGAGGCTTCCCATTGCCTTGATTATTTCTAACTCTATCTTGTCCACTTAAGAATTGCAGATAGAAGCAATCGTTTAAAAAGGAAAAAGCAAGCACAATTGAATAAAACTGTACAACTCTCAATTAAATGGACTGGCTACGTAAAATTGTTGTTTATCGTACAGTATGTTACACAGTCTATTTGGTTCATCATAACACAATCCTGTGGCATTGGCCCTTTTACGTCTGGCCTACTTCACTTAAAAGAATCTCCTCCAGGGTCATTCGCATTGTCTTCTTCTTTACAATTCATGTCTTCTTACTGCTGCCTAACTTTTCCTCGAATGAATTCACCAGCTTGTTTGTCCACTCATCCATCGATGGACACCTGTGTTGTTTCCAGCTTCTGGCAATCATGAACAATGCCTCTGTGAAAATTGACGTGCAGATGTCTGTTCGTGTCACTGCTCTCGGTTCTTCTGGCTATAGACCCAGTGGTGGTACTGCAGGGTCACATGGCAAGTCTGTTTTCAACTTCTTGAGGGACTGCCAAACAGTCCTCCACAGTGGCTGGACCGTCCTGCATTGCCTCCAGCCAAGCGGGAAGAAGTGTTCCTATCTCTCCACAGCCTCTCCAGCACGTGGAGTTCTGTCTTTGGGAATAGTGGCCATTCTGATAGGTGTGAAATGATAAGTCCTTGTGGGTTTTGATTTGCATTGCTCTAATCAGAAGAGATCTTGAGCATTTTTTCCATGTGGTTTTTTGCCATTTGTATTTCTTCTTTGGACAAACGTGTACTCAAGTCTGTTGCTCATTTTTAAATTGGATTGTTTCTCCTTTTATTGTTGAGATGTAAACGTCTCATTATAGATCCTGGATATTAGACCTTTACCAGACATGTGATTTCCAAATATCTTCCTCTATTGAGTCACCTGCCTTTTCACCCTTTTGACAAAGGCCTGTGAGGTGCACAAGGGTTTAATTTTGCGGACGTCCCTTTTATCTTTTTTTTTGTCTTGTGGCCTGCGCTTTGGGTATAAGGTCACAGAAACCATCACCTACTACAAGGTCTTGAAGATGCTTCCCTCTATTTTCTTCTAGGTCTTTTGTATCTGCTTTCTATCTAGGTCTTTGATCCACTTTCAGTTGATTCTTGTGTAGGGAGTAAGATAGGGTCCTCTTTCATTCTTTTGGTTATAGACATCCAGTTCCCCCAGCACCATTCATCAAAGAACCCATTATGTCCTGTTAGCACGGCCTTGGTAGGTTTGTCAAAAACCAGTTGACAGTAGAGGTGAGGGTGTTTTTCTGTTGTATTCCACCGATAGATGTGTCTATCTCGATGCCGCTACCTTCCTGTTTTGACCACTGTAGCTTTGTAATACCTTTGAAGCCCAGGCAGTGAAATACCTCCCATGTCGCTCTTCTTGTTCAGAATGCTTTTGCCTATTTGGATGCACTTTCCCTTCCAAATGAATTTGGTAATGGCCTTTTTTGATTCTGTAAAATGGCTGTTGGAATTTTGGTCAGTACTGCATTGAATCTATAAATTGGTTTGGGAAAGATTGACATCTTCATGATATTTATTCTTCCAGTCCATGAGCACATCACGGCTGCGGGTTTTCCACCTACACCCATTATCATGTTCAGGAATTTTCCTTCTATTCCTATTGTTTGAAGTTTGTATCTGAAGAAGGACGCTGGATTTTGTCAAATGCCTTTTCCACATCGATTGAGAGGGTGATGTGTTTTTCCTCTTGGATTGATTTCCTTATGTTGAACCAGACGTGCAGTCACAGGAATAAATCCCACTTGGCCGTGATGTATAAGTCTTTTGATATGCTCTTGGATTCTATTGGCAAGTATTTTGTCGAGAGTTTTTGTGTTGATGTTCCTTAGAGAGATTGGTCTCTAATTTTCTTTCCTTGTGGTATCTTCACCTGGCTTTGGTATTAGGCTGACGTTGGCTTCATCAACTGTCTTGGGTCATTTTCCCTCCTCTTCAATTTTTGGGAAGAGTCTAAACAGGATTGGCATTCATTCTTTTCTAAATGCTTGGTACAATTCACCTGTGAAGCCATCTGGCCCTGGACTCTTCTTGGCCGGGAGATTTGGGATGATGGATTCAATCTCTTTCACTGTGACAGTCTGTTAAGATACTCTGTTTCTCATAGCGTCAGTGTAGGTGGTCTGTGCTTTTCTAGGAATTTGTCCATTTCATCCAGGTTGTCTACTTCGTTGGCATGCAGCTTCTCTTAATATCCTCTTGCGATCCTTTTCATTTCTGTGGGGTCAATCACAACGTCCCCTCTTTCATTCAATTCTGATTCCAATGATTTGCATCTTCTCTCATTTGTTTTTGGTTACTCTGGCTAGGGGTTTGTCTCAAAGGACCAGCTTTGGGTTTTGTTGATTTGCTCTATTGTTTGTGGTGGTTGTTCTCAATTTCGTTTATTTCTGCTCTCATCTTTCTTTTTTTCTTTCCTCCTGCTTGTTTTGGGATTGGCTTGCTCTTCTCCTAGTTTCTCTAGGCGCTCAGTTCAATCTTTGCGTTTACCTCTTTCTTGTTCTTTCACGTCGGCATTGAAGGCTCTAACGTTCCCTCCCAAGATTGCTTTTGCGCTGTCCCCTACGTTTTGATAAGTTGTGTTCTCATATTTCTTTGTCTCAAAAGATTGACTGACTTCACTGGTGATTTCTTCTATTGTCAACCTTTTGATTAGATTAGTTTCAATTCAGGGGCATTTGATTAGATTACTCCAGTAAGGAGCAGCCTGGGGTGTGTCTTAATCCTCTTACTGGAGTGCTTTATAAACGGAGTGAATATGCCGACACCACCAGGGGCCTCCCGTGGGCCTTGCCTGAAGAGAGAATCATGAGGCAACAGCAGCTGGTCCTCAGGGAGAAAAGCACGGCCTGATGAAGCCCTGATCTGGACATTTTTCTTGGCTTCAGAACTGTAAGGTTTTAAACCAATCAATCCCCATTGTACAAGCCAAACCATTTCCGGTATATTGCCTTGGCAGCCTTCAGCAAACTCAAACAACTTCCAAGAAATGAAAGGATAATGAAAAATCAATTCAGATCCCAATTCAGCTCCTCGTTAGACTGTCTCATCCGTTGTGAGGCACCCGACGTTTTTTGATCAAACATTCAGTTTAGTCTGATTTCCCCCAATTGCGAGGCAAACTTTTTTTGGGCTGAAAAAATCTTCTTAATGAAATAGAACTCAGTGGCTTTCCTTTAATGTTTGAAATAAATATTTAAAACAGATCTTCATTTCATCTTTTGGGAAGGAAAAAAATCCATATAATCTTCTGAAATGGTTCTTTCATATAAAATCTTGATGTCTGTAGAATTTTTTAGTCTGGCGTGGCATGCTTCATGGTTCTGTGGAAATGTTTGCCTTTTAATCACATAGGATAACAATGCTAAACACATGACTGGATTTCATAAATCACAGCCATCTTTATAAAAATATTTAGTTACCTGTTCAAAGCCTGTGGTTCAGTAGAATTATTTCTTGTAATTTAATATGGATAGCATTTAATGAATTCATTTTACATCTGAAAGAAACCTAACAGAATAAGAGAAACCTGGAACTTTGAATCCTGCTTTTTAGCGTAGTTCATTAGTAGAGGTCAAAAGAATTTTTTTTTAGGTACTGGGACCGGAGACTGAACCTGGGACCTCGTATGTAGGAAGCCAGGGCTCAGCCACTGAGCCACATCAACTCCCCTCAGTTGGTCTTTTCATTTGCTTGCTTGTTTGTTTTTGTTTCTCTCTAGGAGGCACGGGGCACTGAGCTGGGACCTCCCACATGGGAGGTGGTGCTTAGCTGCGTGAGCCACATCTGCTCCCCGGTTTATTTTATTTCTGGAAAGACGACTTTGGTCACAGTGAGGAAGGCACTTCAAAGGGATAAGATTGGCCTAAGGACGATGAATGAAAAGACTGTTGCCGTGCTGTGAACAAGACAGGTTAAATCACTTCAGGGGCTGTGAGACTATAAAGGAGAAGATGTGCCTGAGAAAGGTGAGATTAAAAAGAGGGCATGGTGATTTATTGGATTTGGGAAAGGAGGAAGATCGAGAAACCTAGCAAAACTGAGGGTTTGTGGATTAGGCCATGGGGAAGGACAGACATAAACAGAGTTCCCCAAACTTTTTTCTTGGTAAAGATTTATTTATTTATTTTTAAAATTTCTCTCCCTTTCCCTGCCCCTTTGTCTGCTCTCTGTGTCCATTCGCTGTGTGTTCTTGTGTGTCCGCTTGTATTCTTGTCAGCGGCACCGGGAATCTGTGTCTCTTTTTGTTGCATCATCTTGCTGCGTCAGCTCTCTGTGTGTACAGCATCACTCCTGGGCAGGCTGCACTGTTTTCGCGCTGGGCTGCTCTCCTTACAGGGAGCACTCCTTACGCACGGGACACCCCTAGGTGGGACACACCCCTGCATGGCACCGCACTCCTTGCGCACGGCAGCACTGCGCGTGGGCCAGCTCATCACACAGGTCAGGAGGCCCTGGGTTTGAACCCTGAACCTCCCATGTGGTAGGCAGATGCTCTCTCCATTGAGCCAAATCCACTTCCCTCCCCAAACTCTTAATGCAATTGTAAGCTTTAATAACTTTGGGAGTATGGATTTTACAAACTAAAAAAAAAAAAAAATCATTTGAGAGTTTACTTAAAGTTTCTTTATACTTAGTTTTCAAGAATTTGGATTTCTTTTTACTTTTTAAAATATTGAAATTCTAGTTTTACTTATGTGGTACATTATTCATATAATAATTTATAATGAGGGATTTATCAACATACCTTAATTATAAGTATTTAGGCACATGTAGATGTATAAACATAGAAGTAGATAATAATATAAAGCTTTTAGCAAAAGCTAACATCAGTATATTAAATAAAACAATGTAAATCATTAAATTTACAATCTGAATGAACATTAACAACTTTCTTTAAAAAGGCATAGAAATTTATATCCATGATCTTGTACACCTATTCGTATTCCTCTGGAATTATTTTACTTTATATAGCTCATCATTTACATTAATTAATATCTTAAACCAATTAACCAATTTTTCTTTCCTCCATACAAAAAAAAAAAACCCAAAAGCTAATTAGCTGTTTTTTCTCTATAGCAGTTAATTCATATCATTTTAACAATTTTGATGAGGCAAAAATAATACATAAATATACACATGAACACATATATATCATCCAAGTACATTTGCATATTTTATTACTAAAATTCTATTTAGTTACCAGTGTTTGTATCTTTTCTTTAAGAGACTCTCCAGGCACTCAAGATTATTTAAGTAGATCTAAGTTTTTAGAGTTAGTTAAAGATTTGAAAATCACTATTTAACTGATATAGTCTATACCTTTATTGAATTTTAAGACTTTTATAAAAAGACATCTATTATTATTATAATATTTATTTTAATATAGGTTTATTCATGTAATTTTTAAAATTTATTTATTTATTTTAAAAATTTCTTTATTTCTCCCCCCTCGCCATTCCCCCTGTTGTCTGTTCTCTGTGTCCACTTGCTGTGTGTTCTTCTGTGTCTGCTTGAATTCTCATTAGGTGGCTTCGGGAACCGATCCTGGCACCTTCCGGAGTGGGAGAGAGGCGATTACTCTCTTGTGCCTCTTCAGCAATTTGTTCTGCTATGTCATCTTATTTTCTCTCCTCTGTGTCTCTTGTGTCATCTTGCTGCGCCAGCTCTCAGCATCAGCTGGCACTCCCACGCGGGGTAGCTTTCCTGCGCTGGGCCGCATTCACCTGCAGGGGGCCCTCCTGCGTGCGGCTGCATTCCAGTGTGGGCCAGCACTCCGCATGGGCCAGCTTGCCCTCACCAGGAGGCCCTGGGCATCGAACCCTGGACCTCCCATATAGCAGACGGGAGCCCGGTTGGTTGAGCCACATCCGTTTCCCTCACAGAATTTTTAATTTTAAACATGTTATGGAAACAATGGTAATTTATTTAACTTTAAAACCAATGTACAGAATTTAAGAAGTTTGAATGAGTAGTGTAATCCAGGTCTTAGACAAACCAAAATACTAGACTACCATTAGTTTTATATGCTCAAATAATTTCTATAAACTCTGAATCATGCAAAAAGTCTTATCTTGAAATTAAATCCTTTTCTTATCTTGTAACCATGGTAACAAAGGTTACATATTTTGGAAATATGCTTTCCAGGGGGAAGCACATTTAAATAACTTTCCGTTTTTTCCTCTGATAATTTTGACTGATTATCTGGAGTAGATATTCCTCGAGAGCTTGTGAAACAGTTTAACGATTTTTTTGTATCAGTTTGTCTCTAACGTTTCACAAAACAGGGGAAAAGAAAAGAATAAGAGAGTCAACTTTTTATTAATATGTAATTATCATTATAAAAGTCTAATTATATGCTCTCTGCAGGAAGATGGAAGAAAATTTGGAAATATAAAAACAGACTTTGACATATACATATGTAGAAGAGAGTGACATTCCTTGGGCCCTTGGCAATATTATGAAATGGTGATTTTTAAAGCCAGCAATTATTAATCCCGGAAGTATAGAAATGAAGCAGGCAATGTCTGTCCTTTGTTAAACAGGAGATGTCTCTTTTAGACAATCAGGACAAACAATAACCTCACAGTATCCCTAATTTTTGTTCTCAAGTACCTCTCAAATGAAAGATCCCACTCATGCCAAAACTCCCCAAAGTGCCATTGTAATCCAAATTGGTCTTGGCTAGTTGTGCCAGTTAGAGATAAGCATACAAATAAACGAGGCAGTGAGAAAACGTGAAAGAGGCAGGTGTTTGACCTGGAAGATGTGCGGTTTACACTGAGAAGACCCTACAAGAACTGCATGGTCTACAAGGGTGGTGCATCTGTAACTTTGGATGTCCAGATTTTAGCTAAAGGTCAATCATCTCCGATCAGAGACAGGATAAACTTCTGATTCAGGAAGAAAAAACTAGACCAAACAGTTTGAGGGAAACTAAGGTAGGATGGAGGAAGAAGCCCCTATAGAGTTTTGAAATGGTGATGTGAGGCAAAATTTGTCTGAAGGAAGCCTGCCTGTGGAGCCCTCCAGGTGGCTCAAGGACATGACCTTGAATAAAGGGTCAACTTGGACCAGCAGAATATCTCAGTCTACATATAATACCAGGAGTTAAAAATGCCTTTTGACCTGAATCAAGGGGGAAATGGAAAGGACAAATGAGTTTATATGGCTATGAGTCTCCAAAAAGAGCCGAGGGGTTATCAGAGGGGTCGCCCTTATGCAAACCTGTGCAGAGTCCCGGAGACAGATAAAGTAGATACAACCTCAGGTATTGGTTCCTTGGAGGGCTACAGAGACCCACAGGTTCTAGGGTCATGGCAGATGGAGTTCAGTGCCATGTCAGTTGGCCCTTCTTTGGCGTTTGTGCTTCTGTGTGACGGAGCTGGACTCAGATGTGATCTTTGTCCACAAGCCTCTCCTGTTACTTTTACCGGAACTGTAGTTGGTGCTGGAGTTTAATGTATACCCAGGGGACCTGAATCTCTGTACTGACCATGTGATAGCCAGGCCCTGAGCCTCAACAGACTTGCAACCCCTACACTCTGGTTTATTGGACTTACCCCACTCACCTAAATGGAGGTGAAGAAGGTCAGCCACCACACCAGAGAGCCAAGAGTGCCTGCAACTGAAAGCTGGAGAATTGCATCCAGCATCAATGTGGAATCTAAGCCCCCTCTTGATATAGATGTGGAGTGGACACAACTATTCCAAGGTCCACAGTATGGAGGAATAGAGTATGGATTAGAGTGGACTTATTGATAATCTATTCATGAACTATTATGATTAGTAATCGAAGAAAATGTGGCATTGGTGTGGAGGAAGTGGCCACGGTGGCTGCTGGGGGTAGGGAATGGGAGGAAGAGATGAGATGTGGAGGCATTTTCAGGACTTGGAGTTGTCCTGGGTAATGCTGTAGGGACAGTTACTGGACATTGTATGTCCTCCCATGGCTCACTGGGTGGAACGTGGTAGAGTGTGGACTATGATGTGGACCATTGACCATGAGGTGCAGCAGTGCTCTGAGATGCATTCACCAAATGCAATGAATGTCTCATGATGATGGAGGAGATTGTTGTTATGGGGGGAGGAGTGGGGTGAGGGGGGTGGGGGGTATATGGGGACCTCATATTTTTTTAATGTAATATTAAAAAAATAAATAAAGACCAAAAAAAAAGAGAAAGGGTTAAAGGAAAATGAAGTATACAAAAATATATCTTTTCTCCAGTCCTCAATTAAAAGCAAGTATTTATGGGAAACGGACTTGGCCCAGTGGTTAGGGCGTCCGTCTACCACATGGGAGGTCAGCGGTTCAAACCCCGGGCCTCCTTGACCCGTGTGGAGCTGGCCCATGCGTGGTGCTGATGCGCACAAGGAGTTGCCCTGCCACGCAGGGGTGTCCCCCGCGTAGGGGATCCCCACGCGCAAGGAGTGTGCCCGTGAGGAGAGCCGCCCAGTGCGAAAGAAAGTGCAGCCTGCCCAGGAATGGCGCCGCCCACACTTCCCATGCCGCTGACGACAACAGAAGC
This sequence comes from Dasypus novemcinctus, assembly GCF_030445035.2. Classification (NCBI taxonomy): domain Eukaryota; kingdom Metazoa; phylum Chordata; class Mammalia; order Cingulata; family Dasypodidae; genus Dasypus; species Dasypus novemcinctus. The sequence continues at coordinate 10,186,561 of NC_080697.1, forward strand.
AGACAAAGAAACAAGACGCAGCAAATAGACACAGAGAACAGACAACCGGGGGGAGGGAGGGGGGAATTAAATAAATAAATAAATCTTTAAAAAATAAAAATAAAAGCAAGTGTTTATTTTGTATGGAAAAAATTACAGAATACTGATTACAGTAACGATTTACCATTTGCACTTAGCAATTATTGTTCATATACTACAATGTTGTTTTATGTTTATCTGGTCTACTCCCATTCTTTTTTTGTTACTATTTGCATGGAATACTTTTGTCTAACCTTTCACTTTTAACCTGGTTGTGTCCTTACATCTGAGGTGGGTCTCTTGTAGACATCATATAAATGGCTCATATTTGTTTATCCATTCTATGAGTCTATGTCTTTTGAATGGGGAGCTCAATCCATTAACATTCAGTGTTATTACTGTAAAAGGCATTACTTACTTCATTCATTTTGTCCTTCAGCTCTCTGTTGTCTTACCATTTTATTATCTGTTTTCTTATCCTTTAGTTTACCTTCCTTATAATCTTCATTTCTAAATTCTTCTCCAAATCTCTCACCCTTGTTTTTCCCTTTCAGGCGGAAGCACCCCCTTTAGTATCTCTTGCCAATCTGGTTTTTTGGTAACATATTCTATCAGTTTTTGTTCATCTGTGAAGACTTGGAACTCACCCTCATTTTTGAAGGGCAGCTTTGCCTGATATAGAATTCTTGGCTGGCAGTTTTTCTCTTTCAGTACCTTAAGTACATCATACCACTTTCTTCTGTCCTCCGTGGTTTCTGATGAGAGGTCCGTACTTAATCTTACCGAGTTTCCCTTGTATGTGATGCTTTGCTTTTCTCTTGATGCTTTCAGAATCCTCTCTTTATCTCTGCTATTTGTCATTCTGAAAAGTAGATGACTTGAGGTAGGTCTATTCAGATTTATTCTATTTGGGGAGCTTTGTCCTGCTGAGATATTGTTATTTATGTCCTTCACAAGGGTTGAGAAGTTTTCAGTCATTATTTCCTCAAATGTTCTTTCTGCTCCTTTTCCATTCTCTTTTCCTTCTGGGACACCGATAATGCTAATGTTTGTGGGTTTCACATTGTCATTCAATTCCCTGGACTCTGTTCCATTTTTTCCTTTCTCTTCTCCTGTCTTTTCTAGTTCAGATGTTCTATCTTCAAAATCACTAAATCTGTCTTCAAGTAATTCAAATCTGCTCTTATGTGCCTCTAATATATTTTAATCTCATCCATCATGTCTTTCCTTCCCATAAGATCTGTTGCCTTTCTTTGCAGTCTTTCAGATTGTTCTTTATGCTTTCTCAGTGTCTTGTGAATATCCTTTATTTCTTTAGTTACATTTTCTTTAAATTCTTTGAAGTGATTTAGGACAACTGTGTGAATATTGCTGATTAATTGTATTAAATTCTGTATCTCTTTAGGACATTTGGTTTGGCTTTTGTCTGGGCCATCTCTTCCTGTTTCCTAGTGTGGTTTGTAATTTTTTGCTGATATCTAGGCATCTGAATATATTGGTGAATTTTCTTTGATAGCTAATTTCTCTTTCTTCATATTGCTTTTTTTCCCTCACAGATCTTCTTTGATGTTTGGTTCAACTTATTTTCAGTCTTTAAAATGCCCATTTTAAGTTTTCAAAATCAGGCCAGTGACTCACTAGATTTTCTCCTGTGGGTTGGATACAGAGACTTTGCAGAATAGTTTTTGTCCATGCAACTTCCAGACAGGCCAGCAGATGGCATTCATCAGCACGCCATTCCAAGGAGGTGTTTCAGTCTCAGCTTTCCTGTGTTCCTGTGTTGAATCTCCAGATCAGAGGTTTAAAGTGGGCTCTGCTGGCTGAATTCACTGAAGAAAAGCACCCTAACCTCTCCTCCCTTTTCCCTTGAAACTGCTGACAGAGAGGAAGATATCTGTTCCCCTTTCCATCAGCTGTAGTGAGCCAGGGGTTTTACCCCAGCTTAATATCTTGGGGGTGGGGAAGGGAGTCCTTCTCACCCACCACGGGGGCTTGGTAATTCACATTTCTCATTTTGGCTTCTTCGTCTCTCCATCCCTCACCTTTCTGGGAGTTGTATAGGACTGTCCTGGTCTGATGATCCCCAAAGCAGGTCCCTCAGGCAGCTTTTGGCTTTTTCTCCATTGTTTTTGTGAGAGCATTCAGCTTTGCCTGTGAGCCCATCACCATCTTCCCACAATCCAGCCTATATCTTTTGATTGTGGAGTTTAATCCATTCATATTCAATGATACTACTGTAAATGCATTATTTGCTTCCACCATTTTATTCTTTGGTTTTCATATGTCATATCTTATTTTGGTTTGTCTTTTTTATTCTTTTGGTTCTCCTTTGTGATATTCTTCTATATTCTTCTCCAAGCCTCCCTCTCTTGTCCTTTTCTTTCAGGCTCTAAGGCTTCCTTTGATATTTCCTCCAAAGGTGGATCCTTTTTTTTTTTTTTTTTTTTACAAACTCTCTTAGTTTCTGTTTGTTTTTGAAATATTTTATATTGCTGTGATGGTTAGACTATTGTGTCAACTTGGCCAGGTAATTGTGCCTAGTTGTTTGTTCAAGCAAGCACTGGGCTAACTGTAATACAAGGGCATTTATGGACTTTAGTCACCATTGACTTTATTGCAGTGGTAAATCATAGATAGCTGATTACAGTGACATCAATCAGGGAGATTACCATCAGCAATGAGTGACATTTAACCCAATCAGTTGAATGCCTCAAAAGCGGAAGTGATTCCAGCATTGAGAGAGAATTTCCCAGCTCGACTTTGGACAACCAGCATCTCCCAGAACTCATCAAGAACCTTCATTGGACTTTCATTGCAGCCCCTGGTTGCAGCCTGCCTGCAGAACCTGGACCTGTGCATCCCCATGGCTGCATGAGAGACTCTTATAGAATCACATACTATTGACAGATATCTCTTGTTGACTCTGTTTCCTTAGAGAACCCTGACTAATATACCCATCTTCATATTTGAATCACAATTTTGCTGGATAAAGAATTCTCAGTTGGCAGTTTTTATCTTTCAGTATCCTAATTGTATCATACCTCTGTCTTCTTGCCTCCATGGATTCTGATGAGAAATTCACATTAAGTCTTATAGAGCTTCCCTTGTACGTGATGGATTTCTCCTTCCTTGCTGCTCTGAGAATTTTCTCTTTATCTTTGACGTTTGATATTCTGAGCAGTATGTGTCTTGGAGTAGGTCTTTTCAGATTTATTCTGATTGAGGCATGTTGCACTTCTTGGACATCTAAGTTCATTTCTTTCATGATAGTTGGGAAATGTTCAGCCATTATTTCCTCAAATACTCTTTCTGCCCCTTTTCCCGTCTCTCCTCCTTCTGGAGCTCCCGTGCCATGTACTTCATTGCGTTTCATGTGGTCACTCAACTCCTCGAGCCCCTGCTCAATTTTTTTCATTCTTTTCTCTCTGTGTTCTTTTTTCTCTTCAGTTTCAGCTGCTCTGTCTTTGGTATCACTTATTCTTTCTTCTATCATTTTGAGGCTGCTGTTGTATGCCTCTAATGTGTTTTTTATCTCACCTATTGTGCCTTTTATTCCCATGAGCTCTGTTACTTTTCTATTTATGTTTTCAAATTCTTCTTTGTGCTTGCTTAATGTCTTCTTGATGACATTCATCTCTTTACCCATATTGTCTTTCAACTCATTAATTTGATTTTGGAAATTTCTATGCATCTCATTAATTAGTTGTCTCAAATTCTGCATCTCTCTATTCCTTTATATATTTGATATATTCCTGTTCTTAGGCCATGTCTTCCGTTTTCTTAGTATGACTCATAATTTTTTGTTGCTGTCTAGGCGTCTGATTATGATGGTGAGTTTACTCTGATGCTCAGTTTCTCTCTCTTTTGTAGGGATTTAGTAGTAGAAGGCTGTGTGTTACTGCTGTTCTTTGATTCTTCTTTCAACCTCAGTCTTTAGTATTGTCCATGTTAGTTGCTTATAACTGGGCCCTGGTTCCAGTAATGGGTTGCAGGCCTGCTTCCTAGGGCCGTGGAGAGGGAGGCTATAAAGGCCAGGAAAGCCTCTCTTACTTATTTACTCACATGCACTTCCTTGGTCTGCCAGCAGATGGTGAGTTTTGCCAGCCCTCTCAGTTCAACACCTATTTGGAGTATGTTTGGTGCAACACCAACCAGGTGAGTGTGGTAGGGGATCCTGCCTGGAGACGAAGAGCCTCATAATTAAAACTTTCTCAGAGACAGTTCTCCAGCCTTCGGCTGGCAGCCACCTCCCTTTTTCCGGGTGGGAAATAATTCCATGCTCGTCGGCATCCTCAAAAACCAGTACCAGTTAGTAGAGAGGGAGATTGGGAGGGTCGTATGTCCTTAGTGCCTTGACAGTTTCCAAGGCAAGCAATGGTTCAGCCCCACCTGGCCTGGAAGGGCTCCTGGGACACAGCAGACTAAATTTGTGGGTCAAAACAAGTCAGCCTTAGGCTGTGTCCCTCTCTCTCACCTTTCCTGGGGAGGTGGGTCCCTGGGGCCCCCTTTGTCCATAGCCTCCAGACCAGAGGCCTGAGAGTTTAAAAGTGTCTTTAGTGGGGTGGGGAGTGTGGGGAGGTGGCAGTAGCAGCCATGGCTTTTAACTCATGGTTCTTCCCTTGTGATTCTTTTGCTTTGTCTTTCTCTCTTCTGGGCAAGGTCTAGCCTTCCTCTGGTGGCCTAAACTCTAGAAGATTTTTTTCCAGGCTGTTTCTACCTGTCCTCTAGCTATTTTTCTGGGAGAGAAGAAAGGCCTGTGTCTTTCTAGTTTGCCATCTTTCTGGAAGTCCCCTAATACATTTTTTTTTAGAGATTTATTTTATTTATTTATTCTACCCACCCCCCATTGTCTGCTTTCTGTGTCCATTCTCTGTGTGTTCTTCTGTGTCCACTTGTCTTCTCCTTAGGTGGCTCCAGGAACTGATCCTGGGACCTTCAGGAGTGGGAGAGAGGTGCTCAATCTCTTGCACCACCTCAGCATCCTGGTCTACTGTGTCTCTTATTGTCTCTCCTCTGTGTCTCTTTGTTGCATCATCTTGCCATGCCAGCTCTCTGCATAGGCCAGCACTCGTGCGTGGGCCAGTACCCCACACATGTCAGCACTCTGCATGGGCCAGCTTTCCACGTGGGCCAGCTCACCCTGTGGGCCAGCTTGCCTTTCACCAGGAGGCCCCCAGGAATCAAACCGTGGATCTTCTATATGGTAGGCGGGAGCCCAATTGCTTGAGCCACGTCCACTCCCTCCTAATAAATTTTTCATATTAGTTTTTGTTTCAGTCCCTGTGATCAAAGATGGCAAATGTTGTAGGAAGAAACTGCATTCTCTGGTTAGCTAAACTCAAATCCACAACAGCAGCAGTAAGAAGAAAATTTGCTTCCCATTATAAGGAGGCTCCCCTCAGGAATTTAATTAACATGGGTGAAAAAAGCTCACAGAAGCTGGCTCAGTTCACAACCAGCCTAGATCTGGTTTGTGCCCAGCAAGTGAAGAGACCCTCACCAAAATGAAGAGTCCAAGATGCAGGACCATTCTACTGGAAAAGTAAGGAAAAGTCATCTACGTAATGAATCATTTGTCAACCTTAATCCTCCTTTAGTTTTGGGCTTCATTTTCACTTTAAAACTGCCGGGCACTTTTGTCAACTAAGCAATTAAAACTTTTTTTTTTTTTTAAAGATTTATTTATTTATTTAATTCCCCCCCTCCCCTGGTTGTCTGTTCTTGGTGTCTTTTTGCTGCGTCTTGTTTCTTTGTCCGTTTCTGTTGTCGTCAGCGGCACGGGAAGTGTGGGCGGCGCCATTCCTGGGCAGGCTGCTCTTTCTTTTCATGCTGGGCGGCTTTTCCTCACGGGCGCACTCCTTGCGCGTGGGGCTCCCCCACGCCGGGGACACCCTTGCGTGGCAGGGCACTCCTTGCGCGCATCAGCGCTGCGCATGGCCAGCTCCACACGGGTCAAGGAGGCCCGGGGTTTGAACCGCGGACCTCCCATATGGTAGACGGACGCCCTAACCACTGGGCCAAAGTCCGTTTCCCCTAAAACTATTTTAATATCAGGTTATGGAGGACAGGCCTGCCCCAGTCCAGACCCTGCTGTCCATAGAAACCAAGATGCAGCTGGGTTTAAATTGCTCCCCCTCCCTCCCTCCTCCTCCTTCCGCCCTCATCCCTCCATCCTTCCCTCTCTTTCTCTTTCATTTTACATACGTTTGTCTTTTTGCTTTGCTCTCCGGGAGATTTTCTCACCTTTTTTTTCTATTGAGTTTTTCATGTCTGCTTTTGGGTTTTTAATTTCCAAGAACTATTATTTTTGTCACATGTTTATTCATGTTGACTTTCAATAAGAACCATATCAACATTATACAAATTTAAATAACGAACCTTCAAGTTTTGTTTTGTTAAGCTGCGGCTTTTATATTGCCGGAGGTCCTAGAGCTTGAAATCGCACTAAGAATTTTGGATTCGCCATTAGCAGACTGAAGAGGTTTGGGGTTCAGTTTTGGAAACCAACAGGACCTTTGGGCAGAGACCTGGTAGGCAGAGGGCGCTCAGGTGAGTGAGGGAAGAGTGACTCACTGGACATGGATGGTTCTGGGTGACAGTGCGTGGAGAAGAGGAGCAAGTCCACATACCAGGAGGCACCCACCTGGAAGGGGCGTGTGGAGGGACAGGAGCCTGGGCGGGGTACTGGCAGGATTTACCAGAAAATTAAAGACCACGTAGGGGAGGGAGAGCCCAATCAGAAGCGAGGGGAGGACGGCGGCGCGAGCCTCCACTTCCCGCGGTGCTCTCTCCTGAAAACCCACTTGAACCAGGGTAAAAGGATTAAAAAATAAGCCACAGCTCACGAGAACGGGGAGACTAGAAGAGATCAACGGGAGCAAAACATTGGAAGCTGGAAAGCATGTGGACCAGTTGCTGATGAACTATTGGACCCCTGAGCGCCAAATCCTAAAGCGACGGTGCCTTAAGACAGAGACGCGGTCCCCAAAGCAGCTCTGGGCTTAGATCAGGCTCCTGGGGTCCCTGCCCTGAGTGCTCGGCCTCAGAGGACCCCATTTGGAGCACTCACCTCCCCACAAAGCAGGGGGTGCGGCTGGCCACCTTCAGGGACCCGGGTTTCCAGTCCCCACAGCCCTGGGCCTGCTTCTGGGGCCTCCGGGGCCACCCCTGGGCGCTCCTATTGCAGCCGGCAGGGGAGGGGGGTGAAGAGACCTGGTACGCAGAAGGAGGTATCCCACAGGTGAGGTAGCCGGGCTCAGCCTGGGAAGTGAAGACCCAGCGAGCCCAAGGGCCGAGGCCAGTGAGCCCGAGGGCCGAGGCCAGTGAGCCCGAGGGCCGAGGCCAGTGAGCCCGAGGGCCGAGGCCGGCTCCCCACTGCTGCCACACTCTGGCATAAAACTCAGAGAGTTTAAGCATAAAAGTTTAAAACTCAGAGAGTTCTGCCCTGGAACGAGGCCTCCTGAGGATGAGGAAGGTGCATTCATCAAGGTGGGCGGGCCCTCTTTTATTTAAGCGTTTAGACACTGTACCTGGGAGCCCTTTGCATTCTTGCCCAGAGCCCTCCAGAGGATGAGGGGTTAAATAGCCAGGAAGCCCGGAGTCAGACACCTGCAGGACTGGGGGAGGTGGGGGCGCTAGGACTCGAGGACCGGCTGCAGACTCTTCAGGGGCATTTAGATCCCCACATTTCTTTCCCTTCTCTGCACCCCAGCTGGCTTTCCCTTCCCGTAGCAAATAGCTCGCCGTTTATTTTTCGGAGTGGATAACGTGCAAATTTTCGGGATCGGATGCACAGCTGAAGGTGTAAGTACTAGATTACAGAGGGGATAGAAGTGACCGCGTGCAGGGGGCTGCAGACCCCCAGCCCCTTCTAGCACTCAGCAGCCAGGCTCTCAGCCGCAGGCTGGGCCCTGGATCAGTTTTTTCCACAAGGCAGACTGGTCAGAGGTGGATTTTGAAGTGAACAAGCTTCGGCCCCTCCACTTGCTTGGGCCTGGGAAAGCTCCTTGCTGTGTGTTTCAAAACAAACAACACGGGAAGCTGAAGCCAGTGCCTGTGTGAGTGCCCGTGTGGTGAGCCAGTGCCCTCGCAAGTGAGTCACGCAGCAAGACGATGCCTCAAAAGAGAGTCAAGGGTGAAGCGGATGTGGCTCAGCTGATAGCGCATCCGCCTACCATGTAGGAGGTCCAGGGTTCTACACCCCGGGCCTCCTGACCCATGTGATGAGCTGGCCCATGCGCAGTGCTGCTGTGCGCAAGGAGTGCCGTGCCACGCAGGGGTGTCCCCCGCGTAGGGGAGCCCCATGCACAAGGAGTGCGCCCTGCAAGGAGAGCCGCCCCACGCGAAAAAGCACAGCCTCCCCAGTTGTGGCACCGCAAGCACGGAGTGCTGACGCAGCAAGATGACGCAACAAAAAAAGAGACACAGATTCCCAGAGCTGCCTAGAATGCAAGTGGACACAGAAGAACACGCAGTGAATGGACCCAAGAGAGCAGACATGGGGGGGGGGAGAAATAAATAAAATAAAAAGAGAGAGACAAGGGGAGAGTCAAGGCGAAGTGCAGCAGAGACCAGGAACTGGGGTGGCACAATTGACAGGGAACCTCTCTCCACATCAGAGGTCCCCAGGATCGAATCCCGGTGAATCCTTGAGGAGAAGAGAAGACAACACTGACAACACAGACAGCAAAAACAGCAAGGCAGGAGCCGGGGAGGGGGGGAGGGAGGGGAGAAGACAACATAAACAAATACCAAGTATTTTTTTGCATACTTTGTAAAAAGTAAGATACTCTGACCTCCCTGCTCAGCCCACTGGCTCTTTTCATCTCAGCTCCCCCCGTAATACTTCCTCTCGTGCCAGGGGAAGTTGGAGGGGCCGTGGGGTTCGTTGAGGCATTCGAATAAGGAGAAGTGGAATGGAGGTTCCGTGTTTTGGGTTTAGTGGGATACATTCATGAGCCTTTCCCTGTCTTGGGGCTGGCGCCCCGGAAGGCACTCACTTCCCACTGGCTCGCTCCACTGGAGGAGCAGGGCACAGAGCCTGTCGCCACAGGCACGTGTTCTCCAGCACCTGGCACCGGGAGTGTGCAGATCGTGGAGGTGAAACAAGCTTTGAAATATTCAGAATCATATTTCAAATATTCAGAAGCAGAGGCTGTGCAGAATCCTTCCAAGTCTTACAGCTTTGAAACATATTAACCTGATAGGGGATTATTATTTTTTGGTAACAGCTTTATTGTATGAAATAATTCACCCATCGAAAGTGTATTATTCAATGGATTTTAGTATTTACATAGTTGCGCAACCATCAGTACCAGCAATTTTAGAATATTTTAATCATCCCCCCAATAAACCCTGTACCGGTTACCAGTCACCCCTCAATCTCCCCATCCTACCAATTTGTAGGCAAACTCAGATCTACTTTCATGATGGAGTTTTCCCAAATTTGACAATACTGAAAATATACATGCTCTTACCAATGAGTTATGAAGTTGGCAAAAACCTTTTCTAAAACCGACTGATGCAAAACAAATTTGATTAACCATGCTAGACGAAAAACTAAATTTTAAAAACCCAAAATGAAGGAAAAAGTAAAATAGTTGTGTGTCAAGCAGTCAAAATATTATATTTCCCATATTTTGTGATGTTTCTAATTGTCAGCTTTTAAAAATCTATAAATCTTGATTTTTATCTCATTCTAAATAAATATCTACACTCATACTTAATTATGAAATTGTGATTTTGAATTATATTTTGTAAAGTATCCCCCTCAACTGGTATAAGCTTCAAGGCCCCCAAAATCCAGATCCACCCCTTGACTAGCCCAAGAAGACAGACCCAGAGATACTCACCCAGATCAACCAATATTGAATCTCAAAGTTGGCAAAACCCACCAACAGGCTTAGTTTACCATCAGCCTCTGATTTCTCTTAATCTGGAACAAATAACAGAGAAATACCAGACCTCTAAGGAAGCCACCAAAGAGAGAAGCCAAACAATCAAGAAATAGGAATGTGAGAAGATAGAAACCGTGAAAGCAAAGAAAACGTCAAAAGTCAGAAAGAAAAGATCCGCACAAGACATTGTATGTTTCCCAAAACAAGAACAGTCGCTGTAATAATAGGCATTCACAGGAAAAAAAGTTTTTGGAAATTAAAAACATGAGAGCAGAAAGGAAATACTCAATAGAAGTTTGGAAAATAAAGTTGAGAAAATCTCCCAGAAAACAGCAAAAAGACTAAGATATGTAAAATAAGAAAGAAAAAGTAAGAAAATTAGAAGAAAGTCCAGGTTATCCAATATCTAAATAGAAATTTCTGGGAAGTGACTGTGGCTCAAGCAATTAAGGCCCCGTTTACCATGTGGGGGACCCAGGTTCAATTCCTGGGAACTCCTGGTAAAAAAAAAATAATAAGAAGAAGAAATAGAAATTACTGAAAGAAAGAGGAAATAGTCATCGATACAATAACAGTTCCCAAAACTATAGGAATGAGTTTTTGAAACCAAAAGAGCTACGGAAATGATGATCTCGCTGGACTAAAACAGGTCCATGTAAAGGCACAGGAGAATGAAATTTCAAGACAATGGAGACAAAGAGAAGAGTCTACAGGTTTCCAGGGAGAAGGAGGAAAATCAGGCCGTATAAAAGGACCAGAATCAAATAGTCCTGGACTTCTCAACTACAACCCTAGGAACTAGAACACAATAGAGGTTTTCCTCAAAACTCAGAGGAAAAAAATGATTTCCAGTTTATGATTCTACATATAGCCAGACTATCAGCCAAATATGGGAGGAATAGAATAAATATATTTCAAGACAAGTCTCAAAAAATGTATTTCCAAGGGAGCGGATGTGGCTCAAGCAGTTGAACACCTGCCTCTCACATGGTAGGTCCCGGATTCAGTTTCCAGTGCCTCCTGAAAAACAAAGAAGACTAACAGAGAGCAGACAGCGAGTGCAAACAACAAGGGGGGGGGATAAATTTAAAAATAGATCTTAAACAACAACAACAAACAAAACAATGAGCAAGACAAAGAGCAAACAAAAAGCAGACAATGAACAAAAATAAATTAGCAGGGAGTGGCTGCGGGTCAAGCTGTTGAGAGCACTCCTCTCACATGAGAGGTCCTGGGTTCAGTTCTGGTGCCTCCCAAGAAGAAAAAACGATGAGCACAAATGACAAGCCAAAAAAAAAAGCAGTGCACAAACAGTCAAAGGGGGTGAATAGTATTTCCTATATTTCTTTTCTCAGTAAGCCACTAGAGGATGTGCGCCACCAAAATGGAGTAAGCCATGAAAGAAGAAGAGCTGGAGATGGAAGACCAGAGATCCAGCCCAGGTGAGCTGAGCCTAAAGTGAGGGTGAGGGGTCTAAAGGGACATCCAGGAGGGAACTGTGCCTCAGATGCAGACGGCAGCCAGGCCAGGCCTGAGCACTGTCACTCAGGGGCCTGTCATCATTTTTGCGTATTTTCATTAATTGATTTTTCACATTATCTATTGGCTTCCTATTAAGGTAGTTGAGGATTTTGCACTCTTGCACTGTCATCCTCAAGGAGTTTCATCAGACTAAAAACCTGTTACCAAAAAAAAGCAAAACAAAACAGAAACAAAAAACTAACTAAACAAAGAAAAAAAAAATTAAAAAATTAAAGCAAAAACAAAACCCTGTTGCAATTGCAGAAGGCAAAAATGATAATAGCCTTCAAAATGGTGTCTTCTTTTCTTTTTGAACCCCAGCACTCCAGTCTGGTTGCCTTCTATACCTGATGCACCAGACTCACAGGAAATTTGTGGTAAATGGCATTGGGAAATAATGGCAAGAGTTAGCAAGGAAGAAGCACAAAAAAAGCTTAAGCACCACTGGATGGAACGTGGGAGAGTGTGGGCTATGATGTGGACCATTGACTATGGGGTGCAGTGATGCTCAGAGATGTACTTACCAGGTGCAATGGATGTGTCATGATGATGGGAGAGAGTGTTGCTGTGGGGGGAGTGGGGGTGGGGGCGGTGGGGTTGAATGGGACCTCATGTTTTTTTAATGTAATTTTAAAAAATCAATAAATAATTTAAAAAAGCTTAAGCAAATGAGTGTACAAGGAAATTATTATAAATTCAAGAAAAACAAAAAGTTAGAAAAGAAATGTAATCCAAATATAACACAACATTTGGCTGTGACTATTAATTACATAGGCATAATCCAGTTGACACTGAAAATTGATTTCACAAAACATTGAAACGTATTTTTTTTTAAGATTTATTTTTCATTTATTTCTCTCCCCTTCCCCCCCCCCCCCCCCCCCGCCCCAGTTGTCTGCTCTCTGTGTCCATTCATTATGTGTTCTTCTGTGACCACTTCTATCCTTATCAGCAGCACCGGGAATCTGTGTTTCTTTTGGTTGCATCATCTTGTTGTGTCAGCTCTCTATGTGTGCAGCACCATTCCTGGGCAGGCTGCACTTTCTTTTGTGCTGGGCGGCTCTCCTTACGGGGCGCACTCCTTGCACGTGGGGCTCCCCCATGCGGGGGACACCCCTGCGTGGCAGGGCACTCCTTGTGCGCATCAGCACTGTGCATGGGCCAACTCCACACGGGTCAAGGAGGCCCAGGGTTTGAACCGCGGACCTCCCATGTGGTAGACAGACGCCCTATCCATTGGGCCAAGTCCATTTCCCTGAAATGTGTTTTGGGAAGGCAAGGGAGGGGAAGGAGAATGGCTGACAGTGCAGGAATGCTAGGGAAGTGGATGTGGCTCAACAAATAAGAGCATCTGCCTGCCATATAGGAGGTCCAAGGGTTGGATACCCAGGGCCTCCTGGCTCATGTAGTGAGCTGGCCCATGTGCAGTGCTGCTGCACGCAAGGAATGCTGGCCCACGCAGGGATGCCCCGTGTAAGTGTGCCACTCATGCAAGGAGTGGCCCCTGTGCAAGGAGAGCCACCCCATGTGAAACTGCAGCCTGCCCAGGAGCAGTGCCACACACACACAGAGCTGACACAGCAAGATGACACAACAAAAAGAGGCACAGATCCCCAGTGCCGCCTGATGAGAATGCTAGTGGACACGGAAGAACACACAGAATGGACACAGAGAGTAGACAACGGGAAGGGAGGAGGAATAAATAAATAAATCTTAAAAATAAAAAAGTGTTAAATCATCTACCATAATACGAAGCCTATAGATTTTTAAAAATTTATTAATGAAAATATAGCATATATGTCTACTATTTTAAAATACAGAAATGTATATATGCTTCCCCCCAAAAAAACAGCTAAAGCATTGTATCAGTTAGCATTGGCTGTGTAACAAACCACACAAAACTCAGCATCAAAGAACATTGTTATATTGCGTAATTCAGTGGATAACCTGCTCATTTCTTCTGATCTAGGCCAGCTCAGCTGATATCTGTGGTTGGCTGACAAACTTAGCAGAGGCTTGATGGTATAAAATGTACTCTCCTCCCTGTCTGGTGCGTGTGTGGGCGGGTTCCGTGTCAGCAGGGGGTGAAAGCAATAACTTAGCCACGTGTCTCTCATCATCCAGCAAACTGGCCCAGGCCTTCATGTAGTCGCTGCAGGGTTCCCGAGACAGCATGAATGAGCAAGAACAACCCACAAGTACTTTTCAAGTGCTTGCTTTACATTTGCTAAAGTTCAATTGGCCAAAAGAAGCCGCAAGGCTAAGCCCAGCTGCAAGGGATGAAAATCTAGACTCTGCTTCCTGAGGGCAGGAGCTGCAGCAACGCAGTGCAAAGGGATGTCCACACAGCGATGGGAAGAATGAGTGGCCATAAACAGCAAAAGTGGTTGCTTCTACAGAGAGAAACCAAGGAAGGAAGGAAGGGACCAGGGACGGGGGAGGGAGATTGAAGGAAGAAGGGTGGGGAAGGAACCACTGGATTTTATTACGAGCCTGTTCTACTTTAATGCTGGAGGTGCAGTTAACGTTGGGGTTTAAGATATAGTTAGGGGATTTGAATCTCTGGACTGACAATGTGATAGCCAGGTCCTGAGCCTCAACAGACTCCAGCACCTACAATCTGATTTATTGGACTTACCACACTCAGCTAAGATGGAGTTGAAGAAGGACAATCACCACACCATGGAGCCTAGAGTGATTACAACTGAAAATGGGAGGATTGCATCCAGCATCCATGTGGAATCTGAGCCTCCTCTTGACATAGAGGTGCAATGGACACAACCAATCCAATGTCCACATAGAAGAGGTGGCATTGGATTGGGAAAAGTGGACATGGTGGACGATGGGTATGGGGAAGGGCAGGAAGAGATGAGAGGTGGGGGCGTATTTGGGACGTGGAGCTGCCCTGGATGGCGCCTCGGGGGTGATCACCGGGCATCGTGGATCCTCACAGGGCCCACTGGATGGAATGGAGGAGAGTATGGGCCATGATGTGGACCATTGTCTATGAGGTGCAGAGGTGCCCAAAGATGTACTTGCCAAATCCAATGGATGTGTCATGATGATGGGAACGAGTGTTGTTGGGGGGGGAGAGAGGGGGTGGGGGGGTGGGGTTGAATGGGACCTCACATATATATTTTTAATGTAATATTATTACAAAGTCAATAAAAAAAAAAAAACGTATGCATGTGTTTCGTTTCCTGGGCTGCTCAAAGCAGATACTGTGAAATGCGTTGGCCTGGAGCAGTGGGAACATATTACAGAATATCCAAATCAGGGCATTATCAAGGCGGTGCTTCTTCCCAAAGACCAGATGCCAGTGATCCTTGGCTCCTCGGCCGTACAGCGAGACGCACGGTGGCCTCTGCTGGTCTCTCCCTTCTTTTGCCCCTTTCCTGATTTCAGCTTCTTGCCTTCACGGCTTCCTCTCTCTTTACTGAATTTATATTCTCATATAAAGAACCCCAGTAACATTAAGAGGATTCAGACTCATCCCGACTGTAGGTGCTGAACAGCTGGAGGAGCCTCATCAGAAGGTCCTGCTTAAAATGGGGCCACACCCACGGGAATGGATTAACTCAAAGAACATGTGTTTCTGGGGTACACACAGCTTCAAACCACCACAGCATGCATCAATTTGACAAAATAAAATTAATTTAGAACAAAAGGGAGGGAGTAGTCTCTAACGTCAGATGCCTAGAGAGCACCCAGTATGGAAAATGTTGGATTTGGCAATTGGGGGTCTCCGTTGAGGTTTACAAGACTGGGTTCAACAAAGCAGGGTAAGCAGAGCACTGAGGGTAAACTGTTTTTACAAGAAGCAGGATTATAAAGTCAGGGAGAGAGGTAGGTACTAGCTAGAGGGAGGTGCTGGTTTGATACAGAGCATGTCAAGCCACCCAACCCAGACTGAGTTCGATCTGCCTCTCTATCTGTTTGTCTATCTATCTATCTATCTATCTATCTATCTATCTATCTATCTATCTATCTATCTATCTATCTATCTATCTAATCAGCCACTATCTATCTTTGCTTCTGTCACTCTCACTTTGACTCTCTAATAAGCTACTCAAGGCTACGTTCAGATGGCATTTTCTTAGGTATAGACTGGGCTCAGTATTCAAGCAGTGAAATGATCTAAGCCAGAGGTTCTCCAAGTGTGGTCCACAGACCCTTAGGGGTCCCCAAGATCTTTTCAGATGGGCCATGAGTTCAACACTATTTTCACAATGACATACTATTTGCCTTTTCCACTGATTTGGCATTTGTGCTGATGGTGCATAAACAATGATGGGTTAAACTGTTGGCATCCTAGCACACATCAAGACGGTGTCACTGTTGGGAATTGAATCCTGTGCCCCACAAAGATGTGTTGAGCCTTCATCTGTGTTCCTGTGGGTGTGAGCCCATTTGTAAATGGGCCCTTGAAGACGTCATTCTAAATTAAGGTGCTGACTCATTGTGGACTCATTGTGCATATCTAAATAGAATCTTTGACGATGAGGAGGCCAAATTGAGTCAGTGTGGGCCTTAATTCATCTGACTGTCCTGATAAGGTGGATGAAATTCAGGTGCAGGTAGTCAGCAGAAGCCGGACGTCAGCGGAGCCAGAGAATGAAGCTGATTGCCGTGGCAGGGGCAAAGGTGCGAGCAGAGGAGCCCGGTAGGCACGACTGGCCAGCACCAGAACACCGGAGACCCCAGGAGAAGGCATGCCTGTCAAGCCGCCTTTTGGGATTGTGTGATATTTGTCACAGCAGCCCCGGCAAACTGCGACAGACAAATTGTACCAAGAACCATTAAATTCTTCATGACCACAAACAAGGAGTTGGAGAATGTTAGTTTAGTTTAAGAATGTTCTTGATGAACAAAAAGCTTATTAATTTTATTATCTTGACCCATGGAAACACATCTCTTTTTTTGTTTGTTTTCTTTTGTTTTCTGGAAACACGTCTTTTTAATACTTTAACAAATAGAAAATACAAAGCACTTCTGTTACACACTGAAGTATAAGGATTATCTCTAGGAAAAGCATTTCTGCAGTTGTTAGAACTATAAACTGAACTAGCTGCTTTTTAAAATAGAGTGTCATTTTTGCTTGAAAGAGTGACAGACAAATGTTAATATTCTGACATGGCCATCTGGCAGTCATTTTCTCAAAAATGAATGAAGTGAGCCCATCCCTTCAAGGAAAACAACTGATGTATCTGTTGCCAATGATAGAATTAGAACTTTTAAGAAAAAATTAAAATTTTGGAAGGCTTGTGTCTACCACTGTGAGCTTAATAGATTCCCAATAATTAAAAATTTTTTCTGATGAGATTGGAGGTAAAATAAAAAATGTGATTTTTTTCAATGTTACATAATGAAATGTATCAACATTCAGAATATCTGCATAACTCGGTGAACCAATATTTTCCAAGTGTCTACTGCATGATGTTATAAAATTATGCATAGGTGAAATACCCAATCAAACTGCAGGACAGGCCAAGATAGAATTTTTTTCATTTTTTTATTACATTTTTTTTTAAAAAGATACATAGATCACACAAAATGTTACATTATGAAATATAAGAGGTTCCCATAGACCCCACTCTCCACAGCCCCCACATTAATAAGTTCTTTCATTAGCATGGTAACCTAGATACAATTTTTACATTAAAATTGTAAGAGTATATAAAGTTCATTGATACAGTTTCAGATCCCACATTGCAACCGATCTTTAAGGAATTACCACTGGTAAAGTTTTGGTGTAGAATCAAAGAAGAATATCCTCAATTTTCAGAAAAGGCTATTAAAGTACACTTGCCTTTTCCAACTGCATATCTGTGTGAAGCTGGATTTTCTTATATTTTAACCAAAATAACATATGAAACAGATTGAATGCAGAAGCAGACATTTAAAGCTAGGTACTTAAAGAGATTTGCAAAATATACAGTAATGTCACTCTTCACGACCATTTTTAATTTTGGAAAAATTGTTTTTCATTAAAAATGTTACCCCTGTTCAAATATAATGGGTTTATTCTTCTTATTTTTAAATGAATTCATAAATAATTTTATACACTCTATCTTAATTTCTAGTCAAGTAAATACACCCAGATATAGAAATGCCCTTTGATACCTTCTATAAATTTTAAGAGTGTAAGGCGGTTCTGAGACCAAAATGTTGGCGAATCACTAACATAAGCCTTCTCTATTGTCATGTACCACTATGGACGATGGTTCCAAATAGGTGGAACGGTCACTCTTGGGCACTAAAACAGCTGCCATCAACAGATTTTTTAACAGAGGAGGAAAGTTGATTTAGGATTTTCCCAATACTTAATACTGTGGACTTGCATATTTCCCACGTTAACTTCAGCTTAGATTATTGACTCATCAGTGTTTGCCTGTACAAACAGCTTCCCTGCCGCTCAGTTTCTTCACCTATAAATGGGAAATACGTGGTGCTTCCTGATGAAGCTTTAATTTCTTTCCCTCTGATGAAAGCAGAAGGCAATCGTGCCTTGGAATATTTCGACCAGGATTTAATTATTCATCTTCATTCCCTCAAGGTATTTCTTGTCTGCTGATATTGGTAATTACCTCTCCTATCCAAATTAAATATGTGGCTTCTCTCTTTAATTGCACCACGGTACCGGAAGAAGTAAGTGGTAAGCGCTGGCCAAGTGCTTTGAAGATGAAAAGTACTATGTAATTATCACCGTGGGAAATTTACTTTCCATGCACTTGGTTAAAATCACTACTTCGGCTCATGGAATTACACTTTAACCTTAAGAACTTCTGGAATGAACATGGAGGCATAGATTCAGCATCTTTCTTCTTTAAATCATACAAGAGCAACAAGAAGGCTGAACAAAGTGTCAATGTTCAGCAAAACTAGGAGCAGATAGAACCCATAACCTTCACGAAATGAAGCAGGGCTGCGAAGAGCCGCGAGATTGGGCAGGAGCTGTTACAGGAGGCACCCGCCGAGCCGTGAGCTCAGGAGAGGCTCAAAGGCCGCTCCTGGAGTGGGACTCGCCCCACGTGCAGGTGAAAATCCTTTCCAGTCAATGGCCAGGGTGGGTGTTGGGTGAGCAGGACTGGTGCAGTAGACCTCCTGGGACGGGCTTTATTTCAGAGGAGCCAAGAGAGTAGGCTACTCAAATAATTAAACAGAGAAGCCTTATTTCCAGGAAACCTTCTTTGTAGCAGCCGAGGAAAGGGCCTTTGGCAGGAAACCTCAAGAGCTCCCTGGTAGCTTCTCACCTCACAGTCAGCCTACTCTTTTCAAACAACTTGAAACTGCTCCTCACACCGGTGTGGCTTTGCCTTGAACTTCAGCTGTGGGATGCGACCAGCGTCAATGAGCACAATGGGGGGACAGCCCCGGTCGGCCTCTGGATGGGCACTTGGGAGGAGCAGAGAGGGAGGGGTTCCTGCAGGACCTGATGGGGACGGCCCCTTCCCGGGAAGCCGGGGCCTGTCTTGATCCAGCCTTCCCGCCAGCTTCCAGCCCTGTCTCGCTGGAAGTCTTGGCCAGTGCTGAGGGCTCTGCCAACTCGAGAAATGCAGAAGACCCGGCCAGCTGCCCGCCCCAGCCCGGCCCACTGGCGTCTCCCTTCCTCCCGGCTCCGGAGGCTTTCCAGGCCTGCGCTGCCGCCGCACTCGTGGCCTCCCTGGTGCGGCCGGGGTCCATGCCCGCTGCCGGCCCCCAGCAACCCGGAAGGGTTTACCTTCCTACCTTGGCTAGACTCTCCTCCTTGAGGGGCGGGATGTGTTTGTAAATCTTTTTTTAGGCCTGTGGGTGGGCAGGCCAGGTCATCGGGCCTGAACCGCAGCAAACGGCTCTGCAGCTCCTAAGAGGACTCTCGTGGGGCTCTGCAGGCTCGATTCCGCCCAGCTATGGCATCGGCGCCGGCAATCTCCGTTTATTTTATTTTATTTTTTTGAAGATTTACTTATTTATTTTTCTCCCCCACACACACCCCCGTTGTCTGCTCTCTGTGTCCATTCACTGTGTGTTCTTCTGTGTCTGCTTGCCTTATCCAGCGGCACTGGGAAACTGCATCTCTTTTTTTGTTGTTGCGTCAGCTCTCCGTGTGTGCGGCGCCACTCCTGGGCAGGCTGTACTTTGTTCACACGGGGCGGCTCTCCTTACGGGGCGCACTCCTTGCACATGGGGCTCCCCTATGTGGGGGACACCCCTGGGTGGCACAGCACTCCTTGCGCACATCAGCACTGCGCGTGGGCCAGCTCCACACGGGTCAGGAGGCCCGGGGTTTGAACACTGGGCCTCCCATGTGGTAAGCGGACACTCTATCGGGTGAGCCACAACCACTTCCCGTTTAGAACCACAGGCTCTGCTGACCCCAGGAGTGGCCATCGGCTCCCAGCGTCACTTTCCCCCTCCCGGAAGGGTGCGGTGCTGAGCAGCGATTCTCCCGCCACCTCGGCTGGGACACGCCCGCAGAGCAGCCAGGACGGGGTTTGGACCAGGCACGGCCAGGACCCTGCGCAGCCCCGGAGCTGGCCCGGATGGCAGTTCGCGCAGAGGCCCCGGGTATTTCTGTCTTTTCTTGAAGCAGGGCACCTCAGAACCACCCAGAGGCGCCTCCCCTCGTGGACGAGCTTGGTGGCTGATAAGCGCTGCCCGCCCGAGCCCGCCCAGGCCTCCCCTCCCTCTGGCCACTCCGCCTCATCGGAGCACCGGGCACTGTGACGGCACCGTCCACCTGCCAGGCTGCCCTGCCAGAGTCACCTGGAAGTGAGTGCGAAACAACGCAAGAGCCCACTGGCCCGAGAATTAGGGACGGGGCGTCCAGCGGGCCTGTCCTCGGCTTCACCGTTTGTAAAATCCCCCAGCCCACCTCCGACGGGACACCTGCCCCGAACCCTGTGCGTGTCGGGGACGAGAATGTGCCGGTGCCCTTGGCAGGGACGGTGGGGTTGGAGCGTGACCCGTGGCTGCTGCAGAGGGGTGGGAGGCGTGTTCAGGGCCAAGGCCGTGCCTGGACTTGTTCTCACGCACCACCCCAACCCCCGGGTGCTCAACCAACCGTCTAGATCAGCGACATGCGTGTTCAGTCCCCCGAAGGCCGTGGGGTTCAGCATTCCAGGGCAGGAGGCGAGCCAGGTGGCCGGCGTGGCTCGGCTCCCGGGGGCTGCTGGGTGGGGGCAGCGGTGGGCCAGGCCCTGCCCCAAGAGGCTTCCACCCTAACTCAGAGTGGCCTGGAGTCAGTCTGCCCCCTTCGTGGGGCCTCAGTTTCCCCATCTGTGCAATGAGGGGGTGGACTGGGAGCTCTGGGGTCCCAGCTCTGAGGCTGGAAGGTCTGTTTGCCTTTCCTTCCCCAGCAGGCTTTTCTGCCCCTTCGTTTCTTCCTCTCCGTCTTCCGATCCCTTTCTCCGCCTTGCAGGCGGGAGCCTTCGCCCCCTTCCTGGCTGGTCTTGGCCATTTCGTTCATCTGGGTGGCCTTTCTCAGCAGAAAACGAGAGCGCGTGGCTGCGGGGTGTCTGAAGGCTCGCAGCGCCCACTCGGGTCTTCCTGGCTTCCGAGGCCCCCGGGCGCCCGGGGTGTGCAGCCTGGCGGAGGGGGCGCATCGGGGCTGGGGGTCCTCCCTTCACCCGTGCCGGGGTGGAGCAGAGCCCTCGGCCCCGCTGCCTCCTCACCTCCTGACCCGCCTGACTTGTCGGGACCCCACGGCCAGCTCAGGCGGGGGCCAGAACCTGCTTCTGAGGCTTTTTATGTGTCCACTCGACGGCATAACAGCGCCCGGTTACCCGCTCACACGTTAATCCAGGGCTGGCCGTGCAGGGTGTCTGCGGGTGTGCTGCCAGCTCACAGGTACTGCCTCTGTTTTTTTATTTTATTATCATTATTCTTTTACATTTGTTACAATATTTTCTCTCTATTTTTTTAAAAATGTTACATTCAAAAAATATATGAGGTCCCCACATACCCCCCACCGCCCTCACCCCACTCCTCCCAAATCAACAACCTCTTTCATCATCACGGGACATTCGTTGCATTTGACTTTAACTCAGAGTTCACCCTAGGCTGAGAGGCCTGAAACGCAGAGCCGTGGCTTCCCCGAAGGAGAAGAAATTCCACCGTGGACATGTTCCAGCCTCTACCCCGGTCCACGGCCTCCTGAGGGCCAGCCCCACAGGTTTCCAGCTTGCCTCGCCAGCGGCCACCATCACAAAGGCCAGATCCCTGCAGCAGATCCCCGAAGGCATATCTGCCACTGCTTCTGTTACTCTGGTCGAACCCTGACGGACACACGGTTGGTTCCTCGCCACTTCTGGTACGATCTAGAGCCTTTGGGTTACTTCTGGAAAATATGCATCATGGTCCCCCTAACTGTCCCAGAGTCAACAGCCCTCGTGACCTTGACAGTGAGCACCAAACACTTCCCAGCCGGGAGAACACATTTGCCCCCGCTCTCAGCCACGTTCTAGACAAGGTAAACTGAGGCTCCAGAAGTCTTTCTGCCTTTCGTTTGTGTGTGTCTCCACCCAGATGACCTCTTGTCTGTTTGCCTTTAGAGTGTGAAGGGAGACGAGCCTGGGGTAAGGAGCTTACTCACCATATAAATGGGAACCTGCGGTGATATTTTGGAAAAATATTAATGTACTTTTTTCTTTTCTCTCTCTTTTTTTTAAAAAGATTTCTTGTTATTTATTTCTCTCCCCTTCCCCCCCGACCCCGGTTATCTGTTCTCTGTGTCTATTTGCTGCGTCTTCTTTGTCCGCTTCTGTTGTTGTCAGCAGCATGGGAATCTGTGTTTCTTTTTGTTGCATCATCTTGCTGCGTCCGTTCTCTGTGTGTGCGGCACCATTCCTGGGCAGGCTGCACTTTCTTTCGTGCTGGGCGGCTCTCCTTACGGGGAGCACTCCTTGTGCATGGGGCTCCCCTATGCAGGGGACACCCCTGTGTGGCAGGGCACTCCTTGTGCGCATCAGCACTGCATGGGCCAGCTGCACACGGGTCAAGGAGGCCTGGGGTTTGAACCGTGGACCTCCCATGTGCTAGGTGGACGCACTATCCATTAGGCCAAGTCCGCTTCCCTTTCCTATTCCTTCCTTTCCTCTTTCTCCTTTCCTCTCCTCTCTTCTCCTTTCCTTTCCTTTCCTTTTTTTCGCTATTACAAACAATGATACAATGAATATCCTTGCAGCTATTTCATTATGCATAAGCCAAGTCCATGTCTTAACTATGGTATATTGCTTAGGTATAAAGGAATTCAGAAAATCCTCTTCCCAAGGGTAATGTCTTGGGTAGCTTGGGTAACGTTTTGCTGGCAAATCTTTTTTTGAATATCAGATCATTAGGAAGTAAAAGTACAACCGGAATGAACAACCCCATACACCCACTAGAATGGCTCACATTACAAACACTGGCCCTGTTAAATGTTAGTGAAGATGTAGGGCAACTGGCACTCTCATACCTGCTGGTGGGAGTATAAAATGGGCACAACCACTTTGTCAAGCAGTTGGGAAGTTTCTTAAAAATGTCAACATAAGCCTACCATCCAACCCAGCTATTCTTTTCCTAGGCATGTTCCTAAGAGAAATGAAAGCTTATGTCCACACAAAGACTTGTGTCCAAAGGTTCATAGCAGCTTTATTTGTAACAGCCCAAATTGGAAACAGCCCTAACATCCCCAGCAGGTAAGCAGATCAACAATCGTGGTGTATTCACACAGTAGAATATTACTCAGCAATAAAAGAGAACGAACTACTGATTCGTGCAACAATGTGGATGAATCTCAAAATAACTCTGCAGGCAAAAAGAAACAAGACGAGAAAATGTGTGGCTACTGTATGATTCCTCTTACATAAAATTCTAGAAAATGCAAATTAGGGACAGAGAGCAGATCAGTGGTGGCCTGGGGACCGAGTTATGGCAGATGGGAACAGGTGATGAGGGATATGTTTGTTGTCTTCATTGCATTGATCATTTCACACAAGTACATGTATGTTGAAACTCATCAGAGTGAGCACTTTAATTACGGGCAGTTTATCACACATCAATGAGATATCAACAGAGCCTTAAAAATCTTATTTTGAACCTCAAACGTGAATATTAAGGCTTTTTTGCTTTTTGTATTCCTTCTAGAACAATCTTCATCTCTCCAATGCATAGGAATGCCTTGGGCAGACTAGAAAGCATGCCACATACTGAGAAAGAGAAAAGAAAAAAGGGCGTCAGACTTGGCCCAGTGGTTAGGGCGTCAGACTTGGCCCAGTGGTTAGGGCATCCGTCTACCACATGGGAGGTCTGTGGTTCAAACCCCAGGCCTCCCTGACCCGTGTGCGGCTGGCCCATGCGCAGTGCTGATGCGCACAAGGAGTGCCCTGTCACACAGGGGTGTCCCCCGCATAGGGGAGCCCTACGTCCAAGGAGTGCACCCCAGAAGGAGAGCCGCCCAGCACAAAAGAAAGTGCAGCCTGCCCAAGAATGGCACTGCACACAAGGAGAGCTGACGCAGAAAGATGACATAACAAAAAGCGACACAGATTCCCATGCCGCTGTCAACAACAGAAGCGGACGAAAGAAGAACATGCAGCAAAACGGACACAGACAACAGACAACTGGGGTGGGGCAGGGGAAGAGAAATAAATAAATAAATAAATCTTTAAAAAAAAAGAAAGGATAGGGGAGGAGGAGGGAGAGGAAGGAAGGAAAGAAGGAAGGAAGAAAGGAAGACCTAAATTCCAACCAATAGAGACGTGGTCAAATATAATATGATATGAATGGAATTCTATATAGCCATTAAAAAGGAAAATGCACCTTTACATGTACTGAAATGAATAAATCTTCAAGATCTATTAAGTGAAAAAAGTCAAATATAGAACAGTATGTAAAGTATGCAGCCAGTTATTAAAATGTTTTTTGCAAAATAATGTGTGATTATGATAACCAATACATAGTTTCTTATACATCTTGAAGGATATGTAGGAAACTGGTTTGGTGGAGGAGAAGGTTGCCTTTGGAGAGGGGGACTGAGTGGCCAGGGAATAGGGAGCAAGGAGACTTAATTTTTAATTCACTCCATACCCTTTTGTAGTCTTCAAAATTTTGTGGCATGTACAAAAGCTCCAGCTCCACTAGTTAGCAGCTGTCTAACCTTGGAGAAATCACTTACCCTCTCTTTGCCTGGGTTTCCTCACCTGTAAATGGAAATAATAACAGCCACCTCAGAGTGAGAGGGTACAGTGAGCAATACAGATAAAGCCCGAGGACACTGCTTAGCACACGATGATCTCATGTCCCGTTAGCTACTATGACCTCGCTGCCCGTCCCCATCATTACAAGCCCAGCACTGTCGGCTCACACTTGTTCTCCCGTTGGGTAGAAAAAACCCTTCTGCCAGAGTCATGGCTCAGCCATGAGATTTGCTGTTCTGGGCTAAAAAGGAGGCGATGACAAAAGGAAAGGCTAAGAAAGCCCACCCATTTCAGCCCAGAGAAAGGTAGAGTAAAAAGTGAGATCGAGGGGAGTGGATGTGGCTCAAGGGATATGGGAGGACCTGGGTTTGATCCCTGGGGCCTCCTGGTGAAAAAGAAGAGAGAGCGTGCCTGCGCGGCGAGCCAGTGCCCATGTGGCGAGCTGAGTGCCCACGCGGCGAGAGTACTCGCGTGGTGAGCTAGTGCCCGTGCAAGTGAGTCCCGCAGCAAGATGATGATGCAACAAAAGAGAAAGGGGAGAGTCAAGGTGAAGTACAGCAGAAACCAGGAACTGAGGTGGTGCAATTGACAGGGAACCTCTCTCCACATCAGAGGTCCCCAGGATTGAGTTGGTGAAGCTTAGAGGAGAAAAGATGAGAAGACAAAAAGAGAAATAGATACAGAAGATCACACAGTGAATGGATACAGAAAGCAAAAAACAGCAGGGCGGGGGAGGTGAAGGGGGTTAAAATCAATCAATCAATCAATCTTTAAAAAAACAAGTGAGCTCAAGTCGAGAAGCTGGGGTGAGCAATGGCTCCCCATCTTCACCCCAGGGCTGCATGGCATGGCGGAAGCCCCTTCAGAGCAGAAGTGGTGGCAGGGGGACAGGAGGGACGGAGGCCCAGGTGTGCGCCCCTGGGGCAGGATCCCAGGATGCAGCTCTGCCTCAGCGGAGTGGACACCCTGGGCTGGGGGAACGCTGCGTCGGCCCCGGCCCCTCCAAGCTGTGCCCCTGACGTTTCTGTTGAAGTCCGGGCTGCTCACTTCTGGGTGGGGGGGGTGGCAAGGTGACATGGATGCCGCAGGCCTGTGACCTCACTCAGAGGACTTCTCTTTCCAGCGACATCCACACTGTGTCCTGACACTGCGGGATTACAGCTCAGTGTAAACAGACACCCCACCCCCCAGGGGGCCTGCAGAGGAAAATTCCTGCAAGGGGTGGGCAGGTGAGCCCTCTGTTTTTTAAGATTCTAGCTCCATGAAAACAGGGCTTTGCTTAAAAAAGAAAAAAAAAGCCAGCCTGGGTTGCACAGTCGCCATCAGCAGGAGGTAGTTGACAGAGGCTGCGCCTCCAACTGCGTGCTTCCGGGTTTCTCAGCCCTCCCTCCAGCACGTGTCCCCTGCACCCTGCGGCTTCCCCGAATTTCCCCTCAACTCTGCTTTGACTTCATTCTCCACTTCTCAGTTTTGCCCTGACAATCCCGCCCACTCCTCCACCAGATGCTTTCAAAGAAGGAACAGAACCCAAGCCCATCTGCGATTTCCAATGACCCTCAGAGAGCAGGCACGTTGCAGGGGACCTCGGGTTTTCTTTTCGTTTGTGTTACTGGAGTCTTTTTTCTTTTCTTTTCTTTTTTCATCTTTATTTCTTTCCTTTTTTAAAAAATTTTTTAGTTTTTATTTTATTTTTTGCCATCTTTTTAAAAAATGCATTCATTCATTCATTTTTAATGTTACATTAAAAAAATATGAGGTCCGTATATACCTCCCACCCCCCTCCCCCCACTCCTCCCATAACCACAACTCCTCCATCATCATGAGACTTTCATTGCACTTGGTGAATACATCTCTGAGCACTGCTGCACCACCTGGTCAATGGTCCACATTACAGTTTACACTCTCCCCGAGTCCACCCAGTGGGCCATGGGAGGACATACAATGTCCAGTAACTGTCCCTGTAGTACCACCCAGGACACCTCCAAGTCCTGAAAATGCCCCCACATCACATCTCTTCTTCTCATTCCTACCCTCAGCAGCTACCATGGCCACTTTTTCCATCTCAGTGCTACATTTACTTCCATTACTAATCACATTAGTTCCAGAATAGAGTATCAGTAAGTCCACTCTAATCTATATTCCTCCATTCTGTGGACCCTGGGATGGTTATGTCCACTCCACCTCAGTATCAAGGGGGTGCTTGGATTCCACTTGGATGATGGGTGCAATTCTCCTGCTTTCAGTTGTAGGCACTCTTGGCTCCCTGGTGTAGTGATTGACCATCTTCACCTCCCTGTTAGTTGGCTGGGGTAAGTCCAATAAACCAGAGGGTAGGAGTTGCTAGTCTGTTGAGGCTCAGGGCCTGGCTATCACATGGAGAGTCCAGAGATTCAGGTCCCCTGAGTATACACTAAACCCCAGCACAAACCATAAGTCCAGTAAAAGTACCATGAGAGGTTTGTAAACAAAGATCACACCTGAGTCCAACTCCATCACACTCAGGACCACAAACAAAATAGGGCCAACTGACATGGTACTGAAGTCCATCTGCCATGACCATAGAACCTGTGGGTCTCTGTAGCCCTCAGAAGAACCAATACCTGGGGTTGTATCTACTTCAGCTGTCTCTGGGACACTGCTGAGGTGTGCATAAGCGCAACCCCTCTGATGACCTCCCAGCTCTTTTTTGGAGACTCATAGCCATATAAACTCATTTGTCCTTTCCATTTTGCCCTTTTATTCAGGGTCAAAAAGCATTTTTAACTCCTGATATTACATGTAGGCTGACATATTCTGCTGGTCTGAGTTGACCCTTTTATTCAAGGTCATTCCCCAGCCACATCATCAGCTGGTACTTGGTAGTAATCCCTTAGTGCCAGGGAGGCTCAACCCCAGGAGTCATGTCCCATGCTGGGGGGAAGGCAATGCATTTACATGCTGAGTTTGGCTTCGAGACTGGCCACATTTGAGCAACATGGAGGCTCTCAGGAGGTAACTCTTAGGCACCCTACAGTTCTAGGCCTAGTTCTTATTTCAGGCCCACAGGCCGCCAACAAGCATCATCATTAGCATCAAGGGCTCATTGTTGGACCATCCTTCCTTATTGGTCTTAGCCATTGCACTTGTAAGATTGTTGCTGTTCTATTAGGGAATGTGACAGAGCTTCCCTGGCCAGAAACTCAGCACTCCCCCAGCCACCATTCCCAACTGTAACACTATGAAAATATCCAAATATTTTTATGCACCCCTCCTTTTATTTATTTATTTTTTTTGTGGAGGGTAGGGGGATGAAATTCTCTGGTAGCCTTTTTTTCTTCTCTTTCTCTCCTTTCTTTCTAGAAAACCAGCATCTTATGGCTCAGGACACATTGAAGAATCAAATGCTAAGACCCAATAGCAGAGAGAAAAAGTTATTGAGTTTGTCCCATTGCTCTAGCTGTCTTAAAATGTATTAAACATTTTTTCTCAGTGTAACTTATAACTAAAATTGTGTTCATTACCTGAATGCTTTTAAGAGGTTTAAGCACATTTGGGGGAAAAGTACAGATTGTTCACTACCTTGCAGCGTGTGTGTCAGCCATGACATTGCAAAAAGTAAGTATGTATAACCAGCCCCCTTGGGTCTCTGGGAACATAAAGCTGCTCTCTCACGACAGAGCAATCCCCCAGACAGACTGCCCAACTTCTCACCCTTCCAGAGCTTTCCGTCTCCAGGCAGGAAGGCAACACCTGCTGCGGGCCCTTGCCCGGTGTATGGGCACGTGCCCCTCCTTCCCAGTTTAGACAGATTCCAAAACACACCTGACAAGTGCCCGCCCCTCCACCTCCACTGCCGCCAGCTCACCCGGGCCACCCCCTCCTTGCTGGGGTGTGCCGTCGCTTCTACACCTGTCTTTTTACTTGTGCTTGCAGCAGAGAAATGTATTAAAAAGTTCTCTGCGTTTCCTTCTTTGATTCACATCCCTGCCCTCAAGCCCATTTCACTTTCCAAGCAGGTGGATGAGCGTGATAAACCGACGCTCCTGGAGTGACAGGCGGGCCGTACAGCAGCCTGAGGGTGCTAATGCATCTATAAAAACCCAAATCAGAGGCAACTTTCGGCAGGTGCTCTGGAGGGGGAGGAAGAGGACCTGGACCCAGCAGTGGGGTCAGAGGTGGGATTTTCCCAGCCTGGGAGAGGCAGTGCATTTGAGGTGCCGGGTAGGAGGGGCCCAGCCAGGGCTCCGGGGAGATGCCCCAGAAGGTGCCCAGAGCCAAGGCCCTGGCAGTCGGGGTGCCAAGAAAGGGGGCTTCACCTGCAGCTACTGCAGAGGTCACCGGAGGGACTACCCGCCTTGAACAGCAGCGACCCGCCCCGACCATGCCGACTGGGGGGCTTGCGCTGCGTTCTAGTGTCAAGTGAGGGTTCCCTGTGACGCAGAAGGGCTGGGGGTCCCAGCGCTGCCCTGTGGAGGAGCATGGAAGGGGCTGAAGGCCAAATTAGGCTGGGGGACTGAGCAGAAAGTGCTGTTTCTTTTTTTTTTTCCTTTATTTTTAAAAAATGTTACATTAAAAAAATATGGGGTCCCCATATACCCCCCACCCCCCTTACCCCACTGCTCCCACATCAACAACCTCTTTCATCATCGTGGCACATTCATTGCCCCCACATCATATCTCTTCTCTCTCCCTACCCTCAGCAGCTACTGTGGCCACTTTCTCCACATCAGTGCTACAATTTCTTCCATTACTAATCACAAAAGTTCCATAGTAGAATATCAGTAAGTCCCCTCTAGTCCATACTCTATTCCTCCAGCCTGTGGACCCTGGGATGGTGATGTCCACTCCACCTCTGTATCAAGAGGGGACTTAGATTCTACATGGATGATGGATGCAATTCTGTTTGCAGTTGTAAAAGTGCTGTTTCTTGAAAGCCCAAATGTGGCCAAGAGCCAGACTGGCTGCACACAGGGTGACCTACTGCCTGAGTGCTCGGGATCAGGGGTCTCCCAGGCTGGGGACTGCCAGGGCTAGCGTTGGGAGAGCCCCAGCAATCCGGGTTGAGGGGCTCACCCTCTCTGAGGCCCCAAAATCCCATCTACAGAAGGTAAAGTTAGAATAAAAACTCAGGTCACATCAGGCCGCTGATTCCAACGTCTTCCCACGGTCCTGAGCCCCTTAGAGGTTTGGAGCCCACCTCGCCTTCTCATCTCCTCCCGCTCTGCCCCCTCTCCCCCTCCTGCCCCTTCCCCCCAGCCCTGCCTGCAACCTGCCCCCCGGGTCCAGCTTTCCTTCTCGCTCTGGACGCTCCCAGGGCCGCCCGCCTCCCCGCTCTGAAGCCCCTGTCCCTCTCTCTAAATGCTGCTCTCTTTAATGACTCCTGGTACTTTCCACAAGCGGGAATTCAGCTTGTCTGTGCACTTTCTGCCTGCCTTCCCTGCCCCGTCACGTCACGAGAGCAGAAACTTTGCTTGCTCGAGGCCCTGAGCCACGCAGAGCTTTCCGCAAAGTCAGCGCTCACGGAATATTTGTTGCCCGGCTGGCTGCATAGAACGGTTTTCTTTTTTCTCTCTTCTTTTCTCTTTCTTATTTTACTAAAAATGAGTAGCAAATAAGCAAATGAAAACTGTTGCGAATGACACTTATTTTGGTGGACCAAGTGAAAAACAGCCATTCAGCCTTATTTGAATAAGCATAGCTTTCATTTTCTTTTTTTTTTAAAGATTTATTTTATTAGCTTTTTTCTCCCCATGCCCTCCTTGTTTGCACTTGCTGTGTCTGTTCGTCTTCCTTGTTTCTTTAGGAGGCACCAGGAACCAATCCCAGGACCTCTGATATGAGAGGGAGTCGCCTAATTGCTTGAGCCACCTCCATTCCCTGCTTTGTGGTATCTCTCATTATATTTTTCTTCTCGTGTCTCTTGTTGTGTCAGCTTGCCACACCTGCCTGTCATGCCAGCTTGCTGTCTTCTTTAGGAGACACCGGGAACCAAACCAGGACCTCCCATATGGTAGGCAGGAGCTCAATCCCTTGAGCCACATCTGCTTCCCAGTTTCATCTTCTTAATGAACATTATAACTTATTTCCCTTTACTCTGATCCTCTTTTGGCATTTTCTTTCTAATCTGTTTAACATATCTAAAGAACCTAGCCCAGGTAAGACAGGAGGGAGAAAAAAAAAGAAAAATAGAGCAATGGGACACATAGCACAAAGTTACATGGTTAAAAACAAGTCCCAATAAATCACAAAGCACTATAAATTTAATTATTCTTAATTTCCCAGTTAGAAGATTGAAATGATCAGCTTGGATAAAAATTCAGCTATGTGCTCTTTCCATGGGAACACCTAGAACATAAGGGCATGAAAAAGCTGAAAATCAAAGAATATAGGAAGAGACAGATCAAGCAGATAGTAATCAAAAGGAAATTGACATCAGACAAAATAGATTTTGAAGACCATAACAGTTTGGTGTTATCTATGAATTCCAAAAATAGATATTGGATTATGTTTGTAAACTGGTCTGTTCCTCTGGGCATATTAGATTGTATTGCATTCAGAGGTTTCACGTTTACTTGATTAAATTGAGATTGGGGCTTTTGATTGGGCCATGTCAGTAGGACTCACAGAAAAAACAAATGGCAAAGAAGGGAGTAGGAGTTATTGTTTTTTTTCAAAATAATATATTCATTGTTTTTTTTAAATTTTTTAAAATTTTTATTTATTTCTCTCCTTCCCCTCCCCTCCCCCCCCCCCCAGTTGTCTGCTCTCTGTGTCCAATTGTTGTGTATTCTTCTCTGTCTGCTTGTATTCTTGTCAGCAGCACCGGGAATGTCTGTCTCCTTTTTTGTTGTGTCATCTTGCTGCATCAGCTTTCCGTGTGTGCAGCACCACTCCTGGGCAGGCTGCACTTTTTTGCACAGGGCAGCACTCCTTGTGTGAGGGACACCCTGTGTGGCGTGGCACTCCTTGAGCACATCAGCACTGCATGTGGTCCAGCTCATCACATGGGTCCAGCTCATCCCATGTGGTAGGTGGGTGCTCTATCAGTAGAGCCAAATCCAATTCCCAGGAGGTTTTTTTATGCTGGAGCCCCAGGAAGTAATCACACAGGAGAAGAACACAGAGGAATAGAGACGGCTCCATAGACACAGCAGAGGCCCTGGGAAGAGAGAGCCTGATAGTCTATAGCTGACCTTGTGGCGAGAGCAGAGTAGCTGAGCCTGGAGAGAAACAAACCCCAGGAGAGAGATGAGCCTTATCCCAGCCTCCAGCTGAGATCAGAAGAAGCTGGGACCACAGAGCCTTAAAAGGAAGAGGAAGCCTGAACCCTCGCAGACGTCAGCAGACATCTTGCTCCAACACATGGCAACAGACTTTGGTAAGTCACTTTATGGCCTTGTGACTGTAAGGTCCTACCCCAAATAAATACCCTTTATAAAAGCCAACCGATTTCTGGTACTTTGCATCAGCACCCCTTAAGCTGACTAGCACAAAGACAAAGCCATTACTAGGGATAAAGAGGATCACTATGTAATGGCCAAATATTCTATTCACCAGAAAGATAAATTTACTCTAAACCACCTATTAAAATAGCCTCAAAATAGTGTAATGGATTGATTGGTGATCCCCAAAAAGATATGTCCACGACCTGATCCCAGAACCTGTGCCGTGGCTGGACTTGGAAAAGGGTCTTTGCAGATGTGCTGCCGTGAAGGGCCTCGGGAGGAGGCTGTCCTGGAGCCCGGAGCCCGGTGGCAGGTGTCCTATCAGGTATAGGAGAGAGGCAGGCGGCAGGGAGAAGGGTGGCTGCACAGCACAAGGGGGGAGCCCACGATGACGAGGTCACACGTTGAGGAGGGTCAGTGGCCACCGGAAGCTAGAGAGGCAAAGAACGGGTCGTCCCCTGGATGTCAGAGCAAGCGCCAGCCCTGCCCACACCTCGACCTCAGACTTCCGGACTCCTGAGCTGCAAGAGAATGAAGTTCAGTTCTTTTTTGTTTTGTTTTAAAGATTTTTTGTTATTTATTTGTTTCTCCCCCTTCCCACCATTGCCTGCTCTCTGTGTCCATTCGCTGTGCGTTCTTCTGTGTCTGCTTGTGTTCTCATTAGGCAGCTCCAGGAGCCAATCCTGGGACCTTCTGGAGTGGGAGAGAGGCGATCTTTCTCTTGTGCAACCTCAGCTCCCTGGTCTGCTGTGTCTCTTGTTATCTCTCTGTGTCTCTTTTTGTTGTGTCATCTTGCTGTGCCAGCTCTCCGCGTGGGCCAGCACTCCTGCACGGGGCAGCACTCCTGCGTGGGCCAGCACTCCTGCGTGGGCCAGCGCTCCTGCGCGGGGCAGCACTCCTGCATGGGGCCAGCACTCCTGCATTGACCAGCACTCCTGCACAGGGCAGCACTCCTGTGTGTGGGCCAGCACTCCTGCACGGGGCAGCGCTCCTGCACGGGGCAGCGCTCCTGCGCGGGGCAGCACTCCTGCGTGGGCCAGCACTTCTGCGTGGGCCAGTGCTCCTGCGCGGGGCAGCACTCCTGCATGGGGCCAGCACTCCTGCATTGACCAGCACTCCTGCACAGGGCAGCATTCTTGCACGGGGCAGCACCCCTGCACGGGGCAGTGCTCCTGCGCGGGGCAGCGCTCCTGCGTGGGCCAGCGCTCCTGCGTGGGCCAGTGCTCCTGCGCGGGGCAGCACTCCTGCATGGGGCCAGCACTCCTGCATTGACCAGCACTCCTGCACAGGGCAGCACTCCTGCGCGGGGCAGCGCTCCACTGGGCCACATGGTGGCTCACCACACAGGCCAATTTGCCTTCTCCAGGAGGCCCTGGATATTGAACCCTGGACTTCCTATATGATAGACGGGAGCCCAGTTGCTTGAGCCACATCTGCTTCCCTGAAGTTCTGTTGTTTGAAGCCATCAAGCACGTGGTTACTTGTCATGGCAGCAACGAGAAACTAAAAGAAAACAAAAAGCAAAAATGAGTGAACCCCAGGGAGAAATGAACAAATTCACCATCATGGTGAGAGATTTTGACATTTCTCCATCAGATACTGTTAAGCCAAGCTCAGAACAATCACAAAGATTTGAGCAAAGAAATGAACAAGTATGACCGAATACACGTACATCGCACTGGCAGATGATTCTCCACCGATCGCGTTTCTGCACATCTTCCGAGCAGAAGCACATGCAGATTTGGGTCCAGACTGTCTGTTCAGGGATGCTTGCGAAGCAAACACCCTTAGAGATACAGAGTCTCCCTCTGGAGCAGAGCGAAGCTTGTTCCCCATCCCATCCAACGAAGATACTGCCTCCCTCCAGGACAGAGTCTGAGCAGCCCTTGCAGCCCATCTTTAAAACCCGGGGTTCCTCAGCTGGGAAGCAAAGCCACTGCATGCCCAGCACGCGCCTGCACCCCTCCACGCGACCGCGGAGTCCAGGGTAAAGGGGACCCAGAGCAGCCACGAGGCTCATGCTGCTGACTGTGACGTGGGCCATAAAATCCTTGTCTCTGAGTCCGAGTCTCGTGTCCTCTCTGAGCACCCAGGAAACTGGTAGCCTAAGTTATTAGAGCACACATAGCATAAACCATCGGGCCTCGACTTGTCCACACGCAGAGCCCTGCACCTGCCAGCAGACGATCCACCATCTTCCGAGGCAACACGTGGAGCGTGCCCTGTGCCCGCCGCATGAGTGACCTTCACCGCCACATGAGCGACCTTCAATAAACACTGGTTCTCTTCTCCTCCCACCGCTCCAGCCTCTCTCACTTCCTTAAGTGGTCAGAAGTTTCAGGGAAGGGATGGCTCAGATGAACAGAAATCTTAAGCCAGTGTTAAAATAGCCGGTGGTAGGACTGTGCCCTTCTCTGGCTCAAAGGGGAGTACAGGAAGTTGTGAGGCTGGGGAACAAGCCCTCTGTGCTGGCCCTTCCCCGTGTGACTTCACTACCTGGCCGGGGACAAGCCATTTCCAGGACAGCAAATACCGTTTATTTTAATTCAAATGTAAGGACACTTTCCCAAAGTCCTGTGAAAATTAAATCTATACTATTAACCATTTTTCTATAGCCCAGATAACGAATAACCTGGCTTACTGAACTAGTGAGAACTCGTGTTTTTGAGTTCTTCCTGAGAATGTGACATTTCTTCATTAGCTCCTCCCCCAGAGCTAGGAAGGTGTAATAACTTTGGCTTAGCTCGCCTTTTTACTGAAACTGCCTCCTTTTCTATTTGTAGCAAGTTTCATGACCCATATACTCAGACAGGGGCATAAAAGCAGGCATGTTCCGGTTTGACCCCGTACCTGAGAGCAGGAGCAGGCTCTCCTCGGATAAGAAGTCTGGGTGACACAGAGTGCTCCAAGCCCTGGCCTGGTCCTGCAGCCACACTCCAGAGAGGAGAAAAGTTGAGCACAGAAGGGAGAGTTCAGAGCCGCCGGTTGTCTGGTATACCATTTGCAAATCGGCCCAGCCCTGGATCATCCAATGAGACTGGGCCTTTTTGGACAGCCTTGCTGTCATTTGCTTTGTGACTCAGTTGATGACTGTGTTCCTTCAATCACATCTCCATTGCTCGGGTGCACAGGGGAGGTCTCACTGAGGAAGGGAGGTTATTCTGTCCTTGGAAAAGCTTGCTGTATTCTTTCCCCCAAATTCTCTCTAGAGCAGCGCCTCCTTCCTTCCCTCTCTGCCTCTCAACCCAAACCAGCTCCAGTGCTCATCCCCTTTGCCCTCTCCACCCAGGAACTCGAAAGCCGAACCAAACACCCCTACGGTTTGTCACACACGCTCCTGAGGCCCCGCTCCAAGTGATCGCACCACCCTGGACAAATGCAGCTTCCCCGGGGTGGGCAGCCCCTCGGGCTCCCTCGGCCAGACCCCTGCCCTGGCAGAGACGCCTCGGCAGGGCCTGCTTGCCAGCCGGGGGTTTTCTGTACCCATACTGTCTTCAGTTCCTCTTGCAAAGGTTGAGACTGAAGGTCAGAGAGCTTCAGCAAATGACTGAGGTTGCCCAGCTCGAGAGGGCATGGATTTGAGCCGAGGTCTCCTGACCTGACATCAAGGGCTTCTTCCACGTACTGACATAACCTCATCAAAGGAGAAGTCCGCGAAGGCAGCGAGTTTTCTTTTTTTTAATAGATTTATTTTATTTATTTCTCTCCCCTTCCCTCCCACCCCCCGCTGTCTGCTCTCTGTGTCAACACGCTGTGTGCTTTTCTGTGCCCATTTGCACCCTCGGTGGCACCAGGAAACTGCGTCTCTTTTTTGTTGCATCATCTTGCTGTGTCAGCTCTTTGTGCGTGCGGCTCCATTCCTGGGTGGGCTGCACTTTTCTCACGTGGGGCGGCTCTCTTTGTGGGGTGCACTCCTTGTGTGGGGGGCGCCCCTGTGTGGCACGGCATGCCTTTTGCGCATCAGCACTGCACGTGGGCCAGCTCACCACACGTGTCAGGAGGCCCGGGGTTTGAACCCTGGACCTCCCATGTGGTAGGCAGACGCTCTATCCGCTTCCCAGCAAGTTTTTTAACTATTGAAAATCCTAGGATGTTTCTGGTTCCAACTGCTTTTTGAGAAAGGCAAATGAAAGTGACTGTGTGGATTCTTGGCCTTGACCAAGGGCAGATCAAATGTGGGTGACGTTTTGTAAAACGTACTCAGTGAACGTCTAGAAAACGTGGACTTCCCTGGTCCAGCCTATCCGTGGTCTAAGTTTTCAGCCTAGTAAGTGGGAACTATTCATTCATTCACGCCTTCTTCCGTTCAGCTCTTCCTGAGCAGTTAATGAGACACAGTCTCGGACTCTGAGGAGCACCGGGTCTTGCTGGGGGCTGGGGAGGGAGGAAGGGTGGGGACCATCAGGTGAATCACCCACACAGCCTGACATGGCCCAAACGCCAAGGGAGCATGGTCCGTAGTTACCTCTGCTGAGAAAAGGAGCCTCTCCGGGGACGTGACGTTTGAGAACTGGGCCTCGAGTCGCGTCAAACAAGCGAACTCTCAGCTCCTGGCTTGCAGGGACTCCTGGTACAAGCCTCCCAGGCCGTTCTGGGTCCCAGTTCACCCCAGCCGGGGCCACATGCAACCCAAATTTGCCCCCAGTGTGGTAGTTGCTGTGGTGGTCCCGGGGGAGTCGAGTTGGTGCCACATCTCCCGGCTCCAGGAGAGGCCCAAGGGTCTGTCCCCAGGAAGGCGGCAGTGGTTTTGCCCAGGCATCCAGTGGCTTGAAGGTCCTAGAATTACAGGGAAGGGACCGCGGGGTCAGAAAAACCCAGCCAGAGGCAGCGACTTCCAGACCTTCTCAGGCCATCAGACGTCTATAAACCACTCTGCGGAGTGGGGCGGGGAGGGGGCTGCAGGGGAGACTGAGAAATGCAACAGAAAGCATCGTCGTGCACAGCAGGGACCTGGTCTTTAGCCGGGGCTTGCCCGGGAGCACCGACGAGCACCGGTGTGCCAGGTGAGCAGTGAGATGCTCCCTGAGGCTGAGTTCCTTCCTCGCAAAGAATCACTGGGGAAGCAGATGTGGCACAACCATCTGGGGTCCTGTCTACCATATAGGAGGTGCAGAGTTCAATGCCCAGGGCCTCCTGGTGAGGGCAAGCTGGCCCATGCGGAGTGCCAGCCCATGCAGGAATGCCACCCAGTGCGGAAAAGCTGCCCTATGCAGGATGCTGGCTGATGTGGAGAGCTGGTGCAGCAAGATGACGTAACAAGAGACATAGAGGAAGACAATAAGAAGATGTAGCAGAATAGGGAGTGGAGGTGGCACAAGAGAGTAATCGCCTCTCTCCCACTCCAGAAGGCCCCAGGAGTGGTTCCCGGAGCCTCCTAATGAGAATACAAGCAGACACAGAAGAACACACAGTGAATGGACATGGAGAACAGACAACGGGGGGAATGGGGGGGGGAGAAATAAAATAAATCTTAAAAAAAAAAATTAAGCATTTCATCATAACTGAATTTAAAAAGGATATCATTTAAAAAGTAGAAGAATCAGTGGCAGGACCATGGTCAGAGGCATGGGCTGCGCTAAGGGAGGCAAAGGGGAAGTTGAGGCATTCCAGGAGCGACCCCTGGGGGAGCACGAGCAGTCCCAGGCCCCAGGGCAGCGGTGCCTGCGGGAACGTGGAGCCTGCGTCACTTGTCGGGAGCTGAGCTGGGGCAAGGAGGGAGAGTGTGTGAGTGTGAGTGTGCGTGTGTGAAGGGAGGGGATAAATACCTAGCCCTCTCTCCTGCCCTCTCCTCCCGTTGGCCCAACCCAACTGGACGCCAGAAAGTCTGGGCACCAGGATGGTCCACAGCTGTCAGCACCCCAGGGCAGAGCAGGGCAAAGAAGGGGTGGCACCCCCGAAGCGAGAGAGCAGGGCGGCTGGGAGGAGGAGCACTGCTGGCTGGGAGAGCTCATGACTCCGGGGAGGCCGAGACACGCACAAGGACCCCCAGGACCCCTGCCTAAACCACGGCTCAGGCGGCTGCATCCTGGGTCTCTCGGAGGGGCTGCCGCACGCCCAAATGGGTGCCTCCAGGGAGGGCCTGGGGGTGGCAGGCAGCTGTTTCCGCCAAGGCCAGTGGATCCCCCTCCAGCTCTCTAGCACAGCCGTAGCCACCCGGAGACCCTCATCCCCAGAGCCGTGGCCCACGGAAACCTTGCCGCAAGCCCACGGCCCCTGCCTCTGACGTGTGGCCACAGTGAGATGGCTTGTTGCTGAAAACTACCAAACAGGGAACCTCAGAAAATCTGTATGCCACGGCCCATGTCTGCTTTGTAACAAATGTTAAAGTATGTTGCCCTGAATGTCAACCCCAAAAGTGTCCTCACAACATCCATGGTTTCACCCAAACGTCCATCAGCAGGTGAATGGACAGTCAAAATGGGTCTATCCATACAATGAAATATTACACAGCTCTAAAAAGGAATGACGTTCTGGCACGAGAAACAGCTTGGATGAACCTTAAAGACATATTGTTGAGTGAAATAAGCTGGACACAAAAGGACATATATCATATGACCTCACTTACACAAAATAATTAAAATATGCAAAGTCATAGAGTCAGGGGCAGTGATTGGGGTGGGGATGGGTAATTAGTGCTCATTTGGCACAGAATTTCTATCTGAAGTGATGGAAAGTTTTAATAATGGATGGTGGTGATGGTGGCACAATATCATGAGTATTATTTAATACCACTGAATTATATATTTGAAAATGGTTAAAATGGGAAATTTTTAGGTTGTGTATATGTTACCAGGATGAAAGAAACAACTGTGGACTATAGTTAGGACAATAATTGTAATAATATTTCATCGATTATACAAAGACACCACACCAATGCAAAGTGTTAACAGGGAAAATTATAAGGGGGGTGGTATATGGGAATTCTGTATTTTCTGCCTGATTTTTCTATAAACCTGCAACTGCTCTGATAAAATACATAAATAAAATGATGCAGATGAGCTGGGGGAAAAATCCTTGCTTTCCTCCGGTGCCTGCAGGATTTGGTAGGTCATGACTTCATTGAAACACTGTCTCAGGCGGCTCCAGGGGCCCGCACTTACCTACATCCCAGCTCAGACCTGCAGGGGGAGCAGCCAAGGTTTGCACGATGTCGACCGAATCTTCCTAACAAGCCTCCATCCATGGAAGAGAAAGAAGAGCAAAGCTCCCCGAGTGCCTTCGAGAGACTTCACCTGGGGCAGTCATTTAAATGCTTCTTCTCGACGATGCTCAGCCCCTTGGGGTGACGCTGCGCCGCCTCCGCCAGTGCTCCTCGGGCTCCCTGGTCCCAGCTGGCCACCTCCGTCCACCTAGCACCTGGCCTCCGGGGATGGGTCCTCACGGCCGGGGGACCAGCCCTGGGAGCTGCAAGGTCTCCGCAGAGGTGCCCCTGCTGCTGGCAGCTGGAATTCCCAGCTGAGGGCCTCCGCCCAGCCTGCCCGGGCTCCCCGTGCTTGTCAGCACGAGGTGGGGACACGGGGACCAGAGCGGGCCTGAGTCCGCCAGGTGCGCAGGCTCTGCTGATTGTGTTTATTTTGCAAAGCCCGGAAGAGGCCTGTGCCAGGAAGGCTGGGACGGGGCCGACACCCAGCCCGATGGCAGACCGGGGGTCAGCTGGCCCCAGCTGCAGGCCCGGGGTCCTCAGAGGCCCCTCTGCCACCTGCGGGTAGGGTTCCTGAGCTGCCCTTCCGGGCTTCCCAAACACCCTTCCACAATCCTCCTCAAAATCCCTGGGCTGCTGGCCCAGTGTACCCCAAAAGTGGTGAGTAGCCAGGAGGCTCCAGATGGGGCTGGGATGGGCCAGGTGGTGGCTCTGGAGGAGAAACCACCACCCTCCAGAAACGGCAGGTGTTAGGGCTACAGGTGGGCCTTGGGGCGACTGGCCAGAGGTCGAGCAGCTCCAGAAAAGCCCACTGCTGCCCCACCTCCAGCTGGACCCTGCAATAGATAGAGCCCCTACTTAAGCACCAGCAAAGCTGGACCACACCCCAAAAAGGAGCTGGAAGGTAGGGTAGACAGGGAAGGACGGTAGTGGATGCATGCAAAGAAAAACAAATGCTCCCGCGCCCTCTGTCCCTTACGCCCTTGAACTTTGGGTCCTGCCTGGGGCCTCCAAGGGCCGGGATCCAGAGCTCTTGCTCACAAGCTCACCAAGCAGCCACAGTGCCTGGAAATGGGGACAGCCCGGCCTCACCCCCAGGGGCTCCCAGGCTCGCAGGGGACGCAGACGGACAAATAACTCCACTGACAAGTTCCTCATTGGGGAGTGCCTTCCACAGGCCGAAAGAGCTTACAAACGTGATGCCCTCCATCCCCCACCCTGCACCCTGGGGAGCAAGTGGTCCCCAAGTTCTGGATGGAGCTTGAAGGAAGTAATGCCTTGTTGGCTGAAGAAAATAAGACGTGATGTAACCTAGGAGGCAGAACAAGAAAAGAATGTCCTTTGTTGAGACTACCTTGGTCAACAGGCCAGTTTAGTAGAAACAAAAAAGTCACTTTTGAATAGTTAAAAGATAAACAGGGGAAGCGGACTTGGCCCAGTGGTTAGGTTAGACCAGTGGTAGGTTAGACCTACCACATGGGAGGTCTGTGGTTCAAACCCCGGGCCTCCCTGACCCGTGTGGAGCAGGCCCATGCTCAGTGCTGATGTGCGCAAGGAGTGCTGTGCCACACAGGGGTGTCCCCGTGCAGGGAAGCCCCACGCACAAGGAGTGCGCCCTGTAAGGAGAGCCACCCAGTGCGAAAGAAAGCGCAGCCTGCTCAGGAATGGTGCTGCACACACACAGAGCTGACACAGAAAGATGATGCAACAAAAAGAAACACAGATTCCCATACCACTGATAACAACAGAAGCGGACAAGAACACTCAGCAAATGGACACAGAAAACTGACAACGGGGGTGGGGGGGAAGGGGAGAGAAATAAATAAATCTTTAAAAAAAAATAAAAGATAAGCTGCCCATCCCTGTTTCTAACCATAAGATAACAACAATAAATCTGTGCGTGCTTCTTAGCACGCACGCTTGCTCTATAAAAGGTAGCGGAGTAGAAATACACTTGTCTGTGGGCATTGACTTGCAGATCCCCTGATCCTTTCTCTCTTGCCTTTCATTCCCGATACCCTTCAGGTTGGTTGCAACAGAACTGGGGCTGGGCAGGGCCAGGGCCACCTGCCAGGAAGGGGCAGAGCCTGATGCCCAGCACCCCTGCGCTGCTCGGGCCAGGTGCCCCAGGGCCACCCAGCGTCCCTGTCACGACTGCTGCCGCCCTCAGCCGCAGCCCGCCGGGGGCCCCGTGTCTGCAGTGGGGGTGCCCTTGGTGCAGATAAGCGGCCCTGCCTGCAGTGTGCATTGCAGGGTGCGGTGCAGGAGAAGGGGTGCAGGCTGCCGGCCAGGGCCCTGGGGCTCAGGGGCTGCCTCAGGGAGAGGCTGCTGCAACTGAGAACCTCAGGGGGAAGGCGGGAAGCTTGAGGGGTTGGGACCTGCAGGAAACAAAACCCCGCTAAAGCGTTCTGCTGAAAACGTTTAATGCAGGGCTGTCACAGCACATGGGCAGGATTAAAAGATGAGCCAGGTTTACCAGACTCAGCAAATAAAAATACAGAACACCCAGGTAGTTTGAAATTCCCATGAACGGCGAATACGTCTTGAGTATAAATATTTAAGCTTAGGGCTATACTTAAAGCCTCGACATACATTGACACTTTTTAAAAATTGGTTGTTTATCGGAAATTCATATTTACCTGGGCATCCCGTATTTTTCTGGTAACCCAAGATAAAGAGCACTGACAAGGGATGATGAAGCACCCAAGGACTGGTAATGCCCCCATCTCCTTCCCTTCCCCTCCTCTGATCCGCTGCTGGTGCCTGCCTCTGGCAAGGGGGTCCCTCGACGCAGTGCTCGGGGAACCCGTGGCACCGAGCAGGGGTGGTGAATCTGGGGAGAGGGATGGTCAGAAGACATGGCACGCCACTCACACCCAGATTCCTCTCCCTTCCTCACTGTATCAGTTGGTCAAAGGGCTGCTGATGCAAAACACAGAAATTGGTTGGTTTTTATAAAGGGTATTTATTTGGGGTAGAAGCTTATGATTACCAGACCATAAAGCATAAGTGACTTCCCTCACCAAAGTCTGTTGCCACGAGCTGGAGCAAGACGGCTGCCGACGTCCGCTAAGAGTTCAGGCTTCCTCCTTCCTCTTAAGGCTCAGTGCTCCCAGCTTCTTCCCATCTCAGCTGTAGGCTGGCATA
The DNA here is from genome assembly GCF_030445035.2 of Dasypus novemcinctus. NCBI lineage: Eukaryota > Metazoa > Chordata > Mammalia > Cingulata > Dasypodidae > Dasypus > Dasypus novemcinctus. Next base: position 10,228,865 of record NC_080697.1, read on the forward strand.
AGGCTTGTCTCTCTCCCGGGGCTCAATTCTCTCCAGGTTCAGCTGCTCTGCTCTCTCCACAAGGTCAGCTCTAGACTATCAGGCTCTCTCTTCCCAGGGCCTCTGCCATGTCTATGGAGCCGTCTCTAGTCCTCTGTGTTCTTCTCCTGTGTGTCTAATTCCTGGGTCTCCAGCACCAAAAAATAGTCCTAGTCTCTCCTCTGCCATGTGTTTTCTCTGAGTCCTACTGAAGTGGTGCAATCAAAGCCTTAATCATCGTTTCATTAAGTAAGAGAAACCTCTGAATTTAATACAAGGGAATATGCCCAGAGGAACAGACCAGTTTACAAACATGATCCAATATCCACTTTTGGAATTCATTTATACCAAACTGCTACACTCACCGTCTCCAGCGGCTAGGATTCATCGTGTTACCACCTCCCTCCTCTAGATCCCGCCATGGCTCTCACAGCCCACAGCACCAAGGTCAGTCTCTCAAGCCCGGTGTTCTAGGAGTCTTAGCCTTTTCCCTGCAATCCCCTAAAAGGACCCCCAAATGAATGTGCTCCAGCTCGGGGCCTTTGCTTCAGTTATTCCTGGCCGGTCATGGAATTTAGAGCTGGAAAGACCTTTGGGGATCCGCTCGCCCTCTTACCGCTGGGATAGGAAACTAAGGACTCGCTCAAGCGACTTCCTCTCCAGCCGACCACCTTCCTGACCTTGAAGAGCAGCCGGGAGCCGACCAGGGCGCCCCGCCGCGGGGACAGCTCTGTCCCTCCCTCCCCGATGGCCTGTTTCCAGCCACTGCCTGTCTGGGTCCCTTTTCCCCGACCAGAATACAAAGTTCTTTTCCTCCGCTCCCCTTCAGCACAGTGCCGGGTCCCGGAACTCTAATTTTCTTTTTAAATTGCACCCTTTATTATCACTCAACAATTTAATCATAGTCATTAAAGAACTAAAGAGCTGCCTAATTGGGCATTTATGGTGTAATGGGAAAAACACAGCCTGGGCTACTTTTCTTTTTTCTTCTTTACTTTTTTTCCTCTGAAAAGCCTTGTTGAATTTACTCTGGTGAAAGAAATTCTTATTGCCCCTTAGAATGTCGCCCAGGAAGTGGGGCTCAAGGAACCCGACCTCCGGTATGTCCTGTCCCTGGTGGAGACATTTCTCCTAGAATGAGATAGAATTCCAACAAGATTAACTTCAATATAAATTTTAATTTTTAAATTAAAGTTGAGGTCACCAACATTTTTTGTTTGTTTTTTTTAGGTGCTGGGGCCGGGAACTGAAGCTGGGACCTCTCATGGGGGAAGCAGGTGCTCAACCCCTGTGCCACCTCTGCTCCCCCAAGACCTTTTAAATTGTCTATTTCTTCCAAGGACTTGTTGACTCAGCTGATTCATGGTGCTTTTTCCTCTAGAAGAGTTCTGTCTAGTTTTGCTCTTCTTAACCCTGGATGAGTTCAAGGAGGCTGTGAACTCTTTAATATAGTAGATAGCAGGTCGGGCTTTGTGTCCACATGCACTACGGAGGGGAAGGGGTCTTATCTATTATCCCGTTCTTAAAAGGGCCCGCTGTGCCCTAAAGATTAAGAGCCAATAGTCTAGGGTGTGGCTCAGCTGAAGGCTGCAGGTCAGAAGCTGCCTCAGAACCACCCAAGGAGCTTTTGTTTTTTCCTTTTGTGTCGGGTTTATTTCATTTAGCATAATGATTTCAAGGTTTGTCTGTGTTGTAGCATGTATCAGTATGGCAGTTTGGAATTGCTTATGAATTCCAAAAATAGATATTGGATTATATTTGTGAACTGGTCTGTTCCTCTGGGCATATTAGATTGTGTGGGATTCAGAAGTTTCACGTTTACTTGATTGTGTTTGGGGTCAGTGGGACATCGAGTTCCTGCCGCCTTGGTGGGTGGGAGTTCACAGAGAAAACTAAAGGGCAGAGGAGTTAGTTGGGATTTTTGAATACTAGAGCCCTGGGAAATAAGCACACAGAGAAGCAGATAGGTGAGGAAGGAGAGAAGGCTCCCTTAGACACAGCAGAGGCCCTGGGAAGAGAGACAGCCGCTCGCCTGATGGTTTACAGCTGGCCTTGTGGAGCGAGCAAAGCAGCTGAGCCTGGGGAGAAACGAGCCCCAGGAGAGAGACGAGACTTCTCCCAGCCCACAGCTGATATTGGAAGAAACTAGGACCATGGAGCGTTAAGAGGAAGATGAGGGGGAAGCAGACGTGGCTCAACTGATAGAGTGTCTGCCTACCATATGCAGGGAACAGGGTTCAATCCCCAGGGCCTCCTGCCCTATGTGATGAGCTGGCCCATGCGCAGTGCTGCCACATGCAAGGAGTGCCCCCGTGTAGGGGTGCACCATGCACAATGAGTGCGCCCCACAAGGAGAGCTGCCCCATGTGAAAAAAGTACAGCCTGCCCAGGAGTGGCACTGCACACACAGAGAGCTGACGCAGCAAAATGATGCAACAAAAAAGAGATGCAGTTTCCCAGTGTCACCTGATAATGCAAGTGGATGCAGAACACACAGTAAATGGACATAGAGAGCAGACACTGGGGGCGGAGGAATAAGTAAAAAGTAAAAAAAAAAAAGAGGAACATGAGGCCTGAACCCTTGCAGATGTCGGCAGCCATCTTGCTCCAACACGTGGCAACAGACTTTGGGGTAGGAAGTAAGTTAAGCTTTATGGCCTGATAAGTGTACACATCTACCCCCAAATAAATACCCTTTATAAAAGCCAACAGATTTCATATTTTGTAACAGCACGCCTTTGGCTGACTATTACAATCAGAAATTCATTTCTTCATGTGGCTAAACAGCATCCCATTGTATGTCTACACGGCATTTTGTTTATCCGTTCATCTGTTGATAGACATTTGGATTGTTTCTACCTTTTCACTATTGCAAATAATACTGCCATGAGCTTTAGTGCACAAGTATCTAAGCCCCTGATTTGAAATATTAATAAAGCCTACAATCCATCCGAGGGGCACAGTCGATGCTATTTGGTGTAATCACCCTGAGAGCTTTTAAACCCAGGGACTCCCCGGGGGCGGGACCTGCCTCTGTTCCCGGAAAAGAGCTGCCCGAGGTCACCGTGGGGCTCAGTTCCTGTCCTTGTTCCCGTTATTCAGGGTCCCCTCCCCCCCATTCCCCTAGACTCAGGGTGGGGGCTGGCACGGCTGTGATTAGGGGACCCGCTTTGCCCTCGTGGGGGAGGGGCTGGAGAAGGGTTCAGTCGCATCCCGGTAACGAAGCCCCACAAAAACGCTGGACCCGGCTGAGCGGCCCTGATGCTGGTACACCCCCGTGTGCCCCGGCAGTGACCGTGCCGACACCACGGGGAGAGGACTCGGGCGTTCGGCGTTTGGGGCCCCCCTACCTCCCTTTCTTTGCATGCCTTCATTTTTTTCCCCTCTTGACCAAGATTCCTTTATTCTAAAGGCTTCTTTTTCTTCTTTTTAAGTTTTTAAAATTTAATTGCCTTTTTTTAAGATACATAGATCACAAAAAATATTACATTAAAAATACAAGAGGTTTCCATATACCCCATTCTTTGGGCCCTCTTCTGAGTAGAACTACGTGTACTCCTACGTCCAGCACTCTCCTGAGTCCTTGGGTCTTTCCTGTGGATTACGGAGCCCCAGGGAGTGAGGGAGCCTCCCAGCCTCCAGCCGGCAGGTTGGAGTGCTGGGGCTGGGAGCCCTGGGCCCTGAGGCTGTGTTGAAGCGGACGAGTCCTGGGGGGCTGAGCCCTTAACTTGTGATGAGGGCTGCCTGATGGCCCACCCCTTCAGTGGATTGTTTCCACAATATACTGTCTCTCCCGGAGTTCCCTCTACGGCAGGTCCCACCTGCTGTGCCTTGGTGTCCCTCTGCATCTGTCCCAGCTCTCAAATGTGGCAATGTGACACGCCTCTTATGACCAGGCCAGCTCTAGGCGTCTCCAGCATGCATGAGGTCTTTCCTACATCCCAACTCGTTCAGGCTTGTCCCGGTAAACTGAGGCAGCACTTAGTAGCACCGCCAATAGGGTACCCACCCTCTTCTGCCCCGTCTGCTCCCCCCCAGTGCGAAGGCTTTGCTTGGCTGCTCTGATTCTGCTGGGAGGGGTGGCAGCCAGCCAAGGAATTTGAGGGCACCCCGCAGTACTGACACCCGCAGGCTACGGTGTGGGTTCCAACTTGCTGGATGATCCCAAAAGTGTAGGCTTTATGGTTGACTTGAAGGATATTGAGCAAATTCAGATTTGTGTCCATTCCTCTTTAGAATGGACTGTCCCCTAGAGGCACAAAAACATGTACTGGCCAGCACACAGCGGGGCCACCGGCGTGGGAGCAGCACTCGACAGTTTGCAAAGTGCTTCCACATCCGTTTCAGATCCCGTTCCATTCTCAGTCGTCCTCAGGTACAGGCCTAGAGAACCAAGCTGGCGCTTCCCAGCCTTTCTCACCCCACCACACAGGAAGAAAGCATTCCTACGCTATTTGGGGATGAAGAGAGAGCCTGCCCCCTCTCGGGCACCCGGCCTGGGACCCAGCCTCCCGGCAGGGACTCAGTACCTCGGGACAGCTGGAGATTACCCCAAACTGCCCTGGTTACCCCCTGCCAACCTGGTAGGGCTGGGCCCACCCCTGCGCGCCCTGGCTCTGTGGGGCAAGCACACCCCCTCGGGCTCCTGGGGGACCCCGCAAACCAGAGAGGGCCTCCCTGCGTGCTTGCGTGGGGGCGTGTGTGGCCCCTGTTTTTACGGTTCAGTATCGGCCTGACGGCCCGAATCTGGGGGACTGAGCCTCGAGGAGGGAGGCCCCGGTACCCCTGAGCTGCGTTGGCACCCTTGGTTCTCCTTCCGGCCGTCGCCGGAAGTGGGGCCCTGCGTGCCCGCCGCCCACGACAGGCGCCATGGCGCGCCTCTCCCCTGCCTCCGGCCCGGGCCCTCTGGCCTCCGCGCCCCGGAAGGGCTGTGAGGGGCCGCGGGGGCCGGGCCTGGCGCTTCCCCGGCCTGCCTCGCACACAGTCCCCCTGAGGCAGCCCCTCTCGCCCGCGGCTGCTCGGCCCAGCGCGGAGACCCCCGCGGCGCCGGAAGCCCCTGCACGGGCGGCCGCTCTTCTCCACAAACGCCGATTTCGGCTTAGCGACCGTCGATTTCGGCTTAGCGACTGGGCCGCTTGTACAATACTTTTATAATATCTTCGTTGGTCAGAAACGCTTCTTTTACCTCAAAGCTGTGTTACGCAACTGCACGTGAGCGTGCGTGTGGTATCAGCAATCTCGAGTTTCCGTTTTCCTGAGGAAAACCTTGAGGCAATCACAGGCTGCTGGGGCGACACGCCCACCCAGCAATGCCCGCTCTCCTCAGGAACGAGGGATGTTTCGCTCTCGGGCTGTGCCCGCGCCCCCGCCCAGCCCCGCCTTCCCCGCCTTCCCCGCCCTCCGCCCCTGTGACGGTCGGCAGCTTCTAGCGGGTTCCAGAAAAGATCCCTGCGCGAGAGATCCCACAGGGGCCGCCTTGGAGGGCACGCGAGGAGCACGGCCATCGCCGCGGGACAAGGAGCTGGGGGGCTCCCCCGGGGCTGGGGAGGCCTGCGTCCCCCACTTGAAGCCACACTGTTCCCGGAAAACCCTTGCCCCGTGGTTTGGGCGCCCGAGCCTTCAGCAACAGCGCCCCGGGGCGGCCACGCGCTCGATTTACCTCACGCTGGGGCCTGCTTACCTGAGGGGACACGGGGCTGGGCGGGACGGAGCTGGGTGGGAGCCTCTGCGGGCCGCCCTCCTCCCTGAGGCCGGGGGGTCCTTACAGATTCAAACTCGTGTCTGTTTCCTTCCTGAGGACGTGTTTCTCCTCAAATTTGAGCGCATTTCCAGGAGGACAGGTGCCTGGTGTCCCCCCACCAGTGAGCCGGCTGCGCGTCACCCAGCCTTAGGGACAGCGTGCGCCCCTCTCCCTGGGCTCCCTTTACGGTCAGAAGGAGCAGGTTGGCTGTAGATGTCGATGGACCCCTAGGAAATTGTGCAGGGAGCGTCCACGCAGCAGGCGGCGAGGCCGACACGGGCGGCTGTCCAGCCAACAGCCTTCTCTGGCCCCCGCCCGCTTCGTCCAGGTGTCACAGTTGTGAGCTCTGGGGGTCAGGACCTGTGCCCACCTCAGGAGATGGACCTGAACCAGCCTCAACCACTCCCACTCACTCTTCCCCCTTGCCAGGGACTCTGGGCACCTCCCGGCACCCCGTCTCGGGCCCGGCCATCCTTTTGGGCACCCTGCGCACAAAAACCTTCCCCACACATCACTGCGACGCAGCCCCTGGCCGGCTCAGCTCCAGCGAGACCCCGTAGGGCGTAGGGGCCCACTGGCATTTCCTTTACTCCCTAAAATCATCTTATTCTATCCCAAGCCCTTGCACACGCCACCTCTCTCCTGAACTAGCTCGCCCTTGCCTTCTTCCTTTCTTGTTTTACCCCCATATTTGGGGGGAGCATATCCCCCAGTAGCTTCCTGAGAAAGGATGCATTGGGAAAGTCTTTATTCTCCTTTTCCAGTTGATTGATAATGTGGCTGGATACAGAATTCCAGGGTGGAAATCAATCATTTCCCTTTAGAATTTTGAAAGTACTCCTCCACTGCCTTAAAAAAAAATCAACATTGCTAGGAGAAATATGAAGCCATTTTGATCTGCTTCCTTTATATGTGATAGGATTCCTCTTTCTTGCTCTCTCGCTCTCTCTCTCTCTCTTCCCCTCCCAACCCCCTCAGCTTTTAAGTCTTTCTTTGTCCCCAGCGTTGTGAAATTTCACCCTGACTTGGGTTCATTTCCACTCATTATATTGGAATGGGCCCGTCCAATGTGGAAATGTGTCCTTCAGCTCTGTGAAATTTTCTTTTGAAATATTTCATGGATAATTTCATCTGATAGTACTTTTTTTTTCCACCCTCTGCATATATGGAAATACGATTTCTCCCAGAATGTAACCAGATCTTGTGGTCCTAGAAAAATGAGCAAATCCATCCAGTTACGTCTGCCTGGCATAGGAGTCAGGGCACAAACTTCCTTTAGAAAAGGAGCTCTGCTGTCTCCCTCCAGCCCCGACTCTTGCCAATGAGGGACCTCGTTAGAAACTTTCCCAAACACCCTAGGACAACGCCCCATCCATCAGTCTCTAGGCTTTCTTGAATTTAACCCTACCCTAAGTCTCATTGTGGTGAATTAGATTATCTGGGCTACAATTTCTCCGCCTTTGAAATGAGGAGGTTGGCCTGGAATTCTGAGGGTCCTGCCAGCTCTAATATCTCACCCCTGGGCTTATTTTTTTGTGTTGGAAAATGACTTATAAATAAGAGTGAAATAGTTCCTATAAATACATTTGCCTGCCTACGTTCAATGAATCACTGGCCACAGTGAGTGGTACCCTGTTTCTGGGAGCATGTGCCCATCCTACTGAGCCTGGCTGCGAAGAAGCAGCCAGAACCACCGAGACCACATGGGAATCACAGACAAAGCCTGCAGCACCCCCAAAAGCTGGGCGACCTCAGAGGTGCTGGAGCCAGGAGGACAGTGACATCCAGCTCAGAGGACATGCTGCCGCCTCCCCTCCAGACACCCCAGGGACCATTCCTGCCTGAAGCCCTTCCAGCCTTCATCTAAGCAGTGACCAAGTCCCCCTCTGAAATGTCCCACTTAGCTGCCCCCTGCCCTCCATTCCTGTCTCTGTCCTGGGACGGCTTTCCTCGTCTCTTGCCTGAACCCTTGTGACTGTCCCCTAATCCTTGTCCAGCCACCTGCTCTATCCTCCAGGAGCTCCTCCTCACCAGCTCCCAGAGACATCCTTCTGCAGCCTAAGGTGATGCTCCCTCCCTAGTAAAAGCCGCCATTCCCTTCCCCATTGTACCAGTTTGATATAATTGATGACTCCAAAAAGAAATATTGGGTTATGCTTGTAATCTATCTGTACCCGGGCATGATTCAGTTATGATTTAGGGGTGGGGACTCACAGATAAAAAGCATGGCAAAGGACAGAGTTGGGGGTTTCTGATGTTGGAGTTTGATGCTAAGACTCAGCACCCAGAGGAAAGAGAAGCCAGCCCCAGGAAGGAAGGAACCTTGAAGCCAGAGTAAAGCAAGTCCCAGGGACGTAGGAAGCCTGAGCCCTCGCAGACGTCAGCAGCCATCTTGCTCCAAATAGACTTTGACAGGGGAGGTAACTTATGCTTTATGGCCTGGTATCTGTAAGCTCCTATGCCAAATAAATACCCCTTATAAAAACCAGCCCATTTCTGGTATTTTGCATGAGCGCCCCTTTGACTGACTCATACACCTGTCAAAGCAGGAGAGAAGAGATTTCCACAGCAACAGGACCCATGCTGGCCAAGGGCACTCCAGGAGGCCTTGGGGGGTACCCGACCCCGACCCCGGCCGGGGCTCCTCCTCGTTCTGCTGCCCTGCCCATCGCCGCCCCTAAGGACTAGGGTCTGCCTGGTGCTGAGGAACCAGTCTCAGGCATTGGCAAGCGCAGGGATGGGGAGACAAAAGCCAAGAACGAGCAATTGTGCCCCAAGCTCAGCTCTAACTGGGCATGGCCCGTGCAGCAGTGCTTCCGTGCAGTGACCTCCGTCGCTGCGAGGGCTCCTGGGAGGCCAGCGCTGGTGTCACCCCCCAAATGCCTCTCCATCTCCAGAGCGGCTTCATGAACAAGCAGGCAGCATGTGTTTATTGGAAGATGCTTTGGGCTACAGAGACATAAAAGAGGCTTTAAAAAAAAAGTTGCATCATTGACAAGACCCTAAATAAATTCTTTTTAAAAAATATTGTTAATAAACCATCATCTATATTGGTAATTCCTAGGTCAGAGCCACAAGAAACCTGAGGACTGGCAAGGGCGCCCTCATGTGGCACTGTGGTCGAATGTCACCTTGGGTCTCAGCAGCCTTGATTCCTCACTTGGAAATTCTAATTAAGTTTATTTCTTACAGAATCAACGCCTTATTAGTTATGCGGGGCTTTTATTCAGTTCCAACCAGGGTGCCAGACCTTTCTTCCCTCAACCACAACAGAATAGCCTGACGTTTACGCCCTGTCAGGCAGGGTCTACCGCCCTAAGCGGCAGGAAGTCACCATAGAGGAATGACCATCACCCCTCAGCGCCCCCTTAAGAATAAGAGCGTGGACTCTCTGAGGGGGCAGCTGAGGCAGGTTAGCACAGGGAAAGAGGAGAAGGCGAGCCGCAACATGGCCGACAGACAACATGGTCTTGACCTTGACCTTGAGTCCCAGGTGGGCCTCTGCCACCGGTGGAGGAGATTTTTCTCCTTCCAGCTTGCGGTCAGACCACTTTGTGACTGAAGAGGAACACTTCACTGGGCCGCTCTGGATAAGAACAGCAGTCCCTGAGGCTCCTGAGGGTGCGCCCCTCCAGCCAGACCAAACGTCCTGTCCCTTTACATCCTTTACACTTGTGAAATTATTGAGAGCCCAGTACATTTATGCGGGTTCTATCTATCAATTTGTACTATATTAAAAACTAAACTGATAAAAATTTATTGTCACTTAAAATAACAGTAGGGAGCAGTGTAGCTCAGTGGTTGAACACTTGCTTCCCATGGATGAGGTCCTGGGTTCAATCCCCGGTACCTCCTAAAAAAGAACAACAACAACAACAAGCTTCTCTTAAGTAACAAAATATTTTCATGAAAAATAATGAGATTTTCCACAATAAAAATTTAGTAAAACAATTTTTGTGTGATCTATTTATCTTAAAAAAAAGACAATAAAAAACAAAAAAAAATTTAGTAAAAATGATGGCATTGCCTTACATTTTTGCAAATCCCTATGTCTGAGTTAATAGAATACGATTGGATTCTCCCATTTGCTTCTACATTCAAACCTTTGCCATAGCGCCTGCCATGTGGCTTCTGGAAAACTCAGAAGTTTTAGCTGAGATTGATGAGAACATGTGGCCAACAGTGATATCCTGGCCTTGGCAAAGGGGGTTTTGGAGTCTTACACATGTAATGCCGAAACAGCCACTTTCCAGCAGTGTGGGCTTAGGCAGATCCTTTGTCTTTCTGAACTTCCACTTCTGCATCTGTAAAACTAGCCTAATAGTAGTTATCTTGCCAGGGAATCAGTGGCCCCATGGCCTAATCCCAGTGATCATTTCCTAATTATGTATGACCTGGGGCAAGTTCCTCCTTGGTGATTCTGTGTGATAGAGCTGGACTCAGATGCAATCTCTTTTCACAAGCCTTTCCTGTTACTTTACCAGAATTGTAGTTGGTGCTGGGGTTTAATATATACCCAGGGGATCTGAATCTCTGGACTGACCATATGAGAGTGAGGTCCTGAGCCTCAACAGACTTCAGCTCCTACACTCTGGTTTATTGGACTTATCCCACTCAGCTTACATGGAGTTGAAGAAGGTCAGCCACCACACCATGGAGCCAAGAGTGCCTACAACTGAAAGCAGGAGGATTGCATCCAGCATCCATGTGGAATCTAAGTTCCCTCTCTTGATATAGATGTGAAGTGTACACAACCATTCCAAGGTCCACAGGATGGAGGAATAGAATATGAATTAGAGTGGATTTACGGATATTCTATTCATGAACTATTGTGATTAGTAATCGAAGAAAATGTGGCATTGGTGTGGAGAAACTGGCCATGGTGGCTGCTGGGTGTGGGGAATGGGAGGAAGAGATGAGATGTGGAGGCATTTTTGGGACTTGGAGTTGTCCTGGGTGGTGCTGCAGGGACAATTACCGGACATTGTAGGTCCTCCCGTGGCCCACTGGATGGAACGTGGGAGAGTGTGGGCTATGATGTGGACCAGTGACCATGAGGTGCAGCAGTGCTCAGAGATGTATTCACCAAATGCAATGAATGTCTCATGATGATGGAGGAGAATGTTACTATGGCGGGAGGAGTGGGGTGAGGAGGGTGGGGGGTATATGGGGACCTCATATTTTTTTAATGTAATATAAAAAAATGAATAAAGACAAAAAATAATAATAAAACGTACCTAGACTTGACCTTCTCACCACCTCTTCTCTTATCGGCTGTCATCTTTGGTCTGAATTAACCAAGGGCCTCTTCCTCATCTCCCTGGTCCCACCATGTAGTCATCAGAATCAATTTCTAATTCAGATCATGGGAAGTCTCTGCTTAAAACCCTCTAAAAGCTTCCGGTCTCACTCAGAACTAAATGTCAAGTCCCAAAATAACAAGAAACATTTTAAGAAGATTAAAGAGCAACCTCAAGTCCTTCTGGTTGGTCTCACAGGATCAGATCCTCCCCACACTGCCCCTCTGCTGCCTCCCTGCCCTCAGCTCCTACCTCCACCACCCCCTGTCCTTGGTGCACCATGCTCTAGCCACGCTGGCCGCCTATCGCTTCTTGAACACTCAGGCATCCTCTGGCCTTAGGATCTTTGCACGTGCCATTCCCATGAACACGCTCCCCCAGACATCACATGGCTCATTTCCTCACTTCCTTCAGGGCCTTGCTCAAAAGTCACCTTATCTGAGAGACTTTTCCTGGATACCCTATCTAAAATAATACCCCATCCATCAGTCCCCAACATCACACCCTACTTGAGTTTACTTGCCACATCGTAGATGCTCACTGTTTGTTGAACTGGGTTTAATCGTATTATCTGGGCTACAATTTCTCCATCTTTAAAATGAAGGGGTCGATGAGAATTCTAAGGGTGCTACCAGCTCAAATACCTGTTAACTCTGCTTATGTCCTTGTGCTAGAAAATGACAGGCAAATGGGAATGAAATAGCATTTTTAAACGTTTTTGTTTGCCTAGACTAATGAATTATTTAACGCAATGAGTGGAAGTTCTCTCACTATCTCCTCATTCAACAACAGCGTTGCTTTTCCTTGTCCATTACACTTTGTTTCAACAGGTCTCAGAGTTCTGTGACAGATTTTTGGCCAAGTTGTTTTCATTTAAAAGGACTTATTTTAAAAACTAATAATTTAGAACTGCCACACAAAAGAAACAATGGTGTATAAAACATTCCTTTCCTTCTGAAGATGTTTAATACACTGTTGTCATAAACTACTTTTTATTATTAAATGTAAATGACCAACTGAGACAAATGGTTCTGAGACCTTCCACCAAGACTGGAGCCGCAGATGCAATGGATAATATTCATTCAGCCTTCTGAGCTCTCTGGGCAGGCTTGGTGACCTGACCCGCTCCAACATCCTTCTTGTGCACTGCCTTGATGACACCCACAGCAACTCTCTGCCTCATCAGAAACAGCAAAACGACCCAAGGGAGTGTGGAGAAGCTCTCAACATACATGGGCTTGCTAGGAACCACATCAGTGATGGCATCGGCACCAGATTTCAGGAGTTTGGGGCCATCTTCCAGCTTCTTAGAAGAACAGTGATCAATCTTCTTCAGCTCAGCAAACGTGCAAGCAGTGTGAGCTGGGTGACAACCCAGCACAGGTGCATGGCCAGTACTGATTTGGCCTAGATGGTTCATGATAATCACTTGAGCAATGAGGCCAGTTGCTTCTTTGATGGGTCATTTTGCTGTCAGCAGCCACGTTGTCATGATGTTCATGACACTGAAATCTGTGTTGTCTCCCGAAGGAGCTTCATTCAAAGCTTCATGGTGCATTCCAACAGACTTAACTTCAATTATAATGCTGGCTGGAGCAAAGGTCACTTCCATGCCTGGTTTGAGAACACTGGTCTCCTCAGCCCCCAGTTGACAGTGCTGGTACCAACAATTTTGTAGACATCCTGGAAGAGCAGGCACAAAGTTTGTCAGCTGAACAGGTAGTAGGTGGCAGGATGCTGTCCAGAGCTTCAAGCCATGTGATTCCCCTGATGTTGCCGTCCTTATGAGTGACTCTCCATTCCTGTTAGCACTTGGCGCCAGCACGGTGTCACCATTCCAGCCAGAAATTGGCACAAATGCTACTCTATGAGGGTTGTAGCCAACTTTCTTAATGTAGGTGCTGACTTGCTTCGCGGTTTCCTTTCTCTTCTGGCTGTAGGGTGGCTCAGTGGAGTCCACTTGGTCAACCGAACAGTTTGTCATTCCACACCCAGTGTCTAAGCCAGAAGGTCATGCTCATGGGTCTGCCCATTCTTGGAGATCCCAGCTTCAAATTCACCAACACCAGCAGCCACAGCCAGGACAGCTCAGCCAGCCTGATACATGCCTCTGATCATATTTTTTATAAAGTCTGTGTCCCCTGCGGCATCAGTGATGGCACATAACTGATGGTCTCAGATTTCTCCAGGAATGTATTGGTGGTGATGCCACACTCAGTTCAGCTTTCAGTTTATCCAAGACGCAGGCCTCCTGGAAGGAGCACTTTCCCATCTCTGCAACCTCCTTCTCTCATTTCCCGATGGTTCATTCATTGATTCCACCACCTTTGTAGATCAGGTGTCCAATAGTGTGGACTTGCCCGAACCTACATGTCCAACGAGGAGAGTGTGGGTATGAGTCTTTTCCTTCCCCATTTTGGCTTTGGGTTTGGTGACGGTTTTCACGCCACCTGTGTTCTGGTGGCAAGCCTGTGGTGGAAAAGCCAGTGCTGCATTTTTTTTTATCCCACCCCCCCTCGCTGCTTGCTTGCTGTCTGCTCTCTGAGTCCATTCACTGTGTGTTCTTCTGTGTCTGCTTGTCTCCCTTTGTTGCGTCATCTTGCTGTGCCAGCTCTCTGCAGGCGCCGGCCGTCAGCTCTCCGTGGGCACAGGTGAGCCTGCGTTCACAAGGAGGCCCTGGAACATGAACCCAATGGTAGACGGGAGCCCAATTGATTGAGCCACAGCCACTTCCCCAGTGCTGCATTTTAAAATGGGATCCTCAGAAACAGAAATGTAACCAGGCCACCCCAAGCCTCCCTTTTGGGTCCAGCCCAGACAAGTGCCTGCTTGACCAGGAACACCCTGCTGTCCACTCATGGCCTTCAACAGCAGGCGGGTCCGATCCCAGTGGCACGGTACCAGGCGCCAGGGCTCCAGGACTGGGCAACGAATGCAGTGAGGCACAGGGCCCCGGTTTCCAACACTTGACGGAAGCAGAGAACGAGCCCAAGGAGGAGCCGTGCCAGGCAGGGCCCCCCTCGTTACCTTCAGGACCCTGTGCGGCTCCCGTCACCACCCCTGAAAACGGGCTGCGCCCTGGGGGATGGCACACCTCACTCTGAGTACAGGATGTGTGTAGAATAAACCAGAAAGTGAGGCGAGTACACAGCAAATTACACTACACAATGGACGTCGTGTGCCCGAGACTGGCCGCCAGTGAGTTCAATTACTAAACCCCAGCTAAGACAGAAGACTGTGTATTCCTCGTTTGAAACTCTTTACTCAAAAGGAATCCCAATTCCTCCTCAAGATTTTTCTTTTTTAAAGACTTATTTTTATTTCTTTCCCCTCCCCCGCCCATTGTCTGCTCTGTGTCCATTTGCTGCGTGTTCTTCTGTGTCCGCTTGTATTCTTGTCAGTGGCACTAGGAATCTGTGTCTCTTTTTGTTGCGTCATCTTGCTGCGTCAGCTCTCCATGTGTGCAGTGCCACTCCTGGGCAGGCTGTGCTTTTTTTTGCGCTGGGTGGCTCTCTTTGCAGGGCGCACTCCTTGCATGTGGGGCTCCCCTACGCGGGGGACACCCCTGTGTGGCAGGGCACTCCTTGTGAGCACCAGCACTGCGCACGGGCCAGCTCCACACAGGTCAAGGAGGCCTGGGGTTCGAACCCTGGACCCTCCACAGGGTGGGTGGATGCTCTATATGTTAAGCCAAATCCTCTTCCCTCAAGATTTTTCAAAACTCAGAAAAAAAAGCAAAGAAATCTCGAATGACACTAGGATCTCATTAATTCTCTGTCCGTTTATTTTACAGCGATATGATCGTGGCAGCATTCCGACGCACTCAAGATCAAACTTTGCACCCTTTGGACTGGACACCTGCCCCTGGACCACCCAGGCCACCTGGGCCGCATCCAACGCTGTCCTCGTAACAGTGAACCACAGCAGGGCTTGCAGACTGGTCGAGGCCTCGGGTGGGGGCTCCTGCAAGTTCAAGGAAGGAGCCCCGGGGTTGGTTAAAGTGTCTTCCTCGGCTGCCTTGTTTGGATAACGCTGCTCCCTGCCCGAGTGCTGGCGGGTGGACGTTGAAGAGGCCCCGGGTGCTGAGGACTGTGGGGCAGGAGGGGTCACTAGGAAAACAAGGTCCTGGGGCCCGTCGGTGCTCTGCAGGTCCCCTGGCTCCTTCGTGCATTCAGCACCTGCTGGCTCCAGAACTGGGAGGTGGAGGAGAGCAGGGCCCACTCCTTGCACTTGAAGACTGCGTGGCCCATAGCTCCACACCACTGACTACACCAGGGGAACCTAAGGCCCAGAGAGGGGCAGTGGCTTACCTTGGTGCGCACAGCAAGCTTGGTGCCCTGATCCCCTGTTGGCTGCTCTTTCCTCCCCCTCAGAATTTTATTTATTTTATTTATTTATTTCTCTGCCTCCCCCCACTCCCCCCCGTTGTTTTGCATTCACTGTCTGCCCTCTGTGTGTTTTTCTCATCTTCTCTTTAGGCAGACCCAGGAAGCAATCCTGGAATCTTCTGAAACGGGAAAGAGGCGCTCAGTCTCTTGCGCCACCTCAGCTCCCCAGTCAGCTGCTTCTCCCATTGTCTCTCCTCTGTGTCTCTTTATTTTCTTTTGCACTTGCTGTGCCAGCTGTCCTGCACGAACCAGCACTCCATGTGGGCCAGCTCACGGTGGAGGCCAGCTTGCCTTTCACCAGGAGGCCCTGGGAATTGAACCCTGGACCTCCTATCTGGTAGACGGGAGCCCAACCGCTTGAGCCATATCCGCTCCCCCCCTCAGCATTGAGTTTCATTCCTTCATTTCCCGTGAGGTTGATCTGTCCACGTGCTGTGGTGTGTCCTTGGTGCGCAGCCCACTTCTCAGTACAGAGTGACCGGCGCCCAGCCCTCGTCGTCCCATGAGGGTTGATGCCACATTCACCGAAGATTCCCCTGTCAAATTTTCCAGGGCATTGTCTTCCTCCTGCAGTATCCTCAAATTGGCATGGTTTTTCTCTTCCTTTTCTTAGAGGATGGACTGGGGGCTCCGGCCTCCATGCCAGGGTAGGGTTTTTCTGGGAAAGAGCTCCCAGCGTGCACGAGTAACTGTAACTGGAGAAGGTTGGGATGTGGTGCCAAGCGGGCCCCCGGCCGGGTGAGGGAGACTCGGGGGGAGTCTACAAAGAAGGGGGCTCAATGCTCACCCTCTGCAGAGCTGGGATCCCCGAGCCGGCAGGTCCCCCGCCTCCCAGAGACCTCATCTGCTCACCTCTTCATCGACCCAGGGCTGCCGCCTGCCCCTTCTCTTCCATTGGAGCAGCCCCCTGCCCTCCTGGAGCTCTCGCTAGCCCTCCACCTGCTCCCAGGGCTCCTCCGGCATCTCCGTGCCTGCCCAGGGCTGGCAGAGGCAACGCCCCCCGCGGGTCTAGCGGCCCACTCAGAAGCAGCCCGTCACAGCACAAACGGAAAGGAAGTCTCCTGTGTCAGCTTTAAAGGGCACGGGGATTTTGCCTTATAGGTTCCATAATACATCTATTTTCAAAATATTAAGCTTATGTTGCAAATTGTGAACTCTCAAGCTTGAGAAGGGCAAGCCACATTTCGCTTGTGACTTCCGGATCTCTTTGGCACATCACCAAATGCCTCTGCAAGTCCAGATGCCACCCCCACTTTTGTTTTGCTTTTTATGAGGTAGGGGGATGAACCCAGGACCTCCTACTTGGGAAGCAGGCACTCAACCACAAAGCTACATCCGCTTCCCCCCGCCCACTTTCGATTCAGAAGCAACAACCCCCAGGAAACGTCCCAGATGCTCAGTGGGGCGCTGCAGGGCCCCCTGGCCCGGCCTTACCAGGGGCCCTTCTCTGGGCCCTGGGGTCCCACCCCCTCTGAGCTAAGTCCTCATTCTTGCCCTCCCCTCCCCGCTCCTGTCCCATTTCCATGTCCTCCATGTCGCCGTGAACACTCCTCTTTGGCGTCGGGCGGGCAGGAGGCGGAAGGAGGCAGGGCGCCCAGGCAGGGGGAGGAGGGGTGCAGTGGAGGGACAACGACGAGGGATGCGGGGCCCACCCTGCTTGGCGGCTCCCCCGGAGCCCAGGAGCCTCTGGACAGTGTGAGTTGGGTCCCCTGGCCCCAGCGGCCTCTGCAGGTCACCTGGGGCCTGAGAGCGGCGATGGCTGTGCGCTGGGCTACCCAGCAGCCGCCGCCTTGGGCAGGGGCTGCTCGGGGCCCGGGCAGCCTCAGGTGAGCAACGTCGAGCTGCAGCCGCCTGCCTCGAGGCTCCACCGGAAGTGCAAGTGGGCGCCGGGTGCAGGGTGGGCACGCAGTCCAGCTGCCCGGGCCTGGGGCCTGGGACCCACCGTCCTGCCAGCCTGGCGCGTTGGCCGAGATCCTCAAGCAGGAGAGCCTGGAGCCAGCGGGCGCGGGCCTCGGGGGTGTGGAGAGCGCAGCGACTGCGGGAGTTCCAGCACGTCAGGGCAGCCCAGGACCCTCCTGATTCCTTCCAGAACCTTCTTTGAGGCCTCTGGGTGCCATCCTTCCTGGCACACCTCTGCCCTCCAAGCAGGTCGCTTGGTCTCGGGTGGCCTCCCACCCCCGCCAGGGCCCATGCTTGCTGCCCGCCGCGTGTCGGTTTGAGAAGAAGCCTGGCTTTGGCCGCGGTGTGTGCCCAGGGGTGGGAGGGAGTGCTTCCTCAGTGCATGCTGCTGGAAGCCAGGGTCTGGCAGACCTGGCGAGACGCTCCCAGCCTGCTGTTTACATTGCACCGGCTAAGTGCCAGCTCCGCAGGCTGGAGCCGAGCTGCGGTGAGTTTGGACCCACCTGGCGTGAGCTCTGCCCTCGTGCGCTTCAAGGGAGGTGGGAGGAGCTTGGGGACCTGCCGTCACTGCCACCACCCCTTCCCCAAAGCTGCCTTCCCGGAGGGCTCGCCCAGCTGGGCCCCCTCCCCTGGGCGCCTTCTGGCTGCTCGTCCCACCCACCCCCAATTCCAGTCTCTTGGAGGCCTGACCCACAGCCCCCTTCGGCCAATCCTGGGGACGCCCCACTTGCTTCTGACCTACCACTCGCCTTGCTTCTCTCTGGGGATCCTGGTGTGGTGGGGTGACCACATCCCATACCTGCTGGCATTTTGGGGAACCCAGGTGTGGCTAGGTGTTAGCTGGTGCACCCGCAGGCTTCCCTCCTGCCCGCCCATTGCACTCCCCTCCTGCCGCCCCAGGCCCCTTCAGCTGGGCCCTCCCCTTCCCGTCCCTTCCTTAATGGGTCCCGTGCCCCCATCTCGCCTCCTCAGCCAGACCGTGAGCCCCCGGAAGGCAGGGCCACGGCTCGGCCGGCCACGGCCGGCCCCGCTCAGTGCTGGGCACACAGGGCCCTGAGTACATGCTCGGCACGTGGGGAGGGGGTCAGAGGAAGGGGGAGCTCTAGGCGGAGGCTATTATCGCAAAGGACAATCAGCACCAACTGCAAGAAGGAAGAGAAACACACCTGAGTTTTGAGAAAGAGAGACAGGACCACAGGTGGTCACCTACAGCAGCACCTCCCACCTGGAGCGGCTGAAATCCCAGAAGGCGCCGCTGCCAAGACGGAGGCACCAGGCCCCTGAGCGTCACCCCGCGTGAAGCCCCAGGTTCCACGCGCCCGGAATCCCTGGGTGGATGAGCCTTTCTAGCCAGTGCAGACCCCTGGCGCGTCAGACCCCGCCCCCCCCCAGGTTAGAAGCAAGTCCAAGGTCGATAAGCTGCTTCAGCAGCATCCCAGCAGCCCCAAGAGGACACATCCAGCAGCCTCGAGAGGCAGGACTCCAAAGGCCAGCGGCCCGCGGCCATTCAGTGTCACCCCGACACCCACCCGACCCGCCAGTGCCCTCCAAGCCCTGTGTCCTTTGGCGGCTCTGGATGGACATGGATGTTCAGAGCTGATAGCCCTGAGTCACTGGGAGAGTTCAGTGACGTCGAGCCTCTCTGCTTAAGAAGGTGAAGAAGCACCTTATTCCCTTTAAATAGATGTCCCTCCAAAACACTTTTAAAATGTTAAGGAAGCATAAAAGAATAAACCCCGTGCTTACCCGAAAGCTTCGTTGCAGCACGCACTGTGGCCCCAGAGCTCGGAGTCCATTCCCTCGGTGGCAGGCTGCCCGATTTACTGCCACTTTGGAGATGAGGGTGCCAGGGCCAGTAATTGAAGAGCCAGTCGCCACGCCCGAGGCCCTGCGCCCACTTCCACCTGCGTGGCTGACCCAGCCTGGGTGCGCCAGATGGTCGTTACTGTCCTGGTATGTTTTGTTTTTGTTTTTTTAAAGATTTATTTTTTATTTATTTCCCTTCCCCCCTCTCCCCCCAGTTGTCTGCTTTCTGTATCCATTCGCTGTGTGTTCTTCTGTGTCTGCTTGCATTCTTGTCAGTGGCCCCAGGAGTCTGTGTCTTTTTGTTGTGTCATCTTGCTGTGTCAGCTCTCCATGTGTGTAGCACCGTTCTTGGGCTGCGTGTGGTGGCTCTCAGTATGGGACGCACTCCTTACACGTGGGGCTCCCCTACACGGGGGACACTCCTGCGTGGCAGGGCACTCCTTGTGTGCGGCAGCCCTGCACATGGGCCAGCTCCACACGGGTCAGGAGGCCCTGGGTTTGAACCCTGGACCTCCCATGTGGTAGGCGGATGCTCTGTCCGTTGAGCCAAATCTGCTTCCCTGCTTCGCTCTGGCTCCTCTTATCCTGGTGTTTCCTTCCCTCCTGCTGTCACCCCACAGCCTGGTGCCCCAGGGTGTGACCTTTGGCTGCCCAGAGTGCCCCTCCCCCGGCACATCTCAGCACTAGGGCTTCCTCTGACGTCATCACATCTGGCACTGGGTCTCTTCAGACCAGTTCTCCGAAGGGAAGGGGCTGAGACACCCCAGCACCCCTAAACCAAGGTTAACCCCTTCCTCAGAGGCTGCACAGCACCGTGTCTCCCAGGGCCAGGCTTCCTGGGTTCCAATCCTAGCCCTGCCTCTTCCTAACCATGCAGCCCTGGAAAAGTTACTTACTCCTGCACAGGCTGAACTTTTTTCGTGCTGGGCAGCTGTCCTTACGGGGCGCACTCCTTGCCCGTGGGGCTCCCCTACGCGGGGAACACCCCTGTGTGGCACGGCACTCCTTGCACGTATCAGCACTGTGCATGGGCCAGCTCCACACAGGACAAGGAGGCCCAGGGTTTGAACCCTGGATCCTCCATAAGGTAGGCGGACGCTCTATCCATTGAGCCATAACCGTTTCCCCTATGAAGCTTCAGAAGCTCAGAAGGTAAGTTGGGTGGAGCAGAGATGGCCTGAAAAGCAAGGGCTGCCCATTACACTGTTCAGGGGTGCTCTTTAACCAGACACCCCAAAACTCAACTGCTTAGGACGACGCCACTCTCTATCGTGCTCCCTCACAGTTCTGGGAGTTGGTGGGCTCAGCGTGGCACGGCTCCTGCCCTTTGTGCTGTCGGGGGGTGGCTGGGGCTGGAGCCATCTCGAAAGTCCCCCCCGTGTGGCTGGGCCCCCGCTGGAGCAGCTCACCGGGGTAGCTGTCCTTGAACGGTTCAAGCTGCCACGATGGGCAGGCGTTCCTGGAAGAAGCTGCCCTTTGAAGGGCGAAGGGGGCAAAGGGCGAGAGAAGGCTGCAGCCAGGGACCCCTCCCTGGGGTCACGCCTGACAGTAGCCCCTTTGGGGAAGAGGCCGCAAGAGCCGTGGCTGGCAGCAGATGCACTGCGCGGCCAAAGCGGCTGTTGCCATCACAAGGATGAGGGCTGCAGTGACCTCATCGTCCGCACTGCTCTAAGGACGTGCCCTTTGTGCCAGGGCCGCGGCCAGCAGCTGCCCGGGGAAGGCCTTCTCACCCGGGCTGGCTCCGCTTGCTGGAAACCCTGCAGCCTTCGGCCCCGTCCACCAGCAGGGGGGCCTCAGATCTGACTCGGGCAGCTTTCCTTACGTAGACAGGAGCCGGGAGCATTTTGCTTCTGAAATTTTGGGGGCAGCCAGAGCCCAAGGAATGCCTTCTTCCCCCAGCCCTTCTCCAGGTCCGGTCCAAGTCGGGGTGCTCTGGAAATCCAGTCCAACCAGGATCTTCCTGCCGCCGGCTGGGCCTGGCTCCGGGGGCCGAGAGCGGACTGCCCACCGCGGCGGCCCAGGCGGAGGCCGGGCGTTTCCCCGAGGGCCATGGCGGCCGGGAGGAGCCTCCGACGCGCAGGGCCCACGGTGAGATGGGTTTTCTGAGGGGCCTACACAAGGCGGGGGGCTCCGCTGAGCCCCCAGTGGGGCCAGTAAAGCCCCCCTGGCAGGGCTGGGCTGTGCAGGGCGCAGTGCCAGCGCGGGGCCCAGTACCACGGCCAGGAGAAACCCCGAGGGGAGGGCACGCGTCCCGTTTGGCTTTGCCAGAAACCAGCTGTGTGGGGTGGCTGCTGCTTGTGGACCTCACCCGTGAGCAAGGGTCAGCAGACCACGGGGGCAGGTGACCGGCTCCAGGCCAGCGGGACAGGTGTGACCCACCCCTAGTGAACAACGCCTACCGCCTCAGGGGTCCCTGACGAGGCCAGGGGCGGGGAGGAGAGCTCTGTGCCAGGCAAGGTGGGCAGCTCTCAGGGCGCAGGGCTCAGGGGGTGGGGTGGGGAGTGGGACTCGCAGGCACAGAACTCCTCCGAGGCACCAGGTGTTTGTGCCAGCACCTTCTCGGGTAACCCTCGTCACCTTACCAGAGCAGGGGGGATTTAGAGCCATTTCACAGACGTCAGGCTCAGGGCCCAGGAGGGGCCAGCGCGGGACTTGAACCCGGAGCTCCCTGCCCCAGCAGAACGGGGACACGGAGGGGAGAAGGAAACAGCGCGCAGGCCCGATGGCGCAAGACCTGTTTTTAGGGAATCCAACCCCACAGAGCCTGCGTGGGAGCCCTGAGAGCGCCCTGCCCTCCCGAGGGTGCCGGCAGGCGGGAGGGGCAGGTTTCCTGGGTCGTGGACTGTCCCTGCCAGGGCTGCCTCTCCGGAGCTCCGTCCTCAGGCCTGGGCACG
Source organism: Dasypus novemcinctus (assembly GCF_030445035.2). Taxonomy (NCBI): domain Eukaryota; kingdom Metazoa; phylum Chordata; class Mammalia; order Cingulata; family Dasypodidae; genus Dasypus; species Dasypus novemcinctus. The sequence continues at coordinate 10,250,910 of NC_080697.1, forward strand.
CCCTTGGCCCCTCGGTCATTGTCACCAAGGTGTCAAGACCCTTCTCCCAAAGGTTCGGAGGCAATTAAGAGGGGCCTGCTGGAAAGCGGATTTGGCTCAGTGGATAGAGCGTGAGCCTACCACATGGGAGGGCCAGGGTTCAAATTCAGGGCCTCCTGACCCGTGGTGAGCTGGCCCATGCGCAGTGCTGATGCATGTGGGGAGTGCCATGCCCGCAGGGGTGTCCCCCATGTAGGGGAGCCCCACGTGCAAGGAGTGCGCCCCGTAAGGAGAGCCGCCCAGTGCAAAAGAAAGTGCAGCCTGTCCTGGAGTGGCACCGCACACACGGAGAGCTGACACAACAAGATGACGCAACCAAAAGAAACACAGATTCCCGGTGTCACTGACAAGAATGCAAGCAGACACAGAAGAACACACAGCGAATGGACACAGAGAGCAGACAACAAGGGGGAAGGGGACAGAAATAAATTAAAAAAAAAAAAAAGAGGGGCCTGCGGCTCCCGGAGCCCCATGTCTGGAGGGGCAGGTACTGCCCTTAGGGGGCCTCGGGGGCCGGGACCCCAGCCACCCACCCGCCTCTGCTCCTGGGAAGGGGGTGCCCGCCAGCCCCTCGGCCACCAGAAGGTGAATTCTGAAACCCTGGGAGGGAGTGACAACGTGACGATGATTTAGGAGAAGCGCCCTGTGGCTCACATGAGGCCAGGTGCACCCGGGGGTGCCCGCAGGGGCCACCAGGGGGCCAAGGAGGCCCCTCCCGCCTCCTGCCCCGCCTGACCCAGGGCAGGGGCTCACGGCCACGTTCCCACGCCACCCTGGGGAGGCGGGCCGGGCGCTGCCAGCTCGGAGCCCACAGCCCCCGGGGTTCGGTCCAAGGGAATTGGTTACTGCCCAGGGGCTCATGGTCAGTGCCCCTTCATTTCCTGAAAAGGAGTCTTTGCCCACCCGGACAACTCCCAGGGGGCTTGTGAAAGTGCAGATGTGCTCCCACCCACCCACATCTGTGAGCTGGGTCTCGCATCTTGGATGTACCCCTTGGGAGGGCGGCAGCATGGGATTAGCTGGGACCTGAGTTTGTTTAGTCATTCAACAATCACACATGAACTCGGACACGGCAGCGAGCAAGACAGACGCTGCCCCCAGCCCTCAGGGAACATCCACGAGCAAGTTAGTTCCCCCACCAGCAAGCGGACCGGGCAAAATGCTCTTTTTAAAAAATTCTGGAGGGAGCGGATGTGGCTCAAGCGCCTGGGCACCTACTTCCCGCATGGGGGGCCCTGGGTTTGCTCCTTGGTGCCTCTTTAAAAAAAATAAAAACAACAAACGAAAAAGCCAACTCAGGGGAGCCAATGGTGGCTCAGTGGTTGAGCACCGGCTTCCCACAGAAGAGGTCCTGGGTTCGAGCCCCAGCCCCGGTACTTTGAAAAGAAAACAAAATTTTTTGTCGTGGTGGTAGTAACATAGGTACAGCAGTACATCTCCCATTTTAACCGCTGGCCAGGTGTGAACGACACAATGCGGTGTCACCAGCGCCACCAACCGTCACCAGGACTTTTCCGCCACCCCAGATAGAACGGGCGGGCTGCCCTCGGGGGGCCAGGCTGTGCCGGCAGTGCGTTCGGTCACCATTTCCTGGCTCTGCTCGGGGCAGGACGAGGCGGGACCTGGACGCTGCGGCCACTGGGGAGGAGATGGAGGCGGCCAACAGCCCGCCCCTGTGGCTTCGTGGGGCCCGTGGCGATACGGCGTGCAGTCGGCGTGGCGGGGCGCAGCGGCCGCGGCGTTCACGTCAGGCCAGGCGTGGGTGGGTCCAGAGGGCCCTGGAAGAACGTGACGAGGACAGCGAGCAGATCTCCAGGCTGTGGCCCTCGCCCTGGGGACCCCTCCCGGCCGCGGCCAGCTACAGGAAGGGCTTGCCCTCCCGTCCAGCCACGGGGACCCAGCTGGAGAGCACAAGCACCTCGGAAGGGTCCAGATGGCACTTGCCTGTAGGAAGCCCACGCCAGCAGCTGCAAGGGCAGCTGGTCAAGGCTCTCGGGCCCTGTGGGACCGGGAAGGGCAGGTTTGAAGAAGGGTTTCTTGGCATCCAGGAAACGCCCGGTGTCCAGGAGAATGGCGGTCAGCCTGCGTCCCCTGCTCCGTCCCCAGCCCCTCAGAGGCTTCTGGGGGCACTGAGCTCCCTCGTACACGTGTGAGGGACCAGGGTGATTCCCACGGGTTTGTCTGACATGGGAGGGCAGAGGGCCCCAGGGCCGGGCAGAGGCCGGCGGCGTGGAGCCGGGTCTGCTCCGGGCGGGCTCGGGCAGGTGGCAGGCCTGCGCAGGGCCTCTGGAGGGCTGGGCCCGGCGAGGACAGCACCCTGACCTCAGGGTGTTGGGCCCGGCAGGCCTTGGCCGGATCACTTAGCTCGTGGGAGCCTGATAATCAAGTGGGTCAGGGCGATAAGAGCTGGGCAGGTAAGGGCACCAGGTGGTGAAGGGTAAAGGTCATGAGCACCACCTCCAGGTGCAGGCCGCCACCTCAGCTCCCTCCCGCGGCACCACGAGGCAAGGGGGGCACTCGAGGCCGGGGGCTCGTCCAGCCGGAGGTGGGAGGCCCCAGGTGGAACCTGGGGGGAGGGTGGCGGGGTTGGGGCAGTGGACTGGGAGAGCCCAGGATGTGGGGGTGGCCTGGGAGGCGGGCCCAGGCTGGACTCCCCCACCAGCAGTGGGGGGCAGGCTCCTCTGATGATGCCGGCCGTTCTCCCAGGCTCGGGCGAAGTCAGGTGAGCCCGGCAGTGAGCCCACCGGGGCCTAGCAGGTGCACGAGCACACAAGCACGCAGACACTCACACGGGAGAGGGAAACAGGCAGTGCAGCTACTGTCGAGTCCCACGGGCAGTCGTTCTGTGACACGCACAGTCATGCTCGCGATAAGGCCCCAAAGTCATCAGAGGTCATTAGTGGGGTCCCCTGGGCTCCTCTTTGGGGCTGCTTTGGGGACACTGCCTGCTTGTTCTAGAAACTGCTCTCAAGGTGGCATTTTCACAGACCAGGCTCTGCAGGGCAGGCTCCTCTCCCAGCCTCTCATTTGGGGTGGGGTCACCCCCACAGTCCCCTGGAAGGCAGCTCTTTGCCCAGCAGCTCCGGCCGACTGTGGCTTTGTTTTTAAAGATTTATTTATTTTTATTTATTTCTCTTCCCCTCCGGCCCCCCTTGTCTGCTCTCTGTGTCCATTCGCTGTGTGTTCTTCTGTGTCCCCTTGGATTCTTGTCAGCGGCACCAGGAATCTGTGTCTCTTTTTGCTGCGTCATCTTGCTGTGTCAGCTCTCTGTGTGTGCGGTGCCACTCCCGGGCAGGCTGCGCTTTCTTTCGTGCTGGTCGGCTCTCCTTAGGGGGCACACTCCTTGTGCGTGGGGCTCCCCTACGCAGGGACACCCCTGCGTGGCATAGCACTCCTTGCGCGCATCAGCACTGCACATGGGCCAGCTCCACACGGGTCAGGAGGCCCTGGGTTTGAACCGTGGACCTCCCATGTGGTAGGCAGACGCCCTATCCATTGAGCTCCCCGTCCCGTGGCTTTGTTAACCTCACAAGCACCCCTCATCTGCACCGCTTTCTCCCGGCCCCCTCGGGAGGGGCTCAGCAGGTATTCGCTGGGGCTGGCTCCTCGGACTTCCTCCAGAAACGCAGCTGGAGTTTCCGCCCCTCGCCTAGCTGGCCAGGGCATTGAGGAGGAGCCCGGGGACCAAGAAGGTGGGAGCAGGGCCGGCGCCTTGTGGGCAGGTCCCAGAACCGGGGGCCCCACTGGAAGCCACAGACCCTCCTCGGCGTCACCTCGCAGGCTGACCCCTGGCTGGGTGGCTTCCCTGCCCCGCAGGCGCGTGGGGCCCCCTGGGTCTGTCGTCGAGGCTCGCTGCTGCTGGTAAGGAGCCGGGGGCCACTCGCCCCCCCCATGAGAGGAGCAGGCTGAGCTGTGCCCACCTCAGCGTCCAGGACCGAATCAACCCCAGGCCCTGCTGTGGGTTCAAGGAGAAGGCTTCCTGGCCTCCCCTCTCAGGAGGAACTTTCTTCCAACCTGGAGAGCCTTGGCGGTGCCCCAAGCTGCTCACTGTCACGCGGGCTGGACCGCCGGCCTTATGACATACGGGTAATAGTCCTCGCCCCACTGCCCAGCCCCAAGCCTGCCTGCCCCAGTGCCCCTAGCCTCGACCTTTCCACCTCCTACAGGAGATAGCCTCTCGCTGCCCCACCCCTAAGTGTCTATCAAGGTCTTGGCTGCGAAATTCTCTTCTCTTCTGCAGAGAGACAGGCGGGGTGGGTGGTCTGGTGAGCCTGAGGCGGGGGGGGGGCCTCCTCGCCAGGCGGCTGGCTGGTTGCTTCGATGCGTGCCTTCCTTCGTTGACTCGGTGGGACCTGGCAATGCTGCTCTGCTGCGCCGTGGCCCAGGTGGGTGAGAACACATGGAAACAACCATCGTCGGTGCGGGGTGGACGGTCACTGGCACGAGGCAAGAAGGCACCCTTTCTCTGGAGGCAAGTGGGCGCCTGGCACCCCAGTGAAAGCCCTTGCGAGGCGCTCTTGGTGGCTGGGTGGGGCCCCCGGGTAGTCGGTTCTCCTTCCGCGCACGTCTGGGCCGGGCTGTGTGTCATCTTGGTGTTCCGGGCCCAGCAGGGAGGGGCGGTCACCGCAGGTCCTGCTCTAGGGGCAGGTGAAGAGGGGGGAGCACGCGGGCGGAGCCATCCGTGCAGCTACCTCACGGCTCTATCCCACCCCCAGGTGGTACCTCGGGGTGTGTTTCTTACGTGCTGGACAGGCCAGAGTCTGGCTGCTCTTGGGGCCCCGGGGCCATCGGGGGATGGGCAGGGCACTGCTGCCGTGAGCCCAAAAGGCTGGGAAACCTTGACCTGGAGTCGGAGCAGGTTTATTTCCACAGGACAGGTTGATCCTCCTGCCAGGCCTGAGCTCTGGGTGGCTAAGGCGCAGGTGTTGTAACTATCTGCCTCTTCCTTGCCTGCACCCCCGCCGCCCACCGTGGCTGGAGAGGAACACACAGCCGCGCAGCCCGAGCACTTCAAGGAGCAGAATTCTAGAAGGGTGCCTGATAGTGCTTCCTCACTCGAGCTCCCTAGTGCTCCCCTCTACCCTCCTCTATCCTGCAGTGCCCCCTGGCCCTCAGTGTGTCATTTTGTCTTGTCTTACACTGAGAAAATAGAAAATATGGGTAATAGTCCTCTCCCCACTGCCCAGCCCCAAGCCTGCCTGCCCCAGTGCCCCTAGCCTCGACCTTTCCACCTCCTACAGGAGATAGCCTCTCGCTGCCCCACCCCTAAGTGCCTTATCAAGATCTTGGCTGCGAAATTCTCTTCTCTTCTTTATCATAATTTCCCCCCTCTCTGTTGGATCCTTCTCAACAGCATCTCTAATTGCTCTTGGAGCTCCAGCTCTTTTAAATTTAAAACAAAGCAACGAAAACCTTCCCCCTGGCTACCCCTCCTCTTCCAGCAGCCGCTGCTCAAACCCTCCACTCTCCCTCACCGTGAAGGGTCTTTAGGCAGCTCTCTAGACAGGCTGCTTTCCCTCCTGCACGCCCACCCTCACTGTACACACCCAGTGGGGTTTCCATTACCCCCCCCCCAAACTGGCCTTGTCCACATCTCCATCACCTTCGCGCTGTGGCAGCCAGGGCTGACCTCTGCGTCGTCTTGCCCACCAGCCCCCTGGGGCTGAAGGGACATTGCATGGCGCTGGCCGGCGGGCTGTGCCTCCTCATTAAAATGTCCTCAACTCTCAGCTGCAGCAACAGCCGCCTCCCTGCCTCTCTCCTCACTCGCTCTGCTCCTTCGTGGTCTCCTTGCCTTTGACGGACCTCTAAACACCGTGGCGGGCACGCTGGGTGACGCTCTCCACTCCCATGGCCTCACTCCAGCTTTAAGCACCGTCTACTCGCAGACGCTTCCTGCAGCTCTGCCCGCTCCCCGCAGCAGGAGACTCACGTCTACTGCCACCTCCACCTGGATGTCTACCAGGCATTTCAGCATTAGCTTGGGTCAGGCCAGCTTTTGAGTTCCGTCCCCACCCCACGCTGGCCCTTCCCACCTTGATAGAGGGCACCAGATAAGGCTCTCGATGCTGAAGCCTGGAAGGCATTCTCGGTTCCTCTTTCTCGGAGCCACGGGAGGTTCCTTGCCAAGCCCCAGACACTCAGTCCCCAAATCCCACCCTCGTCTCCATCTTCACTGCTGCCCCTTGGCCCAAGCCATCACCACGTCTCCTCTAGACGACTGTCAGAGCCTCACAAGTCCTGTCCCCTACCCACAACAGCCCGAATGTGCTCCAAAAGTTTTCCTTCCCACGGCCTGCAAGTCCAGCCAAAGGAGGACTGCCACCTGCCTCGCTGGCCCCTTCGCTGGCCTTCATCGCTTGTTCCAGCGTGGGAGGGGGTGTGGGGGGGCTACTGCCACCCCGGGGAGTACTCCAGCTCTTCCCTCTGCTTGGGATATTCTCTCCCTGATCCTGGCTTGTCACTCAGACATCAGCTCCTTCTAGAGGCATCCTCGGATCACTCAACGGAAAGCGGACGCCCCCGCCCCACCCAGGCGCTCTCCGCTCCATGGCCCTGGCGTGCTCTGTGTAGAGCACTCCACGTTATCTGTTTCGAGTTCACCTGCTTGTTTCTCCCCCTCCCGCCCCCTATCAGGGAACTTCTCTATCACGTTCCTCGCCGTGTGCTCAGAGTCTAGAACCGTGCCTGGCATGAAGCAGGTGTCCAAGGCATGTCTGGTGGACGAATGAACAAAGGGAGACAAGGCACTAGGGGTAAACGCATAAAAGAAGCAGGCATGCCCCCCCTGCAGGGACTCACAATCTACAGTGACAACCACAGCCACTGGCCTTCATAAAACTGGGTGACAGGATCCCCGTAAACGCCAGATGGGTGCCGTGGGGCACCTGGAGGGGCCTCCTACCCAGTGTGAGCAAGTGGGGGGAGGGCGGCCAGGGAGGGCTTCCTGGGGAAGGATGAGCCGCATGGAGGGAGGTGGAGGAGAGTCCCCAGGCAGGGGCACCCCGACATACAAAGGCCCACGGCAGGGTGAGAGCCCGGAAGGAGGACTGGGGCCAGCACTTGCAAGTCATGCAGCCCCAGACGGCAGAGGGCTGCCCTGCTTCCTTCCCGGGCTGCTTGGAGGAGGGGTGGGCCTCTGACCAGGCCGCCAGCTGCATCCAGCTCATCCATTCATTCACTCATTCCTTCCTTCCTTCCACACTCATCACTGAGCTCTGACAAGGAGCCGGGGCCTGTGCTAGGAGGCAGAAATGGCAGGACCAGCCCCCTTGGCTGAAGGGACAGAGCTGACCCATGAGGGAAGGGTCCCAGCCCAAGGCCACCCTGCCCACACAGAGCAGAGGGCGCTGCGGACGCCCGGGCTCTGGCTCTGGGCGGGGCCCCTCATCTCAGCCCTGCAGGGACTTGTCTCTGAGCTGGCCTCCCTGCCAGAAGAGCCGGTATTTCTGCTCAGTCCCTATGCACGCACGTCTCCCCCAGCAGGCTCCCAGGCACACCCGCTCAGTGCAGAGCCGGGGGGAGGGGGGGACAGGAGAAGGCTCGCCTTGCTCCAGCTCCTCCTCGCTCCAGCTCCTCCTCGCTCCTGTGCTCCGTAGAAGAACCATGGAAGTTCCAGAAACCACCTGAACACCTTCACTATCACAGACTAACTGGTACAAGGGAAGATGACCTCAACTCTATGTACCTCGAGAGGCGCTGATTTGAGCAGGCTTCTGGGAAGAGGAGAACTGAGTCAGGTTTAGAAGAGAGTCATGAATTGGTGACTTCCTCTATCAGAAGAAGTGGGAAAGGGGTGCTAGACAGGTAAGTCAACAGAGGTCATAAGCCCCTGCCTCAAATCACTGTCCCTCCCTTGTGTATAATGCACCACTTTTTAAAAAATTATTCCATGTAATTTATGCAGTTTGCTCATCAGGAGATAATCGTAAGCCAGACATAGTTACCACCCACATTTTATTACTGAGCAAGAGCACTTTCCGAGATTAAACGTGATTTTTCTGCCAGAGGCCAGAGGTTCACCTTGGAGCCCCTGGGCCCTCTTCCCTAGAACAACAAATGACCTTGAACCTCCACCTCTGGGTCGAGCCTCAGAAAAGAGGTGGGGGAGGGCTGGGGGCATTCTCTAAGAGAGGAAAGAGTGAAGGGTGCACAGATTTTGGGAGAGGGCCTCAGTTTCGTTGCCAAGGCACTGAGTGTGAGGTGCCTTGGGCGCCAGGGAGAGCCATCCAGGGGTGAGTGGGTGTATGAGGGGCGCTTTGCCTTGCCGTGCCCAGGCCCCCACTGCTGTGCCCTCGTGCTGAAATGGCTCACCAAGGGGCTTCCACGCAGGGGACAGTGGGCCCAAGGCCCTGAGCGGAGGCTGGCGGGGGGGAGCTGGACATAAGGGTATCTGTCTAGATTTGGCCCCTGCCATGTTAGAGCTGAGGTCAGCCCCAGCCCAGGATGCCCTCAGCCTGGCTTGAGCACCTTGAGACCAGGACGTGTCACCTCCCTGGTGCCTCGGCTGCCACCTCTAACCCTGTGGTGCTGTGGTAGCTGGTCTCCAAATGGCCCCAGTGCACCTGCCTCCTACCTGCTGGCCGGTGACACTCACTAATCATCAGAAGGCTCAGAAAGGACAGCGTGCCGGTCCCGGGTCTAGCTTGTAGCCCACTTCCTTTCCCTCAGAATGTTCACTTTTGAGAGCCCTGAGTCACCCCAAGGGGTGTCTCGCTTCCCTGCTGAAGAGACCGCATGGAAAGGGGTCCCAGCTCCTTAAGCCTGCTAGAATCAACTACCCCAAACTGAGTGGCTTAAAACAAGAGGTTTACTGTTTCGAAGTTCTGAGTGCCTAAAGTCCAAACTCAGGGTGATGCAGGGCCGTGCTTCCCCTTAAGTCTGTAGGGCAGAATCTGTCCCATGCCTCTCTCCTGGTTTTTGACAATGACTTTTTTTTTCTAGGAGGTACTGGGGATTGAACTCGGGACCTCATACATGGGAAGCAGGGGGGCTCAACCACTGAGCTGCACCAGCTTTTGGCCATATCTTAACTAAGAGCCTTGCGGTGGTTTGAGACTGTCTGCACCCCAGAAAATCACGTTCTTTCTTTTTTTTAAGATTTATTTATTTCTCTCCCCTCCCCCCCACCCAGTTGTCTGTTCTCTGTGTCTATTTGCTGCATCTTGTTTCTTTGTCCGCTTCTGTTGTTGTCAGTGGCACGGGAATCTGTGTTTCTTTTTGTTGCGTCATCTTGTTGTGTCAGCTCTCCGTGTGTGCGGCACCATTCCTGGGCAGGCTGCACTTTCTTTCGCGCTGGGCATCTCTCCTTACGGGGCGCACTCCTTGCGCGTGGGGCTCCCCTACGCGGGGGACACCCCTGCGTAGTGTGGCACTCCTTGCGCACATCAGCACTGCGCATGGCCAGCTCCACACGGTCATGGAGGCCCGGGGTTTGAACCGCGGACCTCCCATGTGGTAGACGGACGCCCTAACCACTGGGCCAAGTCCGTTTCCCAGAAAATCACATTCTTAAAGCAGGTCCATTCCTGTGGGTGTGAACCTATCATGGGTGGGGCTTTTGATTAGATTACTTCACTTAAGGACCTTTCGATTAGATTACTTCAATTAAGGCATGACTCGGTGTGGGCCTTAATCCTCTTACTGGAGACCTTTATAAACAGGATGAATATAAATATAAAAAAGGAGGAGAAAAAAGCCCCCAAAGCCAGAAGCCTAAAGCAACAAAACCCAGAAGAGAAAGGAGAGACCAGCAGACACTGCCATGTGTCCTGCCGTGTGCCAGAGGAGTGCAGGATTGTCAGCAGTCAGGCTTCAAGGAGGAAGCATGGCCTGATGATGCCTTGATCTGGACGTTTTCATGACTTCAGAATTGCAAGCTTGCTATTTAAGAAATCCCCACTGTAAAAGCCAACGCATTTCTGGTTGATTGCATTTCAGCAGGCTAACCAAGTAAAACAAGCATAGTCAAAGATCCTATTTCCAAATAGCATCACATTCATGAGACTGGGGGCGTCTCAGTTTGCCAGAGCTGCTATGACAAATTTGCCACACAATGGGCTGGCTTCAACAACAAGCATTTATCGGCTCACCGTTTCAGAGATTAGAAGTCCAAAATCAAGGTTTTGACAAGGCTATGCTTTTCCCCCAAAGTCTGTAACATTTGGTTGGTGGCTGGCCACAATCCTTGGGGTCCTTGGCTTGCAGCTCTGCCCCCCATCCCGTGGCTCGCTCTCTCTCCTTATGTCTGCTCTTCCATTTTCCGCTGACTTCCTGCTTCAGGTTTCCCCCTTTGGCTTTCTCTCACCTCTGGCTTCCAATTTTTTCCCTTTAGAAGGATGTCTAATAATATGGATTAAGGCCCACCTTCATCTGGTCGACCACACTTGAACTAACAGGAACATCTTCCAAAAGTCCTATTTCTAAAAAATCCACACCCACAGGAACATGGATTAAGATTGAGACCAGGTCCTTTGAGGGGGTACATAATCCAACCTACCATGGACAGAGCTTGTACATGCCTTTTGGGGGGACAAAATCTGATCCATAACAATCCTCTGGCCTCCCAAAATCCATGTCCTTCCTATGTGCAAAATATGTTCATCCCATTCTAACATCTCCCAAAGTCTTAAGTTATTCAGCATCACCTCTAAGTCCACAATCTTATCTTATGACTCATCTAAATTACGTGTGAACATGACCCTCAGTATGACCCACTGTGGGACAGAATTCTTCTGTGGACCTGGGAAACTATAAGACAAGTTATCTGCTTCTGAACTACAATGATGGGAGAGGCATAGGATAGACATTCACATTCCAGAAGAGAGAAATTGGAAGGAAAAAAAAGATGGTTCAGGTCCTGAACTCCAAAATCCAGCCAGATGAATTCCATTAGATTTCAAGGCATTAGAATAATCCTCCCTTCTCTGGCTCATTTACCAAGTGTTTTAGTTTGCTAAAGGCTACCAAGGGGGAAGTGGATTGGCTCAACAGATCAAGTGTTCACCTACCACATGGGAGGTCCAGGTTCAAACCCAAGGCCTCCTGACCCATGTGATGAGCTGGCCCATGCGCAGTGCTGACATGCGTAAGGACTGCCCTGCCGTGCAGGGGTGTCCCCCGCGTAGGGGAACTCAATGTGCAAGGAGTGCACCCCGTAAGGAGAGCCGCCCAGTGCGAAAAAAAGTCCAGCCTGCCCAGGAATGGCGCCGCACACACGGAGAGCTGACGCAGCAAGATGACACAACAAAAAAAAGAGGCACAGATTCCCAGTGCTGCTGACGAGAATACAAGCGGACACAGGTGAACACACATTGAATGGACACAGAGAGCAAGCTGACACAGTGAGATGACGCCATGAGAAGACATAGTGAGAGATACAAGCAGCGAGCAGCGGTAGCTCAAGCAATTGTGCACCTCCTTCCCGCATGGAGGTCTTGGGTTTGGTTCCCAGTGCCTCCTGAAAAGTAGGCGAACAGACACAGAGAGCACACAATGAACAGTCGCAGAGAGCAGACAGCGAGTGCAAACAATGAGGGGGGTGGAGGAATAAATAAATCTTTAAAAAATAAAGACTACCAAGGCAATGTACCATAAATGAGTTGGCTTTTAAAATGGGGATTTATTAACTTAGAAACTTATAATTCTGAGGCCATGAAAGTGTCCAAATCGAGGTATCAGCAGGAGATGCTTTCTCTCCAAGCTTCAGCTGTGGGCGGTCAGCATGTGGCAGCACAAGCTTGTCTCTCCCTTCTCCTCCAGGCCTCGTTGCTTTCAGCCTCTGGCTTCAGGGACTCCTCTCCACTTCTGGGTTCCATTGATTCCAGCTTCTGGCCCCCCGGGAACTTCTAGCTCAGCTTCTGGGTGTTTCTCTCTGTTTCTGTGGCCTCCTCTCTCCTGTTTATATGAAGGACTCCAGCAAGAGGACCAAGACCCAGGCTCTGCCTTCCGGAAGCAATCCAACCAAAGACCCTCAACTGAATCCAACTCAATAGACCAATTTAAAACATAATTTTCTGGGATCCACAAAAGACTCAAAATACCAGACCAAGTGATCCAAAAGACTGCTAGTTTTGAGAATGTCCTGCAACAGGCCAAACTCTGCTGTGCAAGCTGTTCTGCCACTTAGGCCATGCGGCCCAGGAGATCTGTTGGTGTTGGAAGTGCCAGTGACACAGAGAGATGCTATCTGGAGCTGTTGGCAGACCCCTCAAAGCACAGCATAGACCCTTAGGATTTAGGAGAAAGCCCTGCCATCCTCTGCAGATAACTACTCTCCTCCTGAAAACCAACTTTTGACCTATACTGCGTTTTACTAGAGACCGCACATTTAACCGTGGGCCACTGAGTTACCGCGAGAACTGAGTTGCCTCTCATACGCGGGGTGTTATGGGACCCACCAAGCCATAAAGTTGGGCATGCACAGCAGCACTCCATCGTAAAGTGGAAGTGGGACATACGAGATAGGGCTTGAGCAGGCCCTGAAGGCACAAGAAAGTTACATGAGGAAGTGGCCCAAGTGCCCACGGTCACCACCCCTGCAACATTACCTTCTTTTTCCCAGCCCACAGTTACGGCTTCTTGGGGCGTTCCTTATGTTCACGTAACTGAGGAAGAGAAAACCGGAGCCTGGTTTACAGACAGTTCTGAGTGATAAGCAGGTACCACCTGAAAGTGGACAGCTGCAGCACTGCAGCCCCTTCCGGGACATCCCTGAAGGACAGTGGCGAGGGAAGCTCTCCCAGTGGGCAGAATTTTGACCAGTGCACCTGGTTGTTCATTTTGCTTGGAAGGAGAAATGGCTAAATGTGTGATTGCAAATGGAATAATTGGCTGTGGCCAGTGGTTTGGCTGGATATTCAGGGATTTGGAAGGAACACAATTGGAAAATTGGCAACAAGAAGGTCTGGGGAAGAGGTATGTGGAGAGACCTTTCTGAAAGGACAAAAAACAAGGATATCTGTGTCCCATGTGAAAGCTCACTAGAGGGTGACTTCAGCAGGGAAGAGCTTTAATAATCAAGAGGATAGGATGACCCTTTCGGTGAACCGTCAGCCTCTTTCCCCTGGCATTGCCCAATGGGCTCATGAACAAAGTGGCCATGGTAGCAGGGATGGGGGTTACGTGGGGGCTCAGCAACATGGACTTTCCTTCACCAAGTCCAACCTGGCTACAGCCACCGCTCCTCGTGCCTCTGAATCAACAGGCAAAGAAGGTGCGGCAGTGTGATATGCAAAAATAGATATTGGATTATGTTTGTAATCTGGTCTGTACCTGGGTGTGATTAAGTTATGATTAGGGCTTTGATTGGGCCACATCATTAGAGTGTTGAGTCTCCACCCCTTGGTGGGTGAGGACTCACAGATAAAAGACATGGAAAAAGACCAAGTTGGAGGGGTTTTTGATGTTGGAGTTTTGGTGTTGGAATTTGATGCCGAAGCCTTAAGCTGGAGCCCTGGGAAGTAAGCTCCCAGAGGAAAGAGAAACCAGCCCCAGGAAGAGAGGAACCCTGAGCCCAGGAAAAAGCAAGTGCTGGGAAGAGGGGAACCCTGAACCCAGAGAGAAGCAAGACCCTGGAAGGGAGGAACCCAGGAAGCCTGAACCCTCGCAGATGTCGGCAGGCATCTTGCTCCAACACGTGGAAATAGACTTTGGTGAGGGAAGTAACTTATGCTTATGGCCTCGTATCTGTAAGCTCCTACCCCAAATAAATACCGTTTATAACAGCCAGCAGATTTCTGGTGTTTTGCATTAGCACCCCTTTGGCTGACTAATACAGAAAGGAATTGCTCTCCTGGCCATCGTGATTGGTCCTGATTATCAAGGGGAACGGGACTGGCACTACACAATGGAGGTAAAGAAGACTGCCTGTAATACAGGAGATCCCTTAGGGCGTCTCTTTTTTTTTTTTTAAGATTTATTTTTTATTTATTTCTCTCCCATTCCCCCCCCCCACACACACACACACAGTTGTCTGCTTTCTATATCCACTCACTGTGTGTTCCTCTGTGACTGCTTCTATCCTTATCTGCGGCACTGGGAATCTGTGTTTCTTTTTGTTGCGTCATCTTGTTCCATCAGCTCTCCGTGTGTGCGGTGCCATTCCTGGGCAGGCTGAGCTTTCTTTCACGCTGGGCGGCTCTCCTTACAGGGTGCACTCCTTGCGCGTGGGGCTCCCCTACGCGGGGACACCCCTGTGTGGCAGGGCACTCCTTGCGCGCATCAGCACTGTGCATGGGCCAGCTCCACACGGGTCCAGGAGGCCCGGGGTTTGAACCGTGGACCTCCCATGTGGTAGACGGACGCCCTAACCACTGGGCCAAGTCTGCTTCCCAGGGCGTCTCTGAATACCACCATGCCCTGTGATTAAAGTCAATAGAAAACTGCAGCTATCCAATTAGTAGGCAGGACTACCAATGGCCAAGAGCCTTCAAGAATGAGAGTTTGGGTCACCTCAGTTGGCAAAAAAACACAGCCACCTGAGTTCCCTGCTGAGGGCAAAGGAAATATGGAATGGATAATGAAAGAAGGTAGTGATACATACCAGCTCTGACCATGTGATCAGTTGCAGAAATAAGGACTGTAATTTTTTTATTTCCTCCATATTTTTTATGAATATGCGTGTTTGTACGTATATCTATATATGTGTATATATGGATATATACATATATATCTTTGTTTTCCTCCCTCTTATCCTTATTATACAACATAAGTTGTATTAACTTTACATCATAATTTTTAAGTTACAGATTATCAAGGGAATTGAACATCATGGAAAAACCACTCACCCTCCTCTGGGAAAGGATTAGTGAGTTGTTTTGGTTTTTTGTTAAAGATTTATTTTATTTATTTCTCTCCCTTTCCCACCCACCCACACCATTGTCTGCTCTCTTGTGTCCATTCGCTGTGTCTTCTTCTGTGTCCGCTTGCATTCTTAGTGGCACGGGAAATCTGTGTCTCTTTTTGTTGCGTCCTCTTGGTACATCAGCTCTCTGTGTGTGGGGCGCCGCTCCTGGGCGGGCTGCACTTTATTTGCGCAGGGCGACTCTCCTTGTGGGGCGCAATCCTTGCGCATGGGGCTCCCCTATGTGGGGAACACCCCTGCATGGCATGGCACTCCTTGCACGTGGCAGCACCGCATGGGCCAGAAGGCCCTGGGTTACCGGACCTCCCATGTGGTAGGCAGATGCTCTATCAGTTGCGCCACATCCGCTTCCCAAGGATTAGCGAGTTTTTGGTTGTACACAGGATAGTTGTATCATGTTAAGTGAAAGTATGACTTTGTTATTTGTGTGTGTGTGTGTTTTGTGTGTTTTTTTTTTTGAGTTTAAGTATAGTTTAAGGAGTTGTGTATGGGTGCCAAGTTGACAAAGGGTGAACTGTTTATTTGTCCTTAATTCACTATTAATTCAAAGTGTGATGGTTCATTTTTTATGCCAGCTTAGCTAGGCTATGGTGCCCAATTGTTGGGGTCAAATACTGGCCTAGATGTTGCTGTCCCAATTCATAGATGAGATTAGCACCCACAGTCAGTTGGCTTTAAGTAAAGGAGATTGCCCTCCATCATGTGGGTGGCCCTGATCCGGGTAGGTGGAGGATTAAAATGCAAAGGCTGGGGCCACAGGAGGAATTGGGCTCCAAGTCTATACCCTCCCCTTCTCCCTGAGTTTCTGGGCTGCTCTTTCCCCTAAGAAATTAGGGTCCAAGACATGAACATTACTCTTGTTGGAATTTCCTGTCTCCAGCTGCCCTGCAAATTCAGACTTGCCGGCCCCCGCACTCACATGAGCCGGTTCCTTATAATAAATCTCTTTGGAGAAGGCTGACTCATACAAGAGGTCGCGTGGAGAGAGAGGCCCAGCTGACTCAGCATTTCGGCTGAGCCTCCAGTTGGCACAGCTCCAGCCCTCATCTGAATGCCCCCGCCCCCAAGCCAGAGCAGAAGCTCCGCTCGGCTGCACCCAGTCAGCCCACAAAACCGTGGTCAGTAATAAAATGGTGGTTGTTCTAAAGCCACTAAGTGTTGGAGTGGTCATGGATAGTTGTTGGAGAGGTTGCCTGGTATCCCTGAGTTCTGAGCTACCTTCCTTCCAGGCCCAAGACCTGGCATGGTCAAGTCAGAGCTTAGTTCCTGTCCAAGTTAGCCATTCAGCTCATGACCTCTCCAAGCAGACAGGCCAGTTTTTAAGGCAAGGACAGGAAGGGTGCACACAGCCTGGAAGAGCCCATTCAGGAGCTTCTAGATGACATGGAAAACCCAGTTCCCACGGGGCCAGGGGGCTGCTACCCAGCTCCGTCCCTGAGAGCTGGCCCAGAGAAGCAGACGGCTAGTGGCATTCGCACTCCCTCCCAGGGCTCTGGGACGAAAACCTGGGGCTATGGCAGGACGGGTAAGCCACCTTCCAGCCCGGCTCTCGCTCACGGGGGAGGTGGGTGAATTGAGCCTAGAGCTGCCGACTTGCCCAGCCTAGCTTCCCCCTGCTTTTCCCACCTCGTTGTACATATTCTCTCTGCTGCAGCCTCAGGCTTCACCGGGGCTGGACAAGCCGTGCTCTTTGCTGCCTCCTGTCCCTTGGCAGGATTTAGCACCCCTCCTCCACCTGCAATCTCTTCTCTGCATTCACCACCCTTTCTTTCTCCCTCCGTATTTGCGTTCACAGGGTTATTGTTATATGCAGTCTTTATTCACCAAGATGCTTCGTGTGGGACTCATGTCCTATTATTAGACTATGAGCTTCTAGAGCATAAGGTTTTATTTTTCAGGAGCAGAGCTAGCTCAGTGGTTGAGCACCTGCCTCCCACGTACAAAGTCTCGGGTTCAATCCTCAGTATCTCTTAAAAAGTTTTTTTTAAAACAACTTAATTTTTCCCTCTAAAACATTCATTCACTCCTTCGACAATCTCTTGAGAACCTCCTACAAGCAGGGGCCTGTGTTAGGTGCAGAGGACATAAAGCTGAAAAATACTCTTCCTACCCTGGAGAAGCATTTAGTCTAGTTGGACAGACAAGCATGGAAATAGGCAATCATTACACAATAATAAAACCACGGGAATGGAGGCACATACGCAGTGCAGCGGCCGCACAGAGAGGCTAAGTTAGCCTTGGGGGAGGAGCATACGGATGGCTAAAAGAGCTGGTGGTGATTATATGCCAGGCTCTGCTCTAAGCATCTTATTTATTCATGTATTTATGTTTTCATGATTCCAACATGCTTTAAAAGAGTCAATTATTTTTATTTTTGAATGGGTAGATATAGACAAATTGTACAAAATGCGACAGTTATTCCTGCTGCACTATGAGCCTTCCCAGAGGAGCAGGCCCTGCCCCATATTTTGTGTATCCTTCCAGAGAGACATTTTATGCATCATACAAGATGTGCACCTATGCACACACACACACACACTTTTTACATAAATGATTGCATAATAGCCTGCGTCTTGGGTTTTTCCTTTCCTTTTTCATTAGAGAAGTTGTAGGTTTACAGAAAAATCATGCATAAAATACAGAGTTCCCATATATCCCACCCCCATTATTAACATCTTGCCTTAGTGTGGTACTTTTGTTACAATTCCTGAAAGCACATTTTTATAATTTTACTGTGAACTGTAGTCCATCTTTTACAATAGGGTTCACTGTGTGGTACAGCCCTGTGTTGTTTACTTTTATTCTAGTAACATACACAATTTAAAATTTCTCCTTTTAACAACATTCACCTTTTCATTTAACATACTTTTTTCTTTTTGTATTTTGTTATCATTTAACATACTTTAGGCCTGCTCCATATCACTCTAGCCCTGCCTTCTTGGTTGATGACTACGTAGGGTTCCATCAAATGAATGTACTAGCATTTGCTTAACCAATCTATTAATGAATAGTGATTTTTTCCATTTGTTCACTCATACAAAGAATGGTATGGTGAATTGTCTTGTACACAGATTATTTTTAACGTGTGTCATGTATTTAGAGGACACATTCACACAGGCAGAATTGTTAGGTCAAGAGTAGGTGCACTTCAACTTTTAACCTTCCTACATCTAACATTAGTTCTTAAAAACACATCACTAAACTTCATGGTGCTCTCCCTCTAATTCACCAGTAGGGTGTCCTTTTTAAAAAAAAAATTTTTTTCTTTTTCTGTTTTTAAAAATTTTCTTTCTTTTTCTCCTTTTTTCTAGTATGCAATTTAGCCGCAGCTGAAAGAGCTTGTCGGGTCAAGGGGGAGGAGGAAGACAAAGACAGAAACTGATTTCCAAATGCTTCTTTCTCCACTCCCACCCAACCCCCACCCTTTCTTGCTCCCAATTCCAGTGAATTTGCCAAGCAGAGCCTGGGGTTGGGGGTACTTAGGGAGGCCAGGTGGTGTCTGGAGAGGGTGACGTGGCACACAAGTGGGTAGGGGAGCGAAGGCTCTTAGAGCAGAAGAAAACTGGAGCCAGAAGAGACGTGACTAAATAAATCTGTCCCCAAGACTTCCTGTGGGTAATTGGGAGGTGAGACATATTGGGGTCTCCACTTGATGTGTAACAGGGACTCAGGTCGATTCATTTAAAAATCACAGAAAAGGGCAACCTATAGTCCTGGGGAATCTGGAGGCCTCCGGACAACTCAAATATGAATTGGTTCCACAAGTTGTCCACAAGGTGCTGGGTGTGGACGTATGTGGACGTGCTGGGGTTCGAAGGGTTAATGAGCGTCGCTGTGGCTGGGACGCCTTTCCCCATTGCCCTCTGCCTGTGAGTCTTCCTGGGGGGCGGGGAGGTCAGGTGTCAGGGATCTTCATTGCACGCGACACAAAAAAGTAAGTTATTAAAATAGCTAAGCCCCCTCTTGATCTAGAGGTGGAGTGGACATCACCATCCCAGGGTCCACAGGATGGAGGAATAAAATATGGATTAGAGTGCACTTACTGATATTCTACTATAGAACTATTGTGACTAGTAATAGAAGAAATTGTAGCATTGATGTGAAGAAAGTGGCCATGGTAGCTGCTGATGGGAGAGGGAAGAAGAGATGTGATGTGGGGGTATTTTCAGGATTTGGAGTTGTCCTGAATGATATTGCAGGGTCAGATGCTGGACTTTATATATCCTGCCAGAACCCACTGAATGGATGAGGGGAAGAGTGTGAACTACAGGGTAAACTATTATCCACGTGGTGCAGCAATGCTCCCAAATGTGCTCACCGAGTGCGATGAGTGTGCCACAATGATAGGGGAGGTTGTTGGTGTGGGAGGAGTGGGGTGGGGGGCGGGGGGTATTTCAGAACCTCTTATATTTTTTAATGTAACATTTTTTGTGTGATGTATATATCTTCAAAAAATACAATTTACAAAAATGATGGGGTGGGGGGGTAGGGAGTGGGGTATATGGGAACCTCTTATGTTTTTTATGTTTTTTTATATTTTTTAATATTTTTTAATATAACGTTCTTCGTGATCTATTAACTTTCATTTTAAAAAGTATTTAAAAAATAAAACATGGGAAATAATTAAAAAAAGATACCGTGAAGCTCTTCCACCTCGCTGGGGAGGGACTCCTAAGAGGGACATTTCCCAGGATAGGAGTTGAGTGCAGAAGACGCAGGGAGGCCACCAGCACCCAGGCGGTCAGGGTGAGGACACAGCGGTCTGGCAGCCCCGGGAGAGCAGAAGCGTGGGAGCTGGGCCCCTGCGGGCTCGGCTCCCACCCTCCGGCCGCCCGGTGGCCGCCACCTGGGCCTCCGGGTGCAGCGGTCCCGCTGCGTTCCACGACCCCACCCCTCACCTGAGCGCTCAGTGCCCCGGAGGCTCCTCCCCAGTCCTGACCGAGGGACCGTCACGTCCGGAGCGGCCGGTGGCGGCGGGGCAGCTCGGGGGAAGGCTTCCTGGACGCCGCGGAGGATTTGGCGTCCCTGGGCAGAGCCGCGAGACACCTGGCGGAGCGGGTCCCAGGCAGGAGGTGGCCTGAGCGGCCGGGGGGCAGCCGCGGGCCCAGCCGGGGGGCATTTCGGGGCCAGGAGGCCGACCAAGCTCGGCGCCCCAGGCCTCTGTCCTTGCGGGGCGGCTGGCCTGCGGGACCGGGGAGCGCGGGAGGTGCCGCAAAGGAGAATGAGCCTCCGAGACTGGGGGGGACTTGGGCGGGAGGGGGTGCCACCTTCTAGGAAGTCAAAATGTTCCAGGACTCCCACGGGAACCTGCAGAAAACGGGGCGCGGCGGGCTCGGGGGTGTCCCCGGCTCCGAGGCGGGTCCTGGGAGCGCGGGGGTGGGGAGAGCCGGCTCCGCCCTCGGCGCCCGCCTCTGCCTGGTAACCGCGGCCGCACAGCAGGCGGAGGCGCGGGAGGCGGCGGGGCGCGGCGGGGCGCGGGAGGCGGCGGGGGCGGCGGGGGCGGCGGGGCGCGGCGGGGGCGGCGGGGGCGGCGGGGGCGGCGGGGGAGGCGGCTGAGCGCACTCGCTGCTCCGTCCCGCCCGGGTCGTAAAGCCGCGGCGCTGAGCCAGTGGCCCCGGGCTGAGGCTCCGGGTTTCGCTGGGGTCACGGGCAGGAAAGCGCAGGCGGACCTGGTTTCGCCGGAGCCGCCCCGGCTGCCTCTCCCGGGCTCACCGCCACCCGCCTCTGGGCCGCCCTGTCCCGGGGGCCGAGGAGCGCGGCAAGAGGGGAGCGCCTGGAGAAGCCCCTTCCCGGGGAAGGTCGAGAGGGGTCCGGGTGCACCGAGGGGGCGGCCTCGCGCTCCGGGCCCCCTCCAGGCACTGCTTCTTCCGTGAAGACCTAGAACCAAATCTGGCAGCGCCTTACAGTCCTCTTGTCCAGCCGCATCGTTTTACGGACGGGGAAACTGAGGCCAGACCGGGGGGTGGGGGTGGGGGGGGAGGAAACAAGCCCACCGCAGGCCAGGGCGTCTCCCTGCGCTCTGGCTCTGGGCCCTCGACGTATTGTGGAAAAGCAGGGGAAGGAGCAGGAACTCCAGGAGAAGCAGCTGTCCCCGCCCTGCCTCGGGGAGTCCCCAGCCCCCTCCCAGAGGTCTTGCTCCCAGACTCCCTGCAGGTCCGCTCCCCCTCCTCGGCCTGGGACAGGGGGCCCCCAGATCTGCCTGGGGCCTTTCTCTGTGCTCCAGAGAGCACCCTGGTCCCTCCATAGCTGCCCCCCCCAACCACCACCAATGCTCCTTAGACACCCAGTGCCTTGGGCAGGTGCCTCCCTCCCCCTCAGGGGACAGAAGAGCTCCCCCTCCCTTCAGGCCATTTGGGGAGACAGCCCCAAACCGCTATGCAGTGACCCCCAGGCACTCTGGGCAGGGCCCTTACCAACTGCTTCCCCAGCCAGGAAGTCTCGTGGCCTTTGACCGCATGGGGTCCCAGGAGAAGCCCACCTCCCCCCCCCCCCAGAAGCAGCCTGGGGAGGGGGAGGCTTTAGCGGCAGAATGGTCCCCACTTGTCACCTAATTGCTTTTTGTGACTTTGAGCAAGTTACCTGAGCTTGATGAGTGGGTTTTCTCAGCCTGAGTGGGACCAGTACCCTTCCCTGGAGTGGTTTTAGTGAAGACAGATGCTAGCACACAGTAGGCTCGCAAACCAGGGACGCTCTTGTTAACTGGGGCTGGAAGCTCTCTTCCGACCCCAGCCCTCAGGTTCCAGCTCTGCCCTGCTCTGCGGTCCCACGACTGAGTCCTGCCGCCGAATCCCGCAGCCGAGCCCTGTGGCCGTGGCTGCTGCCTGCCGTGGGGGCAGGCTTTGGGCAGTGCCCACTCTGGGCAGTGTGGGGGAGGGTGGAAAGGGCCCCTAGGTGTGATGCACACCCCTCCCTCCCTCTGCTCTCTTCATAATCTCCAAGAGTTGGGAAGAAAACCATTCATCGACTGGCAAATGGATAACCGATGGCACGTCCAAACGATGCAGGAAAAAAGAACAGTCCGTGAACGCAGTCGGCAGCTTGGCTGACTCTCAAAATCATCGTGCTAAACTCTAGCCGCCGAGCGGAGCAGACAGACACGGGGCCCACGTGCTCCAGGACTCCGTGTGTGTGAACTCTGGGAAGGCAGAGCTGGAGCCGCAGGGGGCAGTTCAGCGGTTGCCCGAGGTCGGAAGTGGGTGTTGGGGGTTATTTGCAAGGGGCATGAATGAATTTTATGGGGTGATGAAAATATTCACTATCTGATTTGGTGGGGGGTATTTGATGATTTCCAGTCGGCAGAACTTATCAAACTATGCATTAAAGTGGATGAGTTTGACTACCCGGAAATTACTCTTGAGTGCAGTGGGGTGGGAGGGAGCTCTTCCGGTTGGGGAAATACGGTCAGGGAAGCAACACAGAACCTTGGCCGGCAGGCACGCTTTCTCACCCCGGGAACTCTTCAAGCGCCCAGGGCTTCAAAGAAATAAGCGATGGAGTGAGAATTTGAAGAACTCCTGTACCAGAGCATCCTAAAACAGTGGGCCTTCAAGAGGCCCTACAGGTGGACGTGCTCGAGCCTTGCTGTGTTTTTCCAGCGCTGCCTGCCCGGGTCCCGCGGCTTTGATCCCTCCCCTGTGCTCTCTATCGGGAGAAGTCTCATCCATCTTCCTGAAGAACAAAGTCATACCCTCGGGAAGCAGATTTGGCTCAACGGATAGAGCGTCTGCCTACCACATGGGAGGTCCAGGGTTCAAACCCAGGGCCTCCTGACTGGTGTGGTGAGCTGGCCCACGTGCAGTGCTGATGCGTGCAAGGAGTGCCGTGCCACGCAGGGGTGTCCCCGCATAGGGGAGCCCCGCGCACAAGGAGCGTGCCCCGTATGGAGAGCCGCCCAGCGCGAAAGAAAGCGCAGCCTGCCCAGGAGTGGCACCACGCACACGGAGAGCCGATGCAGCGAGATGATGCAACCAAGAGACACAGATTCCTGGTGCCCCTGACAAAGAACACAAGTAGACCCAGAAGAACACACAGCGAATGGACACAGAGAGCAGACGATGGGGGAAAGGGGGGGAGAGAAATAAAACATAAAATATAAGTCATACCTCCCACAGGATGACAGCAGGGTGGGTGCCTGCCCTCCCCCACTTTCCCTGAGGGCGGGAGCCCATCCTGGCTGCAGCTCCCTCTCCTTCCTCGGCCTTCCCCCTCCGAAGCCCAGGAGGTAGGCGTGAGAGCCAGTGGCATTCTAGAAGAAATGCGTATTTTCATCATTTTGTTCAGTCTCCTGGTATCACGCAAGAGAGACACCAGCTCGTTCTCGCCTAAGCCCAGGGGGAGTGAGGGGCCCCGTGGAGGGGAGTCCAGGGCTCCGCGGCTGGGTGTGGCCACAGCAGGACTCAGGCCTGTCCCGCTCCAGGGCCCCCGCCGGGCCCCTTCCCCCCCACGCCCCTGCCTCCCCCTCTCCCTTCTCCCCTGCCCCTCCTCTCTCTCGCCTTTTCCCTTGTGTCCCTACTTCCCTCCTCCGTCCCTAAGCACCCCACAGTACCTCCTACACCCCGCCCTCCTCCCGCAGCAGAAAACAAGCCGCAGGGGTGGATGGCAACGCCCTGGGCCGCGCCTGTCGCAGGCCTCGGAAGCTGGTTTCTCTGTCTTTCCCTCCTGCGCTCAGGACAGGATCCCTGCGGCCTGCTTGCCCGCCACCCCAGCAGGGCAGGCACGCCTGGCTGGGGTGAGGTCAGAGGGGCCGGTGCCCAGAGACCAGGGTCAGAGTTGGGTCAAGACCGGGCAGGGGTGCAGGGGGGGGGAGGGGAGGGGTGCCCTTGGCTCCGCTGACTCCCTCCTGCCGGGTGGGGCCTGCGGGGTCTGCCGGAAGGGGATGTCCCCCCAGCAGGTGCCAGGCTGGGGGGGGGGAGGGGGCTGGGGTTCTGGACAGGCTCAGCCAATTAGGACCCGGGCGTCCTCTGCCCCCGGCCCTGGGCGCAGATCAAAGGGGGCCGGCCCTGGGCGGAGGGGGCTCGAGGCCATAAATCTGAGAGCAGCCGGCCCTGCAGCTAACGAGCTCCCCGGCTCAGGCCGGGGTGGGGGTGGATCCGGGGTCTCGATTCAGTCAAGGGTGGGGGGCCCTGGGCCCAGGGTGCACGCCCCACGGCACCCAGCTTGTGCCTGGTGCCCCCCTGGCAGGGCAAGCCCGGGGTCCCGGGGCGCGAAGGAGGACATCAGGGGCCCCCCCTCTTCCCGCCAGCTCCTCCCCTCCGGCCCGACAGGCTGCTCCAAGTGCTCATTATTGGGCCCCACAGGAATTTTAACTGCTAACGTCTGGGCTCTGGAGCCTCCGGAAGGGCAGATGTCTTCACCTACTTCAAGTCCCTTCGCACAGAGGGCTTTTTCCACTTTACTTCGAGGTGACCTCTGCCCTGCGTTCCCATTCCCGTCGATTCCAGGGAGTTGGGTGTCCTCTCATAGCCTCCCCAGGCCGCCCCCGCCCGCCCCCGCTGGGAGCGGGGCTGGGAGCGGGGCTGGGAGCTCCCCTGGCCTCTGCTTCCCCCAGCCCTCCCTCCTTTCCCAAGAGCCAAAGGTGGCCCCGCGCCCTGGAGCAGCCCCCCGGCTCGGCCACCCCCAGGAAGCCGGGTGGCAGCCCACCACCCCACCACCAGACCCTTCAGCAGGCAGCCCAGGACCCCCGGCTGAGCCCCTGCTACATGTCGAGGTCGTGGCACCTCCCTGCCCGCGCCCAGCCTCAGAGGAGGGGGTTCCTGCTGACGGCTTGACCTCCTGTTTGGAATTCCTTCATCGGGGAGCCCACCTTTGGGGGCTGGAAGAGTCTGGGGACCCCCAGAGAAGTTCTTCTGAAAACAAACACGCGAGAGAGGGCCCAAGGAGAAAGTCTACCCAGCACCCACACTGCGGCTGGGAGGAAAGCCGCCTGGGCTGGCCACCCCTGGGGGAAGAGACCCAGGACGTCCTGGGTTTGGGAAGAGGGCGACGCAGGCCAGCTCTGGTTTCTTCCTGGCTGCCGCCCGCAGCCTCCTGACTCATCTCCACGGGCTCGCTCCCTCCTGCACACCTGCCCCTCCTCCGGCCAGCGCAGGGGACTGTCTGAAAGCCAAGCCGACCGTGTCACCCCCTGCGCCGGGCACCGGCCCCTTCAGCAAATCCCCCTAGTTGAGCGGTGCTATCTGGAGGGCCCTGCTCGGCTCTCGGGGACACCTCGGCGGGCCCCTCCGGGCTCATCTCCCTCGGCCCAGGGCATAGCCACAACACCCCACTTCTGCCTAACTCACCCCAAGTCGCCCTTCCTTGGAGGTCCAGCTGGAGCGCTGGCTGCCCTCAGGAAGCCCTCGCCAGAGGTCTGCTCCTCTCTGCTCTCGTCCAGTGTCAGGGCTGCAGCACGGGCTCCCCATGTCACCGTGGTTTGCCCTTGCCCGGCGTGGGCTGCAGCAGGGGCTCCCCGTGTCACCGCGGTGTGCCCTTACCCGGCATGGGCTGCAGTGCGGGCTCCCCATGTCACCGTGGTGTGCCCTTGCCCGGCGTGGGCTGCAGCATGGGCTCCCCATGTCACCATGGTTTGCCCTTGCCCGGCGTGGGCTGCAGCAGGGGCTCCCCGTGTCACCGCGGTGTGCCCTTACTCGGCATGGGCTGCAGCGCGGGCTCCCCATGTCACCGTGGTGTGCCCTTGCCCGGCGTGGGCTGGTTTGGGTTTTCTCTCCTGTTCCCTTGGAATCTTGAGAAGGGAAACCTGTGAAAGCTCCTCTGCCTTCTGTGCTCTGAGAAGAGGATGGAGACATGGGCCCGATGACTCCGTCCCCCTGCTGCTGCCACAGCCACAGGGCGAGTCACCCTGGTCCGCATGGCCACAGACACAGCGAAGCCACGGAGGGCCTGAGCAGTAGCCACAGGGCAGTCCTCTTCTCTCCCTTCCAAAGTTGGGGTTAGATCAGCTCATTTCCTCTCTGGTGGGGCTGCTGCTGGGCACCCCCCGTGTGTCCTGCACTGTGCCGTGAGCTACAGAAGGTGGGGGTCCTGGTTCCTGTCTTTGGGGTGCCTCCAGTTCTCCAGAGCCTCCACAGAGCCACGGGGCAGCCCCCCGTCCCCTTCCCCCTGGGCCTGAGGCCAAATGGCACCACCGGGCAGCCACTGTGGCCCCAGCCGCAGCCCCACTGCTGGCACCAGCCTTGTTGCCGACAGTGTGACCACATGACTCCCGTTATCGCCTTCTCCTGGCTCCCCATTGTGTCCCCCGTCATGCCCTGTGACTCGCCCTGCATTTCCAGGCCCAGCTTAGGGCAGCGGACCTCACCTCCTGCTCCACCCCTTCCCAGCAAGCCCTGCTATCAGAGCCTTCTCTTTCTTCTGACCCGTCTTCTTCCTCAGAGTCAAGAACTTAGAACTGGAAGAGGGTCTTAGGGGACATCTGGGGCAGCCTCCAGATGACCTTCTTGGTCATTGGGGAACCTGAGACTCTCACAGGGCAGAAATGGGTCCAGTTCATAGGCTGCGATGCATCTAGAACTTGGCTCTTTCACTTAAGGGGGCTGCTTTGGGGACCTAGGGGGAATCATCTCTGCTCTGCTGGTAACTGAGCTCTTACCCGTGCACCTTCCGCAGAGCCCTGGGAATCAGGGTCCAGACTCCCCGTGGCCCGTGGCCGTCCCTGCACATGGAGGCACCAGGAACAACAAAGCAAAGGACGACCCCAGCCCCTTCCCACTGCTCAAAGTGGGGAGTGGCCACTTCTTCCTTGGGGACTTCAGTCATTTCAGAGAAAGTTGAGACTAGCAGGGAAGGAGCAGGTATAACCCTTGCCAGGAAAAAGAGATTGAGCTGTGGCCCCTACGAGCCTGGAGAGGTAGTTGGCAAGCTCCCCTGAAGCTGGCAGTTACCCTGTTCTCAAAGAATGGTTTGTGATGATGGAGATAAGAGCATCCCACTAAACAGTTCTCAAAGTGTGGTCACTGGTCCAGCATCATTGCTTCAACGTTTCTGTTGTTAGAAATACAAAATGCAGGTTCTTAGGCTCCACCGCAAACCACCTGAGTCAGGATTTCTGAGGGGGTACCCAGTGATCTATAGTTGAATAAGACCTCCAGATGATGAGAAAGCACAGCCCAGTTTGAAAACACCATCAAGGACAGCCAAGGCAAGTAGTAGGTCTTGCACCTGGTCAGCCAAAGTGGGGCTCACTGATGCTCCCAGACCCCACTCTGCGTGCCAAATCAGGCAGGACTTCTGCAGCCTTAGCTTAGCCCAGAGGGGTCGGAAGTGAGTCTCATGGTCAAAGGTGTACACTGGGGACATTGGTAGCTTCAAGTCACACCCCCATCCATTTGGCTGCACTGTCATCTTTGTCCATGCAAATGGGCTTCTGCCTCACTTTCCCTAGCATTGCAGCTCCCCTTTTCTCTGAACCTGAACCTCAACCCCCTCCAATGGGCCCTATGTCCATGCCACTTATAGGGAAATTGAGATCCTCCCTGGGGTGCAACATCCTGATGATTGTTTGAATCTGATATTAAATTTTCACTTAATCCTATTCTGTAGATTGTTTACTTTCATGATGAAGTCCTTTGATGCACAAAATTTTTTAATTTTGATGTGGTCCCAGTTATCTATTTTTTTCCTTTTGTTGTTCGTGCTTTGGGTATAAAGTCAAAAAAGACACTGCCTAACACAAGTTCCTGAAGATGCTTTCCTATGTTTTCTTTGAGTTTTGTAGTCCTGTTTCTTATAGTTAGGTCTTTGAACCAAGTTCATTTTTGTATATGGTGTGAGGTAGGGGTCCACCTTCATTCTGTTGCATATGGATATCCAGTTTTCCCAGCATCATTTAAGAGACTATTCTTTCCAAATTGAGTGGCTGGGCATCCTTGTGGAAAATCAACTGGCCATAGATGTGAGCGTCTATTTCTGAATTCTCAGTTTGATCCCATTGATCTATAAGTTTGTCATTTGTGCAAGTACCATGCTGTTTTGACCACTGTTGCTTTGCAAAAAGTTTAAATCATGAAGTGTGAGCCCTATAACTTTGTTCTTTTTTAAGGTGGTTTTGGCTATTTGGGGCTCCTTATACTTCCATATAAATTTGGTGATTGACTTTTCCATTTCTGCAAAGAAGGCTATTGAAATTTTCATTGGGATTGCATTTAAACTGTAATTCTTTGGGCAGAATTGATATCTTGATAATATATTTAGTTTTCCAATCTATGAGCATGGAATGTCCTTCCATTTATTTAGGTCTTCTTTGATTTATTTTAGCCATGTTTTATTGTTTTCCATGTATAAGGCCTTTACATCCTTGGTTCCTATAACCTGATTCTTTTAGTTGCTATTGTAAATGGAACTTTTTTCCTTAATTTCCTCTTCAGATTGTTCATTGTTAATAGAAACACTACTAATTACTTTTTGTGTGTTGATCTTGTACTCCACCACTTTACTGAATTCATTTATTAGCTCTAATAGCTTTGCTGTAGGTTTTTTTAAAAAGATTTATTTATTCTTCCCCCCCTCCTTTGTTGTTTTGTGCTTGTTGTCTGCTCTCTGTGTCCACTCACTGTGCATTCTTCTGTGTCTGCTTGTCTTCTCTTTGGGTGGCACTGGAAACTGATCCTGGGACCTTCTGGAGTGGGAGAGAGTTGCTCAATCTCCTACCCACCTCAGCTCCCTGGTCTGCTGCACCTTTTATTGTCTCTCCTCTGTCTCTTTTTGTTGTATCGTCTTGCTGTGTCCCCTATCTGCATGGACCAGCATTTCTGTGCAAGCCAGCACACCGCACAGGCCAGCACACCACGTGGACCAGCTTACCTTCATCAGGAAGCCCAGGGGAGTGAACCCTCAACCTCCTATATGGTAGATGGGAGCCCAATCTCTTGAGCCACATCTGCATCCCAGTTTTGCTGTAGATTTTTAGAAATTTTCTATATATAGGATTATATTGTCTGCAAATAGGGAAAATTTTGTTATTTTTTTACAATTTGGATGCTTTCAATTTCTTTTTCATGCCTAATTGTTCTTTCTAGAACTTCCAGTATAATGGTGAATAATAATAGTAACAGTGGACATCCTTGTCTTGTCCCTGATCCTAGAAGGAAAGCTTTCACTACTGAATATGGCATTAGCAATAGGTTTTTCACATATGCCCTTTACAATGTTGAGGAAGTTTCCTTCTATTCCTAGTTTCCTAAATGTTTCTATCAATAAGGGTGCTAGATCAATTGAGGTGACCATATGGTTTTTTTCCTTTTGCTCTGTTAACATGGCTTATTACATTCATTTATTTTATAATGTCATGTTGTTATGTTGAACCATCCTTGCATCCTGGGATGAATCCTACTCAATCATGATGTATAATTCTTTTAATGTGCTCTTGGGTTAGATTTGCAAGTATTTTGTAGAAGATTTTTTTATCTATATTCATAAGGGATATTGGTCTGCCTTTTTCTTTTTTTGTGGTATCTTCATCTGGCTTTGGTATTAAGGTGATGTTGACCTCATAAGAGAGTTAGTAAGTATTCTCTTCTCTTCAGTTTTTTGGAAGCATCTGAGCAGGATTGGTGTTAATTCTCCTTGGAATGTTTGATACAATTCTCTGGTTAAAAAAAAAAAAACAACAGAAAAAAGAAAAGAAAAATTCATTGGTGAAGCCATCTGGTCCTGGGCTTTTCTTTGTTGGGAGGTTTTTGATGACTGATTCAATCTCTTTACTTATTATTGGTCTCTTGAGATCCTTTCTTTTTTTTTTTTTTACTTTTTTTTTTGTCTTTATTTTTTTAATATTACATTCAAAAAATATGAGGTCCCCATATATCCCCCACCCCCCTCACCCCGCTTCTCCCCCTATAACAACAATCTCCTCCATCATCATGAGATATTCTTTGCATTTGGTGAATACATCTCTGAGCACCACTGCACCTCATGGTCAATGGTCCACATCATAGCCCACACTCTCCCACATTCCACTGAGTGGGCCATGGGAGGACATACAATGTCCGGTAACTATCCCTGCAGCACCACCCAGGACAACTCTAACCCCCGAAAATGCCCCCACATCTCATCTCTTCCTCCCACTCCCTACCCCCAGCAGCCACCATGGCCACTTTCTCCACACCAATGCCACATTTCCTTCTATTACTAATCTCAATAGTTCATGAATAGAATATCCGTAAGTCCACTCTAATCCATATTCTATTCCTCCATCCTGTGGACCTTGGAATGGTTGTGTCCGCTCCACATCTATATCAAGAGAGGGCTTAGATTGAGTCAGTGTAGGTAGTTTGTGTGTTTCTAGGACTTTGTACATTTCATCTAAGTTACCTAATTCGTTGGTACACAATTATTCATAGCATCCTCTTATAATTCATTTTATTTCTGTGGGGTCACTAATAATACCCACCTCCTTCCATTTCTGATTTTAGTTATTTGTGCCTTCCTTTTTTCAATGAAAATCCTTTGTCAGGATTTATCAATTTTATTGATCTTTCCAAAGAACCAGTTTTTGGTATCATTGATCATCTCTACTGATTTTTTAAAAATTCTCTATATCATTTACCTCCACTCTAATCTTTGTTATATTCCTTCTGCTGGCATTGCATTTAGTTTGCTCTTCTTTTTCTAGTTCTCAATTGTGTGGTTAGGTCTCTGATTTGAGGTCTTTCTAATTTTTTTAATGTAAGCATTTAGAGCTATAAATTTTCCTCTCAGTGCTGTCTTTGCTGCATTCCATGAATTTTTTATTTTTTTGTTTCTTTTTTTCCTCATAAGTTTTGGTAAGTTATGTTTTAATTTTTATTCACCTCAAGATATTTCCTAATTCCCCTTGTGATTTCTTCTTCTTTTTTTAAGATTTATTTATTCATTCATTCATTCATTCATTCATTTCCCCCTTCCCCTCTTCCTGCCCTGCTGTTCTTACTGTCTGTGTTGTCTTCTCTTCTCATTTTCTTTCCTCTAGGATTCGTGGGGATTCAATCCTGGAGACCTCTGATGGGGAGAGAGGTTCCCTGTCAATTGTGCCACCTCAGTTCCTGGTTTCTGCTGTGCTTCATCTTGACTATCCCCTTGTTTCTCTTTTGATGTGTCATCATCTTACTATGTGACTCACTTGAATGGGGCACTGGCTAACCATGTGGGCACTCACTCAGGCACTGGCTTGCCATGCAGGCATGCTTTCTCTTCTCTTTCACCAGGAGGCCTCAGGGATTGAACCCAGGTCCTCCCATATGGTAGGCAGAAGCTCTATCACTTGAGCCACATCCGCTTCCCTATGATTTCTTCTTGACACATTGGTTTTTTAAAAGTATGTTTTCAATTTGCATATACTTATGAATTTTCTAATTATCCCTCTGTTATTGATTTCTAGCTTCATTCCACTGTAGCCAGTAAAGATACATTGTATGCTTTTAATAGTTTTTACTTTATTGAAAATTGTTTTGGGACCTACCAACTGGTACCCCCTGGAGAATGATTCATGTAGACTTGATTCGAATGTGTATTCAGTTGTTGTTGGGTGAAGTGTTCTATATTTGTCTGTTAAGCCTACTTGATTTAGAAGAGTATGATTCAAATGTTCTATTTCCTTGTTGATCTTCTGTCTAGATGGTCTATCCATTATTGAAAGTGGTATATTGATATCACCTACTATTAATATAGAACTGGAAGAGTGGATGTGGCTAAAGCAGTTGGGTGCCTGCTTCCCACATGGGAGGTCCTGGGTTCGGTTCCTAGTGCCTCCTAAAAAACAAAACACAACAAGCCAAACAAATGAAAAAACCAACTCAGGGGAGCTGATGTGGCTCAGGGGTTGAGCACTGGCTTCCCACATATGGGGTCCTGGGTTCAATCCCTGGCTCCCAGTACCTAAATATATATATATATATTTTTTAAAATATAATACAATATAATACACACACAAATATAAATAACTGTCCATTTTTCCCTTCAAATCTGCCAGTATTCACTTCAGATATTTTGGGGCTTTGCCATTAGGTGCATATAAGCATATAAATTTATAATTGTTTTATATTCCTGTTGAATTGACACCTCTATCAGTATGGTGACCTTCTTTGTCCCTCAATAATATTTGACTTAAAGTCTATTTATCCGATATTAGTAGAGTCTTCTTTTGGTTACTATTTGGTTACTATTTGCATATTTTTCCATCCTTTTACTTTTAAACTACTTGTGTCTGAATTTAAGATGAGTCTCTTGTAAACAGCATATAGTTGGGTCATGCTTTTTTATCCATTGTGCCAATCTCTGCCTTTTGACTGGAGAGTTTGATCCATTTACACTTAAAGTAACTACTGATAATGCAGGACTTTTTCTGCCATATTGATATATGGTCTTTGTAAGTCTTATATGGTTTTTGTTCCTTAGTTCTTCCATTAATGCCTACTGTCATATTTATTTGAGTTTTTCTATTGTCCCATTTTGAGTCCCTTCTGATTTCTTTCTGTAAATAGTTTTTTTAAAGATTTATTTTTATTTATTTCTCTTCCCTCCCCCCCCCCCCCCATTGTCTGCTCTCTATGTCCATTTGCTGTGTGTTCTTCTGCGTCCACTTGCATTTTTGTCAGGTGGCACCGGGAATCTGTGTCTCTGTTTGTTGTCATCTTGCTGGCTGCATTTTTCATGCAGGGTGGCTCTCCTGCGGGGTGCACTCCTTGCATGTGGGGCACCCGTATGCAGGGAGCACCCCTGTGTGGCATGGTACTCCTTGTGCACAGCAGCACTGTGCATGGGCCAGCTCATCACATGGGCCAGGAGGCCCTAAGTACCAAACCCTGGACATCCCATATAAGGTAGATGGATGCTCTATCAGTTAAGCCACATCTCCTTCCTTGTATATATAGTTTTCATATATTTTTCTTTGTGCCTACTGTGGTCTTAAATTGGATATCCTAAATATATAACAACCATGTTTGATTTTTACTAACTTAACTTCATTGTCATTCACATACAATGTTGCTATTCCTCTCTTGCACCACCTTTTTTTGTACTTGTTACAAATTATATCTTTTTATGTTGTATTTCCCAAATCATAGATTTATTATTACTTTTTATTCATTTTTGAAATGTTAAGACGTAAGAAGTGGCATTACATACCAAAAAAGACAATAAAATTGTACCGGCATTTATATTTACCCATATGGTTACATTTACTAGAGGGCTTTATTTCTTTATGCCACTCCAATCCAGTCTCTAGTGTCCTTTCCTTTCAATCTGAAGAACTGCCTTTAACATTTCTTGGAGGGCAGCTCCAGAGTGACAAACTTCCCCAGCTTTTGTTTATCTGGAAATGTCTTATCTCTCCCCCATTTTTGAAAGACAGTCTTGCCAGACATAAAAGTAATGGTTGGTAATTGTTTTCTTCTAGCTCTTACAGTACTTAATGCCACCATCTTCTTGCTTCCATTGCTTCTGATGAGAAAACAGCACTTAATCTCATTGGTATTCCTTTCTAAACAACATGTTGCTTTTCTCTTCCAGCTTTCAGACCTCTCTTCTTGCCCTTGGCATTTGCCAGTTTGACTACTCTATGTCTGGAAGTAGTTCAAGTTTATCCTGTTTGGGATTACTTGATATTCTTGAGTGTGCATATTCACATCTTTAATAAGTTTGGGAAGTTTTCAGCCACTGTCTGCTTGAATATTCCTTCTGCCCCTTTCTTTATTTCTTCTCTTTTTTGGACTCCCTTAATGTGTATATTCATGTGCTTGATGGTGTCCCACGTGTATCACAGGCTAATTTCACTTTTTAAAAATTCTTTTTTCTTTCAGTTCCTCAGCCTGATTATTTTCAATGATCTTGTCTTTGAGTTCATGAATTCTTTCTTCTGCCAGCTCCAATCTGCTTTTGAAACCCTCTAGGGAATTTTTCACTTCAGTTTTTGTGGTCTTTAACTCCAATATTTCTGTTTGGTTCTCTTTATTGATATTCTCATGTTGTTCATTCATTGTTTTCCTGGCATTCTTTAGGTTTTTCTCTGTGTTCTTCTTAACCACCTTCAGCATAGTGAGGATTTAAAAATATATATATATTTTCCAGTATTTCCACGGTTTGATCCTTTCATTGATGTTTTCTGGATTTTTATCTTATTCATTTGGATGGATCATCATTTCCTGTTTCTTTGTTTGTCTTGTAATCTTTTTTTGCACACTGCACATTTTAATATGTTTAAATGTTAACTCTGGGATTTAGTTGCTGAGCCATCTGTTTCTTTAATGTGTATCCAGCTCCTGTTTTGACAGTGATGTCCTTGAATGCCAGTAGCTAACAAAACCAAACAAACCAAAGCAAAAGCACCTTTTACAGTCTTTGCAAATGGGCTCTGCGCTGGCTGGTACTCTCCTTCAGAGTTCCCTGAATCCAAGGGCAGGGTCTTCCCTACCTTTTCCAAGCCTGTTTCTTGTCCTGGGCTTGTGCTTGCTGGTGGCTTTAGGAATTCCCTGGTTTACCTGGATTCAAATGCCCCCTCTACTTTGTATGAAAAACTTCTCCCCCTCCTGTATGGCTCCATTGTTTGACTTAAAGCAGATAAACCTTTGACCCAGACTGCTTTAACGTAAATGTTCCTTACACTTGCTTCCACTGTCCTAAGCTGCTTCCTCCTGGGGAGCAGATTCTGGGTGGGCTAGCCTAGGTCAGTCCTTCAGATAGCCTCCCAGTCGACTGGCACCGACACACCGGCAGTCCAGTGTGCCCACAGGGTTACTTTGTTCCCGCCAGAACAGGGCCAGGGTCCCACAGAGGGAGTCCAGGCTGAGTCTGCATTATGCTGGGGAGGGGGGCGGGGTGAGGGTCAGCAAGGGCACCAGGACCTTCTACAACCCTTGAAGCCCTGTTTTCTAGATTTGGTACTCCCACAGTTTCTACCGTCCTTTAACATTTTCCATGTTTTCATGGAAGGGGACTGTTTGAGCTTTCCTCATTGCTAAGGCAAATGGCTTAAACAATGAAAACTTATTGGCTTATGGTCTTGAGGTTAGGAGAAGTCCACAGCAAGGCATCACCAAGGCCATGTTTTCTTCCAGAAACATGGAGTTCTGGGGCTGGCTGCTGGTGATCCTTGGTCCCGGGCGCCTCCGTCCCATGGCAGCCTCTCCCTTCTTGTCTGGGTCCCACACACTTTCGGCCTCCAGCTTCTTCCTCTGTGACTTTCTCTCTATGCCCGAATTTCATTCTGCTTAGAAAGGACTCCAGGATAGGACCAAGAGCCCTCCTGTTGAATTGGGCCATACCTTATCTGAAGTGACCTGATCAAAAGGTCCTGTTTACCAGGGTTCATCCCACAGGAATGGCTTAACTTTAAGAACATACTTTTGAGGGGTACTTAGCCCCAAGCCACCTTGTGTACTCTTCAAGGCTCCTGGGCCACTTTTGCCCGTGGGGGATTAGAACGGTCGCTGCCCTTGGAGCCGGCCCCCAGTGACCTGAAGCAGCCAATCGAAAGCAGTGAGCAGTAATCAGACACGCCCTAGATTTGGGAGGCCCAGGTCTCTTATCCCACGCTGGCCCCAGCAATCTGCTCCAGGGCCAGGCCTGCAGTCCCCGCTCAGCTGCCCTGCACAGAGGGGGAAGTTTATCGCTATTTACCACAATTTACCAGCCTCTTCCTCCAGCTCTTCCTTGGGTGCTACAGAGTTCTCCACTAGACCCTAGAGTTTCAAAACAGTTGATTCAGACTGTTCTTGCCAATTCAGCAGTTGTTCCTGCCAGTTCGACTTCCTACTCCATCATCTTCCCAAAATCCTCGAACCAGAGCTTCCTTTGGGGGTGGTAAAGACGGTGCAAAAACTTGTGAATATACGGAAAACCGCTGAATTAGACACTTTAAGATGGCAGAATTTTGGGTATGTGTATTATAGCTCAAAAGAAATATTGGTCGATGGGATTTTTCCATCCATACCCTGTTCTCAAACTTCAGCTTTCACAAGAATCACTTGTGATTTTTGCTAAATATACAGGCTCCTGGGTCCCATCGTGGAGCTTCAGATTCAGTACACTGGGGTAGAGCCCAGGAATCTGCATTTGATAGCGATAGTCTAAGTACCACTTCCCTGTTCCCCAAAAGACAGCTGTCTCCAAGGACTTGGGTCAGAGAATTTCTGAGGAAACCTCAGAAACTCACAAGACAAATAAAATTCTTTAACCTATTATTTCAGGAAAAAAGCGGAAGATTTCAAACACAACCGCACTTTGGTTTTAGTCTGGTTTTCATTAAAAACAGACTGGGACCCAAAGAAACGCCATCGGGGGTAGGTATTGAAGTAATCGTGATCATAATAAAAGAACAGAATGGGAGAACTGTCTGGCCTCGAGCAAACCACATGAAGAATTTTGTCTTCTGCCTCCAGTGTTCAACCGAGCCATTCAGATGCAACTGCCAGGAGCCACATCGAGGGCTCTGGGAAGAGGAACTACACATTTGTAAACCACTTTTCCCTAACCCCCCTCGTATAAATACATACATAAGGAGACACACTCCTACACACTCAGCATCTTAAACTTGGGTCTGTGCTCTGTGATTAGGGCTTTCTTTGGGGTTGCGAGGAAGCAGAGTAATAAATTGGTGTTACAGCGTGATCAAAAGCAATGTCTGTGTGCAATTATTTTGTCTTGAGACGAGCGCTCAGAAGCCCTGGGTTTGAAGTTCTGGCTTGCTCGGTGGTGTGCTTTCACACATGATTTTGGTCCCTGGGAAAGAGGGAAGACAAAGGCCTGGATTTTATCATTCTTGCTTCTTTGTTAGAGAATGGAGTCTCCACCCAGCAGCTCAGAGGACCCTCTGCAACGTCTCCCTGGCTGTTTCTTCCCATGGCAAAAGGAAGTCTTGCTAATAACGCCTTGCCCCGGAAAGCAGCGGTTACTGTAATTTGAGAACAGACATCCCTCACTTAACAGATTCACTTAACAAAGTCCAAATCGAATAAGGAGTAAATGAAAGGAAGCAGTATTGCGATGCCTGCCTCCTGAGCTCAGAGTCCTGAGATGTGGCCATTCCTTAGTCATTTTCACAGTTGAATCATCACAACACCCCAAAACTGATATAGTGTTATCCCCATATTACACCAAAGTGGCTGAGGTCCAGAGCGACTGTATAACTTCCTCATGGTCGCAGAGTTGGTGACATTGTTAAATCAGGTAAAAGATCTTCTCAAAGAAAAAAAAAAAAACACACAAAAATCTGTGGAATTTGGGTGGCCTTTGATTGCATCTTGTTGCAGCTGGTTTGCTAAGGCTGCTGCCATCTGGTAGCCATGCACATGGGAAGGCAAAACCCTATCCGGCTGATCATTCCTGACGGCGATCAGCCAGCCCTTCATCCAGCCCGACAAGCGACCTGACATCCACGGACAAAAACCAAAGGGCTGGGTTTGGGGGTGGAAAGGCCAGCGCTGGAGCGTTGCAGCGATTGCGGTATCGGCGTCCTGGTCGCAGGTGCTCGACTCCTGTCTCCCAGTCCGGCATCCACGCCCTCGGCCCTCTCCCTGCCTCTCGGGGCTCCGGCCGCACAGCCTCCGGCTGGCCCTCGAGGGTGCCATGCTGGGTCCATCACAGCTGCCCTCTCCCTCTGCTGACCTCTTCATCCGCCCTCTCCTGATCCTTTCCCCTTCCCAGGCTCCCTTATGACCTGTCCTTGTCCCCGCAAAGACGGGGAGTTGGGCTGGTTCGTTCATCCCATGCCACCATAGCCTGGAACTTAGAAAACCCTCCATCAGGAGCCATCGAGGAACCGACCACGTCGATAAACTCACGCAGCATCTTTTAAACCTCAGAGCACAACTTTCTTCCTTGGTTCAAACTTTTCCAACTTTGTACACTGGGTCAGTCCCACCCACCTGCCAAATGCTCCTCTGACCTCCTTTTTGCTTTCTTCCATACATAGTTGCGTGATTATTTGTCTAACGCCCGGCATCCCTACAGGACTAGAAGCTCCTGGAGGCCAGGCCTGTTCTGCGCGCCAGGATCTTAGGGAACAGTCTATCGTAGGTGTCCGGGAAATGCATGTTGGGTGAATAGATGGCCAAGCCAGCCTGAGAGCAGTCACGTCTTTCTGAGCTGCTATTGTCATAATAAAGCACCCAGGGCAACTGGAAAAATGGGTCAGGAATCAACAGATGAATAAAGCATGAAAATGTCAGTAGGTGGTTTAGCAGCATTCCTGGCATTTAAGGGCCTGTTGGGGCTCATTGCGGGATAAGAGGAGGCAGAGGTGCTGGACCAGGCTTCCTTCTCCTGTGCAAAAAGCACTGTTTCTGTTCTTTTTGGTGCATGTGTATGACTTATTTAAATACGACAGCTCACGATTAGTCTTCCATTTGATAGTATAGCATTGTTCACATGCAAATCTTATTAAAATTTTATCCAATGGCTCTCTTTTTTCTGTATGCAATAGGTTAAGCTTTTCTATATCCTCAAGTATGATCTTTAAAAAATCATGTCTAAATGGCCTATAATTTTCTTCCAGAAGAACGCATTCCCGATGTTAGAATAAAAGTCAAAGGGGAAATGAGATTCATTTAAAAGTCAACCACCTCGTGGCCATTTTTGATAAAACACACATGTGCCATTAAGTGAGGGGACACTCCACGAGGCTGATTTGATTTACTGCTCGTGTGTTTCCTGAAGCATCTGGTGACGGCAGAAGATGTGGGCTGTGAAAATCTGGAGGGATGTGTAAAATCATCTCAGGGGGCAAAGACTGTGGAGTTCCCGGTTTGGCTTGCAGGGGCTTCTAGGACCAGCCTTCGGTTGACAAAGGAATTTCCCACGGACCACCCTGCAGCTTCCTCTTTGCTGGCAAAGTCATGCCGTTTGTGCCCATCCGGGGACTCTGCAGTCGCCGGGCTGCTAATGCATCTGGAAACAGCCTGGGTCTTCGGAGGCTCCGAGTCCCGCAGAACTCCTAGAAACGGGCCGGGCTGCCTGGAGCGTGAGGCCAGGGCCAGCGGCCAGCGGCCAGGGGCCAGGGGCCAGGCCTCCCAGGGATCAGGACACCCAGGCAGCCAGCTGTCTTATTTTTCACCTCTATTTTGGTGCTAAAAGGCTGGTTTTGCTTTGTTTTGGATTTTTTAACCTGCTCTGGTAGGCTGGGTGGGTTCTGCTCTAAGGCGGGTAGAAAGAGAAATAGTAAATCTCACTTCTTGGCATAACCCTTCCCAAACTACAAAACACCTCGCAGGTGTTTATTTTCACTTTCACAAGCAATATGTCAATAGGGGTTCCTAGCTGAAAATAGTTTCCAAGTATAATAGATCAAGGCAAAGGCAACTTGGGGCCCCACCTCTCAACCCCAGGGTGCTCCCAAGAGGAAAAATGCATCCGTTTGGTTTTATCCCTCGGATCTTTTCCTACGCGGCTGCATTCATCTTCTTAAAATCCATTCATCCCACTGCTTACTTATTCAACAACCATTTATTGAATCGCTGCTGTTTCAGGCACTGTCCTAGATCCTGGGGACACAGATGAGGCACTGGCCCTGCTGGAATCTCCATTCTAGTGGGAGGACAATACATGAGAAAATCTGAGTGGTGGAAAGTGATAGAAAGAAATAAAGAGGATGATATCACAGAGTAGTTTGAGGGGGGCAATAGGGGAGGCAGTGCAGCCCAAAGCCAGCCAGCCCCATGAAAACCCAGAGGAAGAGCATCCAGGGGGCCAGGGGGCCCGGGCCCTGGGGCAGGAAGGGAGCTGTCCTGTGGAGGGGGAGGAGCCAGGCACACCCTGGGCTGCAATGCTCAGGCTGGCAGGTGAGCTGAGCTCGTCGACACTGCAGGCAAGTCATAGAAAGCTGTGTAGGCATGGAAAAAAGGCACGGCCTTTATCCTAAGTGCAGTCTGAAGACAGGACAGGATTTTAAGCCAGAGAATGAGTGATCTATATTTTTAAAATATTACTTAGGGGAAGCGGATATGGCTCAATTGATAGAGCATCTGTCTACCATATGGAGGGTCCAGGGTTCAAGCCCCAGGGCCTCCTGACCTGTGTGGTGAGCTGGCCCATGTGCAGTGCTGATACGCTCAAGGAGTGCCGTGCCACGCCGGGGCGTCCCCACATAGGGATCCCCCACATGCAAGGAGTGCACCCTGCAAAGGAGAGCTGCCCTGCATGAAAAAAGTGCAGCCTGCCCAGGAGTGGCGCCGCACACATGGAGAACTGATGCAGCAAGAGGACACAACAAAAAAAGACACAGCTTCCCAGTGCCGCTGGATAATGCAAGCCAACACAGAAGAACACACAGCGCATGGACACAGAGAGCAGACAACTAGGGGGGAAGGGGAGAGAAATAAATATAAAATAAATCTTTAAAAAATATATACATATATTACTTAGACCCCTCTGGAGAGACTAGTTAGGAGGCTGCTGAAGGCACCAAAACCAGAGGTAGAGAAGGGCTGGATTAAGGCAGTTATGGTGGAGCAGGAAAAAGGGAACGGGTTCAAAATAAATTCGGGGTCTAATGATGTTTGGGATGTGGAGGATAAAGGAAATAAAGAAATCCAGCATGATCCTCAGGTTTTTGGCCAGAGGAACAGAGTGGTGCGGTGCCATCCCCCGATTTAGAGAGGATTGGGTGGGGGAGGTTTGGGGCGGAAAGGACGGCTTTGGACTGTTAGGTTGAGAGGCCTGGTGGCCGTGTCAGTGGAGACAGAGGCATCTGGAGCCTTGGAGAGAGTCGTGTCGCGCCGTGGGAGTCCTCAGGATGTGTGTGGCATCTAAAGCCGTGGAACTGGTTGCAATCCCCGGCAGGAAATGTAACTAGAGAACGCCAAAGACCATGCCCAGGTCACACCCACGTTTAGAGGGTGACCAGAGGAGGAGGAGCAGGAAAAGGACATTGAGGAGGCACAACGGAGAAGGAGCACCTCCGTCAGAGGGAGACCATGACAGAGAGACCAAGAACCATAAGGCCCAGGAATAAAATGCTGTCGAGAAGGAAGTACTTTTTACTTTTGGGTATGCTTGCAGCTTTGCATGATCAAGAAGGTTTTTTTAAAGAAAGATTTATTTATTTATCCATATCCCTCTTGTTTGTGCTCGCTGTGTTTGCTCATTGTGCAACCAAACCCAGGACTTCGCACGTCAGAGGGAAGCACCTAATCATTTGAGCCACCTCCGCTCCCTGCTTTGTTGTGTCTCTCATTATGTTTTCTTCCTTGTGTCTCTTGTTGCATCATCTTGTTGCATCAGCTTGATGTCTTGCTCGTCTTCTCTAGGAGGCACCAGGAACTGAACCTGGGAGTGAGGCATTCAGTCACTTGAGCCACCTCAGCTCCTTGGTTTACTGCATCTCTCATTGTCTTTCTTCCATGCCTCTTTTTTGTTGCATCATCTTGTTGCATCAGCTCGCGGCCCAGGCCAGCTCACCTTTGCCAGAAGGCCCTGGGAATCAAACCCGGGACCCACCCCCATATGGTAGATGGAGCCCAATATCTTGAGCCACATCTGCTTCCCCGCAAGAAGTTTTTTTTGTTTTTTTGTTTTGTAAAGAATTATGTTTTATTTATGTCTCTCCCCTTCCCCACCCGCCGCCCCCCCCCCCCCCGCATTGTCTGCTCTCTGTGTCCATTCGCTGTGTGCTCATCTGCATCTGCTTGCATTATCCGGTGGCACTGGGAAACTGCATCTCTTTTTTGTTGCGTCATCTTGCTGCATTGGCTCTCCGTGTGTGCAGCGCCACTCCTGCGTGCATTTTTTTCACGCAGGGCAGCTCTTGTTGAAGGACACACTGATTGAGCATGGGGCACCCCTACATGGGGTCACCCCTGCGCACCAGCACTGCGCGTGGGCCAGCTCACCACATGGGTCAGGAGGCCCTGGGTTTGAACCCTGGACCACCCATGTGATAGGAGAATGCTCTATCAATTGAGCCAAATCTGCTTCCCGGATTGTCCTTTGAAAGGAGTGGGGAGCGAGGTGGCAGGGGCGAGGGACAGAAAACGCTGGTTTGGTGACTTCGAGGTGGGCAGGTGAGCTTTTGTTTTTTTCATCGAAGTGTTCAGCAAGGTCATGGTGGCCCACAAAGTGGAGAGGGGCCATGGGAGGTGTGAGGACAGAGGGGATATGAAATAACCATTTTATAAAGAAAAAGTAACCTCACCAGGGAAATCGTGTTGTCCTGAATGATCATTTGAGGTTTGTGGTCAGGAATTTAAAATAAAAAGTACATCCAAAAATTCCACTGCTGGGTATATACCCAACAGAACTGAAGGCAGGGACACAAACCAATATATGCACGTCAGTGTTCACAGCAGTATTCATTGTTCACTATCGCCAAAAGTTGGAATCAACCCAAATGCCCATCAACAGATGAGTGGATCAATAAAATGTGGTATATACATGCAATGGAATACTACTCAGCTTTAAGAACAAACACAGGGAAACGGACTTTGGCCCAGTGGTTAGGGCGTCCGTCTACCATATGGGAGGTCCGCGGTTCAAACCCCGGGCCTCCTTGACCCGTGTGGAGCTGGCCCATGCGCAGCGCTGATGCGCGCAAGGAGTGCCCTGCCACGCAGGGGTGTCCCCCGCGTGGGGGAGCCCCACGCGCAAGGAGTGCGCCCGTGAGGAAAAGCCGCCCAGCGTGAAAAGAAAGTGCAGCCTGCCGAGGAATGGCGCCGCCCACACTTCCCGTGCCACTGACGACAACAGAAGTGGACAAAGAAACAAGAAACAAGACGCAGCAAAATAGACACCGAGAACAAACAACCAGGGGAGGGGGGGGGAATTAAATAAAATAAATCTTTAAAAAAAAAAAAAAAAAGAACAAATACACTACAAACACACGTGATAACATGGATGAATCTTGAGAACCTTATGTTGAGTGAAGCAACCCAGGCATTGAAGGACAAATACTACATGACCTCAATGATATGAAATAAGCAAGCTGCCTCAGAGAGCTAGAGACTGGAAGATAGGCTTACAGGAAATCGGGGGGTAGAGGAAGGATGTAAGCTGACACCTACATGGGTGAAATCTATGATAAGCTGGAGGTAAGTATGTGTACAAGGAAGGGATAAAATGGGGGCATAGGGTTACCTTTGGGTGGGGCTTTGTGGGTTTGAGGGGGGCTAGGGATGGGAGGATGGGTAATATTGCCCAAGAAATTGGGGGGAGGGTGGGCAACACACAAACATAGGAGATTGTCAGGTGTTGGTT
This sequence comes from Dasypus novemcinctus, assembly GCF_030445035.2. Lineage (NCBI taxonomy): Eukaryota > Metazoa > Chordata > Mammalia > Cingulata > Dasypodidae > Dasypus > Dasypus novemcinctus. The sequence continues at coordinate 10,293,964 of NC_080697.1, forward strand.
GAGAGTATAATGCTGAGAAAATCGTTTCAAAACATAATTAGGAAAGTTACCTGATTAAGATACTCAAAGGGGATAATCTGACGCAGGACAGACTCCTAGGGAATATGTGAATGCTCATTTTGCCAGAGTGGGTTATACCACTGGGTAGAGACCCATATAATGAGAGTGAAGGTAGACCCACATCCTGGGGAGGACTAATGCCATCAAATAGAGGGAACTGTATCTCTCAAGAGAAAGGGTGGCTCCCAGGGCATTAGGGCAGTTGAGCAAGTCAAGCCCTCAACACTGTTGCAAGTATCTCTGAACATGGCTCCTCAAGAAAAGAAGATTGACTGTCACTGTGGGCCCCAAGGGGAGGGGGAAATAGGTATTGAATAGATGGAACCAAAGTAAACGTGAGGGTAAAAGAAGTGTTTCACAAGAGTACACAAGGATGGATATAAAACATGTAATATTACACCAAAAACATACAGGGGACGACAGACTAATAATGTAAACCATAATGTAAAACATAGGATAACTAAAAAATTTAGAAAACTGTATAGCCTAAAGTATAAACCACAATGTAAACACAAATGTCACCTTGTTTGAAAGCTATTGTCTCAATTTCTCTACATCAGTTTCAGTAAATATGATATGAATAAGTTGAAAGATTATCGCTGTGGAAGGGAAAAGGTTTTATAATGGATATGTGGGAGAACTGTATATTGTATATATGAATTACTGTGATCTAGGGCTCTTGTAAAGAGAAGCTCAATAATTAGGGAAAAAAGAAAAGAAAAAGATAGGATGTAGAATTTTTCCAAATCAATATATATTCTATATCTAACCTTTAAACTCATCGCTATATTCCATTTTACTATTAAAGGAACCTGACATTATATTGGGCTTCACTTTTCAGGAAGTTTTGGATCACAGAGTGGTTCAACAATGGCAGCGGAGGAATACTGGTATGGGATGTTATTGACAGGGGACATATGGTTGACAGGGAGTTATACAGGGCATGTGTCCAGGGTGCATGGAAATGTTTGGATATACTCATAGTGGAAACAATTAAAAACAACAGCTGGGGGGGTACTGGGTTCCTGGCCGGGGGGGGGGGGGGGGCTCTGTCGTGGTCCCTAGGGGATGATCCTCCCTGGCACCGAGGGATCACTACCAAGTACCAGCTGATGACTAACTATAAAATGACCTTGAATTAAAGGTTCAACGCGGACCAGCAGAATATCCCTGTCTACATATAATAACAGGAGTTAGAAATGCTGTTTGACCTAAAGTAAGGGGGAAAGGGAAAGGAAGGACAAATGAGTTTACATGGCTATGAGTCTCTAAAAAAGAGTCTGGAGGTTGTCAGAAGGAATGCCCTTATGCACACCTGAGCAGAGTCTCAGAGACAGATAAAGTAGATACAACCCCAGGTATTGGTTCTTTTGAGGGCTAAAGAGACCCACAAGTTCTATGGTCATGGCAGATGGAGTTCAGTGCCATGTCAGTTGGCCCTTCTTTGGAGCTGGTGTTTCTGCGTGATGGAGCTGGACTCAGATGGGATCCTTTTCACAAGCCTTTCATGCTACTTTACTGGAATTGTAGCTGGTGCTGGGGTTTAAGATATATCTAGGGGATTTGAATCTCTGGACTGACAATATGATAGCCAGGCCCTGAGCCTCAACAGACTTCAGCTCCTACACTCTGGTTTATTGGACTTACCCCGCTCAGCTAACTTGGAATTGAAGAATGTCAACCACCACACCATGGAGCCTAGAGTGCCTACAACTGAAAGCAGGAGGATTGCATCCAGTATCCATGTGGAATCTAAGCCCCCTCTTGACATAGATGTGGAATGGACACAACCAAGCCAAGGTCCACAGGAAGGAGGAATACAGTAAGGATTAGAGTGGACTTAGTGATATTCTATTCATGAACTATTGTGGTTAATAATCGAGAAAATGTGGCATTGGTGTGGAAAAAGTGGCCATGGTGGCTGCTGGGTGTGGGGAATGGGAGGAAGAGATGAGATGTGGAGGCATTTTCGGGACTTGGAGTTGTCCTGAGTGGTGCTGCAGGGACAATTGCCAGATATTGTATGTCCTCTCATGGCCCACTGGATGGAACGTGGGAAAGTGTGGGCTATGGTGTAGACCACAGGCCATGGGGTGCAGCGATGCCCAGAGACGTACTCACCAGATGCAATGGATATGTCATGATGATGGGGGAGAGTGTTACTGTGGGGGGAGTGGCGGGGTGGGGGGAGTGGCGGGGTGGGGGCGGTGGGGGTGAATGGGGACCTCATATTTTTTGAATGTAATATTTTTTTAAAAATGAATAAATAAAATTAAATTTTAAAAAAAACTTACATTTAGTATAAAAAAAAAAGAACATCCAGAAATTATGTGTGTGCACAAATTACACAACAAGACATCACTTTTTACCCTATCAGCTAAGCCAAATAGAACGTTTGGTTGCATCAGGGTCTGCTGAAGCTGTGGGGAGCTGTCTCATATTCTGTTTGTGGGAGTATAAATTGGTAAAGTCACTTTGGAGGGAAATTTTATAGAATGTATTAAAATTTAAAATGTTCTTACCTTATGACCCAGGAAATCTTTTTCTTGGTACATCCCTGGGAAGCACTTATGTGTGGAAGGCAGCTGATAAAGAATCCTGACTGTAACTTTCCTTATAATAGTGAAGAGTTGGAAGCAACCTAGCTGTCCACCACAGGGGGAATAATTGAACTCTGGTGTGTTGATTTTATGGAATGTTGTATGTCCCGTTCATTGAAAGTCAAAAGAGCAAGTTGCTGAATAAGACACAGGGTGTGATGGAGACTGTTAACGTTTTTATATGCAATGGGATAAGTGTTTCATTGTGCTTCTTTTTCCAAATGGTCTTTTCTCATGCATTTTTCTTCATGTGACTATTAATAGTCACCTTAGCAATTTTAATCTAAAATCCTGATGCAAAGTATAAACTAAAATGTAAACTATAGTCTATGGTCAGTAGCACTGCTTCAATATGGGTTCATCAACTGTAACAAATGTACCCCACTAATGAAGAATGTTGTTAATGGGGGAAAGTGTGGGAGGGGGAGGGGGTGGAGCATATGGGAATCCCCTATATTTTTTATGTAATATTTATGTAATCTAAAGCTTCGTTAAAAATAAAAAAATAAAAATAAAAATCTTGGTGAGATGGTTATTTGCGGTCACCCCTCGGGCTGAAGTGTGGTTTGCTGGCCTGGCGGGGGAGCGGCCGCGGCAGGCCAAGCCGCTGCCCCCATAATAGGGTGGCTGGTCGGACTCACCGCCACCCCTGAAGGGAGCTCGGCATGGGCGCAGAGTGCCCTCGGGTCTCCCCTTCTCGGCAGCCATGCTTCCGCGGCCGCCCCTCCTCCCGGATGGCGCCACACAATGCCTGTGGGGCGGCACCCTTCTTCTTCTTTCCAGTCTACCCTTTTCCCCTCCCCCGACAGCAGCAACAGCCAGGCGTGGGCGGGAAACTCAAGTCTGCCCTCTACCCCAGCAACAGCAGCCACCAATCACTAAACCCTGCCGCTTCCCCCAGCAACAGCAACAGCCAATCCCTAATCACCACCCCTCCCCCGTCCAGTACCGCCCACTGACCTTTCTCCGGCAACCAATCAGAACAGGGCGTGGCTTCAACCAATCAGCCTTCCCCAGCCCCTATAAAACTGTTGCCTCTCCCTCAATAAAGTGGACTTGCGTGTTTACCTTGTCTCCGCGGTAGTTCTTCTGCTGTGCGCCCTCCAGTCCTGAGAGCCCCCGACAAGGGCCTGGCCTCCCTCGTCCCCAGTTCGTCGCCTGCTTCTCTGGGCGACCCCTTCGTCGCCGGCTTCGTCGGGCGACCCCGTCAGCCGAACCGCGCAACCCCTGTGAGACCGACCCCTCGTCTGCTGCCGGACCGACCCCTCGTCCCAAGCAGGACCGATCCCTCGTCCCAAGCGGGACCGACCCCTCGTCCTGAGCTGGACCGACCCCTCGTCCGCAGCCAGACCCCACCTCTACCGACCGAGCAAGCCGCCGCAGTTATTGGAATTGCTTTGAATTTTATAGATAATTTTTATTATAGATACCTTCATGATAGTGAGTTTTTGCAGTGTACTACATATCTCCCATTACCTGGGTGTTCTTTTATGTCCATTATTAACGTTTTCTTTTTGTTTCTTTTTTCTTTTCTTTTTAAATGTTAACCTATTCCTTTTTTTTCTTTTAAGATTTATTTATTTATTTATTTATTTATTTGTCTCCCCCCTTCCGCTCCTCCTGCCCTGTGTTTTGCTGTCTGTGTCGTCTACTCTTCTTATTTTCTCTCCTCTAAGATTCACAGGTATTTGGTCCTGGAGACCTTGGGTGGGGAGATTCCCTGTCAATTGCTTCACCTCAGTTCCTGTTTCTGTTGTGCTTCACCTTGATTCTCCCCTTGTCTCTCCTTTGATGCATCGTCATCTTGCTGTGTGACTCACTTGAGTGGGCACTGACTCACCATGTGGGCATAATTTCTCTTCTTCTTTTTCACCAGCAGGCCCCAGGGATCGAACCCAGGTCCTCCCATGTGGTAGGCAGAAGCCCTATTGCTTGAGCCACATCCACTCACCCCCCCCCCTTTTTTTTTAAAGATTTATTTATTTATTTATTTATTTATTTATTTATTTCTCTCCCCTGCCCCCCCCAACCCCGGTTGTCTGTTCTCTGTGTCCATTTGCTGCGTCTTCTTCATCCACTTCTGTTGTTGTCAGCAGCTTGGGAAACTGTGTTTCTTTTTGTTGCATCATCTTGTTGTGTCAGCTCTCCGTGTGGGTGGCGCCATTCCTGGGCAGGCTGCACTTTCTTTCGTGCTGGAAGGCTCTCCTTATGGGTGCACTCCTTGCGCGTGGGGCTCCCCTACGCGGGGGACAACCCTGCGTGGCACGGCACTCCTTGCGCGCATTAGCACTGCGCATGGGCCAGCTCCACACAGGTCAAGGAGGCCCGGGGTTTGAACCACGGACCTCCCATGTGGTAGACGGACGCCCTAACCACTGGGCCAAGTCCGCTGCCCCCCCCTTTTTTTAATTAGAAAAGTTGTAGGCTAATGGAAAAATCATGCAGAAAATATGGAGCTCCCAAGTACCTGCCCTATTTTTAACACCTTGCCTCTCACAGGGCAGGCCTGCACATCCCTTCAGGAGCCTCTACCTGGCTCCTGAAAATGGATGCAATGGTCATTGGAAGGTCATTGGAAGGGTCATTACACCCCGGGTTGCAGACTTGGGGCCAGAGCACCGGCAATTCCTCAGGACCAGGTGAAAGGTAAGTGTGGAGGAGCCTGGCCGGCAGGGTTGGAAGCGAGCCCCTAGGCTGAGCAGCAAAGGGGTCCGGGGCTGGAGGCACCCAGCCCTTGGGTGACTCATCCTCCGTGGGGCAGCAGGAGTCGAGGGCTTGGCCAGCAGTTTGCAAAGTAGCCAGCCAGGAGGTGGTCGGGTGGCCCGAGGCCCGAGCGCGCTGGGGCTCCTCTTCTGCAGATGACCGTGTGCTGGAGCCCACCTGCTGCCCGGGCCTGCCGTCTCTGTTGTGTCTCTGGTTATCTGACTCCGATTGCATCACGGTGTCCATAAGCGTTCTAGCCTATCTTGGTGAGTCAGAAGGCCAAGGGGTACAGGCTCAGCACCGTGGGGCAGGTGTAGCAGAGAGAGCCCCCAGACCAAGGGGAACTCTGGTGAAGAGCCCACCTCCTCTTCCCCTACAGAAATACTCATTTCAGTCATGCCGTCCAAATTCAGGGCTTGGTGCTAATGAAGAAGGTTGTTCTCTATTAGCTTTGTGAGCATCGCTTTTTAGCTTTGCAATTATACAGCTTTGTAGCAAAGCTAGTTAGCTTTGTTCAATGGCAAAGCTATTTAGTTTTGTAACTGTAGCTATTTTTTCTTCTACAAAGTAGGGATAATAATGCCACCAAATTTCCCAAAATGTCAAATGCTTATCACTGGAGATTTGGGGTAGCATAATAGTCTACTTTACGTAGTATGTGGATATACATTCAAATAATGATGGATGATGGTGAAATTTTTTTTCTCAATTCTTCTGATTACACCAAGGAGAAAGTCTCTGATACTTGTATAAGTTGGGATGCTTTGGGTGCAAGTTGCAGAATGCCCAATAAAAAGGGAACAAAACAATGAGGAACATGTTTTATCTCACATAATCATTTGCAGGAAGGCGGTTCCAGGGCAGTTCAGCAGCTCTGTGAATCATTGCCAGCCCTCGGTCTTTCCATCTTTCTCAGTCATCTTCAGCGTATTAGCTTGATTAGATGGCCACAAAATGGCTCCCCTTTCTCCAGGCACCACATTCTAAAGATGTTAACAGTAGGTTAAATCAGGATTTGTTTGTTTGCTGATCAGGGAAGTAAACCTTTCCCAGAAACTCCCAGCAGACATCACTCCAATCTCAGTGGCCACAGCTGTGCCTTGTGCCCTTCCCAGCTGAAGAGAGGCCAGGAACGGGAGTGGCTGGCGAATTTATCTCCTGGAGGGATTTTCCAGGAAGGAAGAAAGTGTAAGAAGAACGTTGAGGAGATGAGTGGCAGCCCCAGAGAGGGTAGTAAATAGCCTCTAAGGGTTGTTAAGATGCCTCAGAGAGAAGCGGACTTGGCCCAATGCATAGGGCATCAGCCTACCACATGGGAGGTCCAGGGTTCAAACCCCAGGCCTCCTTGACCCGTGTGGAGCTGGCCCATGCGCAGTGCTGATGCACGCAAGGAGTGCCCTGCCACGCAGGGGTGTCCCCACATAGGGGAGTCCCACGCGCAAGGAGTGCGCCCCATAAGGAGAGCCGCCCAGCGCGAAAGAAAGTGCAGCCTGCCCAGGAATGGCACTGCACACACGGAGAGATGACAGAACATTATGACGCAACAAAAAGAAACACAGATTCCCGATGCCGCTGATAAGGATAGAAGCCATCACAGAAGAACACACAGCGAATGGACACAGAGAACAGACAACTGGCGGGGGGGTGGGGGGGAGGAGAGAGAAATAAATTTAAAAAATAAATCTTTAAAAAAAAAAAAAGATGCCTCAGAGTACCTCAGCCTCAAATCTTCCAATCAGCAGTGGAGCCAACAAGCCATACAATCATGACAGTATTCAGTTTTGCAGCTATAATGTAATGTAATTATAACAAATAGTCATGGAAGATATAAAATTTCCTTTAAAATTAAGTGGATTTAGGCTTTTTAAAAGAAGGAAATTGATTCAAAGGAAAAACAGTGAATGAAAAATAGTACAGATGGTGTGCAAAGATGTAAAAATCTTTTTTCTTTGAGGTACAGGGCCGGGGATTGAACCGGGGACCTCATATGTGGGAAGCCGGCACTCAACCACTGAGCCATATCGGCTCCCAGATGTCAAAATCCTAAAGGTGACAAACCAATCACAGAAGTTTGGGGTACGGGCCAGTGGTAAGGTCTGAATGAAACGTGTGTTCAGGGGCTCAGCCTCGTGCCAGGGACGTGGAAAGCCGCCTCAATGCCACGCAGAAATGACTCAGTCCCTTCAAGTCAGGCTGTCGGATTCAAAAGATAAAAGCGCAGGGTGCCCGTTTCGGAATTTCAGATAACAATGAATAATTTGTTTTAATATAAGTATGTCCCATACAATAGTTGGGACATACTTCTACTTAAAAACTGTACTCGATGCACAGCTGAAACTTAAATTTAACAGAGCGTCCTGTGTTTTATCTGGCAACCTCCTTCACACACCTTCCCGGGAATGGGGCGTGGGCTGGAGGCCGGAGCTGCCTGCCCTCCCCCGGGGCGCTGGGCAGAGGACAACCAGGGTGCTGTGGAAGCTGCCTGGGGGGCTGGGGTCCTCGGCCTGGGGGCCACCTCCAGCGCTGGATGCCACACCCCGGGCTCCAGTGTCCCCTCAGCCCTGGCAGGTCACCAGAAGCTTCAGGCCCCTCCTGTCCCACCTTCCAACTGGCTGTGCCATGCCAGAGGCCACAGGGGCCCGGGTCACATGCCACCTGTCCCACCTTCCAAATGACTATGCCATGCCAGAGGCCACAGGGGCCCAGGTCACATGTCACAGACAGAAAGCGCCGGCAGGACCTCCGGGGGCCCTGCTCAGCAGCCCTAAGGCTGATCCTGGGTGCCGGCCCCGTAAGCACAGTGCAGGGGTCCTATAGAGAGGCTGAGCCTGCCCTCCCCCTCCCTGCGCTGTGCCAAGGCACACGGCTTCGCCCCTGCCCATGCCAGGCCAGGGAGCTGGCAGCAGACGCCGGGGCCCGCCTCAACGCCTGCACACCCAGCGGAGCAGCCTCCGCTTCCGCAGGCTGGCTCCGTCCTCTCCAGAGGAGTCCAGCAGGGAGCCCCGTGTCCCCAGCTCATGCCCCTCTGTGGGGTGACAGGCCAGCTGGCCGCTTGTTCCCGGGACAGACTCAGCGGCCGTGCCTCTCGGCAGGCTCACCCCCCAGCTCTGCCTGCAGCGCCTCCCGCCTTGCCGGGTTCCTCGGGGCCGGCCCCGCCTGCGGGCTACACTGGGGCCAACTGGACCTCAACGGGCTCCGCTCTCGATGGCAGGAGAATGTCCCGCCTCCACGGCCCGTGGGCGCTCCCAGCCCCAGCATGGCGGCCGCCGCCCATGCCAAGCCACGGGGAAGGGGGCGCGCCCTCTGGGTGTCCCGGGGGCTGTTCACCCCACTACTCACCCCGGATGGGGTGCCCCAGACGCAGCCTAGAGCCTGCCCCTGCACGGGGTGGGGGTGGGGGGTGACCCTCCAGGGCAGGCAGCACCCCCTCTTCCTGTGTCTTCCTGGGCAGACAGTGGGGCACAGTGAGGTCCGGCTCGCCCCTTTCAGGGGAGCTGGTGTGTGCACCCACAGACACACGCCTGCGTGTGGCCCCACAGCGGCTGGCAGGGGCGTCTTTATGGCTCGTGCACCCCGATGGGGTGCTCGGACGGCTCTAAGTCGACCTTGACCGACCCGAGCAGAGGCACAGGCCCCGCGTGGGCCCCTGCGCCATCTCGCACACGCACACCCCTGACACACGCGCGTGCACACGCGGCCCTCGGGGTCCTCTGGGGCCTCCTCGGAACGCCCCCAGGAGAGCACGCCTCTGCCTTCCGGGGCGCTGACCTCTCTACCCCACGCCCTGCCGGGGTTCTCACCCCAGAAGCGCCTGACTTCAGACGCCCCAGGCGTGGCACCCGCAGGGCAGGCCGTGGGTTCACGGGGCCAACGCTCCCAGCGTCTTTATCGCTTGTCACCTTGAGTTCAACGCCCCGCTCGGGGCCAGGGTGGAGGTTTCCCCTGGGCCTTGTAAAGTGGGGTGGGCAGGGGGAGACCACCCCTCCCAGCCCATGGGGACGGGCCGCGGGGGCCGCCGCACTCCCCGGCGGGAAGCAGCCCTGAGCGCGTGTCCCCAGCCCCGCGGGGTGCAGCCTTCCCCGGGGGGGGGGGGGGGGGGGGGGGGTCCCAGCCTCTAAGCCTCCCCTTGGGGCCTCCCCCTCCCTGAACGCTTCACAGCCAGCCCAGGGCAGCAGGTGGGCAGGCGAGGGGACCGACCAGGAGGGACCCCAGACCCCAGAAGCACCCCCCACCGCCAAGGCCGCCCCCAGGGAGAGCCCGGGGAGGGTCCGCAGCAGGGGTGCCACCTCCTTCTGCCTAGCTGCTGCCTTTCCACAAGCGCAGGCCCTGGCCGGGGCCCGCCCCTGCTCGGGGGAAGTCAAGGGCCCTTTCCCAGGAGCCCGTGGCTGCAGGCCCCCTGGTGTGGGGGGACAGGAGCCTGCACTGTGCAGGCGTCTGGGTGGCTCGGGAACCCAGGGCCCAAACTCCCTCTCACAGTGGGGTTGGGGTAGGGGAGTCAAGGCGGGAAGGAGAGGCTCGGGGGCTTCGAGCCAGGGCTCCAGGGTGTGTCGTTCCCGCCGCGGGCGCACCTCCAGCGGCCCAGCCCCGGCCTGACCGGCTGTTTTTATGATGATGATTAACTTTTATAGATTTTTTCTCCCGAAGCAAGTTAAATCGCATCTGCTCGGGCTGACGGCCAAGGCCGGGCAGCGGCCGGGCAGTCCAGGGCCCCGAGGCGCTGGCGGGCTGGGGCAGGGGGCGTGGCGGCCAGGGGGTTCCCCCAGGGGCTCTGGGGACCTCGGAAGCCTCGGCCTGGGCCTCTGCATGTGGACTCTGAGTCTGGGGTCCAGGCAGTCACCTTTCTGAGAGTGGAGTGGATGAGAGTTGGAGCCGGTGGCCGACGTGCAGTTTGAAGGACCAGCCTGACTGGGAGATGGAGACCCTTGCCGGCCGGCGGTGGTGGGCGGAGGTGGCCGAGACCCCGCAGTGGGCCCGCAGCCGTGGGACCCTCGGCCTAGAGGCCTGGTCGTGGAGTGTGGGGCCCAGGGCAGGACGGGGTCCCCCAAACTGGGCCTGAGGGGGGAGTGCCACCCCCAAGTGCCCTCCCCCCACAGGAGGGCTGGGAGGGGCTGCCACCTGTTCTTCTGCCACCAGCACGGCCACCTGCGGGGCCCCTGCCTCCGCACCGGGCACCCTGGCAGCCTCTGGAGACGCCCAGACCCACCCCACATTTACGGACCCCTCACTGGTGGCAGACTCTGTGCTAAGGTCGGGGGTTGCGGAATTGATAAAATGACGCCCCTTCTCTGAAGGCATTTCAAATTTTGGGAGGTAAAAAGACAATGTAATCTGGGAGATGCCCAGTCCGGGCTGGGGGCAAGGGAGAAGGAAGGAAAGGGCGCCCGGATGGGTGGGCTGCGGGGCCCACAGGGACACCGAGCGCTTCTCACCCTCCCCTCGCCTTCCGGGGAACCGTTCCAGACCGAGGGCCAAGAGGAAAATGGGCACCCTCCCTTTCACTTCTTCCCCAGCAGGGCCCACCCCTCCTCTCCAGGGAACCCCTTTCACCCCCAGAAAACCCGGAGCCACTAAGCCCAGCTGAAGAGAAGCCCAGTGGGCGTGCCAAGGCTGCCCTGGCACAGGAGTGCATTTACTCGGCCCTGCCAAGTGCCTGCGGTGCAGAAGGGGTTGTGCTGGGTGAGGCCGACAACTTCGCCTGCCCGCGAGCACCATGTTAGCGGTGCTGCATAACAAACAACCCCAAAACCTAGTGGCTTAAAACAACAGCCTTTCTTTTGCTTAGGAATGTGCCATCTGGTTCGGGCTGAGCAGGACCCACTTGGTGTCAGCTGGGACCGCCAGAAGGCTGGAGTCACCTGGAGTCACCTCGCGGGCCTCCAACCCGGGCTGCGAAGACCCAGGAGCTGTGACAGGCCCAGCTCTTAGCCTGGAGGCCTGAGGGTCCCGGGGGAGGGCAAGTCAGGGGGCAGCCGTGGTCCCCGCAGCAGCCTGGCCCGTGGGCTCGCAGCCTCGGTTCTGCCTCGTCCTGTTTAGAAGCGTCCGGCAGCCCAGGCCTCCTTTGAGGGAAGGCCGACAGGAGCCCACCTGCGGATGGGGTGACTGTCGAAGGATTCGCGGACACACTGTGGGCCTGTTTGAAATCCCCGCACGAGGCCAGGGCCGCACCAGTCTCGGCGAGGGTTCTGGAGAGGATGGCGAAGACAATGAAATCGAGAGACATTTTCCGGGAAGGAAAAGATTCCTCTGACATAAGAAAGTCGGGGGTGGCGATTGGCAGGGAAAGCAGCGGAGAGGGTGCGGAGCAGGGGAGCCCCGAGTTCAGGCCCGGCCTGCGCCCCCAGCGGCCACCCCGGGCAGCGAGGGCAGGGAGAGTGGCACGCCCCTGCTCCCGGGGCCTCCCTGGGGTCAGGCCGATTCCTGGGAAGCTCTGGGAGCACCTGGCTGGGCTGCCCCTCACATCCGGGGAGCACCGTGATGAGTCCCCGCCAGCTCCCGACCAGGACAAACCCTAGGGCGGGGAAGGACAGGGCCGGGCCACATGTCCCCACCTGTAAACCGGGGCCGCCTGCGGGCAGGCCGGGCGACGGACGGATGGTTTCCTTTATGGCGTTAAAGACCCGTGCGGGACCTGAACTGAAATGACACAGTGACTTCTTTGCTGAATGGGACAGAGTTCTCAAATACCAGAATATCCCCCAAGGTCTTGTGCCATGCACCATGTGGCACCTGCAGACACAACACACTGTGCGTTTAATCTGCGCACTTAGCACTGGCAAGGGAGCCGGGACGCGCTGCCCAGCAGCTGGCCGTTTTCACCGAGCGGCAGCCCCCGGACACAGGCCCGGAATTCCCTCCAGAACGTGGAGCCCAGCGGACTAACCAGGAGTGGTGAGCTCGTTTTTAACGTAATTTAATCGTAAGTTCCTGAAGTTCATTGTGAAAAATGCTGTTTATCGACCAGTTCAGAAAATACCTGAAGCTTTCACAGTCAGTTCTCGTAAGCCAGGGCAGGCCGGCCTGAGTGCCCGCTGGTTTGGGCCCAGGACAGGCAGACGCCAAACTTGTGTTCTTCACCCCACTCGACGCTGCCGGACGTACCAGAGGCCCCCGGGCGCTGGCGAGGAGGGTTGGGGTTTCAAATTGGTGTGACCCCAAAGCCGAGTTCCCAACCACTCTCATTTGTCCCCACTGTATTTCCTTTTTTTATTTTTAAAGATTTGTTTTATTTTTTCTCTCCCCTTACCTTCTCCCGCCCCTGTGGGGACTGGACACGGGAACCAGACCTCAGACGGATGTGGGCCAGGGGCAGTGCCAGCAGGCACAGGTGCAAACCCCTCCCCGTGGCCGCCAGCGCGCCCGGGCCACTCTGGCGCTGGCGTGAGGGGTGGAGCAGCCACGGCTTTTCAGCCACATTTGGAGATTTAAGTTCACATTAACCAAACCAAATAAAAATCTAATTCCGCTCCTCGGGTGCGATAGCCACACACCAAGTGGTCAACGGCCGCTCGTTAGACGGCCTCCTGCTGGGCCACACGGAAGCAGAGGCCATTTCCATCACCGTGGAAGCTTCTGCTGGACGCGCCGGCCCTGGAAGGCGGTCAGATGAATGGAAAACACCGTCTCGCCCGACCGAGGGAGCCAGGCGCTGAGGAGCGGCTCTTGGACGGAGACGGCCTGGAAGGACCGACTGCCACGCACTCCGGCCCACCCTGGGCCCAGGCCCCTCCTTCCATGGCCCACCCCGGGCCCAGGGCCCTCCTTTTCCTGCCCATCCCTTGCTCAGGGCCCTCCTTTCCTGGCCAACCCCAGGCCCAGGCCCTCTCCTTCCCCAGCCCACCCCATGCCCAGGCCCCCTCCTTCCCTGGCCTACCTGGACCCAAGCCCCATCCTTCCCCAGCCCACCCCAGACCCAGGACCCCTCCTTCCATGGCCCACCACGTGCCCAGGCCCCCTCCTTCCGTGGCCCACCCTGTGCCCAGGGCCCTCCTTTCCCTGCCCACCCTGTGCTCAGGGCCCTCCTTTCCTGGCCCACCCGGGCCCAGGCCTCCTCCTTCCTGGCCCACTGGACCCAAGCCCCCTCTTTCCCCAGCCCACCCCAGACCCAGGACCCCTCCTTCCATGGCCCACTACGTGCCCAGGACCCCTCCTTCCGTAGCCCACCCTGGGCCCAGGCCCCTCCTTCCATGGCCCACCCCGGGCCCAGGGCCCTCCTTTTCCTGCCCACCCTGTGCTCAGGGCCCTCCTTTCCTGGCCCACCCCAGGCCCAGGCCCTCTCCTTCCCCAGCCCACCCCATGCCCAGGCCCCCTCCTTCCCTGGCCCACCTGGACCCAAGCCCCATCCTTCCCCAGCCCACCCCAGACCCAGGACCCCTCCTTCCATGGCCCACCACGTGCCCAGGCCCCCTCCTTCCGTGGCCCACCCTGTGCCCAGGGCCCTCCTTTTCCTGCCCACCCTGTGCTCAGGGCCCTCCTTTCCTGGCCCACCCGGGCCCAGGCCTCCTCCTTCCCCAGCCCACTGGACCCAAGCCCCCTCTTTCCCCAGCCCACCCCAGACCCAGGACCCCTCCTTCCATGGCCCACTACGTGCCCAGGACCCCTCCTTCCGTAGCCCACCCTGGGCCCAGGCCCCCTCCTTCCCCGGCCCACCCCAGACGCAGGACCCTCCTCCCTGGGTCCCCGCCCCGGGCCCCGGCCCCAGCTTGCTCTCTTGCTTCTCCCAGGTTGCCCAGCCAGGGGTGGAGCAGGTGGCCTGCAGGGGCCTGCGGAGGAGCTGACAGCCACCGGGTGGCCGGAGTGTCCTCAGGCCATGCAATGACCGTGACCCAGAGGGCTGGGGCCAGAAGGAGCAGCCCCTGCCCTCATCCCAAAGCAGCCAGACAGCTTTGCCAGACAGAACCTTAGGGAGCCGGGAAACGAGTGCCAAGAAGATGCTGGGGGGCCGGGGGCTGGAAGGGCTCCTTCACGCTTCCGGAGCGCCGCTCACCCCGGCGTGATGACGGGCCGGGAGGGGCGGTGGGCGCGGCGTGTTTGTCTCGCGGCATCTTTCATGCCCCGGGAGCCTTTGATGTCGGAGACTGTGTTCCACCGGCTTGCCATGTGCCGCCTGCTCCGGGCTGTTCTTTTTATTCCTCCTCCAGTTCATCTCGTTAAATTGGTTCTGCATGGGGCGAGCGAGGGGCCCGGCGGAGAGGGCCCGCTCTGGTTTACAGGGGAAGGGGAAGTGGTCTCTGTTTCTCGGTTGCGGCTGGAAGCAGGGGGCTCGCCCGCCTCACCCTTCCCGGCTCAGCTCACGCGTGAACGTCTCTTAGAAGCTCCGAAGAACCCGCAGATCTTCCTTGTGGGTGCACATCAGGTCCTGCCAAGTTCCTAACAGAACCCACATGGCAGCTTCCCAGCGTCCCCCGGGAAGTCCCCACACGGTTTGGGGCAGTCGAACTCCTTGCCACCATCCACACTCACTCCACCCTCCTCCAAGTCGCTTTACTCAGAGAGAAGCCCCTCGGCCATGCCACAGGTGCATCAGCGCCGGGGCTGGAGCACAGCCGCCCCCGGGAGGGGGTGGCATCAGCTGCTGTGGCCCGAGCGGGGCTGGCCCCTTGAGAGGAGGGGGCTCGTGTGCTTAAGGGTCCAGGGGCTTCGAGCAGAGAAGGCCCCGAGCCCCGGTCATGGTGGCCCGGCCAGGGCGTGCCCCAGGAGGCAGGGGTTTGTGCCGCTGGAGCATTGGCACCCACTTAGCGGGTGCCGGGGAAGCTTAGGGGTGGGTGAACGGAGGGGCGCTGGCGGGACAGGCTCCAAGGCCCGAAAGGACACCACCGGGAAGGAGGGGCACCCCTCAGGCCAACCAGGGCTGGGCCAGACACGGGCAGGGCACGGAGGGGCAAGGCCAGGAGTGGAGCCTGGAGGAGGCGGCCTGCGGAGAAGCCGAGGAACAGGCTTCTGGAAGCGCCGGGGCAAGGTTGGTCTTGAAGGTGTCCTGGTGCTGAGGGACCAGGAACGGCCCTGGCCGGTGTCCGGCCTGTCCTGGGCAGAGACGCTGGGTCTGGAAGCTTCTCCCGTGCACACAGCTTGACCAACCCCGAAGCTGATTTTTCTTCCCAGCGTTGTCTCAGGCAATGTGGCTTTCTTTCGTTCTTCAGAGTCGTGCTGTGTCGGGAGCCCTGAAAGACACCTTCAGGAAATTGTAGACTCATGCGGAGGTGGCTTCTCACCAGCAGTCCTGGAGCTCGACTTGCCAGGAGGAGAGGGGCTCTGTCTCCCTCGGGCAGAGTCTGCTTTGGGAGCATGGCCTCCGAGAAGCTCCTCGAGGCAGGTGGAGGCGCCCTCACCGTCCAACGAGCTGAGCTGTGAGTACGCACGGGCGTGTCTACCCGTCTGTCTGCAGGTTGACGTGCCTCCACTCCTGGCAGTGCCCTTTGCACACTTCCGCTGAGCCCCAGCCCTGCACCCCTCCCTGGGCATGGCTGGGAACGGACAGGACACCTCTGCATCTTGGAACATGCTGTTTTAGTCCCCCAGGGACAAAGTGCCCTGGAAATACATCTGAAGAAATCAAGCAGGAAAGGAAGATACAAATTAGATGATGAGGTAGATAGAGCTAGAGATAGTAGATAGAGAGAGAGAGGGATAGAGGAGATAGAGAGATAAGAGAGACACAGAGATATAAAGAGACATAGACATAGAGAGATAGAGAAAGGGAGAGATAGAGATAAAGAGATAGAGTGATAGACATAGACAGAGAGAAATAGAGATAGAGAGACAGACATAGACAAAGACACAGACACAGAGATGATGGAGATATTTGGTCCAGACAGAGCCATTTCGAGCCCAGAACTTTTTACAGCCAAGAGCTAACATTCGACTTCTGCCAGCATTCCAACACAGGTGCCAGAAGGGAGAGCAACAACTTCAGTGAACAAGGAAACCACGTCCCATTGGCCTCCCAGGACCCCCCGTGTGCACAGCCTCCACGTCCTTGCACCAGCACTCCCCTTGAGCAGCAGGGGGAGGGCGGTGGTCTTTCTTGGGTGGCGCCGTCCCCCGATGCACCCACCCCAGCAGAGGAGAAGGGTCATCATGGCCGAGGGGAGGCCAGTGGGGCCCAATAGTGGGCGCCTTGCAAGTCAGGTGGGTCAGGCTGTGTGGGTAGCACTGGGGGGGCTTTACCAGGGTGTGAGCAGCAGGACGACCGAATTCAGGGACTTGCACAAGAAAGGGCTGTATTTAAGGAAAACAAGTGTCCTAGTGTGCCTGGAACAGTCCTAGTCTGCTGGACAGTCTCGATTTTTATGCCTTTTACCCCAGGATCTATTCACTTCCAAACTTATATCCTGAGTTTACTGAATGGATATTTTATGAGATTAGGGATTGTTAATTTTTAAAGATATGATAATAATATTATGGTTATGTTAAAAATAAGCTTGGGGAAGTGGACTTGGCTCAATGGATAGAGCGTCCGCCTACCACATGGGAGGTCCAGGGTTCAAACCCAGGGCCTCCTGACCCCTGTGATGAGCTGGTCCACGCACAGTGCTGGTGCGCGCAAGGAGTGCCGTGCCACGCAAGGGTGTCCCCCGCATAAGGGAGCCTCACGTGCAAGGAGTGGGGCCCATAAGGAAAGCCGCCCCACACGAAAAAAGCGTGGCCTGCCCAGGAGTGGCACAGCACACACGCAGAGCTGACGCAGCAAGATGACACAACAAAAAGACTCACAGATTTCCTGTGCCACTGACAAGAATAGAAGCAAACACAAAAGAACACACAGAAAATGGACACAGAGAGCAGACAATGGGGGGGGGGGAAGGGGAGAAAAATAAATAAAAAATAATAAATCTAAAATAAAAAAATAAATAAGCTTGTACCCTTTAGAGATACATACTGAAATATTGATAGGTGAATGCGGCCTGAGCTTTGCTTCAAAATGATTTAGGAGAGGAGGCGTTGGGGCGGCAGGGAGTAGAAATGAAACAAGATTGGCTGAGTTGACTATTGTTGTGATCTCATGATGAGTTCTTGGGGATTCATTGTCCTCACCTCTTCATTTTTGTATTTGTTTGAAATTTTCTGTTCTAAGTTTTTGAGAATAAAGTGTGCCAGATTGGACAGTAACTCTGACCACTCTAGTTCAGGCGTTCACAACCAAGGATGACTCTGCCCCCAGGGGGCCCTTCAGCAAGGTCTGAAGACATTTTGAGTGGCTGGAAGTGGGGGTGGGACCACTGGCATCCGGTGGGCACCGGCCAGGGCTGGGCAGGGGACCACCGAAGGCTGCGAGGCCCAGGGCAGCCCTGTGGCAAAGCCTGTCCGGCCCTGTGGCCAGTAGGGCCGGGGCTGAGCAAGCCCGGGCTGGTGGGATTGTCTGTAATCGACGCAAAATCACTGCTCGGGGAGAGGGTGTCGCTCAGAGGTTGAGCGCTGGCTTCCCACAAGGTCCCCAGTTCAATCCCAGGCCCCCGAACCTCAAAAAAAAAAAAAAAAGGAGGGAGGATGGGTGCGAGCTGGCTGTAATTCGTGCTCCAGGACGGGTTAGGGGACACTTCCAGGAATCCACACTCCAGGGATGGAGGCGAGGACCTCCAATCTGCTTCTCGAAATCTGCCCCTGAAATTTCCTTAACTGGCTTCAGGGACCTTGGGGACAAGGTGTCCTGATGAAAGGAGTGGCGTTCGAGGGATGCGCTTGGCTGGGAAGAGGGTAAGGGCACCTGCACCTTTGCTTGAACAACGAGTCCCGCAAACCCAGAGGACAACACCCACAGCCTGGCCCTGGGTCTCCTCCCATCTGGTCCCTCGTCCCAACGCCCACCCCCGCTCCTGTAGAAGGCTCTGCCTCCAGGGCCAGCTGTGGGATGCTCCTGCCGGCAGAACGTCATCTCTCTGGGGCATGAACTTTACATGCAGGCGCCTGTCGGTGAGCCTGGGACAGAGCAAGGGGACTCCCCAAGCTTAGTGGAGGGAGTCAAATGGCCGTTCTCGCCCCAGCTTGTTATTAAAAGTCTGTCGCTGTGGCCTCACCTGGCCTGAATCTTGCTTTCACCGTCACGTACATCCTCGTGGCAAGGGTGTGGACCCGGAGACGCGGCTCCCATTGAAACTGGATACTGATGCTTGCCTAAGACACTGGCCACGGCCGAGCAGCTCAACTGGCTGCATCACGAAGGCCCTGTGGATGTGCGTGGATTGGAGGGGTGCTGGGAACGTTCTCGCTTCCTTCGGGATCTCTCTCTTCCGCGTAGCGCACACACCTCCCTGGCACCAGCAGTGCAGGGCACTCTTGCCTGCTGTCATTGACCGGACACCGCTCTGACACACGCCCCTGTCTGCCCCTTCAGTGTCTCTCACCTGTCTCTGCGGCTCCAGCTGTGGCCAGGCATGGCGTCCCCGTGCCCAAAGCCTCCGAAGGTACGTCAGCCAGAACGTGGCCGTGGCCTGTGGCTTCGGGGGCTGGAGTTGGCGAGGTGGCCCAGACTGGGCTTCGGCTCCCGGGGGTCCACAGCCAGGCGGGGCCGGGCTGCCTCTGCGGGGAAACTGCTAGGGTGCCTGGCTGCTCCACGTCCCGCTGCTGTCCCGGAGCTGGCCTCCTTGGGCACTGACAGCGGCCACGCATTTAGGGGCAGGAGGGCAGTCAGTGACCCAGCGTGGCTGGGAGGGCTCGCCCAGGAAAGCTTCGTGTCAGTCCTCAGTAGCCCCGGGGGAGAGCGTGTTCTGGGAGCAGATGAGGATGGAGAGGGGGGTGCGGGGCCCTGAGCCTTGGGCCGGGGGACATCCCTGGGAAGAGCGCCAGCAAGCCGTGGAAGGGGTAGAACTCGAGTTGCTGCGGCGAGACGCATTCGGCGGCCCCACCCTCCTGACTGCCCCGTGCACTCGCCCCTCACCAGGCCTCGGTGTGGGCACGCATGCTGACACGCGCGTGTGACGCACGCACAGGCCCGGGCAGCGCCGCTCGGCCCTCTCTTTCTGAAGGTCCATTTGCATGTCCGACATGGGCTTCTCCTAGATGTCAACCCCGTGGGGTGTCGGGGTCCCGGTCGGGGCCCCTCAAATGCCCCTGGCAGACCCAGGGGCAAGCTGTCTGGCACCCAGGCCCCCCCCCCGCAGCCCCATCCACAGGCCTCGGGACCCTAGGGGGGGCTGCAGGCTCCTCCCACAGGTGTGCAGCTCCGCGGCAGAGCCCTGGGCCCTGGCCCTTGCAGCTCTCTGTGCCTCCCTCCCAGCCGGGAGCGGTGCTCGGGGAGGTGTGGGTTGTGGGGAGAAGATTCTAGG
The DNA here is from genome assembly GCF_030445035.2 of Dasypus novemcinctus. Classification (NCBI taxonomy): domain Eukaryota; kingdom Metazoa; phylum Chordata; class Mammalia; order Cingulata; family Dasypodidae; genus Dasypus; species Dasypus novemcinctus. The sequence continues at coordinate 10,313,585 of NC_080697.1, forward strand.
CCCCCTATTATTACTACAGCACCCTCCCCCAACCATGCCAAATAAATGTACACCGTAAGCAAAGCAGGGTGCCGCTTTCAGGTGCTTCCACGCGGAGCCACGAGGGCCCAGCCACGCAGCCCTGAGACCCCACCAGCCTGCACGTGCCCGTCCCCTCCTCATCTGTCAGGGTTTCTCTAAGCCCAGGGACCACCCCCACCCCATGCACAGAGCGTGGCAGCAAGCGCGGGCAGAGGCCCATCGCCTCGGCCAGTTCCGATTTGCGTCCTTGGTCTGCAAACCTGGGAGCGCGGGAGGTGGCGAGAGCGAGGGATTCAGACGCTGACAGCCCCAGCCTGGCTGCTCTAACCCCCCGCGGCCTCGGGGGGCTTGCGTCCCCTCTCACCTGTGTCCTCACCTGGAAATGAGGAGGGCTGCACCTGGCCTGAGAAAAGCGAAGGGCGGCAGCGCACACGGCAGCCAGCCCCGCGGGCCGCTCGTTGCCAGCGATGGGCTCTAGCCTTGACCCTGGCACTGGCTTCCGTGTTTCCCGGCGTGGCAGGCTCTGCACGCGGATCCCAAAGCTCGCCACAGCCCTGTGAGGAGAGGGCTGTCCTCGCCACCGGCACCAGCAGCCCCATTTTACCTCTTGTGCCAGGGAGCCGAGGCCAAGGTCACGCAGGGCACAGGCGGCCCAGCGGCAGCTCGAGCCGAAGCGTCCCGGCGTGGCTGCCAACTTTCTGGCTGCGCCACTGAACTGCCTCGAGTTCACCCTCGAAGGGGAGACCCGCAAGGGGCGTTAGGCGATTCCCCGAGAAACGTCTACGGAGTTGCTCCTGAAGCACGGGGAGAGGTGCTCTCAGCCCCCCTGCAGGGCGTCCCGGCAGGGCCTGGCAGGGGCTAGGGCCCCAGGCCTGCCCGGGGGCCTTGCTGACCCTGGCGGGGGCGGCCTCTGGGGTCTGAGCAATGATTAACCAGCAGCGGGCAGGCTGGGGCAGGCACGGCGGGTGAGCTCACCCCTTGCACAACTGCGGCCGCTCCCGCCTGCCTGGCTCTGGGGAGGGGCCCCGTGGGGGCCAGGCAGGCGCCCAGAATGGGGACACAGCCCTGGGAAGGAACAGGGGACAGCCTGGTGGACGTGCAGCCCCCTCGCCACCACCTCCCCCAGCGCACAGAGCCTCTTCTGGGGCCTCCTGGGACCCCGAGAACAGACCCTGGCCCCTCTTGCCAGACCTGCGGTGCTTTGGTGGGATCAGCCTTGCTGGGGACGCTCCTCAAACCGTGTCCCCCAATCTGCTCCAGGCGCAGCACAGCTGACCCCAGGAGGGCTGGAGGCCACGGAGCGCGCCCTGAGGCCGCCCTGCCTGCTCCAGGCCCCTGGTGCGCCAGGAGCCGGGCACGTTGCTCCTCTCCACCTCCCCTCCCTGCCCGAATCCGCTGAGCCCCCAGCAGCCTGTGACCTGGGCTACTGCAGGACGTGGGCACCTGGGTGGGGCAGGCATGGGTGCATGGCCGCAGGACCCCTTCCCTCGGAGCTCCGGGTGGGCCAGTTCCCAGCGGGTGGCAGGTGGTGAACTCGCCGCTGGGGCTCCCTGCCTCCCCCCTACCGCCTCCCGCTCCAGCCTCACCCGAGCACCCGCCTCTTCTTTGTTTGCTGAACGCAGCACTGAGTCCTTTGTCCTAAATACACTCTGCCCCTATTTCAAGGCTGCTTCCTTGCTCCAGGGGAGATTGGGATGGTAGGGGGCGTGTGGAGGGCGTGGGAGGGGGTTGGCGAGGGCTGCAGGCAAGCTGACCCAGTCCCCACTGCCCCCCACTCCGCCATGTCCCCAGCAGGTGGCCCGTCGGTCTCTGAGAGGCACTAGCAGGTCTGACCACTTGGCCAGCCTCCCTGGGAGCCCCCCAGGGGCCACCCCCAGCCCCAGGAGCCCCCAGAAGCCTGGACCCCCGAGGTTCTCCAGGACTTGGCAAAAATAAACAAAGGTGGGGTTCCTTGGACCCAAGAAGGTATTTCTGCACCCTCCGTTCTCAGGAGCCTGTTCCCCAGGTAGGAGCCTGTTCTCCCCTCACAGCTCACCCCAAACCCCGCAGAGAAAGCAGGGGACCGCGCGAGACCCTCGCCCCCACCCAGAGAGGAGCCCCAGGCTCGGGTGCAGGCTGCCCCTAGGAGCACGGGAGCCCAGTGGGGGAGACGGTGCGTGGACAGACGGGGGGATGGCGGGCGGAGGCCAGGACAGGGTCCGGTCCAGACCCCAGGCCTCTCTCAGGCCTCCCAGGGCTAACCCATTTTGATCACAGCGGCGTCTCAGCAGGCCGACAAGTAGGTCGTTTCGTGACCCCCGTTTTACAGAGGAGGGGAAACGGAGGCACAAAGAAAGTGAGGCACTTGCCAGGGATGAAAAACGAGTGGGTGGCAGAGCTGGGATTCAAAGCAGGCGGCCAGGCTCTGGGACGGGCTGTCAGGAACAAGGGCCAGGGCTTCGAGCCAGGGCCAGCTTCCTGGGCCCGTTCTGGAGCTTGGCCTTGAGGTGTGAACGGGGCTTAAGAGACCAGGAAGGATGGGACATCTCAGGCAGAGGAAACGGCGCCAACGGCTCATCTCCAGGGTCTTCCCCTACTCCCCTTAGTGCTGGAATCATCTATCATGAGCACACACTCATGTGTTACAGGTAAAATTTTAAAATGCTCACGCCATAAGTCAATGTCGTTTGTACAAAGGCAAAACACTAAAGCAGGGGGTCAGGAAACTTCCTGCCAAGGGCCAGAAAGTAAATATATTAAGTTTTGCAGGTTATGCTTCTCCTGTTGCAACTACTCAGTTTTACTGTGGGAATGCAAAAGTACCAGAGTTCACACAATTAAAAACAAAAAAGCAATGAAAGAGCTAATGACAATTAAATGCAATCCATGATCCTGGATGGGATCTAGCAAGGGAAGAGAAGTGGCTCAAGGGGACTTTATTGGGACATATGAAAAAATTGGAATATAAGCTCTATTTTCTTTTTTCTTGGAGTTACCGGGAATTGAACCTGGGACCTTGTACATGTGAAGCAGACTCTCAACCACTGAGCTACAGCTGCTCCCCTTAAGCTGTTTTTATATGTTAAATGTCTTGAACTTGATAACTGCACTTAAAGTGGTCACATGAGGAAATATCCTTGTTCTTAGGAAAAGAATGTGGCAGTATTAAGTGTTCAAGAGCATGATGTAATACCACCTACACGCAAGTGTTCCAAAATTGGATTGATGAGTAGACAGGTGGATGGGTGTGTGGATAGATAGATATCCAGATAAGAGAAAGAGAGAGTTCTGATAGATACAGCAAATGTGGCAAAATGTTAAAATAAATTGGTGAATCTGGGTATCTGGGGAGGGGAGAGATATGATGGAGTTTTCCGTATGGGCTTTTGTGAGTTTTTTTTGGTTTTGCTTTATTATTGGAGGCACCGGGGATTGAACTTGGGGCCTGGTACATGTGAAGCACACACTCATCCGCTGAGCTACACCCACTCCATTTCTGTATGGGGTTTGCAATTATTTTTAACTGTCCCATAAGTTTGAAAGTATTTCAAAATGAAAAGTTAAAAAAAAGCTGCCATAGACATGATATAGATGAATGGGCATGCCCATGTCCCCATAAAACGTTATTAATGGACTTTGAAATTGTAATTTCAGGTGATTTTCACATGTCACAAAATATTCTTCTTCTAAAGTTTTCTCAATCACCTAAAATGTGAAAAAAACTCATCCTTAGCTCGCAGGCCATGGGGAAACAGGCCCTGGGCTGGACGCTGCCCCGGGCTGAGAGCGAGGCTGGGAGCCCAGGAGCACCCAGCCGCTGAGCCGAGCCTGGTGGAGGCGGGGCTGACCCCACTGGCCCCGGAGGGCTCAGTGGGCAGGGGCTGCCGGCAGGGGCGCGGTGGCCGCTCAGACGCCAGCCTCACAGGGTCCAGCAGTGAGGCGGGGCCGTGCCCTCTCTGTGCTTCAGGTATATCGCCCGTGACCTGGGCCCTGTCACTGACCTTGCAAGGTCATCAGGGGTTTTAACGGGGAGGCCTTAGTCCAGGGCCTGCCCCTCACCAGAGGCGCAACGGGGGCAGCACGGGTGCTTGTGCATTCATGCAGCACACCGTTTATTCTCAGAACTTTAAGCAGGAGCAGGTTTCCATCCGTGTTTTTTTTTATTTTTTCAGTTGTTCCTGTTTTACTATTTTTTTTTACACTTTTTAAAATTAAAGTTACTCACAAAGAACATTACATTAAAAAACATTATGAAAACATAAAGAAACATAAGAGGTTCCCATATACCTGCTCCCCACCCCCCACCCCATCATTTTTGTAAATCGTATTTTTTGACAACATATACATCATACACAAAAAAATTGTTACATTAAAAAATATAAGAGGGGAAGTGGCTGTGGCTCAACCAAATGAGCTCCCATCTACCATATGGGAGGCCCTGGGTTCATGTCCCGGGGCCTCCTTGTGAAGGCAGGCTCGCCCACAGATGCCGTGGAGCGCCGACTCAGCAAAAAGTGACACAACAAAAAAATAACAAAAGAAGAGAGACAAGCGAGAACACAGAAGAGGATGCAGCGAATGGATACAGAGCAGACAGCAAGCAAGCTGCAAGGGGGGAGGGGAAACAAAATAAATACAGACATAGAAGAACATATAGTGAATGGATACAGAGAGCAGACATCAAGCAAAAAGCCACAAGAGGGGAGGGGGACATTGAAAAAAAAAAAGCTTAAAAAAAAAATATATATATATATATATATGGTTCCTGCATACCCCCACCAGAAACATCCCCTGGAAACAGTGCAGTGCAGCGAAGGCATTGCCTCCAGGAGGACAGTGTCCCCTGCCCTCCAGGTCACCCCTTGCTGCCCCTCGCCCTGTGCTCAGAAGACCCTCCTGTGTGATGGCACCCACGCTCCCTTGCCTCCCTCTTCCAGGAGGATTTGGCGAGCAGGAGCCCACGGGAGAGCGCGGGGAGCAGGTGGGCTTCTCCGGGGTGCCTGTCTTAGGAAAGCTCTCAGCCAAGCCCCCTGGGCTCCCACCCTCCCCCCAGTGTTTCCCCACCCCCCTCCCACACTTCGCAAACTCTCCTCCGATTTCCCCGATCTGGGCGCCCTGGATCTCCTGCTGGAACCCAGGGCACGAGCCTGGAGAGCCCAGCAGTTAGGAGACCCCCGCTGCCACCTCGGTGAAGAATGAGGGCCGTGCCGGTGAGCAGGGTAAGCGGAGAAGGAGGGCGATGTCTGGCGGCTGAAGAGGTTGACTGGGGGGCTGGGGAGAGGGAGGATTTTCCGGGTAACTGGGAGGATGGAGATGCTTCGAGAGGGCGGCGGGGCAGAGGCAGGGCTTTGGAGCGTCCCAGGGCTACCCACGGGACAGCCACGGGCATCAGTGCCAGGTGCACCCCAGCCTTCCCGCAACCTTGATTCCCTGCCAGGCCTTTAGCCATGACTCAGCCAGCTCCCCGATGGGCCGCCGTGTTAGGAAGGACCCGGAACCTGGGCGGGGAGTGGGTGGGCCAGCAGCTGCCTCCTTCTCCTTTCCCTTCCGGGGCACTGGGGTGCGTGAGGTCAGCCAGAAGCAGGGCAGGGGCAGGCCATGCCCCGAGGAGAGCTCTGGGGGACCCCGACCCCAGTGGAGCCCCAGAGTAAGGCCAGGGCATCCCGCCAGCCGGCTGACCGTGATGCTTTCCTCCCCCTGCCAGGGAAGCAGACGGCGCCGAGCCCCTCCGTGCGGGGGGCGTTCAGTTTCAACCTTCCTCTAACCTCCCATCCCCTGCAGCTCACGTGCGGCCGGGGTCAGAGCCAGGCTTTCCTCCCAGGCGGGTCCCAGGACCAGGCAAAGCCAGGGGGTAGGTGGGGACATAACGCCATCGGGCCTCTCGGGCGCTTCGTAATCCGTCATAATTGGGCGCCCTCTGATTACACTTTCCTTCCCCAAACAAACACTCGATGGAATGCTTCTCAGCTGAGTCACTGCTCTGTTTGCCTTCTCCCAGGACATCAAACACTTGGGCTTGGACCTTCCGTCACCCTGACCCCAGGAAGCCCTCCTGGGAAGGGCTCAGGCTCTCCTGCGCCTTCAATGCCCCAGGATGCCGGGGAGTTAGTCCACGCCCCTCTCCATTTGCCCTTGGCAGTGGCCACCTCCCCATCTCCTGCCTTCCGCCACCCCCAACCACCACCCCTGGCTCCCACAGCCCTGGAATGCGTTCGTGTCTGCGCCAGGCCTGGTTCAGCCACTTCGAGTCACGGTCAGCCCAGGGGGCGGCCAGCCCATGCCCCAGGTCCCAGCAACCGCGTGGTCAAGTCCAAGGGTCCCGCAGCTCAAGTAGCGGCTGGTGGAATTCAGCCTCGGGGCCCCGACACAGCGCCAGGGCTGTGGGACAGTGCCTGACCCGCATCGGCTCGCCTGGTGAGGCCGAAACCTCGGAGAAACTCCTCAGGAGGGTTTTTAATTTTTATGGACCCTCCTCTGACCCACACCCTCCCACCCCCCGCCCCAGTGACCACTCCAGCCCTGGTCTGGGAGGGGGCATGCACCCCCTGCACACTGCCATCTCTTTCTTCTCAGACATACTGGGGGCTGCTGAGGACGCAGGGGTCCCCGAGGGCCCATGCAAGGTCACCTATTGCACCTGCACCAGGCCGGGCGGCTCCAGGGGCCAGGGGCGAGGGGCGGGCGGTGGGATACGTGATGCAGCGCAAGATGGGGGCAGATGCGGGCTTCTGCCCACCCGTTCTCAGTTCAGATTCCACACGGGAAGCGGCTCTTCCCCCAAAAGCTTCGCTATTCATCCTGGCGTGGGAGCTCGCACCCCACAGGCGGTGTTCCCTGGGCCCGTTGCGGGCTGGGGAGCCGAGGGACGCGGGGCTGGAGCACGGTCAGGCCTCCGTGGAAACAGAGCCGCCCAGGCAGGATGGGCAACCGGGGCCCGCTTTGGGAGCTCAGAAGCCCCAGGGTCACATCCAATGTCCCATGTCCCATGCGGCCCCTTTCCAGGAAGTCCTCAGCCTCCCTGGCGGGTGGGGAGGGCTGCCCGGTGGTCCTTCCCCTCGGGGCCGCTTGTCAGAGCACCAGCTGAGCGGCCTCCTGGGGGCTAGGGCACCTCGGAACCATCCAGACACCCCCAGGGGCTCCAGGACAAATGCCGGAGGAGGGGGCATCTGGCAGCAGAGACCCCGAGCCTGAGAGCCAGGAAGGCTCCTGCAGTGGGGACGGTGGAGGCGAGAGGACAGAGCTGCCCCTCCCTGCTCAGTGCCCGGGGTCCCAAAGCCTCAGTGCGGCCCCAGGCAGCCGCCCGGACCTGGGGACTCCATCAGGGCTCAGAATTCCCTCCCACAAACCCAGAACGCCTGGGCCGACTCCTTCCTTCTTCCCACTGCTCTAACTTCCCCGCCCCCATTCCCACCTGTGCCCGCAAAGACCCACAGGGTGAGGGTGGGAGGCGCCCTGTGCTTCCTTCACAGCTGCCTGGGCTGTGCCCTGACTCCTGGAAGTGTCTAGAGTAGCAAACGGGTCCTCCAGGACCCGACCCAGTGATGCCTCCTCTTGGGAGCCCTCCCGGTGAGTGGAGCCAAAGGGCGGCTGCTGAGAATGGAACTGGGGAAAGCGGGGTCCAGAGACGCCCAGGACAAGGGGGAGGGGAGAACCACTCCAGGAGGCTGTCTCCAGGGGATCAAGGCCCCCCGCTTCCTGTCTACGGAGCGAGGTGTGCGGCGGCACGTGGCGGGAGGCTCCCTGGGTGGGCCGAATGGGGTGACCAGAAGGACTGAGAGAAGCTGCCTCTCTGGGGGGCCCTGGGTTGGGCACCCCACCAGCTGTGCTCTGAGCCCCCTTGCTCTCCGGGAAGCCATGCCCCCTGCAGGCAGTGGAGGGAAGGCAGGCTGGAACCGGGGCCCCGGGGGCTGCAGGGCGGCCCTGACGTATCACAGCGCCCCAGCCCCTCATGCCACTTGGGCATGGCCTGCTCTGGCTACACCTGCTGGGACACAGCAACTCGGACCCTGCACCCCGCCCCCCAGCACCCCCCAGGCAGGCGGGGGTCCCAGACCCCTCTTCCTGCCCTCCCACCAGCTCACTCCCCGCACTGGACCTGAGTTTCCCATTTTTCATTTCTCAGCTATTTCCCCGGGGGCACCCCTACCTGCCTTCCCTATGCCTCTCCTTGAGCCCCTCGGCCCTTGGCAGGCTCCTCCTTCCTTCTTCTCCCCAACCTGTTCTCCTTCCAGGATCGCGGGGTCCCGAGGACGGGAGCACACAGCCCAGAGGGGAGCCCAGGGCTGGGAAAACCGGACAGGGGCTCAGGGCGGGCTGACGCCCCAGCTGCAGCCCCTCCTGCTGCTGCAGCCTGCTCCCACTCCCTGGCGGCTGGGGGGTTTCGGGAGGGGGCTGGGAGCGCCCTGCACCTGGCAGCAGCCACAGCTCCCGCTCTGGACAAACCTGGGGCCTGCTCTCATCAACTGGCCCACTCGGGACCTTCCAGCAGCACTGCCAGTGCCGGGTGCCGCACCCTCCCTTCCAGGAACTACCTGCTGGGCTGTGAGTCGGTCCGTGGGGGTAGAGGAGAGGCTGGCCTCCCGGGACAGCTGCAGGCCTCAGGGGAGGTGCACCTGCTTCTCCTCTCCACCCACAGCCCACTGCAGGGAGCGCAGCAAGGAGCCCCTGGGAGCCTGAGCTCCTCTTTTCCGGATCTCTGTTTCAAGGATGTGGCCATCGGGCATTCTCGAGGGGCGGTCAGCTCGGCGAGTCCCTCGGAAAGTGCCGAGGACTCTGGCCAGTCCTGGGGCTCGCAGGATGGGCCCCTCCCAGGTAACATCCAACCGCCTGGCTCCCAAAGTCACCCTGGGGTGCTGTGATGGCGCCTGGCAGCCAGGCGGTCCTGGGTTCAAATCCCAGCGCCGCCTCTTACCAGTGCGCTGTGCACCTCTCGGAGCTGGTTTCACAGAGGAGAAAGGCTGCGGCCCCAAGAGGGGAGGGCGCACCCCAGACCCCAGAGCCCATCCTGGGGGCCTCCTGGCCGACCCTCTGTGATCCTTCCCAGAGGACTCACCCTAAAGGGTCAATGGTCAGAACGGGGGCAGGGGGCTGGCCAGGGCTGAAGTGAAGGGGGCCCTGTGGTATGTGGAAGCATGGTGGGCGTCTGGGTAGGGGGTGGGGGCCAGGATGGGGGGGCGGGCTGGCAGCCTGGGTGGTGGCCGGGCTGCAGCTGGCTCTGCGCTTTCATCTCCAGATGCCTGCGCCGCCCTCCCCACATGGTGCCCAGAGGAGGTGCGGGGGCTTCCCCCCCTTGAAGCTGCCCGAAGCCGCAGAACTGCCAGCGGGAGTGGGCGCTTAGGGGCCTACGACTCCCACAGCCCTGGAAGTGTGTGAGGATTTCTGCTTTCGGGGTGCCCTCCCTGCCCTCCAAACCTCACATCCGTTCAAGAGGTGCTTACTGGCTGCGGTATGGGGAGCAGGTGGCCGGCGGGCAGGGGAAGGGCGGGCACGTGCTGGGAGCGCCTGGGAACGTCGGTGCCCGTGGGCGCCCACTTGCCCGGCACTGGGCTGCGCTCTGGAAGGGTCCCCCCTTTTTCACAGCCATCAAGGTGGCTGCCGGGCCGTGTGCCTGCAGGACCGCGTCTGCCCAGAGGGGGCGCCTGTTTCCCTTCCGCTCAGACATGCTCCAGGCACCCTGAGGCTGCACCTGGGGCTGTCTGCTCCGGGGCAGGATCTGGGTGGGGAGGGGGCCTGAAGGTGCCCCAGGAGGACCTCGGCTCACAACGCGGCTGCAGGTGCTTGGTGCACGGGAGTCCCGCGCTGCTTGGGCGCCAGCCCAAGGCAGTGTTGTCCCCAGAAAGGGGCCCGGACCACCATCCCATGGCCACCCCAAGTCCCCGGGCACCAGAGGCGCATGGGCCAGCTCTGGCCTGGAGTCGGGGCTGGGACGGGCCACGGCGCCCTTTTGGGAGCCCCTCACTCCCCAGGGCAGGGAAGGCAGGACCGGGAAGGCAGGGCCGAGTGGGGCCGGGCAGGGAGCGACTCAGCCTTACTCTTCTCTGCACCATCCCGCCCGCACCCTAAGTCGCTTCTCCTCCATGTGGTCCAATCAATTCTCCCCGGTGGACCAGGTCCTGGCCTGCGAGCCTGGCCCGGAAGTCGCAGCCATGCTGCCGGTGGCCGTTTCAGCTCAGACAGTTGGGGGGGGCGTGCAGTGACTGCACCCCAGGGTCTCCACCCCCTCCAGCCCCTCTTTCCCCCAACCCCACCCAAGACCCAGGGAGCCGGTGACACACAGGCAGGAGGTAATAAACGAACAGATGCGCAGGGTGGGGCCCCGGGGCCCTCCCCACCGCCCTTCCCATGCCCGAGCCCCCTCCTCGCCCCCTCCTCTGCCTGTCGCACAGCAGCTCGGCCGCCCCAGGTGTTTTTCATTGAGGTTTTTATTGTGGATTCTCAGGCGCTGGCTGGGCAGGCCCAGGGCGCTCCCCACCCGCCCCCGCCCGCACCCTGGGGTCAGGTTACAGCGCAGGGGCTGTCCTTTCCCACTGGGCAGCCTCTCCCTCAGCCCCAGCCCCCAGCCTTCCCTCGCCCGCACCAACCAAGCAGCCTCTTAAGAGCCAAGCCCTCGCTTGAAAACCCTCCAAAGGCGGCCCACTTTTTTTTTTATTTTTATTTTTCACTGTCTTTTATTTAAAAGATACATAGATCACAAAAAATGTCACGTTAAAATATATGAGGTTCCCGTATACCCCACCCCCACCCCCCCACGCCTCCCACATCAACAACCTCTTTCATCATCGTGGCACATGCGTTGCATTTGGTGAATACATTTTGGAGCACTGCTGCACCCCATGGATAATGGTTTATATTGTAGTTTACACTCTCCCCCAGTCCACCCAGTGGGTTATGGCAGGACATACGACGTCCAGCATCTGTCCCTGCAGTACCATCCAGGACAGCTCTGATGGGAGCATTTGCCCGTTTCCATCACGTGAACATTCCCACCACGGCTGGTTCCAGCTCAGGTGCACGTCGGGCGCTCACCAGCCGGCAGGAGCTCCACGCACCCCCGCCAAGCCCCGGTCCCCTCGGCTGGGAGGCTGAGCACCCCCACCCCTCCCCACCCGGTCCCAGCCACCAGCCCCTCTGCCAAGGCTCCTCCTCCAGGCAGCCCGCCCTCACCACCACCCTGCCAGGCAGCACTTGGCACCCTTCAGCCGGTCCTGCAGCGTGCCCTTGCACCTCTCAGAGAGGCCCGTCCTCGCGGCTCTGTCCTTGCCACGGACCCGGCGGGCCTGCGGAGGCCGGGACTGCGATCTCGCGCGTTGCTGGGTCCCCAGCCCGGGAGCAGCCTCCGTGCCCGGGTGCCGAAGGAATGAGGGTGCATGGCTCGAGGGCGCAGGGCGACCGCAGGGGCCCGGGCTGCCCCCTCGGGGCTCCACGGCAGAGCCAGGGCTGCCTCCTTGGAGGGCTCAGGGCAGGGCCGGAGGGCGCCGTGCCCTCTCCCCGCGGCTGGGCGGGGTGCCCCTGGCCCCTGGGTCCCGCACAGGAGGGGCAGCCGCGCCCCCAGGCCCGTGTGCTCGTGACCACGGCTTCCTGTGGGCGGCTTATCAGTGTTGACTTTGGCATCCGCGCCCGGGCATCTGGGGCAGGCCGCCCTTTCCCACGCCTGGGGATAGGACTCGCGCAGGGGTCCTTTGTGACCAGAACGGGCACAGGCGAAGCGGCGGCGGTCCGGGGGCCCCGGTGTGCGGGTGCACTCGGCCGCGGAGCCGCAGGACATCGTTGCCCGCCGCTTCCAGGTCCTCGCCTGCGCCGAGGGGGCTTGCGGACACAGCCCAGTACCCACGATGTAAGGCGTGCGGCAGAGTTCCCTCCCCAAAGGCCCGGCGAGCCCCAGCCGCGGTCCCGTCTCACCCACCCCCGTGGCCCTCCCGGGGCAAAGCTGTTAGCCCCGTTTCACAGATGAGGAAACCGAGGTTCCGGGGAGCCTGAAGTCACGTGGGGAGTGAAGCTGTAGCACACGTGACACGGCAAAAGAGAAAGCTTCAGGACTTGGCGCTGTCCTGGGTGGTGCTGCAGGGACAGATGCTGGACACTGTATGTCCTGCCACGGCCCACTGGGTGGACAGGGGGAGAGTGTAGACTACAATGTGGACCACTGTCCATGGGGTGCAGCGGTGCTCCAAAATGTATTCACCAGGTGCAGAGAATGTGCCACGATGAGGGAAGAGGTTGTGGATGCGGGAGGAGTGGGGTGAGGAGGGTGGGGGCTATATGGGGACCTCATATTTTTTTAATGTAACATTGAAAAATATAATAAAGAGAGGGAAAAAAGACAATAAAGGATTAATAAACAGGAAAAAAAAAAAGAGAAAGCTTCACTGTGCTATGTGCTCGCCGTCCCTACGGGGCCTGGCGGGGCAGAGTGGAGCAGTCGATAAAGGTCCTTATGTGGACAAGCCACGTCCCACGGGGCCAGAGTGCAAGGTGAGCCCTGGGGTCAGCGCCACTGAGGCCACCGGACCTGGTTCGCGCTGGCGCAGGACGCTGGAAGGGGCAGAGGTCGCCTCGTCTGCTGTCATGTCCTACAGAAGGTCCAGAGGGAGAAGACACCCCCCTGGGGCTCTGGACCCCGCCCAAGCCCCTGGGAGCTGTCAGGGGTGTAGTGATACCGTTTGCCTCTACCCCTCCTCGGGGCAGGCCCCCCAGCTCAGGGAGGGAGGGCCACAGCCGGGGACCGAGGGAACAGGACTGGGAGGGAAGGCGCTTGATGTGGCAGCCTCCGCGCTCCTGCCCTGCCATGAGCTCTGAACGGGCACCTTCCTCTCCTGCTCCCTGCAAACACCTTGGCGTTGGGGCTAGCCCCTCGGCAGGGGCAGCGGAGGCTGGGGGCGTGGCCGGGCAGGGCTCCGCAGGTGTGGGCTTGGACGCGCCACCAGAGGCGTCCCTCGGGGCCAGCTGGCCCGCGGGGGTTCCAGGGTGCACGCCAGCTTCCCGGCTCCCAGGAGCTGCTCGGCTTTGCCCCGTCCTGGGTCTGCAGGTGCCAGGACCTTCCAGCCCTTAGGGGGGGAGATGCCGCGGGCCTCCACCAGGGAGCACGTGGCCAGATTTGGGTCTGGAGGAAGCAGAGCCTTTGTCAACCATGCCTAGAGCTGCGCCCCGAGGGGAGCCCTTTTCCACCTCCCCAGGATGGAGGTCGGCCAGGCGGTGCCAAGAGTCCTGGCACGGAGCCCCGTCCAGCCCTCCCAGGGCCCCCATGGCGAACCCCCATCCTGTGTCTTAGGGGTCATGCTGCCGGGTGCCAAATCAAGACTCGGACTTGGACATGTTTGATGGGAAGCTAGTCTTCAGGAAATCCTCTCAGTTCAGGAACTTGTGGGTTGCTGCTAGTCCTTGAGCATCAACTGAGGTCCCATGTCCGTAAGACGGAATACCACTCAGCGCTGAAAACAAATACAAGTTGGACAGCACAAAAGCGTTCTCCTACATGAAAGGGCCAGGCTCAAAGGCTCCGTCCTGCGCGCCTCCACCCGTCGGGCATTCTGGAAAAGGCAAAACCACAGCAGCAGGAAACAGATGGCCGGGGTGGGGGCGGGCTGATGCAGGGGGGCCCAGGGATGTTTCGGGCTGTGATGAAACGTCCTCATCATGGATGTGGTAGAGATGACGTCTGTAACAGAACCGCACGCGTGTGGCTTTCGCAGCGTGTCAATTGTAAGTGGAGCTCCTCAAAAAGGAAAAAAACCGACGTCTCCCTCTCCACGCGTTTTGGACCCGAATGTAAATCGGGATCACTTGGAGATGATGCCGGGAGCACCTCCTGCGTGCCATGACCTGCGGGGAGCCGGGTTGGGGGCCAGAATCCCAGCCCTCCATCACCCGAGAGGCCCGGGGTCCCCGCCCGCCTCCAGGCACGTGTGTCCGGGCCGGTGCACCCTTATTTCCCTTCTGGGGGCACTTCTGGGTCCCTCCAGCCTCACGCTGGCCAGTTGGGTCTGGCGGTTCCTAAGTGCCAAACAACGGATTTCTGAGACGTGGCTGTGTGCTGGGGGCAGTGACGTTCGAAAGGCAAACCCAGGACGCGTCCTCGACACCTCCCTCTTCCTCACACCCCACCCCCGTGGGCAGGTGGTCCGGGGGTCCCAGGCCCCCTGTGCCGCTTTCAGTAACAGCAAAACCTGGGTGCAGATTTTCAGCTGATCTTCCCTGCCAGGGTGGCGAGGGGGCAGCTTGGCAAGCCTTTTCAGGGGTCCCCAAGTGCCCACACTGGTTGCCTCCTGAGTACCGTCGCAACCCTTCCCCGCGTCCCCGTCGCCCCGGCCCCGGCACAGCCCGGGCCCAGGCCTCCCGCCGGCCGCCCTGTGCCCCCTCTTGTCTGCCCAGGCGCCCCCACGGTGCCGTGGAGGGAGGTTTAAGAGCACCCCTGCCCAGCAGCTCCCTCAAAACCCCTCGTTACAAGAAGCTCATCCCACGCTGCAAGGAAAAGGCAAAAGGCCCAAAATACGAAAAAGCAGTTCCCAGCAAACACGGGAAAATGTGCCGAGTGTCTATTTGGACTGGGGGAAGTGACGGCGGCATGACACCGTGAGCATCAAGCACCGAATTGGGTAGCCGAATGTGATTGAAAAGGGGAAATGCCAGGGACTAGAATAAAAACGGTTTTAAAGAATCCACGGGCCTGCCCAGTGAAGGGTATAGTGAAGAGTGCAGTTAGAAAGGTGGGCTGTCCTCGGTCGCGGCTCAGGTACCACACCAGGGCAAGGTGGCGATAACGCGGTGGAATGGGGGCATCCTACATTTTACACACCACGGCTCCGTAGATCCACAACTTCTGTAAATCGGTCAAACACATGAAAAGAGTCCAACCCAATGAAATAGGTGAAAAGTGAGACAACAGTGCGACGCCTTCTCCAGGCCACAGGCCCCGGCTCCCCGACACACGCATGGGAGGAGGAAATGGAGCGGGCTGACGACATGCGGCGCCGTGGGAAGGGTGGTCCCTGGGTGGTAAACAGGGGACCCTCGGTGAGGGCAATTGGAAAGAACCTTCTCTCTTGTCCAGCCGGTAAGGGAGCCCCAGTGCAAGCCCAGTGCACCCCACTCGCAACAGCTCACTGTGGTGTAGCTCAGCCTCGCCGGGTGGAAAAGCCTGGAGAGAAGGCAGCAGGGGTGGGGGGCCTGCAGCAGGGAGGGGCCCTGCAGCTGGGGGGTCTGCAGCAGGGAGGGGACCTGCAGCCAGGGGGGTCTGCAGTCGAGAAGGCCTGCAGCCGATGGGGGGTGGCCTGCAGCAGGGAGGGGCCTGCAGCAGGGAGGGGCCTGCCGCTGGTGGGGGGCCTGTAGGTTGGGGAGCCTGCAGCTAGGGGGCCTGCAGCCGGGGGGCCCTGCAGCAGGGAGGGGGCCCTGCAGCAGAGACGGGGCCTGCAGCCAGGGGGTCCCACAGCTGGGAGGGGTCCTGCAGCCATGGGGGGCCGGAAGCCGAGGGGGCCTGCAGCAGGGAGGGGCCCTGCAGCCAGGGGGGGTGCTGGAGCCAGAAGGGGCCCTGCAGCCGGGAGGGCCTGCAGCTGGACAGCTGTGTGCTGCACAGCTCTGGGAGCAGGGAGGCCTGCCCGGCTGGAAGGGAAGCTGCGGATCTGGTGCACACAGCAGCCCTGTGGTGCAGCTCTGTGAGAGCACAGGTACATCCACGCAGGTAAATGCTTGGAAAATTTTCTGGAAGCCTACATAGCAAAATGGTTAAACGAAATTGCCTTCGGTGAGAGAGGCAGGTGGAGAGAGAGGGGTTTCACTTTTCCTTTCGTACTTTTCTGTTCTCTGAATTTTGAATCATGCACACCGGGATTTCTCTTTTCTTTTTTGTTTTTGTGGGTTTTTTGCACATAGTATTTTAATTTTTCAAATGCCTTCAGGAGGAGAGGGGGTGAGCTCAGTGGTGGAGCCCCCGCTTCCCGTGTGCAAGGTCCTGGGTTCAATCCCCAGCACCTCCTAAAAGATTTTTTTAAAAATAAAAGGTCATCAGGAAACATCTGGGTGGGGGCGATTTGAGGCCCAAAATCAAAATCAATGTTTTTAAACGTTGCAAAACAAACAGAAACCTTCACTGCCCTGGGGATAAAGTCCGGTCTTCTGAACTCGCCCTGGGAGGCCCTGCGGTCCCTGCCCCGCCCCTCCCTCCCTTCCCCTGGCGGCACACCCCAGCAACCACATCACCACCCATGCCTCCAAAGACCCTCGCTCCCTCGGACCCCTGGGCCTTTGGCTTCCACCAGCTGCCTGCCTCGTGGTGCCCCAGGGCTGCCCTGGCCCGCGGCTGGCTGCCCTGGCCCCTGCCTCCCCTCTGTCACAGCCTGTTCCCGCTTTGCCTTCCTGGTGTGCTGACCTGGGAGGGCCTCGAGTGCAGGGCCAGGGCCCGGTCCTGTGCCAGGCGCACAGTGGGTCTCGGGAGCTTTCGTGGAGGGCAGCCTGACCCGGGTAAACGAATGGACAGCCCGGACCCCGGGGCCTTCCCTCCACCGGGCCCCTGGAGTGGGAGCCCGGGCCCGACTGGCAGCCTGGAGGGGCAGACACAGCAGCCAGCCACGGGGCCGCCCGCCACTCCACGGTGGCTTTTCTTTCCTTTTCTGTGGGTGCCAAGTGCCTGAACAAATATTTTCCTGGAGTGGAGGAACAGCTCAGCTCCCAGCCTTAAGTTCTGGAAACATCCCAGCTGGGTCGGGCGGGTTCCAGGAAGCAGAGGGAGAGTGGGCTCTGGCTGCTGCAGGGGAGCGAGGGGTACCTGGTGCTGCCCTCCCGGCGGTGCCCGCCCTCCCGGCTGCCTGAGGAGGGGGCCTGCCCGCCGCCCCCGGCTGGCCCGGGGAAGCCGCGGCTTGCTCTGCTCGGCACGTGCCTCTGAGCAGCTCCGGCCCATGCCCCTGGGACCCCGAAGCAGCCCCCGGCCTCGTGGGCCCCTCATTTCTGCTGCAAAAACGACAGTGATGTTTGAAGGAATTAATTAGACTCTCAGAGGCCCTTTATAAGCTTTTCATTTTCCTCTTGAATTTTCTTATTGTGTAATAATAATAATACAGCCTGTGCATAAATTCAAACTTATTTTATATCCAAATATGCCTAGCAAGCCAATTGAGAAGTATAAACTCTAGAGGTTTCGGATATTCGGGGAGGATGCCAGCCAAATGTGTCAAGTCCACCTGGAAAGCGGGGCGTTGGTGCTAAAAGCTTGCCTGGACTGTGGGGGGTACATGTCACATCCAGCTTCCCTGGAGGAAATAGCCTCTCTAATACTCAGATAAGACACTTGAAGAAACTAACAAAAAGTCCTTTTGCATAGAAGCACCGTTTGACTCCCCACTCCTATATCCTCTGTATAAAAAGGACCCAAAAATTCTTTTCAGGGCTCAGTTTTTATCAAGACAAGAGTCCGCCGAGACCAGCCGGTGGAAATAAACCGTCTTCCTTCCCAGAGTTCTCGCGTCCTGTATTGATAACGCGTACAGGCGACTTCTCTCTGCTGCTAAAATAACATACATCAAGTCCCCTGATGTTAAGGCCATAGCTTGGCGGTTTATTTACACCTCCTTCCATCCTGGAATTGCCGCCCACAGCAAAGACACAGAATGTTTCCAGCACCCCCAGAAGGCTCCTTGGCATCCCCAGCTCGGGCTTCTAGCACCATCCATTTGCTTTGCCTGTTCCTGAACTACAAATAAACGGGCCCTTCCGTTGTTGCCGGGGGCACAACAGTGGTTTGTTTTCATTGTTGCTGAGGACTAGTCGCTCGGTAGGAGCACTATTTATCTACTCTGCCCCTGGCCAAGCTGTTCATCCACTCTGCCCCTGGCCATTGGGGTGGCTGTGATGACTACAGCTGCTCTGGGCATTCTTAGACACCCTGATAAAACTATGAGAGCCCTGGGGGAACCCTCAGAGCCCAAACTGCACACCCTACTTCCTCTTTGAACCCCTGAGTTTCCTCTTGATAGAGTTTTAAAAAAAATTTCTCCCAGGGCCTCCCCCCCCCCCATTGTTTTGTACTCACCATCTTCTCTCTGTGTCTGGTCATCTTATCTTTTAGGAGATAAGGGGCACTGGGAACTGAAACTGGGATCTCCTAGGTAGGAGAGAGGTGCTCAATCTCTTGAGCCACCTCTGCCCCCCACCTTGTCGTGTCTCTCATTGGGTTTCCTCTTTGTGTCTCCTTGTTGCGTAAGCTCAACATGCCAGTCCATTGTGCCAGCCCATCAGGTCAGCTTGCTGTTTTGCACGTCTTCTCAAGGAGGCACTGGGAACCGAACCTGGAACCTCCCATGTGGTAGGCAGGCACCCAAATGCTTGAGCCACATCCGCTTCCCTTGATAGCTTTTGAAATTGGAAATTACCACCAGGGAAGCTGATGCAGATAGCCTATCAAGCCCCTTGTTCTTTACCTTTGACCCAAGACAAAATAAAGCCCATCTGCCCTAAACCTGTCCCTGTAAGATGGATAAACCCTGGTCCACTCAAAGCAGTCAAGCTACCTTCCTTCTCATGTCTATAAAATTGTTTGCCATCCTTAGAGCCTTGAAGTTCCTTCCATCCTTGCAAGTGTTCTGCTTCTTTTGCTGTAGGAAACCTTTAGTGTCCTGAATAAGATGCTGGCGCCTATGAAATCATATGTTTGGAGGCCCCAGTGAGCTACAGAAGGTGCCCTCCGGGTGAGGCACCCACGACATACCACTCTGTGCTTATCCTTCGATGCCCAAGACCCCCCATCCCCAGGCAGCCCCTTTCTATAGCTGAGCTCCACAACTGGCATTGAGTTCAACTGCCTTTTATCTGGGGCTTTGGTTTAGGCACCTCTGCTTTGGGTTTGGTTTCAGCTCTATGGTCGGACCTGCCATTTGGTTTCATTTCATTTCTCCCTCCAGCTCTCTAATTTTCTCTAAAGATCTAGGGTTTGGGAGTCCAGGAGGCCCGAGAAGCTGACTCCTGACCTCTTGCTCCTGGGTAATGAGCCTCCTCTTCTACCTGTCAGCTACCTGCATTCGGTTTGACTCACCGGGGCGTTCTGCTAAGGTCGGAGCAGTATCCCAGGGGCTGAGCCACAGCCCGGGAAGGAACATTTTGTCTGACCACAGCTCTTGCTGCTCCGAATCTCCCTCTCCTCCTGCTGCTTCTATCCACCAGGCTCTAAGGACCCATGACTTCTCTTCACAGGCGGACAATAGGAAGGATGATTTGTCTTCATAGTGGCCACTTTGAGAAACTTTCTAGGAACAAAGTCCTGCACGTGGAGGACAATCTGCCCCCACCATAGCTGCACTTACAGATTCATTAGAAATAGAAAAGGCCAAAAAGAGAACAAAGGGGAATAGACTCCAAGCCAGACCAACAGCTCCCCATCTTCTGTACCCAGCCTTCCCCCACAGCTGCTCTAACTGGTTCCTCCTGCTGCCCTGAGGGAAAAGGATCCAGGCCAGACCCTTCACAGGTTAAGCCTCCCGTGGGAGCTAGCGGCCTGCTAGAGGAGAAGTCACCCCTTGGACCCGAACTGAATTAAGAGCTATAACTCAACATTTTCCCAAGTAAGGCCAGCATATTTTCATAGAAGAATTTAGAACTGTCTGGGTGCATGTGATCCACTACCTGACCAGTATCGGCATGTACATGTGTGGGTCAGAACCTCAGGCGCTAAACCCAGGATGGCAAAATCTGGTTGGACAGACCTGAAAAGAACTTGCAAAATTCCTCATCCCACAATCAGTCGGAGAGTCAGGCCTGAGAACTGGGGCAGAGGCCCTGCAAGATTACACACCAGGGCAAAGAAAATCTTCAAAGTTCCTCCACGAGTTACGAGGGGAAAGCGTTAGCCCTCACATTCAATAAAGAACCTCAACTCAACCCATCTGCCAAGAACGAAAATTCTGTCTGATGAAAATGAAAGAGTGGAGCAAGGAGAGAAAGCCAGGTCTTTTATATAAACTAGTGATATTGTATTTCTGTGTTTTGATGGCTTACGCATGGCTGAAACCATTTTAATTGAAGCAACACACTCTCTATTTGTGTCTGTCAGTGTGTTTGGGGTATATTTTCCTACCTCCGGATGGTAATTACCAAAGTAACAAAAACAAATCCTTAAAAGAGCTCTATTCAAATTGCTAACCAATATGTAAGCACTTACATATAAATTAATACTTCTAAAGTCTCAGAAATTAAGGAAACCCAACTTCTAATACTTCCATTGTAAAAAAGAGTATTTGTGGAACTAAATACAAATGTTTTAAAAATTCAAGTACACATAATCTAGGTAAACCTTTGGCAAACAGTTTAATATTGATTGTTAAAAAACAGCTATGGGGAAAACAGATATGGCTCAACCAGTTGGGCTCCCGTCTAGGGTTCAATGCCAGGGCCTCCTGGAGAGGACAAACTGGACCACGCGGCAAGCTGGTCCAAGCTGGAATGCCGCCCCACGCAGGAGTGCTGGCTGACGCTGAGAGCTGGCGCAGCAAGATGACGCAACAAGAGACACAGAGGAGAGAAAATAAGAAGACGTAGCAGACCAGGGAGTTGAGGTGGCGCAAGAGCGTAATCGCCTCTCTCCCACTCCAGAAGGTCCCAGGATCCGTTCCCAGAGCCGCCTAATGAAAATACAAGCAGACACAGAACAACACACAGCGAACTGACACAGAAAGCAGACAACGGGGGGAACTGGGGATATGGGGGAGGGGGAGAAATAAGTAAAATAAATCTTTAAAAACAAAAAACAGCTATGTCTTCTGAGTTATGAATTTTAAGTATAAGACAAGGATAAAATGTAACTCTACTTGGTGTATGTTTTTCCTAAATTTATAGAATTATGTTGATCAAATAAGCTAGCATTATATATACTAGGTGTTTAAAATGATGAGAAATGTAAATTTGTGTTTAGTCAAATAGTTACTATTCTGACAAACTTGATTTCAAGAGTTGCTATGTTTCATAGGACGCCGGTTTGAAGACCTTATCTGAGGTCTTTTGGGGAACTTAAGTAGGTAAGGTAGGCAGGATGGATTTTTTTTGTGAAAAGAGTAGCTTTGTCCTAAACTAAATTGACTGGGTGTCACAGAATGAGAAACAGGAAAGTGTAGGACAAAAACCTAAATGGATACAGAAAGTCACAGAAGGTTTGTCATGGTCATGCTAAGATTTGATAAGCTTATTTATAAGACTTTTTAAAGAGCTTTTGTATCAAACAATATATTCATCCAAAACTAGAATTTGCTTTTCTCTCTGTTAAAATGATGAAATTTTCTTGGGTTATTGGTCTGCTTAGTAGGAAGTTATAAAAAGCTTTAACAATCTGAGTAGCCTGCCTAGAAGACACGGATTCTATGTCATATCAGAATAATATTCTCATGGATATTTATTTGATTGAACTAGGTTTTTGTTTCCTTTTTAAAAAAATGTTTTACAATCATGTTACCTCCTATTTTTACTTTTAAGATCTTTTATTTTACCTTTGATTAAGTAGGTAACCAACTATTGTTTATCAGTGACCTATGATCTTATGTAGCCAAGTTTTCAAGCCTCCTGACAACTTTTGACATTTTGCCTTCTTGAAATCAAACCCTAAAGGAGATCTTTTTTATTTCAAACTCTCTTTGCAACTTTCCAGGGGGCCCCCAGAAAATCACAAAGGATTTGTTCTTTCACTTTATAAAAAGATAGGCGCTAGTAACAGGTTCATTTGATTGGTAATGAGTTGCATGGGGAATGACGTCAAATTAAAAGGGATTTTCTCACCTTCTGACGGCTAAATTTGTATGGGTAAAATGTTATTCAGATAACTATTAGAGATTATATAAAATTCCTGGAGATCTGACAATATTCTCACTGTCCATAAGATGTCCTGATACTGACCTGCATGGTATCAGACAACAGTAGAGTGTTATTGGTCATAATTTTAGTTACTCTAAAAAAATACTACATGCCATACAAAAGCAACCACATTTCCTTGTCAGTTGCATTGTTTTACTCTGATGCTACTTTGAAAGTGCTTGCAATCACCTAAAGGTCAAGAATCTCATCTTCAGCAAAAAAAAATTTAAGAAGAGACTTTAAACAAGAAGCAAACTGAGTATATAAATCATATTCCATGTGTCAATCAATAAAAACTGTAACGGTGGGTCAGGGTCAAATACCTCGACCAGCAGGGCCCTTCTGGACATCTTCAAATGGCCTTGATACAGCTACTCGCTTGCGTGGGATATGAATGTGGCCTTGTGATCATATACCTATTTCCTGGATGGCTAAGAGGCTTTTCCTTGTCACAAGGCTACAGCCTTCACAGTAGCTAAAAAGAAACATCTTTTCCCTCCACCTGGGGAATTCCTGCTAGTCTCTCAAGCAACAGAGGTTCCCAATTTACTGGCACTGGAATCAAGGAATTTTGCATGGTCTTACCCATCAACCAAGAGCTCCGCTGTTCCTACTATTCTCAACTGTCAGGACTGGTAGAAAGAACAAATGGGGTCTTCACACCTAAATTAGCTAAATTATTTGAATCCCCCTCTCTTCCTTGGCCCAGGGTTCTTCCCTTAGCCTTGGTGGCCAGAAGATCGAGCTCCTTAGGGAAAGCACTGGCTAACCCCGGATGAAGTCATAATGGCGAGATACAGAGGCTTATTATTTCTCCTGCTGTACCCACCTATTACAATGGGACCTTGTTAATTATATTGTAAGGGACTAGTTTCATATACCCTCTTCCACCAGTCAGACTTTCCTGAGATTCCTCCACAGCAGGCTCTATGTGACCTTTAAACTGGGGGCTTGATGTGCTGTAGGACGTGGATGAAAAGGAACTTAGCAGGTCTTACTGACACCCCTAGGCAGTGAAAACCACTGGGCATCGACCTGAAAGGTGCTCCCAGCCCTTGGGAGGTTACTCCCACTTTGGATCTCAAGCTAAAACTGACATGGGGATCCCAGAAGCAGACAGCATCTAATGTAGATGCTGGGACAAGCATATGATGCCTGAGATCATGGACTAAGACATGTGAATTTTCTTCTTCTCTCTTCTTTCTCATCTTTGTCTAAACATTCTCTTTTTCATCCTATACCCCTTACAATCTCCATCCCTAATAATGTCCTACCTTCACCATGATTTTCTTCACTCTCCTCTTGACCCTATGTGGTGGGTAGGCTAATGTGTCAACTCAGACAGGTCATTGTGGGCAGTTGTTTGGTCAAGCAAGCAATGGGCTAATTGTAATACAGGGGCATTTATGGACTTTAGTCACCATTGACTTCACTGCGATGGTAAATCACAGAAAGCTGGTTATAATTATATTAATCAGGGAGTTTGCCATCAGCCATGAGTGGCGCTTTATACAATCAGTTGAACACCTTAAAAGGGGAAGTGATTCCAGCATTGAGAGAGAATTTCCTAGCTCCTCTTTGGGCAGCCAGCGTCCCCTGGAAACCCATCAAGGACCTTCACTGGACTTTCACTGCAGCCCCTGGTTGCAGCCTGCCTGCGGAACCTGGACTTGTGCTTCCCCACCGTCACGTGAGAGACTCATGAAATCTCTCATTATCGACTGATATCTCTTGTTGCTTCTGTTTCCTTAGAGAACACTGACTAATACAGCTTGGTACCAGGAGTGGCTCTTGAGGAAGATGGTCTTAAACATGGGATGTCTGAGGTGGTTCTGCGAGGTTGGCAAGTGGCTCTCTAATTAGACTCAAAGGTACTAATGGCTCCCTTTCCAATAACGAAGAGGCTGCTAACAGTCCATGGCACGAGTGGGCAAATTGAGATGTGCAAAATATCATCACTGGATTCCCCTCCTTCCACGCTTGTAAGAAGCAAGGATCTAGGTGAGAGTGTTTTCCACATCTTAACAGAGTTTTGCAGTCAAAAGGTATAATGATGCTGGCTGGTTCCTCCTAGATACGCTGGATACTGTTACAAAATAAAGAGATGTTAAAGGCTTCAAATTTGAAACTTAAACACTGTATGAATGATGCAAAAGTTTCTATGCCCGCCTTGAAAGAACTCTTGTCTCTTTCAGCCACAGGCTGGAAATATCTGAGACCCACACTCAGACTCTCATTGTATGAGTAGCGGAGTTACAAAGGAAACTAAAATCTCAACACCGCAGGGGTTCTGCAGTTAAAATGAAGGATTTATTGGAAAAGAGTAGAACCCAAAGAATTGGGATGAAGATGTATGGGATGATGATAATATTGGTGGAGACATTGGAACCCTGAATTCTGCTGAGACTACCAGATAAGCTTGCGGTGGCCTACCCAGTGTAGACCACACCTTGTCAACCTTGTATCACCCAGCCTCCTGCCAGCCCCAGGGAGTCTGGACTTCCTTCCAGCCCTGAGGCGGGTACCAGCCAAACGGAAGCCAGCCCTGCCCAACCTCCACCCTGCCGCGAGGAATGTGCCTTCCAACCCCTCCCTGAAGAGATTAATCCTGTCTCGCCAGAAGAAAATGCAAAGGAATGCCCGGAGGTCAGTAGCTTGCAAGACATTTCTTTTTTTTTTTTTTTTTTTTGGTTAGATACTTTTTACTTACAAAGTCAGAGTGTGGTGAGGCTTAGCAGTTAAACATAGGCAGGGCTGTCTTCAAAGTTCATGGATTTTGCACTCCCTTGAGTTTCTCTTTTCTTTTTGGAAAAAGGAATTTTTTTTTTTTCTTCTCTTGGCTTGATAATCTTCAGGTCTATTTCTGCTGGATCCCAAAATCTTGATGGTAGGAAATACCTGCACACCCTACTGACTTCCTAGGGACTGACGTTTATCTACATCAACTGCACCAACCTTTAAAACATCTTTTATGGCAATTTTTTTTTTTTTTTTTTAGATTTATTTTTTTTTTAATTTATTTAATTCCCCTCCCCTCCCCCGGTTGTCTGTTTTCTGTGTCTATTTGCTGCGTCTTGTTTCTTTGTCCGCTTCTGTTGTCGTCAGCGGCACGGGAAGTGTGGGCGGCGCCATTCCTCGGCAGGCTGCTCCCTCCTTCGCGCTGGGCGGCTCTCCTTATGGGTGCACTCCTTGCGCGTGGGGCTCCCCTACGCGGGGGACACCCCTATGGGGCACGGCACTCCTTGCGCGCATCAGCACTGCGCATGGGCCAGCTGCACACGGGTCAAGGAGGCCCGGGGTTTGAACCGCGGGCCTCCCATGTGGTAGACGGACGCCCTAACCACTGGGCCAAAGTCCGTTTCCCGTTTTATGGCAATTGATACTTCCTTCCGTTCTGGTATTAATCTTTGGCAGTGGCCACACCTCCAGCTTATCATAGATTTCACCCATGTAGGTGTCAGCTTGCATCCTTCCTCTATCCCCCAATATTCTTTAAGCCTATCATCCAGTCTCTAGCTCTCTGAGGCAGCTTGGTTTACTTATTTTATATCATTGAGGTCATGTAGTATTTGTCCTTCAATGCCTGGGTTGCTTCACTCAATATAAGGTTCTCAAGATTCATCCATGTTATCACGTGTGTTTGTAGTGTATTCGTTCTGAAAGCTGAGTAGTATTCCATTGTATGTATATGCCACATTTTATTTATCCATTCATCTGTTGATGGGCATTTGGGTTGATTCCAACTTTTGGCAATAGTGAACAATGGTGCTATGAACATTGGTGTGCATATACCGGTTTGTGTCCTTGTTTTCAGTTCTACTGGGTATATACCCAGCAGTGGAATTGCTGGGTCATATGGCAAATCTATAGCTAGTTTTTTGAGAAACTGCCAAACTGTCCCCCAGAATGGCTGGATCCTTCTGCATTTCCACCAGCAGTGGATGAGTGTTCCCATTTCTTCACATCCTCTCCAGCTTTTGTAGTCTTCTGTTTTTTCATAGCTGCCAATCTTATGGGAGTAAGATGGTATCTCATTGTAGTTTTGATTTGCATTTCCCTAATAGCTAGAGATTTGGAGCATTTTTTCATGTGCTTTTTAGCCATTTGTATTTCTTCTTTGGAGAAGTATCTGTTTAAATCTTTTTCCCATTTTTTTAAATTGGTTGTCTTTTTATTTTTGAGATACAGGAGTTCTTTGTATATGCAGGATATAAGTCTCCTGTCAGATATATGGTTACCAAATATTTTCTCCCATTGTGTAGGCTCTCTTTTCACTTTCTTGACAAACTCCTTTGAGGTGCAGAAGGCTTTAAATTTTGAGGAAGTCCCATTTATCTATTTGTTCTTTTGCTGCTAGTGCTTTTGGTGCGAAGTTCATGAAGCCATTTCCTATTACAAGGTCCTGTAGATGCTTCCCTACACTGCTTTCCAAAGTCTTTATGGTCTTGGCTCGTATATTTAGGTCTTTGGTCCACCTTGAGTTGATCTTTGCATAAGGTGTGAGATGGTAATCCTCTTTCATTCTTTTACATATGGATATCCAGTTCTCCAGGCACCATTTGTTGAATAGGCCAGTCTCTTCAGTTGAGAGGGTTTGGTGGCTTTATCGAATATTATATGACTATATATATGAGGATCTATATCAGAACTCTCAATTTGGTTCCATTGGTCAGTGTGTCTCTCCTTGTGCCAATACCATGCTGTTTTCACTACTGTAGCTTTGTAGTATGTTTTGAAGTCAGGTAGTGTGATTCCTCCAATTTCATTTTTCTTTTTCAATACGTCTTTGGCTATTTTGGTCCTCTTTCCTTTCCAAATAAATTTCATAGCTAGCTTTTCTAGTTCCTTACAGAATGCTGTGTTGATTTTTATTGGGATTGCATTGAATGTGTAGATCAGTTTTGGTAGTATAGACATCTTTATAATATTTAGTCTTCCTATCCATAAACAGGGAATATTCTTCCATTTATTTAGGTCTTCTTTGATTTCCTTGAACAGTGTTGTGTAGTTCTCTGCATATAAGTTTTTTACATTTTTAGTTAAATTTATTTCTAGGTATTTGATTTTTTTATTGACTATTGTAAATGGTATTTGTTTCTTGATTTCCTCCTGAGCTTGCTCATTATTGATGTACAGAAATGCTACTGATTTTTGCGCATTGATCTTATAAACTGCGACTTTACTGAACCCATTTATGAGTTCTAGAAGCTTTGTTGTAGACCTCTCAGGGTTTTCTATGTATAGGATCATGTCATCTGCAAATAACAAAATTTTGACTTCTTCCTTTCCAATTTGAATGCCTTTTATATCTGGTTCTTGCCTCAGTGCTCGAGCAAGTACTTCTAAGACAATGTTAAATGGAAGAGGTGAGAGTGGGCATCCTTATCTTGTTCATGATCTTAGAGGTAAAGATTTTAGGATTTCACCATTGTAAACGATGTTGGCTATGGGTTTTTCATATATAGTCTTTATCATGTTCAGAACATTTCCTTGTATTCCAATCTTTTGCAGTGTTTTTATCAAGAAAGGGTGCTGTATTTAGTCAAATGCTTTTTCTGCATCTATAGATATAATCATGTGATTTTTTTCCTTCAATCTGTTTATATGGTGTATTACATCAATTGATTTCCTTATGTTGAACCATCCTTGCATACCCGGAATGAATCCCACTTGGTCATGGTGTATAAATCATTTAATGTATTGTTGAATACGGCTAGCAAGTATTTTGTTGAGGATTTTTGCGTCTAGGTTCATTAGAGAAATTGGTCTGTAATTTTCCTTTCTTGTGGTGTCTTTGTTTGGCTTTGGTACTAGGGTAATGTTGGCATCATAGAATGAGTTAGGTAATGTTCCTTCTGTTTGGATTTTTTGGAAGAGTTTCAGCAGGATTGGCATTAGTTCCTTCCGGAATGTTTTGTAGAATTCACCTGTGAAGCCGTCTGGCCCTGGGCTCTTCTTAGTTGGGAGGTTTTTAATGACTGATTCTATCTCTTTACTTGTGATTGGTTTGTTGAGATCTTCAATTTCTTCTTTCTTCAATAGAGGTTGCTTATGTGTTTCTAGGAATTCGTCCATTTCCTCTGAATTGTCATTTTTGTTGGAATATAGTTTTTCAAAGTATCCTCTTATGATAGTCGTTATTTCTGTGGGATCAGTGGTGATATCTCCTTTCTCATTTCATATTTTGTGTATTTGCATCTTCTGTCTTTTTTTCTTTGTTAGTTTAGCTAAGGGTTTGTCAATTTTATTGATCTTCTCAAAGAACCAGCTCTTGGTTTGTTTGTTTTCAAGTGCTTTCTTATTTTCTATTTCATTTAGTTCTGCTCTTATCTTTGTTATTTCTTTCTTCTTCCTGTGGGGTTACTTTGTTGTTTTTTTTACTAATTCCTCCAAATGGGCAGTTAGTTCTTCAATTTTTGCTCTTTCTTCTTTTTTGATGTATGAATTTATGGCTATAAATTTCCCTCTCAGTACTGCTTTTGCTGCATTCCATAAGTTTTGGTATGTTGTGTTATCATTTTCATTAGTTTCAAGGTAGTTATTAATTCCTTTTGAGATTTCCTCTTTGACCCACTGTTTTTCTAAGAGTGTGCTGTTTAATTTCCATATCTTGGTGTGAAATCTGGGTCTCTGGTCCCTGAAGAGTTCCAGCTTCACTCCACTGTGGTCAGAAAAATTATTTTGTATGAATTCGATCTTTGTGAATTTATTGAGCCTTTCTTTGTGGCCTAGCATATGGTCTATCTTGGAGAATGATCCATGTGCACTTGAGAAAAATGTATATCCTGCTGTATTCAGGTGTAATGATCTGTATATGTCTATTAGGTCCAGCTCCTCTAATATACTGTTCAAAGTTTTTGTTTCTTAATTGAGTCTCTTTTGAGATGTTCTGTCCAAAGTTGATAGTGGTGTATTAAAGTCTCCCACTATCATTGTAGAGGCATCTATTCTTTCACATAGTTTTTCCAGTGTTTGCCTCATGTATTTGGAGGCGCCCTTGTTAGGAACATAAATATTTATGATTGTTTGTTCTTCTTGAAAGAGTATCCCTTTCACTAATATGTAGTATCCATCTTTGTCTCTCACAATTGTTTCACATTTAAAGTCTATTTTGTCTGATATTAATACAGCTACTCCTGCCTTTTTTGGGTTATTGTTTGCACGTAAGATTGTTTTCCAGCCACTCACTTTCTTTTTTTTTTTTTAAAGATTTATTTATTTTATTTAATTCCCCCCCCCTCCCCTGGTTGTCTGTTCTTGGTGTCTATTTGCTGCGTCTTGTTTCTTTGTCCGCTTCTGTTGTCGTCAGCGGCACGGGAAGTGTGGGCGGCGCCATTCCTGGGCAGGCTGCTCTTTCTTTTCACGCTGGGCGGCTTTCCTCACGGGCGCACTCCTTGCGCGTGGGGCTCCCCCATGCGGGGGACACCCTTGCGTGGCGCGGCACTCCTTGCGCGCATCAGCACTGCGCATGGCCAGCTCCACACGGGTCAAGGAGGCCCGGGGCTTGAACCGCAGACCTCCCATATGGTAGACGGACGCCCTAACCACTGGGCCAAAGTCCGTTTCCCCATTCACTTTCAATGTCCTTGAATCCCTGGGTCTAAGATGTGTTTCTTATAGACAGCATATAGATGGGTCATATTTCCTTATCCAGTCTTCCAATCTGAATCTTTTGACAGGTGAGTTTAATCCATTGACATTCAATGTTATTACTTTCAAGGAATTATTTATGTTAGCCATATTTTGTTTGTTTTTTTCCTTCTCTTTTTGTCTTTTTGTTGCTCCTACACTCTCCTCCAACTCTGTCTCTCCTGTTTTTTTCTTTCTTCCTGTAGAACTCCCTTTAGTATTTCTTGACAGGCAGGGTTCTTGTTGGCATACTCTTTTAATTTCTGTTTATCTGTGAATATTTTGAACTCTCCATTATTTTTGAATACTAGCTTAGCTGGGTAGAGTATTCTTGGTTGGAATTTTTTTCTTTTAGTACTTTGACTATATCATACCACTGCCTTCTTGCCTCCATGGTTTCAGATGAGATCACTTAATCTTATGGAGCCTCCCTTGTATGTGATGGTTCTCTTTTCTCTTGCTGCTTTTAGGATTTTTTCTTTGTCTTGAGCATTGGATAATTTGACAAGTATATATCTTGGGGTAGGCCTGTTGGGATTATGGTGTTTGGGGTGCATTGTGCTTCCTGGAATGTACATCCATCTCTCTCAGTAGATTTGGGAAGTTTTCAGCCATTATTTCCTCCAACACCCCTTCTGTGCCCTTTCCCTTCTCTTCTCTTTCTGGGATGCCTATAATATGTATGTTTATGCGTTTTGCATTGTCATTCAGGTCCCTAAGTCCCGGCTGGATTTTTTCTATCTTTTTGTCAATCAGTTCTACTATCCATTTGATCACATGTAGTCTTCCATGTTGCTAATTCTCTCCTCTGCCTCTTCTAATCTGCTGCTTTTTGCAGAGTGTATTTTTGATTTCTTGAACTGTGGTGTTCATCACCATCATATCTGTTATCTTTTTGTGTATGTCTGCAATTTCCTCTCCAAGTGTTTTCTTCATATTGTTCATCTCTTCCTTTATTTCATTAAGTTAGTCTCTAATATATGTTTTGAGATCTTTAATTACTTGTCCGATGATCTGCTCCTCTTCCTGGTTTTTAGTTTGTTCATTGGATTCAGCCATGTTTTCCTGGTTATTTGTTTGGTTTATAGTTTTTTGTTGCTGTCTGGTCATCATTTTATCTTGACAGGTTTAATCAGTTCCTTAGCTTCTTTGTCTAGTCTTGGGGATTAATTTAGTTGTTGTTCCTGCGTAAGTGTTATGTCTTCTCTTTGTCACTTTGTTCTTCTTACTCTATTTTCTAGTTGCTGGCTAAGTTCACTTTGAAGGAGAATATTAGGGCCAGGGAAAGAAAAATGAGTAAGAAAAGAAAATGTATAAAGTAGTATTGGTAATAAATGTTAACAGAGCAACAATGTGAGATCTGGGAGAATGGATATTAGACTCATGTAAGTTGTGTAGAGTTATAGCAGTAAGTAGAGTACCTATAATGAGATAGTCAACTGAGTATGGGGAGGATTATAGTATGAAGTAAAGGCCAGTGTTTTCATGAGAGAGGGAAAGCGAAAAGAAAGATAATAATATCAAGAGTGGATAAGACAGAAAACAGAACAAAGGTATTAGAAATAAAAAGCCAGACAATTTGGGGACCAAAGAAAGGGAGGTGGAATGTAAGAGAAACAGTAGATGATGGAGGATAGAAAAATGTAGGGGAAAGGGGATAGTGTAGGTCACCAAAATCAATACACACAGAAAAGAGGAAATGGAGGATGAGGAAACACAGCAAATGTGAAGCGCTCCCTGCAGCACCTCTTGCAAGAATCTCCTCTGTCACCGTCCCACCAAATCGACATCCAGACACCTCCTGCCCTGCAAACACCCGAAACAGTCTGGTCCAGCAGGACTCCGACCCTACTCAGCCGCTTCTTTGCAGGAGAGATTATGAGGTGCACTCACTCAGAAGCCATCTTGCCCCACCTCCGCAAGACATTTCTAATCCTTCTCCTTACCCACCCCCACCACCTCTCTTGTCTTTGAAACTTATTACTAGACTAAACCCACAACAAGCCCCCAAAGCTGAAATACAAAATGTGACCCATGAGGAAGTAAAGTATATTCTGAAAGAACTGCATGAATTTTCCAACTTATATAGACAGAAATCAGGGAAATATGTGTGGGAATGGATACTAAGTGTATGGGATAATGGTGGAAGGAATATAAAGTTGGATCGGGCTGAATTTATTGATATGAGCCCACTAAGAAGAAATTCTGGATTCAACACTGTAGCTCAAGGGGTTAGAAAGGGCTCTAACTGTTTGGGTGGCTGGCTGAAAAATGGGCCAAAAGATGGCCTACCATGTCTGAGGTTGAGATACCCGATTTGCCCTGGTTCACAGTAGAAGAGGGAATTCAAAGGCTTAGAGAAATTGGAATGCTGGAAAGGACTTACCATTTGAGACCTGCCCACCCACCCCAGGAATGTCCAGAGGACACATCTTTAACCAGGACTGTGAGGAATAAGTTTTTAAGACTAACTCCATATTCCCTGAAGAGCTCTGTGTTTGCTCTTCTCTATAGTCCAGATATTACAGTAGGGAGGGCTGTGATGGAATTAGAATCCTTAATCATTATGGGGATGGTCAGATGTCAGACAGGTAAAAGTCACGTATCGGCAGTAAATCACCAAAGTCAAGGAGGGTGTGGCTACCTCAGTGAAAGGCAGATTCAGAAAAGCACTCAAAATAGTCTGAGCCGCATAGAGTTAGGGTGTTGGTTAATGCATCATGGGGTACCTAGGAGTGAAATAGATGGTCAGTCTACCTAATTTCTTCTGGATCTGTATAAACAGAAGAGTTCTAGGTTGAGTGAATAAAATACTAACTCAAATTACAGACACAGAGAATCAAGGCCCCTTAATCACTTCCCAGACCTGAGACAGTTTACAGACCCGGAGCCCCGTGAATGAGGAGAAGGCCAGGTGTCCTTGGGGAAGGATCCTGTTAAACTGCCCAAATTTTGTACTGTTTATCTTCCTCTCACCTTTCCCCAAGGAGACCTAGGGCCTTTCACCAGAGTAATAACTGTGCACTGGGGAAAAGAAAATGATCAAACATTTCGGGGATTATCAGACACTGGCTCAGAAGTGACATTAATTCCAGGAAACCCAAAAACATCACTGCGGCCCACCAGTCAGAGGAAGGGCTTATGAAGGCTAGGTGACTAATGGGGTTTTAGCTCAGGTCCATCTCACATTTGGTGCAGTTAGTCCCCAGACCCATTCTGTAGTTATTTCTCCTGTTTCAGAATGCATAATTGGAATAGACATATTGGGTAACTGGCAGAATCCCCACACTGGATCCCTGACTTGTGGAGTGAGGACTATTATGGTTGGAAAGGCCAAGTGGAAGCCACTAGAACTGCCCCTGCCTAGCAAAATAGTAAACCAAAAGCAATACCAGATTCCTGGAGGGTCTGCAGAGATCAGTGCCACCATCAACGATTTGAAGGATGCAGGGGTGGTGATTCCCACCACATCCCCATTCTACTCTCCTATTTGGCCTGTACACAAAACAGATGGATCTTGGAGGATGACAGTAGATTATTGTACACTTAATGAGGTGGTGCCTCCAACTGCAGCTGCTGTCCCAGATGTGGTATTGCTTGAGCAAATCAACACATTCCCTGGTACCTGGTATGCAGATGTTGATTTGGAAAATGCCTTTTCCTCAATTGCTATTAGTAAGGACCACTGAAACAGTTTGCTTTCTGTTGGCAAGGCCAGCAGTATACCTTCACTGTCTTGCCTTAGGGGTATATCAACTCTTCAGCCCGACGTCATAATATTGTCTGCAGGGATCTTGATCATTTCTCCCTCCCACAAGACATCCTACTGGTCCATTATATTGATGATATCATGTTGGTAGGACCTAGTGAGCAAGAAGTAGCAAAGACTCTAGAATTATTAGTAAGGCATTTGCATGAGAGAAGATGGGAGATAAACCCAACTGAAATACAAGGTCCTTCCACCTCAGCGAAATTTCTAGGTATCCAATGGTGTAGGGCATTGTATCAGTCAGCCAAAAGGGGTGCTCATGCAAAATACCAGAAATTGGATGGTTTTTATAAAGATTATTTACTTAAGGTAGGAGCTTTACAGATACCAGGCCAAAAAGCATAAGTTACTTCCCTCACCAAAGTCAATTTTCATGTATTGGAGCAAGATGGCTGCTGACGTCTAGAATGGTTCAGGTTTCCTGGGTTCCTCTGGGCTCAACTCCTCTGTTTTCTCCACAAGGTCAGCTGTAGACTATCAAGTGAACGGCTCTGTCTCTCTCCCTGGGGCTGCAGCTTCAGCATTAAACTCCATCATCAGAACTCCAACATTAAGAGCCCTCAAATCTGTCCTTTTCCCATTCCTTTTATCTGTGAGTCCCCACCCCTTGGTGGATGGGGACTCAATGCCCTAAAGATGTAGCCCAATCAAAGCCCCAATCATAACTCAATCACACCCAGGTACAGACCAGATTACAAACATAATCCAATATCTAGTTTTGGAATTCATAACCATATCAAACTGCTACACTCCACCTTCTGAATTCCGAAAAGTCATTACAATATTCGAGATATCCTTCTAAAGTGAAGGATAAGTTGTTGCGTCTGGCCCCTCCCATGACCAAAAAAGAGGCTTAGTTGGTCTCTTTGGATTTTGGAGACAACACATTCCTCATTTGGGTGTGCTACTCTGGCCCATTTACCCGGTGACCAGAAAAGATGCTAGTTTTGATTGGGGACGGGAACAAGAGGAGGCTCTGCAACAGGTCCAGGCTGCTGTACAAGCTGCACTGCCAATTGGGTCATATGATCCAGCAGATTTAATGGTGCTGGAAGTTTCAGTGGCCAATAGAGATGCTGTCTGGAGCCTTTGGCAGGCCCCTATAGAAGAATCACAATGCAGATCCTTAGGATTTTGGAGCAAAGCCTCCATCCCCTGTGGGTAACTACTCCCCTTTTGAGAAACAGTTTTTGGCCTGCTACTGGGCCTTAGTGGAGACTGAATGCTTAACCATGGGCCATCGAGTTACTATGAGACCTGAGTTGCCTACCTGAGCTGGGTATTGTCTGACCCCCAAACCATAAAGTTGGGCATGCACAGCAGCACTCCATAATAAAGTAGAAGTGGTATATACGAGATAGGGCCAGAGCAGGTCCTGAAAGTGCAAGTAAATGCCCATGGTCCCCACCCCTGCCATGTTACCGTCTCTTTCCCAGTCCAAAGCTTGGGCCTGTTGGGGGGTCCTTTATAATCAGTTGACTGAGGATGAGAAAACTTGGGCCTCATTTACAGATGGTTCTGCACAATATGCAGATACCACCTGAAAGTGGATAGGTGCAACACTGAAGCCCCTTTCTGGGATATCCATGAAGGACACTGGTGAGGGCAAATCCTCCCAGTGGGCAGAACTTTGAGCAGTGCACCTGGTTGTTCATTTTGCTTGGAAGAAGAAATGGCCAGAGGTGCATTTGTACATTGATTTGTGGGCTGTTGCCAATGATTTGGCTGGATAGTCAGAGACTTAGAAGGAGCATGATTGGGAAATTGGTGACAAAGAAGAGGGGAAGCAGTATGTAGGTAGACCTTTTTGAGTGGGCAAAAAACATGTAAGTATTTGTGTCCCACATGAATGTTCACTAGAGCATGATTTCAGCAGAGGAAGATTTTAATAATCAAGTGGATAAGATGACCTGCTCTGTGTCTAATGCTTAGCCTCCTTCCCCAGCCACTCCTGACTCCTGTCATTGCCCAAAGGGCTCATGAACAAAATGGCCATGGAGGTAGGGATAGAGGTTTTGTATGGGCTCAGCAACAAGGACTTCCCCTCACCAAGGCTGACTTGGCTATAGCCACTGCTAAGTGCCCAATCTGCCAGCAGCAGAGAACCACACTCAGCCCCCAATATGGCACCATTCCTCAAGGTGATCAACCTGCTACCTGGTGGCAGGTTAACTACATTGAGCCACTTCCACCATGGAAGGGGCAGCGATTTGTTTCAACTGGAATAGACACATACTCTGGATATGGGTTTCCATTTCCTGCACGCAGTACTTCTTCCAAAACTACCATCCATGGACTTACCACATCTTATCTACCATCATGGCATTCCACACAGCATTGCTTCCAATCAAGGAAACCATTTCAGAACAAATGATGTGTGGGAATGGGCACACGCCCGTGGAATTCACTGGTCTTACCATGTTCCCCATCACCCTAAAGCACTGGATTGATAGAACAGTGGAATGGCCTTTTGAAGACTCAATTATGGCACCAACTAGGTAGCAATACCTTGCAGGACTGGGGCAATATGTTCCCCAAAGGCTGTGTATGCTCTAAATCGGCATCCACTCTACGGCACTGTTTCTCCAATAACTAGGATCCATGGGTCCAGGAATCAAGGGGTGAAAATGTGAGTGGCATCACTCACTATTACCCCTAGTGACCCACTAGGAAAATTTTTGCTTCCTGTCCCTGCAACCTCAAACTCTGCTGGTCTACAGGTTTTAGTCCCAAAAGGAAGAGTGCTGTCACCAGGGAACACAACAATGATTCCTTTGAACTGGAAGTTAAGACTGCCACCTGGCCACTTTGGGCTCCTCTTACTTCTGAATCAACAAAGAGGGGAATTACTGTACTGGTTGGTGTGACTGATTCTGACTATCAAGGGGAAATTGGATTTGCATCTACATAATGGGAGTAAAGAAGAGTTTGCCTAGAATATAGGAGATCCTCTAGGGCGTCTCCTAGTAATGCCGTGCATTATGAGTAACATCAATGGAAAATTGCAACAACCCAATCCAAGCAGGACTAACAATGGCCCAGAATCTTCAGGAAGGAAATTTTGGGTCACCCCACCAGGCAAAGAACCACAACCAGCTGTAGTGCTTGCTGAGGGTAATGGAAACATGGAATGGATAGTGGAAGAAGGTAGTGATAAATATGAACTTCAACCAAGGGACCAGTTAGAGAAACGAGGACTATAATGGTCATGAACCTTTCTTCCTTGTTTCATTATGATGATGATTGTATATGTACACAAATTTCTTTGTCTTCTTCCCCAACCTTTTCTCTTATCATAAAACAAGTTGTATCAGTTTCATGTCATAATATTTGAGGATGTCAAGTTTAAGAGTAAATATTATCCAAGAACTTGCACCCTCTTTTGTAGGGAATTAATGTGTTTCCAGTTGTACGCAGGAGAGCTGAACATTGTTAGGTGGAAATATATAGATATGCATGTTTGTTAATGTTTGTCCTTAGAGACTAAGTATGGTTTAAGGCAGTGTGTATGGTTGCCGAGTTGACAAGGGGTGGACTGCGATGGTTAGGCTAATGTGCCAACTTGGACAGGTAATTGTGCCCAGTTGTTTGGTCAAGCAAGCACTGGGCTAATTGTAATACCAGGGCATTTATGGACATTACTCACCATTGACCTTACTGTAGTAGTAAATCATAGATAGCTGATTACAATGACATCAAGTGATGCTTTAGCCAATCAGTTGAATGCCTTAAAAGGGGAAATAATTCCAGCATTGAGTGAGAATTTCCCAACTCGTCTTTGGATGGCCAATGTCTCCTGGAAACTC
Source organism: Dasypus novemcinctus (assembly GCF_030445035.2). Classification (NCBI taxonomy): domain Eukaryota; kingdom Metazoa; phylum Chordata; class Mammalia; order Cingulata; family Dasypodidae; genus Dasypus; species Dasypus novemcinctus. Next base: position 10,350,605 of record NC_080697.1, read on the forward strand.
TTCAAGGACCTTCCCTGGACTTTCATTGGAGCCCCTGGTTGCAGCCTGCCTGTGGAACCTGGATTTGTGAATGTCCACGGCTGTGTGAGAGACTCATAAAATCTCTCACTATCGACAGATATCTCTTGTTGATTGTGTTTCCCTAGAGAACCCTAATATACCCTATTTCTCTCTTATGTATTCCTACTTTGAACACAACTCCTTTGTCTTTTTAGCACACCATATAGCAAATGAAACCAATCAGAGCAACTGCTGGGTCTGTGCTCTTGTATCCCCACATCATCCCAAAGCAGGGATTCCTTTAAAATCCACCCCCTTTACACTTGTAGACTTGGCTCTGACAGGAGCATCAGGTACCCAATCAGATAGGTCTCCTTTTTGGAACAACTCTGGGCTGTGCCTTAAGAGTCCCTGAGAGGGAAACGGACTTTGGCCCAGTGGTTAGGGCGTCCGTCTACCACATGGGAGGTCAGCGGTTCAAACCCCGGGCCTCCTTGACCCGTGTGGAGCTGGCCATGCGCAGCGCTGATGCGCGCAAGGAGTGCCTTGCCACGCAAGGGTGTCCCCCACGTAGGGGAGCCCCACGCGCAAGGAGTGCGCCCGTGAGGAAAGCCGCCCAGCGTGAAAAGAAAGAGCAGCCTGCCCAGGAATGGCGCCGCCCACACTTCCCGTGCTGCTGATGACAACAGAAGCGGACAAAGAAACAAGACGCAGCAAAGAGACACCAAGAACAGACAACCAGGGGAGGGGGGGGAATTAAATAAATAAATAAATAAATCTTAAAAAAAAAAAAAAAAAAAAGAGTCCCTGAGAGCGGGATTACGATGTGGCCTCGCCAACCCAAGGAATGCAGTGTTTTCACTAGAAGCCAGGCAGATAAAAATGACCACCCTGGAGGGCACAGTAAGTGTTTGGTCTCTATATGGCAAGACTCCTTTTACTTTCATGAGCCAGGCACACACTATAGGGCCAAATCCCTTTTAGAGAAACCATTTTACTCCAAGAACCCCAAGGTTTAGTGACATAAGAACTTACTCCACTCAAGGCACAAATTTCCAATGGATTGAAAGTTCAGGCAAAGGAAATTGACCACTGAATGGGACTAAGATATAACAACAAAGATGAGGATGGTTATGATTCTTCTTTTCGAGTTTACACCCCATTACCTCTACACCCCAACATCCCATTCCTTAATGGCAATAGATATCCTTATTAAGCTCTACAAAGACATTATTTTGTATGTGGACACAGACATGAAAAGTACTACCCATAAGTTGGGTTAGTTCCTGTTATATAGCTTCTGCTGTTCCCCAGATGGCTATTTAGGATAAGCTTCCAAAGGGGAAAATTAGAAACATGAGGGCTCTTATGACCTCTTCCCATACTATAGAGAGTATCGCCAGACTAGACACGGCTCTGAAAGGATCATGGAGAAACCCCCTACCCCAGGCTAAGCTCCTGGGGTGTTCTGTTCTTGGTATTGTCCCCCTTGTCCCTGGGACAGCTGTCACCTATGAAGGAAGACACCTCTAAGATCACAGATGGTATTAGAAAAGGGAGCTGTAGACTTAGAGAAATCTACCTTCCCCAGGGCAGGCCATCGGCTCACTAGCTGATGAAATATTAGAACTTCACAAAATGACTCTATAAAACTGATTAGCACGAGACGATATTCTGGCTTCTCAAGGGGAGTGTGTGTACTAGTGGGGACCCGGTGCTGTGTATTTGTAAATATCCACCAAGAGGAAGTTTACAAGAGGTGGGCTGCAGAAGCCCAGGCCAGAGAAGTAGGCAAACCGGCTAGCACCTCTCCAGAAGCTGACTGTCCAAGTTGCTATTTGGTTGGCTTTCAGGGTCGTGGGGACTTTGGCTCAGAGATGTCCTAATAGGGGCACTTGTTATCCTCTTAATCACTCATAATATCCCTCATCTGTTGTCTGATCGCTCAACTCTTAAATGCTACTTTAACACAGCCATTAACTTGGTAATTATTATAACTGAAGATAGAAAACCAGCCTGAATGGGATGAAGAAAATCTCAAATTTCAGCTAACTTGTGAAATTGGCAATGAAACACGAGAGACTTTGAGTGGTGGAGGAGAGACTAACAACATCTTTGGCCAAGCCCTTGTAACCCAGGGAATAGCGTAAAGGGGGAAAATTGTTAAAATAATATAGAGAAAGCCCTGGGGACCCCCTCAGAGCGGAAAAAAAAAACCACCACCCACGACTCTACCCTACTTCCTCTTGAACCTCCCCTTGAGTTTCCTCAATAGCTTTTGCAATTGGAAATCCCCACCAAGGCAGCAGACCCAGAGAGCCAATCAAGCCAACCACATTACCTTTGACCCAATACAAAACAAACCTCACCTGCCCCAAGCCGACCCCGTAAGATGCACAAACCCTCGTTCAACCAGTAGGAGTCGGGTTAACTTCCTTTTCACGTCTATGAAAATCGCTCGCCATCCCTAAAACCAGAAGCTACTTCTGTTCTTGCCGGTGATCTTGCTTCCTTTGCTGCAGCAAAACTTTGATGTTCCAAATACAATGCCTTCGACTGCGAGCTTGATTCCAATCTACCTTTTGGCAATGCCTGCAGCAGACATATGCTCTCATTTCCCGTGGACCAGGGGGTAGGCATGTATCTAGCTTTAGTAGGTAATCCCTAAGGGCTTGTCTGGATTTACACGCCCTCCAGCAGCGAGCAGCGTTCCGGTGGCTCCACGTCCTCATCATGATATCGTCTGTCTCTCATTTCAACCTCTTGGCTGGGCACGTGGTGGAGTCTGGGAGTGTGAAGAAGCTTCTAAAGATTGCCTGATTGAGAGCAGGACAGCAGCTGCAGGCGGCCAGAGGGAGCACCCCAGGCAGAGCCTCCCCCTATTTGCAGGGTGCCTCCTGCCTCTGTCCTTGGGAGCAGCCAAGGCAGCAGGAGGCCCCGGTGGACAGACATCTGCAGTGACCTGGAAGAGGTGTCTAGAGGAGGGGCGGCCCAGAAGTTAGGGACGCACGGAGAACATGCAACGCCTCTCCCCAGAGGAAGCCCGGCCTGGAAGGCGAGTGGGCAGGGGGCGGGACTCCTGAGGGCCTGATCTGGGGGCTCACAAACACACCTTCTCACAGCCGCGTACCAGGAGGGAGCAAAAGCTCTCCTGCCCTCCCTCTCAGGCGCTGCTGCTCTCTGCACCCACTGGCATAAAACCCAGCTCCACGAAGGGTGCCGGGAGCAGGAGAGAGGGCATAGGCCTGTGGAGCAGCTATTCCCGGGCCAGGCAGACCGGGGCAGGATGGGACCCTGCAGCCCGCGGGCCATCGCACTGCGCGGGCCCAGAGCGGCCCCCAGCCCTCTCTCCTCGCCAGGCCCCTGGGGGGCCCTCAAACCCAGCTCCCACCCTTTCGGCTGCAGGCCCCCGGCGCTCCCCTCCTCTGAGCCCCCCAGTCCACCTCCCTTTCCTGCCAGGGTGGAGAGAAGGGGGTGTGATGCGGCTGATGGGGGTGGAGTGGACGGGCCATGCACCTCCCCGCCGGGTTCCCGCGGGCCTTTCCAGAGCCTTTGCTCCCAGCTGCTGTTGTGGGATCTGGGGGCCGGGGGGGGCGGGGTGAGACCAGCCCTGAGACCACTGTCCTGTCTGCTGCTGTTAGCCCCCACCTTTGACGGGGAGGAACTCATACAGCCGCCCTTTCCCTCGGGCTCCACCTGAGAACAGGTACTTGCGGGAGAGCAAGGCAACGCCCCGTGGGGTAGGACCTGCCTCACAGGTCCTGCCAGTTTTGCCTTTAAGGATTCTCAGAACCAGCCTCTCTCCCTGTTCCCGCTAAAGCAGCTAAAGCAGCCGCTGTACCGTCGCCGGCCTCTGCCCCCTCCCCGCTCTGCAATTCCTGATGTTTTGCCTCAGAGCCTCCTGGGTCCCCCCTCCGGGCCCCCGAGAGGCTGCAAGACGCGGCACGGGCCTCACCGCACACAGGCTCGGACTCCCCCCCCACGCCTGCTCCCCCTTCACGACGGCCCAAGGCTCCCGGGTTCGCCAGGAAGGCCGCCTGCCCTCGGAGAGGTTGATTTCCATTCGTCCTTGGCAGGACCCTGGGCAAGCGCCCACTGGGGCCTCCCCCGCGCCCCCACCCCCATGCGCTCGTTGACTCCCCTCTGCTCGTCTCTTCCTCCCTGGAGCATGACCTCCGAAGAGCAGGGCAATGGATTTGGAGCCCAGCAAGGCCAAAACTGGCATTTCCAGCAGAAACCGCCCGCTCCTGAAGAAGGTGGCGTAAGCATTCTAGCAGACGATGGCTCAGGAGCTTCGAACAGAGCTTGAAAGCGCTCAGTGTAGAATCCGCTGGGTCCCCGTGGCCATCTACACCCGCCGCGCCCCCCGGCCACCCCTGGGCATGACTGAAAGGTGAGGGGAAAGGAAATGGCGCTCAGTTGCTCTGTTCCCTGGCAGCAAGGAGGGGGGATTGTGGGAGGGAGAGGAGGAGAAGGGCGTCGAGGGGGTGGGCACCGGGCAGCAAGGCCAGGCCTGAGGAGAGCGTCCGGTGGCAGGGGGCTACGAGGAAGGGGTTGAGACAACCGCCCGTCTTAGCTTCCTTAGTGTTCGTGGCGAACATTCCGGAAAGTCTGCTTTATGGCCCAATCTCACCCTCTGGGTGCCAGCAGAGCCAGCGGAGGGCACAGAGGAGATGGGGCTCGGCTTCGCCCACTTGGAGGTCAAGGGAAAGTGGCCAGGGAGGCGGGGGACCCTGCACGGCACGAGGGGTGTCCCCCACCCAGGCGCCGTTCTCAGTGGGTGGCACAGTGGCACACTGCGGTTCTGGGCTGTGCTGTTTGCCCCCACACCCCGGCACCCCCACGGAGGGAGGCTGGCGAGTAGCAGCACTATTCCCAAGTGAGAAGTGAGTCGTGCAGGTGGCTCTTTGCCCGGCGTCCAGCCCATGGCATGCTCAGTAAAAGTATCATTCCTAGGGCAGCCGGAACTACGACAGCACCCATACTGCCCACCCCAGGGGCCAGGGGGAAACAGGCACTTGGTGTTCCCACCCCGGTGTTTGTTGAATGAATGAATGACCCGAAGGACCCTGCCTGAGCTGGGAAGGGAGGGGCCCTCCCCGTCTGCCCAGGATACACCCGGGGCCCTGCAGCTGGGACTGGTCTGCGTGGGGCGGCAGAGAGCTGCCAGGGGACCCCAGGAGAGGAGATGCCGCAGGATGGGGCGCTTTTCCAGCCTGGCCTGGGCCTCGGCAGCCCCGTGGAGCTTTTGTGGAGCTTTGCCCCAACCTGCAGACAAGGTTTTCAGACCTTTGGCACTTGAGGCTGTTTGCGAGCGACTTCTGAGCCGCACACCAACGAGCAGGCGGAACGGAGAGCAACTTTGGACGCGTCCTTGGGAGCCACCGGTGTCCTTGAGGCAGCGAGTGACCTAGCGGGAGCCCATTTAGGAGGGGAGGGGCCTGGGGGTGGGCAAAGAGCCCCTGGACCGTGAGCTGGAGAAGCTGGCCCCGGGCTGGGGGAGCGGCGCAGAGGCATACGGTGTCCTGTCCCAGCGAGATGGTGATTGCCAGGCAGTGCTTCACCCCGTGCAGCCCAGAGCCGGGCTCCCACCCCGGGCAGCGGTCACGGGCAGGGCCCGGCCGGGCCAGGGACACCACCTCCAGCACAGCGTCTGTTCCAGAAAGGACGGGCACCATTCATCGCCATTACACCAGTGGATCCACCTGCCGTCCCGAGGCCAGCTGGCCAGAGCCCCCCAACGACCCCTTGCCCCACCCTGTCCCTGAGAAGTGTCCAGTCACACATTCTGGTCAGAAAGTCTCTGATTCACGAGCGGCCAGCAGAGCAGCTGAGCGACTGTCGAATCGGATGCCGGAGCAAGCGGCCCTGGGAGTCGGGGGCTGGTGTCGGGGGTAGGGGCGCCCCCGCGGGAGAGGTCGCGCTATGCTGCGCTCGCCTCCACGGCGGGCTGCGCCGAGACTGGCAGCGCATCGCCTCATGCCAGGCCTCTGCAGGCTTGGCTGAACCTTCCGACCTCTGGAGAACTTTTAGCCAAAACAAAAGTGCAAACCCCAAAACAAACACACCGGGGTCACGCTGGCCCCAGAAGCCCCCCCCCCCCGCCCCAGGAAAGGGGAGGATCCCAGCGCTCTCCGTCCACGGGCCCCGTCCAGCCGGTCCTGGCCACACAGCCAGCAGAAGGCAGAGGCAAGGTGCAGCGTCCACACGGCTACTTCATGTTAAAGTTTATTACATTTGGAAAATCTACTGTACAGGGAAAAACCCATTGGATTAAGTACAGTTTTGCCAAAAGCAAAAGACTATCGCTCTTTGGGAAACATTCCTGACCTCCAGCCCGGGGCCACGGGAGCGAATCGAAGACCCTTTGCCGAGGGGCTCGGCCTCGGGGGGTCCCGGGACCCCCTGGTCAGTCTCCAGGAGAGACGCGTCGCACAGAGATGGTTCCAAGGAGGAACCCGGCAGGGTGTGTGGGAGACTCTGGGCTCCCCACCGGCCCCACGGGGTGCGAGTCCACACACGGGGGCCGGGCCACTCGGGAGGGACAGCCCAGGGCTGCGCAGCGGGCCCCGGGATTTGGGGCTCCTGGTTTAAAAACAAAAAGACGTCCCCTTGGCCCCGACAGCGTACATTAGGGAAGCAAGGCGGGGACCCCGGGTCAACTAACTCACCTCAGAAGCCACCGGGCCCACCGGGGCCGGGAACAGAGAAGCTACAGGGAACATGTGCAAAACCAGGTGGCGACTAACCGTGGCCTCCCCGCGACACCCAGTGAGCTCCGAGCGCCCCGAACGCCCTCCCCGGCCGCCCGGCGGTCAGCGCCCCCAATCCCGCTGGCCCCCACGGGTAAGTGCTCAGGACGTGTCAGCCGGAAGCTCCTGCCCCCGCGGGGCTGTCCCACGCAGCGGCCACCCAGCTCCCCAGCAGCGGGGGTCCCCTCTCTCTCCAGAGCTGGGCCTGGGGAGGGGGGGGCTGCTCCAGTTCAGAGAAACCAAGTCAGGAAGGCGAGATGCCGGGTTCCAGGTCACCCACGAGAAACCCCCGCGCCCCAAGTCTTCCAGCAGAGAAGCCCCCGCTCCCAGCGCACCGCCCCCGCCCCCCGGGCCTCCGGGGGCAGAGGGGGGCGCGGGCCGGGGAGGCAGGGGCCGGCAGTTCTTCTCGGAGGAGGCCAGTGGGGTCCTGGAGGGCGGGCGCGGCGCCCGCTCAGGCGTAGAACTCTTCCTGCTTGGTGGGCTTCTGGTAGGCGCCGCCGTTGGCCTGTTTCGGCTCCTCCAAGGAGTAGCTCCCCTCGTCCTTCTTCTTCATCCGGTAGAGCATGAAGCCCACCAGGCACACGGCGAAGATGAGCCCCCCGAGGCCGCCGGCGATGACCCCTGGGGCAGGCGGACAGAGGCCGGCTCAGCGCGGCGGCCCCCCGGCGGGTGAGTCCCCGCCTCCCCACGCACCGCCCCGGAAGAACACTCACCACCCAAGATTTCCTTCTTGTCCAGCAGGCTCTGGGAGGCCTCCGGGGTGACCGGCTCCCCGGGCAGCTGGCTCCGGTTGCTGGGCTCCACGGGGGCCACGACCACGCTCCCCCCGGGGGCCACGACCACGCTCTCCCTGGTGGCCACGACCACGCTCTCCCCGGACGTGTCGAAGGTGAAGTCCTGTGGGAGGCGGGACAGGACCAGGTGGGCGCGCAGTTCTCGTCCTTTGCAGCCACCGCAGCCACCCCGCCACGGCCTGACCTCCTGGCCCACGCCCCTCCCCCTGCTTGCCACGTCCCGGGCCGCACCGGGCTGGCGTGTCAAGTGACAGAAAGCACGCGTTTTTATATTAAAATAACTGGGCGTCCTTTCTTGGAAGGTGTGGCACTACCTCGACGTTACAGGTCAACGAGGAGAGGCCGGTGGGGACCGAGGGACCCCGACCTCATGCTGGGGAGCGCGACGTACTCTATTACCAAGCCAGGGCGTCCCCCCCCGCCACGGGCCACCCAGTGTCCCCGGAAACGCAGAGGGTGGCAGGCGGCCCCTACCTCCTCCCCCGAGCCCTCTCCAGCCGGGAGCTGGTCCGAGGCTCCGTCCTCAGCAGCCCTCTCGGTGGCGGGACCCCCAGCCTCCAGGCCGGGGGCCGCGGTCTCGGGGTGGCCGGGCTGCGCGTCCCCGTGGGCACCGGGGGTGGTGGGCGCCTGGGACGTGGCGGCTCTGGCCGCCGAGGCCCGGTGGGTGGCTGGGTGCTGTGTGGGTTCGCTGGGCGGGCGGGTGGCCTCCTCCTGGGCAGTGAGGTCGGGCCCGGCCTCTGCGTGGGCCACGGCGACGCCCTCCTCCCTGGGCCCCTGGACAGCTGTCGGGGTGGAGGTGGGGGCGGTGATGGCGTCAGTGCCGGTGGGTTCCGGGGCCGGGGGCGTGGTCATCAGGGGTTGCACGTCCTGCCAGGTGGAGGGGGTCTGATGTGACACGGTGACGTCGTGCAAAGCACCTGCGGGGGCAGAAGCGGAGCTGCTTTGGGCGGGCGAGGCCCAGGGCCCCACGCCAGCCAAGCCGGGCGGCACGAGGGCACAGGGAGGTGCCCCCGGCCCACAGCGAGGCCGCCGCGCCTCCCTCCGTGCGCCCGAGGGGCACCGGCCCAGGCTCGGCTTGACTTTGGAGAAGACGAGAAACGCTGCTCTTTGCCACCGCGAGCGCCGGGACAGCGGGGTCCTGGAGCTGAAAGAGTGGGGCACCCGGAGGCACACGGCCTCCCCCTGGGGACATGTCCCCTGGCCCGCCCCACTGGCCCTCTTCCAGAAAGGTCCACAGCACTCACTGGACAGCCACTGCCCCTTTCTCAGCGCCCACATCCCCTCAGGAGCTGCCTCCGCTTGGGTGCTGCCTGAGCACCCCAGCGCCCCTCTCAGGGGGAAGATAAGGGAACATTTACGGACCATCTCCAGCCCTGGCTCCCCCAGGGTCCCCGGCACCTCCCAAGGCCCGGGCAACAGCCCATTTCACAGATGAGAAACCCGAGGCTCAGAGGAGTGGCTCCAGCTCCCGTGGGTTGCCCAGCGCGTGGAGAGGAGACTAGGAACGGAGTCAGCCTGCGGCGGGCGGCCCCGGGGCCTCCTGGGCCCACGGCAGCCACCTGGGGTCCCCTGCCCCGGGGCTGCGCTCTCGGTGAACATCCCGGCCCGCAGCCCAGCGCGGTCGTCTCCTCTCACCTGCGCCCGACCCCGAGAAGTTGTCAGCGTCGTCCCCTGAGCCATCCTGGTCTTCGGGGGGCCCGTGTGTGGCCACAGCTTGCTGGAAAAGGACAGGAAAGGGGAGTGAGCGGAGGCCTGCGGGGCGACCTCGGCCGCCTCTTCCCCAGCGCACCCCTGGCGCTCCCACGGGGGCCGGGGACAGGGACACGCAAGGGCGCAGGGCGCCGCCCCCAGAAGCTCCACCTGGGGGTGAGTCCAAGGCCTTCTAGAAGGGCGGAGAGAGGAAATGGCCGTCGGGGACACCGGCTGCCCCACGAGCGAATCGGGGGCCTTTGGCCAGGGGGCCTCGGTCCGGAGACCGCCGTCCCTGCCCACCGAGGGGCGTTTACGAGCCACCCAGGAAGGGTCGCTCGTGACCGCGACCCAGAGGGCAGCCTCTGCGCTGGGCACCAGGGTGGGACCCCGGGGAGGCAGAGCTGCCCTTCCCACGCCAGGCTGCGTCCTCACCCACGGCAAGGGCTGGCCCGGGCCGAGCGGCTGGAGGGGGCGCCCACCAGCCCAGGGCCCAGTGGGGCTGACCCGAGGGGTCGTGCGCGAGGCGGGGCCGTCGAGGGGTGGGGAGCCTGGGACCGTCCGTTCGCCGCCAGCCGCCCGCCTGGCCCGCGCCGGGGGCTGCAGGTGCCAGAGCGCAGTTCCGCCCTTTTCCTGCGCGGGCCGGGAGGGGGGCAGGCCGCAGGCCGCGTGGCTGAGCGGGGACCCGGGGGGGGGGGGGGGGGGGGCGGGGCCGTCCCCCACCACTGGCTCCAGCACGGCAGGTGGACAAGGAGCAGTCGGGGGGACCACCCACGGCTCATCCCACGAGGACCCCTGGGTCAGGGACCCGGACAAAGGAGTCCAGAAGCTCAAGAGCCGGATCCAGCAGCCGGGCTTCCGGGGCCCTGGCTGGCGGAGCGGCCGCGGGCTCCGCATCTGTACAACGGACGACGCCAAGGCCTTCACCCGCACCTGCCACAAAGCCAAGGAGGCTGCGCGTGCCGAGAACCCCCCAGCCTGGCTCGGGCGGGGGCCCACGACGGCCTCCGTTCTTCGGAAGAGAGCTAAGGCTCTTCTGGAGAAAGCTGGCCTGCCTGGAGGGAGGGATGGGGGAGCACAGCGTGTCAGGAGAAGAGGGGGACAAGGAGGTGGCAGGGCCATCGGGAGCCTGCCCAGGCTGGTCAGGTGAGCCGCAGCCCCTGTGGCTGGCCCCAGGGGAACCGGCCTCCTCGGCCCAGAGGGGCTGCCAGGTACCAGCCACAGGCCCACTGGGCCTCTTTTTGGGGTGGAACGGGGCGGGGGACAGAAAGCAGGCAAAACCTTTGGCTCCCAGGTGGCCCTGGGGTGGAGCTGGGCCAGGAAGAGGCTCCACGGGAGAGCTCCTGGACAGAGGGCAGCATCGGACACTGGAATCCGTGAGTCCAGAAGTTACACCGTGTTTCCTCCAACAGCACAAAACTAAAGTCGCACCCCCCAAGAGCATGCATGAGCCACCACGAGCAGCTAAAACGAGCAGTCCCCCGCACGCCACCATGCCCTCCCCACGTGGCACTGCCCCCCGAGCTTGGCCGCTGCCCCCGGCCTCTTCTGAGGGAGGAGACCCCTCTGTCCCTGCCCTGTCCTGCCTGCTCAGGGCAGTGCAGCAGGCTGGGGGGGGGGGGCCGAGCCATCCGGGCCCCCGCCCCACTGTGGCTCCTCCCCCAGCACCCCTGCCCAGCTCCCTCACCCCAAGGGGGCTCCAGGCTGACCAGCCTTCCCCCTCGGGGTACAACGGGGCAGGGAACGGGGCTCCGCCAGATCTGCATCAGCTGCTTCTCGAGGCAGGATGGGCGCCGCCGCGTCCAGGCCCCACGCCAGGGAAGGTGACTGCGGCCACGAAACCAGCTGACACCGGGGAGGCCAGCGGGAATGGGTCTAGCCCAGCCCTAAAGCCACGTGCTCCCTGAGGCCACCAGGCCCCGCCCCGTGCGGTCGGGTTCACACGACAAGCTCCAGGAAACGTTTCCTCCACGGACGCCTGTCCCACCGGGGGCAGAGGCTGGGGTGACCGCCCAGCACCCCTCCACCTTAGCCTTCCGTGACAATGTCTGACGATGAACACGTGAGCCGTGGGCCCCGCGGGGAAGAGATGAGCAAACGGCCGAGTCTGAACTTGGGTCGCCGAGAGGCCAGCAGACGATGGCCAGGCGTGGGGACATCGTCCTCCAGGGTCCTCGTTCTGAGGCCGTGGCCCTGGCCGGCCCTTCCTCGGGGCAGGGCCTGCATCAGAAGGGCCCCTTGACCTCGGCCCATCCCGGGAAAATTGTTTTTTTCACCCAAATCAAAAACCCTGTGGAAAGTACGGTCTAGACTTTTACACATTTGGTTTGCTCAAAGCAAGGGACAATCAGCTTCTCCCCACCAGCCCCTGGAAGCCACTGGTACAGACGCCCCAAGTCAGAGGCTCAGCCAGGCCGGGGGAGCGTGGGGCAGGCACACGAGCAGGGGCAGGGCGAGCCCGTCTGTCTCAGCCACGCTGGTCTCACGGCCACGCGGGCCACGCGGGAAGGGAGGCTCGGAGGTGCCAGGCCAGGGAGGAGCGAGGCTTTCTCTATGGCCGGAAAGCACTTGCCACCCACTACCACCCTTGACTTCTGTCCCTGCCATGCGAGGGAGCCAGGCAAGGATTAGCATCTCTGACCCAGGAGCTGAGCCTCAGCATGGGCGACAGGCCCCAGGCCACCCCGTAAGCATCTGTAGACTCCAGCGCCGGCCTTGCTCTCTTCATGCTTTCCTCACCCAGCACCCTCTCAGCCCTGAAGGACCATCCCGCTTGCTGCCCTTGTTGTTTGCACTTGCTGTGTCTGTTCGTTGTGTACTCATCTTCCTTTTAGGAGGCACTGGGAACCAAACTTGGGACTTCCCATGTGGGAGGGAGGTGCCTAATGCTTGAGCTCCCTGCTTTGCTGTGTCTCTTATTATGTTTTCCTCCTTTTGTCTCTTGTTGAATCATCTTGCCGTGCCTGCCTATGAATCAGCTTGCTGTCTTGCTCTTCTTCTTTAGGAGGCACCAGGAACCGAACCTGGGACCTCCCATGTGGTAGGCAGGAGCTCAATCGCCTGAGCCTCATCCACTTCCCTGAGCCCTTCTATTTTAAGGCCCACAGGAGTCAGAGGATGAGCATTTGATCAAGAACTCCTGACAGTTTCAGCAATGGGTGATGGTGGCCCAACATTGTGAACATGACTCATGCTGTGAACTGTGCGCTTGAAGTAGCTAAAATGGGAAGTGTTCTCTTGTATCTGTGCTCCCACAATAAAAATCAAACAGCAAATAAAGAATTCCTGCCCCCACCCACGGGGTACCACAGTGGCCGGCCCACGCTTCAGAGGCAACGCAGGGAAAGCGTGACTCCAGGCTGAGCGCATTTGTCACCCTCCACCGGCCACTCCCACGGAGGAATGGAGGCCGTGGGAGAAGACCGCTTCCAGCCCACTCAGCCAGCCCTGGAGGCCAGAGGGCCATCCCCCGGTGACCTCCGTGGAGCGGAGCCCCTCGACCTGACAGCCGATAGCCCAGGGGAGGCTGGTTTGTGCTGCGGTGTCTCCCGAAGGGCTTGATGGGGCCATCGGCCAGGATATCAGTGGGCATCAGAGAGCTGCAAGGGAGGATAATGGGCAAAGGGCTTCTTTTTTTAAATTATTTTTTAAATTTCTCCCCGCCCCTGTTCTGCCCATTGTCTGCTCTCTGTGTCCATTTGCTATGTGTTCTTCTGTGTCAGCTTTAATTCTCATTAGACAGCTCCGGGAACCGATCCTGGGACCTTCCGGAGTGTGAGAGAGGCGATTACTCTCTTGCGCCACCTCACCTCCATGTTCTGCTACGTCTTATTTTCTCTCCTCTGTGTCTCTTTTTGTGTCATCTTGCTGCACCAGTTCTCTGCATTAGCTAGTACTCCAGTGCAGGGCAGCTTTCCCGCGCTGGGTGGCATTCCCACGCAGGGCAGCTCTCCTGTGCGGGGCCGCATTTCCACATGGGCCAGCACTCCGCGTGAGCCAGCTCGCTGCGTGGGCCAGCTTGCCCTCACCAGGAGGCCCTGGGCATCGAACCCTGGACCTCCTATATGGCAGACGGGAGCTCAACTGCTTGAGCCACATTCATTTCCCGGCCAGGGGCTTCTAACGCCTGCCCCCACCCTCATCCCATCACCTGGCAGCCACCGGGCAGGGGACCTGGGGTTTCCAGCCCCACCCAGAATCACACACGGGCCTCCCGTGCTGCTTTGCTTGGGCGATGGACGGGAGCACAGCCTCTTGAAGGTATGGCTGAGTTCAGAGTGCCTTGTGTCTCTTCCACCAACAAATCCTGAAAGTACAACCACATGTCGGGGAGCCATGGGATTCTGAAGTTCAAGAGTCCTCAACTTTAAAAATGGGGGAGCCACCCGTCCAGGGGCTCTGGGGAGAAAAGAGGGTAAGAAATGGTCTGGGTCCTCGTCCTGGCCCAACTCCCCGCTGGCCCACAGCCAGGCACCCCACTCCAAGCAGGAGAGCCTGGGGCTGGGGCGCCATGGCTGCTGGGAGGGGGCGGGGGGCCTCGAGGGCGCCCCCCACACCGCTCGGCCCGGGTCTCTGGCAGAGCCTCTGTCGGCAGAGAGGGAAGTGAAGACCTGCTGGGACTGAACCGAGAAAGGAAGCAGCCGGCTTGGGGGGCAGCCACGGCACGCAACCAACCAGCCCCCCAGTCACAACACAGCCACAGGCCTCAAGGCCACGGAGCCTTATCGGGGGCGGCTGCGGGCGGCCTGTCCCAAGCAGCCTCAGCCGGCCTTGGAGGAGGGGCCCAGAGGGGGGGAGCCAAGGTCGGGGGCCCCCTCCCCATGCCAAAGCCCGGCACAACACACGAACACACTTCTTCCCACGCATCCCACCAAGACCCGGCGCCACGAGGGCAAGTGGCCGGGGCCCTTGATGGCCCTGCTTGTTTTTTCTGTCTTCCTGGCATCCCGCTCTCGGTCAGCTCTCCGGCCTCCCAGCCCCCATTTACGGATGACTCCTGGGACCCAGGCCTCTGGGCTAAGCCCCCGGCCACGGGGGACCCCCACACCGTGACCTGAGCCCCAGCCAGGGCTCCCGTGCCTGGAGGTCCACAAGTCACCTGGACACGGTCACCAAGACGTCTCCCGGCCCCACCCGCCGAGCTGACCCTGTGGGTCCAAGCGAAGGCGCGAGTGACAAGCTCGCCAGGCCACGCCGGGGGCCGCGGGCCATGCGCAGAGAACCCGGAGTCTAGGGCGGCTCGGGACCCCGCGCCAGCGCCCGCCGGGGGCCAGGACTCCAAGGTGAGGCCGGGGCAGCCGCAAGCCACGTATCAGCCGACCCGGGAGGGCACAGTGCGACCGCTCTTCACTCCCCGTGGAGGAGGAAGACACCCCCCGATTTCCAGCAGCGCAACAGGCAGGCCCCCCACGCAAAGCCTCCTTCCTGCGTGGGGCTGGACGGGGGCGGCCCTCAGTTTCCCAGGAAAGCGTCTTCCCAGCTGGACCCCTTCCTATGGGGCGGCCCGAGGCAGCGCCCCCTGGCCGAGCCCCCGGAAGGAGCGAACAGGAGAGCGAGGCCGGAGCAGGCTCCTCCCTGCGAGAGGACGCAGTCTGCAGACCCCCAGGCGAGTGGGGGAGCCCCACGACACGCCTGGGCTGGCGACTGCTCTCCCCTCCCCCTGAGCTCTGGCCAAAGTGGCCCGAGCGCAGACCCGAGAAGTCAGGCGGAAACCACGGCAACCGGGGGCAGGGGTCTCAGGGAAGGACAGATCCGGGGTTCTCTGGGGTGGAAAGCACCCCCCACTGCTCAGAGGGCTGAGTCCCAGGGTCAGGGCCCAGCCCCCGCCCGCCCCCCGTGTGGCCGGGCAGCTCTGCCTCCACCCGGGCCAAGCAAGGGGCTCGGCTGAAGGGTCCCTAAGACCCCTCCTGGCTCATGCGGGCTACGCTGGGGTCCTGTTTCCTTACCAGGGAGGCCAGGTTGGGGAGTCCCCGTCGGGGGTGGCGGGAGGCGCAGGGCTGAGCCCAGGCCCCAGGTAGACCTGGGCACCACGGAGGTGCCCGGACAACTCACTTCCTCTCCTAAGGCCCGCGCCCCAACAGGGCACCGGGGAGGCCACAGCCCGCCAGGGTGCCAGGTTTCGTCACGGAGGGCCCCGGCGCCCGCCTGCTTCCGCCGGGGGCCCACCCCCGCCCCCCGGATGCCACAAGGCGGCACCGGTGTTTCGGGCCCCACTGGCACAGCGGCTCCCGGGCTCGGCCGGGGCGAGTCAAGCCGGGACCTGCAGGTACGGCGGGCAGGAGGGGCCGGGCAGGCCGAGGGGAGCCTTGCTTCAGCCTCCGCCCCCACCTCCACTGGGACGGGCAGCCTTTCGGGGACCCCCGGGCACACACCTGGCCTCAGTGGTGCCCACCCCTGCCCCTGGAGCTCGGCTTCCGAGCCCCTCTACAGGGAGCTTTCCCCACATCCACTCGGGTTTTACAGATGGGCAAGCCAAGGTGACGGCAGAGCTGCGCCTCCCAGCCCAGGCCCTTTCCACGGCCCCGCGCGCCAGCTCGGGGTCCCTGGCTGGCCGGGGCGTGCAGGGGGCCCCTGTGGGACGGCTGGGGCCACTGGTAGAGGGAGGGGAGATCCCGGCACCCCGCTGCAGGCCTGGTGCCCGAGCCAGGTCAGTGTTACCACCAGCACCCCCCGCCCACGCCTCGGGGAGCTGGCGCCCGCTGCGGCAGTGCCCGCGTGCCAGGGCGAGCCTCGGCACAGGCTCGGGGAGGGCTGGGCGTGGAGCCGGCTCGGCTGGGAGACCAGTTCCGCTGCCTCCGCACCTGCCAGGACAGGGCCGGGCGAGGCGGGCAAGCTCTCACTTGGGCACCGAACCGCGAGCCTCTGCACCGCCGCCCCTGCGAGCCAGGAAGGGGAGTCTGTGTGGCCGGGCGACAGCGACAGGACCATGCGCCAGCAGCACCTGCCTCTACCCTGCCTCGGCTCCAACGCTGGAAAGGGCCCTGCCCTCTGTGGCCCAGAGGTGCCAGGGGCCCCGAGTTCCAGCAGCCCGTGGCTTCCACTCTCCTCTTGCTTGGCGGCTGGAGGGGCGCTGTGCCGCACCCCAGTGCTCCCAGGGGAGCGGCCACCCGGGACCAGGCCGGGGTGCACCCAGCTCGTTCCCGCTCGGCTTCGAGGAGGGCGACGGCCCGAGTCAAGCCAGCTCAGACGGCCAGGCCACCTGCCACCCCTGCTCGCAGCCCCCAGCGCCGGCCCTCCCCCGGCCCTGGCCGTCCGAGCCCTCAGCGCAGGACGTCCCGATGGGCAGATACCGGGCAGCCCAGCCCTGTTGGCTCCCACGAGGGCTTCTAGAACTGCTCTCCAGCTGCTTCGTTCCCGCCTCCACCGGGCTTGGGTCTGACACTCTGAGAGTGGACTTCTACGTGCACCTGCCTCCTGCTCTGGCTAAAGCGTCCTCAAGGTTCACGGAGCGGGAACTGCAGCTGTGATGCCCGCAGCCGGCCAGGTGTCCAGGTTTAAGAGGCAAGGAGGGAATGTGTCACTTTATCACCAAAAGCTCTCCTATTGATGTCCTGCCAGTTAGTGGACAGTATGCCCTTTAAAATAAAAACGCTTCTGAGGAGACAAAGCGTTGACAGTCCTTCACACTAGAGTATAAATCAGCTATGTATGGGGATCAGGGGCTGAAATGGGCGCTGGGTAAGGAGCTATGGATGATGGGAAAGGATTACAAAAGGGAGACTGGAACATGCCAAGAGCGATCTTTTTACCCTGTCAGAATATGGGCACCAGCCAACCCCACGCCCAGGTGAGAAAGACCCAATTTCCTTTGTCCTCCTTTGAGTCAGAGGCGCACACGGCTTCTCTCACGCCCAGACCAGCGGGCTAGCCTGGAAACCTGCCTCCGAGACAAAGCACAATTCAGACACAGGCTGCACGGAGGCCCCTGAAAGTGCACACACAGGAAGGGCGGCGAGTCCCTGAGGAGGTCCCGGGGGCCCCTGGCAGGGTGGCGCTGGCACTGTCAGGCTTGGGTGGCATCGGACGGGCGTTTCCCAGACGGCTGGGCCTGAAGAGGCCGGGCTTGCTCCAGGGCCGCCGGTGGGGCCCCGCCCAAAGGGGACAAAGCGGCCGAGCACGTAGCAGGCCCGAACGGCCCCGGGGTCCTTCGGCGCCGCTGGAGACCCGCAGGCTCCGAGGCCCAGCAGCACTGCGGGCAGGGGGTGCTGAGGCAGCCACAAGGGGGGCAGAGAACGGGGCTAGAGCTAGAGGGAGCCAGGAAAGGGACGCAGCCACCGCACCTTCCCAACGTCAGGGACAGTGGGAGGGCTGGGGCACGTCTAATGCCTGGGGGGGCGGTGGAGGGCAGGGTGGGGGAGAGTCTAATGCCTGGGGGGGCGGTGGAGGGCAGGGTGGGGGCAAGTCTAAGGCCTGGGGGGGGCGGGGGAGGGCAGGGTAGGGGCGAGTCTAAGGCCTGGGGGGTCTCATCAAGCGAAACTGGCCTTGGGGGAGAAATAGTAATCACAGCTAACATTTCCTGAACACTATGCCCCAGACACTTCGCCGGAATGTATAAATTTTCACAACATCCTTAGATTCTAGTACCAAGTCCACCTTCCAGATGAGGAAACTGAGGCAAAGGGGATCGACCACCTGCCCAAGGACACACACCCACTGGAAGGGGTCTGAGGCCAGGCAGGCTCCCCTAGGCAAGCTCTTAGCACCCAGGGAAGGGCGGAAGAAAAGCCATCACGGCGATCAGCACCCCCAGGGCACCCCTCAGCCGCTGCCCGTCACACCCTGGGCCCCACTTGGTGGCCTGAGCCACCCCCGGCGAGCCGGGTCGGGCGGAGCTCCACTTTCTAGGGGCACAGCCGTGTTCACTGACCCTGGTGGGTCGGGACGCCGGGGTGAGGCCAGCAGCCCGGCACACAGAACGACCGCACAGGGGCCGGGTCACTCCACACCCCTCCCCACCACGGCCACCAGGCGCCCCCGAGGGACCCCCCACCGGCATGCAGCCCCAAAACTCCCCCAGACTTGCTCCTCCAGGCGAGGAAGGGCCTGCCCACCGCATCCCGTCCGTACTGCACACGCCCTTTCAGAGTCCTGAGTCCTCGGAGGCAGGTACGGAAGACGCCACGTTACAGATGAGGAAACTGAGGCTGAGCGGTGGGCGAAGACCCTGCCTGGGGTCACCCAGGAGGATGTGACAAAGCCTGGACAGCCGGGTCTCCGTTCTGCTCCAGGCTGTGCTGGGACAAGCTGGCCAGTCCTGGCCCCACGTGACCCCTGCCCACCCCCTCCCCTACCACCCCGAGGCCTCGGGACCCTCCGAAGGCTGCAGACCCCAGGCCTTGAGGCTGCGCTGCTGCTGTGAGTGGGGAGAGAGGAGGCCCAGCCCCCAGGTGGGGGTCCCGGAGAGTGATCCTGCACACAGGAGGTGGAGGGGCTGGGCGGGCAGTGAGGTGGGGGCCAGGGTGGGGAGGGCGGGGCGGGGACCAGGGGTGAGCGAGGCAGGGGGTGAGGGGGCGAGGCGGGGGCTGGGCAGGGGGCAAGGCGGGGGCAGGGTGGGGGTTATCTGCCCTCCCCACCGATCCCAGGGCCCGGCACCCCTCAGCGCTGCGCGGGCTGGCCCCTTCCCCTGCGCTTTCCGACACCCAGGCCTGGCCCCCAGGGAGCCGGCCACTTCCGCCCGTCCACTGGCCCCGGCCCCCTTCAGGGGCCTGCGGGGAGCAGAGGGGAGGCCGGGGGTGGAGTGTGAGGACCCCCCGCCAAGTGGCGCCCGCCCGCCTGGCCTGCCCAGCCCTTGTCGTCCTCCCAGGGCCTCCTTGCGCCCCCATCCCAGCAGGGCTGCGGTCAGCGCCGACAGCGGCGCCGCACCCGCTTCCTCCGAGGGCAGCACTAGTGACATCAGCCTCGATGACAGAGTCCAGGTTCCCAAAGCGCCCACCGCCGGGGGCCCGGCGAGCCCAGACCTGACCGCCAGGCCCGCCCGGGCACTCCCTGGTGACAACACCTCAGGGCCCCGATGGTTCCGAAGTAGCAGGACGCCTGGAGGCTCTGGGAGCGCGTCCCCTGTGTCCCCCCGGGGGGCAGGTGCAGAAGGGTCGACCGGGGGGGCCAGGGCCTCGAGGGCTCCCTGAGCCCCCCGGGACCCCGCCGTGCTAGGTGCTGGGGGACGGGGGCGCCTCGGCCCGCCCTCCCACCTGCCACCCCAGCAAGAGACCATAGCCTCGGGGCCAGGGGATCCCCAGCTGTCCAAGCCCCCGAAGCTGCCACCTCAGCCCGCGAGGGGACGGAGCCACCCACAGGAGCACGTGGCCACCGGACGTGCCAGGTGGCCACGAGTGGGGACACTGATTCGCACTTGGTGTGAGTTTCCAGGCTGCTAGAACAACTCGCACATGATGGGTCGGCCTCACAACAGCAATTCGCGGGCTCACGGCTGCAGAGCCCGGAAGGTCAGCCGCTCCGCTCCGTGGGCTTCTGTGGCTTTTTCGTCACGTGACAATGCGCACGGCGGCGGCGGCTCCTTTCTCTCCCGAGTTCCACTGACTTCCAGCCTCCTCGTGGCCTCTGTCTGCGGACTTCACTATGAGGACTCCAATAACAGGATTTTTTTTTAAAGATCTATTTTATTTCTCCCCACCCCCTCATTATTTGCACTTGATGTGTATGTTCACCTTCCTTGTTTCCTTAGAAGGGAGGCGCTTGATCGCTGGGGCCACCTCCACTCCCCGCTTTGCTGTGTCTCTCATTATGTCTCCCTCGTATCTCTGGTTGCATCACCTTGTTGCGTCGGCTCGCCGTGCCTGCCTGTCACACCAGCTGGCTGTCTTCCACGTGGTACCGAACCACGGACCTCCCACGTGGTAGGCGGGAGCTCAAGCACTTGAGCCACATCCACTTCCCCAGGAACACGATGAAGCCCCATCCGGCCTGGGACGCACCTTCACCGAGGCAAGCTCACCAGAAGGTCCCACTTACGGGGGTGCACCCCCACGGGAACGGTTTAAGATGAAGAACACGTTTTACGGGGTGCACGAGGCCACACCGCCACAACACCCCTGGGAGGCCTGAGGAGGGCGGGTTCTCAGAAAACCTTTGGAGATGAGGGGCGCCCACCGCCCACAGCCTGCCACGGCCTCCCGCTGGGCGCTGCCCCGACACACCCCGAGCTTTGACGTGACACTCTGGTGTCCAGAAGGGGCCTGACCTGCAGCCTGAGCTCTTCATTTCACGCTGCTGGACTGCGGGGCTCGGGGACAAAACCCCTTCTCAGGCTAGGGAGCCCCGGAAGTGGCTGCACCGGGGCCCCTGCACCTCTGGCCTCTCTGGCTCCGGCACCTGCCACCCTCTCCCGCCTGGACCCCCCGGCAGGGCTAAGCACACCGCAGAGCCCCAGACCTGAGACCCCATCAGGCAGTTAGGGCTCCTCCTCGCCCGGTGCCCCAGGCAGGCCTCTTGCTCCCCTGCCCGCCCCCCCTCCCCGCCCCGGCAGGTGGGCACAGGGCGCACTGCAACGAGAGGTCACGCACGCCCCAAAGCACGGCCAAGAGTCGCTGAGCGCTGCCTGTCCCCAGCCCCCCACTTCACAGACGGGCTCACTGGGGCCAAGGGCGGCCCCCTCGGAAGTAAAGAGGGCAGGCCAGGGCTGGAAGCCGAGTCCGTGCCCCGTGGCACCCGGTGGGCGGGTCCATGAGCCTGCACCTGACTCAGCTGTGAGCGGCGCAATCAGCACATGCACCTGTCCCTCTGCCACAACCTGCCCCCCCCCGGAGGAGCGGGCCTCGGGGCAGGTGGCAGGGGTGCTTGTTGTGCCTGGTCTGCCCTGGCCCAGGGGCCTCCACCCACCTCTGGTTCCCGCAAGGAGCCCACGCCCACCTCCTCCAGGCAGCCTGCCTGCCCTCCACCTCGGCGGGTGCAGGTGCTCGGGCTGCACGTTCTGCCTCCTGCGCCCCCAGAGGGGTCAAAGACCCCGGGCCCTTTGCACGTCCCCAAGGGCCCACAGCCACGCAAGTGCCGAAGGAAGGCCCCTCGAGCCCGGTGGGGCGCTGAAACCCTGGGGGCCAACCCGGGACCAGGAGGGGCAGGTGGCCTGGCCGCCCGCCTCTGCAGGAGCAGCTCTGCAGACATTCAGGGCCAAGGACACTGCAGCGCCAGGATGGCCGTTAGCAAGGGGAAAGCCCAGCAACGGGGAGGCAGGCAGGGAGCTTCCTGGTCTCCCAGCAGGGCGTGGCCGCCAGGTGGTGACCGGCTCTCCCCAGAACGAGGACGGTGGACTCGGAAGGACAGGAGTCCAGAGGGGAAGCCCAAGGCCCAGACACGGGGCAGGTGCGCCGCAGGCCCGCGCCGTTGCGCGTTGACTCTTCAGGCTCTCCCATGAGTCGCTGGGAAGGGGAGCCTTCCCCAGGGCTGAGGGCGAGAGGGGGGCCCCCTGAAGTCACACACTGGGGAGAGGGCCCCTCGAGGCCCTCTGGCCAGAGGCAGGAGGGGACGCGCCGGGGAGCCCCCACGTTCATAAAGCAACAGCAGGTACCAGAGTGTCCGCAGGTCCAGCTCCCAGCCCCTCTCACCCTGAGCCCCTTGTCCTCACTGGAGCCCACGGTCCCAAGCCCAAGATTTCACACCACCCGTGCTCACGTGCCCTGGGAGCTTACCACCACGCACGTCAGGGCCCGGGCAGAGCCCCCAGCTGCCCAGACCACGCGGCGTGAGAGGCAGCGCAGCCACTGGCCGGAGCACACTCAGACCACCCCCCAGCCAGGCCTCCTCGGGGCTGCCACTGCTCCGGCCCCTTCCAGCACCGGGCTTTCTCCCAGCCCGCACGGAAGCTTCCCGAGGGCAGGCAGGAGCTGGGACGTCCACAAGGGCGCCCTGCAGGGGAAGTGGTAGAAAGGGCTTCCAGGAGCCGAGCCGCCCCAAGCCCACCTGCCGAAGCACGGGTCTGCTCTCCCTCGCCCCTGCCATGGCGCTCACACCAAGGGAGGCTCCAGGAGGCACAGTGCCACCCAGGGCCCAGTCCCTGCCGGAGCGGCTGCGAGGGAGGGTCCAGGGCACGGGGTCCTAGTGCCCAAGGGCCCTCTCTCCACAGACTTCCTTAATCCCACTCCTCCTCTCTAGACAGATTTACGCTGGCCCTCGAGGGGACAATCAACGGAAGACTCCAAAATAGGGTGTTAAGAGAGGGTCCACAGATTGGAGGAACAGAGGATGGACTAGAGGGGACTTACTGCTATTCTACTGTGGAGCTGTTGTGATTAGTAATGGAAGAAAATGTAGCATTGACGTGGAGAAAGTGGCCACGGCAGCTGCTGAGGGCAGGGAGAGGGAAGAAGAGATGGGATGTAGGGCATTTTCAGGACTTGGAGTTGTCCTGGGTGGTGCTGCAGGGACAGATGCTGGACATTGTGTGTCCTGCCGTGGCCCACTGGATGGACTGGGGGAGAGTGTAGACTACAAAGTAGACCGCTAGTGCTCCAAAATGTATTCACCAGGTGCAGTGAATGTGCCACGATGATGGAAGCGGTTGTGGATGTGGGAGGAGTGGGGTGAGGGGGGCAGGGGTATATGGGGACCTCATATTTTTTGAACGTAACATTTGAAAAAAGAGAAAAAAAAAAGGGAGAGAGAGAGAAGGCAGTCAGGAAAGAGCTGGCTCTGCAAACGGGCACCCTCTGGCTGGACCTCCAGGGTTCTGGGGCTCCAATGACCCCAGGGGCGGTTCTGCACGTGGGGCTCCTCCAGCGGGACCGGGCACCGCAGGCGACCAGGACGGGGAGCTCGGCGCCGCGTTCGGGCACCGCACCTGTGCCATGGTGCCCACCACCCAGGCTGAAGAAAGAGCAGAATTCTCCCCAGGGCCCAAGACGAAAGACGGGCACGCTGGGGGCCGCCCACATGCCCCCGCCCAGGCCACTTCGCACAGGCCCGGGACGTGTGGGTCTTGCAGGCGCACCAGCCCCCGTCCCCCTGTTGCCCACTCGGCCCCCTGAGACCCACGGCCGTTTCCTGACCGAGGCTCCAGGTGAGGGGCTCTCACCTATCCCCAGCCATCGGCTGAGGCCAGCACAGTCAGGGTGTGCCTGAAGGCAGTGCCCGGCCAGCTCGGCCTCTGCCCCCCACCCACCCCACGCCCACCCGCCTCTCCCCAGGGTGCACCGGCCTTGCAGGCTCAGCCGGGCCTCGGGGGACACCTGGCAGCCATCGATTCATCCACAACCTGCTCCCCCCCGTCCCACCCCCGGAGGGGCTGGTGCAACAGGCCTCGGCATCCACACCCCCAGAATGGGGGATACAGCGATCTGCATCGCCAAGGTTTGGGGTGCAGGCCATGAAGTAATGCAGGGAAAGCACCGACCACTCAACAACAGGCCGCCCTGCCTCGGTCCACAGCTGGCTTTCCTCTAGCGCTTTCCCACAGCCGTTGTGAAATGCCTCGGGACGACAGAACGAGGACAGGGAGAACAGGTATCCCGACGTCGGCGTCACAGAGGATGACATCGAGATTCGGGTGGCGAGTGACTCAGCTGAGATGACGCAGTGGCTCGGCCCGGGCCTCTACGGAAGTCACCGCTGCTTCCGGCCCGTCAGATGGCGTGGGAGCCGACAACACAGGAGAAGGAGCGGAGCCCAAAGAGGGCAAATTGGTGGCAAAGAGAAGGCCCTGCCTGTTGGGATTGAAAGCCCGTCGGGGTTTAGAGAGTCCAGGCTCACTGCTAGCGGGGCGCAGGCTCCGGCAAGTCACCTGCAACACAAACCTAGTGAAGTGTGACCGTGGGCGCAGCCGGGGGGGCCCCGACGGGTTCCCCTTGCCAGCCGCCAGGCCCCGCCGAGGCCTGGGGGGGGCAGCATCACAGCTGGCCACACCCAAGACCCCCCACACACCCGACACCCCGGGAAATTTCCTCGCAGGAGCCTCCACCTCTGGTTTTAGAAACGAGTCTAGTAAATCCGACTGGTTCCTTAGGCCCTGCTGGAGAAGAGAAAAGCAGCAGGCCAGGGCTGGGCAGGGCGGCCACCTGCCATGCCCAGGGACACAGTCGTCCCTCGGGCTGTCACCAGGCAGGGATGGAAGACGGCAACGAGCAGACCAGAACGCAAAATGCGGTAACGTGGGGGGAGGGGGCGCCCAGCAGCGGGGCAGGGCCTTCACCCCAGAGCAAGAGCAAGCGGGGCATCCGGCGGAAATCAAAGTGTGCCCCGTGTTCTCCTATGGGTGAAGGAAGGGCACGAGGGCTGCAGGAAGAGCCTGCCAAAGGGAACACACGTCTCAGGTAACCGGCTCCTTAGCTCGCCGGCAACACCCGGATACCAAGGACAACGCACTTCCAGAGGAGCCCAAACTGCAGCTGGAAAGCATCGAGAACACACCGCCTGCCTCGGGCTCCTCAGTCATCCTTCCAGGGGCCCCCTCGCCCTTCCCACTCTCCGGCCAGTCTGCGTTAATGGGCACCGAGAGCCGCAGGTAGAGACGGAAAGCGGCCCCGCCTCCCATCAGCCCAAGCCAGGAGTGACATCAACCCCAGGAGGCCTCGAGCCAGGCCAGGCCGCCGGCGCCCCCCACCCGCGCTGCCAGGCCGCCGGGAAATGTCTCT
Organism: Dasypus novemcinctus; assembly: GCF_030445035.2. NCBI lineage: Eukaryota > Metazoa > Chordata > Mammalia > Cingulata > Dasypodidae > Dasypus > Dasypus novemcinctus. The sequence goes on from NC_080697.1 coordinate 10,375,418, forward strand.
ACTGGCCCCTGTAATTAAGGCAAAGAGGGGTTTTATTTTATGCCTTTCAAGAAAGAGAGAGGGAGAGAAAAAAAGAAAGGAGAAAACAGCCTGTAACTGTCCAAGAACAAGCAAAGTTTTCTTACGTGGTCAAAACGAGAGGCCACAGGAAAACGCCCCCCGCCCACACCCAGAAGCCCTTTTAGGCAACCCCGCGTGGCCCCTGGGGTGTGGGAGCAGCCGCCAGTCCCAGCAGCCTTCCCGCCCGGCCCGTTCAGAGACAGTGCCCAGAGCCACGCCTTCCCCACGGGCCCCAGGGCTTCTCTGACCCACTTCCCACTGGGGCCCACGCGGGCCCTCCGGGGCAGTCAGGTATCTGCCAGCGCCTCCTCTCCCACATCCGGCCAACTTTCTGGGGAAGCACTTTAGGCCCCCACTGTCCTCTTTTCAAGTAAACTTTATTTCAACTTCAAAAACTGCAGTAACAGACACAAGGCAGCTGGGCATGCTGGAAGCACTGCTCTAAAAAAAAAAATGTCCAGGTACATTCACCTCATTTTATCCTAAAAACAAACTCAGTGCTTCCCCAGTGTTCAGAAAGATACGTGAATGAGCACCAACTGGTTAAATGACACGGCCAAGGACTCCTTGTTAATGAAAAAAGTGGGGGGAAAGCTTATTGCCCCCGTTTTTAACCAAACATGGACACCCGGTGTTAAGAGGGACTGGGCAGGGCTGGGTAAGAGAAAGCAGCACAAACTTTCGGAAGGAGGAAGGGAAGCCTAAGCTCCCAGCCAGGGTCTGACTCAACAGCCTAGCCCCCAGACGCCTACCTGCCCACCTCCCTGGTAGGCCTGGGAACCGCCAGTGTCTCCAGGTGAGAAAGTCGGCCCAGCCCACACCTGCCCCTACCTGGCTCCCAGGAAACCCGTTCGGAGAAGCCCAAATCCGGCTGGTTCCTCGGGGGATGGGCAGCCCTCACCGGAGGCGGCTCAACACAGGTGGAGGGGGTCCCTCCGCAGCCCCCTACTGAGGCTTCAGCTCGGGCCTGGGGAGAGGGGACCCCGGGGTGAGGCCGCAGCTCCTGCGTCGAGGCACAGCAGCCCTGACGGGACAAGGGGAAGGGGCACCACTTTCTGGGGCCTGAGAGCCAGGGGGGCACTGGAGAATTTCCTCCCAGAGCTTCCCCAGAAACCCCCTCCCCCAACATCTGCAACGTAAGAGGCCTGGGGGACCCTGGATTTCAAGAGGCCCCCCGGAAGCAGGGAGGCACTTTTCAGATCAGCCCCCAAAACCAGAGCTCCCCCTCCAGGGGAGTCCAGCCGCAGCTCGGCCGGGCCCCTCGAGCGCAGGCCTTCCGGACGGCCAGGGGTGCTGGGAGCCGGCGCCAGGGTGCCCGGCCCGGGCCCGCGCCACTCCCGGCCCACGTGCCTCCCTCGGCCCGAGCGAGGGAAGTCGCGCCGTCCAGATGTGCTGGCGGGAGCCCGCCGCTTCCGGAAGGGGCCGGGCCCCTCGGCCCGCACCGCCCCCCTCCATCCCCGGGGAGGCCGCCCCGGGCCGCGGGGAGGACCCGGGGGCGCCGGGCGGCCCGCGCTGACACCTGGCGGCCGCCCAGGTCCCCGCCCGCCGCAGGGCCGGGGCCGCTTCCCAGGACGGGGCTGCGAGGGCCGAGAACAAAGCGGCCCGTGGGGGAAGGCGGGCCGGGCGGGCGAGGGGCTTGCGGGAGCCTCGGGCTCCGGCCCCTCTTCGGCGGGCCCCGGCCCCTGGCCCCAGGTGAATGCCGTTGTCCCTCCCGGAGGCCCCGGCCGCGGGCCCGGCTGTCCCTCTCCTCTGCTCCTCCAGGGCGGGCCGAGGGACCCGCTTTCCCTCCGCGCGGCGGCGGCACAAAGCCGGGGGAGGGGACCTCCGCTCGCGCGGGGAAGCGCCCTGCGGGGGCCACGCGCGTGGCAGCCGGGCCCGGGGAGGCGCCCCAGCGGGCAGAGCGCGGCTCCCGCAGCCCCGAAGTTGGGTTCCTCCGGGTCGCGACAGTTCTGAAGCCAACTTCCAGGGTCCCCCCCGCGGTGGGCCGCCACCGGGAAGCCCCAGGGCTCCCCCCGCAGCCCTCCCCTGGGTGGCGTGGCCAGCGCGCAGCCAGCCCGCGGATGGGCTTGGAATGCGTCGCGGAGGGAAGCGGGGGCCGCCGCCGAGCCTGGGGGGCCGCTGGCCAGCAGGGCGCGCGGTGCGCCCTGGACCCCCGCCGGCGCCCCCCGACGGGCGGAGGGACGCGGGGAGGGGCCCCCGGGTCTCGGCGCTCACGGTTCCCCCGGGCCTCAGAGAGGGCCCCGCTGTGCCCCGCAACACGTGTCGCCCGCCTCCCCGCCGCTCCCGGGGCCGCACTCACCGCGAGGGCCGGCGGCGGGCGCAGCGCCAGGGCGCAGAGCCACAGCCAGAGCGCCGCGCGCCTCATGCTGCCCGGGCCGGCGGCGGGCGCGGGGCTGCGCGGGTCGGGGCTGCGCGCTCGGGGCTCCTCGGCTCCTGGCCGGCCCGGGACGAGGGCCGCGGGGTGGGCCGCCGGGCTCCTGCTCGCTCCGGGGTGTCCTCTCCACTCGGCGCCGCCGCTGCCCGCACCTCTCCCGGCCAGCTCCGCCTTATAATAAACGCACCCGCCCGGGCAAGACCTGGCCCCGCACCCGCCCCCGGCCAGGTCTCCGGGGCCCGCCCCGGCCCCGCCCCCGGCCCGGCCCGCCCCCTTCCCGCCCAGCGCGGGGCCGGGCCGCGCCTGCCCGGGGAGCCGGGGTGTCTCGCCGCCGCCCCCCTAGGTGCTGGGCCCGGGGCGCCCCCGCTTCCGCCGGCCGGGCGCGGGGCACCCAAGCGGAGCCGCGCGAGGCCGGGGGTGGGGGGCGGCGGCCGGTCCTCGGGCCACGCGCGGGCCTGCAGCGCCCTCTGGGCGTGGACGCGGGGGCGCCAGGTGCGAAGGCCGCCCCGAGCCGGCGGGGTGGGGAGGCTGCGGGGCGCTGCGGGGCCGAGGCCAGCGCCTGCGGGCCCAGCCCTGCGCCCTCCCACCCAGCCGCCCGCCTGCGCGCCTCCTCCCGGGAGCTCCGAGTGGCGGCCGCTCGGGGCGCCCGTAACGCGCGGGGCGCGCTCGGGAGGGGCCTGGAGGAAAGTTCTCGGCGTCTTTCCGTGGAGGACAGTGCCCTCTCGCTTCAGCCTCTGAGCTGAAGGGAAAATAAGTATCTGCTTTGTTCCCAGGCGAGCTTCTGGGCCAGGCGAGTCCCCAAAGCCACAGTGGCCCCTTGCGCCTTGGTTGGTGAGCCCCCCGAGGCGTGGAGCTCGGGGGCTCCAGGAAGCCCGCGAAGACCCCCGGGTGCAGGGCAAACGGCGGGAGGGAAAAGGGAAAGAACCGGGCAGCCCGGCCCGCACGCTGGGGCCCGGGAGGTGGTGCCAAGTGGCCTTCGCACCTGGGCCGCCCCGGTGGCCCCTGCCCCCGGGCAGAGGGCGAGGGCCGCCGCGGGCCGCCGGAGCTGCGCACTGCGGAGGCCTGGCCGCTCCTGGCCCCTTCGGGAAGTCTCCAGCGCGCCTCTGTGGAAGGGTCCAGCGCCCCGACAGCACGGTGGGCAGTGGCCTGTGGGTGTTCTTCCACCCACGCTCCTGCGCTCCCAGCCCACCTTTGGGTCAGGGCGCTACAAGGTGGTGGGCGCCCCGCCAAACCAGCGGACCTGCTTTCGCTCCTGATACCTGTTTGCGTCGCAGCTTTCCTAGGCCGTGGGGGTGACAGCCTGTCCTCAGGGGTCTTGCGCCTGAGGAGGGGTCCCTGAGTGCCTTGGTTTCGGGGATCCCAGCAGAGCCTAGCACCACGGAAGTGGAGGGCTGGCCCTCTGGGAGCGCTCGGCCACCCTGGTGGATTGGGGAAAAAAAGGCATTGATGAGAAAGTGGGCACGGCAGCTGCTGAGGGTAGGGAGAGGGAAGAAGAGATATGACATGGGGGCATGTCCGCGTCTCCTTCCCGCCCAGTATTGGCAGCCGGCGCTGCCCCTCCTTCTCTCCTTCTCCGTCTTCCGCCTAGCCGTTATCTAGACAGCCCACACTCTCCCCTTCCCCTCCCTTGCTCCTAACCCTTTAGCCGCCTACTGTCCAGTAACCGCCTACTGTCCAGTAACCGCCTACTGTCCAGTAACCGTCTACGCAAGCAACAGCACCCGCCGGCACCAATCAAGTCCCTTTATGTATCCCTAGACCCTATAAAACCATGTCCCCTTCTACAATAAATCAGACTTGTGCCTAGACCTCGTCTCCGTGGTGTTTTTGCTTGCACCGCGCGTCCCCCGTGCCTGAGCGGAGAGAGCGAGGGCCCAACGGCTTCGTGCCGACTCCCCTCCTCTCCTTTAACCGTGGGGCAGCCCCCGTCCGGAGAGCTCACCTGGCCATCCGCGTCGACCCTCCCGGAGGCCCGCAGCTGCCCACAGGGGCATTTCCAGGACTTGGAGTTGTCCTGGGTGGTGCTGCAGGGACAGATGCTGGACATTGTGTGTCCTGCCATGGCCCACTGGGTGGACTGGGGGAGAGTGTAAACTACAATGTAAACCACTGTCCATGGGGTGCACAGTGCTCCAAGATGTATTCACCAAATGCAGTGAATGTGCCACGATGATGAAAGAGGTTGCTGATTTGGGAGGAGTGGGGTGAGGGGGGTGGGGGGCATATGGGGACCTCATTTTTTTAATGTAACATTTGAAAAAATAAAAGCCCTTCTGGAGAAGGCCCCCAGGCGGCCACCGGAGGCCGGGCTCTCCTTAGCTCTTCACTCCTTCCGCCCAGGGCTGAAGTTTGGCGTTTTGCTTCCCTTTACTGCTCAAAACAGCGACAGCTGGAGCCAGGCAGGGCTGGACGGAGGAATCTCGTATTTTAAAAATCGCCAGTTTATTGTTTCTTCCAAACTGAGTGACGAGTCTTCGCCTGGGCAGCGCAGAGGCCCACGGCAGGGCCCCAGGGTGAGCAGAGGCGGCGGCGCAGGGCGGGGGCTTGCCTTGGGCCTGCTGGGCCCCCCCCAACCCCCCCACCTCCCCCCACTTGCTGCTCCGCCTGCCAGGTGCTGCAGCGGCGCCCCTTCCCCCAGGGGCTTGCTGAGAGCCCCTAGTGCCGGGACCTCCCACGACCTCAGCATTCCGGGCCAGACCCGCCGAGGGCGCGGCCCGCGACCCCGTGCCAGCTCTCGGCACCTTCCGCAGTCGGGGGGCTCGTGCCTGGCTCCCCAGCTGGCACCCACCCAGCTGGAGTTCCTACCCCTGGATACTAGGCGTGCTGACCTTCAACCCCGCCAGCCACGACCTCCTTTTCTCATAGGGAAGGAAAGTTCTTGGGGGCAACACCAGCGCCTCCTTCCCTCGTCTCTCCCGTTCTTCCGCCTGGACGCACAGGCTGTCCCTCTGGAGAAATGCACGCCATTGGCGCTGGGGTGGCAGCGGGGGCAGAGAGCAGAGAGGGAGGAGGTCAGCAGCCGGGGGCCCTCGACCGGGCCACCAGCTGTGACTTAGAGGTAGAAGTTGGCACAGGCTTCCTCTGGGCTAGTTGACGTAGCTATCGAAACTTAGGGAGCAAAAAGACTTAAATAAAAAATAAAAATAAAAAAAAACTTAGGGAGCAGATGGAGCTGAGTGGTTGAGCACCTACTTCCCATGCATGAGGTCCTGGGTTCAATCCCCTGTACCTCCTAAAAACAAAAACAACCTAAAATGCACTTATCCTTTAACTCAGGAATTGTACTTTGGTGAATTTTATCTTCAGGAATACTCTCCCCAGTGTCCAAAGAAGCGGGCCTAAACATTCATTGATAAAGAAAAAGTGAAATAAATGTATTCCTACACTGTGGAATACTCTACAACCATTTTTAAAGTGAAGTAGATGACATATGGGAATTCCACACATGGGCATGATTGTTCTGTAAGTTCACGACGTGTGTAATAAAAAAAAAATTACAAAAAAAAAAAAATGAAGTAGATGGTTGAGTCCTAACATGGGAAAGTTTTCAAAATGTATTTTTAGGGAAGAGAATGTGGCTCAAGCAGTTGGGTGCCCTCCTATCACATGGGAGGTCCTGGGATTGGTTCCCAATGCCTCCTAAAGAAGATACCCAAGATAGCGTGCTGACGCAGCAAGATGACACAACGAAGAGACATAGAGAGGAAACTCCGTGAGAGACACAATATGCAGGCAGCAAAGATGACTCGAGCAATTGGGTGCCTCCCTCCCACCTGGGAGGTCCTGGGTTCATTTCCCAGCCTCCTAAAAACAAAAGACCAATGGAGAGCAGACAACAAGCACAAACAATGGAGAGGGATAGGGGGAGAAATAAATAAAATAAATCTTTTAAAAAAATATATTTTTAGGCAAAAATAGCAAGTTAAAGAGTGGGCTACATTTTATGGCTAAAATTTTCTTAAAAGCATGTGTGTAATGTACATATATGAGAAGCTGGAAAGGGATAGTGTAGAACTTTTGTCTACTCTTTCTATGCTATGAAGTACTTGTTTAGTTTTTTTATTTTTTCATTTTTGTCTTTTTGTTTGTTTTTTTGAGGTACTGGGGGCCGGGATTGAATCTGGGACCTCATATGTGGGAAGCTGGCACTCAGCCACTGAGCCACATCAGTTCCCCTGAGTTGACCTTTTTGTTTATTTCCTTCTTCTTTGTTGTTGTTGTTTGTTTGTTTTTAGGAGGCACAGGGGACCAAACCCAGGACCTCTCGTGTGGGAAGCAGGTGCTCAACTGCTTGAGCCACATCCATTCCCCTTGTTTAGTTTTTTAAATTAAAAATTGTCTACTGAGTCAGTTTAGATGCCTTCAGCCTCAACTAAAACACCTTCCCGCCAGCAGCTTGAATAAGAGCACATTTATTGCCCGTTCCTGAAAACTGTGAGGGGCTAGACCCCTCTGCAGTATGACCTACAGCTCAACAGCCCCCCACCCCTCAGCTCCGTCACCCCAACATCAGCCTCATCCTGGGCATGGAGCAAGATGGCAGCATGTGTTCCAGCTATCACAGCTAACACCACCACTTCAAGAAGAGAGGCTGCTTCCTCCTAGTCCGTTTCTTAGGAATGAGCAACCAGCTCTCCAAGCCCACTTCTTTTCACATCTCGTTGACTCAGAGTGGGTCATTCCCAAGCCCACTTCTTTTCACATTCATTGACTCACAGTGGGTCATGCACTTCTGAAGAACGGGAGCCTGATGACCAAACGGGTTTAGATTCATCATCTCGGGGCATGGATTCAGGGAAGCCAATTCTCCATCCACTAAGTATTTTGACTTAGAGCATCAGATGCATGTAAGGGCATTCTTACCTCAAGATGATAAAAAACTCAGTTTTTTTAAAAAAGATTTATTTATTCTTCCATCCCCCCATTCCCCCCCCCCCCCCCATTGTCTGCTCTCTGTGTCCATTCACTGTGTGTTCTTCTGTGTCCGCTTATATTCTCATTAGTCGTCTCCAGGAACCGATCCTGGGACCTTCTGAAGTAGGAGAGAGGTGATTACTCTCTTGTGCCACCTCAGCTCCCTGTTCCGCCACGTCTTCTTATTTTCTCTCCTCTGTGTCTCTTGTTGTGTCTTCTTGCTGCACTGGCTCTCAGCATCGGCTGCCACTCCTGCACAGGGCAGCTTTCCTGTGCTGGGTGGCATTTCTGCACGGGCCAGCACTCTGCGTGGGCCAACTTGCCCTCACCAGGAGGCCCTGGGCATCAAACTCTGGACCTCCTACGTGGTAGACAGGAGCCCAATTGGTTGAGCCACATCTGTTTCCCCAAAACTCAATTTCTGTTCATAGCAACTTCCTTCCATTGTGAAACACTTCAAAAGTCAGCTAATTGTTTTATTGGGAACAACTTCAATTTTTTTTTTTTTTAAAGAAGTACTAGGGATTGAACCCAGGACCTTGTTTATTCAAAGCAGGTGCTCAGCCCCTGAGCTTCACCTGCTCTGCTGTGAACTGCTTCCAACATATGAGATAATAAACGAACACCTGTGTAACTGCCGCCCGGTTTATGAAAACTGAACATGATGTCATTTTTTGTTTCCTTTCTCTTTTTTTGAAAAGGAACCTTGCTGATACAATTAAAGTCTCCCTGTGTATCTTTTGAGATTTATCCATGCCGATACATGTAGCTCGGGTTCATTTATTTTCATCACTGGATGATAATTCACTGCATTCTTTCTCCTTTTTTTGTACAGAAACTAAGTTTATTATTTTTCCTTCTTAAAAAAAAGGGGAAGGGGGGGAGTGGAGAGATCACTGCCTTCTTACACCACAAATTATTCATGAACATTTGGCCGTTGCAGTCTCCCAACACTGCAAATAGTGCTGCAGACAATGCCTGTACTTTCTCCTTGAGTGCATGTGTGAGTCTTTTGCATTTCTGGGCTGGAGTTTTTTTTATATCTTCAACTTTCTTAGGAACTACTCTAAGCAATTTCTCTTAGCAAATTGCTTTCCAAAGGGTTATGGCAATTTACACTCCCAACTGCAGTTGTGAGAGTTCCCATTTTCCCACATCCCCCCAATGATTTGGTATGGCTGGGCCTTTTACTTTTTGCCATTCGGATGCCAATAAAATGGTATCTCATTGTTATATTATTTTGAGCATTAGGAAACATTTTGCTGAAGTCTTGTTGCTGACTGATTGGGCAAACACGACCGGCGAACCCCTAAATTTCAGCTGGGCTCAAGGACAGGCAAAATAAAGGCCACCTTTCCCTGCATCTCTTAACGCTACGCGTAGCCACATAATTGAGGTTTGGTCAATGATACCGGAGCAGAAGTGGGAAGTGCAACTTCAGCGAGGTGTCCTTAGAAGAAGGAGACGTGCCCCACTCCTTTGCTTTTTCTCTTTCCTCCCGGAGGGAAAGCAGGTGTGATGGCTGCAGCTGGAGCAGTCATCTAGGACCATGAAGTGAACTTGGGAGAGACCAGGCGTGGCAGAGCAACACTCTGGAAGGCGCCTGGGTCTCTGGCCCGCGGAGCTCCACTCCAGCCCTGACTGCCCGCCCTGGCTGACCTGTGTGTGATGAGACTTAGGCTTCTTATTTGCTTAAGACACCGTTTCTCTGGCTTTCCTGTTGCCTGCAGGCAAATCTAATCCAAACAAATAGGCTAACTCAGATTTTTCAGATTCAAGTCCCTGTGCCCTGGGTTTTATGTCCTGCTCCCCCATGCCATCCTCAAGCCCTTCCTGACCCTCGGGCGACCTGTCTACTTCTCCTCTATAGTTTCCTTTGCCTTCTGGGTCGCCCCATGTAGTCGGCAGAATGTCCACGAGGGCAAGGGGAACAAATGTGTCTTTTATCATTAGCCCTGGAAGACCGGGGAACGCCTCCTCTCTGGGGAGGGCTGGGTTTTGTTGTGTGTTTTTTTCCTTGTGTGTTTTGTTTTCTTTTTGGAGAGTGGGGGACAGTTGGGTGACGTGACAAACGCGTCCAGGGCTGCAGCGTTGCCCACCTCCAGGAGCCCTCTTCACGGTGACCTCCGCGTGAACCAAGTCCCTCGGAGCTGCGCTCTGGGGAATCCACGTCGCACAGTGCTCGGCATGACCCGTGTCCCCCCAGTCGGACAAGGCCACCGGGCCACAGCTGGGAGCGCAGGGACGGACGCTAGGGATACGAAAGCAGAGACATGAGGTTCTCATTTTCAGGGCGTTCACAGTCTTTGGGGGGGAAACGGATACAAACAATCAAAAAACCAAGAGGTGAGTGTAACCGCAGCCTGCTGATCATGAAGACAGGGACAAGGCTTTCCCGGCCGAGGTGGGGCCGTCAGGGCCTGGGAAGGCCTCGGAAACCGGCCGGAGGTGGAGAAAGGGGTCTGGGCAGGAGGGCAGCTTCCCGGGGCGGCTGTCAATGGCACCCACAGGCGGTGCCCAGAAGCGTGGACAGAGGTGGCAGGGCCGCTCCCTCCAGGTCTTCTGGCAGCGCCGTCGCTGGCTTCTTTTGCCTCCTGGAGGCTGCCGGCCTCCATGGCTGGGGACCATGCCGCCCCGGACCTCAAGGCCAGCACCCCGGAGCCTCGCCCTCCTCCCTCTTCCCATCGCCGCCTCCTGCACGTGCGTCACATCTCCCTCGGCCTCCCTGGGGCACACGAGATGGCACTTGGGCCCGCCCAGAAAGCCCAGGGCTCGCGCCTCCGGACTCCGGCGCACCTGCAGAGGCAGGTAACGCAGGTGCGGGGTTCGGCGCCTGGGTCGGCGCCTGGGGTTGCTCCGACCACCCTGGGGTGAGCGGCCCGGAGGCTGTTCTGGGAGGAGAAGCCGGAGCGGGTCCAGGGTGTGCAGGGGCAGGAAGGAGCCCGGCCTGGAGCTGGGGGGGGGGGGCAGCCTGGGGAGCCCGCGGTGCCACACAGGGGCCCCCAGAGAGCTGGCAGGGCAGTTTTGTGCTTTACAAGGAGCCTCTGGGGAAGCAGTTGTGGCTCAACTGATAGAGTGTCCGCCTACCTTATGGAGGGTCCTGGGTTCAAACCCCCGGCCTCCTGACCTGTGATGAGCTGGCCCACATGCAGTGCTGATGTGCGCAAGGAGTGTCCTGCCATGCAGGGGAGCCCCACGCGCAAGGAGTGCGTCCTGCAAGGAGAGCTGCCCTGCGTGAAAAAAGCACAGCCTGCCCTGGTGTGGCGCTGCACATGCGCAGAGCTGACACAACGAGATGACACAACAAAAAGAGACACAGATTCCCGGTGCCGCTGATGAGGATAGAAGCGGACACAGCGAATGGACACAGAGCAGACAATTGGGGGGAGGGAAAGGGAGAGAAGTAAATAAGAAATAAATTTAAAAAAATAAATGTTTTTTAAAAAAAAAGAGCCTCTGGCTGCAGGTGGGCTACTGCGGGCTGGACACAGAGAGTCCAGCGGGCAGGACAGGCCCGCCCCGGGAGACCAGTGGGCGGGGGCGCTGGGTCAAGGAAACCGTGGAGACAGACTCCGGCTTAGAGACAGACGAGCGGGAGCACGCGCGGTGGGGGTCCGGGGGCGGCGTCCTTCCCTCTGGTCCGCGTTCACAGCCGGCGTCGGTGGCACCAAACGCCCGGGGCGTGAAGCTGCCTCCGCGCTCGGGCGCCCCGGGGCTGGAGTCGCACGTGGACTCCTCCCGCAGCGCAGGGCCTTGGCGTGGCGGGTGGGTGCCGCGGCGGGGGGGTGCCGCGGCGGGGGGGTGCCGCGGCGGGGGGGTGCCGCGGCGGGGGGGTGCCGCGGCGGGGGGGGTGCCGCGGCGGGGGTGTGCCGCGGAGGGTGGGTGCCGCGGCGGGGGTGTGCCGCGGAGGGGGGGTGCCGCGGCGGGGGGGTGCCGCGGCGGGTGGGTGCCGCGGCGGGGGTGTGCCGCGGAGGGTGGGTGCCGCGGCGGGGGTGTGCCGCGGCGGGGGGGTGCCGCGGCGGGTGGGTGCCGCGGCGGGGGGGGTGCCGCGGCGGGTGGGTGCCGCGGCGGGGGGGTGCCGCGGCGGGGGGGTGCCGCGGCGGGGGGGTGCCGCGGCGGGGGGGTGCCGCGGCGGGGGTGTGCCGCGGAGGGTGGGTGCCGCGGCGGGGGGTGTGCCGCGGAGGGGGGGTGCCGCGGCGGGGGGGTGCCGCGGAGGGTGGGTGCCGCGGGCCCTGCGCAGAGGCAGCCCCGCCCTCCAGGTGCGCTGGGCCGAGTCACCCTGAGCCACTTCCTGGGTGCGACGGGGGGGGGGGCGTCCCACAGGCCGCCGGGCTCCCTCTGACTCAGCCCCCTTCTGGAAAGGCAGAGGATGGGGGAGCGCCAGGTCCCACCTGTCTCCCCACACCCCGCCTCGGGGCTGCCAAGGGACTTGACAAATCCCCGGATGTGCCATTTCCTGGCACGCGTCTTGGAAAGACTTGGGCGTGCGGCCTAAGGCAAGTTACTGAACCTCTCTGTGCTTTCGAGTGCTCCCCTAGGAGGCCCTGCCCCTGGCATCGGAGGGAGGACACGGGAAGAGGTGAGACGCTTCACCCGTGCTGGGCGCTGGCAGCCCCCACGCACCATCGCGCGTTGGGCCGCAGGGTGGGGCCTCCCCAGGGCTCAGCTGGGCCACCCTCTCCCCAGGGGGGCCTCCAGCACCCAGCTGGTGGTGAGGATGGAGCGGATTCCTGCACCTAAAACACCTAGCCCAGGCCTCCAGGCGGGACACCCAAAATAACAGAGAAGTTGGGCCTTCACCAGCTGGGGGAGCTCTGGGGGGGACTCGGAGGGGGTCCTGGGGACCCCGAGGCCAGGCTGTGCAGCTGTGCAGCCTGGCGTGCTGTTGGCGCATACTGCGTGCACACACGCGGCGCACCTCCCCGCAGACCCGGATCCGTGAGCACTTGGCCACGCCGCCCATGGGGTCCCTGACTCCACTCGGCCCAAGGCGGCTTGGCCGCCCGGCCAGGAGGCTGGTGCCAGGCGGAGGGCTGGCAGCGACAGCGCCCGGTGTGGCGCCGGCCCGGGCCAGGGTTTGGATTAGGAAAGGAGATTTCCCTCAGGGCACTGCGCCTGACAATCCAGGTTTGTGGACTTTCGTCCCACGTTTCTATCAGCACCAGAAGACGAGGTCACCGAGAGCCACGTCCCTCCCGGGGCCCGGCGGGGAGGCACTTGGTCTCTGGCACTGCACTGTCTGGATTTGCACTCCAGCCTGCCACCCTGGACTGGTCCTGTGACCCCTCTAAGCCTCAGTTTCTTCATCTGTAAAATGGGTAGAATGATACCACACTCCCCATGAAGCTATGCGGTGAAGAGGGTGATCCCCGCAAAGCGCCCGGTGCCCGGCGCCCAGGCTACGTGCCAGCCTCTCCAGCTCTCGCGGCGGTGGTTTCTCGCATCCACTTGGATTTCAGGATCAAATGAAAACAAAACAAACAAAAGAAAAAATCGGCTCAGTGTTGAGCCCTGCCTCCCACGGGCGAGGTCCTGGGTCCGGTCCCCTCCCCCAGACAAAAGTTGACCTCTAGGGAGACGGAGGAGACGCTCCTGAATGGGCACCGTGCCCGCTGGCTCTGCTCGGGCCTCATGCCGGTGGCGGGTGGTCCCTGGAGCACAGGCGGGAGAAGCCTGGCCCCCGAGGACCGCCACGGGACGAGCTGGTCCCGCCCCACGCACGCTTTGTGGGCCTAACCCAGAAAAACGCAGGCGCCGGGCTCCTGAGCCCTTGTGGGGCCGCGTTTGGTCGTCTCCCCACCCTCCTGTGACGCCCTGGGCATGGAGGGCAGGGAAGGCCGGAAAGGGATTCCTTTAAGTGTCGGAGCAGGTGTGGGGAGAAGGAGGTGGTCTCACCCCCGGCACCCACCCTCTCCCGGAGACAGGCAGACATGGGTTCAAAACGCGTGGCCCGAAGGAGCCAGGCCGGCAGAGGGGGCAGCGGAGAAGGTGGGAGCAGGTGATCCAGGCTCCGAGTCCTCTGAGGGGGTGACTCAGGAGCCAGGGGACCCCGGGGCTGGGGTCAGGAGTCAGGGGCGGCTTTCTTAGGAGCCGGCGCCCCGGCAGAGACCCAAGCGCCGGGCAGCAGTTTGCCAGGCAGGTAGCAAGTGGGAAGGGGTGTTCCAGGTAGAGCATTGGGCCACCTGTGGACAGGTGAGTAATTGTGTTCCCTTAGCGTTTAGGGCCCCAGGTGAGGGAGTGGCAGGAGGTGAGGCACACGGGAAATTTGGGACAGACCAGGAAGGGCCTTGAATGCCAAGCTAAGAAGGGCAAATGGCAGCCCTGGGTGGGCCACGGGAGGTTTTAAGCAGAGACGTCAGATTGCCGGGTGTCATCTCAGGTAACACATGACAAAGTCCGAACCAGGAAAGGGGGAAGGGAAAGAGGGCCGATGCCCATGGACGGGAGCCCCCCATCTCTGCAGAGCCCACCGTGTTTGGGCTTGGGTGAAACAGGGGAGTTTTCTTTTCAATCATTCCATTTTCTTTTTCATTAGTCATTCCTTTTAAATGTCACAGTACAGGAATACATTCTCATGGTCAATGAAAATCAAACACTACCACTTAGAGCACCGAGGGTCCAATTTGGTCTCCATCCCCGACTCCCACGTGTTTCTTATTTTCCAAACGATGGAAGTGTGTCCCTGAGATTGAAGTAACTTGCTCCAGGGTCCCTTTCAGGCAGTGGGGGAACAACTGCCTGCCTTAGAGGCTGCTGGAAGGTGGAGTGGAGGGTGATGGGGGGGGGGGCTCCAGGTGAAAAGAGGAAGTGGGTGGACACAGAAAGCCTCCCGCTTTGGGGTGCTTTTTGGAGACAGCACCCTCGCGTGGAAGCTGCCTTTGTGAGGAAGCGGAGGGTTCCGTTTGGGTAGTACTGACTGGGTTAGGATGAGAGTGAGTCCAAAGCCATGGGCCAGGTGATGGTGATTGGGGTGGGGTGCTGGGCCGAACCCCCAGTTCTGGGCTCTGGAGGCTGGTTGAGGAGCTGAGCCATTGCATCAGGACTGAACCCAGGAAGGGAGCAGAGCCAGGAGGTGGTGGGGTGCAGGGAGAGAGGAAGGGGGCCCCTGCATCAGCCCGAAGAGATTTCTAGAAGGCAGTTCTTTATACAGTTTGGACTTCAGGAGAGCGGCCTGGCTTGGAGATGCAGGTTTGAGAGGCCCCTGCATTGGCGATGGGAGCCACGGAGGTAGAAGAGAACACGGAGGCCCAGCGGGGAGGGGAGAATGGAGTTGGTCGGCGTGCAGGACGCAGGCTGAGCTTCCTGGTGTGCTAGGGACCCTGGGGGAGGCCAAGGGCAGAGGCCCTTGTGAGATGCCACCGGCCCTCAAGCACTGTCTTATCTGGGGCATTAGCTCACAACAGCAGCCCTGTACATTGTCTCCAAATGCTGCGTCTTTCCCACGTTTTAAGGTAATAAACTGATAATAGGTTGTTAAGAATTGTAGTGAAAAGACCTTAAAAGAAGCCTCATCGAAGCCAGGTCAGCCTGTGTGTGATGGTTAAGTTCATGTGTCAACTTGGCCAGGTGATGGTGTCCAGTTGTTTGGTCAAGCAAGCCCTGACCTGATTGATACTGTGAGGCGATTTTGTGGGTGGATTTATATCATCAGTCAGTTGATTGCATCTATGGCTGATTGCATCTACAGCCAACAAAACATTGCCTCTCCTCAATGAGGGGATTCTCCTTATCCAACCTTTTTTTCCAAAACTTTTCCTCTCCCTCCCCCGCCCTGTTTTTGCTGTGTTCTTTCATTGTGTGATTTTCTGTAGCTATTTCTCTTCTTGTCTTCTATTCTCGTCTTTCTCCTCTAGGATTCACCAGGATTCGATCCTGGGGAACTCTGATGTGGAAATAGGTTCCCTGTCAATTGCGCCACCTCAGTTCCTGGTCTGTTGTGCTTCACCTTTACTCTCCCCTTCATTTCTTTTGTTGCGTCACTCTCTTGCTGCGTGACTCACTTGCACGGGCACTGGCTCACCGCGCGGGCACTCATGCAGGCACTTGGCTTGCCGCGTGGGCACTCGGCTCACCACACAGGCACTTGGCTTGCCACGTGGGCACTGGCTCATTGTGCAGGCACACTTTCTTTTTTCTTTTTTTCCACCAGGAGGCCCCAGGGATTGAACCTGCGTCCTCCCATACGGTAGGCGGAGGCCCTAACACACTTGAGCCACATCTGCCTCCCCCTATCCAATCTTAAAGAGATCTGACAGCAAGAACTATGAATTTCAGAAGTCAGAAAGAATTTCTGCCTCTTCTTCAGCCAGCTAGCTTCTCCTGGGGAAGTCACCCTCACCTTCTTTGGAGTTTCCAGCTTGGATTGGCTCTATGGAATTATTTCACTGGGGGATGCAGACTGGTGATGTTCTGATTATTATTTCTTCTTCATTTACTAGCTGGATTACATCGGCAAAATAAACTTTCCCATTTCAACTGTTTGCTATCCTGAATTGCTATTGTTTTAGACCCCTGAGTTTTGAGATTCTTTATCGCAAACAGGTAAGTAAAACATAACATGACAAGGTGTTCCAGGCTCATCTTGTACATTTCCTACCCTAGACCTGCAATTAGCCGGTGGGAGACAATACTTGGGACCACAGTCTGAACTCTTGGAATGAACTGAATTTATACGTTAATTTTTGGGGGAGAAAAAAGTGATTCCCAATATTGTAGCTCCCTGTCCAGGAACACCATGCTGTCACTATTGAATCAGGTCTTCTTTACCATCGTTTGAGGAAAATAATTTGCTTCACATTGCGACTTTCCTTTTTGAAACTATTTTTCCCCCAAGGTTAATTTATAGTTTTTGTTACTAACATGACTTTTTAAAAATTTGGCCATTTTTAGTCAACTGTAATTACTATTAAATTGTGCATATTAATCTTATAACTGGCCCATTTCTTCAACTCTTCTTGGTTCTATGATTTTTCAGTTGATGCTCTTGGAGTTTTTTTTGAAACAATCACCTCATCTCTTCCTTCCTAATATATATGTCTCTTTGTCCTTTCTTAGTGCCCATCTCAGGTCACCTGTACAATGCTGACTAGTAGAGATGATTATGGGACATTTCAGTCTCGTTTCTGTCTTTCATGGAACTGCTGCTAATTGTTTCCATTGTTAGGTTTGCTGTTTGCTTAAAGATTTTAGTAGATACAGCTCTTCCGGCTAAGGCAACCTCTCAACACTGCACTGTATGTTAAGTATTAAAATATATCAACTGCTTTACTTTATTGGTATTGATTATATAATTTTTCTTGCTTCATTATTACATTAAGAACATTATTGATGTTGAACCATCCTGAAATCCTGGGATGATCAAGTCATCCTCTTCTGGACTCAATTCGTTTACTTCTTATTTAGGAGTGATGAGAATAGTCTAGGGTTACAGTTTGTGTACTGTTTTGTTTCAAAGTTATATTTTGTAGAATGACTGAGCTTTGTTTTCCATGCTCCACAAAAAATTATATAAACTAGGAATTATATATTCCTTAAAAAATTAGGTTTGCTTTTTAACCTAGGATTTAGGTCTTTTACATACTTCTAAGAGGGTAGATACATTTTCACATTCTTTTTCATTATATTCAGTAACATGTGTGCATGATCTCAGCTTTGGGGAATTTACTGGGCTTTTCGTTATGGCCTAATAAATCTGAGGGAAAAAGTCTGGCAGGTACACACCCAACTGTTGAGGGTTAGCTCTCCAGAGAGGAGTGAGATTGAGGGTGGAGGCAGCCAGAGGAGGTTGTTTCCACCGATTATGCTTTGGATTGTTTGAAAAAAATTACAAGAATTAATTTGCTTTTATCTGAAAGTAACTCAGAGAAGCTGGCCGTTAGGCCATGAGGTGCTGAGGTAGACAGACCTGTGGGCACACTGCACGCACCGTGACATGCGGAGCCACCGCACGGGCTGGGGCGGCACTGGCCCCGCTACTACACGAACATTTTCCAAGGACTTCATGCCAGGCTTTGGGCTGGGAGAGAGTGAAGCTGGCCTCCCCAAGGCTCCCAGTCTGGCTAGACAGACAAGGAAACAAGCACACCAGCGATCAGTCACCAGGGCAGTCAAGACCTGCGGTGAAGAGCCATCCGCTCTGGAAGGCTCCACGGGGGAGTCAGGGAGCCCAGTCTACAGGGATGAGGAATTTGGTGGTCAGAGGAGCAGGGCCGCCAGATTTAGCCAACAGAAACATCTCAGTTCACGCTCACAATTTTAGGAGGCGGGTATCATCATCCCTACCTACAAATGAGGAATTGAAGCTTAAGAGATGAAACCAATTGGCTACGGGCAGGGAGGCTAGTGCTTGGAATCTGGGCAGTCCAACTCGAGCCAAAACTGAAACTTCCATTCTGATGACTGGATTGAACCAATCTGAATCTAATTTCTTTTTCCATGAACTACCAAAAAAAAAAAAAAAAAAAAATACAAGACTATTTCATTTCGTTAAATTCCTTGTGGATATAAATAATAGTTCTATAACTGGAACACAAGTCAAAATATAGGAGAAATAAAAGAAACTGGAGAACTTGTCTGCTGGATTATGCGAGTGATCAAGTTCCCTATAAATCCCACCCAATACTGAGCTGTAGGATTTACCCGCACTTCTTCTGAGTCCTTTAAATCAGGTTCTCCTTGGATCCAACGTTCTTTGGGCAGTGAGGCTATTCTCCGTTTTACAGGTAATGCACCATGTCCTAGAAGGATGAGTGAAGCTAGCCCATCACCACCATCCCCAAGCCTCTCGCTCAGCCAAGGACCCAGACTCCCCCCAGCCCCACCTGGCACAGTGCTCTCCTGCAGCACAGCCCAGGCTATCTCCTGCACATGACAGCATGTCACTCCTCCCCTCCGTGTTCACAGGCTCTGAATGCCTGGAGAGCCAAAACCCCACCAGACTCGTTAAACCAGGTGGCACAGGGAGACACTGACCGCTGCTTCCTTAGAGGTTTCTTGGCCCTGCCCTACTTCCCCACTTTTACTTTCCTGAGAAAGCAAGATCAGGAGTAAACTGGAGAGTACTGCTTTTCTAAGATTGGTGAGCTAGGGTGGGAGGTGGTGACATGGCCTTCCTTTTTAGGATCTTTTAATTTTGTTACCAGAGTATATCTAGAATTCCAGAAGAGTTGCTTTTAGCTTAACCAAGACAACATTAAAATTAATGATTAACCATGGGCGCAAAGGTCCTTTACCTGTTTTATGTAGATCTCCATTTTAGAGTCTGTCAAATTATTTAGCCATTTGATTTTTACCTGCTCATAGCGGAAGAAAGAAAAATGGACTGCTACTAGCATTTGTTGGGGACTAGGTTTTAGGCGTCTTTCACACACAGCCTCGGTTCTTGAAGCCGGGGAGAGGAAGTACTCTCCCACGGGACAGGCAGCGGCACCGAGGCTCACCGCTCAGTGTGGGAACAGTGAGGGAAGAACAGACGTCTAAGCTGCACTCCTGCAGACAGCATGGTCTCCTGAAGTTCACATGGAAGGGAAACAAGCACTTATAGGTGAAGATATGGGATTTAACTTCATCCTCAGAATAACCTTTAAGAAGCTATTTTATCGATAAAGAAACAGGATAAGAAGCTTCATCCTGTGAGGTGTGTAATCACCTATGGAACTTGCCAGGGCACCTGAACAGTCATCAGCAGATGGATCCATACCATCACACGGATCAGTGGCCCCAGAACAGCTTCTTGTTATCAAAATATGTTTGTTTTCAAGTAAGAATACACTTGATTGGGCAATCTCAATTATAACTAAAGTGTAGAGGGCTATTTTATCTAGAGAAAAACACAAGACCAGGTTTATTTCATACAATGTTATTCACACATTTTTTTTTCACTTGCTAATTTATACATAATATACAAAGAAGTGACGATAACATCATTTCATAGGAACCAATAAGAGCTAGGACTTAAACTGGTCCAGAAACAATCCACGTCAAAAGGAGACACTCAAAAGCAAAGCCTAAGTGGTTCTGCCCAAATGAAATTCCTTTATTCTCTTTATTCTGAAATTTCTTCTTCAGATCTTAGCAAAACTTCATGTCAACTTATTAAAAGGTAGAATTCAGGAAGGTGGGCACCAGAAATAGACCACAGACTTCTACCATGACTGGCACCCCCCACACCTGTAAAAGTATTCAGAAGATTGGCTTGTCAACATGGGAATATACAGAAACAGTAGGACCCTGAGAAAAGGCTCAGGTCCCCAGTGTAATATCCTCTAGGGTTTATCATTTTCTAAAGATGCAGAGGTAAATGCCTGGGCCAGCAGAGGGTAAAGGATGAAGGAAAACCTGGAATTCAGCTGTGCAAATAAAGGAAAAGTTACCACTAATCTCCAACAAGGACAGCTTTGATCCTGACACCATAGGCTGATACTGGGAACAAAAGTTTGACATAGGGGCAAGACACTCTAAGGCTGGCAAAACAAAGTAGAGAGGGGTGGAAGAGAGCAGTTTTGTATGGCAAAAGGAAAAATAACAAAAATAAAAAACAACCAAAAACACACAAACCCCACTGCCACTTGTGACCGGGACATGAAACAATGTAAATGTAGTTGTATTTAATGGCCTCACCAAGGAATGTTGGGTTAGAAAACGAGTATAACTCCAAACATGAAAAACACCTGGCACCCAAATTTTTGTCATTATTTTCAGATTCATGAGATGAACAGCTCAATGATAAAATCGTTGTATTCCACTTGTGCTCAGAAGATTTTGTTTTTCTTCTGCAGACATCTAATAAAAAAATACCTTACATGTTCAATCGACCAAGATAGCAAGATTATTAGTTTTCTGTACTAAATTTAAGTGGGTCAACATAAATGTTTTATACAAAATACTGACTTCAACAAAATACAAAGCACTTATCTTTATCTTTCAGAAACTGAATATACAAAGCAAGTTTTTTTTCCAAAATATTTTCATAGGCAAAGGATTAAAAACGATTTTAATTATACACATATGGTCACAATTTTGCCTTAAAAAGATTGTTGGGAAATGTACATAAGGCCGCTTGTAAATGTACATCATAGGTTACTGTTATAATGTCTTATGTCCAGAGGAAAAAATGTTATCATACAGATTTGTTCTTACTTGGGAGTAGGCTATTCAAAAATACAGTACTCTTCTGTACAAAGAAAAAAGTCACATCACATTTAATAAGATGGAAAAAGCATTGGCCTCCACGGTAACCAAATGTCTCAGTCCAATACTTTCTATTATGCACAATACCCTGACTTCAATTGAAAGCGATCCAAAATCCTAGCTTGTCTGTATTAACAGAGTCAACAACTATGTTATAAAACAAAATGTTTCTCACAATAATAAAAAGAAAGTTGGTTCATACCTTTGAAACCATATAAAGATAAAAAATTTTTTTAAAAAAATCACTCTCGATTTGGAGAAATAAATTTACATTATACAACACTATATGCCAGGTCAAAGAGGGCAGGGACATAAATGTACACTAAAATGCAAATGTTTTCCAAAGAGATAAAACAAATTCCATTTACAGCATGAAGGTTTACAAATGTACACCTGTACAACCAAGGGAAGTGTCACTACTAAATTAGCAAGGCTTTTATAATAAAACATCGAAACAAGATTTGCTTTCGAAGTGTAAACTTACACCTATTACTACACACACAATGCATATATTTATAGGAAGCAAAAAAAGCTATATGAATATGTAATCATGCTTAAATGTTGAGCTATCAAATTCACTTTTCAGTGGCCCCTTTTCACCACTATCTGGTTCCTACTTTCTGCATCTACTGTGAAGAAAGCAAAATAAAGCTCAACACTTTCTCAATCTGTCCTTGTAATTCTATAAGCAAAACAAAATAAAAATTTCCATTCTTTCTCATTGCAAACCAAACTGAAAAGTTAATATGGGAATTAACTTTTCATTTAGTGCACTTTACTGGATGGAAGTATCACCATGATTTTGTTTTTTCTCTTACAACTACATATGTAAGTATATACAATACATTTTTGTACATTGCCAGAGACATTTTAGGGCAGTATTTGTATTAAAACCACATCCACTATAAATAGTGTAAGTTATCTTCTCAAATGATTTAATTCTTGTTTTCCTTGCTGAGTTTTTCTTTGCATGATAGTTGTGAATTACCAAAATACAACTTAACTTTCTCTTTTAAAATATTAATAATATTTATGCAGTTGATTATTAATCTGTTATAAAAGGCTTCACACAAAGGAAAAAAACCCACAAAGGACTATTATTCTATATACATCTCTATAAACCTGTTGTGCTATGGGGTCATAGACCTACCAGACTGTAAGCCAGTTTATTAAAAGAATACTGTACTTTTCCCTTTAAAAACTATTTTTGTGACTTTACAAGGTAAAAATTTACAAAATATGTAACAGCATTTTTTTTTTTTTTGGATACAGTTACATCATATACAAGCATTCTGTGCTTTACCAGCAATCCAATCTGATAGGTCTCTGCTCAGGGCTAGATATAATTTATAATTCACCTCAACTCCCCACTCCCAAATATACACAAGAACCTTAAAAAATTTACAAATGGATGAATAAAGTCAATAAATAGTTTTGCTTTAAAAAAAATTTTGCAGATTCATAGTTGAGTTGTGTTTTGATAATTCACAAAAGATGCTTTCTTTTCACATGGTTAAATCATCTTCTTTCTCTCTTTCCCTTTACAGCATTCCATTTGGTGGTCCTCCAATAGGCCCTAGATCTGGGCTATTTTTCAAATAATATTTTTCCAACTTGGCCAGTATATGCTTCCCATATGTGTATTTGCGCAAAGTAGTAATGTGAGGTCGAATCTGAAAAAGAATTAATCAATTAAGGAAATAAAATCCACTTCAGTTATTTTAGTTTGATTTCTTAATAAAGCAACCCCAAACCTGGGATCTAGAAGAAGGATAACTGCAATTTTAAATTTCAAACCCAAAGAAATGCACTGTCTGCAAAAATCATTCAGTCAAGTCTCTGCTTTTAAAATTGTTCAATGAATAAACAAACCATTTCTTCTTCACTATTTCATATGCTAATAGTAAAGGGGTCCCAAACAGTACAAGAGTTATCACGAGTGAGCTACTAAACGTCACTACAAAACAGTACTTATAGTAGTTAAAAAATGACAGAGTACAATTTCATAAATATGATACTGGTTAAGTAAGTGGCTGTTAAAAAAATAAGACTGAAAATTGGTTACAATGATACACACATTTTGTAAGTATATATTACTTACATGCAGAAATATTAATTTATTACACTGAATTGAGGAATGTATTTTAAAAACAAGAGGGCCAAAACCCTTTTAGGGCTGGAAGGGATTTTAAGAGATCATTTCCTTTATTTCATGTTTCCTTGAATGAATACATTTAGAAACAGATCAAGAATGAGTATTGAAATATAACTTCTTCCAGTGTTCTTCTCAACAGTCAGCCTTTCTTGGTGAAAGGTATAAAGAGAACTATATAAAGGCAAAGTATTAGGAGTTAACGCTACCTGAAAAATACATCAAATCAACATAAATTCCCTCTTTAAAAAATGTATTAGGTTAGTGGAAAAATCTTTACACTTTAAAATCAATGTTCAACCCAGGGCAAATAAAGTATAGCTGAATAAGATGGAAGAGATGAACAATGCTAAAGTTGCAGGTAAACAGCTAAGAAATAAAGGTAATTTTACTGACTAGATTACCTAATAAATTTAATAAAAAGAAAAACCATTCTAATATCTGCCGAAGTTACCCATGATTTTAGATTTTTCTCCAGTTATATAATACATACGAAGAAATTAAAAAGCTTATGAAAGTTAAATGCTTAGCCTAAAGTGAAATAGACAAACTGGAGTGATGTCTTTAAGTGCTATGAGTGGTATTACCTTGTGCATGATTATCTTTCTCTGAGCAGGCTCAGCCATGTCAATCATCTTCTGAACCACGTAGTTGGCATACTGGTCCTTCATCATGGTGTATAAGGCACTGTGAGGACCATCATTCTGGCAGCAAATCTCGTCGATCAGTAAAGCTCTCTCGGCACGGGAGGCATGAGTAACACATTTTTCAACTACATTGCTAAAAGTTAAAGTACGTGAACAAATTTTTAATGCAGCAAAATTACCTTGGTTTCCGAATGAAAGCTCATTTATTAAAAAACAAAAGAATCAAGAGAGGATTCTCTTGTCTTTACAATTACTTTTAACAGAAAAGAGGATCACAGGAAAACCCACATTTTAATATCTACAAGTTTAATTTCAAGCCTCATTTTTTGTTTTTTCTTTAAAGGAAACTAAGCTATTAATAAGGTCTGAGACTTCAAGAACATGCACAAAAATACAATTTCTTCATAGGTCAAGGGACAAATATTTTTTAAATACAGATTTCAAAAAATGGAGTAAATGTGGGTAGAACCAATTTGTTATGTAGATTTTTAAGGAATAAAAGCAATGCTTTGCATGAGATCTATCTGCCTTCAGTAAGAAAGACTGTAGTTCAATGTTATATTTTATACGAATTTCTGTGCCTATCAGCCAACAGCCAAGGATTGAAAGAACTGGCCTCTGGAATGCAAAAATATTGGAATACCTGGCAAACTTGTGTTGACTCAGGGCTAAGACTTTTCCTCTGATTTCAGACACAATTTTGCTCTTATCTTCAGGTCGACCATGTTCTAGCACATGCTGAATAACATAATTGCCATACTGATCCTAAAGACAGATATTTAAAAATTACTTTCCTTAAGAAAAAAACAATGATTTTCTTTAAAAAATGCTAACCAATTTATTAAGGAAAAAACAAAACAAGACAGAACTTTAAAAAATTTACAGACATTTCAGATTATTAGGAAACTTCTACCTGTACCAACTGCTCTGTGTGTTGATGGAGTTCTTCTAAGATGGGCAAGGTCTGTTCTGCAGTGCAATGCTCTAGGATGCGCTGAATGACTCTGCAGCCGTAAGGATGAGCTGAAAGCACATATACCTTAAAAACAATTAGAAAAATTAAAATTCACATTTCCTATTGTTTTGGAAAAGCACTATGAGGCACACACACAAAAATTTTTTTTAATCACATTGTGATTTAATTGAAAACAGGAGTGATGGATTCCCATTTAATATGATGACCACCATGTTAGCAAAGACTGGGAGGGAGATGGAGGGTGGGGGTGGGGGAAGAAGAGGCTGTTGCTCAATTTAGGAGCTATAGGTATTCTGAACAAAGGGAGCCCAACCAGAAGAATGAAGGCATGTAATAATGGGAATGAATGGATTCAGGGGAGGTAGTGTAGCATAATAATTAAGACTTATTAATTACTGTATATTGGTTACTAATTGCTCTTTATTTTTTTGTCTTTTATTATACAGTCTTATATCGTCTTCTCTCCCCCAATTCTTCTAAGAAATTTGGAAATTATAAATCATCGGATGTATAATTCTAATAGTAGTCACCTTTACTTCTTTAAGTAACATGCTTAAACTCATACACATCTAAGTTTTTCAGCTTCAAAAAAATAATCTATTGCCTTATCCTACTGACAGAAGTAAAAATCAATGCATTTATTATTTTGTCCCCTATTTTTACATGAAAGTACAAGGAATTATCTTGCAATTTATGAAATATGCTAACACACAAATTTTAAAATAATGTCCTAACTAATTAAAAGCCAAAAACCAATCATACTTGTCCTTTGAAAGCATCAATGATGAACTGTAGTGACTGTGGCTGAACACATTCAATACATTTTTGTACAACATGGTTTCCATTCTGATCTTTCACACATTTGAGTACATGACCATCTAGCTCCTTTACCATTTCACTCTGTAAAAGATAAGATGCCATTTAAATAATTAATTCGCTAAAAAAACCCCACCACAATTAAAAATACTGAGAGAGGAACTAAAGCAGTTTACAGGGGTGTATGAACTGAACAGTGGCTGAGCGCCAGCTTCCCGCATAGGTCATGGGTTCCCTGGAACTGTTAACCCTCCCCCAAAAAGGCAGCTTGCAATTTTTTTTTTGAAAAAAAAAAGGAGTTATCAGATATTGAACCCAGGACCCTCCTACATGGGAAGCAGGCACAAGTACTTAAGCTACATCCCCTCCCCTAGTGTGCAAATTTTTTAACATATGAAAGTTTAAAAAATTTTCCCCCTAAAGTGTAATTAGCAGAAGCCACTGAGGTTGAAAATTACTAAAATATTTTACAGAATAAGGTAATCTACACTGTGAAAATCTAATTTTAATCTAGTGTATTGAATTTGCCATGCTTGAACTGTCTTCTTTGTGTATACTTCCATTCATTTTTTTCAGCTGATAATATAACAAATTCTGAGTTTTATAACTTTCACATACTTAAGCATTTTCAAAGTTCTATTTTTAATGTCTGCATAAATCTAGTAAACGAATGGAAATGAGATTTTATAGGCTATGGGATTTTCACATATCTCAGTTATTATTGGGAGTTACTGTTGAATATTTTTGTTTTTTCTTTTTAGTGCTCTTACAATAAATTTGCATCATATAACTTTAATTTTTGATACCTCCTTCAAGAATAGTCTGAGATCAAAATTTTGCTGATTTCACAGGCAAAAAATAACCCCTCACTTTCAATTTATATTTCTTTATTAATTAAGTTAAATTTATTATAATAAGGTTTATTTACTAAATGCATACTCCCTCTTTTACGGACTCTTGTCTTTTTTAGTCTTTTAGCTAATGGTTTAATATTAATTCTTTGGAAAAAATATAGACAGGTCAGTACAATAATCTATTTGCCTTATTAAATTAACAACAGGGAACAGTACTGTGAAGAAATGGCATACATTTACCCATTCCAAAGGCATTTAAAAAGTCTAACTGGTTAACCAAGACGTATTCAAAATGCCTTATATATTTTTAAATATAAAGGATGTTTAAAATATCTTTACGATAACAATACCAGTTTTAGAGTTCTGGTAGAGAAGTTCTAAGCTTTTACATAACCAAATTTGTTGATCTTTCTTCAACTATTCCAGAATGCAGGAGCTCTTCCATGGAAAGAATACTATTTTCTTATAGATTTTCAATGATGTGACTGAAGCACACGCATACATATCCCACACACCAATACATCAATTATTATTGTTTTTAATTCTGGAATTAGTTTAGTAATTATGTGTGTCGAGTCAAAGCTGACCTCTTTCAAAACTCCTTATTAATTACCTATATTTTGAAAGAAATAACTATTTCCTTCTCCATTACAATAGTATCTATTAGGGGTTATCGAGTCCATTTTAAGTTTGCTTTATCTGAAGCAAGAATCACACTAATTAAAAATCAAGTCTTTGGGGAAGTGGTTATGGTTCAACTGATAAGAGTGTCTGCCTACCATAGGGAGGGTCCAGGGCTCAATACCCAAGGCCTCCTGGCCTGTGTGGTGAGCTGGCCCACGCGGTGCTGCCGTGTGCAAGGCGTGCTGTGACATGCAGGGGTGTCCCCCGCATAGGGGTGCCACACACACGAGGAGTGCGCCCCGCAAAGAGAGCCGCCCCGTGCAGATAAAAAAAAAAAGCGTAACCTGCCCAGAAGTGGTACTGCACACACGGAGAGTTGATGCAGCAAGATGAAGTAGTAAAAACAAAAAAGCAATAGTTTCCCGGAGCCGCGTGACAAGAATGGAAGCGGACACAGAAGAACACACAGCAAATGGACACAGAGAGCAGACAATGGGGGGGGGGAAGGGAGGAGAAGTAAATAATTAAATAAACCTAAAAAAATCATGTCTTTGAAAAAATCAAGTGGATCAGCATTTCTCCTTGTTTGCTACTTTGCCTTAATATTCTCATCTATTTAAAATAATTTTAAAAATTATTTTGGTTACAAGAAAATTCTCATGAGCACATGACGGAATCACAGCAATCCTTTATTAACTTAAAAATACTAAGACTTTCCATCCAGGGAAGCAGACATGGCTCAACTGATAGAGCATCTGCCTACCATATGGAGGGTCCAGGGTCTGATACCCAGGGCCTCCTGACTCATGTGGTAAACTGGCCTATGCAGAGTGCTGCCCCGTGCAAGGATTGCCATGCCTCGCAGCGGCGCCCTTGCATAGGGTTGCCCCACACGCAAGGAGTGTGCCCTGCAAGGAGAGCCACCCCATGTGAAAAAAGCGCCGCCTGCCCAGGAATGGCACCACACATGGAGAGCTGATGCAGCAAGATGACACAACAAAAAAGAGATGCACTTTCCCAGTACTGCCTGATAATGCAAGCGGACATAGAGGAAAACACAACGAATGGACACAGAGAACAGACAATGGGGCGGGGGGAAGGGCAGAGAAATAAATAAAATTTTAAAAATTAAAAAAAAAAAAAAAAAAATCCAGGGACACAGTATATCTCCCATTTAATTTGTGTTCTCTTTTTTTTTTCTTTAAAGAACTGTAGATTTTTTAATATTTGTTTTTCATTTATTTACCCACCCCCTTTCCCCAGTCAGAGGATTATTAGGCTACTTTTTCAGTTAAGTAAGAGTTTAAAAAATAGGCATGTATTTTAAATGGTACATAGGAATACTACTGGTTAAAAAAATGATAGAAAAATAAGAATTCAAATAAACATTGGTAACAGTAAAATACATTCTTCATATTACAGAAAACCAAAAAAGTGAAAGCACTCTGCCTGTTACATGGCAGTTATTCAAATATCTTCATTTAGAGACAAAAAGATGGAGAATAGACACGAAAGATAGATCAAAGGTCTGCTTTATAATTATGATACAGTAATGTGTATCTGAGAAACCTACAAACATAAATGTTTATGTCTAAATGTAGAAATAAATCATTTCACTTCAAGACTGTTGTAAGATAAAAAAAATAAGGCAAAGAAAAATCGAATAAAATACAAAAATTTTGTCTTAACTTACAATTACCTGCTGGTCAGATGAAATAGATTCTAATGCTTTTTGAATAACACGGCAGCCATACATCTGCAAGGCTAAGGGTAGAACATGACCGCGAATACGAGTTGCCAGGGCTAATTTTTGATCCAAACTCCCAAACTGACAGAAAAAAAAAAAAAAAAAACATTAAAAGACAGTGACAACAATATTACTCTAACTTGTGTAAGACACTGTTTGCAGCCTATTGAATCTATTTTTTAAAACATCACATTTAATAATTATGGAGAGGGGATATTTATGTAAAAGCTAATTAAGAGACCCAGAGATGTCTGAAATGACAATTTTACTGCCTTTTTTATTGGGCAAATACTATCTAACATTTCTTTGTTACTAACATATTAACCATCAATACTGGCACTCCTTTTAAAAGGTAAACACCTTTATTTTCCATTTCAAACAAAATAATTCATCTTTAATATATGGATTTCTGAACCATTCAGACCATGAAGACACCATCACCCAGATAATTTTGACATAACTGTGGGAACTTTAAGTCAAGCTACAATATAGATATTTAGTTATCAGCTAAATTTACAAAATTATAAAAAATCCCTAAGAATACAAATATTATTCAAAATATTATTCAAACTCCTAAGATTTATTCCCAATGCTTTATATTTTCAAATATTAACAATGAACATTTAAAAGTAGACTCATATTTTTCCGAAATTATCCCAACATCACTTATTGCTCATTGATATGAAATTACACAAAGTTCATATTTATGCTTGTGCTGGTTTGACCTTTAAAATGTTTCCCCAATTAACTGTCAGCACAAAAGAAATACCTACAGTTTCAAGTTATAGCTTCAAATAAACCTTAACATGTAGTAGGGCAATCCCACATCATGTTCTTTCAAAATTTTCTTGGCTATTCTTAAGACTTTTATTTTTCTACACAAACTTTCATTTTTTTAAGATTTATTTTTTTTAAAAGACACATAGATCACAATGTTACACATAGATACATAATGTTACATTAAAAAACATGGGATTCCCATATTCCCCAACCCCCATGCCCCCATGTATTTTTTATAAATGAATATGAATACTGCCAATCAAACTTTTAAAGCATTCCTCAGCATTAAATATACTGTTTGATGAATATACAGATATGCATGCATGCTCACCTCAAAAAACTTCTGTATAACATAGTTGCCAAAAACATCCGTCATTAATTGATATGCTGCTTGTAGAATTTCATTAAATACCATTTGACGCTCAGCTGGAGTAGCTCTCTCTAGTTTTTGCTGAATGAATCTATGTGGGGGAATTTTTTAAAATGACATGACAGTAAATTGAGAACAAGTTCCTTAAAAATCTCTTAATACTGATTTCAGTGTTACACATACACATGAAACCTACATTGAAATACACAAAAAAAACCTGGACACAAAGGTGTTTAATCCTTCTTTGGTTAGTTCAGTTGCATTATAATCAATGAAAGAGAAAACTACAAAGATTTTGCTGGTCATTAATTTATTCTGCTGATTACTCATTTATTTTTCATAATATATATCACTAAATATATACTAAAATATATATATTTAGAACAAAAAAAAAGAAACCCTTAGAAATAAAATTCATCAAACACTACTGAATTCCTAACTAACCTAGCTAATTAAGGATGATACAAGATTTGTTTGCTAATCTTAATGTAACACTCAACTATAGAAGTATAATTTGTATGTAACTATTCAATCTAAATTTTAATTTTTAAATGACAGGTTTACCTGAAAATAAAAGCTATAAAAAGAGAAAACATCTCAAATTTAATAAATGTGTTAGAATTATACTATGCTCCTTTCTATGATCTATGTTGAGAACATGAATTTGCATGTACCTCTCAAGCATTATAACCCATGTAATGTGCTTAGTATAAAAAGGCCCCAAATACTTCAATTTATGCCAAGTCACATTAAATACTAACTCATAAAGCAACACAAAAGCATTTAACTTTGCATTTTGTTATTTTTAAGACAAATTATACATCAGGAACACAAGTTTACAAATGTAATTCAGAGCCATTATAACAAAAATAATCCAATAAAGAGGCATCACTATATTTCCATTATAAAAATATCCTTGGCAGAATCCTGGGAAACCATTAAAAAATAAACAAAGCTGTATTTTTATATTTATCCTAAAATGAAGGTAAAAAATATATAACCCATACTGGCTGTTATTTTTTTCAAAAGCTTCCAACATTTATGTAGATTAGCTGATTTTAGCCAAGAACAGTTAGGCTTTTACAAGGTGGCAATTCTTAAAACAAAAATGAGGGGGAAGTAATCATGATCACCTACCTAGAACCATGTTGGTCTTGAGAGAACTCAACTATGTGTCCAATCAAGTCTCTAAGTTGAAGGTTTGGGAAGCGGTTGTTTCTGAAATCTTCCAATAATCTACTGCGGCCAGAAGGCATAATATCAGACCTATTATACCGAAGCCGAGAAGGAGGAAAGAGCTGGCTGCTGGAGCTAAATAGACTGGAAGTGCTTGAAGCACTTCGATATTTTGCTTCTGCTCCAGGTGCTGCGGAGATATAGCGACCACTACCATTTGTCAGTCCTCCTACAACAAAGTAGCTGTGGTCAGCAAATATTTTTTGACAGTCATTCCTCAAATGAAGGCTACTTAATCTATAAATTTTGTTACTAAAGAAATACCCCCCACACTCGTTCTCCCTTAACTCATGTTATGACCGAAAAATAAAACTGGTGTGAGAAGCTTACATGTTTACTTAATATGTGTGGTTGTATTAAAAAAAGGCTAGAAAATGAGGAAAATATACCTATAGTTGGTTCTTGGCAACTTAGTTTAAAATGTAATTTTAAGATCTAATGCTATGTACACCAAGATCAATACAGAATGCTGAAACCACCAACAAAATTTTCAGTTATGGTAACAAGCAAGTTCACCTGTTGTTAAATTTGTATTTTTGGTACACGTACAAAATATACTAAGTTATATATACTTTAATGTAAAGAAAAATCATTCCTTAGTTAACCCATTTATTAATGTGTAAGGTAAAAAACAAAACAAAAAACGAACAAACAAAAGTAGATAAATCTATCCAGAAGAGTAGATAAAAATCTAAATTATACACTTAGTTTAAACTTAAAAAAATTTTTAAATTTAAAAACACTCTTTATAACAAATACGATTATTTTACAGACACAAAATAGTAGTGATAGCAGTAATAGCAGTTATTATTCCTAGGGCCTTAAAACTGATAATTAAAAACAAATGAATAAAAAGCTTCTTTAACCTATGTTCCATTCCAAACAAGAAAATGAAAAGGTTGTCAATAGAAACAAAAATAAATACAAGCAGGAATTTTAAACAAATAATAGTTTAAAAGTACTTGACAGTGTCCTTTAAAAAAAAAAAAAACTGTATAGCAAACTGTAAAATGCACATTTAGTAAGTAGTCTGAATAAAATCTACCATGCTATTTTATATACCAACTCTGCCTAGAGTAGTGCTATGTATACAAGTGAGGCCACAAGGTTGAGATGATCCCAAGGACACACTGTCAGTGCAAAGTCATACAGATGCATTAAAGGCCCAAGGAAGTTGCAGGGATAGGAAGCAGAGAACAAGTTAAAATCCCAGGGGGTGAACTGGATTCCTCCTTCACTTACTGTCCCCACGGCCCTAGCTTTACTTTTCTTCTCTGTATTCCGATAATCCAGCATCCCTTTTCCAATGCACTGCCATAGAAGTACACTCATCTACATGCTAGACCCCTGGGAGCCCAGACTTTGTGTAATTTAACAAGCCATTTGATATACCAAAACCACTAACACCAAATTCTTACGTTTTCTCCAGGTCTACATAAATACGTCAGTATGAAACATCCTTAATGTGAAACAGTTTCAGTGTTTTACCACTGTCTCAATTTCCTTAGTACTACCAACCAGGAAGGCCCCCCTCTTACATCTGATTGCACAGGTTCATCATCTGTTGCACTAGCCCAGTCCCCACTTTAAGGACAATTCAGATGACTTTTACAAATACTACTATTGGGTCTTTATCACTCCCTGCATTGCTTGTAGTTATTCTCCTTGCCCTTTTGTGTGGTAGGAAAGTTGGCTTATCATTGCACTGTTTTTACACAGCTATGATATTTTTTCCCCATCAAAGGCCACTTTGATGATGTCACTTTATGCTGAAAACCTAAAGCATCCTGGAGGGTACATCTTCTCAAATTCTTCAGCCTAGTTTTCAAGTCATTATTCCAAACCTATTTTTTACACAAATTTCCTCTCGTGTCCTAAATGCTTTCACTTTTATTCATTGCTGTCTCTGTACCAATTCATTGCTCATTACCACAAATAGAGGGCCTAATCCTACTCTTCTATCTTTCAGATTTTCAACACCAAGTTCAAAGCACATACTTACCCCAGGAAAAGACTAAGCTAGCTTTATAGGGTACCTTCCAAGCATGCCTACCTGAATACCCCCATGTCGTTATACTCTTTGACTGTATTCTATCAGCTCCTAGCACCAACTCCTGTCGCAGTTCTTTGTTCAACAACTCAGACTATCTAAGAGTACAAATGGCCTTGAATTACAAAAACCTGAGTGGAACAGTGTAGCTCAGTGGCTGAGCATCTCCTTTGCATGTACGAGGTCCTGGATTCAATCCCCAGTACCTTTTGGGGAAAAAAATACACACACACAAAACTCTTGAGCTTTCAAGTTCTAGAAAGACTGTTTAGCATTATCATTTATAAAGTTGAGAAAATTAAATTTACTTCCCTTACAAATTAAATAAACAAGCATTTATAACTCAATTTATAATGTACACTAAACATTTAGAATTTGATCATCTAAACACTGAAAGCAGGTCATTCAAAACCTGTTTTGAGACTGAGGGACAGTCTACAAAAGGTGAAAGTCATCAGTCAATCTCCCTACTAATCCTTGGCTCTCTTTTTCTTTGTAAGAAAACCAGAAAAGTTTGAAGAGCCTGCTGATTTGTCAGTAGTGTTTTAAGAATGTTAATTTCTGACTTTGTTATTAAGAAACATACACTGAAATATTTAGGAAAAAGGACAGATATCATGCCTGCAACTTCCTCTTAAAAATGTGTGTGTGGAGTAGGGGTGAAGGGAAGGGGGAAAGGGAGAGAGATGGAGGGAGGAATTGAGGAAGTAAATGTGGTAAAACTGTAATATTTAGGGAATCTGGGTAAAGGTATTCTGGCAATTTTTTTGTTCAAATTTTGCAACTTTCCCCAAAGCCTGAATTTTTTTTCTAAATAAGTGAAAAAATACACAAAAACAGAAAATCCACATTCATAATACTGCTGTGGACTAGTGGGCCAGGACCCTTAGGCCAGAGTCTGTCATAAAACATCGTGCTCCCTCTCCTATGCTATATACATAGGCTTCTCTCAGAGTCCCTTGACAAGCAAGTAAATGCAGGCAAACGTCTTACAATTATAATGGAAATATGATCTGAAAACTTCTCAATTTCTGTGATTAGTTATTTTAGAATACTTTTCATAAATATCAGAAGTCCAAAAGATTTCAAAATACTGGGAAAAAAACAATGTAATAATAGAAACTACTACAAAATAAATAAATCTGTCTAGCCTTCACTTTTCATTACTTTCCACCCTTCTGGGATTTGGAATGACAGCTCCCAAATCTGAATGTGTACTAGACCTATGTTTTCTTTTGGAAATACAGATTACTGAGTCTTACTTTAGACCTTCAGAATTACCTAAATTATCTCCTCTGGATTATTTTTATTTTAGAAAAACTCTAGCATAAATAATTGGGAATCAATAAATCAGAACCTTAAATTTAAAGCTTCATTTCATAGCAGATTGTCATTACTAATTTCAAACAGTAATTCAAGTTGATTTTAGGTCTTGGAAAGCTTACAATTACATACAGGCCACCAGGCAGAGTGTTTCAAAAGACAAGGTTCTGCAAAGCTCAAGAAATAGGAAGATGATAATGGAAGATGGCTAGTTAGTTGGTGGAATAATAGTAATCACGGAATGACACAGAACGGGAGCTAGAAAAACAGCTTAAAATGAGGTCAGTCTATTTAAGAGCATAAACTTTAGTAATTTCTAGCCCATTAAAGAGGTCCACTTTAGAACTTTAAGCTTAGTACTTTTTTCTGAGCACTTTTCAGAAAAATATTTGTAACACTTAGAATAGACTGCAAGGACCATGAATAATCTGACTTATTATAATATTTACTGGCATGTAGCTTGACTTCAGTGGGGAAACCCGATGTTGACATGAAGAAACTATTTCAGAGTGGTATTTCTCAATGCACACAAAAATCACCTCTGGATCTTGCTAAAAATGCAGATCCAAAAAAAAAAAAAAAAAAAAATCTGGGTGGGCCCGAGATTCTGAATTTCTAACAGGTTTCCAGGTGACATTAATGCTGTTGGTCCGCACACCATACTGTGAAAAGCATGACCAAAGAGTTTATAAATTTTAGAAAACACTGAAATTATTACCACAATGGTTACATATTTCTAATAATGAAAGCTATGAATTTTCACAGGGCAACATTGTTCATATTTTTGTTTTAAATTCTGGTATCAAATTTTAAGCAAGTTTTGTGTTCAACATAACCAGCATCTTTCAATGACTTAATAGTCATACGTTTTACTATTTGCTAGACAATACTGTTAGACCCCAAGGGTCCATGGCACGTATTTACTGTTTTATTGAGAAACCAAACTGAAACAGAAAGCAACTATTAGTGAGCCTCAGTCAAACTAACCACATGCACATTAACATGGCCTTAACCTCCTGTGCACAGCAACAGTTTAAAAAGGAAGTTACTGTTATAGAACACCTGTACCTATCAGACATTATGACAGGCAAAGTTTTAGTAATATGCCATCCTCCTCACAACCCCACAATACAAGGATGTTATATCTCCATTTACTTGTGAGAAATTAGGGTTAGAGAGGCTAACTCAAGGATGCACACCTGATCATCAGACCAGGTAATGATGGTGATAGGACAGGGGCTGAACTGGGAAGGTACTGTGTGAAGGATATATTTAATCCAGATAAACCTGGCTAACAGTACTAAAAAAACAAGACAAAACCAAAAAACACCACCCATAACTGACAGTCATGAAACTTTTCAAAGCATACCATTCTAAAGAGGATGATCCTAACACACTGTGTGAAGAAAATGCTTTAAAGTAGGATTTAAAAACAAAAAGTTTTTAGTCCTACTTTAAATTGTCTTTAATCCACTGTCCTTGAAGAATATCAATACAACAAAGAAACAAAATGTTCAATTACCAAGCATTTATTGTGACCTGAATACACTTAAAAGCTATGGAAGAAGTTCTGGGGCTCTCTTGTTTCTAATCTAGTGAGGAAAATAAACCCAGAATCAACTCTTAAATAAGCAGCCTGTGGTAAATCTGGTAAAAAAACTGTGAAGGAAAGACAATAACTGCAACAGAGAGACAATTACTATGTTTCTGTATTCACCACAAGACTATAAAACTTGAAGACAGTACGTAGGAAGGGTGTTTATTTTTTCTCAACACTGTACGTCTGTCAAGCAGAGAGCTTGACTTGTGGGCACTCAATAAATTTTACTTGAATGACTTGCAAGTAAAAATTCTGATCAAACACAAAATTCTAAAAAGAAGGCTAATAAAACTATACGTAAAAGATGAACAGAAAATAGCAAATGGTACGAGTAATTATAAATTAAACTTACTTATATTGTTTCAAAACATCACACTAAAGATCCTTAGTTGTAGTTTTAACAGAAAACCAGTAATAAAAATATTTTAAGAGATCCTTGAGGTAATAAGTACTTAGTTTGAACTAAAGGCCAATTGTGATCAAGTGAAAACCACTAAGAAGCCTCGATCCACTGACATTCAAAATTCACTTTTTTACACCAAGTCACAAAAGCTTAAAATTAAAATAAATTATATATTATAGAATTATATTTTATTTCTATAAAAAGTTCACAAAGACACTAAACTTATAGAACAGAAAAGATCCTTTTAATTTACTTAGACATTAAATGGAAATAAAAATATTCTTTGAGAGGCAGCATACCAACCCTGGTCAGATAGACCTGGACTCAAAATTTTTGTTCTAAAGAATGGAATTTGTTTGTACGGCATGAAATATGAGCCAAAGTTTATTTCCCCCAATTTAGTTATCCAACGTTCCAGGCCAGTTCACTGAAATGACCACCTTTTCCCTATAAACTGGAGGGCCTCCTTGGTCACAACGCAGGGAACTAAATGAGTGGGTCTCTTTCTGGCTCCACTATTCTCTTCCAATTGTCCATCTGTCTATCCTGGTCCCAATACTGTACCTTTAATCACTGTAGGTATCTAAGTTTTGATATCTGTTAAGAATTAAACATTCTAACTTTGGTCAAGATTGTCTTGACGCTTTTTGGCTCTGCTTTTCTTTATTCATTTTTAAAAAACCAGCTTGTCAATTTATTTATTTTTAAAACCTGCAGGTTTTTGATGGAGATTTCATTAAATCTATAGATGAATGTGAAGAGAGTTGATATCTTTGTAACTGAGTCTTTGGATCCACAAACATGGCATATCCTTCCACATCTATTTAGGACTTCTTTTAAACTTCTGTCAGTATTTTAAAGTTACCAGTGGAAAGCTCCTGCCCTTCTTTCATTGGTACATTATGAGGGAACACTCTCACATGAAAATATCCTCCACACAGAAAATATAAGTTTTAATGTTGCTGCTCCAATTTTTCAGTTGTTCAGCTAAAGCTGCAGTTGCTTTGTGAAGCCTACCTGTCTATATTTTAAAAGCTATTTTTTAATCCTATGCTTACTTGAAGTAACATCTTAAGTGTAGCGCCAAATGTAAATTTCAGGTGAATTCTCTTTAGATTAACAGAATTTTTAAAAAGTCTCCACCAGTTCTTAGTAGTAACTACAAATTATTTTAATAAAACCAAAGATGAATTTTTAACACAAAGCTATACTCAAGGGGAAATGTAGCTTGAGTGGTTGAGTGTCTGCCTCCCATGTACAAAGTCCTGGTACCTCCAAAAACAAACAAAAAACCAAATACTCCCCCCCCCCCCCAAAAAAAAACCCTATACTTAAGTATTAAAATTTTGAACAGATTTCATGAACATGCACCTCCAATATGCTTTATATAAAGGACAAAATGCTGAAAGCACATGAAGACTTATCTGCTAGCTCACTAAGAAGGTAAAGTAGAGGAAAAAACAGTTTGAGGAACTGGAATGCAAATGTGAAAGAAAGGGACAATGAATAAAAAGGAAAACAATAAAATTACATTAGGTCAATAAAATTAAAGAAAGGGTTCTACTCTGCAAAATTACACACTGAGGGGGAGAAAGGCATTTTTAAAATATATACAAAAAAGAGATCAGACTTTTCTATTTTCTGCCTCTCATCCTATAAGCTTTTATCAAAAAGAAACCCTAGAATTAGAAGTTAAAAAGCAACTGTGATACTGGAGTAAAGTTATCTATAAAGTATGAGTTCCTTCTTTCCATTCAGAGCCTCTCTTCACATGGGTGCTACTTGAATTTTCAGTGGCACAATCCTTCATTTAGCGTTGACTATAAAGTTTAGCATCTGGCTGCTTGGCATTTAATAGCAATAGAATCCCCATATCTGTTGTGAAGCAAAAACTGTTCCCATACATTTCCAAATTGTTCACTTCCTTATGAAGCTCAGTGCTAGGTATTTTGAACAAGTGCCCCAAATGATTCTAATGTCAAACCACTGGATCAGATCACCAAGTATTTTCTAAGTCATAAACTTGTGATTGGGAAGCAGATGTGGCTCAACAGACAGAGCGTCCGCTTACCATACAGGAGGTCCAAGGGTTCGATACCCAGGGCCTCCTGATCCATGCGGTGAGCTGGCCCACACTCAGTGCTGCTGTGCATGAGGAGTGCCAACCCATGCAGGGATGCCCCCGCTTAAGAAGAGTCACCCCATGCAAAACCACAGCCCACCCAGGAGTGGTGCCACACACACGGAGAGCTGATGCAGCAAGATGATGCAACAAAAAGAGACACAGATCCCCAGTGCTGCCTGATGAGAATACAAGCAGACACAGAAGAACACCCAGCGAATGGACACAGCCAGCAGACAATGAGGAGGAGGGGGGAATAAACATGTTTAAAAAAATTTTTAAAAATAACAAATCAATCAACCTGTGATTATCTAGTGAACTAACTGGTGAAAACATTCTAAGGGATCAGAGCCACAAAGTTGGAGATTCATTACTATTCAAGTAGTACTAAGTGCAA
Source organism: Dasypus novemcinctus (assembly GCF_030445035.2). Taxonomy (NCBI): domain Eukaryota; kingdom Metazoa; phylum Chordata; class Mammalia; order Cingulata; family Dasypodidae; genus Dasypus; species Dasypus novemcinctus. The sequence continues at coordinate 10,414,051 of NC_080697.1, forward strand.
AATTAATCACTGTGACCCAAAACAAGCACAACTAGGATCAATACATGTGTACACAGAAATTAAATATAATAAATTCCTCTATACAATGTAGGAAATTCAACAGAGCAAAGTTTCCTCAACAAATAAATGGGAAGAACAAAAGAGAGGAAGGGGAAATTGCTATAGATTAAAAGACATTTCAAACAAATGCAATGTTTGCCCTTATCTGGGGGCAAACAAAACAACTGTAAAAAGGTATTTGAGCCAATTAGGGAAATTAGAATAATAATGAGAAATTATTAACTTTGAAAGGTACAATCATGATAGTAAAAATCAGGGTTGCACATCTGAAAACATTTTGGATTACAAGAAATAAACAAAATACTCAAGAACTGTGAATTGAAATTCTTGGTTCTTCAACCAAAAAGTGACTAGTCATCAGCTAATAACACATACACCGGATCAAATGAATGCCTATAATTAAAAAATACAAGACATCTTTTTGGAAAGCCAGAAGTACACAATTTTGCTATTAGGCCTTTCTGTGACTCCTAAACAATTTGCAGAAGCAAAGAAAGAGCTAGTTAAAAAAAAAGTGTAGTTCCTCAAATACTTTGGGAATATAGATCTCAAGGCTCGTTAGTAATTTAATGAATATAAACATTCATGTCTTAAAACCTCACAAGAAAATGACTTGGAGTAAAAATTCTTTGAAATAATATGCAAATTTCATTTCTGTATTTTATAAACCAGCAATCTTAAAAAATTGATTCATGAAGAAATCCACTTCAAGGATAAACAATTTAAGATATTTTTTACAGGGAAACGGACTTTGGCCCAGTGGTTAGGGCGTCCGCCTACCACATGGGAGGTCCGTGGTTCAAACCCCGGGCCTCCTTCACCCGTGTGGAGCTGGCCATGCGCAGTGCTGATGCGCGCAAGGAGTGCCGTGCTACACAGGGGTGTCCCCCGCGTAGGGGAGCCCCACGCGCAAGGAGTGCACCCATAAGGAGAGCCGCCCAGCGCGAAGGAGGGAGCAGCCTGCTGAGGAATGGCGCCGCCCACATGTCCCGTGCCGCTGACGACAACAGAAGCGGACAAAGAAACAAGACGCAGCAAAAAGACACAGAAAACAGACACAGAAAACAGACAACCAGGGGAGGGGAGGGGAATTAAATAAATAAAAATAAAATCTTAAAAAAAAAAAAAAAAGATATTTTTTACAACAGCATGTAAGCCTGGCATCATGATTCAATCACAGGATAGAGCAGGATAGATTGATAATTTCCGTGAATGCTATGTAAAGAGAATATTTATAAAATCTACTGAATTTCAACCTGGCAGAGTCTATTCATTGTTAATAACACTGCCAGTGATAAAACAACTAAAACCAAAAGAAATGAAGGATTACAAAAGAAAATAATCTACAGACAATTCCAATTTGGACACACTCCAGGTCATCTAAAAATCAGAGGTATATAAAATTTTCACATTTCAAATTGATGCTAAACTAAGGAATTTTAACTATGGGTGCAAAAGCATCAGGCTATAATATTAAACTGCTGATCCAAATGACAATTATTTTCCATAACTGACAACAATTCCTACCCTAAGCATCTATTAGGCTGATTTCTTGGCAGCCTAAAAAGTAGAGACACCTAGATTGCTGTAGCGACATCTAAAAAGTCATTTATATCCAATTTCTACGCAAGCTATATAGAACAATGATTAACGTCATTATATACAGGCTGTAAAGGACAACACAAGCAGTAACAAGTTGAACAGAACTCCGATCTGAAACTTACCTATGAAAAAAATGAGAAGACATGACGAATGTACTCTTAACAAATAAAACACAAAGCTATCGATAACTGTATTTTAGGTTTGTTTTGTTCCAAGTTTTTGTGTCTAAACATTTCAAGTTTCAAAGGCATGTATTAGATAAGGGGGTTTGTGAGCTATAGTATTAGAAATGAGGAACTGAGTATCTCCTGTGACTAAGGAAAAAAGATGATAAATGAAAGAAGGTATTAGGCTAAAAACTGGTAAGTCCACGCGAAGAGTGCTACAAAGCAGCTCTGAGGACACCACCCAAAGAAATTAAATGGTTTTATATATTCAATAAACAAATTCCCAAGAGAGCAAAGGCCAAGAATTGGGGCGGAAGATCAAGGTCTTTAAAAAAGCTGGCCCACCTTGCAGTAACATAAATGTAAATGACGATCATTACAACAGACACCTTTGTTATAAAAGACAGTTAATTCACTAATGAGCAGTAGGGGGGGAAAAAGCTATACCCTTTGATTAGGTGTCAAATATAACCGCTGACTTGTATAACTGCTAAAAAGAGCAACAGTACCTTTTTAATTTTTTTAGTAGGTACCAGGAATTGAAGCCAGGTCCTCATACTTGGGAATCAGGTGCTCAACCACTGAGCTACACCTGCTCCCCAAAGTTAGTCTTTTCATTTGTTTGTTTTGTTTTTAGGAGGTACTGGGGATCAAACCTGGAAACTCAAACATGGGAAGCAGGCACTCAACCACTTGAACTATATCTGCTCCCCAGCAACATTACCTTCTAAATCACAAGCTGATTTAAATCTTTCTAAGCACATGGAAGTCAGCTACAGAATCCTTCAGTTTTAACTGAGGTCATAAAAGAATTACAAAAACTTAAAATCTAATTTTATTGAAATAATTTCTTCGAAGAGACAGGGACTCTTACAGAGCCTCTGGTATCTAAAATCCCTTAAAATATACTGTTAACTACCCAGGAATGGGAGAAAAGGTAACCACCAATTTAGTAACTGGAGGTGAAGGCAACTGAAAAGAATTTTTTTAAAAAGTCCTAGATGTTCTGATTTCACGGTATAACAAGCTTAAACCATTTTTATTTAAACAAACATGACACTAAAAAAAAAAAGTATATGGACCAAGACTCCTAAGCTCCTCTACTCACAAATATACCTCCTGATACAACTCTTTGGTAAAATGGCCATTCAAAGGCCAAAGCAAAAAACCATTGTTCTCAACTAAATGATTTTAAGTTTGATAACTGTATGACTAATGCTGTTGTTCTTATGTACAAAATACTTGAGAGTCAAATTCCTTTTTAAACTATCATGTCTAAATAGTTCACTTTTCTAATGATCTAAAACACACACAAATCAAAAGCACAGACAAGAAAAAAACACACCATTGTATTTTGTAAAAGAAACATAAGATACAACAGGGGTCTTTACTGTACATCAGAGCCTCACTTGGCATTTTCAGAAAAGCAGAACTTTTTCAAAAGGCTAACACATAAAAGCAAAAGTAACTTGGCATCTTTACCCAACATTAAATATATTTTACATATATTATAAATACACACACAAACACACATACATGTATACATACAAAAAAAGGGTTGTTGGTTTTTTTTTTTTTTTTTTTTTTTTTACCTAAATGCAAACTGGATGAGGATCCATGTGATGAAAGTGATGGCGGTGGCGTAAGTGAATGTCCTGGCGTTTGGCTTGGCAGAGGCATGCCTATTGGACTTGGAGAGGAGGAAAATCCCAGACTATTGTAAAATGGTTGCCCTATGGGTGCTAGGCTGCTACTAGATCTTTTGTACAAGTCAGAGCTAGTAGATAGAGACTCTCTCCTTGTGGCACTACTACTTGCAGAACTGCCAACTGAAGAAGAAATAAAAAAAACCCTAATTACATACAGTGTTAACTGAATAAAATCTATCCCCAACTCTTGCTGGGCAATAACAGAAGTGATCACAATAATTATTTTTAAAAACATTATGGAGAAGATAATTACTGTGATAACTATAGAAACTAACTTATTAATCATAAAAGGGTATAAATGCACCCCAATAAGTAACTAAATACGTAACAGAGCAGTCATATGTTTCATTATTTCACATATATTTACCATTGACACATATGATTATTGTGCTTTAATACCCTGCTATGATTATAAACCCTGTAATTGCAAGTTGTCTCCTTTAGAACATACTAAAGATTAAATTCCAATAAGATTAAATTTTGGTAGTATCCTAATCTCTTAAGCCTGGTTCTTAGACTTCAACTCAATGTCAAAATAAAGATTATATTGATTAACAAAATATTATTACATTTTCTTCACCACTCACTTTGATTTGGCTTCTGGCTTGCATTCAAACCATAGCCCTTTAAGCCCATATTGGCCCGAATATTAGGCAGCTGTGAAATATAGATGGCAACTAACTCCTCAGTACATTTCTCACTACAAATTCCCTGTATTCTTCCACAAGTAAGAAACAAAATATATAAGAAAATACTAAACTTTCTTTTAGAAAATAAATACCTCTCATTACTGATGGTACAGCAAAGGTATGCTTTTACTTCTCCCTCAGGACTCTTCTATTCCTAAGACTTTCTTACTCAAAGGATGAGTGGATCAGGTTATCTGGTCTCACACTTAATGTATTACATAATAAATTCTTTTTACTTACTTCCCAATTCAAAAATTAAACTTATCCCTTTTCCTTTTTGTACTCCAAAAAATCATAAGAAGAATAAAAGGCCTTGGTGAGCCAGAGATGCTCAGCAGAGCTATCCAAGCTCCGGTTAACTGGCATACATCTGGATAATCACATTCTTTACCAATGTCGATCAGGGCTGTCCAAAACTCCCAATTATCAAGTCTCACCTGGAGCAAGTATGTTTCTTTCTTATTTCTAAGCCCTTTTACATCCAAGGGGATTTCACATTACATTTCTTAACCTATCAAAGAGGGTTTTTAATGAAAAGCTCTATATTCGGACCAATATGACAATTCCATTCAAGAGAATTCTGAAATTTCTATTAAGTCGGTTTTTAAATAGCAAGTCAAATAAGTCATATAGAATTAATGATTAAAAAGAAAAATTAAGCAGAGCACATAGTGGGTAAACCAAGCTAGGCTTATATAACAGGGAACTTGATTACATTGGTTTTGCCAAATTCAAAATTCTACAAAGGGGAAAAAAGCACACAAGCTTATGCTGTTCTATTAGGGAAAAGATGCTATTCAATCTTTTTCACCAACCACTGCTGTTTCTGAAAGACTGACCGTATGTTTTAGTGACAATTTAACATTTTAAAATATCACAATAGGAAAATACTAAGTAGCAATATGCACTTTAATAGGAAAAACAAACACACTAATGTAATAAATAGCTTTTCTTGAGTTGGTTCTGGCAAAATGTCACTGTATACTACATTAACTATCCTAATTTAAAAGGACACTGTCGAAGCAATTTTTTCCTAAAACACGGCTCATTTAAAATTCCTATTTATTTCAGGAAACACTTTAATTGACCAGGAAAAAGACAACAGCTCTTTGAAGAGAGCTGTAGCACTATCATTCTTCTGGTAAATAATCAAAGAAACTAAAGAGTTTTGACATGTGCAATACTATTTTACTCTAGGAAGGAAAAGCCAAGCCAAACATTTAAAATAATTCAGAAACAGCTTTACTTTTAAACGCAAGCAAGTTGGCTCTTTAAGTCTTACTATAGGCCTACATTATCTGCAACACTGACTAGGAAACGTTAAACAAAGTATATCTAAAATAGGTAAGGGACTAGACAAGGAGGCACTAATCATTCATCAACAGTGTATAAAATGTTAAATACAAATTTTCAATTATAACAACATCTTCTAAGTAACTGACCACAGAAAGAAGGACTTAATTACTATGTTACAATGGTTAACCTTCCTGGTCAACTGTGTTATATGATGTGGTACCTATTGCCATGGAAAAGGGCAATGGGTAGACTTATAAAAGTACGTTAAGTGTAGTGCTTGAACGAATCCCATAACATATCCAAGAAGAAGGAAGAAGATGACAGACTATTTACTGGCATTCGGGGTGGCAATAATGCCCACTGAAGCAAGGTAAAACAGAGGTACCCAGGACTGCAAATCAGAACTGAATTAAGTGGTGCTTCTAAATAAGGGAGGCATGAAGTAAAGATCAGTTTTTGGGAAAGAGGCATCTGGAGATGACAAAATGTTCATGCCAACCAGTTCCTGAATGCTGGAAAAAGGTCATAACAACTAAGAGACAAATGGGAATCTGGAAGACTCAGGTAAGGTAAGGGGTCTAACAAGCTACGTCAGAAAGGAGAAATTTGGGGATGGGTGGGTAGGGAACATGGGGCTTATCAAAGCTTGTTTATATTTTTCCTGGATTACTGAGGATCTATAATTTATACTTTAGAAACTACTTATTTCTACAAAGGCTTTTTTTTTTTTTAAGTTCTGGTCTTTGGTTTTTCTCTGAATATTTAGGATTCTTTGGGAAAATGCTTATCTCAATTGTGTTAGAAACAAAGAATGAGTACTATATGCATGGCTGCTTGAGCTAAAGATAAAAAGACAACTCTAAAAGGAATGAAAAAACTTAAGCAGGAAAATTTGAAAGATCAAATAGTTTCCATATTTGCTAGACTGTACTTTGAAAATTCTTGTACCCATTCTTTAGGTGACTGTGTCAGGTAAGTATGTCACTTACCTATTGTATTTTATTATAACCAAGAAGCACCTAACACTTTACAGCTGTTCCAGTATCCATTTTATAAATATGAATGCTAAATGTTCAGAAGACACTTTACTGGAAAACTGGTAAGCATAGTTAATAATGAGTGGCAAATGTTAATTTTGCCATTTCCACACCAGAAAATAATATTATTTGATGTGGTGGGAAAACGATGAGAAGCAGATATTAAGGATTCTAGGGTGTTACAGAAATAGAAAATCTCTTGAGGCCTAAATAAGCAGCCTTGCCCTGGGGGGGGGGGGGGGGCTGCCAATTATAGCAAGAAAACTAGGGTAAGCCAGTTTTTCTTATGTTTCTGAATACTCCAGAAACCTCAGAGAATTATAATACAGAAGTATCAGTGTGTAAACATGGACTCAACCAGGGCCTCTTCTGACTTTGCTTAATTATTATTCCTCAATCAAAAATCTAGGGACGAGTATTTGTAGGTGAGGAATCATGTTTTAGAAGGTATTTAAAATATGAATGCCTAAAGTGTTACAAAGCTAGGGTATAGGAAGAAACATTCTTCCAAATTAATTTTTAGTGACAAAGGCTAAATTTATTTAATCTAAAATAAAAATAAGCATACTAGTAGTTTCTTAGGGGCTTCTGTTTACAACATTTCATTACATTTTACTGTAATAAAGAACCACCAACATTTAAGAAGAATGATCTACCTGATAAACACAATGATTCTAGAACACCAAAAATGAACTAAAATGGTAAAATATTTAGCTCCTCAATCATTAATACATAGAGAATAAGGAAGAGCTAGTAATTAGGAAACAATATACTGCTCTAAACAAACCTGACAAAAGCAAAAATTACACTACCCAATTGTAAAGCCAAAAGGAAATGTTTTACACGTGAACAGAGGACGGGTTGCTTGAAATGAGTTCAACACCCACAAATATTTAAGGATTTGTAGGAGGCATTTTTTTGTTCTACAACATTAAACCAATAAACAACACTGTATTCCTGTTCATCCTATACTACATGCTATTAGTGCTATTTCAACATTTTAAAAGAAATATATTTTAATATTTAATAACACATATACCTCGTGTCCACTAAGAAGAGTAAACTCATCTTAAAAACCAACTTACCTGATGAGCCAAATCCACTGAGGGCTGAACCTATAGCCGCACCCAAAGAACTACTACTTCCAAAGCCAAGAGATGTACTTCCAGGCTGGCCAGGTCCATGAGAAAATAAAGAACTGCTCTGGGAGCTATTAGTCAAAGAACTGCTCCCATAAAATGAATTAGACTGCAGACTGGTGCTTGACTGCTGCTGCTGCTGCTGCTGCTGTGGTGGCTGGGTACCAAGTGGCCGAAAGAGACCATTTGTGGTGCCTGTAAGACTATTTGCAGTTCCTCCAGCAGCTGCTGCGGCTGCTGTAAAATACACATTTGAGATACTTCATCAAACTACCTAGAAAGTTATTCTGTATTTTAAAAATATTTCAAACACTAGAAAAAATATCCTTGAAAATGTCAGTTATACTTACCGGCTTGTGCTGCTGCTGAACTAATTAAAACAGGTGTTGGAGCCATTAATCGAACTGGAGCTCCAAGGCCAGTTCTTGCTCCAGGGCCAACCACCAAGGCACCAGTCTGATCATAATAGGCAGTTGGAGCTAGTACTTGATAGCCTAGATAAAATCAAACATTTACTAATGAAAACATGCATCATAATAGAAACCTTGAATTTGTATTTTTATGTCAACCAGGAAAGTTATTTTATACCACTAATATAAAACCCTTAATAGTTACCATATAAAAAGCAAACACATTTGAAGTTTTACTTAACTATGAAAATATAATAGAACATAGTTAAATTTTTTTCTCTAAATTTTAACTTGTAACAAAAATGTCTTACTCACAGACCACAAAATGAAGAGGTATTTTCTCTGATATAGAAACTACAGGTTATCATGGACTGTTATTAGAAAAATCAGTCTGAAGAAGATGGATAAAAAGACTAGGGGAAGGGAAAGTTATTACACTTATTATTCAATTTTTAATAAATTTTTAAATCAAGTGTCTCAACATATCATCCCCTTAGATTTTCATTTTTAGCAAATCTTTAAAAACTTGTGTGAGAATATAAACAGATAACTTTAAAAATCATAATATAGTCTACCTGAAAAGGTCCCCAAGCTACAGTGTGAATAAAAACCACACAGGCCATTAGTTTTGTTACATCCCTGAACACAAAGCAATTAACAATTGGCATTATTTAGAACTACAATAAAGTTTATTTACCTTTTGGCAGCCTTTCTCAATGAGGATTTCTCAGCTGTACCAAGGAACACAGAAAATGATTCTGGTGACTATTTATTTTCTCAATTCTCTCAAGGATGGTACATAACTAGTACCACTCTAGATGCACAGGAGAGATGTTAACTACATACAGAGGATGCTTTAGGGCAATACAGCTTAATTCTCCCCCCAAATTCAGGTTGAGAAAGGCTGCCTTTTAAGTGTGACAAAGACTCAGGGGCAACAGACTGACAACCACCTGCAAAAACGTACTAAACTTTTAAATTTTTAAGCAGAATATAATGAACTATATCCCATGAAAGATTATAGGTTTCATTTTGTTAAGACCATATAGAATAAAATATCACAGTAAAATGACGGTTAAAAAACAGCATGCAAATTTTACTGCTTTTAAACATAGCAGATTAAATTCAGTTCAAGAATAAACGGCAGGGATAAACACAGCTTCACCACTAAGACTGGTATTTTCATACGCAAAGGTTACTTTAAAAAATAAACAGGAAGGCAGACGTGGCTCAAGCGACTGGGCTCCTGCCTACCATATGGGAAGCCCCAGGTTCGATTCCCCGGGCCTCCTCATGAAGGCAAGCCAGCCACACTGCCGCGGAGAGCAGTGAGTGAGACCAAACAAGGGTGGTGGTGGTGGTAAATAAAGTAAAATAAATAAATCTTAAAAAAAGAAAAAAAAAGTACAGTAATCTGGTTAAAAATAAGCATTAGCATCTTGCTAATGACACATCCAAATTACTGGTAATCATAAGCCATAGATGCTATTCAATGATTTTAACTGGTACATGTGATCTAATCCTAAATACAATACATACAGAAAATATTCTTGTTTAAAAGCATTATCATCTACATAATATCAGAATCTGAATTAAGAAATAAAGCTAAGCTATTTGCACATTTGGCTGCAAGCACCCTACTGAGAAATCAGAACTAAATTGTCACCCAACGAAATAGGATAGCAAATTCCACAAAAGAATTATCTCATAGTCAGTTTATCCCCTAAGACTTGTCCATTTCACCTTCTAAATATTTCTCAAACCCATTTATTCTCTTGATGGCTACTATCATGTTTAAGTGGACCTAAACTGCTCACTCTCTTTTGCCCCACACTTCAGAATTTATTCTCCAGAATAATCTTCTAATATGCAATCTAATACTGCACACCTGCTCAACACTTTCCAAAGGTTTTAAAATGAAAACCAAACCTCTTAATGTGGCCTATAAAGTGATCTGATTGATCCCTGGCCATCTTTCCAATTTCATCTGGCAGCCCCTCCTCTCTTATGCTCCAATGACAATGAGGTTTCATATTCTTCAAAGGCACTATGCTTTCTCTCAGCATAGGATTCGGTGTATTGTTTCCTTGACAAAGACAGTTTTCTTTCCCTCTTCCATCCCCTACTTAATTCAGTTTGCAAACTTACTTATTCATGTACTCATTCCTTCATTCATCAAATATTTATCAAGTGGCTACTATATGCCAGACACCGTTCTAGATATTGGAATACAGCAGCAAAAAATAAGGAGAAAAATCTTTACTCTCAGGGGATTATTTTCTATTGCAAATAGAGACCAAAAACAACAAAACAAAAAAACAAACTAAAACAGTATGTTAGATAGTAGTAAAGGTAAAGAAAAATTAGGCAGAGAACGTAAATATGGAGTGTGGGGTGGTGACAATTTTAAGTTGGCAGTAAGAGCTTCCTTAAGAAAATGATACATTAGAGAAAGGCCTCAAGGAATTGAGAGAATAAGTAAAGGAGATTTATATAGGGAGAGCTCTCCAAGTAGGGCAGACAGGAAATTAGCCACTGTGCTGAAACAGAGATGAAGGAGAGTAGGTGAAGACAGGCAACAAGGGGTTAGCTCCTGTAGGGCCCCAGAGGCCACTGTAAGGACTAGGGCTTTTACAGTGAATAGATGAGAAACCATCTATAGCAGTTTGATATGATTATGATGTCCAAAAATAGATACTGGATTATGTTTGTAATCTGATCTGTATCTGGGCATGAATGAGTTATGATTAGGGCACTGAGTCCCCACCCCTTGGTGAGTGGGAACTCACAGAGAAAAGGCATGGCAAAGAACAGAGTTGAGGGTTTTTGATGTTGGAATTTTGATGTTGGGAGTTTGACGCTGAAGCCTTAAGCTGGAGCCCCCGGAAGTAAGCTCACAGAGGAAAAAGAAGCCAGCCCCAGAAAGAGAGGAACCCTGAGACCAGGAAAAAGAAGCCCGAGGAAGGGAGGAACCCAGGAAGATGTTGCGGACCTTGGCAGCCCTCTTGCTCTAACATGTGAAAACAGATTTTGGTGAGGGAAGTAACTTATGCTTTATGGCCTGGTATCTGTAAGCTCCTAACCCAAATAAATATCCTTTATAAAAACCAACCAATTTCTGGTATTTTGCATCAACACCCCTTTGGCTAATACACCATCAGGAGGTTTTGAGAAGAGTGGGATAATCTTTCTAGCCACGAAGAATAGACTTGATGGGGAGAAGAGAGCAAAAGGAAAAATGGGAACCCAGCTGGGAAGCTATTTCAAGAATTCAGGTGAGATATAATAATAACTAGTCAAAGGAAAGCAGGAGAGGTAGAGATAGATAGTTGGATTCTGAAAGCCAACAGGATTTCTAGAGATTGGATGCCTGAGCATTTCAAGAATGTTAATGTTGTGTAAAAACTGCAAGAGAAAAAGTTGTGGGAACTCAGTTTTGGATCTGATAACTACAAACTGTCAGATATCCCACTGGAGATGTCAAACAGGTAGCTGGATATACAAGTCTGGATATACAGGTCAGGCTAGAATCATAAACTTAAGTTTAGCACAAGATGGTATTTAAAGCCATGAGACAGGATGAAACTAAGAAAATAAAGAGTTTTACATACTGAGGGCATTTCACATTAAGAGGCTAGAAAGAGGAGAAACCAGAAAAGTGACTGAGAAAGAACAGCCACTGAGGAAGTAAGAACTGAACAATGTGGTACTGTGAAGGCCAAGAGAAAAAAGAATTTCAATGAAGAGTTGGTGATCAATGTCATATGCTGCTAAAAGCTTTTAAGGATTGAGAAATGAGCATTGGATTCAACAATTATATAAGCCATCGTTTTCAGAGGTGAAAGCCAAACTGTCATAGGTTTGGTAAAGAATGGAAGAACCACCAAGAACAAGTACAGACAATGTTTCTGAATAGTTTTGCTGTAAAAAAAAAAAAAAAAAAGAAAAAAAGAAGAAAAAGATAAGAGCTAGAGGAAAAGGAGTGTTTTTCTAAACCAGAAAATATACTTTAAAGAACATGTGACTTTATAATTTTTAAAAATTATTTTGAAATATACTACATAAAGTGTATAAAAAGAGTATAGTGTAAGGTCAGTTACACAAAAAAACTGTTGGTAAAATGGATGTGGCTCAACCAATTGGGCTCCCATCTATCATATAGAAGGTCAAGGGTTTGAAGCCCAGGGCCTCCTGATAAGGGCAAGCTGGCCCACAAAGAGTGCCAGCCCATGCTGGAATGCCACCCAGTGCGGGAAAGCTGACCCATGCAGAAGTGCTGGCCGACACTGAGCGCTGGTGCGGCAAGATGATGTAACAAGAGACACAGGAGAGAAAAATAAGAAGTCAGACAGAACAGGAAGTTAAGGTGGTGCAAGAGAGTAATCACCTCTCTTCCACTCTGGAAGGTCCCAGGGCCGGTTCCCGGAGCCACCTAATGCAAATAGAAACAGACAGAGAAGAACACACAGTACTGGATATAGAAAAGACAACAGGGGGAATGAAATAAAATAAATCTTAAAAAAAAAGAAAAAGAAAAGTATAGCCACAAGATAGAAAACTGCTTAGGACCCGAGAAACCACTTCCCATATTCCATAAACCATTAACTTCTCCATCCCTTTTAAGTGTTACATACTGTACAACTATCCATAAATGCAGTCCTCTAAGCTATCATTTGGTTTGGATTAGTTTTAAAATTCTGCATGTGATTCATCCATGTTGCTGTATGTAGAACCTTCTAGTTCATTTTCAGTACCACGCAGCAACTTATTGGATGGATACCATTATCCATCTGTATTTGCATTGTTCCCAGTATCGAACGTTCCCAACAGTATTTGCACCAACATTCTTGCACATGTACCCTGCTGCATTACGTGCATGTATGTCTCTGTATCTAGGGGCCTATATCCCTTGACACTGAGTCATAGGGTAAGCATATTTTCAACTTCAGTAAATGTCAAACCGATTCCAAAGTGGTTGTGCAAATGTGTACCCTTACCAGGTGGTATCAGAATTCCCATTGCTCCATTACCTCAGTAATAGGTGGTACTGTCAGACTTAAATTTTTTGCCAATCTGGAAGACACACAGAAGTATTTCAATGTGGTTTTGATTTTCTTTTCCTGATTGTTAAGGAGGTTGAGCATCTTTTCATTTTTTAAATGGGCATTTGGATCACCTCTTGTAAAAGGCCTGTTCAACTCTTCTTGCTTATTGTCCTGACTTTTCTTACTGATTTCTAGTTCTTTCAAAATCTTACTGCAACACCTCCCATTTCTGGCTGGTCTTCCATTCTCTTTATGGTGACTTCTGGGGTAATGTGGTCTTATAATTTTCTTTATCTTCATGAAACAATTCCCCTGTATTATTTTTAAAGAGTTTTAAGATTTCATTTTCACATTTAGGTCCCAAATCCAAATAGCTGATTACAGAACGCAGTGTATGGAAGAGGTCCAATATCCCTGTTTCCCATACAGACAACCAATTTTCTATACTCTCTCATATTTACAAAAAACCTACTCCCTCCCATTTCCTTGCAGTGCTTATTTTGGTATCAATCAGGTGCTCATTCTCTGGAGATCTCTCTCGTGAGGTCTCTGTTCTGTCTCTCCATGCAGTAACTTGACTAAAGCTTTGGAGTAAATTTTACTATAGAATTCTGCACATCCTTCTAACTTATTTTTGTTCTTTGAGAGTGTTTTGACTAACCTTGACCCTTTGCATTTCCATTTAAATTTTACCATCAGGGGTTCAAATACCACAAAAAGAACCCATTAGGATTTTTATATTGGGATTGCACTGTAAAAATCAATTTGGGGACAACTGATGTGTTTAAAAATACTGAGTTGCCAAATGGAATCTCTCCTTTAGCCCTCCTTTAATATCTAAATAAAGCTTCAAATTTTTCTTGATAGAAATCATGCACAATTTTAAAATTATATTCCTAGGTACTTGTTACTATGGTAAAAAGAATCTTTAAACATTTTCAAACATTATGTGTTAGTCATAGCTTTGTCTTTTAATTTTTGTATCCAGAAACCTTGTTAAAACCCTTATTAATACTATATGCGGATTCATTTAATACATAATCATACATATATATTTTTAAAAATTTATTTATTTCTCCCCTCCTCCCTCCACTGTCTGCTCTATGTGCCCATTTGCTGTGTGTTCTTCTGTGTCTGCTTGTATTTTCATCAGGTGGCTCCAGGAACCAATCCTGGGACTCTCCGGAGTGGGAGAGAGGTGATCGATCATTCTCTTTCGCCACCTCAGCTCCCTGGCCTGCTGTATCTCTTATCGTCTCTCCTGTGTCTCTTCTTGTTGTGTCATCTTGGTGTGCCAGTTTGCCACACTGGCCATCCTGCCTTCATCCGGAGGCCCTGGGTATCGAACTCTGGACCTCGTTTATGGCAGATGGAAATCTAATTGCTTGAGCCACATCTGCTTCCCCATAATCATATTTTCTGCACATGACAGTTTTGTTTTCTTCCTTTACCAGCCTTTTCATTTAATTTTCTCTCTCTTATTACAGCACTGGCCAGGACCTCTACTAGAAAGTTAAAGGAAAGCCATGTTAATAGGAATCCTTCTTTTGTTACAACATTAAAAGGCAAGCTTTCAACATTTCCCATAAGAATGAAACTTGTGCTAGGTTTTTTTTTGTCAATTCCCCCTCAGCAGATATGTTATCTTCTAGCCTTAATTTGCTAAGAAGAGTTAGTTCGTGAATATATGGCTGTATTATGCTTTTCCTACATCTATGAAGAAGTTCATGAGAATTCTGTCTTTTAATGTCTTTTAATGTTTTAATGTGGCAAATTATACAGTGATTTTCCAATGTTCACCTTGCAATCCTGTGATAAAACCAGCTTGTAAATGATATATACTGCTTACATATTGTTGGATTTGGCTTGCTGATAATTAATACTTAGGATTTCTAAATTGACGCTTTTAAGTGCCATTAGTCTACAATTTCTCTTTTCTGTATTGCCTTTGACAAGCTTTAGTATCAAGATTATTCTCTGAAGTAACTGATTTAACATGGGAAATATTTCTTATTTGAATGTGTGGTATCATTTACCATAGAAGCTACCTTGGCCTGGGATTTCTTGATTAGAAGATTTGTCTATTTAATTCACATGAGCTCCTATCTTTATTATTGGCTTCCTTCTACATTCTTTGGATTAATTTTCTTCCTTTTATAGTTTCTTATTTTCTAATATTTGCTCCTAAGCCTATACGTTCCCCCTCTATGATGTGCTTTAGCTATAGTCAACAATTTTAACTATGTAACACTATGATTCAATTCAAAGTTTCTAATTCCTACAGTATTATTGTTTAGTTACTGATTTTGAGAGGTCAGGTGAACGTATGGCATATGGAAGTAGAGAAGAATGGTACAGAAAAAAAAGACATGAGAGTTGAATGACAGCACAAAATGCACAAACATGCATGGAAGAAGACAACAATGGAAAAGGGGCAGAAAGTATATTTGGGAAAATGATGGCCCAAAATTTCCTAACCCTTATGAAAAACATATTTATATCGAAGGACAATGTACTCCAAACACTGAATAGACTTAATCCAAGGTACACTATTCAGTATGTCGAATGCTAGTGATAAAGAGAAAATTCCAAAAGCAGCAAGAGAAAAGAAATTCGTCACATACAAGGGATGCTCAGTAAGATTAAGCGCCAATTTCGCACCAGAACAAATGGAGGTGAGAAGGCAGTGATATGACATATTTAAGATTCTGAAAGAAAAAAAAAAAAACCCTGCCAGCCAAGCACTCTTTATCTGGCAAAACTGTCCTTTAAAAATGAGGGCGAGTTTGAAGTTTTCATAAACAGAAAACGAGAGTGTTCATGACAAAGAGACCAGCTTTATAAGATATAGTAAAGGGACGGCTGAAGCCTGAAGGGTAAAAACAGAAGAGAGAGACTTGGGAGTGTAGAAATGATTATCAGTAAGAGTAATTAAAAGAGTAAAAAGATAGACAACAGTACAAGATGACACAGGAAAGTCAAAGGATAAAATGGCCAAAGTAAGAAATGCCCCTACAGTACTAATGCTAAATATAAATGAGTTGAACTCCCAAAACAAAAGACACTGACTGGCAGAATGGATAAAAAAACGAACCAACCTGTATGCTCTCTACAAAGGAATCACCTCAGATATAAGGACAAAAATAAGCTGAACATGAAAAACTGGGAAAAGATAATCCATGCCAACAGTAACCAAAAGAGAGATGGATTAGCTACACTAATATCGGACAAAACAGATTTTAAATGCAAAACTGTTGTAAGAGACAAAGGTAATTAAAGAACTGCAAGAGAAATCAACAAATATCTGGAGACAATGAAAATGAGAAAATAACATAACAAAACCTATGAGCTGCAATGAAAGCAGTGATGAGAAGGAAACTCATAGTCCTCAAAGCTTATATTAAAAAAGCAGAGTTAAAATAAAAGACCTAAACCACACTTGGAGGAAGTACAAAAATAGCAAACTAATCCCAAAACAAGCAGAAGTAAAGAAATAACAAAGGTAAGAGCGGATATAAATGAAATGGAGAAAAAAGCCAAGAGTAGGTTCTTCGAGAAGATCAACAATATTGACAAACCCTTACTTAGCTGGACTGACAAAAGAAAAAGAGAGAAGAAATAAAAGGCCTCAACAAACAAGCACAGTAAAGAGATTGACTCAGTCATCAAAAACTTCCCAACAAAGAAAAGCCCAGGACCAGATGGCTTCAGAGGTGAATTCTACCAATCATTCCAAGAAGAATTAATACCGATCCTGCTCAAACTTTTCCAAAAAAATTAAAGAGGGAATACTACCACCTAACATTCTATGAAGCAACATCAACCTAATACCAGTCAGATAAGACATTACCAAAAAAAGACAATACAGACAAACTGCTCTAATGAATACAGATGCAAAAATCCTCAAAAAAATACTTGCAAACTGAAATTAACAGCATATTAAAATAATTATATACCATGATCAAGTGGGTTATATCCCAGCTATGCAAGGGTGGTTTCAACACAAGAAAATTAATTAGTGTAATAAGTCACTTTAACAAATAAGAGAAACATCATCATATGACCACCTCTATTGACACAGAAAAAGCATATGACAAAATCCAGCATCCTTTCTTGAAAAAAATAACTGAACTAGGAACAGAAGGAAACATCCTCATCATTATACAGGGCATCATGAAAACCCTCAGCCAAGCACATTCAATGGTGAAAGGCTGAGAGCATGCCCTCTAAGATGGGGAACAAGACAAGGATGCCCTGTCACCACTGTTACTCAACATTGTACTGGAAGTTCTAGTAGAGCAGATGGGCAAGAAAAAAGGGAAAAGAAGGAAGAAGAAGGGAAAAAAGGAAGCCACATCAGAAAGAATTAGTAAAATGTGATCCAATATTTAGAAAATCCCAAAAAATGGACAATGAGACTCCTGGAGATAATAAAACAAATTCAGCAAAGTAGTGGGATAAAAGATTAACATGTAAAAATCAGTAGTGGTTCTAAACACTTGAAAAGAACAGTCTGAGGAGGAAATCAGGAAACAAATTCCATTTACAATAGCAACTAAAATAATCAAGTATCTAGGAATAAAT
This sequence comes from Dasypus novemcinctus, assembly GCF_030445035.2. Classification (NCBI taxonomy): domain Eukaryota; kingdom Metazoa; phylum Chordata; class Mammalia; order Cingulata; family Dasypodidae; genus Dasypus; species Dasypus novemcinctus. The sequence continues at coordinate 10,431,789 of NC_080697.1, forward strand.
TTAACCAAGGATGTAAAAGATCTATTCTCAGAAAACTACAAAACATTGCTAAATAGAAATTAAAGACGACACAAACAAATGAAGGACATTCTGTGTTCATGGATTGGAAAACCAGTATTGTTAAGATGTCAATTCTACGCAAACTGATTTATAGATTCGAAGCAATCTCAATCATAATTCCAATAGCCTACTTTGCAGAAATGGAAAAATCTATTACCAAATTTATTTGGAAGGGAAAGGAGCAAAAAATATCTTACAAAAGAGAACCAAGTTAGTGGACTCACACTTTCAGACTTTAAAGCATATTACAAAGCTACAGTGGTTAAAACAGGATGGTATTGGCACAAAGATAGACATTTAGGTCAATGGAATTAAACTGAGAGTTCAGAAACAGACCCCCACACGTCACTATAGTCGATTTCTTTTTTTTTTTTTTTAATTTTAGGAGCTATCAGGGATTGAACCCAGGACCTTGAACATGGGAAGCAGACACTCATACCAGAGCTATACCTGTTCCCCTCAACTGGTTTTTGAAAAGGTTACCAAGCCTACTCAACCAGAACAGGACAGTCTCTCTGAAGAAGTCGTGTTGGAAGAACTAGATATCCATATTCAAAAGAATCAAAGAGGACCCATATCTTATACCACATACAAAAATTAATTCAAAATAGATCAGAGAGCTAAATATAAAAGCCAGAACATAAAACTCCTAGAAGAAAATATAGGAAATCATCTTCAAGATCTTTTGGTAGGTGGTTTTTTAGACCTTATATCCTAAGCAATGAAAAAAAAACCCAAACAAACAGATAAATGGGGTTTTCTTAAAAATAAATGTTTTTGTAACTCAGGACTTTTTATCAGGAAGGTATAAAGGCAGCCTACTCAATGGGAGAAAATATTTGGAAACCACATATATGCTAAGAGTTTAATATCCATAATACATAGAGATCTTACAACTCAACAATAAAAAGACAAACGATCCAATGACAAAATGGACAAAAGACATGAATAGACAGTTTTCCAAAGAGAAAATACAAACAGCAAAAAAGCACATGAAAAGATGTTCAACATCATTAGCTATTAGAAAAATGTAAATCAAAACTACAATGAAATACCATTCCATACCTATTAAAAAAAAAACAGAACTGCAAGTGTTGGAGAGAAAATGGAGAAATAGGAATGTTTATTTACTACTGATGGGAATGTAGAATGGTATAGCTGCTATGGAAAGCTGTTTTGCAGTTGCTCAGGAAATTAAATACAGATCTGCCATATAGTCTGGCAATTCCACTTTTACGTACCAACTGAGAAGAATGCAAAGACATTTGCACACCGACGTTCATAAATATGGCAGAGGATGGACAGAAGAACTGAAAGGTAAACACTAAGGGGTGGGTGGGGGGTTTCTTTTTCGAGTAATGAAAATGGTCTAATATTGATTGTCCTGATAAATGCTTTGGGACTACACAAAATCTACTGAATGTACAGTTTGGATGGTTTGCATGGTATATTAATATATCAATAAAATAGCTTAAAAAAATAGAAAGAGAACAACAGTCTGTACTCTATTACAATCATTCTGTACTTGAGGGACAGGAGTATTAACATCTTCTTTGTTGATGGAATAGGCAAGATGATAAATCTAGATCTTAAGAATGCCAGGGAGGATTAGGCCTAGAACTGCTGCAGGGTGCCTAAGAGTTACCTCCCGAGAGCCTCCATGTTGCTCAAATGTGGTCACTCTCTAAGCCAAACTCAGCATGTAAACATACTACCTTCCCCCCACCATGGGACATGACTCCCAGGTATAAGCCTCCCTGACACCGAGGGATTACTACAATCACTAACTGGTGATACAACTAGAAAAAGACCTTGAATAAAAGGGGAAAATGGTAAAGACAAATGAGTTTATATGGTTAAGAGTCTTAAAAAAGAGCCAGGAGGTCATCAGAGGGGTCATGCTTATGCACGCCTCACAGCAGGATCCCAGAGACAGCATAGAAAATACAACCCCAGGTACTGGTGCTCCTGAGGGCTATGGAGACCCACAGGTTCTAAGGTCATGGCAGATGGCTCTGGAGTTCAGTGCCTTGTCAGTGGGCCCTACTTTGGAATCTGTGTTCCTGAGTGTGATGGAGTTGAACTCAGATGTGAACTTTCTATACAAGCCTCTTCTGTCACTTCCACTGAACCTGTAGTTGGCACTGGGGTTGGTGTATATCCAAGAGACTTGAATCTCTGGACTGGCCACGTGCTAGCTGGGCCCTGAGCCTCAGCAGAGTTGCAACTCCTATTCTCCAGTTTGTTGGACTTACACAGGTCAGCTAACAGGGAGGTGAAGATGGTCAACCACCACACCAGGGAATTGAGAGTGCCTTCAACTCCAAGCAGGAGAATCGCATCCATCCATCATGTGGGATCTAAGCCCCCTCTCGATATAGAGGTCAAGTGTACATCACCAACCCAGGGTCCACAGGATGGAGGAATTAAATATGTATTAGAGTGAACTTACTGGTATTCTACCATAGAACTATTGTAACTAGTAATGGAAGAAACTGCAGCACTGATCTGGAGAAGGTGGCCACAGTAGTTGCTGAGGGCAGGGAAAGGGAAGAAGAGATGAGATGGAGGGCATTTTTGGGACTTGGAGTTGTCCTAAATGATACTGTAGGGACAAATGCTGAACATTATACATCCTGCCATAACCCACTGAATGGACTGTGTCAACTGCAACGTACACTATAATCCATGCAGTGCAGCAGTGCTCCAAATGCATTCACCAAATACAATGAATGTGCCACAAAGATGAAAGAGATTGTTGATGTGGGAGGAATAGGGGTGGGGTGGGGTGTGGGGGATGTGGGAACCTCATATATTTTAATGTAACATTTTTGTGGATCTGTGTATCTTCAAAAAAATAATAATTTAATTTTTAAAAATTGGCATGGAAAAAAAAAGAATCAAGAGACAGGAATGAATGCAATCAACACATAAATCCTAAAAAAACTTACAGAAAATGCCCTCAATTGTGTACTCCCACACTTTTCTCCCCAATATACAAAATACATTTCCTAATGTTTCTATTCTATCTATACAGAAAACTACATTGCAATTAATTGGAAAGTGGAACTCACATTTCATTAAAAAAATAATCTGGGAAGCAGACTTGGCCCAGTGGACAGGGCATTCGCCTACCACATGGGAGGTCCGTGGTTCAAACCCTGGGCCTCCTTGACCTGTGTGCAGCTGGCCCACACGCAGTGATGATGCGCCCAAGGAGTGCCCTGCCACGCAGGGGTGTCCCCCTCGTAGGGGAGCCCCACGCGCAAGGAGTGCGCCCCATAAGGAGAGCCGCCCAGCGCAAAAAAAAGTGCAGCCTGCCCAGAAATGGTGCTGCACACATGGAGAGCTAACACAAGATGACAACAAAAGAAACACAGATTCCCGTGTCGCTGACAACAACAGAAGTGGACAAAGAAGAACATGCAGCAAATAGACACAGAGAACAGACAACTGGGGTGGGGGGAAAGGGGAGAGAAATAAATAAATAAATAAATGTTTTAAAAAAAATGTATAGTTATAGGGAAAAAGTTACTCTTATATGTGGACAGAATGAAAGAAGAGAATAAGACGTAATACCTTATCTACTAACATTCAAATGTAACTTTAAATCTGATTTTAAAAACAAAAGCATTTTTGGCTCAAGAAAAATATCTTCCTTTCGCCTTTCCTCTTTATTATCTAAGCAGTAATTTTATATCTAGCTTCATAATCCATTTTTGTTGGTTTATTCTAAAAATTATATAGTAGTAATGACCGAGATTTTATAATTCAAATTTCTGTATATGAACATTATGGACACAGTTGCTATGAAGTTATAAATATCAAATTTAAAATGCCACAAAAACACTAAACCAGTTTGAACAATATGCAAAGAAGAAAATGTCAGCTGCAAACTTCTCAACATTACCCGAACAACTATTCTTACGATGCAGGAATGGCAAATAGGTTTTGTTTTAACATGCCAACTCTAACCAATTGTTTTTTTTCCCCCTGGAATTACCATGTTGCAATTTCTGGGATAGTTTCAGCAGGAAAGATGCTATGACTTATGCCATAAGAGTGTAAGAAAAAATGGTTATGTTGAGAATTCTAACACATGCACGAAATATCTGCCATCCCTCTCAGTGAGTCTCACAAAGTACTGGTTTGAATTAATAGTATCTGAGTTCTCAGTAATTCCAAGATAGGCAAGATATTAAAGACACTTCTTGAATTTTTCTCACCCTTCAGTGTGACAGTCTACATGCAACGTTTTAAATTTACTCAAATTTCTACAATTAACCAACTATATACCTGGCATGCCAGTGGCAAGACCCTGACCAAAAGCCAAAGTTGGATTTGCTGCTGCAGCTGCTGCAAGTGATTCTGCTTGCTGCCCTTGCTGTCCCTGATTGGGAGTAAGAGGGCGCTGACCTGCTCCAGCACGGAGAACCTAAAAAGGACAAATAATATTCTTTCCTTAAAAAGCGAAACTATGAAACAATAGATAAATAAGTGTATCTCGGACAACTTTGTATATATTACAAAGAAGGTTAGCTTTGAATAGTCTCTGAATATATCTGCATACAATGCAATGTAGATTTAGCATTTAAAAAATACAAAATACTTTAACATCAAAAAAACAACACACACTTGAGTGGCTCTTGACAATTAGAAAAACCTACAAAGCAACATGGAGGCTCTAGAAAGTCTTTGAAAATAATTATTTCTAACATTTGGGCTCTTTAACTTACCAGAGTAATACTTTCAAAAAAGATTTGTTTGGGGGTAATTGGGAAATGGCAAAATCTTAGATTAAGACTATAAAGATAACGTAAATTTTGTTTATTATTTTCTAAGGTTGAAAACAGTAATAAAGAAGTTTAAGGGAACAAATTAAGTATGATTACTGAGTCGTTAACAGACTAATGCTAAATGACACTTCAAGTTTAGAGAATTCAGAAACTAATAAAGGTGGGTCAAAGCTTTATTTTAACTTAAAGCCTTATGGTAATAAAGAGCACAAGAGTTATATCAAAACAAGTGAAAACTCTTAAAGCTGATCAAATTTTACTACTTTATAATACACAGCAACTGTAGTAGTGATTATATTCAAGCATGATGAAATTTCACAAAGACAGAAATTCAAACAGTTTAGGACAAAGTGTCTTCATTTTAAGTCCCATCCACATAAGTAAGCATCAGATACAGGTGTGTGCACAGCAAAAGTAGTGTTATTTTTATATTTCCCATGAAAAGACATAGGTTAAAAAAATAGTAAATTATTTAAACATACTATGGGAATGATCTCCAAGGACTGAGCCAGAGGACCACTTCAACAAAGCATCAATATAGAATTTAAAACTATAGTAAAGGCAATTTAGAATAAAATTTCACCACCAACTAAGTAACACCACACTTGTCATTATACTGCTTCTTTTGGTATAAATATGATGAATATGGTACCAAGAATCCTGATGTTCATCAACAGTGTTTTTACAACTTTATCAAGATAATTTTATGACAGCAGTTGAAATTAACAAAACCAAAAAACCCACAAAAAACCAACTTTGCAATTAACATTTCTCATCCTGTTTGAAAAACTTCCTTTTTTTTTGGGGGGGGGGGGGTACTGGGGATTGAACCCCAGACCTCATACATGCAAAGAAGGCACTCAACTACTGAACTACAAGGACACTGCCTATCTGAAGAACTTAAAGCTAAATTTAATAAAAATATTTCATCTTTTCTTGGTTAAAATATAGAATACTCATTATTTTCCTTTTTCTGGTCAGAAATATTTCAAATAATAATTTAAATACCCAGAGGAAAATTAAGTGATGTTTACTTGGTAAGAACACTTCTGGGAGCAGATGTGGTTCAAGTAGTTGAGCACCTGCTTCCCACATGGGAGGTCCCTGGTGCCTCCTAGAGACAAACAAACAAAACCCAACAAATGAAAAAACCAGCTCAGGTGAGCCAATGTGGCTCAGTGGTTGAGTGCTGGCTTCCCACCGACAAGGTCCAGGGTTCAATCCCTGGCCCTGGTATCTGAAACAAACAAAATAAAACAAAACAAAACAGAACATTAATATTAATCTGCTTTAAGAAATGATGAAAAGAAATTTCAAAATTGCTAGAGACTTTAAGACAGCAAACAAATAAACGTAGAAAATGGAATACAAACAAATCCTTAAATTCAGACACTGCTGATTAAAAGAACACAACCATGGAAATAAGTACTTGCATATCAACTATATGCCAGCTACTAAACTATATACTGAGGAAAGAAAAGAGCATAAAGACACAGACCTTGTACTCAAAGAGCTCACAGAATTTCAAAGAACCAATCTTCAGGCATTATTTAATGAAGGAAGGACTATACCTGTTGTTGTCCAGGCTGACCTTGCGATGCTGCTTGCTGATTTGCTGTGTTGTTTGCTGCAGCTGCGGCTGCAGCTTGTTGCTGAAATATATTGGCTGGATACACCCCCCACGGAACACCGTAATACTGAGGTGGAACCACTGCTGGACCTAACCGCCACCCCCCCGCAAAAAAAAAAGAAAAAGAAAATAAGTCGCTATAGTCATATGATGGTCAGTTATCATTAGATTAAAACCGAGGACAGTACATGAGACTATTAGAAGACAATGTCCTTATAATTCTCCACTCACTTATACCACTTTATACCTTTTCTGATTCTATTAAAGTGTGAGTCACATAATGATTATTAAAAGCTTATACCATTTTATACCTTTTCTGATTTTATTAGAGAGGAAGCATGATTCACATGATTCTTAAGAGATTAACAATTCAGGAGATGAGAGTTTCCTTAATGCAGATATGCGTCACTAAATTCAAGGTTGTCAATGAACTGACAGGACACTTAACCAATATTTACTGAATGCCAAATTATGGGTCTGGTATTGACAAACATAGGTAATATATACAGAGAACATTACACATCTCATGCTCAATTCATTCAAAACTCTAAAAAAAAAGTATCATCTGCCTATTGAAAAGAAACACAAAAACATAACAAGATTTTATCTAGCTTTGCAATCTACAACACAAAACTAGGGAACTTCCGGCACCAAGCTTGTTGTAACAGTATTTTAAGCGCACACCCTGTATTTAAAAATAGTGTTCATATCTGAAACAGATTCTCACAAAACAACTGAAAATCACACGGAAACAAATATGACAATAATGTCTATTCTATTAAAAAATAGGACCAGCAAGTGAATTCAAAAAAGAACCAGGGGGAGCAGATGTGGCTCAGGCAGCTGGATGCCCACCTCCCACATGCGAGGTCCTGGGTTGGGTTCCCAGGGCCTCCTAAAGAAGATGAGCAGACAATGAGCAAGAACAAGCAAGAAATAGATACAGCTCAAGCAACTGGGTGCCTGCCTCCCACATGGGAGGTCCCAGGTTCGGTTCCCACTGCCCCCTAAAAGAAGAAACAAACAGACAACGAGCAAAATCAAGAGCAGACAATGAGCAAAAAGAATGACCAAACAGATGAGGAAGCCATCTGGGCGGGGTGGGGCATGCGGGAGATCTATTAAAAAAAAAAAACACACAACAGAAGAACTAGATAATGTAAGCACAGAGGGAAAAAGTACTGATTTCACTTTGTTTTGGAAGAAAATACCCAATATAACTGACTGAATTACCGAAAGGAAAAGCTTTAGGATGTTTAATGATAAAATAATACATTTCCAAAGATAGTAAGGTAAATACAACCTGCAGTTGTATTCCCCCTACCTAAAACTATCTAACACAATAGCCAGGAACTACAGGTGTACTACTGAGCAAATAAAATGTGAGTCAACCAAATCGAGATGTGCTCTAACTATGCAGTAAAACATCTACTGATTTAAAAAATATTGATTACATGATGAAATGACAATATTTTGAATATGATGGTCTAAATCAAATATATTGAAAATTAATTTCTTATTTCTTTATGTGGTTACTGGAAAATTTAAAATTACTTATCTGACTTATTCAATATTTCTACCAAACAGCACTGGCCTAGAAAGCCTTAAATCGAGAATGCTATTCCTTTCAGACCCATAAGTTAATGACTCTTTGTATGCACGGCACCAGGAAGGATCACATACTTACAGAACCATGAGCAGATCTATAACCCAAAGCTACTAAATCTGTTAAGTTAGTTTCAGTCTATCATCAAACAACAATTTGAAATTATTATTATTTTTCTTTCTAAAACAAGGTTCCTACACTCCTAGGAAAAGAGACTATTCCATAGTTATGATAACAAGTAACTATTAGAACTGGATTTAAACTTGTCTAATGGATCAGTGATAGTTCACTTCAGTGACCCTATCTCTGAAAGCCAAAAAATTAGTGGGAGTGGGTGTGGTTCAGTGGTTGAGCACCTGCTTCTCAAGTATGAGGTCCTGAGTTCAATTCTGGTACCTCCTAAAAAAAAAAACCAAAGTGACCGCCTCAAAGCTCTGTATGTCAGTCAATCAGCAGACCCACTCCACTGAATACCCTTCTAAGGCTCACATCAACCCATTCCACACTTAAAGACTCATTTCTGTCCTGTGACCAACCCACACTAAAACAAACTTCCCCAAATTTTATATATTAGCAAATGGCTTAACTTAATGACACTGTGCCTGACTAGCACAACTCTTCCTTAAATAACAAAGTCACTTGCTTATTATTTCATATTATGGGTAGCGGTCTCATCCTTTGACAGTTTTATCTCTTTGTCCCCTAACTTGCTTGTACTTTTTAATACTGCTAAACAAATTTTACTTTATAATGCTTAACTCTTTTAAGATTACTGAAGCTCTTTACCTTACACTCTCCCTGAACTGGGTTTCCTACCATCTACCCCCAGCTTATTTTCTTTACTTTGCATTATCTCTGTGGGTAATGGGTTTGATCACAAGAATGGCAATATGTGGTTGACAATACAGGATTTCCAAATCTACAAAACTGAAATGTAAACCAACTACGTATATGAGGAAAAGCGTTACTGCTTAGGCTTTCTCTTGTAGCACTACAGGTGAAAATAAATCAACCATACGGAAATTACACATCATTCTGGCTAAATATTTCTATTTTTCCTAGGAACTTCAAAGTGCCCAAACAAAAACAAAAAACACAAAAATTAACACTAAATCCAAGGATGAACAGTAAGTTACCTGCTAATGTTGCTGCTGCAGCCAATCCTGCTGCAGTATATGGATCAGTCCCTGGAGGAGCAGCACTAATAATATATGGATTTGGCACAAATGCAGCTGGTGCAAGGCCTGCTGAGAACACACCTGCTGTATTTAAAAAGGGTAGAAATAATGAATAAAAATATAAAGCATGGCTTTCTCTATTAGGTAAAAAGACATTTCTACTCTGATTCTGGGAGAGGTTGGGGAGGAAAGTACATGACATTGTATAGGCATTTCAAACTGGGGACTCATCTTTCCTTAAATTATGGAAAATTCTCAGCTATTCTCCCTTTTCTTACATTCTCTTCATTGTCTCTTTCCAGTATTCCTGTTATATATATGCTGGTGTTTTTCAATCCCTACTCTGCCCCACAGCTTTTAATTTCTCATTATATTTTCGATATACTGACAACTATGAGCTATTTCAGTGCTCTCAGAGACTCCCTCAGTTTTATCTTTCATTCCTTTACTCGAAGATGATATCCCATTTTATGCAGCCAACCTATGACTGTTTGGTCAATGACTTTCAGTAACAAGATTCTGAAATGGTTTTCACATCACTTTGTTTCAAGGATCTCTGATCTCCGATGGCTAAGTCCATTGTTAAAGATTTGAAATATACTAATTTTTAAAGTTTTGAGGGTTTCTCTAATTTTTACCTCTTACATATAAACACTATTATTTGACATATATGACTGCTTTCTGGTTTATCTTTCTGGTTTGCATTATAATTTTTGTTTGAGACACCATGCACTCATCTCTCCAATAGATGAGATCACAATTGCCTCAACTATACACTAATGGGTCAAGTTTCCAAATTAAGTATTTTATTAGTAACTTGGGGACTGTTACCCTATTCAGTAAGCAAAACTCTAAATCCCAATCCTAGCAGTAGGTAGGCCCTTTGTTTGTTTACCCCACCTTTCAACCCTCTGCATAGTTTTATTCCTAATTTACTCATATGAATTTTGCCTAAATTTCCTGTATTGCAGAAATTCCCTATCCACCTCTGCACTCCTGTTCTTTACTCTTTTTTTTTTGAGTGTAGATATCTATGCTAAAGCATTAAATAATATTTTCTCTTTCAGTTTGGTTTTAATGTGCGCTCATTCCATCATTCTTTTATCTGTTTATATTTTAAATGAGAAAACATGAACCAGTATTCTTTCATCTATACCGAAGGCAAGAGATGAAAGAAAATTTAAAAATTAGTAACTGAACAACATGTATGTGCACACAGAGGCTAGACTCATTTCTTTTGCTGAAAGGCTTCAGGTTAAGATTGAACAACCAGAAGTCCCTTATATACCGTCATTGTTGTTTTTTCACCCAGTAGAGTGAGCAATTTAGAACAGAGAGATTATGTCCTGCCTTAAGTCTATAAGCTATCTAACACACAGTGTTGGGCACAAGAGGCACTGATCAATAATTTTGAATTAATGTATTATAACTCTGGATTTAACTTGGTTTAGGAATTTGAAGGCAGGCGATTAGGATTGGCTCATAGTTGAACACTGTAGATCTTCACCTTTAAAATCAACCAACTGCAAGTGCCTCCAATATGATGGCTCCTCTTGACTGAAACTGTAAGCTCCCCACAAGACCATGAGATAGAGAAAATCTTTCTAACCATAGTGCATAGCATATAAAAGGCACTAATATGTGAATGCAGAATGAATTTGAATTCATAGGAAGCATTTATGTAAAAAAAAATCATTTGAGGCTGTTCTAGATATTTTAAGTTCAATGGATAAGTTCAGCCCTCTGCATCAAATATGAAGCCTGTTTTACTATAACTTCATAGCTGTATTCTTAAAACAACATGGCCAATCAAAATAGCGGCTTTGAAAGTAGAAAGAGTTTAGGAGCCACTAAGTTATTCTTCCTCTAAGAACTTCTATAATAAATGTGTTTTTCACTATTTCTAAATAGTTATAATTGCACAGCTATCAAAATGTGCTGAAAAAACCCAGCAACTAGAACTTCAAGTAGGATGATACTCAAAAAAGTAAAGCAACAACCAGGAATTTTATAACCAGTCAGGCTATGCCTTGAGATACAAATGCTACAGTTTTGAACACAAAAGGACTCAGAATATGTTGCCATGACTTTTTAGAGCAGGGATTGGTAAACTTCAATCATAGGTCAAGTGCTACTTGCCACGTTTGTAAGACCTGTGACTAAGAATAGTTTTTACATTTTTTAAATGATTGGGAAAAAAATTTCAAAAGAATAATTTTTAACCTATCAAAATTATATGAAGTTCAAATTTCAATGTCCATCTGTAAAGTTTTATTGGAACACAGACACAGTCATTTACATATTATCTAGGGTTACTTTCATGCTATACCTGCAGAGTTGAGTAGCTGTGACTGAAACCATAAGGCACAAGAAGCTTAACATATTTACTATCTGGTCCTTTGTAATAGAAAGACATGCTAACTCCCATTCTAGAAGAATTTTGTAGAGCTCCACTGTGGAAGATGGCGGTCACTACCACCATCTACATGGTCACTATACCAGAGGTACGACATGCAGTTACAGACCACTTTGAAATGAATAGTCTCAACTGCGATGTGCTCCAAGTGGGGGAAATGCAAACCTGATTTCAAAGACTTACTATGAAGAAAAAGGTAAATTCCTCATTAGTTAAGTTTTATATTGATTACATTTTGAAGTGATAGTATCCTGGAGGAATAAAGTTAATTTCACCTATTTTTACTTTTTAAAAAGGTGGCTAGTAAAACACTGAAAATTACATACACCTTGCATTTCTTTTGGACAGTGCTGTTCTATAGGATGAGCTACTGGCCAGCCAAGAAATAACTGCAAACTTTGATAAATTATGTCTTCTTAAAAAAATATTTTCATTTTTATTAAGGCTTTTGAATTTATTTGCATAGGGCTGTACAAAGCAGCTATAAAATTTTTCCTTCTGTTTACCATGTGAAATACTTTAAGGCAAAAAATAATAATATCTCAATTCTTAATAAGGAAAAGTATGATACAAAGCCGGACAAAAACTGCAGACACATGAATACAAACCTAGAGGCTAATTCTCATGTATACGTACTAGTGTAAAAATAAATAAAACATTAATAAATTGAATCTAAAAGCACAACAAAAGAATAACATGCAAGTCTTTTTTAACCCAAGAGTGGAAGGATAAGTCAATTATTATAAAATTTAGAAATCAAGCCTTAATAAATACAAGTTTTAGTGTTTTTTTTTTTTTGAGGCAATGGGGGGCATTGAAACCAGGACCTTGTACATGATAAACAGGAGCTCAACCACTGAGCTACACCAGCTCCCCAATAAATACTAGTTTAAAGATACAATGAAAGAGAAGCCAATTACAATAAAAAGACAATAAAACACCTATAAATCTACAAATGGAACTTATCAAGAAATATGCAAACAAGGAAAATTTTAAAGCATCAAAAACAATAAATACTTAAGTCAACCTGAACAAAAGGCTGTATAGTGTTCTGGGATAAGACCACTTTGTCATAAATATGACAATTTTCATTAAGTTAATCTGAAAATTTAACTTAATCTTCTCAAAGTTGATAAGTTTATTCAAAAATTCACATGAAAACTCAAATAGGAAAGAACAGGAAAAAAAAAAAACCCCAAAAAAGAGAAATAACGGTAGACTAGTCAGCTGAATAATAAAACATTCCATAAAGCCTGAATAAACAGTGTACCAGCCCATGAATAGAAAGGAATCAGTACATTTCAAGCAATGAAGAGAGGGAAGGATTAAGTACATGGATAATGGGATTTGGGGAGAAAGAGAAAAGAAACAGGTTCAGAACGCACGCTTCTAGTAGAGGTCATCTAGAAATGTGTACTACTTTGATTAAACCATCAAATTAGGGACCTGGGAAATCTTACTAGACAGATCCAGAACAATACAAAGGTCAGAGAAGAGATCAACTTAGTATATATCCCCCTTCTGTAGATTCTGATATTGAGAGTATTCACAACTTTTCCCACCAGGATATAAATCAAGTTTAGCCAAAATCAGGTAGGCAGGAACTTCTGTATTCTCTTGGCAATTTCACACGAATCTATAATTACTTCAAAATAAAGTTTTAAAAATTACTGTTCAATTCAATTTACTTCATACTCTACTATGAGAACGGTCAGAGTCACAAAGATAGCTAGGAAGTAAAACAATTAATGAAACAAATCATGATATGGCAATCAGCAAGATTTATCTGTAATTAACAAACAATAAAGATATGCACTTGATAGGAAAACACACAAGCAAAAAGGAAAAAGCAAAAAAATCTCAACACTGATATCATATACCAATGTGTAGACTCTTAGAGTAACAAATTTATAATTACAATAATTCACCTTACAGTAAAGACTAAAGTCAGACACCAAATACCTTAAGGAAGTAAAGAAGAAAGGGTATTTTAAGAATTTTCCTTGGGATATCCAATTTTTAAAACAAATATTGACTTGATAATAGGCACAAATAACTACACTTGAATGAATTTCCAACTGTTTTACTCCTTCAACTTCACATTGGGGAAAAAAAACTTACATGTATTTTATCGAGTTAAAATTTTATCAAGGTATAAATTTTTATTTAACAGTGCAAAAAATATATCATCAACCAGTAAATGAAAAAGGAAGGCATTCTAAACTCTTGAACACAAGATTTTCCAACAGTCTAATTAAAATTAGAACTTATAATGACTCACCTATATGTGGCTGCTGAGCTGCAGCCAGTGCATATTGCTGCTGCTGCGCTGCAGTTAACTGCTGAACTGTTAGTGCATTAGTCCTCTGAAAGAGCTATTGGGGAAAATATTTAAAGCAAAGATCAGTGTCAAAGCATTTCATTTCTACTTAAAAAGCTAGGGGAAAGAGTATTTTAAACACTTACTTGAATCACTCTCACAACTACCAGGACATTATCTCCAATAAAACACCAAGAGCTCAAGAACCCCTACCACTACTGTCAATGCCTTGTGGCACTTCAGGCTACACCAGTATAGTTAGGAGGAGCTTTTTACAGGAGGACCATGCTTTACCTGCTGCTGGGAATTGTAGTCAAAAAGGCCCACAGCAGCTCCTGAAGAGTCCACTGGTACCTGATTACCAGGATAGTCAAACTGTAAGGAATCCAAACCAACTTGTTCCATGGCATCCAGATTCTGAGTTTCAGGATTTGAAAATTCTTCAACAAGTGGTTTATTAGCTGTAGGATTAGGAAGAGGCCCCAATCCTTCTGAGGGATTAGTACTGGGGCCCAGGCGCTCAACTACTTCAGTTGGAGAGGCTTGACGACTTCCAGGAGTACGACTACATAAGGCAAACAGAAAAGCAACATGAATAGAAGTAATAAATAAGGTGAAATGGGGAAATAGAAAAATCATGAAAGACAAATGGTGACCAAATACAGACAGAAAATTAGGCAACCTGGGTAACTAACCATTCAACTTTATCACATTTTTTCTATTTAATATAACTTCCTCTTAAGAGTTGAGATGGTTTATTTTTCCCATTTTTTTTAACTTAAAATTATAGTCTTAGTGTATGCATTTTTTCTTCCCCTCCCCCTCCCCCTCCCCCATTCTGCTGTTTTTGCTGTGTCCACTTGCTGTGTGATCTTCTTTATCTATTTCTCTTTTTATCTTCTTGTCTTTCTCCTCTAAGATTCCCTGGTTTGATTCTGGGGGACCTCTGATGTGGAGAAAGATTCCCTGTCAATTGTGTCACCTCAGTTCCTGGTCTCTGTTGCGTCTCGCCTTGACTCTCCCCTTGTCTTTCTTTTGTTGTGACATCATCTTGCTGCATGACTCACCTGCGCAGGCACTCGGTTTGCTGCGCCAGGCACTCACGTGGGCACTCAGGCTCACAGCACAGGCACGCTTTCTCTTCTTTTTCACCAGAAGGCCCCAAGGATCAAACACGGGTCCTCCCATACGGTAGGCAGAGGTCCTATCACTTGAGCCACATCTGCTTCCCTCCCCATTACTAAAAGTTACTCTCTCCAATCTGAATACCATAAAAACATGACCCAACTTTATAGATAAGAAAACTGGTGAATATCACAACTTAGATTTCTATTACGTGAAATATTTGTCTCATATCAGAGGCAAAATGAATACTTGGTATAAAAAGCAGGCCATACTCCTCTCTTGCCCACTGGCACATAAAGAGTAATAGTAATTATTATTTTTTAGGAGAAACTGGGGATTAAACCCTGGACCTCGTTCATGGGAAGCAGATGCTCAACCACTGAGCTATACCCACTCCCTGGACTAAAATTCTTAGCTTTTCTCTCTTTTCTTTTTATTCCATTTCTATTCTTAGCTTTTCTCTTTTAATCAATATCCTTCATGGTCTAAACTTTTTTCCCCCTTCACCTTATTTCTAGATTTAATCAATTCTCATTTATACTCTATTCTTTTCTTCTACGTATTTTACATAGGATCCTTTCCCTCCCCAGAAAGTAGTAGACTATTCTGAGGAACGATGTGTCCACAGTGTATCCAAATACGAGTAATTAAGTAAATGGCAAAAAAACTAATGTTGTATATCTAAAATAATTCACCAATAACTTAAAACACATATCCAAAAATTAAGAGAATAAATTACAATGCTGATAAAGTTCATATTAATATTTTCAAGGGAAATGAGAGCCTTTCATACAAAATAACTCTATTAAAGCAAAAGAGGCGAGGGTACAATATCAAAAAGTCATTTTATCAGTGGTGCTATTTTCTTGCTATAGTTGATGGTGTTTCAACACTTCAACTATAAATGTATAATATAAAGGATTTATAATCAACTCAGTTTTTAAACTCATGCCCTTGACTTAGATTAGGCAATATTAATAACAGAAGAGTAAAATCAGTATAAGATTATAAAAAAATTGAACAGCATTAAATTTACTTCTTGTCAAAAGAGGTTTACCCGTTTTGGATGCATTTTGCACTTGGAATAGAAATGGCACCCAATTTTAAGGAAATTGTTACTTTGTTTTTCATACGCAAAGCTATACAACCTTCATGTACCCAATACTCTGTTAACTGAAATTCCCTCGTTAATGAGATTAAAAAAAAAAAAAAAAAAGATATAGACTCCAAAGCAACTATCAAAGTATAGTATGTAGGTAAGCAGTAAGAAGAAACAACTCCCTAATATTTAGATAAATACACACTGCCTAAAACTGGCCTAAAGGATAAAGGAAAATACTTATCTAATTGCTATAAACATAAAAAGCAACTTATACTGAGCTTAAAGCTAACTTTTTGAAAGATCTAATATATTTCTCACTTTCAAACTACAGGAACAAAGTTTAGCACAATCTCATGTATCATAGGAAAAGATAATGCTTTTTATGCAAATTATGTCTCATTTCTAAGATTAAAAGTTAAATGGGGAGTGGGACAGTCAGGGACAGAAGAGGAAAACACAGAATGGTGCTCAAGAGCATTCCCAAGAGCTTGCCAAGAAAAACCACAGAATAAATTTAAAATTTACTAACTTTTATCAGGGAAGAAAAAGTTAAAATTAATTTAGACTACCATATTAGCAGAACGGTAACAGAAGCTTCTAACATTACTCCTTCAACAGAATGTGCTATTTTTTTAATTGTCTTTTTTAAAAATTGAAGATACACAGATCATAAAAACTGTTACATTAAAAAATGTAAGAGGTTCCCATATACCCCACACCCCCCCACTCCTCCCACATCAACAACCTCTTTCATCACTGTGGTACATTCACTGCATTTGATGAATAAATTCTGGAGCAATGCTGTACTGCATGGATTATAGTTTATATTGTAGTTTACACTCTTCCCCAGTCCATTCAGTGAGTTAGGGCAGAGATATAATGTCCAGCATCTGTCCCTGCAATATCACTTAGAATGTGCTTTTAAGAATTGTTTAGAAGAACTGTCTTTTTGTTAATGGCTCATAATTAACTTTTCTTATAAAAATACAAAACTTAGTTCAGATTAACACAAGATACAAAAGGAACAAAATAAGGTGGAAAAACATCTAAATCCATCAAATCAACTAGCAGCAATAATCCCTAGAGATATGCTTTTCTTCTTGAGAAAGTTAAAATCTTACTTAAAATCTTTGCAATCGGCATCCATTCCATTTGGCAAACCTCTGCCATTTATTTTAGAATCATCATCTCCTCCTTGTTTAAGATCTCTGTTTTGGTCCTCCTCAAATGGAGAAACCTTGCCTTTTTGATCTCCTTTCTCAGGTCCATCTGTTTCAGCATCTCTAGTGCCCTGAGGAAAAACAATCTGTTTGATTCTGGGTATTTAATAGAACACAAAAAAGGCACCATGGGTGACCTAAGACTATACTATAGTACATGTTAACAATGAAAGCACTGAATCTTTAATTTTGTAATTAACTCCTTTATTAAAGGTCAAAAACATTGAGTACAAGCCGGTGACTTATAATGGAAGGGCTAAGGCAAACTTTCAAAGCTGTGCTTAAAAAGCAGTACCACCAAACTGGATGACAACTCCATTTAATGCACATATAATTTTGTGGAATATACCCCCAAAACTTCAGACTTATGTTTATAGTTTCTTTCAGATCAAGTACTACCTTGAATAAATATTCTTAATCTTGCAAATTATCTGCTTTTAAATTAACGAGGTTTGATATTTTTTAAAACATGGCTAAGATTATGAATTTCCATAATTGTTCCATCATTAAGTATTCAAGAAGTGGCCAAATGAAGAAAACAAGAGCACCAACAGCTTAGCTTCTAAATTTCCTTTAGCTCGATCCGTTAGCTCTAGGAAGCAAAGGGACAGTAAACTAATTTAAAGAAAACCATCAAGGACTACTGATGTTCAATGTATGTAGAAATTTTAATTAACTTTATTTTAAAAGTGTTAAAAATGTATAGAGTTGATAGTAATACATTATAGTGAGTAACAGCTGATTACAAATCAGAATGTGGCTGAAAAGGGTAGTCTAGGGATGTAAATGCCAAATGAAAGAAGCTAGAGAATAACGTAGGGACTAAATAATACAGTAAACCCAGAGGTGGATGAGAATTGTAGTTAATGGTACAGATGCAAGTGTCCTCTGTGAGCAAGAGCAGATGTACATTACTACATGTAGGGTGGTGGTAATGTGGAGAAGCAAGCAAAAAATACAACTGGAATAACCTATGGACTGTGGTTAACAGTAATGATTTAATATTCAGGCATCTACACCAAAGATGTTGATAATGGGAAATACGGAAAAAGTGCCAAATGTAGTATACGGACCTGGTAATAGTCTGATATTATCTCATAATCTATAACAAATGTTCCCACCACGGTGTGCTGTGGTGTGTTGATAGGTGTTGTAAGGGAATTCTGCACATGTGTATGACTATTTTGTAAGTTTACAACTTCTGTCATGAAAATATATTTTAAAAATAATAGGATGGGTTAGGGGAAAAATACATCACATTTAAGATAAAGATTATAGTCAGTATTAAGATTTTGATGATATTCTTTCATAATTTGTAACAAATGCCTCACAACAATGGAAGGTGTCGGCACTAGATTGATGTATAGGACCCCTGTATGATGTTATGCATTGTTAAGTACACAACTATTACTATACAATTATTGTTTATGTTTATATATGAATGATATAGTTCAATAAATTTTAACAAACCATCAAGCAAATATGAAATATTTCTTTATTCAAAATACTTACAAAAGTTCCCTTCCTAAATCTAGAATCCAATTTATCAGCAGGAGAGGAACTTAATACATATTCTACCATGCTCACACCAAGGCCTCCACTTTCTGATCGCGGAGACAGTATTGCATTTACTTCACTGTTTCCATGAAAACCTTGTCCAGATCTTCTCTGTACCATAATAGGCTGGGACATTGAATGGTCTGTTTGGAAGAAAGAATATAATTATGTACCTGTACCTTTAACAACAACAACAACAAAAAGTATTTATACAATATACTAAATTAAGAAAAATCACATAGTTTTATTGTGAAGGTTATTATAATCTTTATAAAAAGCTTTTCATTCTTTTGAGATTCACTGACCTAGTCACATCTTTTGAAAATACAGATGGGAAGAGCCATTTGATAATAAGTAAAATTCTTATGTAAAGAACAAGCAAAACACAAAGGTCGATGGAGGGAAAAAATTAACCTGAAGGCTAAATTGCCTATAAGCAATGTTCTTTTGGTAAAATGGAGTCATAACAAAAACCTTCAGGGAACAGATCCCGAAAAATAAAAACAATATTTCACATTGGCAGAGGCACTTCTCAAACTGACAGTTACGTTACTGGACAGATTCAGAATGCATGAATATAGGTCTGGAAAAACAAACAAGTCTGAAAACATGGTTATACCACAAAATTTTCTGTTCTTGGTGAAAAAAAATAAGTATCATCCAAAAATCTTTTCCAAAAATATCCTTCATGATAGCATAGTTTCCTTTTTGTTTGTTTAAAACAAAATGATTCATCTGGTATGAATAATTACCTTTTCTATATATTTTTATAACAAAAAGAATAGCAATACTTAATATCCAAGAGCTAATGGAATGCAAACAGAACATCCGATGCAACATTCAGAATTTTTGCTGAATTTTTTTTTTAAGTTACCAGCTACCTCCAGTTCCTGTGTGCAAAGGTTTAATAGTTAGCATTGGTTCTTACTCTTAATGGGCTAAACTACCAAAGGGGTAGTCAGTCATTATTTCATTAACTGCAGTAGTTTTTAAATGTTTGCTGCTTTTGTTGAGGCAATCATAATGGAGTAAAAGCGCTTCAATGAAAATAATACAGGACACCACTGGAACAGAAACAGGCATCAATCAACTCTTCCCAATCTTAGTGAATCAATCTCAAACAAAGTGATGCATAAACTAAATACAAAGGGTGAAGGGTTAAAAAATGAGCACAAAATTGGTTGAAGGAGGGGGCAGAAAGAGCCAGTTAGAAAAACTGACATGTTCAAAGGTCTGGAAGTGCTAGGAGAACATAATGTAATTGATAATTACAAGTAGTTCAGTTCAGCTGAGAAGGGAGCACAGTATAAAATAAAGCTTTCCAGGGTTAAAGAATGAATCTTCCTTAGAATGACAATTCACCTAGAACAAGAAATGCGTTCTTCGTATTTGTACATGCTTGGCATTAAAAAAAAGTCCAGAAAACATAAAATTCCATTCATTTCTAATATTCTCACATTTCCCGGTAAAGCACTAATACCTGTATAACTAAAAGAGTTAAGTCTGGAGGAGTGATAGAAGGAACTGACTGAAGTTATAAACTTTACAATAATAGGAACATATAAATGTGTTGCTTAAATGTTTGATTGCTGATACTAGTTGTGCTCCAAATATAGCATAAAAAATATTTCCCAACCATCTATCTATCTTGAAAACAATCTCTCATTACCATGTTGTGCTTGAGATGCTTTGCTTTGAACACCTCTAAAATGTGCAGCTCAAGTGGGTGAGTGCCTGCTTCCCATGTATGAGGTCCTGAGTTTGAACCCCAGTACCTCCTAAAAACAAAAAAAAAAACAACAACAAAAAAGCCATCTCTCATTGGGGAACAGATGTAGCTCAGTGGGTGAGTACCTGCTTCCCCTGTATGAGGTCTTGGCTCTAATACTCAGTAACTCCTTTTAAAAAAAAAAAAAAAAGGTTATGGTAAGTCAAGTAATTAACCATTCTGTCTTTAAAATGAAAATCAAAATTATGTCCATCTACCGAGGCATCAAAACACACGTGATTTTACCAAAGAATGTACTTTTTGTGGGGAGAAAGTGTTCCAGTACAAATTACTAGTATTTTAAATTAACCCAATCTAATTCAGGCTAATTCTAATGCAGAAAATGAACAATCCTTGAGGACAAGGATCATATCTCATTACCTTTGTTTCCTCCAAACCTGGCATAAGTTGGCTGAATTCCTAGGACATTTCCAACATTTTAAGGAAATTTTAGTCTCAATTAGTTGTTACCAAAGTTTCTAACCCATTTGGATTATGAGAAGTACTATCACCAAAACAGTCTAGAACTTCCAAACCTTTTTGGTTTGAGGCAATTACTTCAGATTAATGATAACTTGTATTTTTAAAACTATAGAGTTTAAAAACCTTTAAATATATTTTAATGATTTGGAGAATAAATAACCACCTGGCAGTTTACACTCAAAATATAAGGTTAATTTGATAATTAAAATCCCGAAATTAGTTTTTCAAAAAAATTTGATCATTTTGCATAGCTGAAGCAAACTGCATTAAACTCAGCTGTAAAGAGAGAAAACTTATTTATAAAAATTCATTTTGGTAATTCCATCTGCACATCTTTCATACTTTACTAGTCAAAAACATTAAAATATATTATTAGAAAAATCTGCTGGCTACTTTAAGAATATATGCTCCCTAGGAGTTACACTCCTTATTTGCCAGTTCATTTCCCCTTAACAGTTTTCTCAGACCTGAGTCTCTATCCACTACTTATTTCCAGAAATCAAAAAAACTCAAAACTCCGCTCCTTTTCTGGGACTACTACATTACTGAGTGACTTCCTTTCCTGGTGTGACAAACGTCTAATAAAGCTACAGCGGTGAGCTACAATTAGATAAATCAGTCTTTCCTATCTAATACAATTTAAGGTTGAAAGTTTCTATGGGTAAACTAATTTGTCATCAGTTTAATGGAAATTCAGAATCAGAGTTCATTTTAAATAAACTTAAAATCTTACGGTGACAAAAACATCTAGCCAATAGTTGCGCTGTCAAAGGTTAAAAGTCATAAGAAAATGTGCATTATAATAATTTATGAAATCTTCAACAAACGCTACTACAACTTTTCTCCCAATATATCCTAGGGGTAAAGAGGATTTGTTTAAAAAAAAACTTTGAATAAATTCATAATTCTCACACATATACCAATAACTTACGAGAAGTTCCCCATGCAGTCTCTCTCCACTCATCATCCCCAAGAAATATGCCTTTTTGTCCATCTTTTGTTGAATCATCAGGTTCCCAAAACTTTTTGGTAGGTAAAAGCTATTTGGAGGAAAAAAAAAAAAGGGAAGCAAATAATTACATTTAAATTTTATCCTAATTACAAATGACTAATATGTAGAGAGGGGGAAAGCAAATCTAACACTGGTATGTACTAGTCAGTCTATGTTTAGGTACTGACTCTAGTAATTCTAGACCTGAGTATTTAAAAGTCCTCTTCTGACTTCCAAATCTTTTGGATATTATGAGACTTTCTTTATATATAAATAAGGCTTACTAAATTTCACACTCAAGAACCAACAATGTTTATAGGAATGATTAAAGATTTTCTTTCACTTCCACATAGTGAAAAAACAGCCCTTGGATTACCACCTATCCTAGTTTCCAGAACAGAAAATATTTTTCATTTTTGCTTCAGTTACTCAATGGAAGTTAACCTCACAATTCTTACTAGCTCCCACATACTAACAATCTGTCAACCCCAAATTGGGATACTTTGGATGGCAGAGATACATACAAAAGAACTCAAATACTTTTGAGATAACAATCTCCAGTCTCTATGCGGTATCCTATATTGTGACAGACACAGTACATAAAAATGATACAACCATTCACTGATTATTCAAAATGCACACTTAGCTAACTTCTATTCATTATTAAACACTCATCCAGGTCTGTTCTCTCTTTTGTCTGACCACTCAGAGGAGGTGGAATGAGGATATGTTTAAGAGTATACTAGTTTTCTAAGGTATGCATTTGGCATTTATCTTCTCAGCCCACAATTAGGTGCCCAGTCTTTCAGTGCTCATAGTTAAACTTGTGTATCTATCTATTACTGCAGTGATCCTACTAAATTACCTGTGTTTGCCTCCTTAAGGGCATGGTGAGCTCATCTTTAAAGAGCTCACAAGTATAAAACCTAACTATAATAGAATGTAACCTAGTAATACCCAAATTGGATCTGAAAGGTAAGAGGGAGAGAAAGAGAATATACGTATGTGTATTAGGGGTTGAAAGTGGGAGTGGAAGATGAAGAAGGCACAGGAAAAGCATGAACGAAGGCAAAACTTTAAAAAAATGCACAATGAGGAGAACAGAGTATGAGATGGAGGAACCAATGGAGGAAGGTCAGAAGTTGAAGCTAGAAAAGCTAAGTCAGATCAAGAGGAACTTTAAAGGCAAGCTAAGGAAATGGGATGTTAAATGAAAGCCATAGGGAATCAAGAGAGGTTGACAAGAGGGATATGACTATGTTTCAGAAAACAACTCAAGTGGCAGTAAGAATAATGGATAGAAAGGAGGAAGGATTAGGCAAAAAGAAACCACTTGTGGAGGATTATAGCAGGTTCAAGATGCAAGAATGAAAGAGGGGAGGATTGGCAGAAAGATAAGAGAAAATAAAACGGTTCTGAGAAACATCTGGGAAAGCCAATAGGATCTGAATACAAGTTAGGGGGGAATGGGTGTGGATGAAAGGATAAAAACTTAAAAAATTTCGGTAATAAGGTAGTGCTGATGACCAAAATGAGAAAAACAGGAGAACAGCAAGGTGTTCTGCTCTGGTTTTTGAAGGAAGGGGGAAAAATTCAATTTTGACATTTTCTAATTTACAGATCTTTTGCTGAACTAAATAGTTATAATATTAAAGGAAACTAACTTCACCTACTTTAAAAAAGAAAAATTTTTACTTATTAGTGTCTTCCTGGGCTGCAAATGCTTTGTATTAAAGTACAGACATTTAACAATAATCTACTCTAACAAAAATACCAGTAAGTAAAATGCTTTTTTTTTTGACTTAAAAAACAACCACCTCATCATAAAAGACTCATGTAAATATTAAATCAAAATGTAAAGCTGATAACACATTAAAGAATCACATTCAATATATTAACCCCCATTAACAGATCTTTAAAATAAGCCATTTTGGGCAGAAGAAAATAATTCCTGAGAAAATAAAAGAGTGATTTCATCCATACTTCATTTCTTACAAGAAAAATGCTTTAATATCAAAATAAGAGTAACAAACAAGTAATCTAAAATAAAAATTAGTTGTATCAACAAACAGAAGCATTTACTACATATATATATAAGTGGCTGAAACATATTTATCTTAAAATCACTGAGTAGACTATGAAAATAAAAAGTCAAGCACATATCAAATGTGCTAATTTTTACCTACATACTATGCAATATGAGCATTTCTTCAATTTGCAAACTTTCATATGTTATGCACTGGACTAAAATTTAGTAGTTAATAAATTAAGACTTCGCTTATTGAAGGCCTACACCAACATTTAGAAACCTCTGTGACAGTTTAAACATTGATTTCAATTATTCAAATACTTTTAGAGAAACTACTAGCTTATAACCAAAAATAGATTAAAAAGGATTAAATATAGGGCAAGGCAATAATTCAGGGTGTTAAACAGTTCTTTTTTAAAAGTTCAGCAACATATTGACTAGAATAGCAACAAAAATAAGAGATTTGCCCCTGGAGACTCTTTTACTTTAGTAGAAATGAGGAAGCATACTACAGAAAACAAGGGCGGAGAGATCTTGAAGATCTATAAAATATAATATCCTATACCATTTCATATTAGTTTTCCAACTCACAAAAGCTCTAAACCAAGGCCAGGCAACTCACTATTTCTTGTCAACCTGCTCCTCTGGTCTCCTACCTAAGAGATGATGACTGAATGAACGTACAAATTCATTTTCTAGCTGTCTACCATTTTATTTGTTCTTTTCTTCAGAAAGCATTAATGGCTTGTTCTGTCCATCTCCACAAACTAATTAGTCAACATCCTAGAATAGTGCCTTAAAAAAAAAATCCTGCTAGAAGGATTTATGCTATGAAGTGCATTAACACTAAGATTTCATAGTACAAATTGTTTCATAAAATCCCAAAACCAACAAATTAACATACTCCAAAAAATTAAAAGGATTTCAAGTTTAAACACCCATATTATGATAGGTATTTCCAAAACCTATCATCCAAAGTGGGATATTTTAGAGAAAGGGGGCTCTATTAATAATTATGCCATAACAACAGGTATAGCCTCTGGACAAATTAGAATGTAAGGGTCACCATATTTATCATGGAAGTTCATAAAAGATAGGTATTGATGCTATTAACTAAATTGTCAAGAGACCCAAAACCACAAGGTAATTTCCTGGAAGTCCAGAATGGTGCTTTTCCAGACTTTATTTTTTTTGTTAATAAAAGACATTACAACGACTTATCTTTTTTCCAACTCATACATTTCCCCAAATTGTCTCCATTCCAAATATCACATAATATCATCAGCAATGATGTCACTTCCAATGGGAAGTAGTATTGTGAACAGTTAAGACACTCATGAATTCAAACCACTGTTCAACCACTATCATGTGGACCTGGGCCAATCAGTTAATCTTTTCAGCTTCAGTTTCCTCATCTGTCAAGTAAGGATAATAATAAAGACCCTGTCAGAGTTCTCATGAGGTTAGAATGCCATAATGTTAAGCAAACTAGTTGGCACAGCATGGAGCACATAGCAGGCACATAAACATTATAAAACATGAATAGCACAAAGGCCAGCAACATTTAACCAGGTAATTAGTTCAAAGATTCATTACAAAGATCTCATACACAGCCGGTTGCCTTCTTTTTTCTTGAGTCTTTGAGTGTAGGAGGGGAATCACGACTCCCCACGTACTTACGAAGAATAGTTGCCTAGTATTTTGCATAAGGAAACAATCAGGTTTAATAAACTGTCCAAGGTTATATACAAAGCTAGCTAGTAAATGGCAGCATAAGGATTCGAACCCTTATTCACTTAATTCTGAGGCCTATGCTCTTTATATTTAACTACCATAAAAGACAGTCTAAATCATCAGTATTTCTGAACATTTCCAGTATGAGAAACACAATGAGATAAGACAATGTAAGATATTATCATGATACATTTTCCCATATAAGGTGGACATTCATTATAGTAGATAAAGACTGAGATTGTTGAACAATGTTTGAAACACCTGATTTCCATGCCAGTTATCCCTAAGAGTTCAGATTAGAGGTAGAACATTCAAAAGACACATGTGCTTCAAACAAAAGGCTACCACTATCTTCAAAGAATTCCATTCTTATTCAAGTTCATACCACTAATGACAGATCTGAGAGAAAACAGAAGTTTCTTTCTCCCTATCCACTATGTTTTCCCTCTCACTAAACTACCTGGGATCTTAATACAAAAATATTTTAAGTTATCACCTCAGAAAAGAAAGGAGGTAACATTATTTATCATACCAACCTATGAATACAGTGCCAAAATACAACATATTAAGCAGTTGATTACCAGTTAAATTCTGAGTTCCCTCAGGAACTTTAGGCACAGCCCTCTGCTCTTATTTAAAACATTATATTAATGAATCTGAGTTCACATTCCCATGGTTTAGCTTTGCTCTTTTTAAACCACTTGGCATAACTCTCATCAGTAAGGTCTTCTGACCAAAAAGAGTGCTATTAGTGAAAAAATGGAAAGGATGAGTGTATTAATAGAAAAATACACTTTTGTTCCTATTTCTGGATGAACAACTATAAGGGACTGTCCTCTGATAATGGGTTAGTAAAAGTCATCACAATCTACAGGAAAAAAAACAAACAACAGCAACAACAAAAAACCAGTACATTTGCAATTAGTTCTGTAAGTAAATGCAGCGTTTTGGACATTAGAGATGTACAACAACTTAAGACATAGAAAGCAAAAACTTTATTCTTTAAAAAGTCAAGACCAGGGCAATCCATTAAAAAAGGATTTTTGCATTAAAAAAAAACAACAACAAACCAAAAAACCCAAGCAATTTTAGAAAACTCAAGAGGCAGAAACTCAAGGCTATTTTTTTTTATTACAAGAATGAATTCTGGGATAAAAACAAAAACAAAAAACCTCACCTGTCAGGAAAGGAGGAGAAGACTGGTGAGAGAGAGACAGGCAAAGAAGGAAATCCCAGAAGGTTCCCTGCTGCCTGTGAGATGAGGAAAGATAGAAAGGCTGGTGGGAGACAGAACCCAGAGACAGAAATTGGAGTAGGTTTCTTAGCTACTTCTTAGATGTAGCAGTATTAACTGGTAAATAATAAACTGTTGCGGAAAAGAAAATTAGTGAATAACAGTGTATTTAAAAATGTATTTTTTCTGGATGAAGGTCACTAATGCAGTATAACTTGCTGCTTTTCAGCAGGGTAGCAAATAGCCTAGAATCCTAGTCATGTTTACTCTGCACACTGACGCTTCCATTAAGAAAGCCTGGATTTATGTTTATTTAGTTTAACAAACTATTCCATCCAACTCCTCTTCTGAAAACTCAGATACATCCTCCTCCGGCCCCAAATAACTAAGCTCTGTCAACTACCATTTCTGATAATGCCATCTATTTGACCTGCAAAAATGTCTTTGGATTTGTCAAATGCTATATTTAGAAAAAAGAGAAGAGCCAATTTAAAAATACATGTACAATGCAGGTCTGCGAAGTAGTATAGGAGTCTAACTAGAATTAGGGTAGGGGTGTGTACTCTTACCCACTTTTAAGATCCGTTATTTTGCTTCCTTTCTAAAGACCAAAGAAAACAACAGGCAGGGGGAAAAAACGAAAGCCCTTTCTAATGGCATCTTTTTATTCCTCTGTGGTGAAAATAATGCCTAAGCAGCCAATGCACTGCAGTGAAGCTGTAGTTTTGGTTCGTTTTAATAAAAAATTCTTCCCTCTCTCACATTTTATTTAGGGCCCAGAATTTTACCTTATGCACTGGACTAACAAGTTTATGTTGGCAATACTTAAGCTTAAGCACCTTAACTCACCCTTAAATCAGTCCTCTGAAATTGACAAACTCTTTGGAAAACGCTGTTCTGAAGAAGGGGAGGGTTAGCTAGCTGCAGGGTGCCCTCTTGTGGCCCAGAGGAGTGACTGGACTCTTTTTCTGCATCTGAAGAGCACAGCATTGGATGGTGTGAGTCTCATGCAGGTCTCTAATCTACCAAAGTAAAATAATCTCCAGGAGCAAGCAGTTAATTACATCTTAGGTCTGTTCATTGTTACTTTCTATTATCAAAGTCCACACCATGTTAGGTATTAAGAAAATGACAAAGTAAAGATGAGACCACAAGGGTTTTCATAATTAATTTAAAAGTTTTCTAAATATTCTTAGGTATATAGAAAACTAAGTATTTCTGAAGTCTTAAACATATAACAATGAGGTTAAATGCGGTGCCCTGAATGAAAATTATAGATTAACAGGAGTGATAAAATCCATTAAAAATTCTGGAGTACCTACTGTATGCTTAGGCAGTCAAAGCTAACAACCTACAAGGGAGAGAGACAAATATAAAAAATGACTAATAAGATAACCAAAATATGTATAAAGAACTATGAGAAGTCAGATGAGGAAGCAATTAATTCAACTGCAGACAGCAACCGGACAGTAGACAAGTCACTTTTCAGGAGAGTCTTACAGATGATTAATTTATTAAGCTAACAGCTGTGGGTGAACAAGAGTGATTTTTGGGAGGGAGAATAGTGAATAGTCAAGTGTGGCTAAAGCAAAAATGGCATACACATATAAAATATCAGGACAACGGTAAAGAATGTGTTTTCTTCCGAGGAAAGCTAATCAAGGTTCATTACCAAAAACATAAGACATTCTCTAACCAGTTCAATCACCTAGACACAAATCATTATCACATTAAAAATTACTGCTAAAAGATAAAGAAAAAAGAGACACAGCTTAAAATCATTACAACCACATAACTGTATGATCTGAAATTAAACCAAACTTTTATTAGGAAGATATAACCATTTTCAAGATTTATGGTTGAAAAATAATTAAGTCTCAAAGGCAAAAATAACCAAAGCATAAATATTTACCTCTCCCATTCAAAATATTCATAAATATTTACCTCTCCCATTCCCCGAGATTCTAATGTAAGAGCTTGAAAATCATGATTCATTTCATCCACAGATCAAACCTGTTGAATAATAAGAACAAAAATTAATAGAAATATTTTTAGACAATAGGCTACATCAACTTTTTATATAATATTACTACTGATGTTAGCATAATCTGAGAGGGACAAGAATGGCTTTAGTTCTCTAAAAATACAGGTTTTTCCAAAGAAAGCACATGATAATTTACATTAAATTTTGTGGGGAAAACCAGAGATTGAGGGCCCTTGTTGGATTCTTCTGTGTCAACAAAAACCCTTACTAATTTCTGGGCAAAAGAATTGATAGAAGGTAAAGATTAGAAGGAAACACAGACACCAAAAAAGTTGTCTTTTTATTTTGTATTTCCTATTAGAAAATTATTTCGCAATTAATTTTTTCAGTTAATATTTTTCAAAAGTTCTCAGCCTTGCATTATTTATAGCTTTTACACACCAATGATAAATAAAAATTTTTCACTGAAAATATTTAAGTAGTAAAATAAACTCAATAAGATGGTGCTCCAGTTCTAATTCAAAGTAACATGGAAACTAATCTCCTGTGAGAATAATTACAGTAGTCAGAGTAAGGTTTCTTTAGAACAATTCCCTTCCCTTCTTTTCAAACTAAAACTAAAGCGTATCTTTATATTCCTAACAAATAGTTTAGAAGTTGCCTTTTATCTCACAGGGCAATTAATGTGTTTTACAGTTAGTGGCCCTTGGCTCCCTGTAGTAACTACTACAGAGAAGTCATGACAAATTCATAGCCTTCAAACCCAAATGGGCTTTACATTCCTGTTTATTTTCTCTAGTCAGTTATCACTCTAAAAACTCTACAGCATTTGATGTAATAAAGCACCCCTCCCTTCCAGTAAGTTCTCTGTTACTACGCTGCCCTCTTATAATAATAATAATAATTCATCTTGTTACTGCCCTTTGTCTCTAGCTGCTGCTTCTCAAGTTTCTTCAAAGACTATTTGTCTCCCACCCCTTGAATGTTAGTGTTCCTCAGAATTCTCTTTTCTACCCTTCACCCAGGGGCAATCTCATCTACTTACTGTTGGAACTGTCTGTCTCCTTGTACACTCCCTTGTCCCCCAATCTACCACAGGAAATTCCAACTTTATTCTTCTCCACTTCCAACTTTCTATCCTTTCTTATGCTCACTATCCAATTACTTACAAAGACCTGTCAAATCGACCTCCTACCTCGCTTAAATTCATCCATATCACTCAATTCCAATTACTGTTGTTCCTGTCTTCCCATCCTGCAATCTAAACTTCAAAATGCATTTAGTCATCTTTCTGATGGTGTTAGATATGTCATTTCCGTAAGTGAATCCTGCCACTGGCCTTAAAGATAAAGCTCAAATTTCTGAATTCAAATTCTGTAACTCAATTTCTACAACTCTGAGCAAGTAAGCTAAACTTTGCTCTCTCAATTTTCTCATCTGAGAATAAAAGCAGCATCTGCCACATAGATTTGTGAAAAATGAATTAGATAATAACATATACTTCACATCTTAATAAAAAAATTAATTCAAAATGGACCATACACCTAAATGTAAAATTATAAAACTCATAAGAATACAGGAGAAAATCTGTGTGTTTTGCAACGAGCTTTTAGACCGTCAAAGGCACGATTCATAAAAAGACAATCCTTATAAATTCGATTTTAACAGCAAAAGACACTGTTAAAAGAATGAAAAAAAACAAGCCACAGATTAGGAGAAAATATTAGCAAATCACATATCCAATAATAGATGTACAAAGAACATATAAAAAAATCGAGAACTACCCAATTTAAAAAATGGGCAAAAGTTCCAAACAGATACATCAAAGAAGATACAGACTGCAAAGAAGCATATGAAAAAAAATGCTCAACATCATTAGTCTTTAGGGAAATATAATTTTAAAACCACAATGAGATATCACCACATATATTAGAATAGTTAAAAGACAAAACCAAAAAAGCCTGACAATAGCAAGTACAGATGAGATTATAGAGCAACAGGAACTCTCATTGATTGCTGCTAGGAACGCAAAATGATAGTCACTTTGGAAACAGTGTGGCTGTTTTCTTACAAAGTTAAAAATACACTTACACAAACCCCAAAATTACACTCCTAAATATCCAAGTGAAATGAAAGTTTATGTACACACAGAAGCTGTACTCAAATGTTTACAGCTTTATTCATAATTGCCAAGAATTGGAAACAACCCAAATGTTCTTCAACAAACTAGGGTACATCCATACAGTGGAACAGTTCTCAGCAATATCAAAACTATTGATTCTCACACAACACAGATGAATCTTAAGTGAATTTTACCAAGAAGCCCAAATCCAAAAGGCTGTGTACTGTATGATTCCATATATATGCTATTCCGGGAAAACGCAGAACTTTAGGGATGAAAAAAATTCAAAGTGATTGCCAGGAGATAGGGGTGAGGGAAGGTGCTAGCTGCAAAGGAATTTTTGGGGTGATGAAA
Organism: Dasypus novemcinctus; assembly: GCF_030445035.2. Taxonomy (NCBI): domain Eukaryota; kingdom Metazoa; phylum Chordata; class Mammalia; order Cingulata; family Dasypodidae; genus Dasypus; species Dasypus novemcinctus. The sequence goes on from NC_080697.1 coordinate 10,463,498, forward strand.
TCATCTCTATGGGACTCAGGTAGTAGACACACAACTATGACTGTTTAAACCCACAGAATTTTAGGGCACAAAGAAACTTTTTTCTGTAAGCAAAATCCAGCTAAAGTACTCATATCACAACTAAAACATGGGAACAGATGCAAGAATTTGAAGCAGGGAAAGTACGTAAGTCAAAGGCTCACAACTATTCTGTTCTCTTGTTAACATGCTTGATAAGTTTGATTCATTAACAGTTTTCTCACTAAGTGAGTACAATTAAGACTAAAAGAACAAAACAAAACTTTCTGCGGCTGACCACCATAGGAGTGGCAGGAATTTGGAGTTTATAAGTCCCATGAAAACAAAGCTAAACAAATAAAAACCCAGTATTCATCATAGGAGCATTAACAAAGGCTAGGGTATCATAAAGTCTAGAATACAATCCAAAATTACTAGACCTATGAAAAAACAGAAAAATGTTACCTACATGAAAGGCAGTCAATTAATAGAGACTGCCCTCCAAAAGGAGCCAGAGATTAGAATTGCAAGCAAGAATCTTAAACTATTACAACTGTATTCAAAGATTAAAAGAAAAATATATCTAATGAATACAAAAATGAAAAAATTCAGGAGGGAAACAGAAACTAGAAAAATAACCAAATGAAAATTCTAAATCTGGAAAATTTTTACCAGGTGTGCTTACTAGCAGATTGGAGATAAAAGAAGAAAGGATTAGAGAACTTGAAGAAGAATCAAAAGAAATTTCCAATCTGGAGAAAGAAAAAAACAAAACAGAACAGAGCCTTAATGACTTACGGACAATATCAAAAGGTTTAAAATGCATGTAACTGGAGCCCCAGGAGGAAAGCAGAATGGGATGGGAAAAATATTTGAAGAAATAATGGCAAAAATTCCCCAAACACAGTCAAAGCCGAATTAACAGATCTAAGGAGTTCAATGAAATCCAACAAAAATAAAAAGAACCTCACACCTATGCCCATCACAATCAAAATGCTAAGAGCCAAAGATAGAAAAATCCTGAAAACAGCCAGAGGAAACAAACACATTACACACAGGAGAACAAGGATATGAATCACCACTGACTTCTTTAAAAAGAAACAATGGAGAAAAGAAGATAATTCAATGACATCTTTAAAGTGATGAAGGAAAAAAAACTACCAACATGGAATGTTATATCTGGTGAAAATACCCTTCAAGAATAAAAGCTTAAAATAGGCATTTTTAGATTAAAAAAAAAACTAAGAAAATTTGTGCATACCTCCACACACCTCAAGAAATGCTTAGGAAAAAAAAGTTCTTTTGAAGGAAAATGATACAAGATGGAAAGTCAGACCTTCAGGAAGGAATGATGAGTACCAGAAATGGTAAATATATGCACAAATACAAAGAACTAGTTTTCCTCTTAATTTCTTCAAAATACATATATCTGTTTAAAGCAAAAAATTTAACACTATTGTGGGGGTATATCACATACGTAAATGAGCCATTTTACTTGTACACCCAACACCTATAAATATCTCTAGCGATACCGTCATGACACTTTGGGTTTAAAAAAGGTAAAATTATCGGTAAAACCAAATATTCTCTCACGGCAGGAAGACAAACACACACCTTCCAATTACCAATATAAATAAAAGAATCCTGGTCTAAATGTGTCCAAAGTTCTCAGTCTGAATATCATAGATATCCATTCTTTTTCTATAGCAGTATTTTTTAAAATTTATCTTTTTTTTTTAAAGATACACAGATCACACAAAAAGAAATCCATTCTAATGTCTACTATATTTTGCTCCGATCAGCTTTAATTTCTAAACGTTTCTTTAAAATTTCCTAAATTTGACATTTGATTATTCTGTAAGTACCACTTCATAAAATTTCCCATATTGCCCCAGACCAGGGGTTCTTAACCAGGGATCCAAGCAAAGATTTCAGGGGCTCTGTGAACTTCAACTGAAAATTCAAAAAATCATCCTTGTGGTGACATGCTGGTGTGGGTGTGATATATTTATTAAACAATACACTGTATAGTGTGGACCTAATCTGATTTTTATTTTGATGTAGCCTGTTTTGAGTGTGGTAAATAACTGCATGCACAAAGTGAGGGAAGTAACTTATGCTTTATGGCCTGGTTTCTGTAAGCTCTTACCCCAAATAAATACCCCTTATAAAAGCCAACAGATTTCTGGTATTTTGCATTAGCACCCCTTTGGCTGACTAATACACCCATCAACAGATGAATGTTGGTAAGGATGGCGGAGTTGTTTTTATGACTCTGTGGGAAAACTAGAATTTCTAAATGTTTGCCAAAAATGACTGTTCAAACAGATGTTGAGCCATGTTAGGCTATCAGGTATTGAATTTATGGGAAAGCTGTAAAATATAATTTTGAATAATCCTAGAATTTAATTTAAAGACATGCCAACGTTGAGTGTCATAAAACTATCTGCCACCACATTCTGAGAAGGGGCCCATGGAACAAAACAAGTTAAGAATTCCTGCCCTAGACCCTATGTCCTTTACAAATAGTTTTTCTTAGATTTAAATTTGTGGTCTCATTTTCTCTCTTTTTAAAAGATTTACTTATTACTCTCCCCCCACCCACCCAAATGATCTGTTCTTTGTATCCTTTCACTGTGTGTTCTTCTGTGTCCACTTCTATTTTTGTCAGCAACAGGGAATCTGTTTCTTTTTGTTGCGTCATCTTGCTGCATCAGCTCTCTGAGTGCGGCAGCACTCCTGAACAGGCTGCACTTTTTTCGCATTGGGTGGCACTCCTTATGGGGCGCACTCCTTGTGTGTGGGATCCCCTACGCGGGGGACACCCCTGCGAGGCACGGCACTCCTTGGGAGCATTAGCATTGCGCAAGGGCCAGCTCCACACGGGTCAAGGAGGCCTGGGGTTTGAACCGCAGACCTCCCATGTGGTAGGTGGATGCCCTATCCATTGAGCCAAGTCCACTTCCCTCACTTTCTCTTAAATCTTATATTTTCTAGATTTCCTATCACATAGGGTCCCAACTTCTTCCAAGTCAGAAAAAAAAAACAACTTCATTGTAACAAAGACATTAAGAATGTTTTACGTATTTTTTGAATGTAATATTAAAAAAATGAATAAAGACAAAAAAAAAAGAATGTTTTAACCTATCATTAACTATTTCCTAAATCTAACAGCCAGTCCTCTGCAAACTTCAGGATATTGTTCATATGTTATCAGGGATCACTTACTTTCAATCACTTACGAGATTTTAAGATTGTATTTGGGGGGAAATTCATCATTCCCTGATACTGATGCCATTTTCTCATTTGTCGAGAATGCTTCACATTTAAATCCTACCAGTTTGAAAGAGCACAACCATACATATAATTCTGATTTCGTAACTCAATTTATAAACATGTATTAAATAATATTAAGCCCTAAACCCTGGGCTCAAAGTACAAAGATCACACCAACTAGGGTAACTTTTTTCTTAAATCTTTCATGTAATTAAATTTTATTTACCGGTATCCTCTGGACTGTCCTTACTAGATGAACATTAGGGTTGAAAACATTCTTATTATGTAAAGTGGAAATGGCTCTAAAATTGATTCTTACTACTTTGCCATCCTACAGAAAAGTACAATGGATAAAATTTGATTTGTAATGCAATATGGTAGAGTTGAAAAATTGATTTAGGCTCAAAGGAGTTCAAGTTTTGCCTTTTGCACATCATCTAATTTTCCAAATTTTAGTTTACTAAAATTAGCTTACTGTTGTAAGGATCAAATGAGATAATGCATCCAAAATTGTTCTGTGAGCTATTAGTAAGTGCTCAAAAAACACTAGCCATCATCAAGACCACCATCATCATTGCACTATACTCTTACAAAAAGAACAAAAAGTTTTCTCAGTCTCTTGGGATGCCCAGTGTTTCTGTGCTTTGTATCTGCTTTTGATAGTATTTCAGCCTCCTGTCTTCTGGTCAGGTGTCAGGTGACTTTAACATAGTAAGGGTGCCACTTTGACAGTTCTAGACAGTTGCTTTTAATTTACAAGCAATCTGTAGCCTCAGATATCCAAGTACAGTAGACTTGTAAGAGTAAACACTGGGAAGTGGATGTAGCTCATGGGGACGAGTGCCTGCTTCCCAAACAACACATGAAAAAACCAACTTGGGGCAGCCGGTGTAGCTCAGTGGTTAAGCACCTTAGGTCCCCAGTTCAATCCCTGGCGCCAGAACCTCAGAAAAGAATACACAGACTCTAAGAAAGACACTACCTCTAACTATCCTAAGGCAGGCAATTTGGCTTCATGCCTAGGTTCATCTCTTGAACCATTTTCTTCCAATTTTGGGAAATCTATTTTAACAACAAAACCTGAAATATAAAAAAGCTTTATGTATGAAAATGCTCATAGTAGTGTTACTTACAGATCCTAACATTATAAACTGCTAACTGTCCAACAAGAGCTATAACAACATCTATAAAACCTCGGTATCATGACGCTATTAAAAATATGTTTGAAATGAAAATATTTATATAGTAATGTTAAGACTGCAAGGAAGCAAATAAAAATCCAGTCTTTTTAAGTGATAATATTACCACTAATTTTTTCTACCTATTTATCTGTATTTTATTGTCTTTCTACAAAATCTGTATAACTCCTGAATGGGAGGGGAATTTTTATTCTAAAAAAAAAAGGGAACAGTAACAGACCTAAGAAATTTTCTCAGGAGTAAAGCACTGGAGCTTTACTGAAACATTATTTTGTTTACTTACTTTCACATTTTCATCTGTGATCCATACAGAAGAGGTCATAAGCTAAGGTACCTCTAGATAAAACTTTTTTTTTCTGTAATGGGCCAGATAGTAAACATTTTATTTAGGCTTTGAGGGTAATATGGTTTCTGATGCAACTCTGCCTTTGTAGAATAAAGCAACCCTAGATAATACCTAAATGAATGACCACGGCTGTATCCCAATAAAACTTACTTATGAACAGTGAGATGTGTCTAAGTGTGTTATTCTTGTGATTTTTAAAAACCATTTAAAAATGCAAAAATCATTCTGAGTAAGTGAGCTATACAAAAACAGGTGGTGGGGCCAGATTTAGCCTTCAGGCCATAGTTTGCCAACCTCTACTGTAGTGTATTTACTCTTCTGACTGCTACACAAAAACCAAATGTAAGTAGGCCACTCCCAAACAGGAGAAAACCAAAAATTAAGCATCAGGCCTTTGCTTTTAACTTTTTCATTTCCATTATCCACACCCATTTTTTCTTATAATGAATGGGATTTCAGATGATATGCAAATGGAGGTTTAGATTTTATTATCTTCCAAAATGGCCAGGGAAAGTTACAGGGAAAAGACTTAAGCAAAACCACAAACCCCACATGGCAGGACTCAAGCACGGCTTTTCAGTTTAGGGTTTTATTGTTTATTTTAATGAGAGGGGGGAGAAAGTGGGCAAGACAATGGAACAGAAATAAAACAAAAGAAATTAAGCACTATTTCAACTTTCATATAGTAACCTCCATATTGTTGAGGGGGAAGAGGGTTATACATATGCCACTAAGTGGGACTCTAAAAATTTTCGCAAAATACCAGTCAGAAAAGTAAAAAACAACCCAGAACTAAAAACAAATCAGTCGGCTACCTCCTAAGCAGCTACAGATCTGGTGTCATCTGATGGCAAAGGAGAAGAGCTTGCATTGAGTTTAATGACTTTACCTTGAATGGTTGGATATTGGAGAGGAACAGAACCATCTTTTATTCTAACAAGCAAGAGAATCTACTAGCATCCAATTAACAGAGTTAACTAGGTTCATCTGAAGAAAAGGTATTCAGCAGATGTAGCACACCAATCCAGTGTAACTTCTGTCTTCAATTATTTGGTCTGTGTTATTACAACATGAAACCTCCCAATACTACTGAATAATTAGGATTTGCTAATATAGAATAAAATTTATAGAAATACATGATTTTAAAATTATTTCCTAGCAAAAGAAATAAGCAGTCTGACTAAAGCTTAACATTAGCTAATTTTTCTGTAAGAAGCATTATCATGTCTATGTGAGAAAAAATAAAGTACCTCAAATACAATAACGTGGTTAAGTTCCTGATGGTTTCCAAATTTACTAACATCTAATCCAAAAGGTTTATAAATAGCTTGTGTAAAGAACCAAGAATATGCATTAATATATTAACATAATACATTTATATCATTAGTAGCACTAATTTTTCTCAGATATCTGATCCAATTCCCTATCATATGCCTGCCATAAAAAGGGGGAAAAACATTTAGAGGTACAAATAAATGGAATTAAAGCACTCTCTACCACCATATGGAACTAATCATATTTTCATATTATAATTAGCTGTATTTTAATACCATAGTAGAAATTAAACTCTAAGGTTAAAGGGACTAGGAATTACATCTCAGCCATCTAAAAGTGCAAATATATATTGAACGAAAAAAAATTTTTCCCTGAATTGTGATTCAATATCTAGATAGTGACTGCTTATAAATACCTCCATATATATCAATATATAATGCTTATTTTTATAGATAACGAACCAGGCTCTTCCTCAGATGTTTTGTACTGCTGAAAATATTTACCAACACAAAATGACTAACGAGGGCAAATTCCCACCAGCATTAGTTCTCCAAATTGGAACTCTATATCTAAAAAGCCATTGCTACCTTTTCTAGCAATTTCAAAAACAACAAAATTACGTGGAAACTTAACTGATTTGCATAAACCTAAAACAATGCACACTGATAGATTTAAGGTACGTATGAAATATTCTTGATAGTCATCCCGCTTGGACTGTTTCTAATGAACCTAACCACTGAACATTTTTTAAGATTTATTTATTTTATTTATTCCCACCACCTCCCACCCTGCCCCGTCTGTTCTCTGCGTCTATGTGCTGTGTCTTCTTTGTCCGCTTCTGTTGTTGTCAGCGGCACGGAAATCTGTGTTTCTTTTTGTTGCGTCATCTTGTGTCAGCTCTCCGTGTGTGTGGCACCATTCCTGGGCAGGCTGAACTTTCTTTCGCGTTGGGCGGCTCTCCTTAGGGGGCACACTCCTTGCATGTGGGGCTCCCCTACACGGGGACACCCCTGCATGGCACAGCACTCCTTGCGCACATCAGCATTGCGTGTGGGCCAGTTCCACACGGGTCAAGGAGGCCTGGGGTTTGAACCGTGGACCTCCCATGTGGTAGATGGATGTCCTAACCACTGAGCCAAGTCCACTTCCCTAACCACTGAACAGGTGGCCACTGCCCACAAACAGGTTTAACGTCCTTAAGAACACCCTTGATATTTTCTACTTATTTGTCTATGTACTTTACGAGTGGATTGTCTGTGCTCGTTTTATTCAAAAGGCAAAAACTCTAGGGCACAGAACAGTATTACTGATTCAGTTATATTAAAGAAAAGTCAAGTTTTATGTTTTGAATTAAATTTGGCATAAAAATAAGTGTTATCAACTTACAGGTTCCTGCAACCGTAAGTTCCTTCAAAGGTCCAATTATTAGCTCTAATCTTCTAATTAAACGCTTTATTCTACCATCAGCATTTACATAATAAATAAAAATTTACCAAATTTATTTATTTGCAAAAATGCTTTAGCTCTTTGAGGATAAACCTATTTGGGAGATCCTATTAACCAAGGAGACAAGAGTTTTATATATATATAGATATATATATACACACACACACATACATACACATACATATATATATATACACACATATATGTATATAAAATGCAAACAAAAGGCAAGATGTTTTTCCTCAAAAATTCTAAGGAGAATTAACATATATTTGAGTCCTTACAAAGTCCTTTATCACCCGACATTCTCCCAAATGCTTTTCTTGAAAAACAAAGTACTGCTCAGAGAAGAGCAACAGCCTGAAACAGCCTCAATCAATGCTAGTTTTTGATGTCTTTCAACATCATCTGAGAGGAGGGCAAACAACTTAGATGAAACCAAAAATGACATACTTTAGGAAACTGTTAATGCCAAATATGGCTTTACTGACAATGTACAAGACACATGTGAACTGTTAAAGATATATTGAGATGAGCCCCCAAAACCAGTATTTCTAAGTTACCTTTTCTTTTTTTAAGTATGGGTAACTGTCCTAAAATTCGAACAAGCAGACATAGCCCTTATGATGTAATGCAATAGGAAACATCATCATCACCTATGAATGAATTCCTGCCTATAAAACAAACCAAAAGCAACAACAAGAAAACCACTTCAAATTTCAATCTACCTAATCAAGCCACTAGATCTAAACACTGATTTACTGGAAATATGAGAGATAAAAGAATAAAATCAACAAATACCATAAAAGAAAGTAATTGCCTAACCCAGAATGAGATGTTTAAAAGGGGGGGGGGGAATCACCTGGCTTAAAGGGAAAAAAATTACACACCTATGACATGAAATTTTAAAGCGGAGGAAGGAGGGAAAGAGGACTATTACAAACTAAGAGAATGTTTATTGTAGAAACCTCGTTTGAATCTGGAGTCTAACAACCAGTTATAAAGACTTCTGTGACACAATCAGGAAAATCCAGATACAGAATATTAGTCATATTAAGGAATTATATTAGTTTGATAACAGCAAAAGGGTTGTATTTTTTAAAAAGTCCTCATCAGTAAGAGAATTTATGCTTGAAATGAACATGTTGCTGGGGATTTGCTCTGAAATATTTTTGAGAAAGTACAATATAGGTATAAACAAGATTACCATAACTGTTGAATATGGTGAAAGACATCTGGTGATTTTACTATTCTTCTCCACTTCTGTTTGAAATTTTCCCTTATAAAGTTTAACAAAATACACATAATAAAACTAATAAATTGAACACAAAAAATGTATTTCATTTAGATGCCTTGAAGTTGATATAAACAAACTGGTCAGAACATTAACTAAGGACTATTAAGGTATCATTAAATACCTGGCATCTCTGTATCAGAAGACAAAGGTACGAAAAGGAAAGTGATGATTGCCAAGGTCATATGGGTCAGATTTTAGAGGGACATACTGTTTTCAAAACAATATGACAGATTGCACTGTGAAGCAGAAGGCATTTAAGCTGGGCCTTGTAGGATATGTACAATTTGGACAAAACCTTTTTTTTCCCAGTAAACATTTATGAGCTACAACTCAAAAAAGATCTTACCCTACACAATGTTTACCACTTAGGGTCCAAGCTACTGTATGAACTTAATTTCACCTATTATTTCCTAAAATTCTATTTTTGACAAATAGTTCATGAAATATTTTCCTAAAAAATGATTTAGAAATGAGTAAAACCTCCTTCAGGGGAGAAAACCTTCCTCCAAAGAGTACACCAACAGAATTTACTGAGCACTCAATTATATGCTGGAGTTCACACTATGTACATAAATCGAATTGTCACTACAGCCCAAAATATTGTTTTTTTCCAAAAAGGTATTGTATTTGTACTTCACAAATTGTGGCTGATAACCCTACCCAAACAAAGATACTAAAATGGCAGAGGATTCAATACTGTCAAAAACCCAAAGCCCCATGTTCTTTTCCATACAAACACTGAGCTATGTTAATTATATCTCTCTAAAAGTGCTTTCTCCTTAATCTTCCTTTTGCTCACACTACTCCACAGCCCAATGGACAGCTCTTCACCATTTTCTCTTCCAAATGCAAATTCTACAAATCCCTCAAAGTTTGGCTCAAATGCCACTTACTCCATAAAGCCAACCCTAAGCAATCCTTCTCTTAATTCCACAGTATTTAATTGGTATTTTCAATGTACTAATAACATCTTACTCGTAAGATTTTAAAACGCCTCTAAATCAGAATTAGGCACAAATGCAGACTGTTCTGGTTATACCAGGGTGCCATGAAATATTATTAGCTGTGAGGGAGAGGACCAAAAGGAAGAATAGGAAGCATTCTATAAAAGGGAGAAAGGGAAACTGATACAATTATCAAATATGCAACTATCAAGTAGTAGGAGATAGCTCCATCAGTGTGTCTATGGGGAAAAATATCCAAGGATTTTAAGTTAAAGTCAGTGAAAAAGTCTACGTCTATTATCATTCCTCTTTTGTAAAAACAGGAAACAAGCATTCATATACATGTATACACAGAAAACAATGAGAAAGAGTAACACAACTGTTAATAGACCTTAGATATGGAAAGAAGGTATACGAAAACTTTTACTTTACATTTTATAGTTCTTTACTACTTATTTCCCATTCATTACTTACATCTTTGAAAATATTTAATATATACAGATGTTAAAAAACCACTAAGCATATTAACAGTTCCTATAATCAAGTTAGCTTGGCAATCAATGGCCTCAAATATTTAATAAGTCAATTAGTTATTAATATGCCACATTAATGTCTCTAAAAAAAGTGAGTCCTTTAGGTTACCTTTGAAGAATTTATGTTTACTACAATGTATTTTTTAAAATAAGCAAGAACTGGCTTTTCCCAAGATAAAAACACCTATACACAGACTATATAATAATATATCATGACTTTTTTTTTAAATAAGATTTTATTTCTATCTCCCCACCCCCTCATTATTTGCACTTGCTGTGCCTGTTTATATTCTTTGTTTCTTTAGGAGGCATCCAGAACTGAACCCTGGATCTCTGACGTGGGAGAAAGGCACCTAATCGCTTAAGCCACCTCCATTTAAAGCTTTTTTTCTTCATTCCTCTTCTTTCCTACTTTTTTAACATATTCCTCCAAGTGTAAAAATGGAGCTAACCAAATCATATATTTATTTCAATATATTTGACAGAACATACTCTATTAAACACTAGGTATTTCTAGCTGTCAACTTTTACTTTACATTTTAAATACTTTTTGAAGTATTTTTTTTTTTAAAGATTTATTTATTTATTTAATTTCCCCCCCTCCTCTGGTTGTCTGTTCTTGGTGTCTATTTGCTGCGTCTTGTTTCTTTGTCCGCTTCTGTTGTCGTCAGTGGCACGGGAAGTATGGGCGGCGCCATTCCTCGGCAGGCTGCACTTTCTTTCACGCTGGGCGGCTTTCCTCACGGGCGCACTCCTTGCGCGTGGGGCTCCCCCACGCGGGGGACACCCTTGCGTGGCACGGCACTCCTTGCGCGCATCAGCGCTGCGCATGGCCAGCTCCACACGGGTCAAGGAGGCCCGGGGTTTGAACCTCGGACCTCCCATGTGGTAGATGGACGCTCTAACCACTGGGCCAAAGTCCGTTTCCCTTGAAGTATTAATGTACATTTAATTCAAGTATTTCTTAGCATTATTCTTTGCTTTATAATGCATTCTTTGGCATTAGCTGAAGGACGGAAAAGAACTGGTTTAAAAAAATGTCATTACTTTTACTACTCAAGACTATAACTGATGTGAATTAAAAAAATCCCAGTGGAGGCCAGTATATCCCAGTTCTAAAACCATGTTTCACTCATACAAGCAATCTGAATGATAGGAAGCTCTGATTAATAATTAAATGAAACTTCATCTATGTGCGGAATCCTGAAGGTTTACCACTCTGGAGTAAATGAATCAGATTAAGACTTGGGATAATGCCTTTTTAAATATACATAGTGAGAACCTGTTAACTGATTTCCAGAAAACTAAACGTTCACAGACATTTGGAAACTCTTCATCTACCTCAGGGATATGAGCACTTCAATTTTAAGGACACAGGTTCCCAAACCTTCATAGTACATCAATATCTAGGCTTTTAAAAACTACAAATGGGGAAACGGACTTTGGCCCAGTGGTTAGGGCGTCCGTCTACCATATGGGAGGTCCGCGGTTCAAACCCCGGGCCTCCTTGAGCCGTGTGGAGCTGGCCATGCGCAGTGCTGATGCGCGCAAGGAGTGCCCTGCCACGCAAGGGTGTCCCCCGCGTGGGGGAGCCCCACGCGCAAGGAGTGCGCCCGTGAGGAAAGCCGCCCAGCGTGAAAAGAAAGAGCAGCCTGCCCAGGAATGGCGCTGCCCACACTTCCCGTGCAGCTGACAACAACAGAAGCGACAAAGAAACAAGACGCAGCAAATAGACACCAAGAACAGACAACCAGGGGAGGGGGGGAAATTAAATAAATAAATAAATCTTTAAAAAAAAAAAAAAAAACTACTACAAATGCTCAGATCCAACCCAATACTGGCTTAAGTTAGTCTGGGCTGGCAGACAAGCACAGAATTTTTTAGTACTTTTTAAAGCTTTCCAGGTGATGCTTCCTGTGCAGAGAGGGTTGAGATCCGTACACATCACCTATAGCTAAGCAATATATCAACAAAGACCCTAGAGTGTTTTCTGGCTAAAACATTTTGTTAGCACCCTCTTCATCATGGTGTAACAGAAATGAGATTCAAAGGACCTAATATACAGTCTCAAGTTTGTCTCTAGCTGAATATCTTAATCAAGAAACTGAACCCATTTCCCCCTTTATAAAATGGGAATAACAATGCCTCCCTCATGGGGTTATTGTGAAGACTAAACGAGGTAACACTTGAAATATGTCAAGTGTTTTCTAGAGTAGTAATGACACCCCATGAGTGAACATATTTTCAGTTTGTTTAGAAGTCAATATCTACGGGAATCCACAGCACTTTTATAATACCGTCTTCATGGCACTTGGTATACTGTACCATATTCACCAGTTTAATCACTTTTCTGTAAACTCCTTATGAACAAGGACTGTGTCTTATTCGTCTTGGTATCACCAAAGGATACCAAGGACAGTGTCTGTCACAAAATAGGTCTGCTAGTCTCAAAAATGTTAACCTAGTAGCCTTGGCTTGATAAAAACCATAACTCTTAAATTGTCCAGAATAACAAAAAGACCTGAATGTTCTTTTTTCCCACTCTCCCTCCTCCTGCCCTGCTGTTTTTGCTGTGTCCATTTGCTGTGTGGCTTCTGCATCTATTTCTCTTTTTGTCTTCTCATTTTTTTTTTTTTTTTTTTTTGATTCACTGGGATTTGATTCTGGGGACTGATGTGTACAGTGGTTCTCCGTAACTTGCTCCACCTCAGTTCCTGGTTTCTGCTGTGCTTCACTTCAACCTTGACTTTCTCCTTGATCTCTCTTTTGTTGTGTCACCATCTTGCACAGGCACTGGCTTGCCGCATAGGCATGCTTTCTCTTTCTTTTTTTTACCAGAAGGCCCAGGTATCAAACCTGGGCCATCCCATATGGTAGGTGGAAGCCCAATTACTTGAGCCATATCTGCTTCCCTGAATCTTCTTAATACTCCATAAATATCCTCTCAACGAGACTTCTAATAAGAATTAGCACACAATTTATCTCTGGCAAGAGCTTAGAGAAAATCTGATTTTTGCTGGTCCAGGATCGACAGAATTTTGAGATTAAGGTATCTAAGATGCCCTTGCATGGAAAGCAATTGAACTTCAATTGGAAGACTGTCTTAAAAAACACCTGTAGGCAAAACCTGAAGCTATCATCTCTGAACTTCAAAATTTAATACTTTATGTTGAATTGGTTCTAAAGATTCAGGTTTTATCATAGAAAACTTGATATTTTGCATTTAATCATGCTTAGAGTTACTGATGTATTAACAGGAGATGCTCAAAATAAACTAGTGCAAAAGATGACCTGGTCATCAAAATGAAGATGAACTCCTACCTGTATATTATTCCTTCTTGGTATTTAACAAAATCATGCAAAGCAGTCCATATTTTTCTGTCTAAAACTTACCTCATTTAACTGCCTAGTAAAGATCTATACTTAGGGTAAACCTGCTGCTACCACCCATTTATCTTCTTTAATATCTGAAAAAATAAAACCAGTTGCATATCATATAGTCAAGACTATCTTCTACTGATTCCTAATAACTCTTTTAGACATAGTGCCTAAAAACTTTGAAATGGAGAACTTGTAACACTTTTTATGTCCCTTCATAGTCAATTTTACCAAATCCCTTCTAGGAAGCAGAAGAATATTTTGGTCCAAACATTTATTTGCCCAGAGCAGGTGATAAATGCTGCCTTTTTTCCTGTCCTAGTTGCAGTTAAAGTAGTCTTACACTCCAACTATCCTTTCTCCCTTCATACTTCATAATTGTTTTTTTTTTTTGGGGGGGGGGTACTTGGCAGCTACAATAAAATCCTGGGATATGCACATTTGGATATTTCCCAGTGTTCTGCCCTAAAATCTTTATCCTTTCACAAGAGAATAGTAAATGAAATGAAAATCAGTAATATGTAAACCAAAAATGGGTAAGATTACAGTAGAGGAAACATAGTAAAGAAACTATCTTCTTACCAACACAATTGAATCCTTGTTAATTCTTTAAAGTACTTAGAAGAATATAAAAAATAGCCGTGCCAGAGTCAATCAAATGGTTTAAAAAAAAAAAAAAGTTCAACAAAAGACAAAAACTTCCTCACTTTCATTAAGAATTAAAATGTCTCTCTGGAAGATGACAATTGTGTTTAATTTGGTAAGTCTTAATTTTTTCATTTTTAAAGAAGCTGGATCTTTGACTTGTAGGAAGAAAAGGTCACTAAGGGAAAACTATTTTAACCTTGTCTCTAAATCTGCTTTCTAAAATTCAGAAGGAAAAGCATTTATCATGCAGCTACCTATATAAACAATTCTTTATGGTGCTTCTATCGCTGGTCAACTCCGAAAATAGTTCTCTCTTCACAAATTCACTTTTTCCATTACAAAAGCAATAACTTTTAAATGAAATGTCTTCTACGCATATTGCTGAATAGAAAAATCACTATTAAAATGTTAGTTTCTAAATGATAGGGTTTGAGGAAACTTTTTCCCCTTACACCAGAATTCAAAAGCAAGTGAGAAGACGCAGGAGTGAGGCTGACGGCAATTCAAGCATCACCTTTATTACCGATAAAGTTATAGACTGGAAGCCATGACCTAGACGTAGGCCAAGTGGGCTTCCTTACAGCACATCATAATTATCCAAACTCAGTCACAGAGCACCGGACAAACAACATTCTCATGAAAGGGAAAGAGTCTATTCCTGGTGGTCTCCTGAAGAAGCAGAGCAGATTAAATGCTTCCTGCAGGGGTCAGACTCTCAAAAGAGAAAGACAGGAAAGGGGCTGAGCCATCATACTCCACCACTTTCCACTCACAAACACATCAAAGTGAAGAGTGAGGGGGTGGGACAATAGGAACAAGTAAGACTATTGTTATGCCTTCTTAAAAACAGAACATCTAATGTCTCATACCAATTTACCCAGAGTTTTAAGTACAAGAATTATTTTAATTAGACTTGTCAGTAAAATGGCCTCAAACTGGGAATGCAAATCATATGAAACCATGCAAATACAAACATTCCATTAATTTAAATACCTTCAAGTTTTAAGAATATGAAAAAATACAGAATTCAATCAAGTTAAGAGGTCTTTAAAGTTAAATGGGAAAAATATTTTCATTAACATAGAACCCATCAAATTCACATGTTTTTGAATTAGGAAGTAGGTGTAACTTGAGGCTAGGAACCAGGAACCAAATTCCACTTACGGAGACAGGCTGGTCACTGAGAAAGAATGGCTCTGGATGTCACACCTGGCCCAAATTGCTCAACATAAATACTTCTGCTAAATTATGGGATGATAAGTACCTTCTCAGGAAGGCAAATTATCTTTAAAAACCAAAAATATTTATAAACAAGTATGAAAAGATTTAAGAGAAAATCATAATACTAATATCTGTGCTAAAACTCTGCATTATTTTACATACTGTAATGCTTAAGAGAATTGGCCTATTAAAACTGACAACCTTGTAAGACTAATTTAAAATGTTAGTAATTTTAAATCAAATTCAAAATTCAAATTTTACTGAGTAATGAAACATCTAAGAGAACGAGGCTGAGACAAATGAAGTTAAAACACTAAGTTTAATGCAGCTTAAATTACTTGAAGACGTTTATGTTGGCAAATCTAATTTGAAGATAAAATAGACTTTTACAAAAAATAAGAAAACTGAACATAAAAGCCTAAGGATCAGACTTCTTTAATTATAACCTTAATTTTAAATAGTATAAACCTTTTCTACCTACGAAACCACTCTTAAGGATACCAGGAAACAATTCTATACAACTTAATTTCAACAAAAATTGACATTTTAAAGACATTCTTGCTATAAAGAAATTATCATCCACTGTGCACATGATATACACATTATTTAAAACAGAAAGATATTAAAAGACTGAGAAAAGAAACTTAACCAACTAAAGTATTTATCCCTATATTTTTAACAGGATAACTAGCCGGAATTCCTTAAATCATACTGTAATACCCCAGGTCTCATGGTGGAGTCACCTATTAAAGGCAAATTTAGGCAGTAAACAAGCTTTTAAAATCCTTAGGGTTTTTTATTGATATTGGCTTTCCCAACATGCAATCCGTTTACAGATGTTACATTTCCCTTAAACGTTTAAAAGCATTTTTCTCTAAGTTTTTAAAGGTTTTATAAGTCTGTTCTCAGTTTTTTTCAACAAGTAAAAGACTCTTAAAGTACCAAGCCCTAATTTTAACTGACATGACTGTCCTACTGCACCCTGTTATGTCAGCTATGCATTTCCCCCCAAATGGATTTGTTAGAACGAAAAGCTAAGTCCAGAAGCGTGGTTTTCTCCAGCTGTGTTCACAAAAGTAGCACTAACTTCTACACTCGTGCTTGGGCATACAACTTTCTGTATATAAACATTTCCCCCACGCTTGGCACAATTCAGATACAAAATGATAGCTAAAGTTACTTGCAACCTCCAACCTTTTGTTTGCTTTTCACGCACAGATTTTTCTGGGTATCAACCTCTTAAAACACACAACGTCCGTGACCAATAGCACCGGGCAAGTCGAACCTAAGTCACTGGTCCTTTCACAGCCCCCGATCTGTCCACGGCCCGCTCTTCCGGGACGTACCCGGGCCCTCGAGCATTCCCACACCGGCTTCCTAAGCCCACTCGTTTCTCGTCACCCACTTCCCGGGCCCGACCCAGCCTGTGCCTCCCGCTCTCCGAGCCCGAGGGCTGGGCGCACGGAGAGTTGGGTGTCGAGGCCCAGCGCGGGCCCGAGAACTGGGTCAGTCCCCGGGCCCCGCCAGGCTGCGTCGCGGGGGAGGGCGCGAGGCGGGAAAGCCGGAGCGCCGCGAGGGCCCCCCTCCCGCGCTCACACCCCCTTCCGGCACCCCTCCCCCTGCATTGTGCGCGCGGGTCCCAGGCCGCAGCCCGCCCGGCGCCCCTCCGGGCCCGCCTGCCTGCCCGGCCCAGGCCGCCACACAAAGCCCCGCGCGGCCGGCCTCGGCGGCACCAAGGGACGGGGGAAGGAGCGCGCTGACTTACGGGGCTACTGCGGCCGCGCTGCCTTAGCCGGGGACACCGACCGTTGGGCACACGGCGGCGTCGCTCTGGGCCGTCGTCCCCTCCTCCGCCTCCGGTGGCGGCAACCTCTTCGTTCTCCACCTGCCTCCCTCCCCCCCACCCCACCTCCACCTCCTCCTTCTCCTCCCCCTCCTCCTCCGCACCACCGAAGTACCGAGGGTGAGACACAGAGAGTCACAACAACATGGCTGCCGCCGCCGCCTCCCCTCCCCGCCCCTCCCTCCGCCCACCGCGCCGCGCGGTGCCCGGCGGGAGAAAGGGGCGGGCGAGCCACTCACCGAGGCGCCAGTCCGCTCAGTGGTTTCCGCCCCCTCGCCCGCGCCCGGCCAGCGGCGGGGGGGCGCTCTGCGCGTGCGCACGTCCTGTGCGCCCTCACGTTCTCGGCCGTCGCCCCGACGCGCACGCGCCTGCCCTCCCCATTGCGGGCTCGCCGCCTGCCCCGGCTGGGAGGCGCGGCACCGGGAGCGCGCGCGGAGCTCAGAGCGCGCAGGCGTGGAGTCCGAACGTCGCGTGGGGCCGGGCCTCGGAATTCGCTGACCTCCGCCGCCTGCCGCGGCCTCATTGTTCTCACCCGGCTGCTCGTGCGGGGTTCGGCGGCGCGCTCCCCACCGCGTGTCTCCGGCCCCTTCGCTTCCGGGGCGCTGGGACCACCGGAGCCGGCGTCGACCCAGGCCGCTCGGCCTTGCCTTTGCCTCCTAGCTAGACCGGGCGGGCACATCTTGGAAAGGGACGATCTTCTAGACTTCTCTCCCGGAGCAGGTGGAGCGCTCTGTCAGCAAACTTCCGGCTGCCGGTGCGGGGGACACCAAGGAAACGCATGTCGGTTTCCAGCGGGGCCAGTGATCTTCACTCGCGGCTGTTTTTCGTCGCCGGCAGCCCACCTTGGCTGAGCGTGGTCCCCTCCCCGAATTTCAGGGTACTTGGAGACGCCGAAAGGTCCCGCAGAGGCACAGCCGGCTACTGACCCAGGCCCTCTGGTGGTGTGATTCCAGAGTTGTGGCCAAGTGGGACGTCTCCCCCCGATTCACATAGCTGTAATGTAGTCCAGCCTGGGCGCCGCGTCTGTCCTGTTCTCGATGGCCTGGCACAGCCCTTCTTATCCCTGATGCAGTGCCGTGGCGTTGCCTTGCTTAGTGTGTGTGCCTCCCCTGGGCGAGTGTAAACCACGAGGACAGGGACCATGTGCTCCTCACCCCTCTACCCCTTCCCCCGCGTCTGTGCTTACGTTCGGTGTTTAATGGTCATTTCCAGAACGAATGTGCTCTTCGATTTTTAATTATTATCAAAAAGTTTATGACATCGAAATCCATCTGAAGCCTTTGCCTCCTGCCCAAGTCTCAGGCTTCTAGATATGTCCACGTGAATAGTCTTCCTGGCACCAAACTTTAAACACTGAACTCACAAGCCTTGCGTTATTTCACAGCGGTGGTGCCACCACCTATTCAGTCCCCGAAACTGATCCTTGTCCCCTTTGCCTATCCCTATAGATAACTTGCCAAGCCTTGCAATTTTACTTCCTAAATATTTCTGGAGATCATCTCTTCCTCCACTTCCCTCTAATACTGCCTTCTTCCCAGGTCTCGGTTTCTGGGTGAAAATAGGTGGGTGCATCAGAGTACAGAGCTGTCTTTCCCTGGGAGGCTGCCGTCTTTTCCCTGGGAAGCCTCTTGAACCTAGAAGAGTGAAATTGAGAGAGAAAAGGAGAATCCTGATGGTGCTTTTCTTCCACTTTGTTTTTGTGTCTGGCTGGTTCTCTCACCCCCTGGATTCTCAGACACATTCCTGGATATGCAGTAAATTCTGCTTTTTTTGCTTAAATTAGGTAAAGTGAGTCTCTCACAACCAAAAGTCCTAATTAAAAGCTGTGTGTATACTACTATAGTTATTTACTTAGTGCTTATAATAAGAGCACCAAAACACTTTCCACATGTTGTTTGATTTAAGGCTCCCAATATCTGTCTGTGGCCCGTGCAGCTGCCTATGCTTAGGAGGACCCCACAATTGGCTTAACGCCCTGTCAACGCTCTCTTGAAAGTCTTAATAGTTTTTGAATAAGGCGCCCCTGTTTCATTGTGCACTGGGCTCCACAAATAGGTAACAGGCCCAGCCTATGCCGTATTACTTCCAGTTGAAAAAAAGATTCTTCATAGCCAGATGTTACTTAGCACCTTTGAAATCAAAAGAAACATTTGTAAATATCCAAGTAAAAGGGACATAGTGTACAACACTTTCCAAACAAATCTGACTGCAGGTGACTGCAGTCAAGGTGGAAACCCCCTCCCCCACCACCGCTGGAGAATCTCTTACAGGTTTTGTGCCCTACAGAACACAGTATAAAGCTCAACCCTTTAGTGACCTGCCTCTGCCTAACTCCCTGTCTCCTCTCCAGCATCGTCTTGTGGTCCCTTCTGCACCTTCACATATATGCTTTGCAATCTGGCCATGGTCATTAAGCACCTTCTGATTACAATTGGCTTCTCCCGCACATTTACCTACAATGAAAACATGTATTCCTCAGCTAATATAAATATCTGGTCTGCTTGATAGCTAAGGTGGACATTGTAATCGATGCCTCAGCAGCCTCTAATCACCTCAGAACACCTCAGAACTTGTTAGAAAGCAGAATCTTGGCCCCACTCCAAGCCTACTGAATCAGAATCTGCATTTTAACAAGGTTCCTGGGTAACTCTTGTGCACAATTAAATTCGTGCAGAAGAAGCATTGGTAAGCCAATCACAATAATTCCCACCCACTTGGTTTGGTAATGAGTGTGCCTTAAGCATTTTGAGCCAGTGAGACACAAAGGGGTGCCAGCTCAGAGAAGCCAGTCTTTTTCCCCTTCTGGAGGTCAACAAGAAAACATGTTGCCCCAGTTCCCACTGGCAGGCATCTTAAGACCACAGGGGAAACCAGACTGGCTGAGATTGCTGGGTTGTTAGTAGCCCGGCCAGAATCCATCCACCCCTTATTCCTGAGCACCAACAGGTCCGGGTGTGATGCTCCTGAGGGCTCTGGAGGCACCCGACGGAATGAGCGTCTGGCTTTCCAACAACATGCATTGCATCCTGGGAATGTGTCTGTACGGCCTGTTGAGACACATGCTTGTCAACCAGAGTTACACATTACAATCATGTGGCGAGAATTGAGATTTTGATTTAATGGGTCCAGGCGGAAGCCTGGACATAGGTAGTTTTAAAAAGCTCCTCAATGGATATAAGGTATAGCCACGATTGAGAGCTGCCAATTTAGATCACACCCTATAGCAAAATGCCTTTTTAATATTTCCTATGCAAATGCCCCCTTCTCATTGGGCTATGAAGCGTCTTATAAACTCTTCTTAAAACTTTGTTTTTTATTTAAAATAAAAACAATACAGACCCTTTTTTAAAAAGTTCAAGAAATCCAGAAACGTTTGAATCATCCCAATTTTAAAATCACAAATAGTACTATCCACATTTGGATACCATTATGTGCATAAATATAGACAGCAGAATGGAGAGAGAGAGGGGGACGTAGCTAGGGCAACAGGTAAAGGAATAGGCTCATTCCGCACATATTATTTTAAAAGTAAAGTATTTTTGAAACATAGTATTAAACTAACATTTTTTTTAAGATTTATTTTTTGTTTTTTTAAATTTCTCTCCCCTTCCCTCCCCCCAGTTGTCTGCTCTCTGTGTCCATTCACTGTGCATTCCTCTGTGACAGCTTCTATCCTTATCAGTGGCACGAGGAATCTGTCTCTTATTGTTGTGTCATCTTGCTGTGTCAGGTCTCCGTGTGTGCGGCGCCATTTTTGGGCAGGCTGCACTTTCTTTTGCAGGGTGCATTCCTTGCACATGGGGGTCCCCTACGTGGCATGGCACTCCTTGTGCGCATCAGCACTGCGCGTGGTCCAGCTCCACACGGGTCAAGGAGGCCCGGGGTTTGAACCGCAGACCTCCCATGTGGTAGGCGGACACCCTATCCATTGGGCCAAGTCTGCTTCCCTGAACTCACATTTGAATTTAACAAAACAAAAAACTGAAATAACTGTCCAACATGTATTTCTTCATCGCAAGAGATATTGATTCATAAAAGGTTTCTCTAAGTTTAAACACAAAAAGTGATAGGAGAGAGTAACTTTTTCAAACTATGTGTTTCAATATTGCTTAGTGTGATGGTTGAATTTTGTACCCCAGGAAGAAAAAACCTTAATGCCATTCCTGTGAGTGTAAACCCATTCTAATAGGATCTCTTGAAGATGTTATTTTTAGACAAGGCGTGGCCCAACAGAATGAGACTGGATCTTAATCTGGTTTATTGGAGTCCTTCATAAGCCGAAACAATTCAGAAATAGTGAGAGAGAGCCACAGGGAGGAACCAGAAGCCAGAAGTTAACAGAACCCGGAAGAGAGAGAAGACATCACCATGTGACAGAAAAGCCAGGACCCCAAGGACTGCCATCCAATCAGAATGCTACCAAACCCTGGGAAGAAGCATGCTTTCTAGCCTCTAAAACTGGGAGCCAGTGACTTCCTGTTGTTAAGCCAACCAGTTGTGTGGTATTTGTCATAGCAGCTGGGAAACTAGACAGTCTGTACTGTATTCCTTGTTGGGAAAGATAGATTAGCACTCCTCCACTTCCTTCCCCTGGCCACTGAATTTTTTGTTTATTTTCATTTTGTCAGGGTTTATAACATTTCCATTCTATTTTTATCTGTTACCTCCCCTATTGACTTGTTTTAATATCCGTATTTAAATGTATTCACTGTTCACTGCTTTTCCATTTCTGACTTCCTTTTGATTTGGCTAGAGGGGTTTTGCCTTATATCAGCCTTTACTGATGCTACACACCACTTCTAAAACAGTGACTTAACACAACTGTCATTTAGTAGACCACAGTTCTGTGGGTTGGCTAATTGGGCTGGACTCCACATACGTGATCTCAATTAACTGGTGGCTTGGCCAGGGCAGCATAGTTTAGGATGGCCTCACCTGTGCCTGGCGGTTGGCAGGCTGTCAGCCAAAGCAACTTGGAGCCCCTCCAGCAAGCTAGCTCAGGCTTGTTCATGTGGTAGCAATCAGTGAGAATGGAAGCTGCAAGTCCTCCAGAGAGAGACCGTGGCTCAGAGCTCATCTAGTGTCTCTTCCCCCAGAATTTCTCAGTTAAAGCAAACCATAAGTCCAATCAATATTCAGAAGATGAAGAAACACTATGTTTTGATGGGAAGAGCTACAAAGAGTTTGTATCCATTTGCAACCTCTCATGATAGCTTCATATTCCCTACGTAAATTTCATGTTTGAAAATATCTTCCTGTTTCCTTTAAACTTAAAAAACTATTCTTGGACCTCTTTTTTCCCTCAGAAAATTGTAGACATTGCTCTATTGTGTTTGGAAAAGTCTGAGGCCAGTTTGATTTTAAACTCCTTGAGAGTTTTTTCTCTACTTTTGAAGTTCAATATCTTAATTATGCTGTGTCTCAATGCCAATCATTCTCTAATAGATTGTTGTGGTATCACAGTATACTCCTGATACTTGAAAATTAACTCTTTTATCGTTTCAGGGAAAAACTTATATCTCTAAATATTTTTTTCTGACAGTTTGATAGTTTTTTACTTCAAGGACAACTATTAATGTTCCATGCTTGCTAATGCTTTATTATCTTTGTCTTTTTCCTCCATGTTGCTAATTCAGTTTTAGGCAAATTGTGCATCCTGAAATTTTAACAGGGTTGTTTTGGTTTCATTGTTCCATTTCATCTCATTTTGATGTTGCATTAGATCATCTGAACTGATTATTAATCTACTGTTTCTCAGCTCCAACTTTGTGATGCTGAGATTGGGATTCAGCAAGCTTCATGTGTTAGTTCCTGGCTGCTAAAACAAATATCATATAATTGGTTGGCTTGAACAGTGAGAATTTATTGGCACATAGTGTCAGAGAGTAGGAAGCTTGCTTCTGCCCAGGGTTGGTATCTTCTGGTTGGCTGGCCACGTTGGGGTTCCTTGGCTTGATGCACATGGGGACAGCATCTCCTTTCTCTTGGGGTTCCATTGACTCCCAGCTTCTGGCCGCTCCCCGAGGCTTTTCTCTCCTTCTCACCTTCAGATTTAATTCAGATTAAAGCCCAACCCGATGGGGTGGGGCCACACCTTACCTGAAGGAACACCTGGAAGAGGTCCTATTGACAGGGGGTCCACACCCACCTGAAGGCAGACAAAGAACATGTCCAAACTGGGGTGAACCATTCAGTCCGCCACACCCACCCTCATTCAATTTGGGCACACCTCAAAGAATGACATCCCCAGAGGTTCTATTTACAAATGGGTTCACACCCTTGGGGCTTGGGACCTGAGCCTGCCTGATTCAACCGCCAACACAATACTTCTTTCCCAGCTGCCTTCCTGTTTGGCTATGCCAAGAGTGGGCACCTGAGGAGAGGGTGGAAGCAGGAGGAAGGGGAAGCCTCTAGCTCCTTCCCGTTTGCCTGTTATTCCCATCAGAATGACCCCGTCCAGCTGCAGCAGCTGTCCCGGGTTCTAACCTCTTTGCGCACTCTGAGAACTAGCCTTCTCACAGCCTCAGAGGTGTTCGCAGCAGCTGGGCGGTAGCCCTCCTCCAAGGTCTAGGACCCAGTATCATGAGACTCTTCTCCACACTCCTGAGGTGTCAGCAGCAACCAGGACATGTCTTCCTCAGAGGTCCATGTCCCAGCTCCTTGGGGCCACTCCTCCAAGTTCAGAGAAGATCAACCTCTTTCCTTAATATCCGCAGCCCGAGGGGTGGTAGCTGCTTACTGCAGTTACCCGCCTGTGCCCTCACTAACTTTTTATTGGGGGGGGGGGGGGTGGGTCAGTTCACAGATAGCCATTTTACCCTTTCCACATATTATCTTTTTTAAAATAATAAATGTGGTTTCAATTTTCCTGATTGGCCCTTACCTGATGCACTATTGCATCATCTTCTAGACCTTGGTTTACTGAAGTCATGTTATTAAATTCTTTTCTAGTATAGGCATTTGCAGTAATTGTGCCTTTGTTCTTTTTTTTTGTTGTTTGTTTGTTTTTTTAAAAAGATTTATTTATTTCTCTCCTCTTCCCCCCCACCCTGGTTGTCTGCGGCACGGGAATCTGTGTCTCTTTTTGTTGAGTCATCAGCAATCCGTGTGTGTGGCACCATTCCTGGCAGGCTGCACTTTCTTTCGCGCTGGGCGGCTCTCCTTATGGGGCGCACTCCTTGCGTGTGGGGCTCCCCCGGGGGGGGACACCCCTGTGTGGCAGGGCACTCCTTGCGCGCATCAGCATTGTGCATGGGCCAGCTCCACTCGGTTCAAGGAGGCCCGGGGTTTGAACTGCAGACCTGCCATGTGGTAGACGGATGCCCTAACCACTGGGCCAAGTCCGTTTCCCTCTTATTTTTTTGTATACCATACAATTCACCCATTTAAAGTGTTTAGTTCAATGGCTTTTAATATAATCACAGATATGTGCAACCATCACCAGAGTAATTTTTTTAAAAAGATTTATTCATTTACTTTTATTTACCCCGCCTCCCCCCTTGCAGCTTGTTTACTGTCTGCTCTCTGTGTCCATTTGTTGTGCGTTCTTCTGTGTCTGTTTGTCTCCCTTTGTGGCATCATCTTGCTGTGCCAGCTTTCCATGGGCGCGGACCATCAGCTCTCTGCGGGCGTGGGCCAGCTTGCTTCCACAAGGAGGCCCCGGGACGCAAACCCAGAACCCCCCATATGGTAGATGGGAGCCCAATTGATTGAGTCACAGCTGCTTCCCACCAGAGTCATTTTCATCACCTCAGAAAGGAACCTCATTCCCTTAGGCTATCATCGCCCCCCCAATTCACCCACCCCTCCCCACCTCCCTCCCCACCCCCCTGTCCTAAGCAACCACAAATCTACTTTCTTTCTCTATAGATATGCCTAATATGAACATTTAGTATAAATGGAATCATACAATATGCGGCTTTTTTTGGTCTGGCTTCTTTCACTTAGCATAATATTTTCCGGGTTCACCCATTTTGTAGCATATATACGAACTTCATTCCTTCTTTATGGCTGAATTATATTCTGATTTTATGTACATGCCACATTTTGTTTCCCCGTTCATCCTTTGGTGGACACTTGGGTTGTTTCTGCTTGGGCAGCTGTGAATAACGCGCCACTGGCATTGGCATCACGTTTCCGTGTGCCTTTGTTTCTTCAGTTGTGGATTCTTTCAGAACGGGTGCTTTGTCTTCTGTGCGAAGTGTCCCACTCCACTCCCCACGGTATATTTGCCTAATGGTAAAGCCACTTCTTACAATTCCTTCCAACGCAGGGTGACCGTGGGCAGACTTTCTATCCGCTCTGTGCCTGGCACTGAAATCTTCTTGACAGCTTTCTCATTCGTGTGGGGCCAAATTGTCACCCCTTCTGAGCTATGGTGTAATTTTAAACCTCTTTCCTGTAGCCTGAGGACACCAGGGTGGGGAAGAGAAAACTTGCTGGAGAACCTAGATTCTGATTTCTCAATAGAGATCCTTTTCCAGGGTATAAGGCACCCAGGCGGGGGGCTCTTCTCCTACTAGGGTCTGGAGCTTGTCCTGTCATCTAAGAATGCCCTGGAAGATGGCAAGCTATGGTGCCTTCCACTTTGCTCCCTGGCTCGTCCCGTGGGAGCATCCTGTGGCTTAGAGGGCTGTCTCAGCACTTGTCAAAATCAGGGCTCTGGACCAGCCCAAGCTGACTCCTCTCCCTTCCAGAACAGAGTCCAATTGCTTAAGCAGCTGTGGGTTTGTGGAAGCGGGGTGGATACTAATTTCTCATTTTCAAGAGTATGAAGAAATTTCTTAGATGTTCTTCATATGATGAATTTACACATCCCTTACCTGGCCCCAAAGCTTTTCTTTCCGATCTCAAGGTAGTTTCCACCATTTCCTTCTGTCATGCTGGTAGAATTCTAAAGAATGACGTGGCTCATGCAGGCTTGAATTCCACCCCCTTCCTCACAGCCTGCACAAAACAAAACCCCTCTGTGACTACCTATGGTTCTTTCATGACAATAAAGCAGTGGGGATCTGGATTGTCGTATGTTTCGGGTCTGGGGGACAATTACTCTGGCTGGGCAAATGACTAAATGACCTAGATTATTAACTGCTCTGGTGGGTGGCTCCAGTTTTACCTGGATTGTTGTGCAGGGGGTGCCAAGTGGTAATCTTACACCATCCATTGACCTTGAAGGAGAGGCAGACTGAAGAGCACCTGGATGGGGAAGGGGTGCTCTTCCAGCTTCCGTGTCTTCTCAGAGGGAAATCCTGGCTAGGCGTCACACTTGGGCAGAGTGGGGGGGGGGGCGGGGGACTTCCTTGGCTAAACCATAAGAAAGTCCTAGAGACAGGGAGACGTATGACTTTGTCCCATGTCTCTGACCAAGGCAAGGGCAAAACTGAACCAAGACACCCTGTACCGGCTCAGATGGGCCATTCTTCCATAATTCCCAGGGTATGACTTGCATACCATAGGGGTGATTCTGAGCTTATGCAAGGGTGAGTCAGAGAGTCAAATTATTCTCCCCTCATTACTGAAGTCAGTCTCCTTTGTTGATTGTAGATGCAGTCGAACCCATCTACAAAATAGCCTTCACATAACAACCAGGCCAGTGCTTGCTTGACCACATGACTGGACATCACAACCTAGCTAAGATGACGCATAGACTTAACTGCCACACTTATTAAGAAATAAACTGGAATGAATGAATGAACTCATCATGGGAAGGTGTCTACTCACTCTTGCCTAAGCATCTCTGGGGGAAAAATATATATATATATTTTTTAAGATTTATTTTATTTATTTCTCTCCCATTCCCCCCCATTGTCTGCTCTCTGTGCCCATTCACTGTGTGTTCTTCTGCATCCGCTTGTATTGTCAGGCAGCACTGGGAAACTGCGTCTCTTTTTCATTGCATCATCTTGCTGTGTCAGCTCTCCGTGTGTGCAGCACCACTCTTGGGCGGGCTGCACTTTTTTTTGCGTGGGGCGGCTCTCCTTGTGGGGCGCACTCCTCATGCATGGGGCTCCCTTACATGGGGATACCCCTGTGTGGCACGGCACTCCTTGCATGCGGCAGCACTGTGCATGGGCCAGCTCATCACATGGGCCAGGAGGTCCTGGGGATTGAACCCTGGACCCTCCATATGGTAGGTGGACGCTCTATCAGTTAAGCCAAGTCCGCTTCCCTGGGGAAAAAATATTTTATAGGAAGTCCCTTGAGACTTATGTTCAGGAAGAACTTAGCCCCTTAGTCATCTGGTGCAGCTTCTGTCCCTACCAATGCAGGCAGCTGCTCCAGGGAAGTGAGATGATGACTTGTGGGAGAGATGCTGCCACATTTAGGAGCGTGGGCTCTGTGCCGTCAAGTCACCCAAACTGGCCTGGCAGTGCGAAGGCCAGACTCCCATCAGACCAGGACGTAAGGGAGCAGCATGGGAGCCTTCCCAGCCCTCTTCTGCCCACCTGCCTGTGGGACTTGCAGAGAGACCTGGGGTAGGCCCACCAAGTTCATGGTGAAGGGCTGAGGCCGCGAAGGGCACCGGGCATCTTCCCAATGCAGAAAGGATAGTACTATGCCCTGTCTCTCCATCAGACCAGCAGCTGCCGGCCACGCAGAGGCTGGAGGTACCCCAAGGATGGGCCCCTGGTGGTCAGGAGAGTGACCAGATCACCTCTGTGGCGAGTCCCCCTGTTTCTTGCAGGGATGGGGCACAGTGGTCTCCCCGCAACCCGCAGAGTTCAGGCTGCCTGCGTCCCCGAGGCTTGGGAGTGACCCAGTAAGGCACCGGGCAGCCTCTGCAGGTCCCCACCCTGCTATCACCCCTGGCACTCCTGCACTAGGCAGAGGCTATCTCCCTGCTGCAGCCTGGCCCCACTGCTGCCCGATCCTCTGGGCCCAGAATGACTGGCGCTCGCTGCCCTGGGGACTGCAGGCTGCTCCGTGCCGGTTGGCTGGGGGCGAGGAGGAGGAGGCAGCGGGAGCGGGAGAGCAGAAAGCGGGCATGCTGTTTCTACAGGGCAGGGGCTCCGGGGGTGCAGGCCAGGTGTGTGGCCGGCACGGCTCGGGTGGCGATTGGCCCGGTTCTAAGCCGGGCAGGTGGGGAGTTTGGAGGGGGGTCTCAGCCGCTGATGCTGGGAGCCCGTCACTGCCCCTGGGTCCCGTCCTGGGTCTCGTGGAGGCGCTCCTGGGTGCTTGGAGGGGAGTGGGGGGCCTTAGCTCCTAGGTGCCAGTGCCTGGAGGGACGTGGGAGGCCTGGACGACTCGGCCATAACCCCTGGCACAGGGCTACGCAGCCGGCCCTGGGAGTGCCTGGATTTCTCTTGGGGTGGAACCCTGTGAGCACTTGGGGTCCGTCTGAGAAGCTGGGGAGCTCAGGGGCTTCGGGGCAAATAGTTTTTCTACAGAACGCTCGGGTAAAGCGGACTTGGCCCAGTGGTTAGGGCGTCCGTCTACCACATGGGAGGTCTGCGGTTCAAACCCCAGGCCTCCTTGACCCGTGTGGAGCTGGCCCATGCGCAGTGCTGATGTGTGCAAGGAGTGCCCTGCCACGCAGGGGTGCCCCTGCGTAGGGGAGCCCCACGTGCAAAGAGTGCGCCCCGTAAGGAGAGCCGCCCAGCGCAAAAGAAAGTGCAGCCTGCCCAGGAATGGCACCGCACACATGGAGAGCTGACACAGCAAGATGACACAACAAAGAGAGACACAGATTCCTGTGCCGCTGACAACAACAGAAACGGACAAAGAAGACGCAGCAAATAGACACAGAGCACAGACAACTGGGGTGGGGGTGGGTAGGGGAGGAGAGAAATAAATAAATCTTTAAAAAAATAAAATAAAATAAAGAACGCTTGGCACTGTGAGCACAGCACCTTGTGCTTCCCAGGGCAAATTATGTCCACGATACTTTGGAGAGAACCCAGGTCAGCCGCAGGACTGTGCAGAGGTGACATTTGCTGACCCTGGACACCAGGGGTGTGACGAGGGAAACCAAACCAAAGCAGCAGAATGTCCCCAGGGGTCTCTGGTACTGAACTTGGCAAAGAGGGAGGTGGGGGGTGGAGAGGACCTCGGGGTCCCTACGGTGTAGCTGTTGTCATTCAAATGGCCGGCTGTGACCGTCTAGGTTCCTGAGGTCTGGCCGGGCGGCTGCCCCGGGGTCCAGGTGATCAAGTGTTCCACAAAACCAGGAGGAGAGCCCTCTTTTCGGCCTGGACCCCAGCATCCCCAGCCTTCTTGGGACGGGTGCTGACGCTGTCACAAGGGGCAGCAGCCTCGGAGCCCGGATGAGGCAAGTGGCATCCAGGTCACCAGCTGGGCCGCTGACCAAAAGGAGCAGGATTGCCCGGGAGACTGGTCTGGGGGTCCACACGAGAACGCCCCAAGAAACTCAAGGGTGATTTGACGTCCCTGGGGTCTTGAGCTGGCCAGTGGGGACAAGGGCAGGAGACTGATGAGTTGATGCTCGTGTGACTTTGTTTGGGGGCTGCTGGGACGTGGCGACTTTGGGATCCTTATGGGTTCCCCGTCACGGATGCTGAGCCAGCCCGGGGCTCCTAGCACTGGCCGACGTCTAAAATACCACGCCCTGGTCCCCAGGGCCCGCTTCAGCCACTGCCGAGAGCAGGCCAGGCCTCGCCGGCGGGTGGCCAGCGGCCTAGCGGGGCCCGTGCAGGCTGCTACTGCGCTGGCTCAGGTCGGCACAGCCGGCCCGTCTTCCCCCACCTTAATTCTCTGGGCAGTAGGTTCCAAGCCCCCGGCCCTGCCTCCCTGGCTCTTTGGGGCACAGGCCCACGACCTGTGGGCTCAGCCCCTATCCCACCCCCATCTTCCTGCAGGCAATGGGCCACAGAAGACCTCCAAGGCATTTCTGTCCCTGCCGGTATGGCTTAAAAGGCGGGCGTGTGGGTTATTAGTCAAGTCTCATCAGGAGCGAAATTTAGAAATTGCTGGTTTCTTAGCTCAGACTCCAGGTCGTTTTCCTTTCCTCTTGACTCTGGCCTCCCCCTCATTCCCATCCAGCCTCTTTGCTCCCGTCTTTACTTCCTTCTGTCTCTGACTCCCCATGTCCTAAGAAGCCCATGGGATCAGGTCTCCAGGGCGAGTCTGAAAAAAAAAACAATGTGACTTCTTCTTTGGCCTATGTCTATTATATATATATAATAAAATTCGCCATTTTAGCCATTTTTTAAATGCACAATTGAGTGGCATTAATTACATCCACGAAGTTGTGCTACCATCACCACTGTCCTGCCAAAGCAATAACCCCCCCTCCCTCAGAACCACTGATCTACCCTCTTTCTTCATGAATTTGCTTATCCTAGAAATTTCATGTAAGTGGAGTCGTACAATATTGATCCTTTTGTGCCTGGCTTATTTTACTTGGCTCACTGTTTTCAAGGCTCATCTGTTTGTAGCAGGGATGAGAATTTCATTCCTTTTTATGGCTCAGTAATACTCCATTGTATGGATATACCATCTTTTGTTTACCCATTCTTCTGTTGATGGACTCTTGGAAATTGTGAATAATGCTGCTATGGATATTGGTGTACTCTAATAGGCTATTTTCCTTTTAATAGTTAATTTTGAAATAATTTCAAACTTATAGGACAATTATAAAAATAATACAGAACTCAGAGAACTCCAATAGCTCCACTACTATCAGATACCAGATCCATCAATTTTAAGATTTTGCCACATTTGCCGAATCATCCTGTTTTCTAAACATTTGAAAGTAGTGTGTATACATCATGCTTTTTTTTTTTTTTGAGGCACTGATGGGATACATCATGCTTCTTGGACACATAATACTTCCCTGTACTTTCCTAAGAACAAGGATATTTACTTATATAATAACCTTAAGTATAGTTATCAAGTTTAAGAGATTTAACATTGTTATAAAGCTTATAGGCTATAGTTCAATTTTTTCTTATGTCCCAGTAATGTTCTTTTTAACCTTTTCTTCTCCATTATTATTATTATTACTATTATTTAGCCCCACCCCCACCCCCAAGATGGTTCCTTTGTCTGAGCGTTATCTTTAGGAGGCACTGGGAACTGAACCTGGGACCTCCCATGTGAGAGGCAAGTACTCAACTGCTTGAGTCACTTCTGCTCCTGGCTGGTTGTGGCATCTGTTGGTTGAGGCATCTGCTGGTTGTGGCTTCTGCTTATTGCGGTGCTTGCTTGTTGCAGCATCTGTGGCATCTGCTGATTGCGGCGTCTGCTCGTCTTCTTTAGGAGACACTGGGAATTGAACCTGGGACCTCCCATGTGGGAGGCAGGTGCCCAGTTGTTTGAGCCACATCCACTCCCTCTCCTCCATTATTAGATCCAAACCAGGATCATGTATTGTATTTAGTTGCTCTCTTTTTGTTAAATGGTGGGATCATGTATACAATGTACACTTTCCCATCTCAACCACTTCCAAGCATACTGTTCAGGGGCATGACTCACATTCACAATACTGCAGCGCCTTCCGTTACTAAAACTTTCCCATCTCCCCTATATCTATTATGCATGAACTTTCCATTCCCCCTGCCCCTGCCCCTAGCAGCCTGTACTCTAATTTCTGTCTTTATAAGCTTGCATATTCTCCAATATTTTCTTTGTAGTTACCATGGGGCTTAAATTTAATATTCTAAATCTATAGCTATCTTGTTTGCTTTGGTACCAACTTAACTTCAACAGTATACACAAACTATATTCCTGGACCTCTGTCTCCCACTTTTATGTAGTTCTTGTCACAAATGGCATGTTTATACAGTATGAGTTTGAAACTACTGATTCATCTTTACATTTTATGCATTTGCTCTTTAGATCCTATAAAGAGTAAAGAGTGGAGTTATAAACTAAAAGTACAAGAGTGCTGGCATTTATATTTACCCCTGTTGTTATCCTCACCAGAGATCTTTATTTCTATATGTGACTTTGTCAATTGTCTAGTGTCACTTCCTTTCAACCTGCAGCAATCCCTTTGACATCTCTTGAAGGGCTGGTCTAGGGAGATGAACTCCCTCAGCTTTTGTCCATCTGGGAATGTCTTAATCTTTCCCTCATTTAAAAAAAAAAATTATTTCTCACCGCCCCCCCCAGTTGTCTGCTCTCTGTGTCCATTCGCTGTGTGTTATTCTGTGACTGCTTCTATCCTTATCAGTGGCACTGGGAATCTGTGTTTCTTTTTGTTGCATCATCTTGTTGTGTCAGCTCTCCGTGTGTGTGGTGCCATTCCTGGGCAGGTTGCACTCTCTTTCGCGCTGGGCGGCTCTCCTTAGGGGGCACACTCCTTGCATGTGGGGCTCCCCTATGCAGGGACACCCCTGCATGGCAGGGCACTCCTTGCGCACATCAGCACTGCGCATGGGCCAGCTCCACACGGGTCAAGGAGGCCCGGAGTTTGAACAGCAGACCTCCCATGTGGTAGACGGACGCCCTAACCACTGGGCCAAGTCCGCTTCCCTCTCCCTCATTTTTGAAAGGCCTTTTTTTTTTGCCAGATTCTTGGTTGGTGATTTTTTTCCTTGCAGAACTTTAAGAATGTCATCCCACTGCCTTCTTGACTCCATGGTTTCCTGTGAGAAATTGGCCCTTAACCTTACTGATGTTGCCTTGTACATGACGCACTTCTTTTTTTTTTCATTCTTTATTTATGAAGTGCCAAGTTCTTTTGAGTCAACAACAGTACACTTTTATACTAACAATGGAATACATTATTTGAGAGGAAGCAGTGATGAGTCAGATTGAGGACACTAACTTGGGGCTTATCAACTGCTTCGCTTCTGTCTTGTGGCTTTCAGGATTCTGTTTATCATCATCATTTGACAGTTTGATTATAATATGTCTGGTGTATGTTTATTTGGGCTAATCCTCTTTGGAGTTTAGTGAGTGTCTTGCTTGTGTGTATTCATGTCTTTTGTTAGATTGGGGGTGTTTTCCGCCATACTTTCTCTGGAGATTCTCTCTGCCTCTTTCTCTCCTACTTCTTCTGGCCCTCCCCTGGTGCATATACGGACGTGCTTGACGCTATCCCACAGGTCCCTCAGGCTCTGTTCACTTTTCTTCATTTTTTCTTTTTGTTCCTCAGAAACAAGGACGGCATGTGCATGTAGCCCTAGGAATTTCCCCAGTTTACACTGATAGGAATGTCCTCCTTTCCTAGGAAACAGTGTTTCTGCAGCCCTGCTCCCTGCACTGTGTGTCCTGCAGCCAGCAATCCCTTGCCTCAGGCACTGGGCTGGCCCAGCATGACTTTTCCTCTCTTCCAGAGCTTTTTTTTTTTTTTTTTTTTTTTTTTTTTAGGTACTGGGACTGGGCATTGAACCCAGGACCTTGTATGCGGGAGGCCAGCACTCAACCACTTTAGCTCCCGTGAGTTGGCTCCTTCGTCTGTTTGCCTGTTGTTTGCTCATTGGCTGCTCGTTGTTTTTGCTCATTGTCTGTTTTCTTTAGACGGCACCGGGAACTGAACCCGGGAACTCCCATGTGGGAGGGTGGGCACTCAGCTGCTTGAGGGACCTGCACCCCCCCAGAGTATTTTGTAGCAGAATTCTCTATCCCAGAGAGAATCAGTCTAGACTCTTACAGCTGTATCTTCTGGCAGTTAGATTCTTGTTTCCAAACAATATGAGTAAACTTCTGCTTTTGATTCTTCTACATTTTCTTCACATTCTTTTAAACTTTGATTTTCACATAATCTCTCTCTCTTTTTCAAAGCTGCTATTTCTGCCTATTTTTGCATATTAATTAATTAATTATTTCTAAGCAGTAGATATAGTCACATACTGCTGCATTCAGCTCACAATAGGTTGGCTCAAAGGGAAGGCAACACAGAGATAAAGGTAGAGACACAAGAGGGGTGACAAACCTGGGACGAGGGAACTCACAGCTTCTGGAACTGAGAGCCTCAACCCTAGTTTCCACCTCGCATTTATTGGGAAACTACCAAGCAGCTGTTTGCTATCTGAACTGCAACATCATTTACAATAACAGGGAACAACTGCAACAGCTAACAACTGCTACATTTAACAGGTGTAACATTTACAATAACAAACAGGTAAGCCAGTTTCCCACAACATGCCATATGATCTATCCAAAGTGTATAATCAATGGCTTTTAGGATAATCACAATATTATGTATTCATCACCACAGAAAATTTTAGGACAATTTCATTATTCCAAAAAGAAAACTCCACACCCCTTAGCAGTCACTTCTCAATCCCTCTATCCATCCCTAGCCTTACATAACCAGTAATCTAATTTCATCTTTATAAATTGATTTATATTTATATTTTATATAAGAGGAATCATATATGTAGCACGTGTCTTGTTTCTTTCACTTAATTTCTTTGTTCAATATTAACATCTTGTAGTATTAACATGTATTAGTTCAATTTCAAAGAAAAACAGTCATATATGCAATTTTACCCATATTCATATTTCACATGCAGTTTTACTATGCTATACAGTCTTATGTTACATTTTTTAGCTTTCTTTTTAGTACTGTACATGACCTTAGACATTCCCTTTAAACCACTTTCATGCCCACAGAATAGTACTGCCAGGTACAAACATTATGCTGGGCTTTTACCTTTTCTATTCACTTCCAAAGATTAACACAAATCCTTTTGATCAATTCTGCATGAGCTAACCCTCAGCTTTCCATTCTCTAACTTCTTTCTATTTTCCGGTAACTCATATTCAAGTTATTAACTCCATGAGTTTACATAATATATTTAGTTCATAATAGTGCAATCATACTGTATTTGTCCTTCAGTGTCTGGCTTGCTTCACTCAGCATAATGTGCTCCAGTTCATGCATGTCGTCATATGCTTTGTGACTTCATTTCTTCTTACAGTTGCATAGTATTTCGTTGTGTGTATACAGTACAGTTTGTTTATCCATTCATCAATTGAAGGACAATTGGATTGTTTCTGTTTTTTGGCAATTGTGAATAATGCCGCTATGAACATTGGTGTGCAGTTGTCTGTTTGTGTCACTGCTCTCACTTCTTCTGTGTGTATACACAGTAGTGGTATTTCCGGGTCATATGGTAAATCTTTATTCAACTTTTTTAGGAATTGCCAACCAGTCCTCCACAGTGGCTATACTGTTCTACATTCCCACCAACAGTGAATAAATGTTCCTATCTCTCCATGGCCTCTCCAATACTTGCAGTTTCCTGTCTTTTTAATAGTGACCATTCTAAATACATATGAAATGATATCTTATTGTAGCTTTGATTTGCATTGCCCTAATAGCTAGTGATGCTGAACATATTTTTCATGTGCTTTTTGCCACTTGTGTTTCTTCTTTGGACAAATGTCTATTCAAGTCTTTTGCCCATTTTTAAATCAGGTTGTTTCTCTTTTTATTGTTGAGTTGTAGCATCTCTGTATATAACATGGATATTAAACCTTAATCGGACATGTAGTTTCTAAATATTTTCTCTCATTGAGTCGGCTTCCTTTTCACCCTTTTGACAAAGTCCTTTGAGGTTCAAAAGTTTAATTCTGAGGAGGTTCCACTTATCTATTTTTTCTTTTGTTGCTCATGTTTTCTGTGCAAAGTCCAAGAAACCACCACCTACCACAAGGTCTTTAAGATATTTCCCTATATTTTCTTCTAGTAGTTTTATGGTCCTTTTTATATTTAGGTCTTTGATCCATTTTGAGTTGATTCTTGTATAGGCAGTGAGTTAGGAGTCCTCTTTCATTCTTTTGGTTATGGATATCCAGTTCTCCCAGCACCATTTTTTGAAGAGACTGTTTTTGTCCCATTAACATGGCTTTGGTAGGTTTGTCGAAAACGAGTTGGCCATAGAGGTGAGGATTTATTTCTGGACTCTCAGTTCTACTGCACTGATCAGTGTGTCTGTCCTTATGCCAGTACCATGCTGTTTTGAGCACTTTAGTTTTGTAATATGTTTCAAGTTCTGGCAGTGAAATTCCTCCCATGTTGCTCTTCTTTTATAGAATGCTTTTGGTTACTCAGGTGCACTTTTCCTTCCAAATGAAATTGGTAATTGCCTTTTCTATTTCTGTAAAATAAGCTGTTGGAGTTTTGATTGGTATTGCATTGAATCTATAAATCTGTTTGGGTAGGATGACATCTTCATAATATTTAGTCTTCCAATCCATGAAGAAGGAATGTCTTTCCATTTATTTAGTCTTCATTGATTTCTTTTAGGATTGTTTTGTAGTTTTCTGCATATAAGACCTGTACTTCTATGATTAAAATGATTCCTAGGTATTTGAGTCTTTTTGTTGCTATTATAAATGAAATGTTTTGCTTGATTTCCTCCTCAGATTGTTCAATACTAGTGTACAACAGCAGTGGACTTGGCCCAGTGGTTAGGGCGTCCGTCTACCACATGGGAGGTCCACGGTTGAAACCCCAGGCCTCCTTGACCTGTGTGGAGCTGGCCCATGTGCAGTGCTGATGCGCACAAGGAGTGCCCTGCCATGCAGGGTTGTCCCCCATGTAGGGGAGCCCCACGGGCAAGGAGTGTGCCCTGTAAGGAGAGCCGCCCAGCGTGAAAGAAAGTGCAGCCTGCCCAGGAATGGCGCTGCCCACACAGAGAGAAATGACACAACAAGACGATGCAACAAAAAGAAACACAGATTCCCGTGCCACTGACAACAGAAGGGGACAAAGAAGACACAGCAAATGGACACAGAGAACAGACAACCAGAGTGTGGGGGGGGAAGGGGAGAGAAATAAATAAATAAATAAATAAATCTTTAAAAAAAAATACTAGTGTACAAAAACATTATTGATTTTCCCATATCGAGTCTGTGTCCTGCCACTTTGCTGAACTTGTTTATTAGCTCAAATAGATGTCGTAGACATTTCAGAATTTTCTAAATATAGGATCATGTGATATGTGAATAGTGAGAGTTTTACTTCCTCTTTTCCAATTTGGATGCCTTTTATTATTGTTTTCTTGTCTAATTGTTCTAGTCAGAACTTCTAGTACAATGTTGCATGACAGTGGTGACAGTGGGCATTCTTGTCTATTCCCAGTCTTAGAGGAAAAACTTTCAGCCTTTCCCCATTGAGTACAGTGTTGGCTCTGGGTTTTTCATATATGCCTTTTATCATATTGAGGAATTTTCCTTCCATTCATATCTTTTGAAGTGTTTTTTTTTAAATCAAGAAAGGAGCTGGATTTTGTCAAATGCCCCTTCTGCATCCATTGAGATGATCATGTGTGTTTTTTTCTTCACATTCAGTTTGTTAATGTGGTATATTACATTAATTGATTTTCTTATGTTGAACCACCCTTGCATTCCAGGAATAAATCCTGCTTGGTCGTGGTGTGTAAGTCGTTTTATATATATGTTTGGTTCCAGGGCTCCCCAAAATTCTTACTGAACTCTCCTTACAACTTTCCTTCCCTCCCTCCCTCCATTCCTCCCTCCCTCCCTCCCTCCCTCCCTCCTTCCCTCCTTCCCTCCTTCCTTCCTTCCCTCCTTCCCTCCTTCCCTCCTTCCCTCCTTCCTTCCTTCCTTCCCTAAAGGTCAGATTTGCATTATGGACTGATATCCCTTCCAGCCTTTCCTGGCTTCGTCCCCATTTTTTCTCATCAGTGTTTCCTCAAATAAATTTTTTGCTCAATTAATCTTATTTTGGCATCTGCTTCTTAAAGGACCTGCACAAACACCTATGTAGTGGGGTGTGCAAATGTACTAACACAGGAGTGATGGAGAGACAAAAGAATGCCCAAATATGTCCAGGGATCAGAGGGCAGAGGAACCTGGGTTCACTTCCAAGGTGGGGCGGAGTGGGGGTGAGGCAGGAGAACATGCAAGGTCCTAGAGCTCCCCACTGCAAGCCAGCAGGCCGCTGCATGGAAATGGGGAAGTGTTGGCACGGAATGTTTAGGCCAAGTGCCTTAAGAAACCCCTCTGACCTCCTGTGGCTCCAGAGTGCTGCTCGGAGCATCAGGGCCTTCCCCACTGTCCTTACAGCTGTACCCACAGCGGGTGGGGCAGACCCAGCCAGGGCCGTGCCAAAGCGGCTCGGTTGAAACTTAGTAAGTCCTGGTCAGCAGGATATGGTACAAATTCAGGACTCGTGAAATTGTACCAGGTAGTATTTTTTTAAAATTTAATTTAATGTTTTATTTTTGTAGGCAAGGGAGTAAAGAGATTATTAAGAAAGAAGAAAAGAGATAAGTACACAATTCAAGATATCGGCTGTGGGTGTGCTACAGGATGAGTTGCACGTGTGGGGCTCCAGGGCCGGCCTCCTTAAGACCTTTCCTCCTCCCCCTGCCCAGTGTTGGGGAGGGGCCCCGGCTCGTTGCTGTTCTGATTGGTTGCCTTACGATCCCCACCTCCTACCTCTCAGGGGCCCAATGCGGAGGCCCTTGGTTTGAAGGTGTCCGGGCTTCCCCTTGACCCTGGAAAGAGTTCCAAATGCAACCTGGTGGCCAGGGCCTAGGTGGGGTCTTTCCAGCTTTGTTCTTAGGAGCAGAGGGTTCTGGGCGGGGTTTCAGGGCCCTGTTCCCTGCCGGGTCTCAGCTGTGACCCGTCTTCCCTCTTTTCCTATATTAACCTGCCTCAACTCCCCCTCAGAGAGTTTACACCCTTATTCTTAAGGGGGAGCTGAGTGTAGCTGCGCAGAAAAAATAAGGTGGGGGGGTGGAGCTGAAGGGCGATGGTCATTCTTCTGTAGGGCCCTGCCTGGCAGAGAGTAGGGTTCTTCTATTGAGTTGAAGGAAGACCCATCTGGCACCATGGTTGGAACTGGATGAAATCCCCATGCAACTAATATCTTATTGGGAAAGGCTTTAATTCTGGAAGAAATAAATTTAGTTAGAATTTAAGATACACGGTTCTGCCAAAAGGATAAGGAAGTTGGTGGTAAGCGGGCCCCAAAAGGGGAGCTAGCCCTGACCTACTGGAGCAGGCAACATTCTTACATTGCAAGCCACAGAAACTGGCTGATTTAAGTAGAAAAGGAATTTATCAATCTAATATTCGGTAATATTAAGAATAGCTAACATGACTCTTACAAGAATAGTAGTCTTCACAAATGGATTAAACACACTTAACCCTTTCCACAACCTTCACACCCACAATTGTCCTTCTGAGATTGGTGCTATTTTTAACCCCACAGTTTGGATGGGGAAGTGGCACAGAGAAATTAAGGAACTTGCCCAAGGTCACATGGCTGCCTCCTAAGTAACGCTAGAGAAACTCGGGGTCTATCTGTTTCTGGCACCTGCCCCGCTGGGGGTGTGTGTATGTGTGTGGAAGGCTGAAATACCAGGCGTGAAGGAGAGGAAACCAGGAGCAATATTCCAGATCATAACATAAAAATTTCACCACCGTCGCACCCCCCAGGGGAAACCCTGACACTTCCCTGCCAACACCACTGGACACTTCCCCAGAACTGCTGCCACTACCGTGGCCACCACTCACCACCCAAGGGGTCTTTGTGGGCCCACTCCTGCCCGTCACAATTTCCTGATTCAAAATGTAAATGAAGCCAGGTGCCCG
This sequence comes from Dasypus novemcinctus, assembly GCF_030445035.2. Lineage (NCBI taxonomy): Eukaryota > Metazoa > Chordata > Mammalia > Cingulata > Dasypodidae > Dasypus > Dasypus novemcinctus. The sequence continues at coordinate 10,503,383 of NC_080697.1, forward strand.
GAGCCAAGCTCCAGGGAGTCTGTGGAATATTTTTTAGCTTCTCTAGTGGGGTGTAGGCTCTGCTTCAGAAGGTGTGAGCCTCCTTGAATACAAAAAAGAGTTCAGGTGCTTGGCAGCCAAAAATAATGGCCAATGTCATTCGACTAGAGATTATTTTGCTCTTCTCTTTTTCTTTTCTGCAAGGGACTTTTGTTCTCCTGTTTTCCTCCATCATGTTTTTTTATCAGGTGTTTTGGATATGGTTGAATTTACCATCTAATGTATGCATTGCAATATGATGATGCTGAATCATACCTTAAACTTTCAGAGATGAACAAGATCACTTAGATCGTGGACAAAGCTGAATGCAGTAACTGGGTATTATTCTTGGTTGTTTCCCTTCAGGAGTAGGATTGATTGTATTGGTTAGCTAAGGCTGTGTAACAAATTACCTCACCATTTAGTGACTTAAAAGAGTAGCCATTTCTTAGTCAATGGTTCTGTGGCTCAGCGGTTGGGGCTGGTTCCACTGGACATCTCTACTGCCTGGCCTCAAACAAGCTTCTGAGACCTTCAGCTGATGGCCCTTCTCACATTTCTGATTGCTGGCAGGGGCGACAAGGGCGATGGGGATGGGTCTCTTACCATCCAGCAGGCTGACCCTGACATAGTCACATAGTTGATGTCAGGGTTCCAAGTGGAGCAAGAGAGGATAAGTTTCAAAGCACAAATCTCTGGTTGCTTTGTATTTGCAACCGTCACATGAAATGACGTGATGCTAAACCCAGGGCCGGAGTGAAAGGATGAAAGGTGGTATGAGAGCTTGAGGGGTTGCTGTTAAAGTTCCAGGAATTTTGTGAACCTGTGGTTAACCTGCTGGCGCCTTGACATTGGCCTTGGTGGGAGACCTCATACTACAGAAATGGGCAAACGAGACATGCTGGGGCTTTTTCCTTCAGACAATCCATTTCCCAGGATACCACTTGGGTTGTTTGAGGAAATGGATACAGGAGAGGGAGGAGTGCAGCTGTTTTTGCAATCTGTCATACTCAGTGTGGTACTGGAGAGTCCCAACTCTAAAACCGACCCGTGATTAGAATTGCAGAAATAGAAAACTAGGGTTGCCTATGTGCTGAGCAGTCAAAGGACACATGAGAATGGTGATCTACTTTTCTAGAAAAAATTTCCTTTGGTCCTTCCCAGTATCAGGTCCTGCTTGACTCAAGCTAAGCCACTCCCATGTCTGGTGATTTATCTGAAGAATGATTCAATATGTCACTCCCCAGGAAAATTTTCAAACTGAAGTTGGGAGAGGAAAGCCCCTCTCCTCTCTGCTGCAAGCTGTGACAGGAGCCCAGAGTCTCATGCGGTCCTGATTACACCTTTATGGGGACAGCCAGTCTAACTGAGAGAAGCTAGCAGATAGAGATTTGCAGCAGTGAGGTGCAAAGAGAGAAAGACAGTTTAGAGAAAAACAGTGGGGGAGAGGAAAAGTGGAATCCACCTGGCCCTGCCTGCTGGTTGGTTGTCATCTCATGCCATCTATTTTTTTTTTTTTCCTAAAATAGATGAACAGTTTCTGTCACTTGCAACCAAATAATCCTGACTAATTGTGTGAACACAGATATTTTGCTGAAGAGGTGGGGAAACTAGGACAAGGAAAGGTTGAGCATTGCTGGGCAGAGAACAAGATCCAGTTCAGGGCGTCAGTGCTCGTACTTAGAGGGTCGATTGAATAGAGGGGGATTTCTTTAAATATTGTGTGAAAAACCCCTTTCTCTGAGAATTGTGATTTTCTTCTCCATCCTGTTATCTCTTCAAGCTTGGTTACTGAACATGGAAATGACTCCAGGCTTTTTTTTTTTTAAGATTTATTTTATTTTTTTATCTCCCCCCCTTCCCCCTCCCGATTGCCTGCTCTCCGTGTCCATTTGCTGTGTATTCTTCTGTGTCCGCTTGTATTCTAGTCAGGCAGCACTGGGAATCTGTGTCTCTTTTTGTTGCTTCATCTTGTGTGCGGTGCCGCTCCTGGGTGGGCTGTGCTTTTTTTGCATGGGGCGTCTCTCCTTGCAGAGTGCACTCCTTGTGCGTGGGGCTCCCCTACGCGGGGGACACCCCTGGGTGGCACGGCACTCCTTGCGTACATCAGCACTGCACATGGGCCAGCTCATTACACAGGCAGGACGCCCTGGGTTTGAACCCTGGACCCTCCATATGGTAGGCGGACGCTCTATCAGTTGAGCCACATCCGCTTCCTCGACTCCAGGCATTTTAAGTAGAAAGACACAGTATGGGAGTTGGGTGATTAAACGTTGCCGGTAGAGCTAGAGGAGTATACTCAGGGCAGAGTCTCCCGAAACAGACTCCCTTGACATACCCCCATGGGGCTGCCTGCTCAGGAAGCCACTGCCCTGGGAACTCCCACCTCCACTGCAGTCCTTGGTAAAGAAAAGGAGTCCCACGCTCTGGCTCCTGTCGTGCCCCAAGCTGGGACCAGCCCCTGCCAGCTCTGACTCTGCAACCACAGAAGAAACAAACGCCTCCCCGCCGGTGCTTGCTGGCCGCCAGCGGCAGCTCCCGAAGAGTGACTTCATCTCACGGCCCAACCCGGCTCCTCAGAGGCAGCGACAGTTAACATTTCCTCCAGGATCCTTCCAGAAATGTTCCCAGCACGCACAAAATGTACGCTTGTGCGTGGGTGTGTGTGTAAAACAAGGGTGCCACTGAATTCTGGTCTGGTTGCTAACGCATTTAAAGGATCTTCTTTTTTTTTTTTTTTTTATTTCTCTCCCCTTCCCCACGCCCCAGTTGTTTGCTCTCTGTGTCCATTCGGTGTGTGTTCTTCTGTGTCCACTTCTGTTTTTGTCAGCGGCACCCGGAATCTGTGTTTCTTTTTGTTGCAGCATCTTGTTGTGTCAGCTGTCCGTGTGTGCGGCGCCACTCCTGGACAGGCTGCACATTTTTTTGCCCTGGGCGGCTCTCCTTACGGGGCGCGCTCCTTGTGCATGGGGCTCCCCTACACGGGGGACACCCCTGTGTGGCAGGACACTCCTTGCGCACATCAGCACTGCACGTGGGCCAGCTCCACACGGGTCAAGGAGGCCCGGGGTTTGAACCCTGGACCTCCTATGTGGTAGGCAGACACCCTATCCATTGGGCCAAATCCAATTCCCGAAGGACATTCTTTGGATGCCTTTCCTAAGTGAAGAATCGTAGGTTATAATTGGGGTCGCTTAAGTGGGTCTCCCCCAAACCTTGTCTTTACCATGAAATCGGGGTCCTTGGGGATATGAACTATTTAGAAACAGTATTAGTAAATAAATAACAGAAAATGCACTTAACTCTGATAAACTTCAAAAATAATTTGTTCTTCTAGGCGTAAAGTTTGGATTTGTATATACACATCTTTTTCATTTAAAAACAAAAGCTTCTCTAGTTTATGATGGTGAAAAACTATTTACTATTGAAAAAAGGACAAAAGTTTATAGTTTGGTCTAAATGCCATTTTAAACCTTGTAGAGCAGAGGGCAACCATTGTTCTTTTAAAAACACAGTGTAAAGAGCAAAACTAAAACGAAACAAAGAACTAAAAGACCCTGAAAAATATTAGAAGGACAAATTTCTGAATCTAAAGAGTAAATGGCATTTATATGCCTGATTTCACCAAAAGGGTAAATAGATCAATCTCTTACCTAGTCAGTATTACTAAATCTATTCAGTGATGGGAGAAAAAGAAAAGCCTAGATGGTGAGAGAGAATCTGGTAGGAAGAAGCCCCTGGGCAGAGGCGAGCGGCCCCCTCGGCGCCCACGGCCCTGGGGCAGGCTGAGGCTGGGTGTCCCCGCCTTCGCCTGGCGACCCTGCGCCGGGCGGTCTCCGTCTGCCGGGCCTGGGTTCTGGTGCCAGCAGGACAACGGTCACTCCACTCCCTGCAGCGTGAGGCGGGACCCCGCGGTGACCAGCCCAGGGAGGGTTCACGCCAGCCCCGCGGGCAGCGGGCAGTTCTCAGGTGGCGTCCCCGGCTCCGGGCTCTGTCCCGGGGGCCCCCCTGTGTCTGCCCGCCCGGGAACATGGGGAGCCTGAGGGGGCAGCCCGGGGACCCTGCCCAGGAGAGTGAGGAGAAGGGGACAGGGCTCGGGGAGTGGAGGGCCCTGGGCAGGCCAGAGAGCGAGCCGGGCTCTGGAGGGGGACCGAGCGGGAGGGCAGCCACCTCGGGCCGTAGCGGGGGCTCTGCGGGGCCTGGGCAGATCTGAGAGGTGCGGCCAGGGACAACTGCCCGGTCCTCCGGGTCCCAGGTGAGGGGACGTCTGTGATGACTGGGGGGACCTGGGTGTCACCTGGGTGACAGGAGTTCGAGACTGCATCCCCTGGGAAGGAGTCTGGGTGCCAGAGACTGGAGCTCTGGATTAGAGATTAGGCAATTAGAGATTAGAGCTCTTGGGATCGCACCTGTGGAAGGTAAGGCCGGGAAGTGGAGTTCAGAGGTGGGAGAAGTTGAGCTACAGGCTCAGGTGATCCTACGGGGAGTGGTGAGACCAGGGGGCCTCTGCCTAGTTGGGCTGAACTGGGGCAGTGGCTCTGGACTTTTCTGTCCCCACATGGACCAGTCACCGGGTGTGAGTCTGCCTGGGAAGCTTAAGCACTTGGGCAAGGCAGTTCGCTGCAGCCGAGGAAATCTCTGAAAGGGATGGACAGCTGAGGCTCTGTGCTGGCAGCACTCCCAGCAGCTGGGGAGAAGCCCCCGGTTCCTGAGGGGCCTCCAACATACACCACACGAAGGGAACATGGTGCGGTTTGTGAGGTGAGGAATGCAGAAGGAGGAGTGGGGTTGGGGGGCACTTGACTGCAGGGTCTAAGGGACTTGTGGCTGGGGCAGCCAGCAGCATCCACGCATAGAGGGCTGAAGCTCGGGCCGGGGGTAGAGACCAGAGATTCCGATTTCCTGAGGCAGAAAGGGGGAGCTGACGCCAGAGGAACAGGTGGGGCAGCTGGAGTTGGAAGGAGAGCTGGCACTGGAGCACACCCACCTGGCACTGGCCCTGCGAGGGCGTTTGAGAGGAGCATCCGGCTGGCCTCCTGGCTCAGTGGGAGCAGATGTGCAGCTGGGTCAGATCTCTTGGAGTTGAGTGTGAGCATCGGTCCGAGCTCTCGGTGATCGATGTGCCAATCAGGGCCAGCAGCAACTGCCTGGGGAGCAGCAGAACTGCCCAGGGTGGGGAGGCTCAGTAGGGGTGCCCTCCGCCCCCTCCCTCCTCCACCTCCCTCTACTTGCCTTGGCTCCCAGGCCTTTCTCCCTGGCTCCTCTTGCCCCCCCAACCCCCACTGTCCAGCTCTCCCTCCCTCCCTCCCTCTTGGCCACTAGGGGGCAGCAGCATCCAGTCCCTGCGGCGGCCTCGTTGGGTGAGAGAGTGCCTGGACCTGGCCAGGCAGCTCCTCTCCCGAGCTGGGGGGTGGTGGGACATGTGCTCAGCAGAGAGCGTGAGGGGTCCCGTGTGGAGCACTGGGAAGGCTGGGGCACAGAGAGGCCTCTCTAGGGCCAGTCACTTCCCCAGCCCCACGCGGGGCTTCGGGGCCACAGGGCATTAGAAAGTGGGGACTGAGTCAGGTTCTCGGTGTTTTTATTCCAGGGTATTCTCGAAAGGATTTTGCCTGAAATAAAGGGCTCCAAGGCTGTGCAGGGGGTGAAAGGCCCACCCAGTCCTGGGCCGCTCCAGCCCATCTCGCCTGGACCCGCCCCCCCTGGGCCTGGGTGCCGGGGCGCGTTAGGCCTGGGGACCCCAGATGGACCCCTGGGGACCAGAGGTCAGGGGCGCTGCGTCCGAGGCCTCTGTGTCTTCCTAAAGACACGGGCAGGCCAAGAGAAAGGGCATTTTCCCAAGTGAAGGAAAGTCAAGCGAGACCCCCCAGGGGAGCAGGGGCCTGAAAGGAGCCCCGACGATGGCAGTTTGGGGACTAGAGTGCTTGCCTGGAGCCCGGCCCCAGCAGCATCCTGCCACCCCGACAGACACGTGCCACTCCCCAAAAAAGTCATCCTTGTCTATTGGACACGGTCGGGTGCAGGTTTTTCTTGGGCACTAAGCCAGGCTCCAGCAGCGCCTCCTCCCCAGCCAGCTCCACCCGGAACTCTGGGTGGGGTCGGCGCCTTTGGGCTCAGAGAACCATCCCAGTGAGGGAGGAGCAGGGGGCCAGCGCCCTCAGTAGCGAGTCACTCTCTCTGACCAGTGTTCTGCGGACCTCTTGGCACTGGACCGCTGTCCCTGAGCCCCTGCAACTGTCCTCGTGCTGTGGTTATTTAGGGGCAGGGCTGAGCCACCCTTCTCTGGGTCTCCACGTGGGGTGAAAAGGTCTAGAAGTCCTCCCACGTCCCATAGCAGAATGTCCTTGTGTGGAAAATAAGGGGCCTTGCCTATGGGGGGAGGCCATGGGGTGCCTCCCCTAGGAGCCTGGGACTCAGGGCAGAGGGAGGGGTGGCTGGGACTCAGTGGGTGTGAATCAGCCACTGGGACCTGCCTGAGCCAGAACAGGCTGAAACCTGACCAGCCATGGGCCTTAGGGATGGGTGCCCACCTGCTGCCCAGGGGCCAGGCAGACAAAGTGTGCTGGTGCTGTGTCCAGAGGCCAGAGCGGGCCCGGGCCTTCATGCACCTTCTGAGGTCCTGCACCCCTGTTGCTATGCAGTCACCAGAGACCCCACATATACACAGATGCTATTTTGGGGGGTAGCAGGGTGAGTGAGGAAATGTGAAGAACTTGGGGTTTGAAGGGATTGAGTTAAAGAGACTTTTTAAATAGAAGAGATGGAGAAACCATTCATGGACAAGTTTAAGTCTTCCCACCCAGTTACTCAGAGGGCTATTGATATCAGCTAGAGAAAGGAAAGAGGGAAATGGATGTGGCTCAACCAACTGGGCTCCCGTCTACCACATAGGAGGTCCAGGGTTCGATGCCCAGGGTCTCCTGGTGAGGGCAAGCTGGCCTATCTGGTGAGCTGGGCCATGAGGAGTGCTGGCCCATGCTGGAATGCCACCCGATGCAGGAGGGCCCCCCTGCATGGGAATGCCTCTCAGCGAGGGAAAGCTGCTCCCCGCAGGAGTGCCAGCTGATGCTGAGAGCTATGCAGCAAGATGACACAACAAGAGACACAGAGGAAAGAAAATAAGAAGACGTAGCAAAACAGGGAGTCGGGGTGGTGCAAGAGAACAATTGCCTCTCTCCCACTCTGGAAGGTCCCAGGATTGATTCCTGGAGCCACCTAATGAGAATACAAGCAGACACAGAAGAACACCCAGCAAAGGGACACGGAGAGCGGACAACAGGGGAATGGGGATGGGGGGAGAAAGAAATAAAATAAATCTTTAAAAAAAAGAAAGGAAGGAAGCTACCTTTCCTTGGCACAACTGGATGACCCTCTGAGAGTGCTGGTCTAGTGGGAGATGGGGAGCGTCTTTAGCATCTTGCTTGCCTGCTCTTTAATGTGTTCCTTCTAGGAAGGTCCAAAGTGTGGCTGGAGGTGAGCTTGATGGGATGGATGTATGGATGGGGCTGGGCAGGGAGAGGTGAGGAGGGTCGCATGAGCTACATCAACCTTGGGGGTCTATATATTAATGTCTGGGGTCAGGTATGAAAGCAAAGAGAAGATAGAGCCCCCATCTCCAGGGTCAGGACCCCTGAGAGAGGCAAGAGAGGCCTGCCCATGTGTGCGGAGATGGGGGCCAGAGTCTCATTTCTAAATCCCATTAGGTGGGGGGACCCAAAGGCTCCTGGGTGGGCACGCTGCTTAGGCCAGGGACAACCTAGGTACCTCTGCCGAGATCCCAGCATCCAACCAGCTCCCAGAGCCACCGGCCAGGCTCTTTGGCCTGGTCTAGGCTGCCTCCCTGGGGACTCTGCCCGGGGGCTCATTCTCCTCTTGCCAGGCCCTTGTGGTGCTAAATGCTCATCCCAGGTCTCCTCCCATGGAGTGCAGGGGACCCACCTCGTGCCATCCAGCCAAGCCTCAGGCCGACCCCTGGAGCCAGAGTTTAGTGGGAGTGCATTCATTCACACACCATCTTATCCATCCGATTACTCATTTATTCACTCATCTCTACATTCGTTCATTCATTCATTCACTCCCTCACTCATCCAGAAAACATTTCCTGATCACTTCTGTGCTGGGTTCAACTGCAAGTGGTGTAGAAGCAGAGGAGACCTGTCCCCATATCCCAGGCACTCATCTGGTGAGCGGGTAAGCAGACAAGGAAACACATCATTAGAAAATGAAAGGGAAGGTGGTCAGTGCCACAGAAGGAAGAGAAGTCTCTGGATGGCCCACCTAACAGGGATACTTCGTTACCCTGGTAATGGTCTTCCTTCCTACATTCTCCTCCAGCCTCCCGCTCCTGTCTTTTCTTTTCAACCTGCAGAAATCCCTTTGGTATTTCTTGAAGGGCAGAACCCTTGCTGACAATTTCTCTCGTTTTTCTGTGAATATTTTGAACTCTCTCTTCTTTTAAAATTAATTTATTTATATATTTTTAACAATTTCTCCGCCCCCCCTTGCGGCTTGCTTGCTATCTGTTCTCTGTGTCCATTCACTGTGTGCTCTTCTGTGTTTTTGCTTGTCTCCCTTTCTTTGTTGTGTCACCTTGCTGAGTTGGCTCTCCTTTGGTGCTTGTGGGCCAGGTGGTTCTCTGCAGCGTATGAGCCAGGCGGCTCTCTGCAGTGTGCAGGTGAGCCTGCCTTCACAAGGAGGCCCTGGAATGAAAACCCAGGGCCTCTCATATAGTAGACGAGAGCCCAACTGATTGAGCCGCAGCCACTTTCCTCTGCCTCCTTTTTGAAAGACAGTTTTGCTGGATACAGAATTCTTGGCTGGCAGTTTTTTTCTTTCAGCTCCTTAACTATGTCATACCTCTGCCTTCTCATCTTCACAGTTTCAGATGAGAAATCAGCACTTAATCTTAGGAGCTACCTTTATATGTGATAGCTCTCTTTTCTCTTGCTGCTTTCAGGATTCTCTCTTTATCTTTGTTTTTTGACAATCTGATTAGTATGGATCTTGGGGTAGTTCTGCTAGGATTTATTCTGTTTGGTGTATGCTGTGCTTCCTGGACCTGTACATCTATGACTTTCATAATAGTCTGGAACTTCTTGGCCATTATTTCCTCAAATACTCCTTCTGGCCCTTTTCCTTTCTCCTCTCCTATGTGACACCTGTAATGCATATGTTTGTGTGTTTTGAACTATCATTCAATTCCCTGCTGAATTTTTTCCATTTTTTGGTCTGTTTGTTCTACTATCTGTGAAACTTCAGTTATCCTATTTTTGATGTTGCTAATTTGTTCCTCTGCTTGTTGTGTGATTCTAGTGTATTTTTAATTTCTTCTTTTGTGTCTTTCATTACCATAAGATCTGTTTTTGTGTGTATGTTTACAGTTTCTTTGTATGTTCACTCAATGTCTTTCACCCCTCCTCTGGGATGGCTCTCTCATCTTTTCTCCTCATTGTTTTTGCTCGTTGTCTGTTTTTGTTTGTTCTTTAGGAGGCACTGGGAACTGAACCTGGGATGTCTCATGTAGAAGGTGGACACTCAACTCCTTGAACCATATCTGCTCCCTACTTATTTTGTTTTTGCTCATAGTTTTTGCCTGGTGTCTGCTCATTGTTGTTTTTGCTTTTCCTCATTTTCTGTTCACTGTTTTTTGCTCATTGGCTGCTTGTTGTTTGTTTATCTTCTTTAGGAGGCACTGGGAGCCTCTTGGGGTGGGGATTGAACCTGTGACCTTGGATGTGGGAAGCCAGCACTGCTCAACCACCGAGCCACATTGGCTCTCTCAGTTGGTTTTGTTTTTTTTTTCAGGAGGAACCAGAAACCGAACCTGGGACCTCCCAAGTGGGAAGCAGGCACTCAACTGCTTGAGCCACATCCACTCCCCTCTCCCTTCAATTTTGCCAGTGTGCGCCTCATGTATCTTGGGGCACACAGGTTAGGTGCATAAATATTTATTACAGTTGCTTCTTCTTGGTGAATTGCCTCTTTTATTAGTATATAGTGACCTTCTTCAACCTTTATAACAATTTTGTATTTAAAACCTATTCTGCCCAATATTAATATCACTACTCCAGATCTTTTTGGTTAATACTTGGGTGGAATCTCTCTTTCTCTTTCTCTCTGCAGTTCCCTCCTTTCTGGTACTTTGCCTCCTGAGCTCTAGCCACCTTGGCCTCCTCGAGTCCCCTGCTCCATACTGTCATATCAGAGGTGACTCTGTAAGCTGGTGCAGCCAGAGCTCACCTCATTTATTTCCCATCTGTCAGAGAACGCTGTCCTTTATTGTCCAATGTCCAATGTTTTGAATACTGTTCCAAACACAGAATTTGAGTGCTTTGAGAGGATTGACTCCAACCTCTTTATTTTCAATATGGATCATAGAACCTGGGGAAGTAATGTTGATTGTCCAGATTTCATAGTAAATTTGTGTCAGAGAATTTTATTGCTATCAATGTTTATGTAGTTTATTTACAAAATTTTCAGTTTGTCACTAAGGCTTAATGAAAGTAACTTAACTTTGGAAAGTGAGTAGATGATAGCCAGGCATCAGGTATGGTAGTTAACTAGCTTTATCACATTTATAAAATTCTGGGTAAATTAAGGTTTTAGGGGCATGTTACTGGGAATGGATGGAACCTTGTTTCATTGGCTGTATACTCTAGTGTAATATCCAAAATATTTTCAGTCTGAGTTGTTTCATGTTCACTCTTTCTTCTGGGCCTTTGCTCCACTGCCTAGAATGATTTTTTCCTTTCTTGGCCTAGCACCTATTTTCAGATATTGCTTTAGGGATTGTGTGTTCCAGAAACCTGCTCTGATCCCTTTGAAGAGGTTATGTGTCTTGTGGCAGTTTGAGATTATTTAAGAATCCCCCAAGAGAGATTATATTTGTAAACTGGTCTGTACCTCTGGGTGTGATGCCCTTTGATTGTATTGGATTCAGCTGAGATGTCTTTGATTAAACTACTTGTTAAGATTAGGGTTTTGATTCCACCACACCAGTGAGGCGTGTCTCAGGTTGAGTCCCCGCCCCCTTGGTGGGCTGATCCTCATGCTCACACACGGAAGAAGACATGGAAGAGGAGAGCTCCACAGAAGAGAGGGAACTTTGTCAGTTTTGATCCTGGAACCCTGGGGGAGAGATGAGCCATTGGCCTGAGAGTTTGCACCTGAGCAGCTGAGCAAGCCTGGAAAGACATGAGCCCTATGCTGGACTGATTGCACGAAGCCCTGAGAGAAGAGCCCTATGCCAGCTGACAGCCGAGATCAGGAAAAGCTGGGCCCATGGAACCTCAAGAGGAAGAAGGAAGGAGAGACCAGGCAGAGATCACCCGCCATCTTGCTTCAACATGTGGCAGTAGACTTTGGTGAGTATCTCTCCTGGTTCCTTGAATTGGACTCTTTAGGGCCTTGACTGTAAGCTTCTACCCCAAATAAATACCTTTTATAAAAGCCAACAGGCTTCTGCTGCTGTGCATCAGCACCCCTTTGGCTGACAAATACATGTCTCTTCTGCACTTTTGAATGTTCTGGGCTTTTCCACTGCTGCACTCCTCACTCTGCAAAGCAATCAGCTATTCTAGTTGGAGGCGCCAAGAGACTGTCCTGTTCTTGTTCATTTTTGTACCTTTTGTCCTTAGCACAGAGTAAGAAGCGAAGCCAGGATGTGACTACCGATGTTCAGACTCCAAAGACTTGTCTTTTTCCCCCATGATAGCAGATTCTTTTTTTTCTGGAATCCTGGACCCTTAAAGAATCTGTGAGTCTGCCATATATTTTCAACATTCCAGGAGTCCAGTGGAAATTGTGACTCTAGTTGCCTTTGGCCAGACTGTACAGGCAAAGTGAAACACCAAGTTTCTTTCTTCTGCTTGGAATTGCATCAGCTGAAGTGGTCACACTGATGATCTCATGCTGACCAGAAGTTCCTCTGTGATTCCCTTGATGGCTTGAAAAAGTTAAGCATGAGCCACCGTGGTGCCACGGACAAAGCCCCTGGAGTCTTGGTCATCTTGTCTTCAGCTGGATAGAGACCCGAGGACAGAGCTTAGGGTTTATAGGTTTACAGTGATTTTCAGTTTTGCTTCATCTTTTGAAAGTTCAGTTCAGGGCACCTCCTAAACAAGAACCCCAGTGCCTGTTTCTCTCCAAGCCCAACAGCCCCCTGGCCACACTTGGCAGTTCTTATGGGTTCTAGTTGAGCCTGTACTTTCAGCTGACCCCGGGAGAGGGAAGCATCTGCAGGGGAAGACTTAAGATAAGGAACTCAACCAACAACCTCTCCCCTCCAAGCTGCTGGTGTTCCTGCATGGCTCTGTCCTCAGGGTTTTGAGGACCACTGCCTGGAGGCTTTGCATGCTTTGGCAGTTTGTGATACCTGACCTGAGATTTATGTAAGAGCAACCTCTGGAAGGACCTCCTGGCCCCATTTTATTTTTTAAAATTTTTTATTTATTTCTCTCCCTCTCCACCCCCCGCCATTGTCTGCTCTCTCTTTCCATTCGCTGTGTGTTCTTCTGTGTCCGTTTGTATTCTTGTCAGTGGCATCAGGAATCTGTGTCTCTTTTTGCTGTGTCATCTTGCTGCGTCAGCTCTCTGTGTGTGCGGTGCCACCATGGGCAGGCTGCACTTTTTTCATGGGGGGTGGCTTTCCTTATGGGGCGCACTCCTTAAGTGTAGGGCTCCCCTATGCAGGGGCACCCCTACGTGGCACGGCACTCCTTGTGTGCATCAGCACTGCGCATGGGCCAGCTCATCACACGGGTCAGGAAGCCCTGGTTTGAATCCTGGACCTCCCATGTGGTAGGTGGACGCTCTATCCGTTGAGCCAAATCTGCTTCCCCGATCCCATTTTCAATCTCTTAGCCTTAGGAACTCCATTCTGTCTTATTTCTTTTTGCAGTGCCATCAGTGTATGGTGATGGTATTGGGAGAGTTCCAACCTAGAGCCCTGCGGCACTGTGTCTCTGTGGCCCACAGGGCTACAGTAGTGCCTCACTGGGGAGAGGTCAGGATTTAACTGGTTTTAGAGTAAAAGTTTCCATTGAAAACGGTCTCTCATGTATCCACAGCCCTGAGTTTCTGGGCATTTGGGGGTACTTTACGCAAAGGAGGACGCCAAAGCCAGCAGACGGGGCCGTCTAGAAGTTACCTCTTCCTCGGTATGGCCTCAAGAAGTTGTCTGCCCTTGATGACCCCAGCCAAGGGTAGGTGACCGCTGAGGAAGACTGGCTTCAGCGCAGCGTATGCACTCCCTGGGATCTCGGGGGTGTTGGGGAGGAGAATCTCAGGGCAAGACTGGACTTCCTGCTACCTGGTGATGGAGGGGCTCCCTGAAGCTGACAGCACCCAGGCTTTGGGAACCCTGGCCCACCCGGACCCCTCTAAGGCCCTGTAGCTAATCTTTTAAAATTAAACATTTTAAAAAAATGGAGACAAAATTTACTTAACCTAAAATTCGCCATTTTAAGTACTTTAAAGTATACAATTAAGTGGTTTTTTAGTATATGCATACTGTTGTATAGCCATCATCACTATCTAATTCCAGAATATTTTCATCTACCCCAAAGACGCTCCATATCCATTAAGCAATCAGTCCCCATTTGTCTCTTACCCCAGCCTTGGGAACCATAATCCACTTTCTGTCTCTGTGGATTTACTATTCTGGACATTTCATATCAATGGAATCATACAATATGTGGCCTTTGGTGACTGACTCCCTGTAGCAGTTTGGCATTATTTATGAATTCCAAAAATAGGTACTGGATTATGTTTGTGAACTGGTCTTTTCCTCTGGGCGTATTAGCTTACGTTGGATTCAGAGGTTGAGTTGATTAAATTACGATTAGGGCTTTGATTGGGCCATGTCAGTAGGACTTTGAGTTCCTGCCTACCGAGAAAATGACATGGCAGAAGAGTTAGTTGGAGTTTTGAGCTGGAGCCTGGGAGAAGAATACAGAGGAACAGAGATGGCTCCTTAGACACTGCAGAAGCCCTGAGGAGAGAGACAGAGCTGCTCGCCAGATAGTCCACAGCTGGCCTTGTGGAGAGAGCACAGCAGCCGAGCCTGGAGAGAACAGCGCCCCGGAAGAGAGGCGCCCAAGAAGCCTGAACTCTTGGCAGATGTCGGCAGCCATCTTGCCCCAACATGTGGCGGTTGACTTTGGTGAGGGAAGTAACTTATGCTTTTTTTTCTTTCATTTTTTTTCATTATTATCTTAAAAAAAAATACATAAATCACACAAAATGTAACATTAAAAAATATAAGAGATTCCCATATACCCCACTCCCCACACTCCCCACTCTTCCCACATCAAGTTCTTTTGTTAGTGTGGTATAACTTATGCTTTATGGCCTGGTAACTGTAAGCGTTTACCCTCAATATTAAATAAATACCATTTATAAAAGCCAACAGATTTCTGGTATTTTGCATTAACACCCCTTTGGCTGGCTAATATACTTCTTCTACTTAAACTGCTTTTAAGATTCACACATTTATAGCATATATCCATACTTCATTCTTTTTATGACTGAATAATATACCATATTTTGTTTATCCATTCATTTGTTGATGGACACTTGGTTTGCTTCCATCTTTTTCTACCTTTTGACTATTTTGAATAATGCTGCTGTGAACATTGGGGTACAAGTATCTTTTTGAATCCCTGTTTTCAATTCTTTCAGGTATATAACAAGGAGTGGAATTGCTGTGTCATACAGCAACTCTCTGTTTAACCTTTTGAGGAAATGCCAAGTTGTTTTCCATGATGATGATACCATTTACATTACTCCAGGAGTGTATGAAAGTTCCAATTTCTACACATCCTCAGCAATTTTTTTTCTTATCTTTTCTTTGTTTAAATTTTAGCCGTCTTAGTGGGTATGAAGTGGTATCTCATTATGGTTTTGATTTGCATTACCTGATGACTAATGTGGTGGTTTGAAGCTGTAGGTACCCCAGGAAAATATTTTCTTAAAGTTAATCATTCCTGAGAGTGTGGACCCACTGTAAGTAGGATCGTTTGGTGAGTAGGATCTTAATTTAAGTTAAGATGTGACCAACCTCATTCAGGGTAGGTCTTAGTCCTCTTACTAGAGTCCTTTATAGCAGAATGACATTCAGACAAAGAAAGTGAAAGCCACAGAAGCAAGAACCTGGAAGCAACAAAGCCTGGAAGAAAAGGGAGAGACCAGAAGACACCACCACGTGCCTTGCCTTGTGACAGAGGAGTCCAGGATCTCTGGCAGCCAGTCCTCAGGAAGAAGGCATCATCTTGGTGATACCTTGATTTGGACGTTTTCACGGCCTCATTACTGTAACCTTGTAAGCTAATAATTTTCCATTGTAAAAGCCAACACATTTCATGGTATCTTCTTTCAGCAGCTTGGAAAACTAGGACTAATGGTACTGAGCATCTTTTTCATGTGTTCATGGCATTTGTATATCTTCTTGGAGAAACGTTTATCCAAATCCTTTGCCCACTTTTTAATTTGGGTTGTTTTTCTTTTGGTTGCTATGTTGTAATTGTTCTTTATATATTCTGGTTAGGAGACCCTTATCAGGTATATAAGATCTGGGTGAGCCTCCATGGTTGGCATTGTTCCATGCATCTTGTCCAACATAGACACTGGGAGAGTAATGTTATCCTGATCCCGTGGGGAGAGGACAGGTGGAAGCTCTGTGTTTGGAACTCCCTTGGTCACTGTCCTATGTGCTTCTTTCCTTGGCTAATTTTAATCCGTATCCTTGAACTGGAATAAATTGTAACCATGGGTACAGAAGCTTCTCTGAGTTTGGTGAATTCTTCTAATGAATTATAGAACCTAAGAATAGTATTGGAGACCCCAAACTTGCTATGGGTGTCAGAAGTAAAGATAGTCTTGTTTTCAAACTTGGCAGTTGGCTAACTTTCACAACCTCTCTCAGCAAAAGAAGGAGAGGGCTGAAGATCGAGCATCTTGGTTACATATTAGTAGGTTAAGTCTGACGAAGGGTTCCTGCCAGGAAGGCAGCTGGTTATCTTTCCTGAGACTCCCAGGCTCTTTCCTTCCTTATCTTCTCTTTTCCTGCCAAGTCTTCTGCCTACTTTTAAAAATCGACTTCTCTGCCTTCTCTCCTTTCCTACTGTGCAGGAATCTTGGACATCTCCTTCCCAGTCTTGGAGGGCCCTCTCTCCAGAGATTTCCTGAGGAAGGTAGCTTCACATTCCCTGAGGACCTATGTCCAGGAGGTTTCAGGGGGCCAAGGGGTGGGAGGCAGGAGTGACTCCAAGACCCAGTCACGACAAAGCCCCTGGCATCTGTCAAGAGCTTTTTTGATTACATGTGGACTTGAGATCCAAGTCATCCACGTAATTGGCTTGAGCTAGGCCAGCTTGTTCGGGAGACTGCAAAGACCTCTCTGCCCACTTTATGTGCCAGCATCTTTTTTCCCATTTGCCAGTGGGTTCCATTGATTTCCCTATAATAATAGTAGTAAAGGCTCTAGAACTCGAGATTTTGTTTTTTAGGAGGTACTAGGAATTGAACCTGGAACCTTGTACATTCAAAGCAGGAGCACAACCACTGAGTTACACCTGCTCCACTATAACTCGAGAATTTATAAATATAAGGATCAACACAAAAGTTACATACTGGTAAGCAGATTTGGCCCAACAGATAGAGTGTCTGCCTACCACATGGGAGGTCCAAGGTTCAAACCCAGGGCCTCCTGACCTGTGTGATGAGCTGGTCCACACGCAGTGCTGACACGTGCAATGAGTGTCGTGCCACGCAGGGGTGTCCCCCGCATAGAGGAGCTCAACGCGCAAGGAGTGCGCCCCATAAGGAGAGCCATTCCATGCAAAAAAAGGGCAGCCCAGGAGTGGCGCCGCACACATGGAGAGCTGACACAGCAAGATGATGCAACAAAAAGAGACATGGATTCTGGATGCCACTGACAAGAAAACAGGTGGACACAGAACACACAGCAAATGGACACAGAGAACAGACGACTGGGGGGAGTAGGGGGCAGGGAAGGGGAGGGAAATAAAAAAATAAATCTTAAAAAAAAAAAAGTTAATACTATGGCCTGAATGGAGCATTACTTACAGATCAATTAAACTGAGTGCTAAATTAAATATATGATTGATATTATATACATGTGTATATTATATAAAAATATTTATTGTATAATACTTATATTTTTCCAGTCTTGTTATTTTTCTGGTATTCATTTCAAGCTCTCTTCCCTCGAACTAACAAATCTCTTAGACAGTAAAGGCTCACATCTATGGAAAGTGTCTATGTTTCATATACTGCTCTACTTTGCATGGGTTTTCCTAGTTAATCTTTAGAGCAAACCCATGTGGTAAGTATTATGTTAATGGACTTACGAATAAGACGAGGTTCAGAGATGCTGTCTAAGGCCACACCGCTGCGGCATTCGAGCTGGGATTTGAACTCAGGCAGTCTCATGCTAGCACCTGCACTCTTCACCACTTTCTCTTGCTGGGGGGGACAAAGTCTGACCTGGCCCATCTGCAGCCTCTTCTTTGATCATCTTTATTCTTCTTTAGGGTAGGGCTCATGTGGGGCTTTTCTTCTCTTTCTCTCTTTTTTAAATTAAGCAGCTTCATTTTTAGAGCAGTTTCTGGTTTACCAAAAAAATGTGCAGAAAGTACAGAGTTCCCATATACTCTCTCCCCTCATCAAACTGTTTCCCCCATAATTAGCATCTTGCACTAGTGTGGGTCGTTTGTTACAATTGTTGGACCAATGTAGATACATTATTAGTAAATAAAGCCTGTTAGGGTTCACTCTTTTTTTGTATGGTTCCAGGGGTTTTGACAAATGCCTAGGGTCCTGGATCTACCATGACGGTAACATTCAAAATAGTTTTACTGCTCTAAAAATGCCCTGGGCCCCACCTAGTCATCCCTGCCTCACCTCTTCCCCACCCCCAAAACCACTGGCCACCACTGAGCTTTTTATCGTCTCTAAAGTTTTGCCTTTTCTAGAACGGAATCACAGTATGTAGCCTGTGGCCTTTACGACTGGCTTCTTTCACTTAGCAATATGTATTTAAGTTTCCTCCATGTCTTTTTGAAGTTTACTACTTTCTTTTTCTTTTTTTTTTTTAGGAGGTACCAGGGATTGTACATGGGAAGCAGGTGCTCGACTGTTTGAGCCACATCTGCTCCCTTCATTTCCTTTCATTGTACGCTATTGTATCAATGTAACACAATTTCTTTATCCATTCACCTACTGACGGTGCTTCCAAGGTTTGGCAATTAGGAACAAAGCTGCTATAAGCATTCATGTGCAGGTTTCTGTGTGGTCATGAGTCTTCAGATAATTTGGGTAAATACCTGGAAGTGTAATGTCGAGTCATACGGTAAATGTATATTGAGCTTTGTAAGAAACTGCCAGACTGTCTTCCAAAGTGGTTGTACCATTTTGCCTTCCGGCCAGCAACGGATGAGAGTTCCTGTTTTCTCATTGTTGAGTTTTAAGAGTTCTTGTATGTTTTGGACACGTCCTTCACCAGATCGGTATTTTACAATTACTTTCTCCCAGTGGGCTCGTGCTCTTTTACTCCCAGCCTGTCTGCATTGGAACCTTTGTTTCCTGCCAGGTTGCCCGATGATACTCTTGGAAAGATTCCTTAGGCTCCCGGCCCGCGGTCCTCGGCGTTCTTGCTATTAGCGCCGCGTGGTTGTCTGCCTGCTGCCCTGCACCTGTTGACCGTGGACTTGAGCAACAGAGACTTCCAGGGAAACGTCCCTTCTCACTCTTTCCGGGGCTACGCTGGCAGACACCTGCAAACTGACTGTTCTGAGACAGGTGCTGGCAGTGCCGGCAGAGGCGCAGTGCCTTCTGCACGTGCTGTCCTGGCCTCTGGCCTTTGGCTCGGACGCCCTCGGTCTGCTGTAATCGTTAATTCCTGCAGGAGGCTCACAGGACGGACAGCTGTCCCCGTCACACTGTCCCGCGATGGAGAGAAGTAAGGAGAGAGGTGGTGGCAGGGGGCTGGCAGGGCCCGAGCCGGGCAGCGGGGCCCCGGGGCTGAGCCTGAGGAGGGGGCTGGGCCGGGGAAGCACCGTGGCCCTGGTGGCCGGCTGCATGATTGGCTCCAGCATCTTCATGTCCCCGCAGGGGGTGCTGGTCCACGTGGGCAGCCCCGGGGCCAGCCTCATGGTCTGGGTGCTCTGTGGGCCACGCTGGGCGCCCTGTGCTACGCTGAGCTGGGCACCCTGGTCCCTTCTTCTGGCGGGGAACACGCTTACATCCTGAGAGCCTTTGGCCCCCTGCCTGCCTTCCTGGTCAGCTACGCATCCATGCTGGTGGGCCTGCCGGCCGCCATCGTCACCATCTCCCTGAGCTTCGTGGAGTATGCAGTGGCACCCTTTCACCCCGGCTGCATCCCACCGCCCCGGGTGGCAGTCAAGGGCATGGCTGCCACCTGCGTCCTGCTGCTGGCGCTGGCCAACTGCCGGACGCGTGCACGGCCGCCAAGGTGTCTCCTTGCTGGTCACTGTGGGCTGCGGGGCCGTGGTGCTGGGCCGGGGCCGCACGGAGACCCTCCTCTACGCCTTCCACAACACAGCGTGGCAGGTGGGGCGGCTTGGCCTCGCCTTCTACCAGGGCCTGGGGTCTGTCGACGGGTGGAACTGCCTCAGCTACGTGATGGAGGAGCCCAGGAACCCAAACGTGAGTCCACGGCACCCCTCTGGGGGACCGCCCCACCCGCCGGCGCGCCCTTTGCCGCTGCTCAAGCTGACACTCTCGGCAATCCAGAGGAAATGCAGGCTCTTGCATGCGTGGGTCTTGAAGGTGAGGCTGGCGTCTCCCGTTCTGGTTGCCACAGTGATAGACATAAGACGGTTACACGTGAGGTCTGCCCTGTGAGGTAGGCACCATCACCCCACTTTGCAGGAAGGAAAACTGAGATTTAGAAAGGGGAAGCGACTGCTGACTCAGTCTGGTATGTGTGCCGGGTGGTTCTCTCTAGAACGTTGTAGTGGACAATTCATGGTGGCTGAGGCATGAGAGCCGCCACTGGACGTAGCCTGTTGGGGACGGGGGACCGGACTGGTCCTGCCTGACTCCCCCCCTGTGAGCCTGGGGCTAAATCGTCACTGTCCTGCTGGGGGACAGGTCTGCAGGGGAGCTCTTTGATTATTATGGCTAATACCCTTTGTTACAAATATATTGCTGGGACGTTACTTATTTTATTTTTTATCTTCTTTCCCTTCCAGGAGTTTTAAACTCTCCGAGAATGATTCCTGCCAATCTTGTTCTCTCTGTCCACTGAGTTGGCTTAAGGGCCATCACAGCGCTCAGCTTCTTGGCAAAGGCTCCCAGGAGAGGTTTTGGGAGGAGCTGGCAGTGACCTGGAAACTGAAGATCGGAACGCGAGAGAGGGCACAGAGCCAGGAGTCCCGGGACCTGGTGTTTTCTTTTGCACTGAATTCTTTTTTTTTTTTTTAAAGATTTATTTTTATTTATTTAATTCCCCTCCCCTCCCCCGGTTGTCTGTTTTCTGTGTCTTTTTGCTGCGTCTTGTTTCTTTGTCCGCTTCTGTTGTCGTCAGCGACACGGGAAGTGTGGGCGGCGCCATTCCTCGGCAGGCTGCTCCCTCCTTCGCGCTGAGTGGCTCTCCTTATGGGTGCACTCCTTTCGCGTGGGGCTCCCCTACGCGGGGGACACCCCTGTGTAGCACGGCACTCCTTGCGCGCATCAGCACTGCGCATGGGCCAGCTCCACACGGGTCAAGGAGGCCCGGGGCTTGAACCGCGGACCTCCCATGTGGTAGACGGACGCCCTAACCACTGGGCCAAAGTCCGTTTCCCTGCACTGAATTCTTGAGCCTCAGTTTCTCTGTCTTTAGAGATGGTAATAGCTGTCCTGCCTGCCAGGACCGTTGGGGATCAAATGGGCGTAAGCGCTGGCGCAAGGCGGCCGGGGCCTGTGTGCCTCCGCTGCACCTCACTGCGCCGTCCGTCTGCAGAGCTGTCGCCCTGGTTGGTGTGTGCCGGGGTGGCTGGGGGAGGGGGCTGGGGACGCAGAGCGGGGGCCCTAACGGGCAGCTCCTGTGCTATTGAGCAGGTTTGGCAAACTCTTCCGGTTAGGGCCAGCCCATTGCTCTTTGGGCTTTGCCGGCCTCCTCTCTGCTGGCACCGCTCCGCTCTGTCCTCAGAGCTTGAAAGCCTCAGAGGAAAATAAAGGCCCCAGGCGGGCCCAGCGGAGCCTCATTTACACACACAGGCGGTGGACTGGGTTTGGCCCGCGGGCCGGGCTGTGGCTTGGCAGCCCCGGCTACGGAGCGTTTTTGGCAGATGTGGGTTTCGAAGCGAGAAGAGCCGTGCCGCTGGCGGCCGGGCGTTTTGGACTTCTGGCTCTAGCGGTCTCCCCGGATGCACACGTTAGGCGAGCGCCTCGGAGCCTGGGTCAAACCAGAGCAGCTTCAGGCCCAGGCGGACCTGAGTGGAGACTGTCACCGTGCAAGCTCACGCTCCCTAGGAGTCCCCCTCGAGAAATCCACGCGCGCGGCAATCGGGGCCCGGCGATCGTCCCAGCCGGCTGGCCGGCGGGTGGGCTGCCAGCACGCCGTGTGTCTCTGCCTCCGTCTGGGGCGGGGGCAGGCACGGTGGGCGCTTACCTTCCGTGGGACCCCACGATGAGGCCCTCAGTGGGGAGGACCCCTCTGCTACAGCGGCCTCGTCTGGGCCCATCGAGACCCCAGGCCAGCGCTGGGGTGACGAGGAGTTAGCTGCTCAGCCCACCCTGTGGTGGTGGCAGGGTCCTTGGCCCTCAGAGTCCCAGATTTAAGGGTGGCATGGGACTTGAGAGGGCCCCAGTGCACCCCATCTCAGAGGAGGGTCCATCGCTGTGCTGGTTGCGTCACCCACCTACGTTCGCCCCGTGACCTGCCAGGTAGGGTGACCGACTGTTCATTAGATGCCAGACTTTTCAGGCAAACTGGGTCAAATGTGTCACCTTTCCCAGCCCCTGGCTTTAGAGGACAAGATGGACACAGGCTGGGATCCAAGGACCCAGGGTGCGATTGCTAGGGCACTGCGCCCGCGTGCTGCTGGGGCCCAGGACAGGGAGAGTCCCGGGGAGGCGGAGCAATCCAGCAAGGCTTCCTGGAGGAGGAGCGCTGCAGTCGAGCCTCAAAGGGCTGCCTTGAAGCAGCGTGAACACGACCCAGAGCTCAGAAGGAGCAGGGCAGTCACGAGGAAGTCTGAGGGCTGAGGCGGTGGGCGTCACCACAGAGGCTGAGAGCAGGGGTTCTGGAAGCGAGTCCTGAGGTTACTGCTCTGAACTCAGTGGCCCCACACTCCCCCTCCCACACTTACTTCCAAAGTTTTCTGTGGCAGAGCTTCGCCCTGGAAAAAAGGTCTGGAAAGTGTTTTTGTTTTGTTTTTTGTTTTGAGGTACCGGGCCCGGGGATGGAACCCGGGACCTCGTTTGTGGGAAGCTGGCACTCAACCACTGAGCCACATCGGCTTCCCTGAGTCAGCCTTTTCATTTGTTTTATTGTTCTTTTTTTGGTTTGTTTTTTCAGGAGGTACCGGGAACCGAACCCGGGACCTCCTATGTGGGAGGTGGGAGCTCACCTGCTTGAGCACACTGGCTCCCTGGTTTTCATCTCCTGCTGCAGAGCAGAAGATAGGCTAATCAGGGGCGATGCTTACAGGGGGGAGGCTGCACCCAGTGGGGGCTCATCAGCCCACAGTAGGGCCTCTATAAGGGTGCCCCCAGGCCAACCACTGAACGAACTCCTCCTGCAACTTTAAGAATTGCCTCTTCTCTGTTTTGTTTAATGGTACATCTTAAATTTTGGTAATAGCAAAATAACAGCCGTGCCATATCAGGGTACAGTTTGGCACTTTGCTCAGACATGGCTGGGGGTAGCCAGTGGCCGGCCAGGACATCTAGATACGCCCCCAGCATGCCTGGAATTGCCTGCGACACGGCTTCTCCCGGCAGTGCTTTCCTGCTTGGGCATCTAAAGACACCCGCTCAGGGCCAGCTGAGCCTGGGCAGTGCCGGTAAAGCAGGAGCTGGTTCTGTGCATTCAGAGGGCAGGCTCTTCCCTCTGTTTGCTTCTGGCTCTAGACTCATCCCCAGGGCTGGGGCTGGGGAGGGAGCAGCCCGCACACTGATTTACCCCAGTTTTCCTTCATTTCTCAATCTCTGGTGAATGGCTGCCCCATGCACGCATTGAGTGCCCAAGGGTCAGCTGGACGCCGAGGGCACAGCAGCGCAAGCGCCCACCCCCCTGTGCCCAGACCCTTCCTTACCCACCCTCTCCACTGATCCTCATAGTTTGCAGAGAGTCAAATCAACGAGGAGTCCCATTTTACACATCCCCGGTGATTCCCAGTTTCCATTTGAGGAAACCGAGGGTCATAGTAGACCCTGGGTTGGCCTGAGTCCCGGGAACCTGGAAACTAGGTATGGCTGGGGTGGTTGGTCCTGGAATGTTCTGGCTGGATGGGTCAGTGAGGAACCGTAGGCTGAGGAAAGCGCTGATGCTCCGTCCCTTCTCTGGGCCGCTGCTTGTGCGGGTGCCCCTGCTGGGAGGCCTGTCCCCATCAGCCCGAGGGGCCTCCACTCTTCCAGGGGAGCCTGGCGGGAGACCCCCCTCTAGCTGGAGCCCTGCCGATGGCGCCTGTCCCCCTCGTTGGTCCCTCTGCACCTCCGCAGCGGTCAGTGCCCCTCACGGCCTCGCAACGTGCCCACCTGCATATGTGTCCAGGCTGCCAGCACTGTGAGCTGGGCAGGGGAGGCTCGAAACCCGCCTCCCGCCCCAGAGCCCCGCACAGGGACGGGCACCCGGGATGCGCCAGCTTGCCCCGCTCCGGGTCCCGAGCACCCTCGCTGGCTGACACGCAGCCTCTCTTCCCCGATGCGGCGGTGGGACCTGGTGTGGGCGATGATGATTGCCATCCCCCTGGTCACCGGCCTGTACCTCCTGGTCAACCTCAGTTACCTGCTCGTGCTGTCGCCTCCGACGCCACGGCCGTGAGCTGGGGGTGCGTGAGCTGCCCCGCGGGTGCGCTGGACGAGCCCAAGGCCCGCCTGGGAGGGCAGCAGGGACTCGGAGCCGGAGAGGCCTCTGCCTGCGGGTGCCCACACCCTGCATCTCGTGGAGACCGGCCGGGGGCCCAGAGCGCCCGCGTGTATCGTCTCGAGCCCCCGAGGGTGCAGCGTCAGTGCCCGGGGCTCCCTCGGCCCACGTCCCCACATGCCCCTCTGCGGTGCTGCGCACCTCCTGGGCACGGGCCCGTGGCCACCAGCACGGCGCACCCAGCTTTGGGCGTCAGCTCCTGCTCCACTCCGGCGGTCCCCAGGCCGGGCCGAGCCGGGGCAGGCGGGGGTGCAGGCGTGGTCTCTGTCCTTGGAGAACTCCGTGGAGACGCGGCCTCCGGTCAGGCTGTGTGGTTGAGGCCTAACTGCCACGGGGGTGGAGGGGCAGGGGGTCTGCCGAGAAGGGACAGGGCTGCGTTTTAGCAACTTGGCAGGGTGGGGCTGGTGGGGAGAAGGTGGGGCACGTCCAGGTGGAGGACGGGCACGAGGTGGACCGGGAAGAGCCGGCCAGGGGAGGAGGGCGGAGGGCCCGGGGCTACCCTGAGGGACCTTGGAAGGCAGGCGGAGGAGGTCAGCTAAGGTGGAAGGAAAGGGCCGCCACTGGGCAGGGAGCAGGCGAGGAGAGCGGGCCGAGGGCGTCACTGGAGGTAGGCAGAGGCCGGTGGTGTCGGACGGGAGAACAGATGGGAGGGAGGCTAGAGGGGCAAGGGGCTGGCCATGCCTGGGTGGCTGCAGGGGTCAACTGTGGCCCAGGTGTCAGGTCCCGAAGGGCTGCTGATGGCCTTCCTGCAGGGGCGGGGGTGGAGAGCGAAGTGCCACCTGCAGAGTCCCCCGGGGTGATGGGCAGGGTGGCAGCAGAGCAGTGCAGGCGCACAGGAGATTAGCACCTCAGAGGAACACAGCCCAGGGGAGAGTGACCCCGGCGGGGGTCGGTTCGTGGCCAAATGCCACGGCCGTGGGCCAGGCCGGACACCTCCCACAGGCCTGGCCGTGAGGGTCAGGGGCAGTCTCTCTCGGCGCAGGCTTCCTGGAGGAGCACGCTGGGCTCTGGGCCCTGCCGGGGGGTTGCGTTCATGCTGAGTGGACCCCCGGGCTCGGGGGGCTCGCAGGTGGTGCTCTGGGTGCCCCTAGGCGCGCCCCTTTTCTGAGCAGCTGCGTCAGGCTCCTCCCCGCGGTCCCTGTCATCTTAGGAACCAGCTCCTGGGTGCCTGGGCCTGGCTGGTGCCCGGGGCTGTCGCGCTCTCGACATTCGGTTCTGCCAACGGGACGTTCTTCAGCGGAAGCCGTGTGTGCTGCGTGGCTGCACGAGAGGGCCATATGGGGAGGGGGCCTGGGGGGCGAGGTGGTGGGGCCGGGGGTGGTGCTGCCAGCCGAGCCTCCTCCTGCCTGAAGCCTACTGACCCTTAGCCTCAGCCGGGACTTCCCAGCAGCACTGCTCTCCTTTCCTTCCGAGCACGGGCCTCAGGCATCCCAACCATTTCAGTCTGGGAGTAAATTCCAGTCCCTTTACTCCCAGGTTTTGGGACAATCAGAGCCCTGGGTGCCCCTTGTGGAGGTTGTGGGTGAAAAGATGCTTGTGCACTGCCAGGGCTGCAGGCACAGAGGGGAGGAGGGAGCTGGGCCCAGGGGGACCCTCTGGGGCCTCTCCCCCGGGGGCTCTGTTGCCATGTTAGCTTTTGCTGCGATAATGCTGCGTAACAGATAACCCCTAAGTCTCCCAATAACCATTTAAGTTTTGCTCTTGAGTCGATGGCTCAGATACAGCTCAGCTCCAGGCTGTGGGCTGGGTTGGGGTCTTCTCCTTTCAGACGGTGCGCGTCTGTTATCTGAGACCAAGGTCAGCGGCAGCCACCAGGGCATGTTCTTGCCTGTCCTGGGTGGCAGGGGTGCAAGGGACAAAGCTGAAGCACCCCGCTTATTTAGGTCCTCTTCCGGGTCACTCCTGCTCACGTCCCACTGGCCAAAGCAAGTGACGTGGCCAACGCCAGTGGCTCAGGAGTTGTTCTTCCCACGGAGGCGTGGAGAGGGGAGGCTGCTACTGGCTGAACAATGTGCAGGCTCCCACCGTCAGCTCACATCCCTCCCCGCGGTCCCCCCAAACCTTCCCTCCCGCCCCCCCTCCCAGGCCCTCTTCCCGTCTTGGGCGTGAAAAATAGAAAGTCAAAGCGTCTGGCCAGGCACCTGCTGTCCACACGCACACTCCACGTCTCGGGCTATTTGGGCCTTGGTTGGCCGAGGGGTCAGGCTGTTTTGGTCCTCCCTCCCCCCTCCCCGGCCTCTTCCCCCACCCACCTGTCACCCCAGGTGAACGCAGAGACCTCCATCTGGCAGCAGAAGTGACTGGCATCTGTAAGGTACCGGGGTCCAGATGTGCCTGGCAGGGGGAGCGAGCCAGGGCCTTGCCGGGACAGACGCCCTGCGCCGCTCCCCTGGGGCCGCCTCACGCCCGCCTCTGCCCCCAGCCCCAGCTGCAGCCCATGGTCCACGCGTGCCGCCTCACGCCGGCTCCGGCGCTGCCGTTCACCGCGGCGGGGGCCGTGGCCCTAATCGTCCCAGGGGTCTTCGGCGCCATTGTGAACTTCTTGAGGCAGGTGAGCGTGCCCCCCGTCCCCGGGTTTGTGGCACCTGGGGTGGACACTGTGGCGGGTGGTCGCTGCTGTGGGTGGACAGACGGATGCGTGCGTGCACACTTGTGAAGGCCAGGCTCAGCCCCCACCCCGGGCGAACACAGTCCAGCTGTTCTCTCCCAGCTCTGTGTCCAACAGTGACACCCGGCCCCTCCTCTCACCCTGTTTCTAAAAATTCCGTGAGACAGATGATTCAGAGACCGAGAGACAGAGCGGCCAAGGGCGGGCGTGGCTTTGTCAGCAGTCTCTTTTGGGGTATTGATCTTTTATTCTGTCTCCCGGGTCATGTTAGAGAATACTCAGGTGTTCTCTTCCCTGCCTTTTGCTCTTGTCCCCTGCCCTGGCCCAGCCCCCTGAGCTCAGGTGCAGACCCACGGCCAAGCAGTGCAGACTGCGGCCAAGGGCAGACCTTCCGGTCCCTTCTCTCCCCCTTCCTGGAGCAGAGGGATGGGCTGCTGTGCTCTCCCCCGGCCATCTCATCCCGTCGTTTGCAGCACACCCTGAAGCCAGCAGGCAGGCACAGGGTCTGGGCACGCGGTCCTCAGAGTCGCTTTTCAGACATCACAGGTTCTTTTTCTCTGTTACTATAAGTATAATTAATCTGCTAGAACAGGCCGTACCATACAGTGCTCGATGTGACTTTCTTAGGAGGTAACGGGCGCGGCCGGTTCTTTTTATCTTTTTCTTATGAGAAAGGATGAGATCTTTCTACGGAGAGATAAAATCAAATACGCGGTGGGCGCAGGGTCTAGGGCCGAGGCTGGGAACCAGATGGAGAACTCTGGGATGACCCCTCCCAGCTGGGCCCCAACCTGGTGCCATCTGGTTTTGGACCCTGCCCCAGGTCAGGTGGAGTGTTCGTCACACCCCTGCCGATCGCTGAGTTTAAACCCCGGGGAAGGCAGAGGAGAGGGCTTTGCCGGGGGCTCACTGGGCGGGCTCCTGACGCAGCCCAGGATCCTTTGAGGTGCGCCAGCCCATCCCACCTGCTCTTCTTTTGGAGAGACACAAGCACCCCTCCCTCTCTTGGGACAGAGCCCCCCCCCAGTCCCCACCTGGACAGAAGGTGGGCGGCGGGTTTGGGAGTGTGCCATTTGTGCCTGCAGACACAGGTGAGGGCACCTTCTCCGGCTCAGTCTTGGCTTCCTCTCCCCTCGGTTTGCACGGATGAGGGGGAGCTGGTGGTGGACTTGTCTCTGGGACCCCCGGCCCCACCTGCAGGCCCACAGCCCCACCCGGAGGCCCAGCCAGGGCGGGGCCTGGGAACGAGCAGCGCACGTGCTCCTTTCAGCTTCCTGGCCTGGCTCACCTACGGAACCAGGAACAGGAGCTGCCTCCTGTACTTGCGAATGAAGAACGAGGATCTTCCCAGATCCTACAAGGTAGATTTGGGAGGGACGTGGGGCTGTCCCAACCTTTGGCTATGGCACGAGGCAGGCTGCTGGTCTCTGGCCTCCTTTAAGGTACAAAGAAGAATTTAAGGGCTGGCTGCCTTCACGACATCTGCTACGGAATTTCCATCATCCTGGGCGGCGAGGGGCAATGGAATCACAAGGCGTCCTGCCGTTTGTGGGGACCCGTTTCTTCTTAGAGGTCCCCGAGGGAGAACGGCAGGAGACAAATGCGGCCCCTGCTCCCTGGAGAGCCCTCGGGCTCGGCGCGGCTCCCCTTGGCCCAGGCAGGGGATTGGGGTCAAGCCTGGAAGAGGAGCTGGTGGCGAGTGGGACAGCAGGCCTCAGGGACGGCGCCAGGACCCGGCTCTAGCACCTGCACTCATCCTCCAGCGCCCGCTCCTCGCATTGCACGCCCCCACCTTTGTCCCGGTCACCGTGCTCCTGGCTTCTGCGTACCTGGTGCTGGCGCCCATCATCGACCACCCGCAGGGGGAGTTCCTCTACGTCTTCATGTTCCTGCTCGGCGGCTTTCGGCGTATTTCCTGCTCATCCACTCGCAGCGCCAGCCCGGGTGTCTGCGGACGGCCACCCTGCATCTCCAGTTGCTCCTGGAGGTGGCTCCAACCAC